>NC_142640.1:3757500-5007500 GCF_053813885.1 Theobroma cacao
ACAGTATAATTTTTTTTAACAGAAATTGATCAAAAATTACTAATTAAAAAAATTCATTAAACATTAATTGTGAAAAACAACAGCAAACGTTACGTAATAAAAATTAAATAAGTAGTGTTTTGTTTCCCTCTCCCTAAGGGCACGCACACACGCAAAGCCAAAAACCAAAACGGTGGGATTCCGACAAGGGGAAAAAGACTGGAGAGAAGAATTAAATAATACACGCAAAGTTAAATCAAGCAGTGAATCGTTAATCATGAGCCGCAAAACCATGACTTTGTTTCCATATTTCCCCCTTATAAAACGTTAATCAATTTTTCATTACCCCGTAGAGTCGTGAATTAATCGCGATGGCATGATAACATAAATAGCGTGAAAGCCGCCGTATCTGCGATTACACGTGTCCATCGCATGGACTGTACCTTCAGCCCCCCACCCCTGCCCAACTTATAATCAAAAAAGGAAATTTCCTTCTAAAAATATAAAAGGATAGATAAATAGTTTCCCGGGGAGAGGGGGGGTTGGGTTGCGGTGTATGGACCACAAAAAAATAGGGAAATTACCTAATAGTAGCAATCAGGAACACTAATAAAATCCATACATTTTGGACCTTGGAGTTGGAGGACACCAATTTTGAAGAATCGGTGATGCATGGACTCCACCAACTCCTATCTCTATCTCTTTTCTTTTTTGTTGCTAGTGAGTAATGCAAGCACCCATTTTTATACAATTTTTCTGAAATAAGTAAGGCAACAAAAAAAGGAAGAAGATACGTTTTTGTGATTTCCTCGTGGCTTGATGATTTTATTTCAGGATTCAGGTTCTAGATTTGATCCAAGTGTCATATAATTGATACTCTAATAATATGTTTATGTTTATTTTTTAAATATGAACAAGGATTAGATTGAGGGTCAAAATCTGGAATATATCATTATTGTCAATGATGCCACCCACCAACTTGTGTATACATGAATTTTGTTAATAATCATGTTCTAAATGTCCATTTTTACATGTGTCTTTATGGCTATGGATGATTTTATATGTTAGGATTTTAATAATGTTAAAATTCTATAATTTTAAGATGCGGTTTGGTTCAATGAAACCTAGAAGCTTCAATTATTGATTCAATCAATATCTATGGAATCAAATTATACAAAATTTATTTTATATAATGAACAATTCAAAATAAGTAGAATATTTCGAGAATTTACATTTTAGGTAACATCAACAGCAAATCATGGATGCTCGAATCCAAAATCTCTTATATTGGACATTGAGATAAGATTTTTTTTATATAATGTCAACAAGTAACACATTTAGAGGTGTCATTATGATTGGGAATTGAATTATAAAGAGTGTGGCAGATTTTTCCCAGCGGGTGGTTTTTATCTGTTCCAAAATCACGGGTCTGTTACAGTCCAAAAAGACAAGAGAGGGGAGGGGAGGGGAGGGGAGCATGGGGATTGGTAGTGTCTCTTTAAATACTTCTTTCATCTTTTTGCTGGGTTTAAACATATTTGAAATCCGCAGTGAACCCCTAGAATCTAAAAGGAAGCCCCCACCTCTTGACCTTTCGTAAAATGGTGGCATTACGAAAATTACAGAGCAGATCCTCCGTCAACTTCTGGTCCCACTCCTCCCTGCATCACAGCTCCGGAATAACCGCATGAAATGGCTTTTAAGGGTTGCTTGGATTTCTCTCATCCTATCAGATCACCCCACGTCGGAAACACCTTTTTTCAACCCCCGGCTCCGCGTGGCAGACGTTGCAGCTCCACAGATCCTTCTTTTTCTCCCTCTATCAAATGGGAATGGAATCCGCAAAAGATCTTCATAAAATTATTATTTGGACTACTTCAAATGACATTAACTTTACGAAATAAATCAGAATATAAAGAAATTACCAAAAGACAATTGAACCCTTGATGACGAGATAATTGGTTAGGCAGATTTCAGTCACTCCACTTGATCCGTGTCGGAAAAACTAAACACATTAAAAACAATTCTTCAAAAACAAAAAACCATTAACTGTAAGCTGAGTTGTCGCCAATGATTAGAGTGCGTTTGGCCCATGTAAAATCAACATCGGCTAGGACACAATTAATTTGATACCATGTGACAAAGCCCAAAAATACACAAAAGAAGAAGGAAAAAAGTATGTATATTTCCTATTGGCTAAGCCATATTCCTAAGTCAAATGGTCAATTACAAAGAGTTGCGGGTAAAACCTGAATGTCATGTTCAACAACTGGTCCTTGGCACATGGAGCACGGTCTACTTGGTCCTCACGTTTGCATCGCCATTTTCTTCCCATTCGCTCTTTGTTCTTTTTCTTTGTCTTTTTTTTTTAACGGTCTTCTAAATACTAATCAACACTCCCACCAACTCTGCCATCGTCTTTAGCTTGCCACACCACCTTTGAGATTTTTCTCCACAAGGTGAATCATCCCCTGAAAAAATAAATTCCAGTTCTTGCCTCCACTCTCTTAAATTGATGGATATTATATTTTTTAAAGTTGGAAAGACGTAACCTTTATTTATCCTATTATTAGCTTCAAGTTAAAAATAGATAAATATTTAATTTAATAATAAATATACATATTTTATTATCAAAAAGTTAAATTTGAATTTAACTTTTTAAATAAAAAACATAAATAAACCGTTAAATCCAACATTTAGATGTAATACGTTGATACTTTGAAGTTTGAATGTACTATCATGCCCCACTAACTATACATATTGGATGTGAAGGGATAAAAGAAGGAGACAGGAGTAGGAATAAGATTAGATGAGTTATAATTGTGGGGGTGAGGCAGGGCCATCCCGAGGGCGTGACGGCATGTTATGTAGAGCCCCCTCCCATTATGATCCGCAAGATCAATCAAAATCAGGCTAAGTGTGCTGGGTTGGGGGCAGCCACAAAAAAGGATAAAGGTCAAATTTGTAACTTCGGATTTCGGTCAACCCAATACGCAAGCCCTGGCGTCGTATGGTTTAGAAAAGAAATTTTACGGTCACCGTCTAGATTTTATTGATAGACCAAATAAACCTGGCCAGGTGCAACCCTAGCCATAAAGAAGGCCAGAGACCATCAAACCTATTTAACGTGAAAATCTTGTTCTAGATCCTAGAAGGGAGAAAAGAAAAGGGGAGCGGGGTAGCTTTCTTTTTCTACTGCTTTCCATTGTTTCACTGATTAAAGCCTGTTGTTTCAGTTACAGATTTTGAGAGGCTTTTTGGTTAGTTTTTCTAGAGATACCCGACTGTCATTTTTAATGTAAGCAGTTACGTGTTTGATGCGCGTCAAATAAACGGCCGTCAGGTACGTGTCGAGGTGTCAACGTTTTTCGAAACAAATTTAAGAGTCGCAAAAAAAAAAAAAAAAAACTTGCAGATTCTCTCCCCGGGATAAGGTTACGGTCTTAACAGCAGATCATCGATTCAATGCGTTGCTTGACCCCACTTCATTTTCTCGCGAGTTCTTTCAATGTTTCGTTCTATTCTTCTTCTTGGAGCCCCGCTTGACATTGTCGACATTTTGCGTTTGAGGGTAATTGGCAAATTTAAAATTGATTTAATCCCAAATAAAGGGATAAATGAACCTATTGTTAGCAATAGCAAATATATATGGAATATTTGACCGAATTGTGCTGGACACTCATTCTATAAGGAAATATTTGAATATGGAAAAGATTATGATTTGGGTTAATAATATCTTAGCATGCAATAAATAAATTTAGAAAGCGATTTAATTGTTATCCTTTCAAAATTTGATGTTCATGAACCCTAAATTAGTATTTTTGCACCTAACATTCTATTTAAAGAATAGTTTAATACTAAACTATACTACAATTAAATTAAGATGACTGAAAAACATTATTTATTAGTATAAGATCTATTTGAATTAATCGTTTACAAGGGAATTGATAAATTTTAATTTTAAATTTATTCATTAATTATATTTTATTGATGATAAAAATATAAATGTAATTAAGAAGTCAAACTTTCTTTTCGTGAAAACATAGCATAACGAATATTTAAGGAATTTCTACCTTGTCAAGTAGACGAAGGATTGGACCAAAGAGAAGAAAAAAAGAAGGCAAGTCAAATTTAAAAAACGCAAAGTACATTGGACAACTTGTGCAATCCGACTAGGAACCAGTCCATCCACTAATGAGGGGTCCTAGAGGACTCCATTCCACGTGACGTCCACGTGCTTATCTCTAACAACACCTATTTAATTTTTTTATTAAATTTTATTTATTTCGGCGGAGAAAGCCAATCAATTGTCGACCAAATTAGCAAAGGGGCAACCATGCCAGTGACTACGTGTTACAATCGCATCCGTTTATGCAAATCCACATCACACGAAACTTCCGGCTGCTTTCCTCCCTGAAGACATCACACGATATTTTCACGCAAAAAACTCAGCTGCCAATTTCTCCTGAAGAGACCCCACAATTGTCAAGGCCACGCGGCAACTCGACGCTGATTAATCGTTACCAAGGGAATCTCAGTACCGAAAATAAATGTTAAAACTCAATAAACTAAAATAGTGCAAAAAAGAATTTAAAAAATTTTTTTTTTTGAGTGTAATGAAAATTGAACAGTACACGAGAAATTGACAAGATATTTGTGCGGGTACCCAAAGGCCTAGCCCGCAGCCCAAGGAAGCCCGCGAAACCCCCTATATAAAGGAGCATCTCCATTCATGCAATTCTCGCTCACTCCAACCTTCGTTAACGACTTCTTTGAAGATAACACCTAAACCCTAATTGTCCTCCGATTTTCCCTCCTTTTCCCAGAAAAATCAGTTTCTTTCGTCTTCCTCATTTAATCAATCTCATTTACTTTCCTCTTCCCTGAATCTCTTTTCTTAAATTTTCCATTTTGTGTTTTGAGATCTGCATGGTGAAGTTCTTTTTCGCAACATAAATTTTGCTGCTTTACATTAAAAAGAAAAGAAATTTTAAATTTTAAATCTGTTAAAAATCTTCTTCTGAAGGGTCGGCTGGGGATTTCGAAGTTTAGGGTAAAAAGAGGGTGTTACTCCGGTTGTAATAGGGTCTTCTACTGCTTCGTTTGAGGGGGTAGCCGGGGCCTCGGCCTCGGCGGGTTTTAAAGCCCCCACCTTTTGAAAACTATCGAATCTACCATAATTTTTTCCCTTTTTCTTTTTCAAATCTTCTTTTAGATCGTCGCGGATTTATTGTAGGGATGCCGGCCTTGGCTTGCTGCGTAGATGCTGCCGTAGCGCCTCCTGGCTACGCAGCTTTCATTGCCGGGGACAGCTCCCTTCCCGCGGCGGTCCCTTGTTCTTCTTCCATCACCACCACCACCGTTACCGCCGCCGCCGCCCCTAACTCAAACTCAACCCATTGGTCCCCTGCTCACTCCTCAGCTCTCTACCGTATCGACGGCTGGGGCGCCCCTTATTTTTCCGTCAACAACTCCGGCAATATCACCGTCCGTCCTTACGGTACGGACACTCTGGCCCACCAAGAAATCGACTTGTTGAAAATCGTTAAGAAAGTTTCGGATCCGAAATCGGTGGGCGGACTCGGGTTACAGCTTCCCCTCATTGTTCGCTTACCCGATGTGCTGAAAGATCGGCTCGAGTCGCTTCAATCGGCTTTTGAATTGGCCATCCAAGCCCAGGGCTACGAGTCTCATTACCAAGGCGTTTATCCGGTGAAATGTAACCAAGACAGGTTTGTTGTAGAAGACATAGTCAGATTCGGGGCGCCATTCCGATTCGGGTTGGAGGCTGGGTCAAAACCCGAACTTCTTCTTGCCATGAGCTGCCTTTGCAAAGGAAACCCAGAAGCGTTATTGGTTTGCAATGGTTTCAAAGATGCTGAGTACATTTCCCTTGCTTTGCTAGCAAGGAAACTCGCTTTAAACACTGTTATTGTTCTTGAACAAGAAGAGGAGGTGAATATGGTTATTGATATAAGCAAGAAGCTTTCAGTTCGACCAGTGATTGGAGTCCGAGCCAAGCTGAGAACCAAACACTCGGGCCATTTCGGGTCGACTTCAGGTGAGAAAGGGAAGTTCGGGTTAACAACGACCCAGGTTTTGAGGGTTGTTAAAAAGCTCCAAGATTCAGGGATGCTTGATTGTTTGCAATTGTTGCACTTCCATATTGGATCCCAAATCCCTTCAACCGCTTTGCTTCAAGATGGAGTTGGTGAAGCTGCACAGATCTATTCTGAATTAGTCCGTCTTGGTGCCGGCATGAAGGTTCTTGACATTGGAGGTGGCCTTGGAATCGATTACGACGGGTCCAAATCCGGTAATTCGGATCTCTCTGTTTCTTATGGTCTACAGGAATATGCTTCAGCCGTTGTTAATGCAATTCGGTTCGTTTGTGACCGTAAATCTGTTAAGCATCCGATTATTTGTAGTGAAAGTGGGAGAGCTATTGTTTCTCATCATTCTATTTTGATATTTGAGGCTCTGTCTGCTACTGCTCCTACTACCCCAGCAATGAACCATATTAACATTCCGTTTATTATGGAGGGGCTGTCTGAGGATGCTCGTGCTGATTATTGGAATTTGCGTGATGCAGCAATGAGACATGAGAATGAGGCCTGTTTGCTTTATGCTGATCAGTTGAAGCAAAGATGTGTGGAACAGTTTAAAGAAGGCACTTTGGGGATTGAACAACTTGCTGCTGTTGATGGGTTATGTGACTTTGTTTCCAAAGTGATTGGTGCATCTGAGCCTGTTAGGACATACCATGTGAATCTTTCGATTTTCACTTCGATCCCTGATTTCTGGAGTATTGGTCAAATTTTTCCTATAGTCCCGATTCATCGATTGGATGAGAGGCCTGAAGTGAGGGGGACTTTGTCTGATTTAACTTGTGACAGTGATGGGAAGATTGATAAGTTCATTGGAGGCGAAACAAGCCTGCCTTTACATGAGCTGGAAGGTAATGGTGGTGGTAGTAGTGGTGGTGCGAATGGGCGGTACTATTTGGGGATGTTCTTGGGTGGGGCTTACGAGGAGGCCCTCGGTGGAGTCCACAACCTGTTTGGCGGCCCAAGCGTCGTTAGGGTGTTGCAGAGTGATGGTCCACACAGCTTCGCGGTTACGCGGGCGGTGCCTGGCCCATCATGTGGGGATGTCCTCCGGGTGATGCAGCACGAGCCCGAGCTCATGTTCGAGACCCTCAAGCATCGTGCCGAAGAATTTTTTGGGCAGGACCATGCTAATAATGGCGTCAATGCTGCTTTAGCTAACAGCCTTGCTCGCTCCTTCCACAACATGCCTTACCTTGCGAAGGTGTCTTCCTGTTCGTTGACTGCCATGAATAACAATGGTTTTTACTATTGCAATGAGGAAGATTACAATGCTGCTGTGGAGTCTGGGGCTAGTGAGGACGAGCAGTGGTCCTATTGCTGCGCCTGAGGCAGCGTTGTACAATTTGCCTTGATGCATGGTTTGTCAGTCCTTGAATGTCTCGTTGTTTTAATTTTTACTTTTATTGTTAATTTCCATCTTTTAGTGAGCCAAAAATGTTATCAGACAGGGGCTTTTGCATTTGTCGGGAAAGAGGGATGGGAACCGAATCCACCCTTTTCTGTAAACTCGGGATCTTATTCCCTCTTGTACCTGTTTCTTTTAAGTAGACTTTCTCAGTTTTAGCTTTGAGTATTTCATTTTTGTTCTTATTCTCACTCCTCTGGCTGTTTCTCCTCTCCTCTATTCTTCATTCTTTGGAGGTTTGAGCCTATATGCATGTTACCATTACAATTTTCTTCCAACTGACTTCGGGTTGCTGATTCATGGTCTGCTTTTCGGAATTTTGGTTGCTTTCTCTAATCTCGTCTAGGGTCTTAATACGGTTGGCTTAGCTGGGTTTCCTGTTGTGTAGTGCAAAAGAAGTGTAAACGGGGGTCAGACCCTCGTGGAAAAGGTTAGATACCAAGATTATGAAATCATGGTATGTAGGGTCTGGGTGTCTTGTATCTTGTCCTTGCCTGAACTGCCCATTTGACCGCAACAAGAGCCCGACCGATTGCTTGAAGCTTGTAACCCTGTTTCAATTTTGAATTCGTTGAATAGAAGATGTTTTTCTTTTTCTCCCTCTTTTGCAACGAATGTGGGGTGTTCCATGCCTTTTGTGCGTTGTGAAGCATAGTTTGATACGGCCCTCCTGAAGTCCTTTCTGGTTGCATTTTGTTGACCACAATTTTGTGGGCTTCTGGTTAGCCTCAGGTCGGCATTTGTGGTTTAGATTGGATGTTGAGCTAACTTAATGGAATAATAGATATGAAGTTTCGGTGCTTGTGGAGTTGTGAGACACACAAACTTCGTGAAGCCAAATTCCTTCAAAATAAAAATATAAATTCTTATCACCTTGTAAAAGAGCAGTAGCTCAGGATCTTAATATAAAATTTGCTTCATAAGAGTAGATTGAGATGGGTCCAAATAGCAGTCACATGGTGAGTTAAATTAACCCAAGGTTGGAGAGCACAACTCTCAGGAATCTCGGGGTGGTTGTCTTTGGGATGATGCAAAGAAATCCGATGAAGATTGGAGATTCCAATCAAAACAAAGAAAAATGAAAATTGAACGTTTTATGTATAGGTGTTTGGTCACATCGAATATACGAATAGTTTTTTAATGAGAAACAATCAAGATCCTATGATTTTTCTTTATGGAATGGTTAAGCCTTAAAAAAGCTTTAGTTGAATAGGATTGTTTGCTTCCATCATAGGTAGTAGTTTTGACTTGGGATGCTTTCCATGCCTCTTGTGCTTTGCTTGTTAACATGAAAAAGTTTCTTCAAGTTTGCACAACTGCTCTTCCCATTTATGCTTCATGAGTGATTTGAGAACCAGATAAATTCTCTTTGTGGGTGTAGAGAGAATCAGACATCTAAAGAGTTGAACATTTGCAAAATATGAACTTTAATTTCGATGAGAACTTGGTATATACTTTTCCAAAGAAAGAAGAAAAGAATATTTTAGACAGAAAATATAGTTAGTACAATAATTTTTGAGCAGGTGTCAAATCAAGGATAAACAGGTTGCTACCTACCTGAATTATTGGAGAGATTACTTTAAACCTGGAAATAGGCATAACATTTATTATTGCCAAGTGCTAAGCATGGAATAAGCATAAACCGAAATATATGAAGCTTTTATAAGTAACATACTATGGTAATGGTGAACTGAATCCAACTACACTCGTGATATTTTTACCCCTTACTTTTGTGGCATGCTTTGACATCCACCCATGGACCAATCTGTTCCTTTTGAAAGGTCAGTAGCTGTTTTAGCAGGCATAGGGAAGAGCATAATCTTAGATATAGATTTGCTGAGATGTTTTCTGCCGGAATGTCATATCTTCCTCCAAGGGTTAAAAAGCAAAGCATGTAGGAATATTTGATGGGAGACGTATCACGGGGAGGCATTGCTGCTAGCATTTGACTTCAAAACAATGTACAAAGATATTAGATTCTTTCATGAGAGCTTTAACGCAGTGCTTTGATTCTTGCTAAGTGGTATGCTGAATCTGTTTTGAGTTTTGTCCTAGACCAGTAATAGGAAGGGGATGGAGATGCCTTTGTCTTTGCCTATCATGGTACTCGCAGTCAGGTTGAGGTCTAGTTACTGTGCATTTGAATATTTAACTCAATAATTGATACACGATGCTTTATTCAAATCTTTTTTTCAAAGTAAAAAAAATTGATTTAGACAGAAAAAGCTCGATCGATGCAAGTTGCTGGGTGATTCTGCAATGAACAACCAAGTTCCCTAAGCTTAAACATTTTAATTCATTGGGCATCTTCATAGTTAAAGGCCCAAAAAGTAGTCTAATCTCATCTCCTTATTTGTTTCCTTGGGGCCTTCTAAACATTCTCTTGGACTAATTTGGCCCAAAATGGAAGTACATAGTAGTGCTGTAGGCCCCGAAAGAGGGAATCAAGCCCAATATGGACCATCGAAAAGTTTGAAGCACGGCGGTTTTAAAACGGATACGTGGCGGAATATGATGTCGCGTGCAAGGAACGCAGATAAAGCGCATCTTAGGAGATTCCGTTCCCCCAGATTACGTAACGTTTTCCTTCCCTTAAACTCTTCAATTTCTCTTCACCTCACCGATCAACACACCTCGAAACGCCTCTCTCTCTCTTTTCTCTTCTCTCCGTTTTGTCTCAGGTATATTTACATTCTCGTTTCTCGACGACTCTTTTTGTCTGTTTCAATTTAATCTCAGATCTGTTCAATTTGGCCCTTTGCTTACCCTTCTTATCCCATGAATCAAACCCAATTTTCTTTTGGTAACGGACAAAATTGACTGATTGAAAGGATTAAATAAAGTGGAAAAAGTTTTAATTTTAGTTCAATTTCACGCCCCCTCCCCCAGGTTATATGAGCTTTCCCTTTCAAGGTATTTTTCCTGATATTATTTGCTGCTCTTTCGATTCTGAAGAGAAAGAATTGTAGAAGTTTTGTGCATATGAATATATTTGGACGATGTTCTTAATTTTAGTGAATTTATTTGTTTTTTTTTTTTTAATTTGAGCCGTTTGATCTTCTTCTTGTAGGGAACTTGAACAATAAGTTATCTGGTTTGACCGGCTATAAGCAAGTACAAAATGGTACGTTTCACATTACGTTTTTTCATTGGTTCGATTATCTATTGTTAGTGAATGGCTGAATGCTTTTTGGGTAATTGCAATTATTATTAACTCGGCCAGTAATTTTGATAGTTGGGGTGACTGTACGTACTAGTAATTTTTAATGTCTACTTTTGCTTTGTATTGCAGTTTTTCGATGGATATGGTTATCATGGAACATCCTTTGAGCAGAGTTATCGATGTTACCCTGCATCTTTTATTGAAAAGGTTCGAAAAGTAGAATGTTGTTTTTAGTTTTTTTATCTTGTCTTGCTACAGATTGCTGGTATGCTTAGTGATACTGTCCTATTCTGTTATTGGTTTTGTCAAACCAATCATACTTGATTAGTTATTTCCTTTCTCATGATTTTGATCCTATGCATTTTTCCTTGTCTCCCTGCAGCCACAAATTGAAAGTGGTGATAAAAGTAAGTTTTCTGACCTGCAGTAGTTGTAATATGTTCCTTTTACCGTGCAACTTTCCTAATATGTATTCTTTCATTGTTGCTTTAGTTATAATGCCTCCATCAGCCCTTGATCGCTTAGGTTAGTTGTTTTAATTGTGGCATAAATTAAACTTTTGCAATTAGTCTTGGTTGCTCCTAAGTCATGACCTTATAAACCAGAATGCTAATGTGACTAAAATTATGCAGCATCTTTGCATATTGATTATCCAATGTTATTTGAGCTTCGGAATGATGCTGCTGAGCGTGTCTCCCATTGTGGAGTGCTTGAGTTTATTGCAGAAGAAGGCATGATCTATATGCCATATTGGGTAGGCAGTGCATCTTTTGGTTTGTGCATGCTACACATTAGTAGTATTCTTGTGGCATTGCTTTAGGTCCGCTGAGATTCGAGAAACCTTCTACTTATCTGATTCATGCTGTGTTGTTTTCAATGGTTTCATGTAGATGATGGAGAATTTGCTCCTACAGGAGGGGGATATTGTGAGGGTGAAAAATGTGACTCTTCCAAAGGGAACCTATGTTAAATTGCAACCCCACACAAAGGACTTTTTGGATATTTCGAACCCAAAAGCTATGTGAGTGGATTATTTGTGAATAAATGTATGCATGAGTCTTTGATGTTTGATGTTCAGCTAGAAAGGGAAGTTCAATATTGAGATATATGTTGTCATCAATTCATGCTTGAATCATGTATGCTGACATTTTTGTGTAATTTAGCTTCATGTAAGCCAAATGAGTTTCCGTAAATGGCCTGGACTGGTGAGAAACATAGCGCCAAGAATCTGTTTTTGTCTCCAGCCATATAAAGTTGCTGTTATGGACTTTTTCTTTTTACTCTACGTGTTGCTATTCAAGTATGATTTATACTCTCATTTTTAATGTTACTTTTCTTTTTAATGCAGCTTAGAGACAACCCTGAGGAATTATTCCTGTTTAACCACTGGGGACAGTATTATGGTGGCATATAACAATAAGAAGTATTACATAGATATCATAGAGACAAAGCCATCCAATGCAATAAGTATCATTGAGACTGACTGTGAGGTAGATTTTGCTCCTCCCCTGGATTACAAGGAGCCAGAAAAGCCTCCTGTAGCTGCTTCTTCAAGCAGGGCACTGTCTCAAGGTGAAAACCTAATATCTTCGCTAGACATCATGGAATGGTTTATCTTGCTCTTATGTCATTGTTCAGGGTTTTAATGGTTATCTTAATGTGTTTGCTTTTCCTTTTTCATATTTTAAGGAAGTTACTTTTTAGTTACTATTTTAAGAAATTTGAATGTTTTTACAACCATGCTTAGTTGGGATATTTTTTTATCTTGTTGTAATCTACTTAATTCTTATTAATAAAATTTATGGATCTCTGTAGGTTAGTGCACTCAAGTTCATATAGATTTTTGTGATGGTTTATATTCTGTCTACTAAGGAAAACAATCTTTGTTCTTTCAGTTGAAGAAGCTCCAGCTGAGCCTGAACCAAGATTCAGCCCCTTTACCGGTGCAGGAAGACGCTTGGATGGGAAGCCTCTGAAGCAACAGCCTTCACCAGTTTCTTCCTCAGAGTCCAAAGACAAGGGACCTGCTGTTTCCAATGGGAAGAACAGCGAACCTTCTTCACAATCTAGTTCACAAAGTATTTCACGCCAGGCTCAGGGCAAGCTTGTATTTGGATCAAGCCGTCCTAAGGAAACAAAACAGGTACATGGTATTTTTACACTCTTCCTTTCATTAAGTTGCTTATGATTACCTAGCCTATGATATTCTCTTTTATGAAAAGAATGAAGATGTAAGATGGTTGTTTCTTGGATTTTGCAGGAATCTGGAAAAGACGCTAAACAGGAGCAGTCTCAAAAGAAAGAAGATCCTAAGTTCCAGCCATTTACAGGGAGAAAGTACTCATTAAAGGGTTGATTAAATTAATCCATAATTTGTTATGTTTACTGGCACTTTGTTGATTAAGGAAAGCAACAGAATTATATGTTCATCTGGGATGTTGTATTATCAAATGATTGAACTGTGGGTTCGCATGTCAAAATGAAGAAGGGGGGGTGGGGGGCCAAACTTATATTCCGTTTTGTGGTGAATCTGAAGAGTACCTGTTCAAAGAAAAGAAAGAGAATCTAAAAAATTTGATCTGCTATTGTTTGCACCTGTATTTATTGCTTGTAGGTCCTTTGCATCTTTATTTAGCATTCTGTTGATTTCTTGAATTTGAGGATCTAACTGCAGTGGTATACCGCCAAATGGATGTGTGAAGTACAAGTATGAAAAATATGTGATTGGGATGTTCTCGTTTGGTAGAAAAAAGCAGGTTAAGTGGAAAAGATTAGCCATACCGGTGCAGTGCTGCTGCCTGCTGCTCGAGTTTCTCATATCCTGGGGTGTTTAGGAATAAAAATAAGTTCTTGCCCCATGCAATTATACTCGCACCTCGGCCGCAGATTGTGATTGTTCCTTATTAAGATCCATGGTGCGGGTAACCTTTGTCCTTGTTAAGTCTTTTAGAACCCGATTGGCTGAGCGGCACGGTACGGTGGGGGTGGGTGTTAACAGCAGTTTTTGAGCCTCAGCACTCCAAACCCACAGTTTGTGGGTGGAGCCAAACGGGGCGTTAAGAGGTAAAAAGAGCTCTAATTTGGTCAGCAGCTGGTAGTTACTATGAGATTGTTGCGAAACAGAGCAACATAAATATTAAACACAGGAGCAATAGATGTTAAGGAAGGGATTTACAAGCACATACAATTATGCTGCCATACAATACAGCTCTTGCTTTTGAAGGACTGTTTGCTAGAAGATACAATCTAGGGAAACAAAGGGAATGACATATGGTAAATCACAATCTCTCTCCAGTATTAGAATTTTAACTCTGATCCTCTGGTGCTGGGAGAATCCTTAAACCCTCTATCAAAAAATAAAGAATACAATGCAAGCATATGCATGTCATATCTTCTAGCCTTGGGAAAGAATGGATTTAAGTGCATCCTTCACATACGAGTACTTGAATGGGAAACCCAACTCCTTGGCTTTTGCAGGAAGCACCTTTTGCCCCTCCAGAACCTGCAATAAACCCAATTGGATGTGTTTGGATGAATGTAGTTAGAGGGAACACATAAAAGAAGGAAACAGAAGAACAAAAAGAATTAGAAAAAATACACCTACCACTGAAGCACCTTCCCCTAATACTGCTTTGAGGGCAAAGTCTGGCACAGGAAGCCATGATGGTCGGCCCATGGCATTTCCCAAATGCTCACACATCTCTGACAATCGGATGGGGTTTGGAGCAGTGCCATTTATAACTCCTGACGTTTCGGCAATTAAAGCAGGATGATGAACCACAACCATTCTCATAATAATATAACAGCAAAGTGAATGAGCGTAAAAAATACACTCTTAAATGGAAAAATATCAGTGAGGACAGAACAAGAATCATGATCTAGCTGATACCATGTGGTAGTACGCTAATAGCATGATATAACAAAGCATTTAGTCAATTTCAATTCCGTTTTGCTTCTATATCAATGCTTAGTCAGCCTGATTTTGTCTTGGGAATTTTCAAATTAAGTACATTGATGCATAGAAGATTACCTTTATAAGATGGATTGCGTAAAGCTTCACATATCAGGTTCACTATGTCATCCAAGTGAATCCAGGAAAACCTATCAAGAAGAAACATGATCAACATGTTGACAGGCAAAAGCAATATGAGCAGAAGGAAATAAATCAACAAGGCAATTTCAACAACTATTTGACATCCTTTAAAGGTTCTTATATTAGCTGTTATAAGATCAGGAGTATAAGCATTTTAATAGCAAATTGATGAAAACTTTTCTTCAGAAATGCTGATTTAATGGTGCCTTAGCAGCATACATATGTCAAACATGAATAAGTTGTTTCTTTCAGATGATAGCATACCATTGCTGTCCAGAGCCCAAAGGTCCTCCAGCAAACATCATGAAGAGAGGGATCATTTTAGCTGCAAAGGCTCAAAGATGTAAGATTGAAAGGCACTTCTTTCTAATTTCTTAAAGTTGATGAAACTGGATATCAACATACTCTTAAATAACAAAGAAAGAATATGCATGTTTTGTTGTTCTTAAAGATTTTATCAACCTATGCAGCCGAAAAGAAAAACTTTCTAAGATAACCAGCTGAATGCATAAACCATCCTTTCATTGGGCCCAGTTAAAAGACACCAATGCCTTTGAGTTTGTTGGGAAATCATATCTAATTTTTCTAATAAGTAAATAAGACTAGCTAGATTGGCTGAGACTCCCTTTTGAATTTACTTATAAACAACGTGTGTGGGGGTGAGAGAGATAGAGAGAGAAGAACATCAGTTATACCTAGAGCACCACCATCTTTTCCAAGTACCACTCCAATGCGAATAAGAGTTAGTCTCACATCCTTACTTACTTTAAGCGCTGTTCCTTCCCATTCCCTACAAACCTGAGCAAACAAATTGCATTAGTAAAAGGCAAGAACAATGCTCGGCTAAGTAAATATTCCTTTCTTACCTGAGCTAAGTAATCATTTCCAGAGGGACTGCTCTCATCAAATACTTGTGTTTCACTTGTGCCTGAGCATCCAGGAAAGAGAAACAGATGAAATTAAGCATATTAGAGGAGCCCCGCTGCAGTTAAAGGTAAGCAGCATTTAATTTCTCATGCAGCAAATGGACTGTGTTTAACTTCTTAAAAACCTTATCAAAGCAATGAAAAAGTTGGCCATCCTAGATCAATGTTTCATGATAGTATAGAGGAAAAAAAGTAGTAAATTGTGCCAGATACAAACCATAATAACCAACGGCTGTTGCACTAACCAACACAGTAGGCCGAACTCCTTGAGGTGAATTATTTATCAAATCTACAACCTTCAAATTCAGCAAAAATGGGCAGTGAAAAAACAGTTAAGAGGTTGTAGAATGTTATTGTTTAAAAGAAAAACAATGATCTTTCAAGTGCTTCCAACATGCAGAGAGCGACAATGAACATGATAAAGACTAACCTTAGTAGTGACTCTGACCCTGCTTTGCTTAATTTCCATTTTAATCTGCAATACATAAAAAGAACAAAGGATTTATCCAGCACGCAAAGATGTATGAAAAGATGCAGACATATCCACTTTAACAGTGAAGTTGAGAGAGACGTAATTGGAAGAAACTAGAAAGTGATATTGATGCTTAATTTAAGAGTTGTTAAAGATTGAAGAAATTTCAACATCCGTAGCATCACTTAGCAGATGCCATCAATCAAACGAGTGAGTGTGTCAGTGTGTGTGTGTGTGTGCATCAGGCTGAGAATTGTGTATCCTTGGATTGTCTGAAACCTTTGACAAGAAAAGAAAACCAAAATAGATGAAATATAGGTCTCAAGAAGTGGGACCTATGCAGGAGGATATGATAGCAAATCATACATTGGGCAGAGCTAGTTTCCTAATGTGCTAAAAGCTTATGTCTATCTAGCAACATATATGAAAACTAGGATGAAAGATCTTCCAATACCAACCTCAGGAGACCATCTTGTGCTTATGGGCATTCCAGCCAAATTCACAACAGCATTTGATCCTTCAATGCAATCCTTCCACCCTGCCTCCTCTGCAATTATGATTCCTGGAAAGTCCTTGACTGCAAATGACAGGAGAACAAAGAATTAAGGGTAAAGAGGTGCACATACAGGGTATAATGAAACGACATGTAAGAACATGTATGTCTATGCATGCGTGTTAGGTATGTGCATGTAAACATCTGTATGTAAAAGTTCACCCTTTTCTGGCAATAAAATTTTTATTAACTTCTGCATGTAGAAAGCAATGTAGAGCAAAACCAAAGGTACTTATTACCTTCTTACCCGAAAATATTGACTCTGCTTTGGATCTTGAGCGTGTCAAGACACGAACATTATGATTGTCTGCATTTCAATTATATTATAGTTAAGTTGTGGGTAAAAGATCAGAAACAAATTAAATAAAATTGAAATGTTCAATTATAATTTTGGTTACCTGCATGCAGTCTTTGAACCAATCTTCTACCTATAAAACCAGTAGCTCCTGTCACTGATACTGTCATCTGATTTGCCTACAACAACCTACAAAGAGTCAACAAAATCTCCAAGGAACCTAATTGATCCAACATGACAAATTCACAACAACCAATATGAGCATGAAGCCGTATCACATTTGTGGACCCTGAAATATAATAGTAGTTCCCAAATCTTGGGAAACAAATATGAAAAGGTTGCTTTCAATTTAACAAAAGTGAGAATTTGTTAGAACAAACCTTCTGGGACTGAGCAGCACCACCAAAAACCCTGAATTTATTAGTCTCACCCACCTAAAAGAACACAACCAAAAATAAAAAGAATTACCACTTCAAAGAAAAACCAATGTATGTTAGAAGAGGGGGAAAAGTGGTGAATTTCAAAGTAGTCAGAACTTACAGAGAAAGAGTGAGGGATGTGAAGAGAAGGAGAGATGAAGTGAGTCCATGAAAGAGAAGTGGGACTGCAGAACACCTCCATTTTCATGGATTTTCTTTGCCAAGGAACCTGTCCTCTTAGGCTGTTAGCTGAAAAGAAAAACTATTTCATGCAATGCTAGTTTCTTGGTTAGATAAAGTATGCTTTTTTGTATGTTGAAGAGTTGAACAAAAAACAAGAGGTCGTGTTTAATTGGGAGCCACACCAAACCAAACGCCATCCCCTTCACCCGTTTCCTGGAGTGGACTCTGGCACTCGACTAAGCCAAACCGGACAGACGATTTCCTTCTAATAACTGACCTCTACCCGGAAAAATATAATTAAAAATCGTTTATTCCCATTGGTCCAAACCCGAAAACTTTGGACCAATGGGACATATTTGGACCCATGCTTGGTTCATAGCGAGCCCATTTTATTAAAATCAAAAGAAACAACAAGTCCAATTAACGAATAAATGATTCTAGGCTTCTATCGTTAGCCTCTGTCAGTGGTACGGTAAGTGAGAAATTGTGAGAAGACAAGAAAATGGCGATGATGCAATTGTGCGGCGCTGTAGCAAGGAGAGTGATGACGTTGCAGCGGCCTCCGCTGACATCTGCCTCGATGAGTGGGGTAGCGGCGGGAGCGCCGATCCTGTGCGGCAGAGGCGACAAGAAGACAAGGAAAGGGAAGAGATTCAAAGGGTCATATGGGAACGCTAGACCCAAAAAGGAGAAGATGATAGAGCGTATCAAGGATAAAGTCGAGGTTCCCAGGTCTACCCCTTGGCCTCTCCCCTTCAAGCTCATCTAATTTTTCTTTTTCTTTCTTTTTTCTCATGTTCTCTCTGTGTCGCTTTTGTAATAACTGTAGTAATGAAGCTAAAAATACGTGTTAATGATTATGACTCATGAGCAGAATTTGAACAATTTTGTGGCTGTTTGATTGGATGAGTTACTTTATTTTTCTGGGGTTTAAGTTTTAGGTAAGGGTTCTTGTTTATTTAAACTGTTACTGTGTATTAATTTCAAAGTTTATCTTTTTAGATCATCATTTTCCTTGTTAAAAGGTATTATATCTAGAATACAGAGGAGTATTTAGGAATGAAGAACCTGCTGACTGCTGTCAATGGTTGCCATTTGAAATTCCCCCATGCCTTCAATTTTTGCTTAAGAGCAGAGAAAACCATAATTGAAAATGCAACAGTTGTTACTGGGTTAAGGAAGCAGAACATGTTATTTATGTAATCTAATACTTAAACATAGATGGTAAGAGTAAACAAGGCTTTTTCATCGGTAGGTTTAGAATGGTTGAACAAACCCTGAATAGATAGATAGCAATCTAGAATTAATGCTTTTTGATTCCAGCAGACTTGCTGCTCATGTGTTAGAACTGGAATTTATGAGGGATATGATTTTTATGGTTGATTAATTCTGGACTGAAAATCGAAAGCTGAGGTGGACCTAAAACTTGGTTTGGTTAACATCATATCAATGCTTGATTCATGGTTTTAGCCTTTTAGGAGGAAAAAAAAGGTAATGGCTCAATAATTGAAGTCTGATAAGGATGTTGGAATTCAGAAAGGAAGGATATGAAATCAATGTCAAGGTTCTTAGTTGGTTTCGTATGCAGTATCAGATAGTGTTAATATAAAGCATGGCCTTGCATATTCAAATAATTGACCAGGGAAGATATCCCACTTAAAAGTTAACTTTAGTTGTAATCAGATTTTGGGATAGGATGTGATGCCTGAATATGGCTCTATACAGATCAAATCTAGATGGATATAGCTGTTATTTGTTTCACAGGATGAAAGGGCACCTGCTGAATCTAAAACAAAAGAAGAGATGAGAGATCATTCGTTTATTGACAATCCTCTGTGCTAATAAGAAGAATTTCCTATCCATGCTTCCAAAACATTGCTTTCTTATCTTCAACCTCTGCTTCTGTGTTTGAATGTCTGATGAAGCAAGTGTCTAGTCAGCAGGAACAAGCATCTCCTTCAGAGCTGAAGGTTCCAGTGGCTCAATTCTCCATTAATCTCAGTATTACCACAAGAAAAATGTAGGACAAGTAACAGTAATGTCAACGAAAACACCTAGCATCTGCATTGCAACTGTGATGAAAGCTGGTCTCTTTTTTCTCTTTCTGTTGTGAACGGGTCCACAAATCTAGTGCAACCTCCAAAACAATGGCGAGTCCAATGACGAAATAAATTAAGCCAAATAAAATAGTGGTGACTCCAATTGAAACCGTGAGGAGATAATGCTTGCTGTCTCCTGATTCAGTTGCCAGCCTAAATCCAGTATACATCGCCCATATGATCATGAGCATTGTGATTACAGTCATGAGGGCCTTGGCAATAGCTTTGGAGATAGTCCTTGTCTCCTGCCCTGTTTCATGGGAGAGAGAAAGGGGGTAAGTAGGCAATTAAAGCAATTAAGGTGGAGATGGAACTGCCGGTAAAAGAAGCTTGCAAGGCTTTCTTGGCATGGCTTCTCTCTCTCTCTTATCCTATTGCTTAGCAGTACTTTTAATTTGGTTTATCCCCTAAATTTGGTTGTTTCTATTTTCTATTCATCCCCGAAATTATCAAGTTCTGTAGTATTTTTTCCGTTATAAGATGTGTCTCAAAGCCAGACTTCCTAGAGACGTGAAATGTGAATCGGCCATGGGTGTAATGCATCGAAGCAAGACCCATAAAAGTGAAACAAACTAAAAATAAAAGCGTTAAAAGTACAGTTGTTTATATGTATATACCTTGATGTATGCCTGATAGCTTGGGCAACTGTTCTGATATATCCATAAACATGCCTGCCAGAATGGAAAGCCCGAGTACCAGAAACAAGAAGCCGAAGACCATCGTAGTGACTCCAACATGGAAAGCCCGGGCAGCAACGGCAGTGTATCGCCATGGTTCCATTGTCAGTTGAAAGCCCCAGCAGATTGTCCATAACAGCAAAGCCATTGTAACCAAAAAGCCAATTGCACGCAGCAATGCAGGTGTAGCAGTAACATACCTGCGTTTCATCTTCTTCATCCTCGTCCTCACCTTGTCATCATCCATCTCAGTTGACAAAATGAGACGGAGGAGCTTTGCAAATGGGGAAACTTGGTTTTCTTGTGTAACCCAATTCTAGGAATCACCCATGGACGTCGAAATCAGAGTCGCTTTTCATCGTTTTTGTTGGCTAATGCCAGTGGCAATGACTTGCAAAAATGTAATTTTCAATGAGGGCGGACAGAGTATGAAGGTTGCATGGTAATGGGCATACGAGTTCCAGCCCAGGATTTGTCATGTCAAGTTCGTTTTTGCCTGTCGCAATTACTGTGACCCACCAAATTGCAAAATTTGCAATCAGACTTTTATTACCTTCCTTAAAACATTTATGGTGTTTACCACATTAGCGTGGAGGGAATATTGCGTTTTGTATTGTTTTGTTCTATGGCCTACAGGGACGTTCTGTCCCATCTGACATGGTGTACATCGTTCCAAATTTAATTAACTTCAAAGGAGTCAAGGCATCCTAGATCCAAATGTTTCCTAATGGCTCAATTGCCAATTAAATAAAATACCCACGGAAGCCCTGAAGATGGAAAGATGCATAAAAATATTTTGAAGAATTCATCATGATCATCGTACTTCTATGCCTCAACAAGCATTTGATACCCTTCAATCTGAGCTATGATCTTATACAGAAACCCAGACACAAAGCAATAGATACAAAGGAACATCCACAAGAATGTTATTAAAGCTTTCATTTGCATTCACTTGAATAAATGCAAAGTAGATGCCGCCCTTGATCCCACATTAGACTCAAAAGGATCCTCTAGACCTGCATCAATGGAAAATTAAAAATTCAGACACCAAAGAAATAACCAAATGGGAAGAGCAGGAGAGAGACTCATTTAATCACTATCTATGCGATTCTTCATAGAATTTTCTCATCAGAGAGGGTGCGTAGGGAAGGATTGGCACCCTATGCAAACAGAATTGAAATTTGAGGAAAAACCATGTCACACAGTCCTATAAATTCGGTTCCAGGTGACAAAAGAGCACATTAATTACTTCCTCGATAGACTAGAATAATTTCAGGAAAATATATCACAAAAATCTTTTCCATTTCAAATCGAAAATAATTTTTTCCTACTTCCACATTACTTGATTTCAAACCTTAGCCATGCAACTTTTCTAAACTTACACATTTTCATGCTTACACCACTCTCTTCAGGTGCACAAGCTCCTTTCTTAGCATGCATATTCTAAGATATTGAAACAAGAATGTACTGTTTTTAATATAAATCCAAGAGATTTTTGCAGCTAAACTTTAAGGAAAGTGCTTCCAACCAGTAGCCAACCATTTGAGACAAAAGCTATCACCAAACTATAATTACGAAATCATACAATCAATTATGTAAATCTAAATAACAAACTATATGACTAACCTTTATTTATTGGGACAGAAAAGATGCATGTTTTAGTCATTGTCTTCTCGACCATAATCATATGCAATCTCAATCTGCATCAAGAATGAAAAATCAGAAATTTGGTGATAGGAGCTGACAGCACCAAAGATATCTTCATATGCTAGGTAAGCAACAACATAAATCAACAAGAAGCAACACAGCACATTAATATTTGGATATTTCAAGCCCATTATTGGACAAGATGACTTCCCCTTTTCCTTTTGTCCTACTTCCTCAAACAATATAAATCAAGTTTTGACACTTAGAAAGGTAAAGACAAAAACCAACCTACTTAAAAGGGAAAGATTTGTAAAAACATAGTGGCAATAAAGAGCCTTACTACCCACTAAAAAGTAGCTGTGAAAGACAAGCAAGCAGGCCACTTTAGTTACTTTTCTTCTTCTAGTCTGCAGTTTAATGGATAACTATAAAGAAGGGCAATGGCAGAACAGCAGGGAATGGAGCAATCCCAGATTTTCTGGCCAAAATACTAGAATTTGGAAACGATGTGAACAATACAGAAGAAGAAATATGAACAACTAGAGCACATATCTACTCTCATGCAAGAAAGGTCAGTTACCATAGAAAGGTTTAGACACTTGAATACTTCAATGAAAAGAAATGCACTACGTGCAACAAGAATTGTGGATAAGTGAAGTAACATGTGAAATATGAAAAAGAGCATAATGATTAGCAAGTGAATCATAACAATTACCCCAGATGGTGGAACAGGGTTTCGAGTAAACTTGGAACCACCAGGAGCCCAAGGAACTGCAAATGGAATATTATGTGAGCTTCAAACTGCATATTAGGTTTAAAACTGGAAATAAGCACTTCAGAAGAAACCTAGCTATATTTTCACAGTCAAGCAATAAAATGAAATAATTAAATCCACATGCCATAGCAAGAGCAAGATCTAAGCAGTCTGCACATTATGCATAACAAATAAATTTTACATGAACATTTGCATCAAGAAAAACATATTTCTTTTCATGTCAATGAACTTATCCATACATTTATGAGATCATGGGAAAAGCTTTGAGGATACCTTAACAACATTGAGCAACCAACTATAGTGTCATCACTTTTCCAGAAGTATTGCTAAAAGATATGGTGCACTGGGTAAGAAGCTCAAACGCTAAACATTTCCTTAAGATGGAAGAGGAACAGGACAAAATGTACAAAAGCATGTCAAGAATAACCAGCCATTGGTAAGCAGATACAAGATTTACAAGTGGAAAAGAGATGCCTCTAGAAATGAGAGGAGAAGCGATCAAAAATAGTGTGGTAGCATTTCTCCTCACCTATATCTGCAAGCCTTGGCCCTCATGTATCTTGTTTTTCACATTTAACGAAAGTTCACTGGCAATCAAAATCATGGAACTATCTACTGAGTCCTAAGTAAGAGTTATCAATAAGAATTCATTCTGTTTTCATAGTTTTGCGCTAGTTTCCTCTCCATTGTTTCAAAAACTAAAGTTCAAAAGAACCTACGAATCCCCAAATGCTTATACATGTCTCTTCAAGTCAAGTCTACACATCAGCGGAAAAACTTTTCATATTCCATTAATTCAAACTGAGACTCTCTTGGAAAACCACCAACCAACTATAACAGTACTTACCAATATAAGGATCAGGGTGCCGCCACTTATTGTAAGTTGCTTCACCATCAGCTATCATTCTGTCAATTGTGTCAAGATCTTCCTGCAAAAACCCACCAAACTGTATAATGCAGCATCAAAAACCAAACATTTCGATTACTACAATAATCACCATTTATATGAATCCTTAAGTTCAATGCAGGATGTCAATGAGCTCAAATTATCATCATAGAAACAAACATAGGAGCCCTCCCCCCCCCAAAAAAAAAAAAAAAAGAATTTACTTCAAATTACAGTAAAGAGAAAATTTGAAGACTAAACAAATCTTCATTCAAGATTTAAGTTAATTAACTAATATATTAATAAAACTTGTAAACCAAAAATTAAGACGACGAGACAATGTGAAAAT
Source organism: Theobroma cacao (assembly GCF_053813885.1). Taxonomy (NCBI): domain Eukaryota; kingdom Viridiplantae; phylum Streptophyta; class Magnoliopsida; order Malvales; family Malvaceae; genus Theobroma; species Theobroma cacao. Next base: position 3,781,532 of record NC_142640.1, read on the forward strand.
GAGAAATAAGGAAGACAAACCACATGCTTGTTGGCTTCGAATTTCTCCCGCAGATCAGAGGCCTAAAATTAAAAAAAAAAAAATCAAAGATTGAATATTTGTAAAGAGAAAAATTAGAATGTGAACTGATGAGATCTTGGGAGATTGAAAAATAAGGATTTACATCTCGATAGAAGAGGTGGCGATGAACGGCCCAGTTGAGGGTGTCTTTGAGGGCGCGACGGTAAAGGATCCGAACCCTCTCTTTTTGCGCTGCTCTTCGAGCTAAGTACGCAGCCGTCGTGGCTCCGCTCATCTCAGTTGCTTTTGCTTTCTCTATACTCTTCTCCCTCAAATTCTACCCACTCGGCTATAGGTGGGGAAGCGTTGATCTTTGACTGTAGACGAACCGATCAATAATAGCAACGACGACGTATCACGGGTGTCTTTCAACGCAGCGTTTAACCTTTGAAATAAAGGGGTTTAGACATAGTTGATAATTTACAAGAAAAATAAACTTTTAAATGAAAACGTTAGACTGGATTTTGTGAAAGGAAAAATATATCATCCATCTTTTCTTTTTTGCATTCAATCTTCTGTCTAAAATTATGAAAAATTTATAAATTAAATTTTTTTTTGAAGAGAAAATACTGATTTAGTGTCAAGGTAATATAAAAAAGAATTTAACTTTAATCCGATCAATGTCAAACGCTTCCAAAATGTGACCGGTAAGATGATTGACAACGATTACCAAGTAAGTAGAAAATAATAAAAAATTTATAAACGTAAACGCTGTACATTCTATCAAATTAATCTTTCAAGAAAAGAATAATGATCTCGTGATACTGTTACGTTTTAATAAAGTTAGACTTTCTAACTTTGATTGACATGAAATTTAGCTTATACTTCACAAAAATAAATACTACATAGATAAATAACCTAGAAATTCCATGTAAAGAAATTGCATTAGGTTAGTTTACCATATTCGAGAATATAATCTAAGTCAATTTGGTACTTACTGATGCATGTATTTAATTAATAAAAAAAGTGTGATGGTTAGTGCAACTTGGTATTTACAAAGCTTAATAAAGTTACATTTGAGTCATCTACTTAAATCAATTATAAATAGTTCTTCAGTACTTGAAATACTGAATAAAATCCAACTGATAATTAACAAAGCTTAGGCAGCTAGCAATATACCGTGTTTGCTTCATGAAAAACGGCGGAGAAGGGTATCAGATTGCAGCATTCATCATTGCAATAAGGAGTTGCTAAAGCTCAAAGCTATCAGCCGGAAGGAAAGGGTAGAGAGAGGAGAAGAAGAAAGCAAATCCTATTCATTAATTGGTAACAAGCCTGACAGGCTAACAGCAAATCCAGAAAGCCACATTTCCAAAATCCGTGCTACTTGATCCAAGTTCACCTAGATATTAATACAGACTATCACGAGTGTAAAGAGATACATAGGAAACCAGAAAGCAATTTCATCAATCCCAGCTTGGCCTCTAAACCGTTCCAGGTTAAGATTTACATTTTTTACCACTCTATGATGGTCATCACAATCTGTCACAGTTTCAATCTCAAAAAGAATGCTATATGGCCTATAATTTTCATGAAATTACCTCTATGCTGTATACGTATATTTATATAGGCATAAACAAAGCTCACAAAAGGGACGCCATGCTGTTTTTCCAACCATAGGATCTCCGCCTTGGGCGTGGAGGAGTAAAGCTAAGCCCAAACATTTCCTTGAGGGCCCGCCCCTGCTCTACAAACCTAATCAGCTTTGCAACAATAGCAGCACTCTCTGTGACATGATTCATATCCTTGTTATTGCTCCACAACTGGTTGACCAGCTGGAGCCTTCTCTGCTTCGAGTTCAACTCAATGCCCCATTTGTGATACAGTTTCTGTCTCTCTTCTTCTGAAAACCTTTTACGCATCAGCTTGCTCAACGTTTGTCTCTCACGGCGAAGAGCTCTCACACTGCATCGACAAGTTAACAGATTAAGACAAGTTGATTTAAGTAGAAATTATATGCAAGGATTATATATATATATATATATATATGTTCCAGGAAAGTATACATAAAATAACATCCATGTCACAATGTAAAGAAAAAAACTTCAAACATTTACTAAGGCTGTTGTGCATTTTTCTAGATTTTCACTACTGGTTGGTTGGGATCCTCCCAATTACCATGTCCAAAGTATAAATACTAAGACAAGCACTAAAGCATAATTCACGGATATGCAACATCAGGTATCCAACACTAGATACTGAAACCTATGGAGGTTCCAGAGAAGAGAACTCTGCTCTGTTGACAGTTTCTAGACTGAGATATATATATGTCCTGTGTTCAAACAAGGAATGTGATAATATGTTGTGTGTTTGAACACATCACTGTTCAAAGTCCCTTAGACTATTGATGCTTGCAAGAGAGAGAAAGAGAGAACCTTGATGCCAGTGTGAGAGTCCGACCATCTTCTACAGCTTGATTTCCTTGAGAAAATGTCTCCTTGAGGAAGGTAAGTCTCCTAAGCTCTACCTCCATGTATATGGAATCAGTTGGATCACCTTTAAAGAGCAGGAAGAAATATGTTCTGTGAACCAAGGAAACATTGCAAGCTTGCCAAAGTTCAAATATTGCTCTCTGCTGCCTCTCAAATTCCAGGGGCCAATCCAGAGGGGTGCCTGATGCTTCATGCATTGGATCCAGTCCTACATCTTTCATACCCTTTCCAGACTCATCTGCTTCTAGCCCTGTGCCCTCCTAGGATGAGTGTATCAAAACATTTTCAAAGAAATCAAATTTCATGACACATGCCCAATTTCACATTTTAAATTTCCCCAGACATGGAAGGGAAAATAATAGGCATATTCTCACCTGACCATTGGCAAGTTGCTTCTTCAGTCCTGCAACAAAAGTATGAATGCTAGTAATATCCTCATCTGCAGAAGTCTTGATAGAAGCACACCCAAGAGAAGACTGAGAATTATTCCTGGAAAGCACTTCATTATTGGCACCATAATTTAATGAAGGAAACTTCTTTCCGTAACCTTCTGGTCTTCCAGGAAAGTTTTTCTCCAACCCATTGGGTGGGGTGCTTTCAATATATTCTCTGTCAGCATAAGGAAAAGATGTACCACCCATGACTTCTGCTCTACAACTCCAGCTCCTACTCAACTTCAGGCTTCTAGAACTTGACAAATCTGCTACCTGGGCATCTGGGGATGATTTATCAGGGTAAGAACTTACAAGAGAATCAATTGTCTTCTGTGCATGATGAAGTCTCTGCTCCAATGCATCATATATAAAACCATTTTGAATATGATTTGTTTCTCTACTTCCATTCATTGTGGTAGACATTGTTTCCTGGCCTGCCACATCTCCATCTCCATACAGTGTCAATGCCAATGTTCCTTCACTTTCACCATTGGGTAAGACACGAGATTCATAATTATCATCCCAGCCTGATTCTTCTGTCTCTATACATTGAACTTCTTTGCAGTATTCAACATCAGCAGTTTCACCTGGAGTCTCATCTAGGCTTCGCCCAGAATCCGATCTAACAAGCTTCTTTCCAATTGACAGAGGTGAGGAGGTAACATCAGACATTGAATGATCCTCATGATTGTTAAGAGGCTCATGATAGGGCTCTGCAAGATTACTCCCACTCTCTGCGTCATAACAATGGATCGAATTAAATTTTTGAACTCGCACATCCAATCGATTAGAATCAGCCAAACAAGATGATTCTGATGCTGAATAGTCATCATCCCATGCATCCCCTGCTTGTTGATTGAGATGGTAATTGATCCTTGCCTGATCAGAGAAAGGAAAAGAAGGGTTAGCAGCTGAAAATGGAGCTATTAAAAAGTAATTAAGCAATTAAAATTTAATGAACAATATAGCTATTAGGCACCATATTCAGCGAAAAGCATAACATGTAAAGATACAGAATTTAGGCAATAACATATACCGATTGTCCTGAATCTTGATCATGTCCAATCATCCTCAGCAAATCCTCAACCCGAGATTGAGCAAGATCACGTTGCTTAGTCAACTCTCTAATCTCCTTCTCCATCTGCAGAATGCAAAGCCATGTAATCAATGTTAGGCAACAAGTACCATGCAAATGCCTAAGCTTTCACTTCTATTGTTATGTCAACCACTGCAGATGTGATAATGCATAGGAAACCGGCTTTTCTGAGCAGAAGATAAAACAGTTTGCTTGCAGCCTAACTTCCACAAGCAAAAGCATCTATTTGCATGCTGTAGTCAAAATTTCACCTATCCTGAATCCAATTTTATATCACCCATGCTTTATAATTTTATCATCAGAATGCATGATTCACCACCAGGTTTATGTATCATGCTAGACAAGATACAGAGGAGTAGTTGCATAAATTGCAAATCTGTCAATCCATTTATTTTTGGAAAAACAACAATCAACTATGCTCTGTGTAGAGGATCCCATGACATCCTTCCTAATTTCCGAAAGGGAATGATTTATGTGAGATCTGAAAGAACATTTGGAACCTGTAGGAGTGTCCTTAAAATATCTACCAAGTGAAGTGTGAAAACCTATAAACACCAAGACACAAAATGCATACCAAAGACCTTGTTAAGTAACACAATTTATGAAAAGAACAAAAACTTTATTTTATTTTCACCATAGATAGGAACGAAGAAATACATTCAAAAGTCAAACCCCAGCATCCCTTCAGTCACTATTGAGTGCAATGCATATGACTTCCAATATAGTAAAACTTAAAGGATCACGCTGCAGGCAGCATGTCTGCAATATATATGTTATATGTGACAGAAATTATTTTTGTTGAGTTACACATAATTGCATGTCCAAATATATTTGCAGATGAGTTTTGAAAGCAAATCATAACCTTTTGAATCTGAAGATCTTTCTTTCGCAGCAAAGCTGCATAGTCACTGCTTGAGGGAGGAGGAGGGGCAGGAGTCTTGAGTTCACTTTCTAACCTGGCCACCTCTCTTTGTAAATGCTTAACTAAGGCCTTATCAGACATGACCACGTTGACCTGCGCTTTTGTACTAACTTCTTTTGCACAACAAGCAAACAGAAGAGTGTTCCTGGTTTGTTCAACATGGCTCCGTGCAGGGCTCAAGGTACATATGATGGCAGTCCTGGCATTGCCACCCAAGCATGGCTGCAGTATGCGTGTCAGCTTAGAATCTCTGTAATTGATATGCCCTTGTCTGCCTTTACTGCATCCATCATAGCACCGCGTTGATGAGTTTAGCAATCTAGTAGGTGACGATATTTTAACAAGAAATTGCCTTTTTTTAAATTCATAAAAGAATTCTGTATTCGGACACAATCTTGTGGTAAAATATTACTGAAACTAACGCAGACTAACAAACCGGATAGAAGGAACTAACCCTCAAAAATATTGCAAATAGTGATTTAAAAAATTAGATTATTGAGAAAAATTCAGCTCTGAGTCTAAATAAGCAAACCATCATAAAACTTTGCCCCAAATTCTCTGTTTCCTTTTAAAATTGAAAAACTGAAGGCTATAAATAACTACTTAAACAATCACACACCTATGCCCAAAGATTTATATATATTAAACAATTTGTTGCAGATGATTGAAATAAAAAAAAAAAAAAGTACTCTAAATATAGCCAGTCAACCTTAGCTTGCGAACAACAGTTGACAGAGTCAGTAAACTGCGATTTATATGGCAACCCTCTTTCAGTCTTGCCCCGGTGGATAATGCCTGAGATGCTCGTTCACTTCCAGCCAAATCAACAAAATTCTGCACTCAAATACCATTTTCATTATTTGAGAAGAACTACTTATTTAGTAAACTGCAAACGTAAAGTAAATTCCATGAGCCATACCACACTTGCTGAAAGGGTGGTTGAATTTTCTTTTCCTAGGAACTCACGAGCAGAGCTTTCAATTGTCTACAAAAGTTAGAAGTCACATCATGGTAAGCTCAAAAAGAAAATAAAAAACTCGACATCACTACACATAAGCTATTAGCAATTAAATGATCAAGCAACACAAAGAGAAGCATACCAATCTTATAATTTGATGAGATCTGGAGCTTCTCTCATTCAAGGAGGTCTCTCCTATCCTTCTTTGAGCTGCAACAGTGCAATGTATTAAAATATTAATAAAATTACATAGAGGTGCAACATCATCCAGTAAACAGAGAACTCTTTATGATGCTTTACCATCACAGATTGCCAGGAGTTCTTTCAAATGGTTCCAGTCCCTCAGTGGTTCCTCTGTGACTTTTTCCACAATGGTTCCTCTCTGATGAATAGAGCTTGTTAGAGCAACCATATATTCGATAAAATGAAAACTAATTTAGATGTTGGTATTCACCTCAGGATCATCACGGAGCCTAACTTGGGTGTTATCTGAGCTTAGGAGGTCTCTAATAGCTTCATTGTATATCTCAATTGCTGAGAACTTCAAAACAAATGCTCTCTCTTCATGCTGTAATGATGATCTCAGTATTACATAAAGAACGCCTTTAAGTAATAGGTATGGAAAAATGCAAACACGATGGAACTAAAACAAGTCAAAACTTTCATTACTCTGTTTATGTAGTCAAATATATCTGCAACAGTATACTCAGTTATTCCAGTCATGGTGTATGTCTTCCCACTGCTAGTTTGTCCATATGCAAAAATACTAGCTGGGGAACAGAAGGAAGAAAAATTGTTAGAGAAAGCTTTTTCCTCACCAAGTAGTTCATCAACAGAGAACAAACACCAAGATGCCGATACCCCTACTTACAGTTAATACCACTAACAACTGAAAGAGCAATCTCCTTGGCTCCTTCCTCATACACTTGCTTTGTTGAGCAGTCACCTCGAAATACTCTATCTGTCCCCAACATAAGAAGGAAGAAAAAAAAGACAGCAACATAAATAGAGATACATACAATGAAACTCTACTCATCAAAACTGCTTTCAAATCCCAAGCACATAACAGAAATAACTATTTTGAAGTTTGACGCTTTTAAATCTCATTATAAAACTTAAGCCAACAATGTAGGTTATATAAAAAATTGACGAGATCTCGATCATTAAGATGGCCTAGGTTCAATTCGCCAGGCACTTTACAGGAGAAATTTAGTATCCATTTAGCTATATCATAGTGAAAGTTTGAGTAAGAAATTAAGAGTCAGTTATCACTATTTTAAAGCAACAAATTTATTAGATCACAGCCAAAACATGGAAAAAGCAGGTATTTGCTCACCAAATTGATAGGCAGACGGGAATGTGGACCCTTCCCGGAGGGTGTTCCGATATAGGATAGTACTGTCATTGATGCACTCCCAATCGGCAACTTCATTTGCTACAATTTCCTTCTCACTCAAAGGCCTCAACCTCACCACAACCAGAATCCTCTCCTCACGAGCACCTGCCATTTGCCCCTTCTGCTCCTTCTCCAACTTCTTTAACTCTTCCCCACCAATTGCCCCCATTTTTCACGCTCCTCTTTTGTTGTTACTCACCCTACCACACGTTAAATCGTAAAAAGACCCATGAATACGCAGATTCTCAGAAAGAGAAAAGAATCAAACTCAAGAGGTCAAATACACACACTCAATCTTGCTTTCCTAAAAATGCAAGACAGTTTATAAGTTAACAACAAGGTTGTTGTGGCTGCCAAAGATGTATTAGGCCTAGGCCCATCCTTCCACAACCATAGTGTATCTGCAACAAGAAGCTAATCATGATTATCAAGCCAACTAACTAAAGAAAATGATCCACGAGTATAAAGACTAATTACGGGTTATATCAGCAACAACGAGCTAATCATAAGCTTTTATCCAACCAACCTGAAAATGATTTGATTTTTAAAGTTAAACATCAACTAAAACCAACATTTAAAAAATGAAAATAAAAAACAAATGTCAATCAAGCTGGTAGTTAAGATGAAAAGCTCCCTCCCTAATCTTCAAGCCTTCAACCCCCAAAAATAATCAATTTTTTAAAGGGAAAGAAAAAGAAAGAAAACTTTCCCTAGTTGTCACCAAGACACCAACTATGCTTAAATGCCAAGCAACGAAAATCTTAACTTTACTTCCTTTTTTTTTATACCTCAAATCGCAGAATGGCGGTTCAATTAAAAGAACCAAGAGTATCTACTTCAGTACCAAAACCCTGTCGTTTTCCCTCCATTATGCTCTGATCTGAAAGGGAAACCGCTAACCGTACTCTTCCTCCTCGAAACTCGAGCACTGCAAACACCAAACCGAATAAAATCTAAACAACGTTTGAAAAGACAACTGAGCTTGCTTCGAAGAACACAATAAAATAGGGGCATTTTAACGCAAGCCTCCAAGGTTCATTTATTTTTAAACGTTAGCGCTTAGTTAAAAAAAAATCTAACCGTTAATTTCTGAGATTAAAAACACTGAAAAAAAATTTACAACTGCCTCACGTACGAAAACAAAATACACTTGTCAATCTGTCCTTAAGCTTAAGCATAAACTAAATTAAATTCCTTCCTTTAATTTATTTAAAGGAAAAAAAAAGAAAGAAACGAAAAAAAAAGTTTTAGTGAAATGAAAGCTGCTACGAACTTCATCGACGAGGAACAGAGACGTGACTTGGAAGAGCAAAAATAGAAGCGAAATCAAAAGGTGCTATCGCTTTACGCGTGGAATAAAGTTGAAAACTGGAAGGATAAAATGGAGAATGTGAAATTCAACACAAGGGTTAAAATGGTGAAAAACAATAGAACGAACCGGAGATGTACGGAGCTTGATGGAACAGTTAAAACCGGCGATTGCATCAAAAATCGCAGGGAATGAGAGAGAAAGTGAAAGGGAGCGTTTTCTATTATCTGTTATAAGCGGTTTCTCTCTTGCTCTTGAAATGGGACCCGTGGTCCTGCGAATCTGATGCGACGTCAACGTCTTTTGAAGTTTCTCTTCCCTGCGCGTTTTGGACCAGCGGTGGGGGATGGAACATGGCCTGTGAGAGTAACTCAATGACGATTTTACCCTTGCTTTTTGTTTGTGGATTTCTAAAAGGGAAGGGCACGTGGCAGAAGGGAGATTGGCATCAGTTTGTCTCACGCCACGTGGTCTTTCTGGATTTGTCAGCTAGCTTCGCATCTCACCGTCCGATCGGTACTTTATTACCGTTAAGATCACCAAACAAACCGATATAAAATTTCGCTCTCCCATTTGTTGTTTCTTTTCGAGGAGTTCCGATATTTATTGGGCTGTTAAACTGTTTTGACCCTTTCATACTATATAGTATATGTTCATCCTATTAAATCTATTCAATTATAAAATTAAATCCTAAGAATATTTAAATATTTGGCATTTATGAGTGGGGAACTGAGATCTTGTAGTGGCAAATTATGAAACCCAAAAAAGTAGTAGGGTTCCAGCTGACTATGTTTGATAAAGTAATTGCAAAAGAAAACGACGAATTCCTAGAGCTAGGCTTGCCATTTTAATTATAAGGACAATAGTAACCTTGGTAGCAAATGAGAAATCATAGAATTTGACCCTCAGCCATAATATGATAATTAAAAAGGATAATTTGGTTTAGGTTGAAAGAAAAAACCTTGTTGAGTGGTTTCTTAACTTCCAAAATTTTGTTAAGGAGTGGGTGGGAAGTACGTTAGGTCTCTAATCACAACTAACAAATAAAAGATTAGTACCTAGATGACATTCTTTCAACGTGCAACCAAATTTGGCCGCTTCCCCTATAGATTTGATTTCCTAAGGATTGAAGAGTCCCAGCTTCGCATGTTGACCTCAATGAGGATTAATAATACAAGTTTATTTTTTTTATTTTTTTAATTAAAATTTATTAATTAAAACACCACTTATCAAAAAAATTTTGTTTTTCATTTATTTATATGACTTTTACTTTCTTAAACTGAACAGAAAAATCATGTTTGGCATGATAAAAAATTTATTAATGAATGATAAATTAATCATTATCAAATAATGGAAAAATGATAAATTTATCATTTTGATTGACAACTTAGTGACTTTTACTTGTATCTTCTCAATTTAAACGTTTCTATAGTAAAAATATTTTTAATAAACGAAAATTTTATTTAAGCAATGAGGAAATAGACATCCACAATAATAATTTAAAAAAATTGTCAATAAATCCAAATATTGCAACAACCATTGCTGTGAAAGTTACAAGGAGAAGAATTGACTAGAAACAATTGAAAAACAAAACGCGATGTAAAATCAAATCTAAATGACAAAAATGCCCCGATTCTCAATGGCGTAGATCACGGATCATCAGCTCATCACCTTTTTTGGCTGTGGATAGAAGAAAGTGTGGATCATAGCTAAGCAATTATGAAAGATAAAGGCATAACGGTGACAGGAGTCCTGCGCCGGTTTGTCGGTTAGATTAACTGCCAACTATAATGAGGTGATGTACTAAATGCCAGATTTCAAGATTATACAGGAATTTAATAATTTATATTTAATATATAATTAGTGTATAAAAAATTATATAAATTATTTTTTTTATAAATATATATAGTGTATGAAATTTATATATGGACATATCATTAAATATAAACTTCGAATAATTTAAATATAAAACTTTATTTTCGTGGGAAAAAGTCAAGCCTTACGACTCCATTTGTTCTTAATTTTCACCTTTTCTTGAATTGGGTCGAATTTTGAGCCGAAGACCAATTCCTTGAGAGGAAAATGTTAATGGATTGTCAGAGTTAGAGCAACCCCACTATGTAGCACGATGTTGGGCATGGTGAATGCTATAAAAGGAAGAAATTAAATAAGCAAATCTTTAAAAAACCCAAAAAAAAGAGAGGCAAAAATGCAGTCAAAGAGAATACTTTTGGATGTGATATAATTATAAGGTTGCACGCGTTACCAATTATTTGATGGGTCCGCCATGTTGGAGGAAGTAAGTCAAGTGCTTATAGTCTTAGAAACATACATGTGTTTTTTTTTTTTTTTTCCTATAGAAGAAAATTTTATTAGAAATAAATGAGGGTTTTTTTTTTTCAGTTTAGTACCACAATTGATTGTAAGAAATTGAATATGTTTCCACTTTTTTATGATGGGTTCATTGCCAACAAAGTTTTGGACTTTTAGTTAAGGCTGCCTATGTAGGGCAAAATGCAAAAGTGAAAGAGGATAAGACCCATGAAGCTAAAGTAATGAAACAGCCAGACCTGCAAAAGAGAGAACAGAGAACCTAACAAAGGGCTTCCAAACCTAATAAAGGTGGCCATTGTTTTGCAAGCTACACGAGAAGGATTAAGTTAATGTTAGTACGCAAAAACCTTACTCGTCTGCTTCTTCATTACAATCATTGATTGATCATAGGAGATGATCTCAAAGATCCCATTTTGAATGTTACTGACACAAGAAGCCGTAGAATCCAAGTTGGTGAAAAGTAAATTGAACTCTAAATATGTGAATATGACTTCATTAATGTGATTATTATGAGTTTCTGAAATATTAAAGAGTGCATTAAAAACCAGATAAGATTATGAATACGACAAGTCATTAGAGAAGCCTTTTCATGTGTTTATTGAGCATTCAACATTATTGCTTGAGTTCCAAGCAGAGCTCGAAAAAGGTTGCTGCCGAAACCAGCAGCTTGCTGACAACAGAACTCAAAACCTGTGATGTTCAAGTTAACTGAGCCTTTTGCCTGTGTCTCATCACCCATCACCAAGAATTTCATTTCTTTTTCTTTAATAAATTCTACCTACATTTTCGAAATTTTAATTTTTTTCACATGATATTTTATAATTTTTTAAAATTAATATTATATAAATATTAATTTTTCAATTAACACTTTATGAATAACATTTTCATGTATAAGTTAAAATCATTTAATTTTACCTAATAAATTTAATAAAATAATCTCAATTTATAATTAATTTATTTATTCATATTTAAAGATAATTTTGCAATTTTTATAAAAAAAATTAACAACTTAATTCTTTATAAGAATATAAATCGTCTATCGAATATTAATCGAGAGAAAAGATATTTACATGGTGTTAATTGAAAGGAGAAACATAATATTTGATGTAAAAAAATTGAAATCACAAAATGTATAAATAGAATTTATCCTGATAATAGCAACAAGAACAGATTTTACCTCTCCCAACAAAAGAGATTATAATTTCATATCATAACATTAATAATACAAATAATCCATGGAAAATCCTTAGATCATCATCTAAAGCATTATTAAAACTCCATTGAAAAAAGGTGGTAGTAGTTGGATATTCTTTTCAAAAGGTAATATCATAATCATTAACAACCATACTCATGAGCATTCCCCCCACCCAAAGGTCATGCCACGAATGTAGGATCTTAAACCAAGGTCTTAAATCATCCACTGATCAAACGGTGGAATAAAAGGTGGCGGTGCTGCTGCTCGAGCTTGACCACAAATTTTGGGTAAGATGTTCAATTCAAGGAGGTTTATTCTTTATTCTTTGGTGAGGCAGTCGGCCATTTCTCTTTGCACACAAAAAATATTAATCTTATCATCCTGTACTTATGAAACAAGATTTAATTAAGCATATAGTATTTATAATTATTTTGTACTTTCAATTCACCATGATGGCTTTCACTCTTGTGGGGTTTTGTTTAGAGTAGTAAGGATTTCATAATTCAGTTATGTCACTCTCTTATTAGCATGCCACCCACCATGATAGTTGAATATAATATTTAATTATGTTTAAATGAAAAAATTGACCATTTGAATTATTTAGGATTATTATGGTGAAAATGCCCCATCTATGATCTATAGCTTGAGCTTCTTGTTGTTGAAGCAGAGCTTGGCAAAAAATGATGAGGTGATCCATAAAAAGTGAGAGCCTGAAGTGAAAATTGCAGGCATGCAGCCCAATGTTTTGTTTTGTGGAGTTCTAATAGAAAGCCCAGCAGCTTGGCTGACCTAAATTGCATGAAAAATTAGTGGGCGGTTTAACACATGGACGGATCAGTCCTTGAGAAAAAGAACCCGTTCTAGTGCAGCCAACACTGCTACTGACCCGCATTGGAAGAAAAATTAGTGACTGCTTTTACCTTTGCTTTTACGTTATTGGTTTATATTTTTAATTTAAAAATATACATAATAATCAGAGAAAAGTTTTTATTAATAAATTCAAATTTGCTTCATATCTTCTTAAAAAGAGATTAGTGACATTTTAATCCATCAAATTATGTAACGTTTTGTAACACAGAATCTTTCACTTATAGAAAAAATAAATCGAATTTGATTCAATTTTATCTTGATTTTGATATATTTTATAAAATTCTCATATTTAATAAAAATTTATATTTATTCTGATATTATTTATCATCAATAGATGAAGAAAAACTCTTATTATATTCATGACGGTTAGACTTTTTTTTTCATTATAATTAAGCATAGCACGTTCCTTCTCAGGCGTAGATCCATAGAGTTTATGCTCTTTTGAAAGTCTTATCCGAAAACAAGTTTCTGAGGCTGTTCAGTTGTGCCAAAAAAAAGCAACGTGACCAGGGAAAGTAATGGCCTTAAAATGTGTGAGGGTGGGTCAATGCTGGATATGAAATTGGTGGACGAAAATTGATTGAGGGGAGCTTTCTTTGTTCCTTCCTCCCCTACCTTTCAAAGCTAGTGGCCACATGTAAGTGGCTGCACCACAATCCATGTTTTTAACCTAATTTTTTTTCTTTTTTTGGACTTTTTGGTTCTTTCGTTTCATCACACACCCATTTTTTTTTTCTATCTAAGCTTTTTTATTTGTTATTTTTGGTCCTTGTAGTCCCCTTGTCCTATTCCCCAAGTGCCAGCACACCTTCTCGAATCCTCATGAAGCCTATGTTTTTTGATTATTTTTCTTTGAATCTTTTTAATTATTTTCTTATTTAACCTATTGTTTCGATTTGTATCTAAAATAATAGTAGTAGATACCGAAAATAGACCCACGCGTCATGTTGTATCTTAATATTTAATTCAATAATAATTATATATCAGATTTTAATTATTTAATGTTGAAAAGAAAATGATTTTTTTTGTCAACTAGACAAACCAAATTCTTGCAAAAAATTTAAAAAAATGAAAAAGAAAGACAATCCAACAAGAGTAAAGGAAAAAGGGTTGGATCCATAGGATAAATGGTAATCTTATGGCTTCCCACCAAACCTTACAGCATAGAATAACGCTAAATTCTTAGAAAAGGCTGACTGCCAAGTCAGGCGAGTGGAACCCACCTACCAGGAGTTCCTGGGGCCATGCTTTCAAGCGATCTTCGTGTCTCTCACATCCTGAAGAAGCGCGTCGATAATTCTTAATTCTTTAAGGTCACCAGCTGAAAATATGGAATAGATCATGAGTCGACAGCTCAGCACTCGCAGATCTACTTTCCGCCATTGTTAAACCAAACCATACTCGCCTTCCTCTGCTGACACGTTTCCACTCTACATAAAAGGATTATTTAAATATTTATCTATATAAAATAAAGTAATAAACGAAAAAATTAACGAGTAATCCTTCATTTTATGAGTTTAAAAAATGAAAAAGGAAGAAAAAGAAGTAGAAGACAAGTGGCGAGTACGGGATTTACATACTGCAGCGAGTGAGCGTTGTTTTTTTTTTAATGTTTCTTGCCAAATTCTTTCTCGCAGTTTCTCAGAGACCTTGAAACAAAGAGTCTTTGCTTCTCTGTTTCCCAGCTTCTCTCTTTTACCAAAATCCTTTTCCTTTCAATTTGATCCTTTCTTGTTTCAATCTCATCGTCGTTCTCTCTCTCTCTCTGCTTGGATTTTAATGAATAATCATTTGCTGAATCGTTGAATTCCTGCTTGGAAAAATTTTGATCAGTTTTTCGCTCGGTGGAAGAATGCCTTCGAAGCGAAGAAAGGAGAAGTAAACGGGAAGCAAACAGAAAAAAAAAAAATAGAATGCGAACGCTTTGTGACGTCTGCGAGAGCGCCGCCGCTATCCTTTTCTGCGCCGCCGACGAGGCCGCTCTTTGCCGTTCCTGCGACGAAAAGGTCTCTTCATTTTCATTACTATTAGTATTATTAATCAATCTCTGCGTATTTATACACGCCTACTAACGCGTGTAGCCGTATAAGTATACTTGATGTACGTATAGTTTTGATTTAACTCGAACTTGACTTGAAACTCTGTATATTCCATAAAAATATATTCTTTAAATGTGCTCTCTTGAGTCAAAGTTGAGTTTTGGAATTGAAATCAATGAAGTCGTCTCTAAAATTAGATTATGTTTTTTGTAGTAATTCAATTAGAAGGCGTTAAAAAAGGGCGAAATCTGAACAGTAAATTACATTTCAATGTATATAGGAAGTTTTTTTTTTTTTTCTGTGCTTGCTTGATGAAATATGATTGGCGTGGTTGCATTGCATTCTCTTTCGCAAATTTTCAGCTCTAGTATTTAATATATTGTGTGTTTTTATTTTACTTCTTTTTTTTTTTTTTTGTTAAATCAATAAGGAAACTTTTCTGGGAGCTTTCAGGTTCACATGTGTAACAAGCTTGCAAGTAGACATGTGAGAGTTGGGTTAGCAGACCCCAGCGATGTCCCACGCTGTGATATATGTGAAAATGCTCCTGGTATGAAACGTTAAAAAAAAAAAAAAAGGAAGAAAAACTTTTTTAATAATGTAAATTATTGTGAAAACTTTTTTTTTTTCTTTTTGGAATTTTGTTGATTATTTTTTGTATGTAGCGTTCTTTTATTGTGAAGTGGATGGTAGTTCCCTTTGCCTGCAATGTGATATGATTGTACATGTTGGAGGTAAACGGACCCATGGGAGATATCTCTTGTTGAGGCAGAGAGTTGAGGTTTGTTACTCTATACAAGACCGGTTTTAATCTTTTTGGTTTTTAAATTTAGAAAGTCTGCTAAAATTTATTTTCTTTGTTTGGTGCCTTTTGTTGTAGTTTCCAGGGGATAAGCCTGGTCGTTTGGACGAACTGGGGTTGCAAACGCTTGATCCAAACGAAGTAAGGAAGGATAAGAATCAGCAGCAACCTAAGCTTGCAGCAAGAGAGAACCAGCAAAATCATAGAGTCTCTCCTGTTCCAGTGCTTGATGGTAATTCTGATGGGGATGGAAAGGTGGGTAATAAATTGATTGATCTAAATGCCAAGCCCCAACGAGTGCATGGTCAAGCTTCAACCAATCAGGTACTGATTTTCCCAATTTTCTGTCCTTTTCTTTTACTAGCATTTTTGTTCTTAACCTTGCGTGTTAAGCAGTGTAGTTAGATTTTTTTCAAACCTAATTAATGTAGTGACTGCTTCATGTTTAAGGAGCAAGGCATGGATATTTCGAGTGGCAATAATCATGACTCTTCAAGTGTGGTCCCTGTTGGATCCTTCAAAAGAGAGCCTGATAAGTGAGCTAGGTATGACTATTATCCCTAGCTTGAACTGTTTACTTGTTTAAGAGCATTGCTAAAGTTTGGTAATGATATTTTGCAGTTTTTTGTGCAAATCTCAGTACTTTATTTATAAATGCTTGTTATGTATTAGAATGCATGACCTAATATAAATAAAGTGGGCGCAAATTATTGCCCAAGCAGGTAGGCTTCCTCTCACATGACATTGCTTATTATTGCCAGGTAGCTCTTTCTGTGCTTTTGATGAACTGTGACTATAAGAAAGCAAAAGAATGTATCTCTAAAGCTAGACATTGCTTGAGAAATATTTCTTGTCATATTAGGTGGATTATGTGGTTTGTCCTCTTGGAGATCTGATTTTCTGAATGAACTTAGGAATTGTCAACTACGTGTGAACTGTGAACAGAGAAAAGAATATTCCTCCAATTGGTGTCTGTTTCTATATATGAAACATGTCCGTCATTGCGTGTATCTTGAGTATGCAGAGAAGTAAACGTAACTTGACATTCCCTGTAAGCAACTGAAACAAGAAATTTTTTCCTTCTGGTGATAGAGTTGACATTTGGTGTTCAGGTGGCGTTTGAAATACTTGGAAGGTTTTTCTGAGTAGAGCTTGACCTGTTGAGCAGTTCCTTCCTATTGAAACACATGAGAAACAGAAAGATTGACAATTAGCTGTTTCTGAGTTTTTAACCTATTGAGTAAGAATGAGCTTTTGTCTTGGGGGCAAGTTGTGCTAATATCTTCCAAGAAAAATTCTGTCAAATGCAAGTAAACTTCATGCAGGGTAAAAGTAACTTTTGAAGCCAAATGATGGTAACATCTTGTCTTCTGATTGCCTAAATTTATGCTGCTATTATTTGTCAGTAGCAAGGACAATAGTTTGCCAGAAAAAAAAAAAAATGTTTTGTAGCTAGAACTTTCCATGCTACAGAGCTTCTGTGGTACCTCTCAACCACTAACTTCCATCCATTGATACAGCTTCACATCCCAAGTTTTGTTGCTATCATGCCCGAGATTTTCTTAGTCAATTACATGGCCACCACATTTACTAGCTCATTTTCTTAGTAAATTATAGTTGTTTAACCAAGTATTTGTTTTGTAATACATTTCCCTCCAAATGAACACACATGCAAAACCCTTGTTTTCCACTCCATGGATGATTGTTTTTCTTGTCTAATAAATGTGGTCCATCACTTTTTGGGTGCAGATGTTGCTGGATGATCTCTCACATCTGTGTATTTCTTGAGGGCTTGCGGTCCTTGTCAGATATATCTTCCTTCCCCATGGGTTAGGCTTCTGTCTGTTCCATTCCTTGCACAAAAATGAAAACAGTTGAAGATAATTTTTACCCATGTACCTAAATCAAATATTCTTGCCTAACCGAGTAGTGAAGTTGTGACGTTTTTATTTGTGCCAATGGAAGTATACACCCTCGTTAATGTCCTTTTCAATTAAAAATTTCCATCAAAATTGTTGCTGGTGATCAGAAAGACAAGCCCGCATCAGCATGTTAAGTGAAAAAAAATTCACGAAGAACTAAGGTGAAACTTTTCGCTTCACTTGCTTCTTGTGAATTTCTTTGCATTTGTGATGAAATGCGGAACAAACGAACGGTGGCACGTGGTCATACTAAGGAATTTACCTTTGGTTCAGTTCCATTGTCAAGCAGTTCTGTTTTGCCTCAGAAAACACCAGCTGAAAATGGTGATATTATTAGTTTTGCTTACCGATATAAGTTAAGACTGGCAGATAAAACTTACTACTAGTATTTAGACATGACAATTAAATGCAATCAGAGTATGGATTGAAATCCTATGACCCACTTCTTTCCTTCTCATCTCCTAAAATTTCTGATGTGTTGGAATCCAAAAAGGTGTTCGCGATATTGTGAGAAGCAAAGCGTAAGATCAACATCTTCTATCGAATTCATTAAACATTCTAACTTTTCATTTTTCTTTTTGATGGAATGAAGAGAAAGGCAATTATTCTTCATTTTCTGTTTGCTTGGACCCAGTACTAATCTTTAAGAGAAACCAAAAAGTGGGCAGTTCGAACAATTCCGATCCATGGCATGATTTGTTACCAGAAGAGCAGGGCTGCATCTGCAGAGCATGTTTACTGAGGTGGATTGCGGTATAGCTGTAGCAAACAGCATCATGCAGGCTGAGAAATCGATAATGCAGGAATCAGAGTAGACCCAAATACTGGAGCTCAAAATGCACATTCTAGCATTTTAGTATGTGATGATGCATACATAATAGTCTCCAAGAAGTTTATTAAGTGGCTAAAAGTACATGTAATCAAGAACAAAAATAGTCTCCAGGGCTATAAAACCATTAACACATGTGAGAGAAACTAGCTAGATCCCGGTTATCTCCTTCATCTTCAAGCGTTTATTATCTCTTCTGCAGCTTAGTAGACGTAGCCCTTGACAAACATTCCTTTCTTGGCCTCCTCTGATTCTCCCTCACCGGTGTATTTGCCAAGCTGAGCAAGTGAGTTGGCCTTGGCACGGACAAGAAGTACCTCCTGAGCGGCCTTAACATTCTCGGGTCTGCCTCCCCATGTCTTCAAGCAAGTGTTCTGGAGAGCTCTGGCATAAGAGAATGAGACGTGCCACGGGTTGGGAGACTGGTTCATTGCGTTCAAGTTGAGGGTGGCTTCAACCTCAGATTGCCCACCAGACAAGAACTGCACAGCAGAAAAACAGAAATGGTTTGTAAACCATTAGTACTGGATTTACTAATTTACACCAAGCAAATCCTTGATTAGATCACAATGGTTGTAAAGAAATGTACCATGATTCCGGGGACAGCTGGGGGGATTCTCCTGTGGAGGAGCTTGAGGGTGTAGTCAGCAACTTGCTGAGGGGTGGCCTTCTCCTTGCATTCTGCTCCAGGAGTGACCATGCTGGGCTTGAGGAGGATACCCTCAAACATGACATTGTTCTCGGCAAGGTAGAAGAAAACCTCAGCCCAAACCTTCTTGGCTACTTCGAAAGTCCTGTCGATTCCATGCTCACCATCAAGCAAGATTTCTGGCTCCACAATTGGGACCAATCCACTGTCCTGCAAACAAAAAGCAGCAAAAATTTCTGGGTAACAATTCACAAGCACACTGTGATATAGAAAAATTCTCACCATAATTCTCATCTCTCGACTTACTTGAGAAATGGCGGCATAGCGGGCAAGACCCCAAGCTGCTTCTTTAACTGCCAAGGCAGATGGGCCGTTGGGAATGCTCACAACCGTACGCCTGGCCAATCAAAAAAGGCTAGTGTTAAACAAGATTGCTTTTTTTTTTTCCCTCTTTTTAACACTATCTAAATATGAGTGAGAATTTATCAAAAAACTGGGAGTACCATTTGGCGAAACGAGCACCCTGCTGGTAGTAGGCAGCTGTGCGGGAGGAAAGACCGTCAAGGCCCTGGCACCAGGACTCGTTGTTGGAACCAGGGAGGGGTACCAAACCCTGCATTTATCATCATCGATTAACCAGTGTTGGTGAAATTCTGATCAAACAAAATTCCATTGCCTCCTTAAACATCATATGTATGCGTAACTTGCTATGAGGTTATTGGCTTTGGCTTTACCTTGTCAACTTTGATACCAGGGACAATGTTTTGCTCAACAAGAACATCAACCATCTTTTTTCCATCGGTGGTAGATTGGTAGAGAGTCTCCTCGAAAAGGATAGCTCCAGAGATGTACTCGCCGAGGCCAGGGGCTGACACCAGAAGCGTACGGTATGCTTGGCGGTTAGCCTCAGTGTTCTCTAGACCGATTGAGGCAAGTCTCTTCCCACATGTAGCATTTGATTCGTCCATGGCCAAAATACCACGGCCTGGGGATGCAATGGTTTTCTACATCCAGAGGAAAGAAAGGAAAACGCACGTCAAATGGTGTGTCCTACATAGTTCAGAAACTCATTCACAAAAGTAGCAATATAATCTAATCAATAAAATTAAACCACCCAGAAACTACATAGATTAATTTATTTTACTTGCAATCTCTTTAACAGGATTGGTGACTTATTTTCCTTTTACACTTGTTTGAATTAATTTTTTTTTAAGTTCTTTGAATCACATATAATCTGAATTATCTAACTAGATAGAGTGAGCAGTTGCACTTATAAACTATTCTAACATGAATTCAAGATAATGTGTCGGACACAGAAACGTGTCTCACGTGAATATCTTGTCTTTTTAATAAACTTATCGTATTCATATATAAGAATATCATAGGAATACGTTAAAGTGACGCAAATTAGGAATTTAGTGTAGCATAGCTTAACTAAGCTAAGCTAATATATAAAAAGATGGTTCAGGAGATTAAATCTATATCGAACTCGAAGACTTAAATATTTTATATATCGTATAAGAAGAGTCGAGTAGCATTGAGTACACATACCGCGGTCTTAATAAGCTCATCAGCGTAGGAACTGGCACGGACGGTGAGGGCTGATGGGGCGGTGGGGTGGCATCTGACAACAGAAACTGAAGGCTGGCGGAGGTTTTGGCCCTTAACCCACTCAGACTTGTCCAGGATAGGAGAAGACTTGAGGAGAGTTGCGGAAGCTGATGCCATTTCTTTCTCTCTTTTTCGTTTGCTTTGATGGAGGCTAACCGCTTGAGCCTATAACGGGCTTCACTCTAACCTTATCTCCTCTCAACTTGGGGCTTCTTAACCACACATGCAAGTCTCACTCACTGTATTTATAGTTGTGCAGTCTATTGTCATGGGAATGGGATGTCACATTTGAGGCTGTCATGCGCCGGCGAATCTCGTGCCGCCATGTGTCTGATAATCTTGCACATTTGGCAGGCTGCATGCCTGGCTGATATGGACGGTGTTATACCCGCCTCGTAAAAGAATATGTTTAGAAATTAAAAGGGCTTGAAATGCCCCAGATTTTTCCTCTTCTAATGTCATTAGGGTATAGACAAATGCATCACATTCACTATGTTGTACGTCCAAATTAGACTTTGTTTGAGAGAATCCTCCGGGAAGTGAACATGAGGTTCTAATTTTGTTCAGATTAATGGCCATGGTTTTAAGTTTTTAGGGGTTTGATGAAATCGTGAACCCCATGTCGGACGGTTGACAGAATGCCAAGTCATCTTGTCCATTGAGATTTTTCAATGCCATGTAGACCACGGAGAATCCGTATCATCAGGTGGGCCATTGATCTTGTTGACCCCATTATTTGGCGTACATGTGGCTGATGGAAAAAGGATATGATCTGCGGTTAAGATTCACCAAAATGATAGTTTTGCTTTAGCGTACTGAGAAGCTAGAACCATTTTGTTTAACAATGTCTCCTAGTGGTTGGAATGCCGAGCAGCATTTGTGCAGACCTAATCAATACCCCACATCGTGGCCTGAGCTCGAGCTTGTTAAAGAAAACTGGGTTTTATTCTACGAAAACTGGGAAATGCTACTGCTTTGAGAAGTCTAACAAATTCTAAGTTAATGCTCTGCCTGTCGATTCTTGATGCAGACGGTGGCCTTGAAATGTGGCGATGCCAGGCTAAAATAAAATCAACAAAGCTGTCTTGGTGTCTAACTGTCTAAGGCATGTTGGGGCTTAAGCCGAAGTCGGGGTTCAAATTACTTGCAATTCTACTTGAATTGTCTCTTTCAAATCCTATGCAAAACGAAAAGACCATCTTAAGCCGATGAAACAACCAAACGCCTATTATCTCATTGTTGATGTCATGAGATCACAGCAGCATAAATCTTGGCAATATAACAAGCCTACATATGTACATGACTAGATTCTAATATGGACAGATAACTTAACTAGAACTTTTATTTAAAGACAGATCTGCAATGCTAGCAATCAAATTATCTAGCGGCTCATCTTTCAAGTCTTTCCATGCCATTGAATCTTCAAAAGTTGATGGCATTGATTGAAAGGAAGGCTCAGCAATAGCCTTGTTCAACTGTTTAATAAGACCATCTTCCTCGGCTGGAATGTCCAAATCCCAGACCCTGAAGATATCCACCATTGATGAATTCGTCTCATCTGCAGATAAACTCAATTCAAGTCCTAAATCAATAGCTTCACCCCTTCTCTCATCTTCATTGTAGGTAGGCAGGAAAGGATCTCCCCGAAACGTTTCAGTGGAGTCTTCCTGAAGAACTCGGGACCGAAAAGCAGTCCTTTTGATTGGATCACCATCAGTGTTTGTTTCACTGTCTCCATTAATTGGAATGACAACAAGATCATCATCAGTTCTTCTTGAGTATTTGGCAGTCTCTGCCTCCTCGGTGGAAGGAACTATCTTGATTTCAGTTCCTCCAGCAAAACCATCACTTCCAGTTGCAGAAGAGTCGAGTGACTCAGGTTGGTCACCAATGATCTCCAGCAAAACATCTTTGAAAGAGGTCCAGTTTCTTTCCAAAATTTCAGTATCTGAAATCAGACAAGAATCAACCCAAGCCAAATCCTCAGCAGAAAGCTTATCTCCCTTCTGGGTAGATTCCAAAGACTCAAGAATAACAGAGGAAACAGAGCCTTCTCTTGTATCTTCTTCTACATCCATTGCTACAAAACTTACAGCAAACAATGTCAATAACAGGCAAACAAAGACAAGGCTACACATCATAAAACTTCATCGAACAAAATATACTTGCTTCAGGTGCATAACATAGAACAACTATGATGCTTTCACTCAGCTAACATTGAATTTTACACATCAGACAACCGTATAAGCTAACCAGGTTTTATGGTTAGGTATACAACCAGAAAATATACTTGCTTCAGGTGCATAACATAGAACAACTATGATGCTTTCACTCAACAAACAATGAATTTTACACATCAGACAACCGTATAAGCTAACCAGGTTTTATGGTTAGGTATACTACCAGAAAAAAAAATTTGGCATCAGATAGACATGTACTCATCCTGTAGTGTACATATAACTATAAATAGCTGAAAACCACAAAACCGACTCCCCTCTTTAAATTTTCATCTAAAGCATTCTCCAGATAAACAATTTAAAAAAAAAAAACAATCCAGTTCAACTAAGGAAGGCAGCACACACACTTATTGAATATCGCAATCTGACATTTAAGTTTGATTTCAACTAATCAAAGTAGCAGATCATAGAACATTGCAGCAATCTTCTCTAAACAAATCCTAGCCAAATAGTAACCAAGCAAATTCATAATAATAATGGCCTCATCAGAACAACACAAGTTCCACCAAAAAGCTTTTATTCTATTTCATTTTTTGGGCCAAGAACAAAAATCATAATTCAAATAACAATATTTAAGAGCAGAAAATTATATTAATCAAGCAACTTTTCACATCAGCCACTACACCTTAACTTGAATTGATAAATAATGGAAATTAAAACAAAAAGGCCAAAACTGATGTCTGAATTAGCAATCAAATAAGTTACACTAATAGCAACAACTTAAAATAATGCATAATTAAATTAACGATTTTTTTCCATATAAATTGGCAATCTTTTTTGGTTTCTGAAAGTGGAGCATAAATCAAGGCCTCGTGGTAAAGGAGTAATTGATGGGGATGAAAGGCAAAAATTAATTAAAAAGTTTAAAGAGCCATTATAAACATAACCCCTAACGCAATACATGGAAACTCGAAGTTCAATACTTTGATAAAATGGGAAATATTGAAACTTTACAAGAGAAAAAGTTTAAGGCGGAGAAATCTACATACCAAATTGAAATGATTTTAGCAGATTGAAAACCCTAATTTGCAGGATAGGAAAAGTGGGCCCCTTTTATTGAGGACTTGAGAAGAACGGAAGAAGACTTGAGTTTGAGGGAATGGTGTAAACGTGGCGTTTCAGCAAGGCAACGTGTAAAGAATAACCAGCTTTCAAGCCTTTAGGAAGGGTAGCGAAAACGACACTGTTTTGAGTCAAGTTGAATAAAAGGGATATTCTATTGCCTGCAGAAAAATGAAGTTCCGTTGCCGGGACTTGAACCCGGGTCTCTCGGGTGAGAGCCGAGTATCCTAACCAACTAGACTACAACGGATGATGTGGAGGATGCTGGTTTAAGCATTAAAAGTTTTCTATATTTATTAATTATATGCCTTTTTTAATCCCTTTGGAATAAACCCATTGTTACTATTTACTAATAACTAATAACAGGCCCTCTTAGCCTGGATGGCTATTATTGATAAGCTCCCTACTAAAGGAAAGATCAAAACTTGGTATATGATTGATATTGTCCATATTATTGATAATGCTTGCGTGATGTTTTGAAGATGAATCACATGTGTCATGGTTGACTTCTAAGTTGAATTTTGAAAATGTGTTTGCATTAATGGGGTGGCATATTACGTGTAATTTTGCATACTTTTTAACTTTTCATAGTTAACATTTGTGCTGTTTATATGAACAAATGAAATTTATGTAATCTCATCTCCTATCAAGGTTTTTGTATATACCATGTTAATAAAAGAAGAATGATGACGAGAAAGTTTAGTTTGAAAAACCTATGTTTGTCTTTATTTTCGGACCATTTAATAGAGGTTATTTACAGAGATTTTGTTCTTATTTTTTGTACTTAACAGTCTATTTTCTATATAGTAATGTGGAGAAAACAAGTTTTACAGTAAATTTGAGATAATGTCATACAACTTGTAACATGACCATAGGTATTGGAGATTGGAATAATGAATTTGCTTAAGCACAACACAAACTAAAGAGGAAGGCATTTATCTCGATCATCCTCATACTATCTTGGAGTGCTTACATCTATACAAATTGCAAGCAGAGGAATGGTAAGCTGCACAAGGGAAAGTACGCAGAGAACACCATATGAGCTCACTAACAGCATTAAAGAGGCTATTAGACTAAGGTTAGCTGGTACTACAAGAATTGTTGATGGAAGAGACTCCGCTCAACATGGGGACTAAGTGACAAAATTTTCACTATTTAATGGTGCTTTGATAACTTATAATGTTATACTCTTTTACGCTGCCAAGGCAAAAATTGAACTAATCCTACGTACCATAATTGCAAAGTCATATAAATGGAATATTCTTTCTTTTTCTTTTAATCGTAGTGTACTTTGCATTCATTTTGCTCATTGGAAAATCTTAAGTAGTGCTTTTGGTTTGGCACCAAAAGGAAAAGAAAGGAGAGTTAGAGAGAGGGAGGGAAAAAGCCACAAGTTGTTCTTCTGCCATCTATGAACCACAAACCAGCTTGAGCCCTACCTAATCGAACCGGATATATCCACTGAAGCCCAGGGGCTAGAGTTTAGTAGGCTAGGCTTTCCCTGTAGATGCACATTCATGGACCCTGCTGTTGGGAATTTGAAAACATCATGAAGCCCATACACCAGGACCTACCGTCCTTAATATTATCTTGTCACATCTTCATTACCATCCTTTCAATCTTTCCAGTCTCCTAAATTCTAGTGATATCAATCTGTTAAACAAGACATATATATTCTCAAATAAATACAGAATTTGATTCAATAATGAATATTTGTAAGCACTTCACGTGACCAATATTTTATCAACAAAATAAAGAAGATGTTATAATTAGTCTGAACAACGTGCGATCTAGCGACTGATCGGCGAGCAGTGTGTCCCTTGTGATTCTATAGGCATACATGCCATTAGTGATTAATGGCATGCGAGCGATTATCTATTGTATATAGCTCACATGTTTCTTGTTACTACTCATCATTTAACAGCTAATATTTTAGATGATGAATCGAACAGAGAATGCTAATCAACAGTTTTAAACTTAATCATGACAATAGATTCAGATAGCATGGCACCATTATTCGAATTTGTTCCCTAAGGCATATTCTTCGCTTGGAATATACATACAAGACAATATGCATAACATAACAAGCAGGGGCATCCCAAGATTATGCCCTACCAACACATCACATTAATGGAAAATTTTCTTCCTACAATACATGACAAATATTAGGTTACACCGTCACAGGTACTTCGAAGCCACCATGTGTCATTTAACGACCGGTGATCGGCCCATAATTAGCCTAAGCCACCAATAAAAGTGAGATAATAATGAGGAAGGCAAGAATGCTGCTGTAGAGTACGGATCTATGCGGTGGGTTGCCGGCGAGGATCGATGACCGTGAGACCATTTACTATGGTAGGTGACTATAGAAAAACATGAATGGGGGGCCGGGTTAACTATCTATGATTGCACTTAAATTATGGTAGGTGACACATAAAATCAATGCCCCAATTGCTGTTGGATGGGGAAGAGTTGCTGGTTCATTGGAGTCCTCATGTAATGAGATAGTGTTAGTTCCATTGTTGTAGCTGTTTTTTTTTTCTTTTTCTTTTTGTAATTAATTTCTGACATAATTTATTATATCTTCAGAATTAATTAATTTTCAATATATAAATTGCATTTCCTGTCACACTTAAGTGATAATGAATCAAGGAAAAAGAAAAAGGCAATAACAGAGAGGCTGTAGGGTTGGCAATGGCATTTGTGCGGGAGCTGTACAATTATTGGTTTTTGAAATAGTTGGGGTCCCTAGTTCCTACTCATATAAAAAAGACAGAAGTTATAATGTTTTGGGTGGGTTTTTTTTGAGTTGTTTTGCTTATTAATTGGTCAGAAAATTTAGCTGTCTGTAGACCCTTTTTATTTTATGTAGATTATAACTGGGTCAAGTTGAAATTGGGATCTGGGTCATCCACTATATCCAACTTAATTAGCACTGTACAGTTTACAAGGCTTGCCTGCAGTCAAACTTGGTAGAATTGTATTTTTTTTATGAAGCATCAAATTTGGTGTAATCTCGTGATTATAAAAGAATCTTCAGAGCTTGGTCTTTTATTCGACAAGGAGAAAGAAAAGGAAAAAAAAATAAATTAATTTCATTTATAAAGAAAAAGATAAATTATTCTTTTAATTGGCAAGCATCCCATTTCTAATTGCCTGTATGAAGCATACAATGCTAACATTAATGTAATGCTAATTTATGGAAAGAAATAGAGAAAAAATAGTTTGATTGAGCAAACTTTGAAGGCATATTAGGATTTGACACCTTTGAAAAAAGATCTTTAATTCCCTTTCTTTCTAAAAAGTCACAAGGAGGTCTTGTGATTCGATATTTAAAAAATTTCTTGAACTGACTGGCCTCTGCCCTCTTTTTGCTTCACTCAAGATGAGAGACACCTTTTCCTACTTTGAAAACACCCAAAAAAAGGAAAAATCATTGACCATGTACAAAGCAAGTTGCTTTGGAGCTAGCTAGGGTTGGGATTAGCTGCAAAATAGGCTAATACACCAACAAATGGTGCATTAATGTAGGTAGTCGGCTCTGACTTCCTAAAATCAACTCTATCATCGCCATAAACGTCATCTTCTCCAGGCCCTCCCACTATAGCACCAACTAAGACGTTTGGGTTAGGATTCGTTGAATTAAAATAAATCGAACCCTCCTTGCAAGCGATGAATGCAGGATGATCCTTTACGGATGGTAACGAGGAGCCACGATGATGAATCCTTTGCGGGAAATAGTTGCTATAACCAACCATGTAAGACAATCCCATTGGATTATCACCTAGAATGTAATCGACTTGCTTCTTGGCCTGCATCCGAAGAGAACCCGGGCCAACCATCAGGTTCCCACAGTTGACTGTTTGTGAAGTGCGAGCGAGGTAATTAGCATAAACGAGGAGGAGGAATGAAATGGTCGTCGCATGTTGCAAGTTGCTGCCGCCAGGCTTGTAGATGAGGCCGCCAGGGGTGTACTCAATGTGGGATGATGATGAGTCGGGAGTTAATGTGCACATGAAGCTATCAGCCGAGGCTTTGTATGATTGTAGAGAGTACATATTTCCTTCTAGCACTTCCTGAAAAGAACAGGACGACCAAAGTCAATATCACATAGTTTTTACCAATTAAATGCTTGGGAAGACAGGGTTGTATTCGGGAAATTAAACGAGCTAAGCCTTGACCTTGGAGACAAGAACATTTAGACCAGCGTGCTTGTTGTCCCACCCAAATTCATTAACATTGTCATCCGCACCAAGGGTTTTGCCATTGTTTTCTATGTAATTAAGGTAAGAGTCATCTTGAGACGCCCTCCTTAACCATGCTGCTCCCCAAAGCAATTCATCCTATCCACACACACACAGCCCAATCAAATTAAATGAAACCAAATGTGAACATTCTTAAGCTACTTTTATCTCAGTATTTTACTTACTTGATACCCGCTAAAATCACAGTAAAAAGGGCACACCCCGTCTCTAATATTTGAGTTGTCACTATAAGCACCTCTAAAATTGTCAGCAAATTGGAAACTCTGAACGGCATTTCGTAACAACGTCTCGGCATATCCTGGGTCTACTGATCTGAAAGCCATGGACGAAGCTGCCAGAGCTGCTGCTGTCTCGGCGGCCACATCGGAAGCTGGATTCGGTGCATCCACGGCGTAAACGGTCCTGGCCGTGTCCATATCTTCTGGTCTCTCCCAACAGCTATGGTCTATATTTGGATCCCCAACCTAACCAACAGTAAGTAGCAGTAGGAAGATAATTAAACACCCAGACCATCGGAACTGTACATTGCTTGCAAGCTGGGCGCGTGGGGAGATCAAACGAGGAGTAGAGACATATCCTATCCATGTGGAACACAAAGGACGATAGGGACGGTAACTTGACCCATGCAATTCAACGACTTTAAGAAGAAAAAAATATGGTCCAGATTCCAGCTTTACATGAGTAGTTAGTGTACCAGAAGAGAAAATTGGTCTACCCCAGCATCAAATATTAACCAACAAGTTGAAATTTTTTTACTAATAAATAAGTTTCTTAAGCACAAGAACGCTTTGAGTTATAAACAAAACAGTCGCCCACGTGACCCCACCAACAAGCGTCAAACCTTAATTACACTCGTTTTAACACTATAAAAATAAGCATTCGTTTTTCTATTGACAGTAAAAAAACATGCCCTGTTACTTTCAGTCTTTGATTTAGGAACTGAAAGCTGACTTAAGACAGAAACAAACAAATTGGTTTGTTATTGGATTTGGATTAATGGATTGAATTAGATTACCATTCATTTACCGAACTTTACTCTGGTTTTTCTTTTATTTTACCAGCTCCCATTCCCACCTAAGATTTCAAGAGCAGGTGGCACTGCTAAATGCGCATCCGAAGAAGCAAAAGTAAGATTTCCAGGGCAAAATTGGTTAGAAAACGACAACCATGGACTAGAGCCACCAGCCACGTTTTACCCAGTCACGGATTAGTTCAACTGAAAGCCATCAGCAATGAACCCGAGTTTCCAAATTGCCCCCATTCAATTCAGAAAATCACAAAAAAAAAAAAAAACCGAGTACCATTACTAAAGTTAACAATGGATTTTACCTGAACGAAAATCCGGTTAGGCTGAGAGACAGTTTTCAGCAAATAATCAGTGGCCCAACGGATCGCCACCAAAGCATTTCTCAGCTCATTCGGCGGCATTAAATCTCCGAACTCAATCACGCTCCAGGCCAACATTGTCGTCGTGAAAGCCATAGGGAACCCGAACTTAACATTGTCACCGGCGTCGTAGTATCCGCCGGTTAAGTCCGTGTTATACATCCAACCGTCGCTCAATCCTGAATTAGCCCTCCATCCCATACGTTGGTTTTGTGGCAAGAAACCCGAACGTTGCCCCTCAAAAAACAGAATTGATTTGGACAATGCGTCAGAGTAGTCATGGTAGCTGGAATGAACCAAAGGGAATCCCGGAAAAATAATAAGCGAAATGAAAAGAAAAGGTTGATGAAACAGAGAAGAGAGTTTCATAGCTTCGAGTGGGGATACGGTTCTTTCCGTTGGGTTTCGTTTTTGTATCAGGAAATATGATCACTATTAGTAGGAAGTAGATTTAGGGAGGGTCACGAGCGAGAGAGTGAGTGAGGGAAAGCGTAGAAGAGCCGACACTGATTTGGGTTGTGTCAGTGAACTTCACATGCATCACAAACGCGAGTGCACAATTTGCTTGCAAGCTAAAAAAGGCCAAAGCAAAGGGAGAGAGGAGACCAGGACGCAGGGTCGTTTTGACCTGGGGTCCCTTCGGTTTACAAAACACATAAAGAGTAAGAAGCCGAAACAGGGATTATTAACTTTTATACTCTCAGATTGAAGGCTGTCTGTAACGCTCGAACGCTTTACGGATCAGGAAGTGGAACACTTTAAGGCCGAGTTTGGCGGCTCCGCCACGTTGCAGATTTCATCAACTTTAATTTATGGATTATAAGAAAAGGGCCAGCTTCCTTTCTTGAAGCGATCTTGTACAATTAATTTATAGATTTATATTTGATTATAATATCACTTTAAATATTATCATCTAATTAATAAATAAATTTAAAATTAGGAAATTTTTAAAAAATATTTTTAATTTTAAAAATATTTATTTTGAGAGATTTTTGAATATTTATATTTATACATTTATTGGATGATATTTTGCAGTTAAATGCTAGTATATAAATATTGTATCAAATACAAACCTTTAACTTCCTGTTGAAATTTTAATGATTTTAAATTGAATAGAAAGATAAATACAAATTAATTAAAAAAGAAAAAAATTGAAAATGAAGGAAACAATTAACTTGAGATTGAAATTAACACTAATCACATCATGTAACGATGAGAAATTACTCAAACTAGGGCTGTTTGTTTAGCTAAACAAATGGACAACTTTAATATAAATTGGTTCATACTCAAAATTTAAGTGTTATATAGTATAATTGCTTTGATTTATCTAATAAATATGTTCCAAATATAAGTAGCTAGCCCCTCAAAATCAATTTGTTTATGCTAATTAGCTAACATAAATTTCAATTGTTGGCCCTTTAGGTAGAAAGATGGATTAATATCTTTAAAAACTCTTGAACTATTTAAATAAATTTTTATTCTTTTATTATATTCAATCAAGTTCATACATTTTTATTTTTAGTCAAATAAACTTTATAACTAATGGTTGAATAATTATTATTAATTAAAATATCATATGTTATTTTATAACATATTAATATAATATACTAATATGTTCTAGTGGATAATAACGTGACATATTGATATAATATGATAATATAATCATATATAATTTTATTTTCAATGTTAACGTCAAGTGGATATAAAATGATAAAATATTTTTTAATTAATTATTAATAGAAGATAATGAATTTTTTAAAGTTTATTTAATTTTTTTAAATAATTTAATGAATTATTTTTCATATATTATATCTAAAAAGAATAATTGTCCAAATCAAACCCATGTTTTAAAACTCTAAACTAAATTGCAATTAAAACAACATTTGATTGCAGGCATTTTTATATTGCAATTGGAAATAAAAGCAAACAAACACAGCTTATGGGCTTTTCTGTGTGTGGTGCATACGAGGATTAAGTGAGCGTGGAGCCGAACACCGTTTATAAGAAAATAAAAATTTCGAGCGTGTCTTTGAATTTTGATGGGCAAGTGGGTATCCGAGTATGTATGGAGGGTGTGGACAAAAAGAGGTAGAAATATTCCTATCCCCCGCCCAAAGAAGACCTAAAGAGGCGGTGCTGGTGCTTTGTATGTACCCACCAATTTTTATTGCTTTTCTTTCAACAAAATTTACATTCCTCGTGACTTGTAAGCTAGTGGATTAGATAACTCAGAATTGAGACTAATTAGACACAAATAATATTGATGGGTAGGAATAAATTAGTGCCTTTGTTTTGAATACAGCCGAGACCTTGACAAAAGTAAAAGTGTTGGGCAGCGGAAATTTGTTTAAACTCCGAAAATTTTCCCACCATTTTGTAGATGTCAGTCTGTGCCATTATAATTCATAACATCTTTATTTTTTGTTTTCGTGGGAGTCGTATGACTAGCGATTGACGATTTGGACAGGCGAATTTTGCCTTGGAAGTGATGGAAATCAAAAGGCTTAGACAAGTTAATGTTGGTAGCCAATCCAAGTAATCATTCAAAGGATAAAGAGAGACATGTTTTCTTTTGGAGGGTAAAATGAGGTAAAGGCAAAAAAGATAAATCACATGAAAAATTTGCATCGGTGTTTCGTAACTGCATTGGAGGAGATATCAAAGTTGATGGTTGGGCGGTTTTCCAGATGACTGAGCATTAACAAATAATTTAATGCTACCAGGAAACTTTATTCAGCTTTCCGCCGTACTTGCTTTTGGTGGGGGCGAATGAGCTTTGCCACTGTATGAAGCAAAGAGAATTGGCTTATTCTAACTGTTCTTATCTAGCTGTTCTTTACCCTTCCCTTCAGGTTACATGACTTATTGAGCTGTCTATCTCCCTTTTTCAGGCAATCATAAATTATAAACAAAATTGCATACAAATAATATATTAGTATTTAAATATTTAATTTCTTAATTAACATATAATTTCTTTATTTAAAGAATAACATTCAATCTCTTTTTTTCAAATCCAAAAAATAACAGGTTAGATACAATTTGAACAAATCGAAACCAGTTTCATTGATTTTGTACAATGACAAACAATGTGTCATTTGCCCAACAGATGATTGCAATCAATTTCACATAATTCTCATTGCTAGTGAGGTAAAAATGTTTTTTTTTTTTTTTGTAAGAGTCTCAAACCAAATACAAAAATATTTCGTGACTCTATTCAAATTTGATCATTTAAGCCTTACAATCCATTTTTTTTTTAAAGACAAGCCTTACGATCATTTAAGTGTTTGAACATCTGTATTTATTTATTTGATCCCTCGTGTGGAGGATTTGAGATATTCTAAATTTTAATTTGAATTAATTACTGTTGTAAGATAATTTTATTTTATTTTTTAAAATTTAACAAATTATTGAGTAATAGGTGTCTATAAAAATGTAAGAATTCATTGATTGTAAGAATTAAATTGGAAGACTTTTTGTATTTAAACTTTTTTTTTGGGTTAATTCAATAGTTACGTTATAATATGGAAACGATTTTTATTTGAAAAAAAAATTATTTGAATCAAGTTTAAATAATACATGTATAGATTATTAAGTCAAATATTCGACTATAAATTATTTCGTAATTTAATTATTAAATAAGACAATTCCTACTACTTTTTATTTTCATCAATCATTTCCTTCCAAGCAAATTGGATTTTTTGAATATTCTTATATACAAGACGATGAACATTTTAAATTCTATAAGCAACTTTTTCAAGGTAACAAGCTTTATACGTGTTAATCTTATAAATTTGTGTTATAAAAATATATTGTTTTCTTATGCAAAAAGTACCGAAAGGTTAAATCATTACATAATTTTAAAGTATTAACACATATCTTATTATAATATAATTACAAAAAATAATAATTTAAGTATTAATTAAATAAACATGTAATGATATTCTAATCTTGCTTATAGAAGTTAAACAAATTCATAGCCAATTTATAGATAATAATAAGAAGAAAATCCTAGAAAATGTTTTAAGAGCCAACGAAAAGCCTCCACTCTGATTCAAGTTTGGGCCAGGAGGTTGAACCCAGATATATCTGATGGACTCCTCGGCCCAATCCTACCGGGCTTTCTCCAAGAGAAGCAAACTTTATCGGAAACTGAAGATACAACGGTTCTATCTTTCAACAGCCATTTCTGATTTTACCCTCGCTTCAGAAAGGACGCCTCTTATTAGCGGCTGTTGGTCCTCATCGAAATCCCACTCTCCCCAAGCGCAAAAATTTGGGGGTGGTCCGTACAGTTTTCCTTTAACATTTTTCATTTTCCTTCTCGGCCTTAGCCGTACGAAACGGTTAAACTGCGCCCAGTAACGTCAGGTTCTTACTTTCTTCTTTTGGTATTCCTTTGACTCTACTATTTGATTTCGTTTTGGTTCCTTCTGCTAGGGTTAGGGTATTTCTCGCTTTATCTTTTCAATTTCTTCTATGTTCTTTGGGTTTCGGTTAATTTTGCCCCGAATCTTGTAATTGCTGTTTTCGTGGTTGGTCTGCGATTGAAATCTGAAATTTAAGCTATATCTTCAGTTTGTATCAAATCATTGCTTTTAGAGGTTTGAATTTCTGTTACTACGATAATGGGTTACTATCATCTTTATCTTCATGCAAATTCGAGCAACATGAAATTAAGAGAAAAAGAAATGCTAGTCCCATCGCTTCACTCTTACAGCTGTAGGAGCAGGTTAAAATTTAAAAAGGTTATTGTTTCTATGAATTGTCAATGGTTTTGCATTTGTTGTTACGCTTAGTTGGTTACTCATATTTTTAAAGAGTCTATTGGCTTTTCTTTTTGTAAGGTTTGAAGTGTATTTGATTTATCTTTGTTGGGTTGAATATAATGGCATGTTACTAAGGCACTGACCTATTTAAAATGGTTGGTATTAAGATTGTGTCAATGGTTGTTACTAAGTCACTTCTCGATGTATGGAGAAGTGGGTATTTGTTGCTGGGTTTGGAGTCCTTGTGGGGAAGATAAAGGAGTCTGGGTGGGAAATAATTTCAGAGGATGAGGGTAATTGAGGAGGAGGCAATTCAGCAGAGGTTCTTAAACCTGGAAATGGAAATTTACTAGTTTGTTCCCTGGTTTTCACACGGAATATCTCCCTATGCAAACTAATAAACTGACTTTTTTTTTTCCGCTTTCCAACCACCTAGAGGGCTCCAGTAATCCCCACTTTTCAAATTCTTATTTTTACAATTAAAGTTGAAAGTCTCAGAGAGAAATTAAGAGCATGTTTCTTAGTGTATTTTCTATCTTATGTATTTCTCTTCATTCTCCTTGTTTTCTCTTTTGAGCCACGGCAGGTTTTCCTTATCGACAGAGAAACTCCTCTTCAATCTGCCATTACCTTTTTTCATAGTTAACAAGTTGCCTCCATTTTTCTCTTTTTATCATCTCTTGGAGACTGCCCAATGAACTTTGTCTGTCTAGCGTGGATGGATGGTTGTGAATTGGAGTTTTTGTGTCTGTTTATGACTTTCTGATGTATACTCGGGTGATGACTATTTTCAAGAGATGGTTGAACTTTTCATGAGGAATTTGGTTGAGGTGTGGGGTCATCAAGTGCTTGGTGCTGAGTTGAGTGGTTTGTAATTGATATAAGATGGGTTGCTTGTTGACTGTTATGTGTTTTACTCTTGGGATTTGGTGTTTATGTTTTGGAGGGAATAGTGAGAGGTTTGATATGGCTCATGGATGATGATGGGTGTGTGGTTGTACTGTGGACAGGGAGGAGGCAGCAGCAGTTAGTGTGTTGGTTGAGGTGGTGTTTTTGCTGATCGGTGGTGGTAGGTGTTGATAAACATAAGTTTGAACATGAGTTCAGACAGCCGGAGCCGAAGCAGGAGCAGGAGCCGGAGCCCCATGGATCGTAAGATCCGATCTGATCGCTTTTCTTACCGTAATGCACCCTACAGGAGGGAGTCTCGTCGGGGTTTCAGGTTTTCTAATTTTCAATCATTTAGTTAATTATCTTTCCTCAGCTAGTTAAGTGGCCTGAGGAAAGATGTGTTAATGTATCGTTCTTAAAAAGTTTTCTTTCTTTCTTTTAATTGTAATGTAAATCTTTAAAGAATATTGAATGTGATGAATCCTTAGAGAAAGGTACATGGGTCTGCATGTAATTTTTCAATATGAGCTATTTTTTTCTGGGAATTTACTTGGTCTCACAAATAAAGGAGCCCATTTTTCTCAAGTGTGTTAAGTCATGGCAGGAGAATGGAGACATTTTGGGTCTGCAAAATTTGTCACTCCATTTCAAACTGAAAATGAACCTATAGGCTATAACATGATTATGTTTTATGATTCAATAAGATGATGATTAAGAGCATATGTTGAACTCCCCTGGCTCTATATTAGGGTGTTCTTCATTATATGAATGTGGTGTTTATCATGTAATGTGTATGATCTTTTATGTCAGTAGTTTTTCAGCATGTTTGGCGTGAGGTTAGGTTTTTGTTCACTTGTTTCTTTAAGAGGTTTTACTTTGTTTTTCTGCTTTCTGCTGGGATGGGTATATCTCATAATTTTCCTGGTACTGAGCCCACTTTCCCTTTCCTTTCCTTTTTTGTACATTTATGCATATATTTTGTTGTCTGTCAGAATTTTCTTAAAGAATATTTATCTGCCAATCTTTGGAATATTAACTGTGTTTCTCTTTTATTTCCAGTCAAAACAATCTATGCAAGAACTGCAAACGACCAGGTCACTACGCTAGAGAGTGCCCTAATGTGGCAATTTGTCACAATTGTAATCTCCCTGGGTAAGAACCTTCTTCTTCCCCTGTGGTTAAAACGGAATCTTATAGATCTTTTGAGTTTAGTCAAGTTAGCAGTTCTTTTGTCTGGTTAATCTTTTATATGAAATTTTTATTTTCAAGGTGTCTAAACATGTAATTTTCTGTCAATAGTAGTTCTTTTTAGCTAGTTTTATCCTGCATTGGCATGCTACATATTTCAAATTTGTGTGTTTTTTGTGCTTTGTACTTTGGATTAATTTTCTCCCTCTTCTTTTGTTTCATTTTTTGGAATGAGTGCTTCAAGCATATAAACTAGGTGTAATTGTGGAAGTTCCAATGCTATATGTTAATTCCTTGTCATCTCTCGTCTTGTGAATAATCTTGTAGTGTCTTTTTTAAGTAGCTGCAACGCCCAGCTCTGCTGCTTTTATTTTAGGAGCTTATTCTCTTATTGATGGTTCTTGTAATTGTTGCAGAGCTGTTCTAACCATGCATGAACTATTTGAACAGGCACATTGCTTCAGAATGCACGACCAAGTCTCTATGCTGGAATTGTCGTGAACCTGGCCACACAGCTAGCAATTGTCCAAATGAGGGAATCTGCCACACCTGTGGGAAGGCTGGACATCGGGCCAGAGACTGCACAGCACCCCCAATGCCACCTGGGGATGTGAGGTTATGCAATAATTGCTATAAGCCTGGTCATATTGCAGCTGATTGTACAAATGACAAGGCGTGCAACAACTGTAGAAGGCCAGGTCACTTGGCACGTGATTGTACAAATGATCCCATCTGCAACTTGTGCAATGTAGCTGGACATGTGGCAAGGCAATGCCCGAAAGCCAACATTATTGGAGATCGAGGTGGTGGTGGTCGCAGTGGTGGTTACCGAGACCATCGAGATATTGTGTGTCGAAACTGCCATCAGCTTGGTCATATGAGTCGCGAGTGCATGGGCCCTTTGATGATCTGTCACAACTGTGGTGGAAGAGGACACATGGCATATGAGTGTCCTTCTGGGAGGTATATGGACCGTTATCCTCGGAGGTACTGATGACGCGGCTTAAGTCCTTGGCAATTAGTGTTATGCTTTACTTGTTGATTGAAGGTTTGGAACTAGATAGACTTAATTTTGGATTTTAGTGTAGTAATTGCTGGAGTCGATGTGAAACACTTATTATTTTTCTTAGAACATTATGATTATGGTGCATTGTTTGGAATAAAAGATTTATTACCACCAAACCCTGCTTGTAGATTCCTCAATGGAGTTTCCCTGGATGGATTGCATCCTCTGCCAATGGTGTCAAGTTTTGAAAGCAAAAATGCTTCCCCAGCATGGTTCTCCAGGTCTTTATAAGAGTTCCCAATCTTTCTTAGGCCTTTTGCCTATCCTGCATACAAAATTTGCAGGACGTGTGTAGTCATTGGCCTCTTGGTTCATTGGTTGCCAGGATTTGAATGGGGCTCTTTGCAGGTGGTGGTTTACATTTTGCCACCTTTTCCTTTCCACTGCAATTCCTTAGATGGAACAGCATCTGCTTCCCGAGATTGGCGAGTTGAATAGCTGTTAATGCTTGCTATGGTTGACATAGTAGGACATGAGTGTCTTTGTGATTTTGATCATAGAATGGATATTACTTGCTATGGTATTGAAATTTAATTTGATATGTGCTTGAGTTCCAGATGTTCAATTTTTTTATACTACAGACGATATTCCATTTTGTGATCATGTTCATGGCGTTGACTGAGGAATATTTGGGGGGCAAAGCTCTCTCAACTTAAAAACCGCCATAAAAGTTGTCCCTCTATTGGCAGCGAGTTCCGTGGGCAGTCTCTCCCAAGTCCATTCGAGAGAATAATGCCAGATCTTCAATTTTCAATAGCCTGATGTGATGGTCTTGTTCCCCTGAATATCAGTAGCCTGACACCAGGAGAATCAACAAACAATCAATGAGAAGCAACAGTGCTGGGTTTAGGAGGAGCATCTAACAAAGAGTTTGGATGAAACCATAAAAAAGGGTATGCAGTTTTAAAAGCCCGCCCAACAATCGCGGCCATCGCAAGGCCCAAAATCCAGTCAAGATTTGTTTATCAAAGGACCCGTGATCACTGTATAACCTCTGGCAGGGAGGATCGGCTTTCGAAAATTGAGGAGTCCAATAAAGCCGAGGGCCCGGGGGGTTATATTCGTCATTACGCCATTGCACTTTAGGACATAATCGTCATTCCGGCACTCACCAACAAACAAAATAGCCTAGCTAGTGTTTTTCCTCCTGCGCACGAAGGGGGCATCTCTCTTCCCTCTTACTCTCTATCTCTCGACCCCGATTCTTTCATTTCGCAAATTAAAACTATAAAAAAAAAAAACAAAAAACGACGCCCCTAAAGTTTTACCCCGTACTCAAAACCCTAGGGCTCTCAATTCTCTAGGGTTTCCCTCGATTTTTAATTTTCCTAATCTTTTTCTTCTATGGACACCGAGGAAGAAGAGCCTCTCCACGTCCCCAACGTTGAGTCTTCTCTTCGATTGGAAGATAACCCGGCGACTACAACTAGGGCCTCCGAGTTACAGCGTCAAAGCGCTGGGTCACAATGTGAGCTCGAGTCCGTTGCCGAGTTGGACGAGTCGCGACTACCTGCACCTTCAGCGGTTTCTCCTGTTGCTGAAAAGGAGGAAGAACGTGAGGGCAAGGGAGTTGTTGATGTGGCGGTGGTTCTAGCGCGGGAACCCGAGGCGGCGGTTCGTGATGAAGTGGGCGGTGGGGATTTGATCGCTGGAGAGGAGAAGGACGAGATGTTGGATGCTGGTGATGGAATAAAGGATTCATCTCCGATTGACGGTAATAGGGAAGATGAGGGTGTAGTTGACAGAGAGGAGGGCCACGTGGCACAGGAGGAGAAAGCTGACGTGGCGGAGGATGCGGCGGTGGATGATGTGATGGAGGAAATGGAGAAGGCTGACTTGTCAGACGGAGGTGGAACAGCGGAAGGGATTGAGGTGGCTGTGGCCGAGCGACAAGTTGCTGAGTTGGCTGAGGAGGCGGGAAATGAGCAAAAGGTGGTGGATGATGTGCAAGACCAAATTAGCAGCCCAGAGGATAAAGAGGTGGCTGGCGTGGCGGAGGAAAGAGGGATTGCTGAGGCAGCAGAGGTGGATGGTGTGACAGAGCAAATTGTGGTTATGGAGGAAACATGCGTGGCTGACGTGGTGGAGGAAAGGGGAATTGCTAAGGCGGCAGAGGTGGGTGTTGTGACGGAGCAAATTGGGGTTATGGAGGAAGCGGGCCTGGCTGACATGACGGAGAGAACAGGAATTATGGACGAAAGTGAGGTGGCTGGCGTGGCTGTGGAAAGGGAAATGCTGAAGGAGAAACAGGTGGATAACGAGGTGGAGCAAACTGAGATTCTGGGAGAAACAGTGGTGGTTAACATGGTTGAGAAAAGTGAATCGCTGGAGGAAAAACTGATGGTTGATGTTGCAGAACGATTTGGGATTGGGGAAGAAACGAGGGTTACTGACCTGGTTGAGAAAAGGGAATTGCTGGAGGATAAAGAGGAGGTTAATTTCGCAGACCCAAATGAAATTCTGGAAGATACAGGGGTAGTTGACATGGTTGAGAAAAGCCAAAGTTTGGAAGAACAATTGGTGGGTAATGTGTCTGAGCAAACTGAAAATTTAGAGGATACTAATGCAGTGAGGGAAACAGGTATGGCTGAAGTGGATACAGTGACGGGGGAGGAATCAGAGAAGGCAGAAGGTACGGAGACAGGAAATGTAGTAGAGGATGTTGAGAAAGCAGAAGGGACTGAGATAGATGTGGGAGATGGAGCAGAGGGAGTGGAAGCAGCTGAGGACACTGAGATGCTCGACATGACAGAAGAAGTAGAAATGGAGGCAGCAGAGGAGACAGAGGATGCAGAGGAGGTGGAGGATGCTAGTAAAGCCAGTGGTGGCAAGCGGAAGCGGGGAAAGAATTCAAATTCTAAGGTTCTGGCAAGAGCTCCATCAAGGAAGAAGGTGGAGGAGGATGTCTGTTTCATTTGCTTTGACGGTGGTGACCTTGTGCTTTGTGACCGCAGGTGAGCCTATAAAGGCTGTTTCATGCCAGTGTTACCTGCGGATTCATTGCCCTAATATTTTGCTTTCTGTGTTTGTCCCTCCGTAGGGGTTGCCCTAAGGCTTACCACACTGCTTGTGTTGGTAGAGATGAGGCATTCTTTCGAGCTAAGGGTAAATGGAATTGTGGTAAGTTGCTGTATTTCTGTCTGCACCCTTTAACTTTTAATATCTGAGTTTTATTTTGAGGTCTTGTGAGAAATGTTGCTTGTTATGGTAGTGATGTTTTATCTTGTATTATGGGAGTGCCATGTGCTTTAATGATTAGTTTTTGCAATTAGAGGAAAAAAGATTGATGTTTACTAGTTGGCTGATACTGATTTGGGAACTTGAGCACCTAAATCTTTGAACTGTGCCTCAGTTTCTCTGTTCTTATTTAAATTGCATCATTATTGAATTTTTTACTTCTTTTCTTTGCAAAAGGTTTGATTTACATGACAGTGAAGCTTGCTGGAGTGGGGCTTTTGTGAAGGCACAGGAAGTTCAATCTCCAGTTTTGCCCAGCTCACCGTTTAAGTTTTGTATTCTCCTCAAATTGGTTTAATGGTTGTCAAAACAACATTTGAAGCGTACTATCTTTCTGCTGTAATTAGGGGCCATCTATCATTCCATGTCAAGGCAATTGCTATTGGCAATGCCTGGATTTCTAGTGAAAGTACACGTTATAATTATTATCCTGGAATGTGATCATCTTTTATCCATTAGATGCCCCTGGCTTATGAAAAATTCAACAAGGTCTCAAAGGGTGAGCTGTCAAGTATACTCTCAGTATATTTGTAATACAACTTGTCAAGATCATGGGAGCATTTTGGTTTCCAGCCATGCTGATAGCTTTGTGTAGACGTAAGCACAAAACTATGCAACTGCTGTACTTTGACTTTATAAATGGGCGGGAAATCATAGCACCAGTTGTGGCATCTGCAACATGGTTGAGTTTCATGTATAAGTGGTAGACGTGCACTTGCATGCTCAATGTGCAGTAGGGGCCAATAATGATATATTTGGCATCTTCAAAGTTGTGAATGTCACACTGCTTAGTACTGTTCAAATTTCTCATGGAATGTAATGGGTGCTGAATTGGACTTTGGGTCAATTGTTTTTTTATGTAAAGTTGACTGAGAATAACTTATAGCTATCTTTACAAAGGCAATATAGATCTGCCCTAAATGCACTTTACTTGAACCAACAGGAAATACATGTCTTTTGTTTATGATGGCAATGCATAGAAAGGAATAAGAACTTACAATTTCAGTAACTTGTCTCAATTGATTATGGGGCTGGAGGATACTGTTTTGCAAGCACTGGGCAAATCTTTTGGATTAAGGTCTTACTTTTTCTTAGAAATTTTCATTTCTTCTCTTTTGTAACTTTAAGCAATGCCCTTTTCCTTGAGAAAGCTTAACATTTAAATTCTCATTAGTATGAGAAGGAGCAATAAGGAGTAATGTTTTTTATGTGAAGAAATGAAAGAAAAATAGTAGAAGGGAAACTTTGAGGGGGAATTGCCTTGCAATATTTCTTTAGTAAATTATTTCTTTTTTCTTGAATGAGCAATAGCCAGAACTGTTTTTATTAATTTCAGGAGACATTAGGTAAGGTAAGCCAGGTTTTGAGGTGCAATTTACTAGTGACTAACATGCCATGTGCCTGTGTGTATACGCTTTGAGTTCACCCCAAAATGATGAACATTCTATAGTGAGTGAAAATCGGGGTTTATAAAATGTGTATGTTCAAGATTATTCCATTTTTGCAGCTTGTATTTGTCAAACAGTTGCCTAGATTTTTCCATTTTATGTCTTGAGAAAGTAATAGGCAGGGTGTATAAGTTCTAGAATTCTTGATGATGCAAGTCTGCTTGTTCAAGGTGCAAGGGTGCATATGCAATTAGGGATATCTCAGAATTTGCTTCCATGAATTTCCTCTTGTTTGCCTGTATTTATGTCACTGCTTGGTTGGTTTTACGTTCTGTTACAGTGTTGCAGGCATGATATACAACAAGTCTATTACATTGTGTTTTATATCTCTATCTAATTTGAGTAATGTTCTTTCTGTGAATTAGGTTGGCATCTGTGCAGCAACTGTAAGAAGAATGCCTATTATATGTGTTACACATGTACCTTTTCCTTATGCAAGGGATGCATCAAAGATGCTGTAATCCTATCTGTTAGGGGCAACAAAGGCCTCTGTGAGTCATGCATGAATCTTATCATGTTGATTGAAAGGAATGAGCAGGTAAACAAAGAAATGTTATTATTATAATCTTTTATTTTTATTATTTTATGTATTTATTCTTTACATTTGCTATCTTCCTTTATTTGTACTTTTTGAAATATTGACAGCTTGATTTTTTTGTTGCACATTAAGTATGCATGACTCCTGCTGTTGTCTTATGCATTTGCTGTACATTTCCATAGTTTTAATTGATAGTTGGAAGCGGATGTTTGAAACTATTTCTCCACTTTTCTCGATTGCTCTGCTTTAGCTATTCTGTTCGAAGTTTTAGTTTCTCTTGATACTATTTTGGCTAATAGGCTTATGATTGTGTGGAAAGTTGTAAATATGTAACTTGGCAATTCATAGCCTCATCTTTCTTCTTTCACATAATGTCAAAATTATAAATATCATTTTTGAGATCATTTTTGTCCTCTCTGGGTGGTTGGTGGGGTGTGGGGTGCTGTGCATTAAGTATGTTCAACTTCTTGTGTTGTCTTCTTCATTTGCAGTATACTTCCGTGATTTTAATCGATAGTTGGAAGTTGATATTTGAAACCAGTTATGCACTTTTCTTGATTGTTCTTGCTGTAGCTATTCTGTTTGAAGTTTTAGTTTCTCTGGATAGTTTTTGGGCTAATAGGCTTATGATTGTTTGGTAAGTTGTAAATAAGTAATACGGCAATTTATAAAGTTGCCTTTCTTCCTTCACATAATGTCAAAGTTATAAATATCATTCTCGAGCTCTCTCTTTTCCTCTCTGGGTATTTGGTGGGGGTGTGGGGGTTTGTTGCAATTCTTTGGACATTCTGTTCACTGCAAATATTTTGGTTCTATTGTTTTTGCTGCGAGTGTCTCTTTTCGATATAGTCTGTTTAGTGGTCTATGTTTCTTTATTGCATGCAACTCTGGGCTGTAAATGTTTCATAATTTTTGAGAACAAATAATCATTGCATTTGAATTATTATGCTGTGTCAAGAAATTCTATACTAGCCTCTTGCCCTTCTTATTGGCATTGTTTTCAGTTGTAAACTTCAATTTCTGCTTTGTAAATGAAAGTGGACAAGACTGGACAAAATCATATGTTAAAATCTTTCAGATTGAGGCTAAAAGGGATATCAAGAAGCATGTATTCATGTTTCTGCTAATTCAGTAATTAAATTTAACAGTCATAGCCAAGTATTTTGTAGCTGTATTCACATATGATTGTTGATTCATTTCTTGTTTGGGGTTTTGGGGCTGTAAATTAGAGGATTTATTTTCACAAATACCTCTCCTTTGTTTTTCTCTTTCTTAAATTTATTGGAAATTTTCCCTTTTTTCATTCGCCATTGT
This sequence comes from Theobroma cacao, assembly GCF_053813885.1. Classification (NCBI taxonomy): domain Eukaryota; kingdom Viridiplantae; phylum Streptophyta; class Magnoliopsida; order Malvales; family Malvaceae; genus Theobroma; species Theobroma cacao. Next base: position 3,825,788 of record NC_142640.1, read on the forward strand.
TGTTTGTTGTTTATTTTGCAGGCACAAGTAAATTTTGATGACAAAAGTAGCTGGGAATATCTATTCAAGGATTACTGGATTGATTTAAAAAGGAGATTATCAATAAATTCAGATGAACTTGCTCAGGCTAAGAATCCCTGGAAAGGATCTGAAGGTCGTGCTGCTAAACAGGAATCACCTGATGAACATGATTTTAATGATGGTGGGGGGTCTGGCTCTGATGGTTCTTCTGGGAATGCTGAAGTAACTGCTTCCAAGCGAAGAAGGACGAGGAGTCAATCAAAGTCACGTGCAAGGGAGGGTGATTCACCAAGCACAGTGACAGCTAGTGGTGAAGGGGCATCTACAGATGAAAGTGCTGAGTGGGCATCAAAAGAGCTTTTGGAAGTTGTTATGCACATGAGAAATGGTGACAAATCTGTTTTATCTCGAATGGAACTAAGTCAACTTATACTGGATTACATTCAAAAGCATAAACTTCGAGATCGTCGCAATAAGTCTTATGTCATTTGTGACACAAGGCTTAAAAGTCTGTTTGGGAAACCAAGAGTGGGGCATATTGAAATGTTAAATCTTCTTGACCCCCACATCTTTTTCACAAAGGAGGATTCTCAGACAGATGAAATTCAAGGGAGTGTTGTTGATGCTGAAGCTAATCAACTAGAGGCTGATTGGAACTCTGATGCTATGACTAAGACTGGAAAAGATAAGAAACGTAAAACACGTAAAAAGGGTGATGCAAGGGGACTTCAATCTAATTTAGATGATTATGCTGCCATTGATATGCATAATATCAATCTAATATATTTGCGACGTAATTTGGTGGAGGATTTGATCGAAGATACTGAAACATTCCATGACAAGGTTGTTGGTTCTTTTGTGAGAATAAGAATATCTGGTGCTGGTCAAAAGCAAGATTTGTATAGACTAGTGCAAGTTGTTGGTAAATACTTGGATAACTGTCTATCTTTGCATGTTTTTGACTTCAATACACTAGTAACAAAATCTCATAAGATTGTTAAATGCATTAACTATATGCTGTACAGGTACAAACAAAGTTGCTGAAACATATAGAGTTGGCAAAAGAACAACTGATTTTCTACTTGAGATTTTAAATTTAAATAAGACAGAGATCGTATCGATTGATATTATATCAAATCAAGAGTTCACTGAGGTAATTATTAGCTGAACATGGAATTACATGTTATTATTTCCTTTTGTCAATTTCCATCTGCATCTTTGATAAGGGGAGTTCTGTATCTTTTTCTCTGAATAAAGTAAATATGATCTTATCTGAAAATTTTTAGTTTAGATATTGAGACTTTGCTTTTTAGACACTTGTCAAATATATCTGTGTTAAAACTTTTTCATAAGTTATCGCTTAGACACTTAGAGGCTTGTTTAATTTTATTTCTTTTGCTTGTAAAAGAAAATCTATTTCTCTTGTTCATGAAGCAAAATAGAAGGCATCAAAATATCAGCAGTATTTTTAGCGTGTTATATTATCAAATCATGTTGGGCCAGTATCTTGTTTTGTTTATTTATATTGAAATCTTATTTCTTTTAAAAATAATGCTAAGTTGCCTGATCTGTTAGGATGAATGCAAGCGGCTGCGCCAGAGCATAAAGTGTGGACTTATCAACAGGCTGACTGTGGTAATTTTTCAGTTTTAGTTTATCACATTTTTATATACTATTGAATAGTTATCTTTGTTTTTCTTTTAAATTTCATTGGGAGTCATTTTTAGAAGATTAATTGGTTGCTGCAGGGAGATATACAGGAAAAGGCCATGGCAATCCAGGCAGTCAGAGTCAAAGATGTAAATATCTTTCTTTTGAACTAGGGTTATTGTATATGTGTATATATGTAGACACAAATGCACACATACAATATTTTTATCTGTGGAGAATGTTTAATTAGTATGTTCTGCAATCTTGAAATGCATCACGTACACCATTACCTGTTGGCTAGTCTTGATTAAGTATGATATTGTGTACAAAAAAGAAAGGTATCTGAAAAAAAGTAAATTTCTAAAATATGGATCATATGCAAAAATGGTTCACAATCTTTGTTAATCCTGAAATTGATCCTCTTGACTGGTTTAATTGGTATGTTAATATCAGTATTTGTGGCCTTTTGTTTAGAAAAAAAGAATAATTTGAGTTCCTCTGTTATCACAATGCAGTGGTTGGAATCAGAGATAATGCGTCTCAGTCATCTTCGTGATCGAGCCAGTGAAAAAGGACATAGAAAGGAATATCCTTTACTCGTAATTTTATTATCTGTTCTATTATCCAACAGTTGGATGCTTGTCTACATTTTTTTTATGGCTTATGGCATTCTTCTGACATTTGTTGTGGTTTGCTATGAGGCTTGACTGTGATTTCTGGATTGAGGGAAGGGAGGAGTGGTAGCCTTACCCTTGTTCAGAACATCTTTACACAGAAAGGGGGAGATATCCTCCCAAAACCTTAGAGACCTTTATTTTTTTTTCTCCAAATTGGGGAATTTGGTGGAGAAGGTTTCCTCGATAAAGGTACTTTCCTGTTCAGACAAAATTGCTCTTATTTTAACATTTTATTATTACTTATAAAGTATATAATTGTCAAAGAATGCAAAAATTTATCAATTTTTTCTGGTTCCACTTGTCAATCAAACAAGTTTGGTGATGTACCCCTCCCTTTCCTTGCCCTCTGTGATTTTAAGCAATCCAAAGAACCGAAACCTTACGCTCTCTTTCTGTTTCCTCGCCTCCCATTCCCTCATAGTTATGAAGCATAATGTTAAGGATGTTTATGCGGCTACTGAGTGTTTAATGATCCAATAATCATGGTCACATATTCTTACAAGGGACTTCAAGCTTGCTTAAGCTTTTTAAGTGATAGATTCAATATGCTAAGATAATTTTTTGAACAATCTAAGCTATCTATGTGAATAATAAAGGTGCAGTTTGCTGTAATTCAATGCTTATCAATCTCTATCTTTCATGTTCAATTCATGGTAATCTTTGTGCTAGTCTTCCTCTCTATTGTTCTATTAGTTTGGTTAGATTGTGGTGGGATTCATGTTTAGTTACAGTTGTTTTTAAACCAATGCCCCTACAAACTCTGTGGTGTGGGTTGTCAGTTTCTCTTTCATTTGAAATCTAAGCCCATTTGTTTTTGGTTTTGGCCTCAAAAAAGTACTAATACTGCATAAGCCTCATTGTGTGGGCAATCTGAAAAAATTGTTGTTTGCGTTGTTCTAAATAAAAAACTGGAAGGACTTCTTGAATGTAGCTGCTGTAGGATACCTTTCATACGTCTGAGTGATGAATTGAACTTGTAAAAAAAAATAATTTTGAATCTAACTATAATTAGAATTTCATATTGGTTGCTGAATTCGTCTAAAGTTTCTATGTGCATAATATATTTCTTTCTAATGAATTGGCTGTTTGTGTCCAACAATTTCAATGTATTCCTTGACTTGTGTTCACGCTTAGAGAATGTGTAGAGAAGTTGCAGATTTTAAAGACACCTGAGGAGCGACAGCGTAGATTAGAGGAGATTCCAGAGATACATGTAGACCCTAACATGGATCCTAGTTATGAATCTGAAGAGGATGAAGGGGAAGATGATAAGAGACAAGGTCCTCTTTACCTTGTCAAAATTTTCAGTGTCCTCTCTTATGTCTTGTATTTGCCATTCAGTTTGACAATGTTTTAGGTTCATGCAGATAACTATATGAGGCCAAGAGGTAGTGGCTTTAGCAGGAGAGGGAGGGAGCCAATTTCTCCCCGGAAGGGAGGTCTCAGTTCCAGTGATTCTTGGAGTGGAACTAGAAATTATTCTAGCATGAATCGGGAATTAAGCAGGAACTTATCTAATAAAGGACTTATGAGCAAAGGGGATGATTCTGTTGGAGCTGGTGAGATGGTGAATGAAAATTTATGGAACCTAGGACGGGAGAGAGAAACACAACCAAACAGTTGGGACAAGCCAAAAACTGCTTTGAGTTCAGAAATTGGCACTAGGAATACCCACTCTGTTGTAACACAGGAACCTTCTTCAAAGGTTGTGTCAGAAATTTCACCTACACCTCTATCTACAGGAGTAACGGCTGCTGTCCAAATTAATGAAACGGAGAAGATTTGGCGTTACCAGGATCCATCTGGCAAGGTCCAAGGACCATTTTCAATGGTGCAGCTGCGGAAATGGAATGACACTGGATATTTCCCTGCTGAGTTAAAAATTTGGAGAACTACTGAGAAGCAAGATGATTCTATACTTCTGACTGATGCTTTGGTTGGAAAGTTTCAGAAAGACCCTCCAGTAGCAGATAACAGCTTTCCAAAGGCTCAGGTGGCCTTGTATGGGAGTGGTGTTGGAGCAACCCTGAAACAAGGAATGGAAAATCAAGTTGGAGAAAGATCAAGGTTTGATCAGAATCATGTAGCTTGGAGTCCTCAGCGTACTTTGAGTTCATCAGGCCAATCTGCAGTAGAAAGTTGGAAATCTCAAACTGAAGCCCCTTCTTCCACAGGCAGACCTGCCCCATCTTCACTTGAGATGCCAAAGTATTCTCGAGATGCATGGGGCTCTGACACAAATCTACCTTCTCCCACTCCAAACCAAAATCCCAGTGGTGGGGCAAAGGGACAAGTGTTTGAAAGCAAATGGTCACCTACTCCTGTTCAGTCATCAGTTTCTGTTTCGGTAGCCAATTCATTCCGAGGAGCTACCTCAGGGCTGCAACCTCCTACTGTTGTTTTAGAGAGTGGGAGCCCAGCTGCTCCTGTAGTGCATTCTCATATGGCAGTGTCAGGTGAATCACTCAGGACACAGGTCAACGCTCAGGCTTCAATTAATTCAGGTGCTGATATGAAAAATGTAGGTGTATCTCTTCAGAATTTGGTTCAACCTGTGAGTTCTCATAATCCTTCTCTTGAAACTCATGGATGGGGTTCTGGCTCGGTCTTGCGGCAAGAAGTAGTTGCTGCATCCTCTATACCTGCAACCGGAACTCAAGCATGGGGAAATGCTTCAGCTCAGAAGCTAGAGCCAAATCCCTCACTTGCCATGCCTCCTCAACCTGCTAGTTATGGTCACTGGAATGATGCATTACAATCTGGTCAAAATTCTGCTCCTTTAAGCACAGGAAATCCTGCTGGACATTTTCCTACTGGCCAACCAACTATGCTGGCGTCAGATTCTTGGAGGCCTACTGCTCCAGTTCAGTCAAACGTTCAGCTTCCTGCTCCAACCAATCTACCTTGGGGTATGGCTGTTGCAGATAACCAAGGTGCTGTCCTGAGACAGGCACCAGGAAATCAGAGCACTGGTTGGGGGCCAATGCCAGGGAATCAAAACATGGGATGGGGGGCACCTGTACCTGCAAATCCAAATGTTAACTGGGGAGCTTCTAGTCAGGGATCAGCACCTGTTAATCCGAATCCAAGTTGGGCTGCACCTGGCCAAGGACAAATGCCAGGGAATGCAAATTCAGGTTGGACTGCTCCTGGGAATGCAATTCCAGGGTGGGCACCACCTGGCCAAGGCCCTGCGGTTGTTAATACGAGTTCTGGATGGGTTGCACCTGGGCAAGGGGCAACACCAGGAAGTGCAAATCCTGGTTATGTGGCGCCCTCTGGAAATTCAGGCATGTGGGGAAACGAACAGAATCACAACGGAGACAAGTTCTCGAATCAAAGGGATAGGGGTTCTCAGGGTGGTGATTCTGGGTATGGTGGGGTCAAACCTTGGAGTCGACAGTCATTATTTGGCAGTGGAGGTGGTTCTTCGAGGTCTCCCTTTAAAGGGCAGAGAGTGTGCAAATTCCATGAAAGTGGGCACTGCAAGAAAGGGGCATCGTGCGATTACATGCACACTTAAATTTTGGCAATCTAGAGCAGCAAAGAGTAGCTATATTTGTACAGTAAAATTCCATTTAAAAATTTCCTAACGTTATAAGATCTTTGGATGATTTATACATGTAAAAACTTTTGTAGTTTAGCACCTCTTGTTTTCCTTATGACAATGGAATGCCAGTCTAACTCCTTAGTCAATAATTTCCATCCTATTCTGATATCAGTTAGTGTGAAGCGGCTATGTTCGATTACTAAACTACAAAATGTGGCTCTAAGTGCCGAATGGAGACTGGACGGTGCTATCTAAGCTTCTGGTTAAGCACTTGCCATGGCGAGGTCGAGGATCATGTTTTCTCTATTTTATCAAATGGGCCTGAATCCACTTATTCTTCATTTTGGTCATGTCTAGTAATTAATCAACAGTCGAATAAGACAAATTTGCCAGCTCTAGCCTCTAGGTGTCAAGTGATGGTTGACCTTGTCTTTAACAAGTACCCGAGCAGACGTTTTTTGGAGACAAGTCGATCAATGCCTGTTTGGTTTAATTTTTTTTTAATTTAAAAATTATTATTAAATTTTTATAAAAAATAATAATTTTTAAAATTAAATTAAGTGTTATTTGATTTGATTTTTTTTAATTTAAAAATTTTTATAAAGCTTTTAAAAAAAATTTTAAAATTAAATTAAAGTTGTTTGATAAATTTTTTTTATAAGTTATAATTTTGATGAAAATTATTATAAAGGATTTTTTTTAAAAAAATAATATTATAATTATATTTAACATATAAAGATATATTTAAAATAAAATTAAAAAGTTTTTTATATTTTTAAAAAGAAAAGAAAAAAATTATGTTTAAAATTTTATTTAAAAAAATTTTTTTTAAAGATTTTTTAAAATTTATGTTTAATTTAATTTTTTTTTAAAGATAGATAAGTTGGAAAAAAATAAAAATCAAACAAGCACTAATTCTTTTGAGCCCAAAAACGAAGGGCCTAGGACGAGCCGGTATCAGTAGACCAATCTCCTCCTCCGTCATTGTAACATACAAGACGCAGAGAGATAATCCTAACGATCAAAGCCAACGATGAGCAACAAAGAAGACGCAAAGAGCGAAATCCAGAATCCAAACCCTAATTCTTCAAACAATCAAAGCCAAGGATCCAAGGGGAAATCATGCAAAGGATGCCTTTATTACTCTTCGGCTCTTAAATCCAAATCCCGAAACCCCACCTGCGTTGGCATCCCTAAGACTCTCCAACAAGGTCTCTCTCTCACACTCTTTTCTTATGTTTCGTTTGATTGCTTTGATTTATTCGATTTATTTGTTGAAATTTTGGAAAAAAAAATGATATGTACTGAATGAAGCTTATGATAGTACCCAGCTACATGATTGGGGAATCTGAGTTGGAAGCTTCCAAGGAAGGCCGCACTCTTACAGATTTCAAGTATGCTTGTGTTGGTTACTCCGTTTACTTAGATAACAAAGATTCCTCAACTGATCAGGCTCATAAACCAGTTGAATTACCATTCTGTGTCGGTCTCGAGGTATTTCCTCTCGTCTTTTATTTCTTTCTCCTCCTAAATGCATATATTTTGTATTTGTCTAACTTGTAGACTGTGAGTTTTGGCAACGTATTACTACTAGTATATTTTGTATTTGAATTGCTTGGAGGTTGTGAATTTTTGCAACAAATTCGTATACGAGGAGGGAGGGTGTCTATTGTCTATTGATTTGTATGTTGCTACATGCATACCTATGCTCAAAGGGTTTAGGACTCAGTTGGAGGAAATCATCAATTCTCAGTCTATATGAATATTTATGAATTTCAAATTTCTTATGTGGTTAGTTTGCATTCATGTCAGGTGATTTGTAAATTACCTATTAAAATAGTGGATATGGCTACTCAATCATATGTTGATTTACCTGTAAAAAAAATCTAGGTTTTCCTAAATGGTGAAATGGATGATGAGCATTATCTCACATATTTTCAATAGATTTCTTCCCTTATAAAATATGTTTATATAAGTGGTTAAATTCTTATCTTTATGTCTGTTATATTTCTGTCAAATCATATTCCACTATGGTTATCTGTTGCTTCAGGTATTGTTGGACAGAACACCTGCATCTGCTGACCATATTCCTGCCAATATCCATAAAAGCAAAGGTATTGAAGTCATTCAGTTCAAATTTTGTCTTTTTTTCTTTTTTTAAGGAAGTTGTGAGAATAAAGTTACACCAATAATATACATCAAGTCCTTCCCTCTTTGCACTAGTTCTTGCTGGAACTTGCTAGGAACATATTCTAGATGTTATCTCTTGGTGCATGTTATTTGTGGATGATATAATCGTAGCAGAGGAGACTGAGGCTGGAGTTTATTACCTGTTAGAAATCTGGAGGATTACCTTTTATAGTCTAAAAGTTTTAGGTTAAGTGTGACCAAAAACGGGATTCAGGAATGCAATTTCATTAAGAAGGTAGAAGCAGAGATGATGGAGTTTAATTGGTGATCAGAAAGTTTGTAGGAGCAACAGTTTTTGTTGTTTGGGTGTGGTGATTTGTTTGAAACATCTTCTGAAGAGGAGATATGTGATGCAGAACAAGGGAGGGAAAAAGAGAGAGAAATAAAGAATAGAGATAGAAGAGAGTGGGAAAATAGTTAAATTTAAGGGTAGGGAGATAAGAATAGGGGCAGACCGATCCAGGCAGTCTTCCACCAATTTGATTCATAGGATTTGAGCTGGAGATGAGTACTGATTTATGTTCTGTTCTAATAATGTGGTCTTTTATATTTGCTCTTTTATAGAAATCCACGGACATCCTCAACCTCAAACCCACAAGTCAACGCAGTCAATAGGAGACGAGTACTATAACAGGCAAGCACTGATTGAGATTGGAAATTCTTGATGCGTAAAAGATAATTATGTGTTTCTGCCTAATATATATTATCCAATAAAAGACCAGAATCCTGAATTGTTGATTACTGAATATACAGGTTTAAGAGAAATGCGGGGCTTGTTGCAGCAGGTGTTGTCAAGAATCTGAATAAAATTGGAAACCGCATAAAAGAAAGTCTGGATGACATTCTGTACAGGCGACCAAAGTGAGATTGCTGAGCACAATTATGATATATACTTGAGAGGGAAGCTTAATACAAACTTATAATGATTCTACTGTTTTTTTGTCTCCAATTTGAATTAAATCAAGTACCCTCTCTTCAGAGCAGGGGGGAAGAAGGATTTGACTGTTGTAATAAACACCTTTTACTTGAGTATATGAAGTCACTCCAACAATGGGAGCCTGTTTATTTACATAGCTCAACCTTTTGATACTATAATGAACTGCCACCTCCAAAGCAGCTGTAATTGTTACAAAGATAGCCCTAACTTCATACTGAGACCCTGCTAACTGCTAGGAAATTTCTAATGTTTACCACTGATGCATAGAATATTCATTGCAATTCTTATGCTCTTAATTTCTTGTAATTAATTCATTGCATGCGAAGAATGCGTTTTGTTTTCAAGTTTAGCCTTTAGATACTTCCTTCTTAATGCATATGATCTTTGCAATTAAAAATGGTATAAGAATTTTTTTACAAGAAAATTTGCATCCGAATCCATTTTTTCTCCAAACAAAAAAAAAAATGAGGCATGGTGGGCTGAAATTTTTGACTTTTTCATTTAGCTATTGTTTTCCCACTCCTTCGTAAGTGTGGTTATGTACAAATAAACGGATAATCATAAAAGTTTACTAGGTAGAAATAAAAATATAAAAAATAACTATTTATTTAATTTTATTACGTAATTTAATTTTTTTTAAAATATATATATTTTTTAAAAGATTCGATTAATTAAAAAAAAGGGAAAAGAAATAGAATTGTAAACAAAAAAAATAATTCTTCTTTAGTCATCAGGACTTTGCAGCAATTTCTTGTACTAGTAGTAAAAAAAAAGAGAAGAGTAAGGTGCCTACTTCTATTTAAACTTTTGGATGAGAAGGTGAGCAGCGGGTGCGTTTTGGGCAAGCAAAGTAAGCCTACATAAAAGATTAAAAAAAAAAAAGCCTCCCCAAGCAAGCAGTTGTGCTGCCCCAAAATTTTCAACTTTAACTTCCTCCTCTTCAACCAACCTTCTCATCATAACCCCGCGTGTTCGCCGCCTGTAGACATATTCGTATTGCCTTTCAACTCTTCCCCGCGCCCTCTTTTCTTGATTCCTTCTGTTCCTTCCTTCAATCTATTTACTTGCAAAAAATATCGAGTTTTGCTTCTTTTCTGTGAAACCAATTTGCATTGATTTTCCCTTGTCGGTAGCGGATTTTTTAGTGATTCAAAAAAAAAATGAGCGCGTGTAAGCGCGTGGTTCAGTTAGGGTTTAATGCGCATTCAGCTTCCCTAATTAACAGGTTTAGATATCGGCAGATTTCTCAACTCGTTAAGTCCAACGGAAAACGTGCCTTTCTCGTCGATACATTGGCTCTGGTACTTTTTTTTCTTTTTATTTATTTATTTATTTTTCTTAGAACTTGCTGTTTGGTTGCCGAGAGAACTGAGAAATAGAGTTGTAATAGTAGTTTACTTATGAAAATCAACGTGAGATAGTAGGTTTAATTCGAGTAGATTTTGGTTTTTTTGTTGAAAACTTTTGGTTGATTTTTTTTTTATATATATTTCTTTAACCTAGTAGAATTTTTCAAAATTAATTTTTATTTTTTTAATTTTGAGTTGTTTTATCATATAGGTTCGAAGTTTGGAAGCACAAGGTGTGCCATCAAAACAAGCGGAGGCAATAACAGCAGCAATAACTGAAGTGTTAAATGACAGCTTGGAGAATGTGTCACATTCTTTTGTTTCAAAAGCAGAAATGCAGAAGGCAAAGATGTTTTTATTTGTTTCCATTGCTTTTGTTTTCTGCTCTTCAATCACTATCGTTTTTAGTGTTATTTTTGCTTTGTTTTATTTTTGTAGACCGAGATGCTTCAGGAAGCCAATTTATCCAAGTTTAAGTCTGAAGTAAAAAGTTCTCAGGTACTGTTAATCTATAGCAGCAGTTTTTATCATGTGTGTATTTCATATTTAGATCTTGTCATTTGACTGAAACTGTACGCTTCAATCAATCTCTTACAGACTTTAGTATTTGGGATTCTCTACAAATGTTGTTATTGGCAGAAACTATTTGTTGTCACAGCTCATTTGATTTGAATTAATGATATCATGGCCATTTTTTTTTTGTGTGTCAACTTTCAGTGTTGCTAGTTCTGAGGCTGGGTTAGGCTTAGGGTACTTGAGCTTCTAATTGCTATTTTAGTACCCTTTTGTCCCAGCACTTTCTTCTCTTGCATTTCTTTTTTCTTGATGACGGCTAAGGTGTAGAAAAGGAAAGAGGTGAAGGAGAATATGAAGATGACAATTAACAAATCTTGTATCAAAAGTGAAGTGTAGGTTAGAGAAGAATACAGGGAGGTGTAGTAACTTGAAATCAGATGGATATTTTAAAGTTTAGGTCAAAGATATTTCAACAGAGGAAAACAATGAGGTTTTGGATCTCATATGCTTAGCAATTGATAATATATGAAGTTTTTATTCCACAAGTTATTCTAAGATGAATGAGTATGGGGATGGAAAGGGTTTTTTGGTAGTTTTTCCATTAGATCAATTTTGAAATTGCTAGCCAATTGAGACAATTTGAACTCATAGTAGCAAGGTTTTTCATATGATTAGACTTCATAGTAGTTCTCTGTATCAGTCTATCGATATGCACCATTATCTATAAATTTATTCCTAATCAGCAACTTCATCCATATATCTATGCACTAAAATTTTTTATCTTTAATTATTTTAGTTAATTTGGTCCTATCAATCTCACTTGGTTAAAATATTTAATTGTTGGGACCTGATCATTGCCTTCCCTCATTCTATTGTTGTACTACTGATGATTACTTTAGTTGAGATTGTTCTGTTATTGCTATGGTGGAGCATGCCCTTTACAAGCTTAGTGTTATTTGATGGCCATTAGATTTTATTCACTTTTTCTCATGTAAATATGTGTTTCTCAGAATAAGCAATTCTAAATGTTTTTTTTTTGTTTGTTTTTTTTAAGTTTTTGTTCATATATTCTGAATTGTCATTGATAGTGGACTATCAGATGGATATACTGCAAATACTTATAGTCCTGTGGTTTCTTATGAGTTTTTCTTTTATTGCAGGAGCATCATTTTTCTATGCTGCAACGTGAAACTGAAAAGCTTCGGGGTGACATAGAAAAAATGCGAAGTGAACTAAGGTATATTGTATGGAGTATAATGGAAATGGTTTCTTACTTTTTCTGAATATTTTGATGACTTGATTTTATATAATGGGTATCTCAAACAGGTATGAAATTGACAAAGTCACTGCTGGCCAGCGTCTGGATTTAAATCTTGAAAGAGGGTAAGTAGACTTAATTTTAAACTGCTTTCCTGCATGACCGTAGTTACTTTTTTCAGTTGTTACAATCATTTATATTCTTAACTCTGAACTGAGTTTAGGCGAATACGTGATGAACTAGCCAATCAGAATGCGGAAACTAACAACCTGACAAACAAGCTAGATAGGGTGAGCTTGTTTATTTTGTTTGAAAATTTGTGTTTAGATGCTGACATACAATATTAACCTTATCCTTTGAACTGTCTATAGGAAATTCATGCTTTAAGAGCCCAGTTGGAAGCTGCAAAGTATGATGTGATTAAGTACTGCATAGGTACCCTTGTTTCCATATCTGCAGTTGGGCTAGCTGTAGTCCGCATCCTGATGTAGCAGGACATTTGTTTTTAGTAATGCCACTTATATAAATCTCAAATTTCATTCTTTTTCTGGCAACTGGATTTCTGGGGAATTACTTGGTTGATGGATCCCAGTTGATCTGGAACAATTGTTAGTGCTTCTTTTAGAATTAAGCACTACTTATTGTGTGTAACTCTGCTTACTTGGTATGATTTTATGCCATTCTAGGAAGGTAAAGGAGATATTGTAGCATGATCCATTCTTTTTAGATCATGTAAAAGATTTCTTTGCATCCTTCTTTCAAGTATGATCAAAGCAACAAATTATTGGTCAGGCAATGGTGCGAATTTATCACTCAACACTTTAAAGTTGGTCTTTCATGATTACTTTGGGCTACTTCATATGCATGAATAAAAATATGTTTGAAATATGTCAATGTCAATGTAGTAGAATTCCAAAAGTGAGATTATTACAATTAGTTTGCTTGATTTTTTGTGTGAGAATATTTGATTATAGTGTTAATGCGGGTAACTATGATCTCTAGTTAGCATTTGAACTATGCCATTTTCTTCCAGCCTTGCAGCTGATAGTATTGTGGTTTCTGTTTTGACATATTATTTACATCTCCTTTTGTAAGACTAATCCAAATGCTTGGTAAATAAGAAGAACGTATATGCTACATCAAAGGGTCAACGTGTAGAGTCAAATTTTTAGTTTTATTGGCTCTTTCTTGGATATGGAAAAGTAAACATGATAATGTTGACCATTTATTCATGAATATGATATATACAAGTGCCAATTTAAGTTGTGTGCCCAAAAAATAGAAAAAAAACATGCTGTATATCATTAAAAAATTATTTAAATTGAAGAATGTATATTAGAAATGGAATTGTGCTTACCGTGTTAGTGTCCATGAACCAAAAAATATCCGTAAGCAGACCATGGGCAAGAAAACAAATTATTTATTGCCAATCGCATTGATTATCAAAACAAAGGTCGTGGACAAGGAAAAAGGAGAAAAATAACCCATAAATTCTAAAACAACCTTTACTTGAGATCATGGTTAACATAATTATTCAGTGAAACTAGCAATGGTGGCATGGGGTTCACAAGCTTGTGCAGCAGGGCTGGGCTCGACTTCTAGGTTGGGCTCAACAGGCTCCCCAAGCAGCTCCTCGGGGAGGTCTGCAATGCCCTCCAAATAGAAGCTATGGTAGAGCTTGAGAGGGAACAGAATTTGGTGCAGCCTAACCCGGCCGATGACCCCAAGGAAGATCCCTGTCCCACCAGTCACAGCCAGATACGAATCCTCGTAGGTCATGTAAGGTCCCTGCACCGTCATGTGACCGTAGTCGCCGAAGTAAAAGCTGGACAACGCCTCGTAACGCTCTCCATTCTTCTCCGGTTTGTGTTGGACCAGAATGCACATCCCCGATGTTATTCCTATCCGTTTCTGCATATCCCCCGTATACAGCTGTAATAAAATAACCCAAAAAAAGAGATGAGGAAGAAAGAACAAAGTATTAAAATGGGAAAAAGGAAACAGAGAGGACGAAGAAAGTTACTTTGTTGCTAAAACAGACAAGATCACCTAGAGACTTGACAGATTTCTGGCTCAAACTTAGATAAGCAGGACTCCCACGATCTCTCTCGTTTATCTCATACACATACAGTTCTTGGACTTTGCCTGCACAAAAGAAGACACCTAATCAGAAAACCCAAAATGATCATTATCACATGATCAAACACACACACACACACACAGAGAAAATGATACGAATAATTACAGGGTGTTGAGTTATTATTAGATGGAATGGCGTGACTTTTGAAAGTGAAAGATGTTTTGGGTTCTGAGAAACTGTTGTAGTTTGTGGAGGAAGTGAAAAGCTTGGAGCTGTTACTTAAAGTTGGGTTTGTGATCAGCTTGAAAACTACAGGCAACAGTGATTTGGTCCGTGAAGAAGAATGTGGCTTCACAGAAGGAGATGTAGTTGCCAAAGCAGAGGTTAAAGAAGCCATGGTTGATGCTTTTCGTGGTAGCTGTTGTGAGATAGAAAGTAAGTTAATTGATGAGAAATTGAAAGAAAGTGTTGGAGAGGTTCATAGTATATAGACGAAGAGTTGGAGTTGTTTTCTGTGAGGTAGAGAACTTTAACTGTATGGATGACGTTACAAACTGTGCATGGATAGTCGAAAAGAAACGTCCATCTTCACCTGCAAAAGTATGGATACTACTTATCTTTTAGGCAGAGGCAAAAATGTGAACGAAACTTTGGTTCGGTAGTTCTTGAAGAACTCATCAACATATATATATATATATTTCAATATTCTTTAGAATTTTAAATGCATACTAAGAGCGGTTATGAATAATTAACATGATCTTTACCTTAAATCACTAAAAAATTTAGGTATGATACTTTAAAAAAATTTTAATTTTTTTTTTATTTTTTAATTGCATTCGATCAAAATTTTATATTTTTGTTTTAAATCAATAATTTTTTATAACTAATAATTGACTAGTTTTCGTTATTCAAAATAATATTTATCATTTTATATTTAAATTACATTAAAATATCAAGCTAACTTGTCATAGTGGAGGTTGAGATTGTCATGTGATCATGTGTTAGTTTAACTAACATCAGTTTAATTAATCTTGAATATATATTTGATTTAAAATAAAAAATAAAAAATTTATTTAAATTTTGATAAAATATTTCCTTTAATATATGTCAATGATTTGTTAATTAATCGTGAAGATATATTTAATTTAAAATAAAAAATAAAAATTTATTTAAATTTTCATAAAATATTTCCTTTAATATGATGTCAATGATTTGTTGATTTTTGTAATATATACATGTATGTTCGTTTCAGGTACATGCATAAGGGTTACTATTTAATCAAATCTCCTTGAATTTTGATAAAATATACCCAACAAAATTGGTAAAAAAATACTTGATTTGCCTTTCATCCTTAAATAAGTAATATATGCTTAAATTAAGCAAAGTTTTAGCCAATTTTTACCCATAAATAAGCTCAATTATTTGCTATTTGATATATGACTTAAGTTGCTATTGATATATATCAAATGTATGATAAAACTATCTTACATTAAATCAATTTTCTAGATTAACTTGTACAAAACAAAACAAATGAAAAGCTACCAACATTTTCTTTGCATAATTAACTTAAAAAGAACAACATAGAATAATATTTATGACTAAACCCATTTTCATCCATACCCCATAAGTCCATAGCTTCAATTAAACTTCTTGCTTCTGTTTTGCATGTTTTGTCCACTACCACTTCTTCAACCCCATTAATTTTCCAGTCCAGGGAATGGACAACTCAACCTGTAACTCGGCACAGCGACGAGTCGGCTCGCTCGAGGAGCAGTGAGTCCAAACAAATCGTTCATGTCAAGCTCGCTAGGCTTCATTCCATCAGGCAACTCCCAATTAAAGCAATGAAGCAAATGAGCCACACTTAACTCCAATCCATATAACCCCAGTTGCATTCCCGGGCAAGACCTCCGACCCGACCCAAACGGAATGAACTCAAAGCTACTACCCTTAAAATCAGGTGCAGCGTCATTCAGAAATCTACTTGGTTTGAACGCATCCGGGTCTTTCCATGAAGACGGGTCACGCCCGATAGCCCAAGCACTGATCATTATACGCGATTTGGCAGGTACTCGAAACCCGGCAAGGACGGAGTCCACAGCCGTCTCGTGGAGGAGGAGAGGGATTGGTGGGTGGAGGCGTAAGGTTTCTTTGATGGCACATTTGAGGTAGGTTAATTTTTCAAGGTCGGATTCATGGACGACTCGGTTCAACCCGACTACATCGGCGAGTTCTTGCTGGACTTTCTTGAGGTCTTCGGGGCTCTTCATTAGCTCCGCCATTGCCCATTCTATTGCAGATGCCACGGTTTCAGTTCCACCAAACATTACGTCCTGTCATAGACGTAAATATAGTAGTTGAATAAAGAAATATGCATGCATATATAAACAAATCACTTTATTTGGTAAGTAATTAATTAGAAATTTATTGAAATAGATTTGATAGCTTTAACTGTGAATATCATATCATCACCCAAATAAGAATAAAGAAAGAAAAAGTGGTAAGCATGTTTCTAACATTTAAAGTAATTCTTTACCATGATAATAGCTTTGATGTTATCCTTGGTGAGCCTGATCGTAGGCTGGGACGACTCGTCATAATCTCCTTTGGAAACATCTTCGCTGTAAAAAGCCATTAATTCATCTACCATGTCTTCCTCTATGTCATGATCTTTGCCATATTTCTTTCTCTTTGCCAAATGTTCATCGATGATGTGGTCAATGAACCCATCCAGTGATGCCCGAGCCTTGACTAACCTCTTGCGAAATTCTTTCCCATGAATCCACCCCAACCATGGGAAGAAATCTGCAAAATTAAAAGCTCCAAAAAGCTTGGAGAATTCTTGCAAGATTTTGACAAACTCATCTTGCCCGTCTCGTGAAAGCGACCCAAAAGCTGCCCTGTAAGTTATGTTCCTCGTCAAGGCAAACACCAACTCGCCAAGGTTAACAGGGGAACCCAGTTTCTTCATCACGGTTTCGACGGTCGAGCCCACTTCTTCACGTACGGAGGCCCAAGACTCAGCTCGTTTCCGACTGAAGACCTTCATGACACAGATCTTACGCATCTGACGCCAAAACGGGCCGTAATTGGCAAAGGCCATATCAGCTCTATCATAGGTCAAGTAGATTATGGCATCGTTTGCGGGCCGATTTGAGTATATGCTGTCTTGGGTCTGGAGGACCTCTCGGGCCATTTCTGGCGTAGACACAGCCACTATGTGAAGCTTGCCCATCCTAAGGTGGAGTAGACCGCCCTGACCGTACTGTTTGGCTAGCCGAGCTAGCCCACGATGAGTCAATTGGTCCATCATGTTCATGTTGCCAATAATTGGGTACCCTTTAGGGCCTGGAGGGTATGCGACTTTCCTGCTGCGGCACAACACGAAAATGAAGAAAACCAAGAGAGAAAGAAGAAAGAAGATTGATGAAGATTGAAGAGATGCTAGAGTTTGCAGGAAATCCATTGAAAGGATGAATTCTACACAGGTTTATGGATATAATTTGCGAGAGCTAGCCTTACACAAAGGGACTGAGGTTGAAATTTTCAAGTGGGAATATAATATAAGGCCCTTGACACTTGCAAATTAGTAAACTAGTTAAGAGTGGAGGCTGAAATAAGGAAGTAGAAGGATTATGGTAGCTTTCTTTCTACATTTGGAGGTTTATTTCTTTTTAATTTGATTTTTCCATTCCCACTATCTTCAAGTCCAAATAACTTTTGGGCTCCACTAGGCTGGACAATCATTCCTTACTAACAATGACAATCACTTTCATCAACAAACAATCTATCCTTTCGTTGTTATGGTAACAATCACAAGGTGACCAGCTGTTTCCAACAAAATACCATAGGCACAGAGTCAATTTGGAAAATTTAGCAAGCCCAGAGTGAATTGCCTAGCTTGGAACAAGCCATTTTTCTTGTTTGCTTCTTTTACAGATTCTTTTTCTCTTTTTATTTGCTTCCTACATTGATAGGTGGAAAACGTGCTAGATTCTGTTTGGTGAAAAAAAAAAACTAACTTGTTTAATTAGGTCCTTATGGTTCTAATAAGTAATTGTTTCTAATACCAATTGTTACGGTTCATATTAACTCACCAACTCTAGTGAGTATTGTTCATTCTGAGTTGTTAACGTCTCGTAGATCGAAGATAATGTAAATTATTAAATGCACAGTCTTCATTAGGACCATAACATTGGATCTATTTAGCTGCTTGTCATAGAAGGATATATGAATTAAGAGCAGCATTTTGTTGATGGAAACTAAAGAATATCTTGTGGTAGTAACAGAAGGAGATGAGTTGGCATTCAACCTTGTTGCTGTCATTATTAATTCGCCTACCATTGATGGTTTTAGCTTACCTTTCTTTCTATCTTAGGAAATCTTCCAATGATAACTTAATTAGTACTATATATGATTTTTTTTTTTTTATAATTGAGAGAGAAGGGATTTGAACCCTTCTCTTTAGGCAAAAGAATTATGCATAAATCAATTAATCAAATGTTCGAATGCAATAAATTAAAATTTTAGTACTATATATGATTTGATCTATCAATTTTACTGTATTAGTGGGACAATTTGTTGGAATATGGTTTGTGACCAATGACATTTTTTGTTTTAACCATGCAAATTGATCAGCATACGATAACCTTGATCAACTAATTTGCTACTATGATGACCAACAAATTTAGAAAATGGTCATTACAATTTCTATAAACAGGGGAAAGTCTTCCTGCTCATTATTCTCTTGCAATCTGGCCAAAAAACCTTGCCTATTCTCAACCTACCCGGAGTTTCCTTTTTGCCTAACCCAGACAATCTTGCCAAGAATCTTGCCGTGTTCGATATGATGTATGAATAAATTAGAAGGAATTGGGGTTATATTAACAGCATATAAGAGACAAGGAATCGAACAACTGATACTCTTTTAAACTAATTGATGCAAGAGTTTCACTGTTTATTATACTTGAATTTGCACTAGAGGTTCGAGATGAGCTGGTTATCCTGGAGATGACGATTCTGATCAGCATTATACAATCAAAAGCTTAGCTGTTTCGCATCTTAATTAAAAAAAGAAAAGAAAAGGAATAAAAGGTCAGTTGTTTCCTCAGGACCATGGCCTGATATTCTTTAGAATTGTACCCCCCAAGCCCATCGGTTTGTCAAATCTCAAATCAAATCCACTTGCTGCATGGTGTGTCCTGTGTCCATTATTCATATGTTAACAAGGCGCAGTCCTTCAAACAAATAAATTGTCTCCTTTTCTCGTACTTTTAAACTGTGTAGAAATCTCCAAATCTTAAGCTCTACGGTACATAATGTTTCTATTGGCCCAAACCCTGAACGGAATCCCAATTTGTTCACAGCCTTGGTGTCGTGACGTGCGGGTCCGGGAACCCGTCCGCCAGACGCGAGGCGAAAATTAAAATCTCAAAGTGTGGGAGTCGCCACCAATCTTTTTTATCTAGGTGTGATTGGTCACCTATTAACTCGATTCTTAATCGACGAAGCCCTAAATTAATTTTAGGTCCGTCGAAAGAACGAGAACTGGTCCACGTTTTTTAGAGATGGGTTCGGGAGTGCGATTACGCACGGAGAAGGGTTAGCACCTCCGTGACGCCCGTTCTACGAACGGTACCATTTAATCTTAAGTTATCTTAATATAGCCTTTTCTTAGTTTAATCCCTATTTTATTAATTAAATTTTTATTGAATTGTCAGACTGAGTTTTTCACTTGGTCTTACGTATGCATATGATGCAAGCGTAGAATGATGTCGTGACTTGTTTATTTTATATGATGGAGTCGGTAATCTTTTATTGGAAAATTATTCGAAGACTATCCCAACGCTTTGGTGAAGTCTCGAAATTCTCTTCACCTAGAGATATCCCCGGAAGAACTCGTCTCTACGAGCTCCTCGGGGAAATCCCATCATCGGGATTCCCGCGCCATATGCAAAGTAAGAGTGACGTGCAATGACAGTGTAAAATGATGGTATCTATATGCACGCGTTTATTGATTGTTTAAAAAATTTTGGTTATTTATTTATTATTTATTATTTATTATTTATTATTATTTATTTATTATTTTTATATATACTTTATTTTTTGGTTATTTAAATCCATGTTTGTTGTTGGTCAATTTTTACTTGTTTACAAAGCTTATCTAAATAATCAATTAATTAACTTTTAAATGATTAATTTAACTTTGTTTAGTAATATTTATTTGAATTAACAAAATCTTTCTACATATATTGTTTTCTAACAATAACTATTTGACTTAATGGGTTTTGAAATCTAGAGTTCAGATTTATCCCGACGCTTCGGTGAAAATCCGTCTCGAACTTCGCACCCGAAAAAAATAGGAGAATGAACAAGAAAAAAATTTATTAATTAATTAAATGAAAGATTAGAAAGTACTTAGTTTTTTTTAATATGTATAAAATAATTAATAAATAATAGAAATGGGTCTAAAAAATGAAAAGAAATAAAAAAATGAGAATAAAATATAATTAGTTGTAAAGGCAAGAGAAAATAAAATGTTCTAAGTATTTATGAATATATAAAATGTACAATATAATATTAAATTACAAGTATTAAAAAATCAAGTGGTTAATTTGAGTTAATTCAATAATAGAATTCTGCTTGAAAAAGGGGCAAAGAGTTGCCTCTTTCGGGTGGATGTTTTTCGGGTGCGAAGTTCGAGACGGATTTTCACCGAAGCGTCGGGATAAATCTGAACTCTAGATTTCAAAACCCATTAAGTCAAATAGTTATTGTTAGAAAACAATATATGTAGAAAGATTTTGTTAATTCAAATAAATATTACTAAACAAAGTTAAATTAATCATTTAAAAGTTAATTAATTGATTATTTAGATAAGCTTTGTAAACAAGTAAAAATTGACCAACAACAAACATGGATTTAAATAACCAAAAAATAAAGTATATATAAAAATAATAAATAAATAATAATAAATAATAAATAATAAATAATAAATAAATAACCAAAATTTTTTAAACAATCAATAAACGCGTGCATATAGATACCATCATTTTACACTGTCATTGCACGCCACTCTTACTTTGCATATGGCGCGGGAATCCCGATGATGGGATTTCCCCGAGGAGCTCGTAGAGACGAGTTCTTCCGGGGATATCTCTAGGTGAGGAGAATTTCGAGACTTCACCAAAGCGTTGGGATAGTCTTCGAATAATTTTCCAATAAAAGATTACCGACTCCATCATATAAAATAAACAAGTCACGACATCATTCTACGCTTGCATCATATGCATACGTAAGACCAAGTGAAAAACTCAGTCTGACAATTCAATAAAAATTTAATTAATAAAATAGGGATTAAACTAAGAAAAGGCTATATTAAGATAACTTAAGATTAAATGGTACCGTTCGTAGAACGGGCGTCACGGAGGTGCTAACCCTTCTCCGTGCGTAATCGCACTCCCGAACCCATCTCTAAAAAACGTGGACCAGTTCTCGTTCTTTCGACGGACCTAAAATTAATTTAGGGCTTCGTCGATTAAGAATCGAGTTAATAGGTGACCAATCACACCTAGATAAAAAAGATTGGTGGCGACTCCCACACTTTGAGATTTTAATTTTCGCCCCGCGTCTGGCGGACGGGTTCCCGGACCCGCACGTCACGACAGATGGCGACTCCACTGGGGACTTCGAGAGTCAAGCCATTAATTAATCATAAGTTATCTTAAGCCTTAAATAATTTGTTGTTTTCCCTAGCATTAATTTTGCATATTTTTGTTTAGTGCATTTATTTATTTGTTTGTTATTATTACTTCACTATTTTAATAATTGCGGGAAATTTAGGATAAGGGGAATGTGAAATTATTGATCCAAGGTCGGTATATTCCTTCTCACACATCGACACATCTTGCATTCATGCATAAGCCTTCCACCCGGGCTTTATCCTTAATTAGGAGGGAGTTAAGTAGCTACGCTCTCGTGAGGTGATAACCTCCGCATGGGCTAGTGAAGACTCCCACTCAAATCGAACCTAGTCCGTTTGAAGCCTGTAATGGGTGAGGATCGGGGTGCCTTACTAGTCCGTGTGGACGACAGTGAGGAGCGATTTGGGAACCTTTAGCTCCATTTTCAACCCAAACTCAGCATGTAGAATACCGAGAGTCGCCTTTGCTTAGGTAGAGCTTCACCCGTGAGAATATACCTTTTGACTAGGTACACATGAAGGAATTTTCATAATCCCCTTGTTCTAAATTCTTCTCCGCGAATAATAAAGGTATCAGGTTACTAATTACTTTCATTCATCTTTTGGAATTTTTGTTTGTAGTGCTAACTTGAATTTTTTGTCATATGCATATTTGCATCATAATAGGAAAAGTATTTGTCACCTGACAACCATTAACAGAGTAGATCCAATTGCATACATGGAGTCGTCATGGCCATCCTCCAGTTACGATGGAATTTATCAAGTGACTCAGCATATGGCGAGTACCCAACAAAGTGAAGGAGATTGCTTGTCAAAGGATCACTTCTCATCACTACCTGATAGGGTCCACCTTGATCTCAAACAGAACGACTTCACCGATTTGCTCAACATATGGGATAAGTGGGGGGCTACCACTCGGGCAAATTTCGATAGGAAATATGGTCACATTGCTCGACTCCTTAAGGTCCAGGTAGATGAACAGTTGTTGAAGGCCATTGTGCAATTTTGGGATCCGTCGTATAGATGTTTCGTGTTCAATAAGGTGGATATGGTCCCCACGATCGAAGAATACTCGGCTCTCTTGCAAATCGATCTCGATAATCCGGACAAGATATATTGGAGAGGACAGAAGACCGGACACAGGCGAAAGTTAGCCAAGATGATGGGTATTACTTCGGTGGAAGTTGATCAGAACCTAAGGAAAAAAGGGGACAATGAATGTATCCCGTGGAGTTTTCTACGTGGTTATATCATGAAGCAACGAGACACCGAGCAAGGACAGCTTGTGATGGCCTTGGCAATTTATGGGCTAGTGATCTTCCCCAAAGTTTTGGGACATATAGAAGTCGGAATTATAGACTTCTTCGAGCAAGTCGTCAACAAGGCCAATCCTTCGCCTTCTATTCTAGCGGAAACTCTCAGATCACTGAATTACTGTCGAAGAAAAGGTGAGGGACGATTTGTGGGATGTGCACAGCTTCTTTCCGTCTGGATAGTGAGTCACTTTGAATGCAAGGTCGATAAGTTCAGAAAGCCATTTCATCCGCAAACCGCCCCTATCAGAGAATTTTGTGAGAGTGAATGGCCAGAAAATAGGACTAAGGAGCAATGGATCTCTAGATTTCGGGAACTCATGAGTGTGGAAGTGACATGGAGAGCTCCGTGGATGCCGCATCACCCGGTCTTGTACAAATGTGGAAACGAACCTTGGGTACCGCTAATGGGGCCATGGGGAGCCATCAGTTACGCCCCAATTATGGTGAGAAGACAATTTGGGTCAGAACAGTTTGTACCGATGACACACCGACTTAATACTTTAGAGTTTGCCTATGGAGAGCCGGGTTTTCTGAAAAGGATCGAGGAAATTGCGCAAGCTTGGAAGAAAACTAGCCGAGTTGATCAAGGGAGGTACACCGATGAAGTGACTACCGGATATCAGATATGGCATGACCAACGAGTTAAGGATGTGGTATATCCGAAAGAAGATGCACTACGTGGCCCAGTTGATCCAGAACCACGAGACGCTTTGCTCGAAAGTGAGTTGGCTCGAAAGAAGTCCGAAGCTGAAAATGCCAGTTGGAAGCAACGGTATGAAGACCTCCAAAAAGAGTGTGAGAAAATGAAAAGAGAAGTAAGTGAGCAAAGAAAGAAAGTCCGAAAAATGGAAGGGAAGTATGAGAGCCTGAATGATAAGTTTTCTGCCACAACCAGTGAACTTCAAAGGGAAATACAGGTGAGAGAAAATCAGGGCAATGAACTTCAAACGCACAATGATGGGTTAAGAAGACAAGTGCGATTTCAACAAGAGTCCATCCAATTACTAAGACAGGAGTATGAAGAGCTCGAATGGGTCATGACGACTTACCAACAGGAATATGAGCGCCTCAAGCAACAGAGCACCAGAATCCAAGAATGGGGTGAATCTTACAGACAAGCTTATACAGAGAAGTACAACCAGATGGATTACTTGGTTTGGCAAATGAGGGAGGTGGCTTACAAGGCGAGAAGCATGGCCTGGAAGACGGACATATTAAGAAGCCAGATCTTTCCAGTTGGAAAACATGAGCAACAGTTGATCAAGTATTTAGATGAGGTGTATAACCATTATAATAAGATTGGCGAATATTTCTAGATGGCCTTTGAGTTGTAATCTAAGACAAATATCTTATGCAATGGATGACTTTTGTTGTTGGGTGTCATGTGATGAATACTTTTAGTACATAATCATTCATACATGCATAAATCATCATTTCATGGCAATAAGTATTTTCATTTAAAAATAAAGATAATGGGTTCACTCATGCATCAAATACGCATCTAATTCATGTTTATGATCAATAATAAGGTTCCAAAATAGCTCGACCACCTAAGCCAAGTGATCAACGTGTTCATAATACGCGTCAATGAGCAAGGATCATGGAAGAAGAACAAAGAGAGCGAATGGACAGAATGGAAAGAGCTCAGGAAGAAATGAGAGAACAGTTAGCAAAGATGATGGAATTGATGATGAGTCTCAGTAAAGGAAAAAGAGCGATCGAAGAGCCAGCTCCGTCAGAAAACCCACCAGCACAAGACAGTGGAAACCAAAGGGAAGATCCACCCTATCCCCCAGGGTTCACTCCACCACATGCCCAAACCTCTCAAAGGGTCCACCCTCAAGTGATCCCACCCGTCTATTACAATGCACCACCCCCGCTAGGCCATCAACCGATTCATGGGCAATTTGGGCCCTATTCTGGGATAAATCCTGCTGAACCAATAAATGTCCCAGATTTAGACGATCCAAAAGAGCAAGAAAAACTAAGAAAGGACTCGTCACAAACAGGGGAAAATGAAAAAGACCAGAAAAAGTATGATCTGCTGGAAGAACGTCTTCGTGCTATCGAGGGAGTTGATAGGTTTGGTACCATGGACGCAACCGAGCTATGCTTAGTGCCGGATGTATTGATCCCTGCCAAGTTCAAGGTTCCGAAATTTGAGAAATACGACGGAACAAAATGTCCCATGGCACATATTACTATGTATTGTCGGAAGATGGCGGCATAGTCTCACGATGATAAGTTACTGATCCATTTTTTCCAAGACAGCTTGACTGGGTCAGCTGCTCGGTGGTACGTACAGCTAGATCGAAACCGTATTAAGACTTGGAAAGACTTAGCAAGAGCCTTCATAGCCCAATACAAGCATGTGGCTGAATTAGCCCCTGATCGTTTGTCATTACAAACTATGGAGAAAAAGCAAAGCGAGAACTTCAAGGAATATGCCCAAAGGTGGAGAGATACAGCAGCGCAAGTTCAGCCACCTCTCACTGATAAGGAGATGACTGTTTTGTTCATAAATACCCTCCGAGCTCCGTTCTATGAGCGCTTGATCGGCAATGCCACGAAAAACTTTGCAGATCTGGTCTTATCGGGAGAAATAATAGAAGGAGCTATCAAAAGCGGAAAAATTGAAGGGCATGAAGTTGCCAGCTCAAAGAAAGGGAGTACGCCCAAGAAGAAAGAAGGGGATGTGCAAGCAGTCGCTCACGACAGCCAACAAGCCCACAACTTTAACCCATATTACCCGTACCCTCCATACCAACCCTTCTATCCGCACATAGGCAACGTCACACAAAACCCATATGTGTACCAACCCGTCCCGCAACCAACATTTCAAACCAATGTTCTTCCACAAACTCCACCACCAAGACCGGTAGCTTCAACCAATAATCCTGGCAATGGTCAAAGAGGACCTAGAACTACCCTAGAAAAACCAAAGTTTGATCCTATTCCAGTCCCTTACACTACATTGTTGCCACAACTCATAGAAAATCGACTCCTTGCTCGAACCCCTTTAGAACCACTCTGACCACCTTTCCCGAAATGGTATGACCCGAATGCACATTGTGATTACCATTTTGGAATTCAAGGGCACTCCACCGAGAATTGCACTGCTTTAAAACACAAGGTCCAAGCGCTCATTAAGGCAGGGCTTTTAAATTTTGCCAAAAAAGACAGCTCGAGTGTTGATGGGAACCCGTTACCTAATCATGGAAGACCGACTGTGAATGCCATACATGAAGGGATGATTCGAAGGGTGAAAAAGGGTATTGATGAGATTCAAACGCCGATGGATAAAGTGTTTGAGGCGTTGTCCAAAATAAATGTCATCACTCCAGAACCCATCGACACAAAGGAATTGGGGCATGATCTCGCTTATTCTTGCAAATTTCATATGGGGGCAATTGGGCATTCCATTCAAAATTGTGATGGCTTTCGCCGTAAGTTGCAAGAATTGATGGACTCATCGGTAATTGAGTTTTATGAAGGAGCTGAAGAGAATTTGGTCGGAACCATAAACGGAGACACCCCAGCTGAAGTGGCATCAAGTTCATTCGGGGCAAACAAACCTAAACCTCTCACCATCTTCTATGAAGAAAACAGAAGCCCGATGAATGATACGTCCCCAACTATGATCCGAAATGGTATCACCATCGAAGTCCCCAGCCCATTCCCTTACAAGAGCGATAAGGCTGTCCCATGGAATTATGAGTGCAATATTTTGGGCACAGCTTCATCCGCCCCCCAAGCATCTTTTGAAGACCTAACTGGTGTGGGGGGTATAACGCGAAGCGGGCGATGTTATTCCCCTGAGGTAGCAGAAAGAGTTGGAAAAGGGAAACCATCACAGGGAGAGGGAGGCCTAAAGAAAGCAGATACCGTTGCCAAAGACCAAGTTGACGAATCCGTAGTTGCCCCGAGCAGTGAGGTCAAAAATCCTGTCACCGAGAAAGAAGCGGGTGAATTTCTCAAGTTTATCAAACACAGTGAATACAGTGTGGTAGAACAATTAACCAAGATGCCCGCTCGCATCTCGTTGTTGTCTTTACTGTTGAATTCGGAAGCACACAGGAACGCACTGCTCAAAGTCTTGAACCAAGCTTATGTGGCACAAGATATATCAGTGGAAAAGTTAGACCACATCGTGGGGAACATTACAGTGGGAAACTTCATTGCCTTTAATGATGAAGAAATACCATCGGGTGGTCGAGGAGGTAACAAAGCGCTGCACATCACCATCAAATGCAAGGACCATGCCGTACCTAGGGTCTTGGTCGATAATGGTTCAGCTTTAAATGTCATGCCTCGCTCTACTTTAACCAAGTTGCCAGTAGATGTGTCGTATATGAGAACCAGCCGCATGGTTGTGAAGGCTTTCGACGGGACCACAAGGGAGGTGGTAGGAGACATTGAACTACCGATAAAAATCGGCCCTTGCATTTTTGAGGTCCAATTTCAAGTCATGGACATTGCCCCGTCATACAATTGCTTGTTAGGGCGTCCTTGGATTCATATGGCCGGAGCCATACCATCTTCCCTTCACCAAAAGGTTAAGTTCATAGCTGAAGGCCAACTGATAAGTGTATGTGCGGAAGAAGACATACTGGCTATTCAACCATCATCTGCTCCCTATGTAGAGGCAACAGAAGAAGTCCCAGAGTGCTCTTTCAGATCTTTTGAATTTGTTAATGCTACTTATGTGGGGGAAAGAAGAGTGATACCGACCCCTCGTTTGTCAGTAGCCACTAAAATGGGAGTTAAGCAGACTGTGGGTAAAGGATGTCGTGCTGGTTTGGGGTTAGGAAAGAATTTACAAGGAATTAACCGTCCTCTGACTCCAATGAAGAACGAAGAAAGGTTTGGTTTGGGGTATAAGCCTACCAAAGAAGAGAGAAGGAAGCTGACAGCTCAAAAGAAGATTAAAAGGATGGCTCAACTGGAGGGAAAGGAAGAAGAATTCGGGGAACGGACAATCCCACACCTATACGAGACTTTTCGCTCTGCGGGTTTCATCCATCCCGAAGCGCCATCAATGGTCAATCAGGTTCCACGGATGTTTGGTGAGCTATCAATTCATATGATCAGAGATGAAGAACCTGATGGGAAGATCCCTATGGTGTATCCAGTACTGCCAGGAGAGGAGCTAAGCAATTGGACAGCCACGGAACTGCCCATCATCTTTAAGTCTTCCAAAATGTAATGAACAATTTATCTAAATGCCTATGCCCAATGGTGTTAAGATTAATTTCCTGTTTAAGTAGGGCTTTCTGTTACCTTCATCATTTGAATAAATGACAATGCATAATGTGTTTCATAATTCATCAATCTTTTTGCATATTTCCTTTTATCTATTCTTTTAGCCAATAAATACTTGCCCATACACCCGTCCAACTTTACCTGTTTGCAGGTCTTTAAAAAATGAACACGAAGACAATCTAGACAACGATTTGAATATCGATTTTGAGATAATTCCGAACATTGATGAATTGAAAAATGAAGAGGAGGTGGATGACTACAGCTTACCCCCTGATTTGTCGAGAATGTTGGAACAGGAAGAAAAGGAGATTTTACCTCATCAGGAACTCACGAAAATGATTGACCTCGGAAGTGGGGAAGAGAAGAAAGAGGTTAAGATTGGCACCTCGCTGTCATCCGATGAACGGCAAAAGCTGGAAGAATTGCTCCATGAATATGTGGACGTGTTTGCTTGGTCATATCAGGACATGCCAGGTCTTAATACTGACATGGTTGTTCACAAGTTACCTTTGGAACCAGATTGCAAGCCTATTAAACAGAAGTTGAGAAGGATGAAGCCAGAGATGTTGCTGAAGATTAAAGAGGAAGTAAAAAGGCAATTCGATGCTGGATTTTTGGAGGTGGCTAAGTACCCTGAATGGGTGGCTAATATAGTTCCAGTTCCTAAGAAAGATGGAAAAGTTCGAATGTGCGTCGACTATAGGGATTTGAACAGAGCGAGTCCGAAGGATAGCTTCCCTTTGCCACATATTGATACTCTTGTGGACAACACTGCAAAACATGCTTTGTTCTCATTCATGGATGGCTTTTCTGGTTACAATCAGATTAAGATGGCACCCGAAGATATGGAAAAAACAACGTTCGTGACCATGTGGGGAACGTTTTGTTACAAAGTAATGCCATTTGGATTGAAGAATGCAGGCGCCACTTACCAAAGAGCAATGGTAGCTTTGTTCCACGATATGATGCATAAAGAGATAGAGGTATACGTGGATGACATGATTGCAAAATCTCATACAGAAAGGGATCATACTGTCAACCTCAAGAAACTGTTCGAGAGATTGCGGAAGTTCCAGCTCAAGTTGAATCCGGCAAAATGCACTTTCGGTGTAACCTCTGGGAAATTGTTGGGGTTCATAGTCAGTGAAAAAGGAATCGAAGTGGACCCGGATAAAATACGAGCTATTCAAGAGCTACCACCTCCCAAAACGCAAAAAGAAGTGAGAGGATTTTTAGGGAGGCTGAATTACATTGCTCGATTTATATCCCAGCTCACCTGCAAATGTGATCCAATCTTCAAGCTGCTTCGAAAACGAGACCCAGGAGAGTGGAATGAAGAATGTCAAATAGCCTTTGATAAAATCAAAGAATATCTCACAAATCCACCGGTGTTGATGCCACCGACGGTCGAAAAACCTCTCATTCTGTATTTGACTGTGAACAAGGATTCTATGGGATGTGTATTGGGACAACATGATGAAACTGGGAAGAAAGAAAGAGCCGTATATTACTTGAGCAAGAAATTCATGGAGTATGAGTCCAAATATTCTGCGCTCGAAAAGATGTGTTGTGCACTAGCGTGGACCGCTCAGAGGCTCCGGCAGTATATGTTGTATCACACAACATGGTTGGTGGCGAAATTAGATCCCATCAAGTATATTTTTGAAAAACCCTGCCTGTCCGGAAGAATAGCTCGATGGCAAGTACTATTGTCTGAGTATGACATTATGTATGTGTCCCAAAAATCAATCAAAGGAAGCGCCATCGTCGATTTCCTTGCAGATCGAGCTAATGAGGATTATGAATCTGTAAGTTTCGACTTTCCAGATGAAGATTTGATGGCCGTCTTGCATATAGAAAAGGTTGGTCCCAATGAACTTAATCCATGGAAGGTGTATTTTGATGGGGCATCCAATGCTTTGGGGCACGGAATTGGGGCAGTGTTGATTTCTCCAAATGGGAAGTACTATCCAGCCACGGCGAGATTGAATTTCAATTGTACTAACAATATGGCGGAGTATGAGGCGTTGGTACTGGGATTACAAGCAGCAATTGATATAAAGGCTGATGCGATAGATGTTTACGGAGATTCGGCTTTAGTGATATGTCAAATGAAAGGTGAATGGGAAACTAGAGATCCAAAACTAGTTCCATATAAAAAGCTGGTTACAGAATTAAGCAAACAATTCAAAGAAATCAGCTTCAACCATTTGCCTCGAGAAGAGAATCAGATCGCTGATGCTTTAGCCACCCTCGCAGCGATGTTCAAAATAAAAGAGGCGGCCGATGTACGCCCTTTTGATTTAGAAGTCCGTGAAGTCTCCGCACACTGCTTGAATGTTGAAGAAGAGGTTGATGGTAAGCCGTGGTATCATGATATCATGCAATACATCAAGCACCAGACATACCCTGAGAATGTCACGGATAATGACAAGCGAACTCTTAGAAGGTTAGCAATGGGTTTCTTCCTTAGCGGAGAAGTGCTCTACAAAAGGAGTCGAGATCAAGTACTCTTGAGATGTGTGGATGTTGCGGAAGCCAACAAAATAATGAAAGAAGTCCACGAAGGAACTTGTGGAGCTCATGCTAATGGACATATGTTGGCTAGACAAATTATGAGAGCTGGTTATTATTGGTTGACATTGGAATCAGACTGCATAAACTTTGCTCGAAAATGCCACAAGTGTCAAGTATACGCTGATAGGATCCATGCTCCACCAGCCCCATTGCATGTTTTCACAGCACCTTGGCCATTTTCAATGTGGGGAATGGATGTGATTGGACTTATTACGCCAAAAGCTTCTAATGGACATCGAATCATATTGGTGGCCATCGATTATTTCACGAAATGGGTAGAAGCAGCTTCCTATGCCAATGTGACACAAAAAGCGGTGTGCAAGTTCATCCAAAAGGAGATCATATGTCGGTATGGGCTTCCAGAAAGGATCATTACGGATAATGCAAGCAATTTGAATGGTGCGATGGTGAAGGATGTTTGCACTAAATTCAAGATCAAGCATCATAACTCGACAACTTACCGTCCGAAGATGAACGGAGCGGTAGAGGCAGCCAACAAAAACATCAAGAAGATTGTCGAAAAGATGACTGAAGTTTATAAAGACTGGCATGAGAAACTTCCGTTTGCCCTACATGCATATCGAACTTCTGTGCGTACCTCCACCGGGGCAACTCCGTACTCATTAGTATACGGTGCAGAAGCAGTCCTACCTGTTGAAGTAGAAATCCCATCATTGAGGGTGTTGATGGAAGCGGAATTGGAAGATGCTGAGTGGGTCCGCTCCCGCTATGAACAGTTGAATCTGATTGAGGAGAAAAGGCTGGCGGCTCTTTGTCATGGTCAGATGTACCAACGAAGGATGATGCGAGCATACGAGAAAAAAGTTCATCCCAGGCAGTTCCGAGAAGGAGAGTTGGTTCTCAAGAGAATACTCCCTAATCAAACTGATTTTCGGGGAAAATGGATGCCGAATTGGGAAGGGCCATACGTGGTAAAGAAGGCTTTTTCAGGAGGAGCTTTGATTTTGGATAACATGGATGGGGGAGATCTGCCTAATCCAATAAATGCGGATGCGGTGAAGAAGTACTATGCCTAAAAAAAAAAAAAAAAAAAAAACGGAAGGGGTTCGTGTTGAAAATCCGAAAAGGGCGGCTCGAACCTAAGGGAGGAGGCTCATGCCGAAAACCCGAAAAAGGGCGGCTTGAGGCCGAAAAACAAGAAGATAGAATGGAATTTGGGGATGTCAGCCTAAACACACCATGGATGGAGCTCCACAATTTCACAAAGAAGGGGAAGCTAAGGAATCTGCAACCTACAGATTTGATCAAAGCATCAGTCAAGGACAATTCTTGAAGTCGAGTATCAGATTGTTTGCTCTTAGTGGTCTGGGTGTTCATTATTTAAAAGATCTAATGTCTGCCCTGTAAATTCTGTTTACCTTGAACTATTTGATTCCTCATATATGAAGTTTTTCTTCGCCTCTTTATTTCAACTCTTTCGTTATTTACCATCCCATGATTCACATAGTGATTGTCATAGAAATGAATGATGATTGGTAAAAGAAATAAACTAATTAAACAAGAAATTACACCCATTGTTCAGCAAAAGACTTAAGGATGAAAAAAGAATGACAGAGCCCTGAACCAAAGGCAGAGCCAGATGTCAAGAGAGAGGGTACTTAAAGGAAAATTTGGAGTTACCTGAATTCTACAGGAGGAAAGAAAACAGGCAAAGAAGATCGAAAGTTGCAGTGAAAAATCGGATGAAGCAAGAGGAAGGTCTTGGAACCTTAATGAATCGTAAACATGAAAAGCATTCAATCATGTCAATCATGCATACATGCCTAGCCATGCACTCGACAAGAATCAAAATTAATTCATGTCCCAAGCGTCGAAAGTAGAAAGTCACTCGACCTAAAGGGTTGAGATTGTAAAACTTCAATGGAAAGATTTGAGTCTTTTCATTTCATGTTATTCCAATTAAGTCAGCATTAAAGGAATTTCAATTTTTAGATCGAACCTGTTGTGAGATAGGTCGAGCCTAGATTAAGTCTAGAAATTTTTAATTTTGTTTAAATCGAACCTGTTGTGAGATAGGTCGAGCCTAGATTAAGTCTAGGAATTTTAATTTTCTTTAAATCGAACCTGTTGCGAGATAGGTCGAGCCTAGATTAAGTCTAGGAACTTCAATTGTTTAAATCAAACCTGTTGTGAGATGGGTCAAGCCTAGATTAAGTCTAGGAATTTTAATTTTGTTTAAATCGAACCTGTTGTGAGATAGGTCGAGCCTAGATTAAGTCTAAGAATTTTAATTTTGTTAAATCGAACCTGCTGTGAGATGGGTCGAGCCTAGATTAAGTCTAGGAATTTTAATTCTGTTCAAATCGAACCTGTTGTGAGATAGGTCGAGCCAAGATTAAGTCTAAGAATTTTAAATTGAATTTGTCCTAACATGGGTCAAGCCCAGATCAAGTCTAGAAATTTCGTTTTTGTTTAAAATCGAACTTATTTTGAGATAAGTCGATTCTAGATCGATTTGATTAAACCAACTGGCTTCAAGATAAGCCAAATGTGGTGTCTACGTCTTTGCACTATCCTTGATTCTCAAGAATGCGCAAAGAGGGGCAACTGTAGACACATGAATTTTAAAAATAAAATAAATAAAATAATAAAAAAAATAATAAAAAAATAATAAAAAAATCGGGATGGCTGGGCGTACGCCCAGCCATCCTGTCGCCGTCCCATCCCCCACCCACTACGCGGGATGGGGTTTCTGGCCACCAACCCCAGGGGTGCCAGAACCCCCCCCTCACCGGGTTGTCCAAAAAATTGGACAACCCGGCTCTTTAAAACCCTGCAAAAAAAACAAACAACGGTTAGCCACAACACGAAAAAAAAACCAAAAAATCATCAAGAGAGTTAACCACAGAAACAAAAGCAAAAAAAAACAAACACAAAGCAAGAAAAGAAAAAAAGAGTTAGATCTGAAAAATGGAAGAGAGAAGCGAGAGGTCGGTGTAGAGAAGATAGAGAGAGTGGCGGCAAGAGAGAGAAGGAGAGAGAGGAAGAAAGAAAAAAAAAGTTTAAGAAGAAGGTAGAGAGAGTGGCGGCAAGAGAGAGAAAGAGAGAGAGGAAGAAGGAGGAAAAAAAAAAAAGAAAAAGCTTGAGGAGAAAATAGAGAGAGTGGCGGCAAGAGAGAGAAAGTGAGAGAGGAAAGTGAAGAGAGGGAAAAGAAAAGAAGCTTTTATAGCTAGGTATAAAAGACCAAAACGGCGTCGTTTTGGAGCAATTTTTTGAAGCCAAAAACGGTGCACTTTGAAGGGGATTAAGTGGGCTGTTGCAGCGGGCTTGACTTCCTCCTTGGGCTAAGGCATTATTGGACTATTCGAGCCCAAACCAAAAAGCAAATGCAGCAGGCCCTTTGGGCCCAGGCCGAATTGGGGGAGACCTTTGAAGCCCAGTGGAGCTTGAACCCATTTGGAGCATTGGGTTAGGTACAACCCAATAGGTATTGGACTTCATTAAATAATGGTTTGGGCTTGAGTTATTGAAAATGATTGTTTAATTTCTTGTTTAAGTGTTATAATAGTTTTATTATTTTTTGTATTGTTTGAAATTTATGCATATGAAAAATAAAATATATGAAGGCTAAAAAATGAAATTTTTAATACAATAGATAGCAGATGTAGTAAATTAATAGATATGCATGTATAAATATATATATATATATATAAACATATAACAAAAAATAGGAGAATGAACAAGAAAAAAATTTATTAATTAATTAAATGAAAGATTAGAAAGTACTTAGTTTTTTTTAATATGTATAAAATAATTAATAAATAATAGAAATGGGTCTAAAAAATGAAAAGAAATAAAAAAATGAGAATAAAATATAATTAGTTGTAAAGGCAAGAGAAAATAAAATGTTCTAAGTATTTATGAATATATAAAATGTACAATATAATATTAAATTACAAGTATTAAAAAATCAAGTGGTTAATTTGAGTTAATTCAATAATAGAATTCTGCTTGAAAAAGGGGCAAAGAGTTGCCTCTTTCGGGTGGATGTTTTTCGGGTGCGAAGTTCGAGACGGATTTTCACCGAAGCGTCGGGATAAATCTGAACTCTAGATTTCAAAACCCATTAAGTCAAATAGTTATTGTTAGAAAACAATATATGTAGAAAGATTTTGTTAATTCAAATAAATATTACTAAACAAAGTTAAATTAATCATTTAAAAGTTAATTAATTGATTATTTAGATAAGCTTTGTAAACAAGTAAAAATTGACCAACAACAAACATGGATTTAAATAACCAAAAAATAAAGTATATATAAAAATAATAAATAAATAATAATAAATAATAAATAATAAATAATAAATAAATAACCAAAATTTTTTAAACAATCAATAAACGCGTGCATATAGATACCATCATTTTACACTGTCATTGCACGCCACTCTTACTTTGCATATGGCGCGGGAATCCCGATGATGGGATTTCCCCGAGGAGCTCGTAGAGACGAGTTCTTCCGGGGATATCTCTAGGTGAGGAGAATTTCGAGACTTCACCAAAGCGTTGGGATAGTCTTCGAATAATTTTCCAATAAAAGATTACCGACTCCATCATATAAAATAAACAAGTCACGACATCATTCTACGCTTGCATCATATGCATACGTAAGACCAAGTGAAAAACTCAGTCTGACAATTCAATAAAAATTTAATTAATAAAATAGGGATTAAACTAAGAAAAGGCTATATTAAGATAACTTAAGATTAAATGGTACCGTTCGTAGAACGGGCGTCACGGAGGTGCTAACCCTTCTCCGTGCGTAATCGCACTCCCGAACCCATCTCTAAAAAACGTGGACCAGTTCTCGTTCTTTCGACGGACCTAAAATTAATTTAGGGCTTCGTCGATTAAGAATCGAGTTAATAGGTGACCAATCACACCTAGATAAAAAAGATTGGTGGCGACTCCCACACTTTGAGATTTTAATTTTCGCCCCGCGTCTGGCGGACGGGTTCCCGGACCCGCACGTCACGACACTTGGATGTGAGTTTGACGTCTCTACACTCTTCAATCATTGATGTAAACATTGTTTAAATTCACTGCAAAGGATTCAATCAAATCATATGATTATGGTTTAAGAGTAGCATTGAGGGCAGCCTGCCTTTTTGACAATTTTCATTCTAGCTTGGATAAACCCATTGCATTCCAAGATTGTTCATTAGGGAATAACTTTTGGACAAATTTTCAAAAAGGGGAAAGGAAATCAAGCTTTGTAAAACTCCTTTTAAAAAAAAAAAGAAACTCCTTTTGATGAATGTACAAAATCAGAGCTTTTATTGTGCTCATATCGAGAACCCCAACTCCAAAGGGAAGAATATTGCCGGAAATAAACTAAACCAAAGAATGGGCATTTTTTTTTTGTTTCCAATTCAATCAACATCAAAGGCCGCTAAGACCACGTTACCCCACCAAGTGTACCATTTCCCGATCGTCACTGTGGTCCACTGAAAATGGCGTTAGGAGACACACTTGACTCTTGACCTCTTCGCTCCTTGCTCAGGGTCAGGGCACTTGCACCGAGTCAGCACCCATTAACCCATTTCCATGAAAAGAGAGAGAGAGAGAGCATTCCCCTTTGATTCAGATATTTCAACCACTTAGGCCCTCACCGAAATGCCCAATCTCCCCAGCTTTCGTGGTCTCAAATCAAAGCAACATTATTTTATTATTGTTGGGTACCTAAATTCTTTTTTTGCCCCCCAGCCCACCACAACCAGTCGCCTTTTGAAATGTCAAGAAGCGAAGTGCCAGCTGAACCATTTTGAACGTGTCAAAAACCTCTTGAATATAACGCTTTCAAGTTTCAATCAAAGGGAAAAATCATAAACAAGTAATCCATATTAAACTAGTCTAGTCTAATGGTAACAATAATCTTCTCTAAAATTCTCCCTCCTCGTTAAACCTGCAAATAAATGACCAAAAAAAATCTAAAAGAAATGAAAACCTACCTACCTACGATAAGTAACTAGACCTGCAATTTTCTACAAACCCTAAACATAATTAAGAGTATAAGCCTAAAAAAGAAAAGAAACTAAATCAGTTGAACCGAGTTCAACCGCGGTCACGTGAACCTATCCTGCTATTTCTAACTTCAAAAACTCGGAATCATCCGGGTCAACTCAGGTTCCTGTCCTGCTACCTCTTTCCTTTTCCTCATTTCCAAAACTTTCCGGTGGCTATTTGAGTGAATATCACCTGAAAAAGTCGGGCTACAAGCCGGTCTATACTCGGGAAAAAGCCGACCGGACTTGTAACGAACCCCGCAAGCATTGCATAAGGTTTTGGCACCAAGCGGACCGGTTCGCCACTGTGGAGTCTTTTGAACTTGGCAATGACTACACCTCCGTTGGAAAGGGTTCCCACTTGACAATCCACTAGCTTGAACCGCCGGTTTTTTCTTTTGTTTCTTCGTCGGCGGTTCAGTGAAATCATTAGCCAAGTCCGTCTCTTGAACATTAGCAGAGGTCACGGAAAACCCCGAAGAAGTACTTGACGATGTTATTGTCGAGGACGATGACTCAGAAAGAGGCATTGACCCAACAGACCATGTCCGGCCGGTTGATTTAGCCCTTTTGCTCCTTGCTTTGGATGGAACCGTTGATGAAAAGCTCGGCGTTTTCATAAACACCAGCTCTGGTTCTGTTTCAAACAGAGTTTTTGCATGGCCATCGCTTTGCGGCTTAAAAACAGGGCATAATATAGGGAGCTCTGGAAACGAATCGTCCACAAAATGAGATACCCATTCAAGCCCTGCTATTTCATCATCCTATAAAAACATCAAATTTAAAAAAGAAAATCAATTTTTTTGCATGCAAACAAAGGGGAATTTTTATTTATTTAATGATAAAATTTAATTAATGAAAA
Organism: Theobroma cacao; assembly: GCF_053813885.1. Taxonomy (NCBI): domain Eukaryota; kingdom Viridiplantae; phylum Streptophyta; class Magnoliopsida; order Malvales; family Malvaceae; genus Theobroma; species Theobroma cacao. The sequence goes on from NC_142640.1 coordinate 3,863,757, forward strand.
TTACCGGCACGGAGAGCTCGTTGGTGAGAAGAGAATCAAAGGAAAAACTGCTAGAATTAGAGTTACTATCATCATCTGCTACACGTTCTTCAGAGGAAACGGAAAACGAATCTTTTTGTTCTTCTTCTTCAAATTCTCCATTATTAAAATTTAAGAAACAGTCAACGGAAAAATCTTCACCGGGAGCGGCGCCGTTCATATACAAAATATCATCCAAAGCAGCATGCTGGGTCCTTTGCATGGCTAGTTCTCCCCTTACACTCGATTTCAATGCTCTCGCTTCCATGCAGTACTCCATTTCTATACCCAAAGATAAGATTTTCCAATTAAGTTGCCAAAATCGTTAAATAGTTAAACCCTTTAATTTTTGAAACAAAAGAAAAGGGATAAAGGATTATATAAAATGATGATTTACCTGATAAAGATGAAGGAGGAGGAGGAGAAAGAAGAATGAAAGTAGGAAACTGATGGCAAGGCAGGAGTTGGTTGAGGCCTGTTCGTGGGCGAAACTAATGCTAGGAGTTAATGGTTTATCTTTTTATTTCTCTCTACCAATTTTTTTTTATTTATACAAAAATAAATAAATATATTGGGTCTTGTTAAAAGAGCTTGACTATTGTGGGGTTGGCCTTGTTTGGACCGAATCCTTAATTTTCCACATAGATTTCTTTGATTTTTCGATTGTTTCACGCTTGACTAGTTGTGCTTATACTTATATATTAATATAATGTTTGGTCCCTTCCAATAATGCGAAAACCAAGATAGTTTTTCTAATTTCACTAACTGTTTTTTGAAATTTTAATGGTCAAAGCCGCTTGATTTGTTCTCGATGGGGGGATTAGGGATTGATGATTGGTCTGTGAGCCGAGATAGTGACAGGCGGCTTCTAGGCTCTAAGATAAGTTCAAAAACTACTATAAATCCGTAATGGAACCATCCTTGAAAACGCCATCATTTTGTGTTTTTTCTGGCCTTTTTGTCTTCGAATTGACACTCGATTTTCAGATTATTTACAGGGTTGGATTGCTTTGCCGCGTTAATCTCGGCCCATTTTCGGTGGATTTTGCATTGCCATTCCCGCTCCTACTTTTCTAATTTTGGGAGGTTCTTTAAGCAAGCGCCAGCAATCAAGCGTGTACGATCCAACGGAAGAGAAAGCCTTAGGATTTTATATCGGACGGTTCACGACTTCGAGTGGCGCTCACGTGTTGGTACATCTGTGGGTTCTTTGATGTCGTGGCGTAATTGCGTGTACATAGTTCACGCATGCAAAGCGTGTTGCGCTGTGGACTAGAAACCAGCTGGATTATTATTTGACAAAATGAATCTCTTAATATAACTTAATCCTCCGTTTATTTCGCAGAAAATTATTTTCTTAGCAAACAAATATTTTTTAGTCAAACTGTTTCAAAAAAATTACAATTTGGGGGATAATTGATCTTGTATTTCATTTATTATTTCTAGTAGGAGAAAAATATGTAAAATGTGTATATCTTTATTATTATAGTCTTAAATATATTTTAAAGATTATTATTCCTTTAAAAGAGTTTAAAATTTTAAAATTCCAATTCTCTCTATTTATCTATATGTATAATCTATAATCTTTATCTATATATTTATATAATATATATAACTATAGATATTGTAAAATTTTATAGTTGAAGAAAATAGTTATATTTATTTATTATATTCTTACATTTTTATTATTATCAATATTAATAAGATTTATTAAATCTGTAAAAAAGAATTATAATTGTATTAAATAATTTCCATATGTTTTTCTTAATTGAGTAATTTATAAATTAATATCACAAAATTTCAATTATATAATTAAAACATTAATTATTTTTTATATAATTATCTTTTATTCATAAATAATTGAACTTATATTTTAAAAATATTTATATTTTATATAATTAATATCTATAAATAAATAAATAAAACAAATATTTCACTCACAAACGCGTGACAATATATATTAAATTTTTTAATTTATATATATAAATGAATGTCTTTGGTAGAATATTTATATTATTATTTAAAATATTGTAACATGTCATGTGAATGTATCATTAAAATATTCGATCTTATTATTAAATGAGAATTTATCTTAAAATGAAGGTTATTCTCTAGAGAATTCCAAAATCATCAAAATTGATTCGTATCAAACAATAATAAGAACTATTCTAACGATATTAAATAAAATAGAGAAAAAAAAAAGCATTGTTATGGGAAGTGAGAGGTAATATTAATATATGCAAAAGGTCAAACGTGGTATCTTATGCTTTTTTTTTAACTTAAGGACCAAATTGTGAGAAATCAAAAATGGCCTTGGCCAAAACCCAAAAGGAATTTCTCTTTTTTTTTTTGGTTAAATTGAAAGAAAGGCGGCTAAAGGAAGAAATGTCCACGTAGATTTCGTGTTGGGAACATAATTTACAAAAGAAACCGGCCGACCGTTGACGAAAGAAAGACTAACAAATAGTCCACCAGCTGAACGTGGCGTTACAGGCTTTTTGTATCCATTTCACTTTCGGTAATGCAAAGGGAAATGGACAACGGAGCATCATCGGCATGCTGCCGTTTCCGAATATTTTATTAGTCTTTTGTTTTGGCTGCCAAATGCCCAAACGACAATTCGCTTACGACTGCACTCACGTGCATGACATGCTCCCCCCTCTCTCTACTGTTTACTCTCTTTACTCGGCTTATCTCCTTCATTTCCATTAACAATCTCAAAATGTCAAATGCTTTATGTGATTGCTGGTCAACCTCTTAATTATTAGATTCTAAATTGAAAACCCCAACTCAAATGATTGGCTTTTGTATAAAAAACAGAGAGTATTTGGTTCTAATTTAATACTTCCATTTAATCTTATTTCATTTTTTGAGATAAAATGAGTCGATAAAACTCAATTTTAAAATTGTTATCCGAATTATACATATTTTTATCATTTAAATTAAGTCAACGTTATTATTATCTATGTATAAAAACAAAACTCAAAAAAAGAAAAAAGAGTTATCTATGAAACCTAAAAGGGAGAACATTATGATACCTGACATAGGAATATAACTATATACGATAAGCACAAGCGAATAAAGAAACAAACGGGTAGATTTGGGATTAACCTAACAATTTAAGTGTTTAATTGAATGAGGATTGTATCACAGTTCTCAACCACTTGGAAGTTAGGTCAGAAGTTGATAAGGCATTTTCACTTCAGAAGTTTCTGAAACGATGAACTTTCATCAAATAAGCCGGCAATTATTTTGTCTTCAACACAAAGCAAAATTGGGTATTTTGTTCATAGTATAAACTAGATGCTAGTTTATGTCCTACATATACCTTCAAGTTAAAACTTTGGTTTTTTTTTTATAACCTTGTAAAATAGAAAGAAGAAATACACCCATAATTACTACTATATAAAAATTATAATTTATATAGAGTACGACTTATGAATGACTCTTATAGATGTAGAAAATATAATAAAAGAATTCTCTCGTTACATTGATGTTGAAATTTCAAAATTTTAGTTGTTTTTGTAATGATTTAGAGTGTAGCATCATTGATTGAATCATTTTTTCAATCCATCATCAAAAGGTGAGTTCAAGTTACTAATAGTTACTGACTTAGGTTTTAATAATTGCATTTAAATCCGATATGAAATGAGATATCATAATTTCATTTACTCAAATTTTTAATGTCTTCAACCACACATCTCAATCATAATCAAGACCCACTCTACAAGATCAAAATCTCATTAACACAATGTGAAAGTTTGCATCGAATTAATATATATTATTTGAAAATTCACATCGAATTAACACATACTTTGATACTAATTATAATGATACACTTATCAATGCCATATATCCACAAACAATATTTACTCCACAAAGTAAATATCTCACCAGCGTATTGTGGAAGCGCATACCAAATTGACATATGTTCTTATATCAATTATAACGATTGAAATCCTAATAACTTTTCAAGTTTGCTTGTACCATGCAATTCTTAATGACTGACTTAAATTATTATATAAATCTGGACAATTATATTTACATTTAATGTAAAATGAGATATTATAATTTTATTTTTTTGAAACTCAAAACTTAATTTAACTCAATTGGCTGTTTCCTAGTCAAATTTAATACTTAAAAGTAGTGAACTAAAAGCCCATTATATAAATTGTACTTTGTTATCCATTGATTCTTCCCATGTATATCTTATTTGACGGCTACTTGCATATACCCGTTGTGGTTGTTAATTAAAGTCAACAATTTTTAAATTTGATCCGGTTTGGTTGTTTACCAAATTTTTGATCCACTCCTTTTACAAATTCTTGTCATGTGATTTTGCTGTGAATAATTCCAAAACTAAACTCATTACTCACCTGACCATTTCAGCAAAGCGACTCCATTTAATTCTGCAAGAAAGTCTCCCCTCCTCCGCCAGTCTCTTCTCCTATTAGTGACAACATTATTCTCAACTGTGACTAATATCCCAACTGAAATAAATCTATCTTATGACCCTATATATTTCTCCATTACTTTAGCTTTCAAAAGATTTTCTATCCCTTTTCTTTTTATCCTTTTGATAATAAATAAAGTAATTGACTGAAAAGGTAATGATTAATTAGATCTCAATCTCTTAATTTTCAATTTTGATATAAGTAAAACCTCGCACGTATGTGTATATCTCAGTGGTAGATAATTTGATGACTAGGGACGTAAAATAGAGGTGTAAAATGCTGAAAAAAAAAAAAAGCAAAGTACTTTAAGCCTTTCCCCTTTCCCTTCAAATTGACAGATAATAGCATCAGCTAGTTTATCTATGACTATGGACCCACGTTGCATAGTTTCACCTGTTTTTGTTGAAGTCCTTTTAAGTTCATCTTTATGAAAAGCTGGTTCCCATTTTTAATTTGGATGTCTACTTTATCACCACTACCGGACCACTACCTAGTTTTTGCACCATGTTAATGCATCATCAAAGAGAAAGCGTATTGCTCTCCCATAATCATTCGTCATGGAGCAGATGCAACCAACACGCTTGCTCAACGACCCACATCCACATATCCATAATGGACCCGTGTTCAAGCTTTTTCTTCTCAAAAGAAAGGAAAAAAACAAAGGCCCTCAACTTTGCTTTTGTGTGTATTGAATCAGATCAAGTACACTTTGAAGGATGCCAGCAACCGGACAAGGAACAATTTACAATTATTGATGCTATGAGTTCAAATTTATTCAGTGATACAAAACCTATGGCAGTGAGGGTCATGTTTCCGTGTAGAAATAATCGTTAATGATAATTCGAACAGTCAGGGGAATCCTTACTACGTGAATACCATCTTCCCAGTACAGGTTTCCAAATGAGTACCTTCCTTGAACTTTAAGTTGTGAGCAGATGGTAACCTTAAACTTCAGCTTCTTTGTTGTGGAATTGAATGACAAATTTGATGGCTTGACGCTTACGTGAGTGCCTGCGGGAGCTTGAACACGAGCAAAGTAAACAGAATTTATTGGACCAACATTTGTAACTGTTCTTGAGACGGTCAACCGCTGCTTAAGCTCAGGTATAGTGATGGAAGGCAAATTTAGATTCAGAAGGAACTTGGCTGATTTACGACATGGGGTGCGAACCCTAGTCATTAGGCTGATGGCAGTGCTGTTATAGCCCATTGCATAAAGGAAGCAGACATAATCGGAGATTTCCATGTCATATATGAGACCGGGAGATAGAGCTTTATTTGGATCAACATGACCACCCCCATAGTCAAATGGGTCAGCCTGCTTGTGGGGTGCTCCCTCAGCTACAGTATTTTGGCCATATTCATCCGTCACAGAAGCTTCGCAAGCCAAATGAAAAGAGAAAAGTTGCATTAACAAGTTGTAAGAGCAAACCAAAATCCCATAAATTTTCTGTGTCTTACCTGTTGTTACTAGTGCAGACTTAATTGCTGCAGGGCTCCACGTGGGATGGATACCTTTGAGAAGAGCAACAATGCCAGAGATATGGGGACAAGCCATGGAGGTTCCAGAATCGAGTTTAAAGTTAAATGGAGATGCTTTGTTTTGAGGTGAATCTAGTGGCTTGGAGGAAGAAGCAGGGGACCAGGAAGCCAATATATCAACTCCTGGAGCAGCAATGTCTGGCTGAAGAATGCAGTGACATGTTAATAAAAAGGGCCTTGTAACTTCTCTTAAGAAAAAGAATGCCAATACCTTCAACACAGATGGTGAAAGGGAACTGGGTCCTCGTGATGAGAAATACGCTACTTCTGGGGCTAGCTGTTGCCCTGTAACCGTCTTTGAGAAGCTAAACTTGACTACAGGATTTCTGTTTACACGAAAGGGTTCATTACATAACAACATAATGGCCTTCCAATGGAATGTCAGGACCTAGGGTTCAAGTCATATCTGGAAGACATGAAATTACCCCACAGCCTGGCTGTTGGCGCAGAAAGATGCATAAATTTGAAATATTTCAACAGTTTGCAGTTGGAGACATAATCATATATAGCTTATATGCCTACTGAATGAGACAACTAATAATGTGGATACTTTTCTGGTCAAGTTTGCTCTCTATAAATGAGGAACTGCATCCCTCCCTCCCCCCAACCCCGGACAAAGAGACAGAGAATAAAAAGAAAGGAAAGTCCTCTAGTGTTAAAATGACCTGCTTGCCGCGATGTATGTCAGCAGAGATGTCCCAGCGGCAAAGTCCAGTTGGACACAGGGAAAACTCCACGGACAAGAAACATCCTTAGTAGGAAACTGAGCAAAGATAACACCAGCACCCTTAACCTTGAGTACAGATCTTGAAGCAATGGCAGCTGACCTCTGTGACCGAGATTGGAAACAAAGAACTATTTTTCCTCTTGCTAAAGTGGCATTCAGAGTTTCCAAATCACAACTTCTGCAAAAGTATACAATATCAGAATATTCATTCCTAACCAGTATTCCGGATTCCAAAATTCATCTTGACAAGAACATCCGAACGAGTCTTACCCGGCACTGTTTTCATCTACATCTGTGGCTGCAATATCTTCTCCATACACAATAGGATGAAACTTGTTTACTTTCCTTCCTGTATAGAAAGACTGACCCTGTATGAAAAAATAAAAATCATAGCTAAATAACAAAAGCATAAATTTGTATTTATACTTATAATCACAAGGAATTACAATTTACAAACTAAATATGATAGTTCAATAACAAGCTAAACATGAATATCTCAAATGCATTGTTCCGCTGTGCCAGGGTCACATTTAAATGTTCTCACATGACATTAGAATCAACTTAATTTCTAAAAATTTCAACAGAAAAGCTCCTAGTTGATCAAATCACCTTCACTAAAAGATTATGCATATTTAAATCAAATGAAATCAGATTTTATTTTAATACATTTCTCCTAACAAGAAGATGGACCAACAGACCTCAGCAAGGGAAGTTGAACTAAAGTTTCATGCCCTCATGGCAATATTAGCAGGCCAGCAGAATTTGCAACAGGAAGCTGCTTTGAGAAAGTGGTAAACTGTTGTATCTCTGTTGATGTTAAATTCATTTTACTTACATCATGAAGCCAAGAATATCCAAAAACTACTATCAATCAATAAATTTATTATTTTTTAAGCAATTTTTTTTTGGGTCTCATTATTTAGAATTTCTTTTCCTGGTTAATTAACGTGTGATTGTCATATCAATACAACTTTGCACAAAATTTTCAATCTTTTAGAAGGAAATTACACATTACCACAACAGTTTGGTTGTTTCCCATGGTGACCACAGAAGGGAAATCTCGATCAATGGTGCTTGCAGCGACAGTTATAACCCATGGAGCAGTATTAATGACAGTTTGAGGATAAGGACCAGAGTTGCCAGCAGAGCATACAACAGATATTCCTCTTGCTACAGCGTGGAAGGAACCAATAGCCAATGTGTCATCAACATAGGTGGAAAGCGGAGGAGGTGAGCCCAAAGATACTGAAAGAACATTGACACCATCAAAGATTGCATCATCAAATGCCGCAAGAAGGTCAGCTGAGCTACAGCCACCAGTAGCCCAACAAACTTTGTAGATAGCTAGCCACGATGAAGAAGCACCTCCTCTGGCTAACCCTTGGGCTAGTCCCCTAAAGTTTGCATTTTCTACTAGAGCACCACTTGCAGTAGATGAGGTGTGACTACCATGGCCCGAAGCATCTCGAGGAGACATGAACTCAACCCCGTCACTTGGATCAAGCTTTCCGAATTCAGCTTCATACCCTTTAACATACCAACGCGCACCAATAATTTTCCTGTTTCAAATACGCCATAATTAGACACCTTATAATTTAGCCAACATCAACAGTCAACGCTACATACAGTTCATATGAACTAGGATATATTAATCTATATTTAAGCATTTCCCTAGACATAACAATGACAATGAACTTAGAAACATCAAAGATAATCCGGTCCTACTGTATAAGCTAAAAGAATTTGGCAACATATTCCAAGTCAATTGCAAAGTTACTGACAATGGAATAGCAGTTGGAAACAGACCGCTGTTTCAATAAACTTAAACCAAATATGGCATCAAACTGCAATTTTCTTTAAAAATCTGGTACTAAAACAAGTGTGACTGAGAGGAGAGATTGTTTCATAAGAAAAAAGATTCTTGGATTCTTGGAAATTTTAACTTGCAATATTCTGTAAGAAGTAAATTCTCCTATTTTGAGACAAATCAGACCAAAAGCACAGAAGTAAAAAATTCTCAAATGCATGACAGCAGCATTCGAATGCTTTTATGCTTATTACAAATGATTTTAGTAGTGAAGTACTCAACTTTGTTACTTAATGAGGATGCTTCAGGCAACAACTGCCAAAGGCAGCATGATCCACCTAATTTTCTACAGTTCAAGCCAAGGTTCAAGAAATTAAATTGAGGTCTAGTGATACGATATTGGTCTGATCCACAAGGACAGAAAACATGGCTGATTAGGAAAAAGAAAGAATAGTATGAGCAGTGGTCAAATTGTAAGAATACCGATTGCAGTGGGAGCGGTTAAATCCTTCTCCTTCCTGGCATATCCCTTTCCATCGAGATGGAACCTTTCCCATGCCCTTATCTTTGAAGCTTTCAGACTCCGGCCATATACCTTCTCACCAAAATTTATGAAAAAAAAACAATTGTCAACCACTACTATAGATAGCTTGGTTTTTTATTTTTTTGTTTCATAAAGAAATGAGAAAAGTAAAAAGGTAGACAAAGCATTTCGAGACTGACCAGTATCCATGACACCAATGATAGTCCCAACCCCTGAATGGCTCCTTGAAAGAATCCCATCCACAATTTGAGGCTTTACATGCAGGAAATCCCAGCTTCTAGTGGTGTGCAGACTTAGAATTCTATTTGGAACTACACGAACAACCCCAGGGACATCTGCATCAATATGTAATGAGACAGAAAATCAACTAAAAGACCCGTTTGAGATAAAATACTAAAGGAGAAAAACAAGAGTTTACAGTTCACCAACATTGTTACACCTGCAATAAGCTTGGCTTGAGACTGACTGAGGACTGCAGCAAATCCTGAAAGCCCATGTTTGTAGCTGTATAAAATGGATTCCTTGGCAGATTCTTTGCTGTTCAATTGAGATCAAAACATGTTATTTTCTATTTTCAAATAAATAGGTCTCTTGTAGTCTTCTTGACAGATGAACTTGTCAAAAAGAAATTTTGTTCATTCATGTAAGCAAAAGTACAATTAAGATACATATGAGTAAAGGGTGCAAATATAATCAGACAGTAAGAAACACTGAAGTGCAACTTATGAACGAAATGCTCTTAAGTGTATGTATATTGGTATCAAACAAATCAATTATGTATCAGTAATGAACTTATTGGTACTAGTTTCCTTCAAATGAACAGCTTTTAACATTTTTCTTTTTTTAATTTGAATGAAGATACTGAAAAGAAAAGCTAATGAACAACTTCTGCTAAAGAGAGTTGAAATTAAAACCTTCCAAGAATGTCTGAAAGAATTTGATGATGAGAATCCTCCAGTAGATTTGGCTGATCAGTATGTCTCTCTCCCATATATACAATATAAACCTGTCAAAGAAACAATGAACCTATGAAAAAAAATGCAAACCATAGATGATCACAAACTGAAGCAAAAAATTGAAATAAAAATTAAAGAAAGAAAACCTACATTGCTTGCAGCAAGCGCAAGAAAAAAGAAAGAAGGTAACAAAGCAAGAACAACACCACATGCCCGTGGAGAAGAAAAGGAAGCCATGAGAGATTGAGAGTCCTGGAAACAAAAAATACATATATCGAAGACAAAGGCTATCAAAGAAGAGTAGCTGATTGCTTAAATTGGTGAGGGGAAGAGTCGAGAGAAGTGCGGGGACCGCAGGTCCGCAGTGGATACCTGCTCCACTGCTACTGTCATTTACGCTTAAAGGTGCACTGGGTGCACGATAGATATGCCTTTTTGTCAGTCATTTAAGGCCCTGTTTGTTTTGTTTGCAATCTTCATAGTCATCATGATTTTGAAGATGGAAGCTTTCGTTTGTCTGTTTGTTCTCATTGGTCTTCTTTTATTTAGTGGGAAAATACATAAGTGGAAGAACAACCGTTGACTTGAACTTGGGTTGACTGAATTTTCTCCATGAACGAAACAATGGGTTGGTGAAGTCGCTTCTGTTTGATCTTCTTCTGCTCTTCGCACTTTGCTAATAACACTAAAAGTTGCGGAAAGAATTCAAACGTTTTCTTGTATCTGAGTTCCCTGGGAAGCCCCCGAGGACCAAAGTGCATGCACTTGTGCGAAAGATGGCATGCAAAAACGTGTTGCCCGCAAAATGACAGAAGTAGTTCTGGATTTTCCAAGATGATATGTTCATATTTTGATCACATTCAAAAGGAAAGTTATTTGTTTTAACTTTTTCCTGGAGACTGAAAGGTGTCACAACTCTAATGGCTGCAACTTGCTAACACCTATGATTTAGTTCAAAACTGTAACATTCCACTGAATAGTTTTCTGATTATCAATTATTATAAGCTTGCCGTTGAGCAGACGAAATGCGTTTTGACTACTACGGTTTTAAAAAATGTAAACAGTTCAATAGTAATACAAGTACATGTTTAGGTATGGTAAATTAGTCGTTGGTTCAATTGATGAAGTGATTGTACGGTGTATTGTACTAAAGATTTTAAATTATATTGCTTCATAAAATAAAATAAAAAAAAAAACCAGAAGAAGGTTTATACAAACGAGAAGCGTCACAATGTACTTTAAAAGCATACTAACTATGTAAAAAAATTTAAATAAGTTTTATTATTTTATTATTTTAAATTAAAATTTTATATTTTTATTTTAAATTAAATAAGTTCTTATAAGTAATTTTTGATTAATTGATATAAATCAAAATTTCAATTGTCATTTTAAGTCACGTGATATGAAAAATGAAAAATATCACATAATAATGTCATAAAATCAAATCAATATGTCATGTCATTATCTATAATGATATGTTAATATGTAATATCAATATCACGTTATATAAAATGATAAGTAAGTTTTAACTAATTATAATTAATTTACTATTAGTTATAAAAATATATTTAACGTAAAATAAAAATATTAATTTTTTGATTAAATGCAATAGGAGAATAAATATTTTTTTGAATTTTTCTAATTAAATAATTTTAGAATTTTTTTAGATATTATGTCAAAAAAATAATTATATTTCATTTTCATAAAAAAAAAAAGAGGATTTATCCAAATGAGAAGTATAATCTACTGTATACTCTAATTGTTTAGAATATAATTCAATTTCATAATGATATTTTAACTAAACTAAAATTAGTCTTATATTCTACAAAATAGTTTTTTATTTTGAATTACAATTTTTTTGATAGGGATAAGAAATCTTTTATCCAAATGAATCCAAATGCATGGATCACACAAGTGAGTACTACTTTTTATCTTAATAAATTGATATAAAAAATTTAATTTCAGCAAGGGAACATTAAATTCAATGATTAATACACAATCCCTTATTACAAAAACAAAATTCGAAATCTTCTTTTTCAAATAAAAAATTAATTCTATAATGATAAACGAGACAATTAAATTGATATGAAAAAAAGAAGGCTTTTAAATTAATTATGTAAAGGAATCATGTTAACATTGAAAAGTTAATGTCATGAGTGCACCACGAGCATGTGGCCATCTCTATCAAAAATAGAGATAATATTCATAATGATTAACCAAATTAATTAGTTTCGTGACTACAATTGTGTGTTTTGCATTGAATCTAGATTAATAAGTGTTATGTTTATGGATCTATATTTATATCTTGTACCATAGGCCCATTGATGAATTTGTTTACTGCTATCGATTTTTTTTTTCTTTTTGATAAAAGAAAGAAGGGAGACACCAAGAATTTGGGGCATTTATGTTATCATTCCTTTTTCATGAAAGAGTTTAAAGAAACAAGACTTAATATCCAAGCCAAATTGAACCTCGACACTCAATTGAGTTTGGATAGCACTCGATTTTGCTTTACACGTAAGTAATTGAAACCCCAAAAAGAGATGTTGGTCCTCACTGGCTTAGCTTGTTCAAGGTTGTCTTGTATCGTATCAACAATTCGAAACATTAACCCTGTTTTCTTTTCAATTGTCAAAATATCATAAATTTTTTGTTTATAATTGAGAGAAGTGGGATTTATACCTGTTCTTTAAGCAGAGAATCATGTATTAATCAATAAATTCAATACTCGAGTACAGTCAAAATTTTACAATTGAAATTCATATTCTTATTGGATTGCCTAAATTCTATAAACAAAATAAAACCTAAATTTAAAACTTAAAACTTCAATTTTAAAAGATTGTTAGAAAATAAGTAGTTATATTTGGATAAAAGATTTTAATTTGATGTATTATCAGTGTATGGATTTTATACATATCAATAAGTCAAATGTTGTTATATTGTTAATAAATAAATTTAAAATTTAGAAATTATTAAAAATTAATATTCATAATTTTAAAAATATTTCTTGTGAAGATCTTTTTAAATTTTTGTTTTTGTATATTTATGAAATAGTAATGTGGAATTAAATGATAATATGTAAATATTATACATTGACAATACATCAAATATAAATTTTATTTCGAAATGATATTTGACTTTTTTAAAAATAAATTAACATGTAGGTAACATTTGCATGTCCTTTCTAGTCCATGGCAATTCATAAATATTTTTTTATGTTTTTTTTAAATGTAAAATAAATGCATGAACCAAACATTGGAATAATGTCACAATGGTAATTCAAATTCATAAACAAAACTATACATAGTTATTCCTATCGTATTATATTTTCACAAAGTAGTCACTTTATTCCCGTCCGCTTTATGTGTATTCTACCATCCTGCAATGATGTAGAAAATTTAAAAAGAAAAAAAAAAGAAAAATGATAATAGATTTATCTTATATATGTTAGTTAAAATTGGTTAAAGATATTTGACTAAATACCCAAATAAGTTTTCGAATTATGTCAAAAAAATCAATTCAACCCTTATCTTTTTTATTACGATCAGATAAGTCTTTAAATTTCTATGTCGAGTCAAATAAACTCTTCTCCTTAACCATTGACTAACTTCCATAAGTCAACAATACATGCGACACTTTTAGACCATATCATCTATCACGTGATGATGACGTGACATTAAATATTATTAATTAAAATTTATGTGTTTATTTTTTTATCTATTTACTCAATCCTAATCAATAATATTTAATGTTATATCATCTGTCATTTGGCAGATAATATTTAATAAAAGTGACACATGTACCGTTAATTAATGAAAGTTAATCAACAATTAAGAATAAGAGTTTATTTGATTCGAAATAAAAATTTAAAAATTTATTTAACTGTAATAAAAGGATAGGGGTTGATTTGATTTTTTTGACATAATTCATGAGTTTATTTGAGTTTTTAACCAAGATATTTTTATCCAATTACATTTTTATGCTATTTCAATCTAGGTAGAAAGTCATTACAAGGGAGAGTTTAATGATAACTATTTTAATTTCAAAATATCATTTTGTGAAATAAATGATATCATAAAAAATAATAAGGATTCCCCTAATTAAACATGTTATTAAAATTTTCAAATTAAGACTTAAAAGCAATTATTAAAACTGAAAAATGGAAGGGGATTATTAAATCAATTGCATTCCATTTAAAAAATTAATTAATGGATTAAGAAGAAAGAGAAATAAAAGTTTATGGAAAACTAAATTGCGAGATGGGTTCGTTTGGTATTTGAAAATTCAAAACAAGATGAAAGAGCTCAGGAACAGTAAAATGAGAACGTGTTCACCATAACAACCTACGTCTCGTCTTAAAATATTTTTCAAAATCAAAGCAATGCAAAATTTTGCCCACGGCAATACACCAAAAAAAGCTCATTGAACCACCACCCTCCCAAAAGCAAAAAAGAAGTACCCAAAACACATCCATTCGACGATTTCAATTCTCTCTCTATTCTCTATATCGCTTTGTCGGTTTCCAGCTCTGCAAATCCATCTAAAAGCGCCAATTCGTCCGGTGAATGGAGGCAATCAGAAAACAAGCCACGCGGTTGAGGGAACAAGTCGCCCGACAACAACAGGTCTCTCTCTCTCTCTCTCTCTTTATCCGCCTATTCAAACCCTAATTTCTTTTTTCTTAATTTGCTTTAGATCCTAGTCAACGTCCATTTCTCAACTTCATCCATGATCTGTCTCTAAAGTTTAAAGTTTCGCTAATATTGTTTTGCGTTTTGTCTTCGATTTGATTTTCTTGTTAATTAGATTGATTTTTTTTTCTCGCATCTCGTTCGGTTATTAATTAAATACTGGATCTATTACATGGAAATTACAGCGTTTGTGATTCTTGAGTCGAATCAAAAGAATGTGGAAATAATTAAATATTGTGCGAATATTAAACGGAAAATGATGAACTGATGGAAGTGATTTTATCAGCTAAATTGAAATTTGAAAGTTATCGGGTACTTTTTTTAAATAGGATTATATTTCAATTGAATGATCAAAAACAAAATGGATGTAAAGTATTGGAAATTTATTGTATGTTGAAGTCATATAGAAATTCCTTAGTATGTTTTATTAGTTCTGGATTGCTATTTACCAGCAGCTTAGAGTATTGTAGTTCAAATGCTTGATATACTCTTGGTTTTGTGAACTTCTCCGCTAAGTTTTGCTGACAAGGATGATATTTTGCTGAATGTTACTTCAGGCTGTCCTCAAACAGTTTGGTGCCGGGGGATATGGAGGGTCAGACAATTTAGTTACTGATGAAGCAGAACTCCAGCAACATCAGAAACTTGAGAAGCTTTATATCTCAACGCGTGCTGGCAAGGTCGCTAATTTGTTCTGTTACATCAACTCTTGTCTCTCATGTTCTCTTCATTTACCTTGGTCAATTTTGTTTTTCAGCATTTTCAAAGGGATATTGTTCGTGGTGTAGAAGGATATATTGTGACTGGATCTAAACAAGTGGAAATAGGTGAGTTGGTGAAGCATTTTTTGATTTTTAAAAGTCCACTTTGAATTCAGTGAACTTGTCATTATTGTTCTTTTATGTAATTATTTTTTCGACAGGAACAAAGTTATCTGAGGATAGCAGGAAATATGGTGCTGAAAATACTTGTACCAGTGGCAATACATTATCAAAAGCTGCATTGGGTTATGGACGTGCTCGTGCTCAAATGGAGAAGGAACGTGGGAATTTGTTGAAGGCTCTTGGCACACAGGTTTGTTTAAAATTGTTATTACCAGAACATAAAATCCTAAAAAGTTAGGTCATTAAGTTCATAAATCCATGGAAGAAGACTCCTACATAATTTGGCTGTTTGATTCACCTGTACATGGATTCTTCATTTTTGGCCCTTTCTAGATATTCTTTAACCTTTTCCCTAATTATGATAGGCCATTCAATCATATGGGTAATGTATTGAATTTTCTGATTTTTAGGTAGCTGAGCCATTAAGGGCAATGGTAATGGGAGCTCCATTGGAGGATGCACGGCATCTTGCTCAGCGTTATGACAGAATGCGACAGGAAGCTGAAGCACAGGTTTTATAGGCTACTGTTATCTTACTGATTTATTGGATGTCCGCTTGTTTTTATTTCAGAGGAATATATATATTAATTCACACATATATAGTTCTAAACAGTTAGGTCCATGATGTGAAACGCTTGAAGCCCTCTAATCTGTCGTGAAGATGGGGCTTCATTGCAGGTCTATACATGCTATTTGTTCTCTAGAGAGTTGTTGAGAGGATATTCCCTTTTTATCTATAATCACAATGTATTATGGAGTAAGGGGAAATACTTGCCCTTTGTGCTAGATGATTATCATGGCCTAAATTTGAAAGGTTGATTGTGCTACAAGTGTGTATTTACACCCTCTCTTTGACCTAGACAGGCGATTGAAGTTTCCAAACGCCAAGCAAAAGTGAGGGAAACACCAGGAAATCCTGAGAGTGTCATGAAATTGGAATCTGCAGAGACAAAACTGCAAGATCTAAAGTCAAACATGGCAATATTGGGAAAAGAAGCTGCTGCAGCAATGGCCGCTGTTGAAGCTCAACAACAGAGGTTGACACTTCAGAGACTTATTGCTATGGTAATGCACATGTAAATTTTAAATTGGATGACATGCTGCAGAAAATTGATTCTGAAATTTTATCCTACTGTCATTTTATTTGGGACTGAAGGTTGAAGCTGAACGTACATATCATCAACGAGTACTTCAGATACTTGATCAGCTTGAAGGCGAGGTATGCAGTTGTGCTCTGAATTCTTTTTGTCAATATTCTTTCGCTGCAGATGAACTAATAATATCATGACTACATGATTTCCTCCGTGTTCTCGTCAGATGATGTCAGAGCGGCAACGAATTGAAGCACCTCCTGCCCCAAGTGTGGACAGCATGCCTCCACCTCCATCATATGAGGAAGTTAATGGAGTTTATGCTTCTCAAACGCATAATGGCTCAACAGACTGCATGGGATATTTTTTAGGCGAGGTTTGTAACTTGGTCATATATACCATTGGGCATGTGGACTACCAAGTTGCTGCAATCTGTATGATGGCTGACTAATTGCTGTATTACTGCAGGTCATGCATCCTTATAATGGTGAATCTGACGTGGAGCTGAGTTTGTTGGTTGGTGACTATGTAGTTGTGCGAAAGGTTTAACACTCGAGTTTAACAGTTTTATATGCACATATGATTTCAGTGTCTTGTTTTATTTCCTTCTGAACTTTATGCAATAAGGATTCACGATCTAATCTATACTCTTGGCAGGTGACAAACAATGGCTGGGCCGAAGGAGAATGCAAGGGGAAAGCAGGTTGGTTCCCATTTGGATACATTGAAAGAAGGGAGCGTGTTCTTGCAAGCAAAGTAGCAGAAGTTTTCTAGAGTTCTGTGCTTGTTGGCGTCTGCAAAGAGGATTTTGCATGTGTGTACCTTTTTTGTGCTATATGAATTCAAAGGTTGGGAGTGTTATCTCAAATAGAAGAATTCTTGTTCTGGTCTAATTTTGATATGTAATATAGATACCAAACTCTTTTCTTTTTTCCATCAATATGTGAATACATTTTTATATTTCTATTTATTTAATTTTTTTTAAGTGACATGAGTTTTGTCCCTAATTTGTTGCTATTCGCTGATTGATGAGTGAAAAGCTCTCCTTTCGTATTTATGTTGATTTGTCTATGTTCAACTTAACAAAGCTTTGGACCGTTGGAGCTTCCTGCACCATAGATTTAGGTTCAGGTCCCCACTCTCGCATATGACGATTGAAATTATAGGGTCTTCGCCTCAATCAGCTAAACCGGTCATGAACTCTGGCCCCTCGTCGCATCTTGTCTGTTCCCATCGACTTTCATGAGATTTAATATGAGAATATTAGTTTTATATTTGTAAATTTGATATACCGTAATATTTAATATCAAAAAGTAAAAGAAATTATAAAAAATATATAAAAGTCCATATTTAATGTGTCATATTTCGAAATGTGACGGCGACTTTTTATATATCGGTAAAAATATTGATTCTTCCAAAGTTTATCAATGGATATAAAAATGTCAATAAATATTAATAAAAAAAAGAAAATAATGAAAATTTGTAATGAATATTGAAAGTTTGAAATTAAATTTCAGTATATATCCATACATATTTTAACGTTATAATATAAAAATTATAGCAGAGTAAAATGCTACACAGTGTAGTAGCGAATTTATGTTGTGTAGAAAATATAAATAATAAAATATTAATATATTGTATTATACATAAATTAAAATTAGAGAAATATGTAAGTTATCGATACTAACAAATAACTACAATTGATGTGATTAATAATAAAAAAATGGTACACCGAATATTTGGAAGTTCAAAATAAAAGTTTAAAAACTTAATCGAACGTAATAAAAAAATAAATATATATTTAATTTTTTAAAATAATTTAAGATTATGTCAATTAAAAGTTTTATATCCTCGTCACTAAAAAAAGCAACAAATAATAAAGATAATTTCAAGTTTTTTAGTTTTTACAAATTTTCATGGATATTTATTGAAATATCAAAAATATTTTTGTATATATCTTCGATATATTTCAAAATCCATCATTTTTTAACAGATTTTCACTGATATTTTTAAATATTTTTAAAATTTCTAGAAAACTCAAAGTTAAATATTTATAAATAATTTATCATACAGATAAAAAATTAGATATTTATATATCATAACGATGGATATTTAATTTTATGAGTTCATTCGATTCCTCTTAAATCCTTCACGTGAATTAAAGAAGCTAGTTCGTGATTTAATGTGTCAAGGCACAAATACTAAGAATGGTATTTTGAAATTAAAACATTGCGTTTTAATTGGGTATGATGAGCATGGTATGAGTGGACGATATTTAAGTGGGGATCAAGGACCACTCATATAAGGTTGATTTTAAAAATTAAGACTGTGGATCAATTTATGCTTTCATTGAATTGGTAACAGTTTGATGTGGTTTTAAAGTCGACTATAATTTTTAAATTTTCTAAAAAGTAATAATTAAAACAATACTATTAATTATCATAAATGTAAATTTAATCAAGTAGGGTGCTAAGTTCATAAATATTATTAGAAAATTCATACTTTCATGTTACAATTTATATTATAATTCATTTCTTAATTCATTGTTATATTTTATTACTTTTAAAGTCTTAATAATATTATTAGTAATCCTTTTAATTATTCATTAATTATTTGTATTGAAAATAAATGTTTTCAAGTAAATATCACTCTAATTTAATAGTTAATATCTTTAAGAAAAGCAACTTTTTTTTTTTAGAGTCCAAATCTGAAGAGCATGTTTGGCCTGATTTTTTCTTAACTTAAATGCTATTATAAAATTGTTATGAAAAATAATAGCTTTTAAAATTAAGTTAAAATTGTTTGATAAATTTACTTGTTATAAACTCATTTTTATAGATAAGCTGTTTGGCAAAACAATTTATATAAACTTTAATTTTGGTTAAAAATTACCATAAAGGGTATTTAATAAAGAACTTTCTATTAATAACGAATTTCTTTGTTCAAAATAGAAAAAATTAACTTTATTTTTTATCTATTTAAAATAAAATTTTGAAAATATAAAAAGTAATTTTATATAACATAAAGTTTATAATTAATAATAAATTATAAAAAAAGAGTTTCACAAATAATTCATAAGTAACACATAATTCATAAATAACTCGTAAATTAATGATTTATATTTTCCATAAATACAGTAGCTATTTGGTTGCCAACTCTATCCATGTAACTATCATCCAATACTTTTATAGAAGTACATGAACCCATTTCTTCATCATTACTTCTTTCTTATCACTTAAATCTGGCAAGGAAATAAAAATGAGTTTATTTTTTCCTTTTTAATTAATTGTAGTGCGAAATTAAATTCATCTGCACTCAATCTTCTCTCATTTTGTAGAGATTTCAAATCTCGAACACACTCTGGAATACTATATTGTCCTATGGGTTGTGATGACATTGAAATTTCAACACTTTTAACTGCGCTATGACTTTTTGTTGCCTCGCACAATCGTTCAAATGTTCTTTGCAAGCTTACTGTAATTCCAGTTTTTGTTTTACCCTTTGCCACTTTTTTTCCTATTTCTTCTAGCACCATTTTTTTCCTCTTCATTTGAGTGTTTACTATAGTACTGTCATCTTCATCACAATTGAATTCTTCAGCATCAAATTCAGCACTGTCTTGTAACAGAATTAAATTTGTAGATTTGATATTATCTTCAATTGGTATACTTATCACTGGTGCCCATGCATTTTGACTAGTGGCTACTGTATCCCCAAATATAAATTTCAATTCATCAGCATGTTCCAACCCTTAATACCAAAATTTAGCATATTTTGGATTGACCTACACAAATATCAAAGAAAAAAAGCTTTTGAACAAGGCACATATGTAAAATAATTTATAGTAGATGAAATATATAAAATTTAAAAAACTTACTTTTATTTTGGCTTCCCATCATGTGGCATCAGCTTCAATGGTTCCTGTCTCATGGTTCCAACCCAAACCTGTTTCTTTGCCCTTCAATCGTTTCCATAAAGTTCATTCATTCTTTAAACTATCCAATCTATTTTTCAATTGCTTTTGGGTACAGTTTTTATTAACACGAGTATTAAATTCTTGTACTACAACTTCCCATCTTTTAGTTCTAAATGAAATTTTTGATTTTTCACACTTATAAATCTCATCCATATAAACTTGAAGTAAGATTTTAATAGTGACCAAATCCCATTTTGCATTATGTTTCGGTTTATCTGAAATTTCAAAATTAAATGGAGGCATTTCTTGATTAGCCATGAACTGCAACATGATATAAAAGTAATAAATATTATGCCATCACTCAAATAATAAGACACCCAAATTTATAATGCAATCAACAGAATTAAAAAAATGAATGTTACTATTTAGAGGAATGCCACGAGTATTTTGTTTTTCCCTCTCTTGCTTTCAGTCGCCATCCGTACAAGAAGAGATAAGATAGCTCTTGTTACTTCCTTTTTTTTTTTTAAGTTTTATTTGAAAAAAAAATTACGTTCTTTTAAAAGCTTTTTATGAAATTCTATTTAACACAGTTTTTACTTTTAATAATAGATAAACTAAAAATAAATCAGACCAAATGAACACTAAATATATTTTATATATTTTTCAAATAATCATTAGTTTAAAGTCAAATTCAAACTTGATCTTGCAATCCAATCTAGCAATTCAAGGCGAATAGGTAAGTGTATGGGATCGTGAGCCTATTGATCCTAAAAATTTTGATTAATAAATCAACCATCAAGTCAAAAAATCACTTAAAATCAATCTAAAATTGTCATATTTTAAAACTTTTAAATAACAAATTACCCGTCAAGTCTCGATATTCAAATAACCCATCAAGTCACGAATTCACTTAAAATGGATCCCAATCTATCCACAGATGACCATGGATCATTAATCACCCTTAGTTTGGACGGAGTCGAATGGACATGTCTTACAATGAAGCCATAGAAGATTATTTTGCTATTTCTTTCACAAATTACAGAAGGAAAATTGAGAAAATGGATTTACTAATCTTATCTCCCGATTCTTTTTTATTCATTTTTTGGGTACACCATATCCCCTCTTCTATGGTTGAAAACTAGCTCGAACTCCTTTCCAAGGATAAAGAAAAAGATCCAACAGCGTCATAGCTTATGCTATTGTGTGCTTGGACGGTAGGAGCAACATCAAATGTACAGTAAACTGTAGCTTCTTAACATTGTATACAAACATAGGAAAACAACTTCAGGAGACAATACATGTATGAGGGTTGAGCATGAGTCCTGCGCAAAGGAAAACAAGGAGAACAAAGGGGAGGGGGGAGTTAGTGAAGGGAAATATTTACTAGACTAATCATTTCATTATTCACTAATTTAACTTACTAGTTATTTGGCCACTTGGGACTAAGATTAGCCATAATGATGGCCAATATAATGAAAAGCATGACAGCCTGCAATTTGGTTAAATAGAATAATCAGTAAATATTCTTGGAATATCACTGAAGGATGCAATGTGTCACAGTAACTCACCAGAAGAGGAGTATAATTGGACTGATTCTGAATTATGTAAGATTTCCTGGTCAAACCCATATAAAATTGTCAAGAAAGAAAAACGAAAAAACAAGGAAAAAAAATCACATAATAATTGAAACTTTGACAAACCTTTTGTTCAGGACCCCTGAGTCCCTGCAAGTTTTCAGGATTAAATCAAGTCTGCTCAATGTTTTTTGTGCATTAGGATCATTGTTGTCAACCTACAATTGCCAAAGAAGCACCTTTGCTGTAATAAAAAAAAAAAAAAGAAAGACTAGAGGAAATTTGAGAAACATATACATGCATGAGAAAAAATTGAAGCAGGATTGGATATGATGCATCCAATGACCTTCTCCTGGTTGGTGTGTAAGTTGGTATGTCTTATCTAATATTAAGAAGAATCACATACCTTGGCTTTCAACATGCAAGAAAAATCATAGAAAGCACCATAGACATCAGCCATTGTGTTTGTTCGGTCAATGACTTTCGCAGTGAGACCTGAAAACATAACCAAGATAAACTGAACATCAACCTAACCTAACATAACTGGTTTACTGTACATTCCCAGGACCAAAATTTAAGATGTAAAATGGAATAATGATCACAGGTCATTCCATCACAGGTTGACATAAAATGAGCAAAGCACCAAGATCAGGTTTATTATGATTCTATTTATGTAAAAAAATTTAAATAAATCTTTCAAAATAAAATGAAGCAAAGAATTCCCACTTCACCACTTTCTCCCCTTCAACATAAATGTCCATGGCTCAAGTTTAATCTCCAAAGAAAACAATTCCAAAGACTAATATCTTACCACGTCTCATTTTCACAACACCTCTGAAGACTTCAATGTTGTCGTAGCACAAGGCTAGTGTTCCAATAGCCATGATCTAGTAAAAGCAAGATCCAAGAAATTTGAGACAAACATGAACAGGGCATGAACATTAGAAATCAGGTGCTGATTTAATGCACTTCTAGCAAAAGTTAGAAATGACATGCAACTCAAATAATATACAAGACTGAAGACAACTGAAGAAATAGTATCTCCAACCTGAGGGATAGCACAAAATCGAAATATTGCAGGATCACGTAAAGCAGACATGTACTTCAGGCAATCATCCACATGTATTAAAGCATTAGTGACCATGTCATTCAAGCACTGCACTGCCTTGACTGAGTTTTCCTCATATTTCAAATCCTACAGGTGAAAATATTATTTTAAGAAACACAAATTTGAAAAGATATTCCAAAAACTAAATTCATATACACCAATATCCACCAGTTGGAAAGTTACTCAAACTTGATTGAAATTTGATTGTAACTTTAAACTGAAAAGATTGAGATGCCAAATGGAAGTTAGGACAGAAATTGAGATAGAATATGAACGGAGGCATACCTCAAGTTTGCTGACATATTTACTCCAAATCTGGCGAGGCCAAAACATGCGTGACTTTGGTATCTCATTAATGTCTTCTAGATAATCTCGGATAATATTTGTTTTCTGTCATTTTGTTAGATCCAAAAGGCATGGTTTTAGAATCAAATGTTAAACAAACGTTGACCAGGCATGAAACATGTTGATTCATTTATATATCAGAGCGATACCTGAAGAAATAAACCCATTGAATTGGAGAGCGAATCTGAAGCCAAATCTTCTGACCCAGAGGCATGGAAAAGTTTGGACAGACCTAATCCAACAAGTCCTGCTACATAGTGACAATATTCATCATAGTCATCAACTGTTTCTACCTGCAATAAAAACACAAGTTCCTGGAATCACATATAAGATAATATGAATACATTTAAAAGCTGAATTCTGCAAAACATAGTGTAAATTTAGTGGCTGAGCTTAAGGGATCAAGTTCTCATATATGGTAGGAGACAGTTTAGAAGAGATCAACCAGTGTTCAGTACTTCATAAGTGAACATTTGGTTTATGAATATTCAAATAGCTTAAGCTCGAAAAGTTTTCCACGTTTATACATCCAGGTAATAAGTCAACGCCCTATAACTCGTGAAAACTATCTCATGGAACATGAAAATCCATGGGATAAAGCCTTCTGTAAAATCTATTTGTTGAGTAAAATAGAGCCCTGTTCCTTCCCACCCCCAACAGAAAATCAGTGTTCATCAGAAACAAGGCAGGTAAAAATATAAATAATACATGCATGAACAAACCTCCTTGCAAATAAATTTTGCCATCCCTGCACCCATTCTTTTTGTAATGTCCTCAATTGCCACCTGATAACTGCAGAATCAATTGAGAACTATTGATTATTTGTCAAAAATCCATAAGCAAAAACAACTTGAACCACGTCTTTAACACAAAGATATCAATATCACCTTAAATTGTTGGTAAACAAATAAGATCAAGAAAAACTTAATAACTGACCCTTTTTCAAGCTCCAGAAAAGCAGTAGATACATGATGAAACTCGTCCATGAGAACTTTGTAGTGCTTTGTACCACCTGAAAAGAGAGAGAAAGCTATGTAAGCAAGTGAACAAAGATTCTATTCAACAGGTAAATTTCCAACAAAAAAAAAAAGCCACAAATTCCAAAGAAATGTTGATATTCCAGAAAAATTACAGACAAGAACCCCCTCACCGAAGGAGAGGCAAAATTTCAAAATGCTCACATGAAAAGTGCCAGTCACGATTATATATGTGACGATGAAAATCTATCAGTATGGGAACTTTGACATCTGTTGCTATGCTAGTGTCATCCTCTGCAGGAAAATCCATCAGAAAGGGTCAAACCCATCAACATGTTAAACTGAAGAAAAGAGAAAACCTTGTTTGTTTATTTGACGCCATAAAAATAAAATAAACTTGTTCAAGATTTACATCATTTAAACACAACCTAGCATTTGATGGAGCCATTCTGTAGAAATGGTTTCGTAATGCTTTAGAATCAGTGTAAAAACATATATGATGGGGAAATGACATTTAAGGAGAAAACAGAAAAGGGAAAGGGTTAAAGATTTCAAGAACAAACCAACGGTATCAAGGGCTCGAAGAACCAAATAAAATATGCACACCTGCAAAGCCACAAAATGGTATATTTAAGATTAGAAAATCAGAACATTGTGAAAAGAAAAATTGACAGGCAAAAATCAAAGCAACAGGATTGAAGAATTATTACTCTACCTGAGGAATTAATACCCATATAAATGTCAATAAACAAAATCATTAACAAGGAAATTACAATCAAATAAAACGGCATATAAAATTCAAAGAGAATTCAACATCCAAAACAAAAGTCGATGCTTACGGCGTTTCTAAGCTTGGTGTCAAGCTGTTGAATAACGAAAGCGAAACTACGAGAAACTTTGAGAAGCATAGAGAAACAGAAAGCCCAGTGAGGCTCTGATGGGATCTGTTTCTCCGCATGCCTCGCGGCCATTTTCAGCTTGAACAATGGATAAAAATCATCTGGGTTTCTCACAAGCGCTCCCAAACTCCCCATTCGTTTGAAAAAAAGAAATTCTTCGAAATCAGATCCAAAACAACAAAACGAAATCCGGGTACGTAAAACCAGGCACCTTTAAAGAGTGAAGAGAGAAGAGAGGTTGTGGGATTTTCCTGGGGATATCAATTGGGTTTTTGTACTTGATGTAAATTGATGCCTGGAGCTGGTCTTTTCTGGCGTCCGTGAACTGGCAAAACAATGGTGGAAATTAATGTGGTTGCCAAACTTAATTGATTTTTATGGTAATTATCTTTTGGTGGGCTTTGCAAGCTGAGTTTGTGAAAATGACCTGTGAATTTCGGTTATATATTCAATTTTTGGGATGTCGACTTTCGATTTCTTTGTTTTATTTCTTAAATTTTGAATGGCCTGATTCCGTTGACGAAACGAGGGATCCGAACTAAACTAGACACTGTTGAAATATCGAATAGAGTTATCCAACCATTTGGACTTTCAGTCATTCAATTTGTTGGTAATTCTCTAGTCAATTTTTTTATTTTGGGTTCTGTTGAACAATTTTGGTCAGACATTGAGCCGTGTTTGGATGTGTATTTTTTTAAAAAGAATAATAATACATAAAAAAAAATCTTTTGAACTATTTATAAAAATTTAAACAAATTTTTTATTTTTTTGAATTAAACTTTTAAATTTTTAAATTTTTATTTTGAATTAAATAAATTTTTATAGTTAAAGATTTATTAAGAAGTCAAATCGTTATTTGTTATTTTTATATTATATGATAATAATATGACATATTAAAATGTCATAATAATAATGACATGATATGTCATGATAATATGATCGCTTGATATTTTTATTTTCATATCAACATGACCTTAACAAATGTTATTTTAATTAATGAGAATTAATTTATTTGATTCAAAATAAAAATATAAAAATTTGATTAACTTAATAAAATAATAACAACTTATATACATTTTTGAAAATAATTTAAATTTTTTTAAAATATTATGTCAATAAAATATATGATTACTATTGCTATACATGAGAAACAAATGAGAAAGAGTAGGGAGAAAATGATTATTTGTTTTAGATTATTCATAACTTTTTCCATTTTGATGAACTATTACTCTGTTACTCTAATCCCAATGTATTTTAAACTTTCAACACTTCAAATTAGAAATTCAAACCATGGGTTTTCATCCAATAATTTTATATGTTGCTTATCTCTTTTTAACCTTCTTAATATTTTATGTATGATCTTTCAAAGATGAATGAACTTAATTTTCATAAGTTCAATATAATTAAGAATCAATAATAAAGTTTATCAACTAAATTAATTGACACTTTAATTAAGTTCCTTCTACTAAGGAGGGGAGGCTAATCTCAGGTGGCAACTGGCAAGAGCTGGCTTTGGTTGTCAAGAGCTAGAAAATTGACAATTTCACTAAGCTGGCTTTCTTTTCTTTTTGTTTTTTTAAATTACTTTGAATTAATGTTTTCATTTTCCAAGTAGAAAGAATAAAATAAAACCCATCACCATCACTTTAAATTAAATAATCACTTTTTATCTTTGAATGTTTAAAAATGATGACTTATTCAATTTCTTGATCACTTAAAAAATTATAATTTTTAGTACCATAACCAATTAAAAGTTTCACTTAAAATACCTTAAAATCACTTTCTTAAAGAAAAAGCTACATGCAAAAATCAATGTGAGAGATTTAATTAATACATGTAACAGAGATAGAAAAATGTGTAATTTCGTGTAAACAAAGATTTGGACTAAACTGAAAAACCTTTAATTTTTTAGTAATTGAAATCGAAACCCAATTACAAGTTCAAACGTTTCGTTTCATCTTTTTTCTATTTTTTGGTGAAAAGATACTTACAAACTTTTTAAGCTCATAGTCAAGCAGCGGAGCAAGGATAGCAAAACTAGAGATGTTGAAAAGAATGGAGAAGCAGAAAACCCAGTTATGCTCAGCTGATTGGACATGCTTTCCTGCATGCCTCGCAGCCATTTTGAGCTTCAACAATGGATAAAACTCATTTGGGTGTTTCGCGAGCTCTGAAGCAAGGATAGCACAACGAGAAAACTTGTGAATCATGGAGGAACTGAAGCAGAAACTCCGCCGAGGCTCTAATATTAGGATATGCTTCCCTGCATACCTTGCAGCCATATTCTTGAGCTTCAACAATGGATATAAATCATTGGGGAGTTTCAGAACCGCCCCCAAACTCCCCATTCGTTGATTCAAAAACTGAGAATTTGGGTGTATGAATTCAAGCATTGATTGAAAAGGTGAAAAGTGTGATCCAATTTTTTTTTTTTTTTTTTTGCAGTAGTAGTATTTTGCAATCAAAGGATGTGCTGTCGGATTTTCGATTGCTTTATTTATGTATAGATTTGGTAAATGTTTTCTTTTGGTCAAGGGAATCTGATATGAAGAGGAAGGAACCATCGCGATTGTGGGATATTTCAAAATAGTAATTTTGAAACAAAAGGTTACCCCTTTAACCTTTAATCTAAGATAAGAAAATTCTAAATTCCTAAGTTTAAGAATAAAATTACACAAAATATATCCTGAAAAAATCATCAAATTATACGTCGTACTATAAAATAAAATAAAAAAGAATTAAACCTCAATAAGAAGAAAGTGATAACTTACGGCGTTTCTAAGCTTGGGATGAAGCTGTTGAATAACGAGTGCGAAACTACGAGAGACTTTGTGAAGCATGGAGAAACAGAAAGCCCAGTGAGGCTCTGGTGGAATCTGTTTCCCAGCTTGCCTTACTGCCATTTTCAGTTTCAATAGTGGATAAAGATCATCTGGGTGCTTCACCAGTGTCCCCAAACTCCCCATTTTCTTAAAGAAATCTGGGTATCTTAATTTTTGCACGCAAGAATGGAAGGGTGGTGGGGTTTTTGTGAGGAAGCTAGTTTGGTTCTTGTACTTGATTTATACAGGATGATGCTTGGGACTTGGTCAATGATTTTGACAATAAATTTAATGTGGTTTCATATGTCAAACTTGGGTTAGTTCTATTCTTCATTTCAATTATCAAATCAAGCAACAGTGTTGTGATAATGTTGTATGAATTTACGTACAAAATAGATATTTTCGTTAATTTTATAATTAATGCATGATATATATATACATTTAATTTGATAGGGGCTTCTCTCTTTTCACATTGTTGTCAAAGACTTTTTGCGCAGAATTTTTTTGATTAATGTCCGAGGGCGATGTCCTCTCCAAAGTAGCTTTCTATGTCTTATAAAGTCTTCCACCAGGTTGGTGCTTGACTTGTTATGGCATTTTAACTTTTAGTTTAATAAAACTTACATTTTTATAAAATATGTATATTATATTTAAAAAATTAAAATTAAATCTCTTCTTTCTCAATAAAAGAAATCAAATAGATACTTACAACATTTTTAAGCTTCGGGCCAAGCTGTGGAATAACGATAGCAAAACTGCTAGAGAAGTCGTGAAGCAGAGTAGCAAAAATGCCAATGAAGCTCTGATGGGATATGCTTCTCTGCTTGACTTGCAGCCATTTTGAGCTTCAACAATGGATACAAATCATTTGGGTGTTTCAGAATCGCCCCCAAACTCCCCATTTCAGTTCTTGTTCAAAGAAAAACTGAAATCTGGGTATATGACTTCAGGCACTAAGGAGTAAAGGGGTGGCAGCAAATTCTTGGGGAGGAAAATAAAGGGTTTCTATACTTAGTGGATTGAAGATGATGCTTGGCTTTGGTCTGTCGTGGGTGTCCATCACCATGATCAGTTGGCAGTTGGCACTGACAAAATTTGTACAATAAAAATTAATGTAGTATCAAATTTAATTATTATTATATTTTCAGTTCAAACAATTTGATCTCGAATTTTTTATGAAACCTTCAACAATTCTTAATGAATTGACTCTATAAATTTAAAACAATCATTGTCGAATCCAATTATCAATTGAATTAATTGGCACAATTCTCAACAGAAAATCAGTTGGCACATGACATTCATTCAATATGTTGCATCCTCCCATTCCCCACGATTGGGATTCAGATTTAGATTGATTGCAATAAATATCGATATTATTTTACTCATACTCGCGGAGGATAACGAGGAAGGGCGCAAGGGCTAGCATATATATGGACCATGGTCTCTTCTCCCTTCAGAAACCAACCCTTTTCTAATCTAAGCTTCTAAAAAGAAATTTATGTTGATGGGTTTAAACGTGGCCTACGAGAAAAAGGTGTACCACCAATTATTCAGCATTCTCGTGCTCTTTACATTTTCACATTCTTTTTTTTTAATATATTTTAGATTGATATATCCACA
Organism: Theobroma cacao; assembly: GCF_053813885.1. Lineage (NCBI taxonomy): Eukaryota > Viridiplantae > Streptophyta > Magnoliopsida > Malvales > Malvaceae > Theobroma > Theobroma cacao. The sequence goes on from NC_142640.1 coordinate 3,893,735, forward strand.
CATGGTCAAAATTATGCAATTTCTCAATTTTTTTTATATATAAAAAGCCTCACACTTTTATATATTTGAAATTATTTTTATTTTTCTTTTAGTTTGGATTATTTTTTAATTTTAAAACATCTTAAATTCTTAGTTTATATTGAAATTAAGTATAGTTCTTTAAAAAGTTATTGAATTATTTAAAATAATTTAAATAAAATTTTATTTTTTGTTACATTTAATCAAATTTTAGTATTTTTATTTGAACTAAATAGATCTTTATTTTTTTAAAAAGTAAGTAAAATAGACTTTTATGATTAATTAGAGTAATTATTATTAATTAAAATATCACTTGTCATTGTAATGTTAACATGATTTGACATGGATAATGAAAAATATTTTATGATCATATTATAATGTCACATCAAGATATTATTTTATTATATATATATATTATATTAACACCACATAATATAAAAATAACGAATTATGTCTTAATTAATATTAATTATAAAAAATTATTTAACTCAAAATAAAAATATAAAAAAATTTTATTATAAATTATAAGCAAGGTAAGTTCTTCACGATGCAGCACTAGGTGTAATACCAGAAAGTATAATAAAAATAAAAAATTATTTAAAATTTTTTTAATAATCAAAAGTTTTTTAGATATTATGTATAAAATATATATATATATATATATATATATATATATATTATTTTTACTCTTTATCGCCCTTAACTTTTTGTGTAGACGTGCAAGGACTGAACGCTCCCAAACATTGCCTTCAAATATCTAAATGAGAAGCACATGGACAGAATCTGCCCCAGCCAGTGCAGTACAAGAGTCATTTTTTCAACAAAGAAAAATTCTCATGTTTTTGTCTTTCCGTCTTATTTTCATGGCAAGAGTACGTTGACCACATGTAAATAGAAAGACTGAAGCAGACAAACCAAAAATAAGGTGCACAGATTTCACACCGGTGTGCAACAGTTTACGAATATGTGGGTTTCCTATTATACTTCTCTTTCTACTCAATAAATCTTATCTCATTCATTTGAAAATCTAAATCCATAATTTTTAAAATAAAAAGTTTAAAATTTTCTTTTTTTTAAAAAAAATTGTATGGCCAAATGCAATGGAATATTGATAAATCGATAAATCGACGGCCATGTTTTAAGGGAGATATTGAGGTTTTTAAATTAATATTCTCATGTTATAATATATTAGAATTAAACAATGGAGTATATAAAATAAGAACGAGTAATACAAAATTTATTAAATAATTTACTTTCTTCTCATTCTTACCTCAACATATTTTAACAAGTCAACACTTACTCAATTTTCAAATATCGAATGTTTTAGTTATTTTTCCTCTTTCACATAAAGAAGTGTCTACTGTCTCATTTTTCATCATTAAAAACAGTTACTAGATTTGCTTATAGTCATTAAAAGATCATACTCGGACGGTAGAAATCTTGTAATGATTGTACTTGATACCAAACTTTTTGATTTTATTTCGAGCAATACAGCAGATTCTTAGGTGGAGTTGAACCTTTCTTTTAAATAAAAATAAATATTAAAAAACAACAAAAATATGAATCAAACCAAATCTAAATAAAAATATCAGCTATTATTGTCTTATTGATTATAGTCAAGAGCTCGTGCTGCCTAAATTTCAGCCATCGACTAGTGTTGCAAATGGGGCAAGGGTAGAGGGGGCGACTTTGCTCACACGCCTGCGGCACCTACTTCTTCATTTGGACATATAAATAATGGCGGATGTTGGTCAGAACACTGAAAAAGTGATCCACCACGATTACTATATTCTTACCCCAAAGCCATTTATTTTGATTTTTGGGTGCTTCGACCGTGTCGATCTTGGTCTACAAACAAATTAAGAAAAAAAGGTATACTTTTGATTGATTATGATCACATTGAACAATTTGACCAAAAGAAAAAAATGAAGGCACTGAGCAATTGTTTCAAACAGTTTTTCCTTAATCAATGAAAACGATATTTCCGATTTTATTAGTATTTAGAAATTTCTTAGAAATACATTGATTAATGATTATGGTTAATGAACCTAGCAGGTGCAAATTCATATTTGTTAACAGGTATCCGGGGACAACAGCTGTTAGAAGCTGCAGTGTAATTGCTACTGGAAAAGTACCATGACAGGTATTGCTCTGTATTGATTGAGTTCATTATATCTGCAGCCTTCCAACCAAATTTATGCTGAATAATAAAGATAAGGAGAACTGCTTCCTGCAATGAATCATCAAACCAGAATTACTTAAGCACGTGCTCACCATGACGAAATCTTGCAAATTTGGAGATCCTTTTGGGTGCATATGATTACTGTTCTGAACAAGTTGTATAGCGGATTGATATAATTAATTAATTAAGAAATATTGACTTCTTGGAATCTCTTAGAAATTATGCATATCTATATCAGATCGAACGGAAGCTTATTTATATAGCCAGCGTCTCATGTTTTAGTTAACCTGAGTTTAGCATCATCTCAAGATTGGACAACGTGTTGATATTCTTTTATTTTTTTTGCATTTGTCCAATACACCTTTCACTACACAGCCCGCACTCTCGAGAGAACATTGCTGGTATGTATGTTAAAATGACTCTGACTTCATTCATTCCTATAACTGTATTCTGAACAGGAATCTGACAAAAGAAATTGTTGAATCATAGTTAAGAAGCATATTCACTTGAATATAAAAGTAGTCAGCTGTGTCCTAAGGTCCTAGAATCGTAGGCTTCTCTATCATCAGATACTGCTCTTCTTTTGCAGGCTGTACGGGATCTCAATTTCATTAGATTATCAATGAGCTGATGGTTTACATTGGGTGCTCCGATGTTGTTGGTAGAGATCTTTATTATTTTGGATTTCCTAACATCTAACTTTTGTGATCTTGGTTATTTTGGCGTACCAACTTCACTTTACAGTTTTTCCTGTTACCAGCTGGTTTTGCACTCTTGGTCCCTTGCTCTTAGGCCTTGGCCCTTGGGCGTTTTATATCCCTTAAAAGGCTTGCTTCACGTTGAGGATCCGACCCAAAAGCAAAAGGATGTCTAACAGCGTCCAACTATCGAACTCCACTCTTCCTGCTGACAAGTCGTGCTTAGTTCTTGCGAACTGGCGTGTCCTAGCTAAGAAAGATCAACCTGTCGTTGTTCTCTAGTGCCTTGATGAGGAACATAATATTTCTAGCAAGGCACGGCATACACTACCAGCCAGATGAGTCATTTTCATTTTTTTTCCAATCTTCATTTCCCATTTCTGAAGCCATTTTGAAAAAATTAGCTAATTTAATATTCATTAAAAGCAGCTTCTGTAATTATTGAAAATTCTTTTACTTGAATCTCTGCCTTTGGCAACCATTGATTAGCCATGTTCGTTTGGCTGTCTTTTTGAAAGAGTGTTCTCTTGTTAACCCCATGGTTCCTAGACCGGTGCACGGTCCAGTATTTGCACTGTCTCCCCATTCATCTTGCATGTAACGAATCTAGACCATGATTTTCAGGAAGCATTTCCTCTTCAATCATCAGTGGCAAGCTTCGTCAGCTTTAGCACTCTGCCAAGTGGATCAGAATGACTTCGAAAAAAGCCAGAAAAAGATTGAGTCAGTGAACAAAAGATGCAAGTTGTGTTGGCATTTTCTAGCATTTGAAGTTCCACTTGTGGGTCATGACTTTGTCTTCTTACACAACATCTTAAATTGATGCTAATCACATGTTTGGAGGAGAGTGTGGTTTAGCCACGATCGATGCAATTCAGGATGGATTTGGTATTTAGCTTCTTACAATTCAGGCCGTTGGCTTTTCTAGTTTCTCTCCTTTTTTAAGGTCAAATCTCTTGCTTCTACCTTCTCGTTAGGTGAAATAATCTTTTTAATTAGATTAATATTATTAGAGAGAAAAATTTATAGTTATTTAAAAATATAGAAGAAAGAAAAAAAATTAATGAATGTACGTAGTTCTAAAATTGAGAAAAAAAATAAGTATAATATAGATTATGGTGACATTTGATATGAAGAAGGTGGGTGTACATTTTTCGCAAAATGATCAACTATTGATTATATTTATTTTAAAAAAATTTAAAGCATATTTTTTATAAAATAAAATCTTATTATATCCTAAGTGCTATTTGACTCATAAAACCAACCTCAACAATTGATTTTAATAATATTATAGATATTATCACATGCATTAAGAGCAAATAATTTAGCTTTATTTTTTTCTTTCTTAAAAAATTGAAAATTTTATGTCAATGGTATATATGTTCTAAGCAAGTTTGTAATTTAAATTGATTTTTTTCTTAATTTTTGTGAGATAAACCATAAAATGAGAAAAAGTTAAAAGAAGATTACATGCACCAGATCAATGGGACACCAACGACAAAAAATTTGACCGGAGCGATGCGTTAAAAGTTGGCAAATCGGACGGTTAAAAACACAGCCTCTTGTCCTCTAACGGTTAACCTTTTTAAGACGTTAACGTTAATCGGTTGCTGGAGGTTATCTTAGCCGCCAAAGACTGTTTCTTTGTCTTTGGCTTTGCCTCCAATTCTTTCAAATCTTGCGTTTATACTCAATAGGTTTCTCTGCTTCAGTTCCTTGCCAAAAACCCAAAGAGGAAAACTAAGAAAATGCAAGCCAAGGCCCTCCTAACTCATCCTTCTCCCACTCCTCCTCTCCAAAACCCTAACCTGAAACTCCGCCCTTCCCCTCCTCTGTTCACTAAGAAATCCACTCTCTCAACCCCTCGTTTTCACCAATCCTTTTTACGATCTTTTTCACGCAATTTTGTCCCCCAGAATCAAAGTAGTAAACTGAAACGTTACTGCATTAGCCTTGGCCAAGAACTAAATTTTGAAAGCAATGAAGCTTTGGTTGAAGAAGAAGAAGAAGAAAAAGAGGAGGATGAGGAGGAGGTGAGAGTGGAAATTGAGGCAGAAGGATTAGCAAATCAGAGCATATGGAATCAAATGAAGGAGATTGTGATGTTTACTGGACCTGCTAGTGGGCTTTGGATCTGCGGGCCATTGATGAGCCTCATTGACACTGCGGTTATTGGCCAAGGAAGCTCAATTGAGCTTGCTGCTTTAGGTAACTAATTCCTTGGGAATTTTTATTTCGGTTTTGATAATTAATTGCAGGAAAAGAGAAAGAAGTAAAAATTGAACATGAATACTGGGTACTTGGTGTTTTTTTTTTTTTTGCTTTCAAAGATATATGATAATTAGTTGAGTGGTGACTGATTGATAGTGAATTTGGATGGGCAGGTCCCGCAACGGTTGTTTGTGATTATATGGGTTACGTGTTTATGTTCCTTTCAGTTGCTACTTCCAATATGGTGGCCACTTCCCTTGCTAGACGGGTTAGTTTCTTGAACACTCGAGGGTGTTATTGCTTTTATATCAGTACTAATATATATATAATGTCATGGTTAAGTTGGTGTCACGAGTTAAAGAAATACTTTAAAATTAATATCTTTTTAAATATTATATTTATAAAGGATAAATTGGTGACTGAACATGATGGTTTTCTTATAGCACTGGGATTAGAAACTTTGTGCATATTGTTCACTTGTATGCTACATCTTGATGCAGCATTACTGCATGATTATTTCATTTCATCTAACTAGTTAGTACAGACTCTTATTTGTTGGTCTTTCTTTTCAATGACACTCTGGATTTTGGATCTTCTTTATTATTTGCTTCTCTATATTAAGGCTGCATTTTAGGCTTAACTCTTTAACAATATGGTGTTTCTGCAGGATAAAAATGAAGTCCAGCATCAGATATCTATCCTGCTTTTTATTGGGTTGATTTGTGGATTCTTGATGCTTTTCTTTACAAGATTATTTGGTTCACAGGCCATAACTGGTAATAAAGACCGGTAAAGCTATTTTTAGTTGCAGATTATCAAAATGTAGGATGCTTATTGATTGTAATGATCAGCCGTACTTATGATTTTCAGCTTTTTCTGGGACAAAGAACGCACATCTTGTACCTGCTGGAAACACATACGTTCAGGTTCATATTCTTCCATGTTCCTTCCTCATTTAAACTTTTAGATATTCTCTCTTAGTAGGCTTTCTTCCCTTTAAACCTTAGAGTTAGTAAGAAGGAAAGGTGACTATAGTATTGGAGGCCTTTTTTCTTCCATCTGTTCTATTTCCTTTCCTCTCGACTGCTTATACTTCAGAGATTTTGAGAGAATGTTCTTCTTTGGCAAACTTAAGCACAGTTCTAAGTAAATTAATCACTTTCAATTTGTTGTAGGTTGTTTTTATCTAGTGGTATGTCAAATTATATGTACTGGGTTAAAGTATCTCCTGAAATATTTTCCATCTTCAATAGGTGATTGGATTGGAAGTACTATATCTGCTTTCATCTGTTCATGTGTTTATCATGGGATGGAGGGGAGAAGCTATATAGTCTTGTTGAGGCCATACAGCCCTAGTTGGAGTTAGACAACATAAAGTTTTCTTTGGGAACTGAGAGCCATTACTCTTTGCATCTAGTTGGGTAGTATCAGTTACTGAATTCCTGTTACTACCAGTTTTAATAACATATTCTTTCTGCTGGATATTCTTCCATAGCAACTGGTTGAATGATTTTGTCTAATACTTACTCTTATGGGACTTTTCTCTGCTAGTCATGCTTGATTATTCTCATTGCTTTTTAATTGAAACAAAATTCTTTCTGTATGTAGATTAGAGGTCTAGCATGGCCAGCAGTTCTTGTTGGATGGGTTGCTCAAAGTGCCAGGTGGTGATCTATTTTATTTTCTCCCTTCCCATGAATTATGTTTGAATAAGCTTGCACTGCCTTCTTCTTCTTGCCTTTTATGAGTTCTTGACAAACTATACATAGAAGTGATGCATGTACTGTCTTGTGAGTGCCTTTCCACCGAGCTTTTGGCAAGGGTTTGTTTATTTTTGTTGTATTCATTTGTGAAATGAGGCTGCTTTAGCTGGACTCCTTCATGTCCAGTTATAACCAAGGATATTAACAAAGAAGCTATTTGGATTATTTATGATCTTATGGGATTGATTATCTATTTAAAAGTGATTTTCATTCACATGCATATATTTACTCTGGAATAACTTTTATGTCCTATGCCAGCATCCCTGTTTTAGTAGGATATATTGTGTCCTAATTACCGGTTGATTTTCCATTGTTGAATTGCCAACATTGTGAGCATTTGTTACTTCATTTTCTTTTCTGGTACTCTGACGCCCTCCTTTTGTCTCCCAGTCTTGGTATGAAAGATTCCTGGGGACCATTGAAAGCTTTGGCAGTTGCCAGTGCCATAAATGGCATTGGTGATGTTGTCCTCTGCATCTTTTTAGGCTATGGTATTGCTGGTGCAGCATGGGCAACAATGGTTTCACAGGTGCCAATGGAAATTTGAAAATGACAACACAGATCCAAATTTCCTATGTGTATACATTTTAAGTGTTAATTGAGCGGGAAATTCTTTTGACACCGCCACTTACCAGCATATGTTCTAGGTTGTTGCAGCTTATATGATGATTGAAGCTCTGAACAAGAAAGGGTACAATGCATTTTCCATCTCCATTCCATCACTCAATGAGCTGATGGCTGTGCTAACGCTTGCTGCTCCAGTGTTTGTAACTATGATGTCAAAGGTTTACATTAAACTTCATTTAATAGGACTATCTGGTTCTCTGTGATCATCTTCTTTCATCTGAGACAGTTTGGTGTTGTTTTAGGTAGCTTTTTACTCTCTGCTTATATATTTTGCCACGTCTATGGGCACACATACTGTTGCTGCTCATCAGGTGAGATATACTCACACTTGTTATTTTTGGTCAGTTTCTTCTTGCATTGCTAAAAGTCAATAACCATTATTTTGTAAACTTACTTTTCACTAGGTCATGCTTCAAACACTTGGCATGTGCACTGTATGGGGTGAGCCTCTCTCTCAAACTGCACAGTCATTTATGCCTGAGTTGATATGTGGAGTCAATCGTAATCTGTCAAAGGTTCATTATCTCAAATTTTAATCTTATGCTGATTGCCTCTTCCCTGCCTCAACAGCACTAATGTACACCATAGAGTATCTAGTACAACATCTCTCTATGAGGATGTTGTCCTCTAACGTGTGTTGAATTGTTTATGATATCAAACAGGCTAGAGTGCTGCTGAAATCACTTTTCACAATTGGTGCTACACTTGGACTGGTATTAGGGATTATTGGAACTGCAGTTCCTTGTTTCTTTCCCAATATCTTTACACCTGATCCCAAGGTCATACAGGAGGTTAGTTCATGTTTCTCTAACTTGTAATCTATCGTTTTTGTCTCCACCAGTTAATGCTGTTTGTTGCATCATGAGCAGAAAAGAATCTGCATTAGGTCTATGTTCCTGTTCTGATATAACTCCCAGAAATTCAAACCTGAATATTTTCCTATTTGCTAAACATCTTGTGTCCATTTTCACTCGAAAACTGAGACTTCCTGTTGGTCTTGGATTGAAGGTATAGGATATGAACAAAATGGTATTTATACATTTATGACATGTGGATCCTTTTAAGTAGTTGATCCTTGGTATTTCATTTTTGTGTACATGCAGATGCACAAGGTGCTGTTACCATACTTTCTGGCATTAGCTGTGACCCCAAGCACTCACAGCCTTGAAGGCACTTTGCTAGTATGTTTCTTTAATTAAGTTTGAATATCTCAATTCAAAATAACTTGGTTTGCCAGTTGTCCATATCATGCTTCATCATGAGAATTAATGACAAAACATGTTCCAACTTCTCTAATTTACATCCTATCATCACAAATCCATTTGCTTTTTGTAGGCTGGACGAGAGCTTAGATTTATTAGCTTGTCAATGAGTGGATGCTTTGCTTTTGGTGCACTTATACTGCTGGTAGAGATCCGTTCCCTTGTCCCCTATTGACTACTGTTTATCTCATACGTTGCATGGATTGTGCAGTAAAATCATCCTAACTTTATGTGTTCCCAGCTTGTCAGTACTAGAGGATATGGCTTGCCAGGGTGCTGGTTTGCACTTGTGGGGTTCCAATGGGTAAGAGTAACCATTCTAACATTTGCATTCAGGCCATTTGTTTCAGATGATTTGAATGCTGAAATTCTAACTTTTTCAGGCTCGATTCTCCCTCTCCCTTCAACGTCTTCTTTCTCCCAATGGCATACTCTACTCTGAAGATTTGAGACAGTATGAAGTGAAGAAGCTGAGAGCGGCTTAGTTTCAGAATCCAACAGTTGTAGAACCTCATGCCATTGACTACTATTAGATGCCATGCATCTTATGTGCGTAGATTGCTTTGCTGCTAAAGTGGCCCGAGCTTTCACCGAGTTAGCAAAGACCCTAGTGTTTTTTTTAGAAAATGGTCCAGATATCATTCATTCTTTGAGCTCAATAAGGAGCCCAAAAGAAGCATATAGCCATAAGCAGTGTTATGTTTAATCTTTTATATAAGACAATTTGTAAATCCCTGCTTTATTCAGAATTTTAGTGCAAGGAGTAAAAAACTTTGATCATTCCCGCCGTAAAAACGAACATGAGCCTGACATACCAACTTGAGAAAATGCCGTTTTGGGGTGCAGAAGACGTAGCTTTTACCTCGTCTTAAGAAACATTTCTCGTTACAGTTCAGTGTTCAGACTTTGAAAATATGGGATGGGGGGCACTGTACCTGCAAATACGAATGTTAACTGGGGAGCTTCTGGTCAGGGATCCTCTGTTTATCCAATTCCAAGTTGGGCCGCACCTGGCCAACGACAAGTGCCAGGGAATGCAAATTCAGGTTGTACTGCTCCTGGGAATGCAATGCCAGGGTGGGCACCACCTGGCCAAGGGCCTACCGCTGTTAATGCCAGTTCTGGATGGGTTGCACCCAGGCAAGGGGCAGCACCAGGACGTACGAATCCTGGTTATGTGGCGCCCTCTGAAAATTCAGGCATGTCAGTCTTTTAACTCCTAAGTGGATAACTTTCCTATTCTGATTTCAGTTAGATAACGTTTGATACTTTACAATATAATGCGATTACAGGTAGTATGATTATAGATAATGTAATTGTAAGGAAGATAATATTATAGTGTTTGATATAGAAGTAATGTAATGATTAAAATGTAACGAAGATAACATTACAGTGTTTGTTTTATAAGTACTTTACAGGATATGTGATGTTAATTTTCAAAACTATCCTTATATATTATAATACAAGTTTAACATGTATTTTTTTATTGTTAATTTTTATATAATGTCATTTTAAAAAATTTTTTAATTAAATATATTTTATTTTTCATTTCTTATTACAAGTATATATTTTATTTTTATTTTTAATATAATTTCTTATATGGTATATTTTATTTTAAACATTATATAAAAACAACATATAGTAAGCATTATATAAACATTATATAAAAACAACATATAGTAAGCATAAAGTTAACTTTTCATGTCCACCTTACAAATATTCAATTTAAAAACAACATATAGAAGGATCTATTTTCGATATGTAGAGAATATGTTAGATAAATTTAATGCAAGTTCAATTGATACTAAAGACCGATTTAATGGTAGCAATCAAAGGCAAAAAAAAGTAAATTGCACTGCAAGCAACATGACTCAAACCCGCGACCAATAATGCAGGCTCATTAAGCAATTAACCACACAACCAACTAAACAAATTATATTAAAATGCAACCAAAAGTTGATATAACGACCGGCAGTAACAACTAAACCTTTTTGCACTCTTTTCTTGCACCCAAAAATCAAAAAAAAAATTGCAATGGTTTCCTGCTATCAAGACCAATTTTGTCGTAAACAAAATCGAAAAAATGGGAGGTCAAATCTTCAAAAAAAGGCCAAAAAAGAATAAAAATTCAAATTCAAGGTTAAATGAGGTTTTTTGGGGTCAAAATGGCAACAAACAGCCTTCGGCTTTTTGCTAGCACGTAAATCTCGAAAAGTTACATGGATTCAAAAAAAAATCACCCTGATCGGACAACCGAGCACAAAGTTATGATCTTTTAAAGTTGATACCACCTTATGACCCAAAACAACCGAAAAATTGTAATCTCTTTTAATTTAAACGCAGCGTTGGGTTTAGGCCCACCCAACAGTCCTCGTAAGAGCAAAATGAACTAGAAGAATTAGGGGACTAAACCCCCTACGAGAAACCAACCCAACTCCTACAAATTTTCCAAAAAAAAAAAAAATTTCAATCCAAAGACCCAACCCCAAGAAAAGGTAGAAACAAAAACACAAGGCTCCTTTCTTGATAAACCAATGTACTAACCAGTTGGATTGCAAGCCGTCCATTAGAACATATAACATTCTTTACTAACAAGTCACGCAATGCCTTACTAACAAGTCACGCAATGCCTTATCAGAAACTAGTCACGTAATACCTTATCAGAAATTAGTCACGCAATTCTCAAAGTCAGTCACGCAATGCCTTATCAGAAACTAGTCACACAATGCCTTATTAAAAACTAGTCACGCAATGCCTATCAACTAGTCACGCAATGCTTTATCAGAAACTAGTCACGTAATGCCTTATCAAAAACTAGTCACGCAATGCCTATCAACTAGTTACGCAATACTTTATCAGAAACTAATCACGTAATAATTTATCAAAAACTAGTCACGCAATACCTTATCAAAAACCAAGCACAAAGAAGATGGCCATGTCTTGACGGCATCATGGATTTGACAATGCTAGGTACGAGTTCTGATGCTTTCAAAATTTCTAATTGGATAGAAGTTCTAACTGGATAGAACTTGAAAACTATTTGATTACCCATATTTTGTTGAGGGAATAAAAACCAAAAATTGCAACCAAACCGACAACGTTTTATTTCATCACAATTACCTGTGCCTCTTGTTGAAGATTAGCCCAGAAATCCAACCTTTCTTACCGATCAAGGGCCAAATTGTTCCAATGATAAACCTTAAAATATAAATATGAAAAAAACTTAAATTAACAGAAAAAAGTCATATTAAAGAATACAAGAAGAAGATAAAAAAAGGAGAAAGAAAAAAAAATGAGGGATTTCAACCCATAATTTCAGATGATGAAGAAACAGAGCTAGAAGAAGGAGGAACGACTTTAGCAAAATGGAGAAGAAGCAGAGCTAGAAGAAGGAGGAACGACTTTAGCAAAATGGAGAAGAAGCAGCAAACCCTCAACCCCAAAAACGATGTTTTGCTTCGAATTGTGAGTAATTTTTTTAAAAGATGATGGGTAAAAATGTTCTTAAAGACATTACAGAGTGCTATGTAATGTGATTGCATTAGTTTTGGACTGCAATCACATTACATTTATTAGCTACAATGTGATTGCATTGCAATCTTATATTGCAGTGATCTGTTATAAAATAAACACTGTAATATAATTTAATTGGCCACATTACAGGGAATGTGACTTTACATCTTTTATCCTAAATGCCACCCAACCATGTTCAATTACTAGAATTTCAAAATGTGGGTCAAATTGCCTAATGGTGACCGGTGAACTATGGCTATGGGGTCGGACAGTGCAGCTTCTTGTTATGCACTTATCGTGCTCAGAATATTAACGCAGCCTAAGTAAACAAAAGGTTAGAAAGAAGGTTCGGCTTTGCAAATTAAGACAAATTTGCAAAGGTTTGAAGTGGTGGATGGTCTTGTCTAAATCTTTTTTGGGAGATAAGTCTAACAATCAAAAGATAGTAATAAATTTTTATTTTTTGAACCAATAACAAAGGGTCAAGGAAGAACCGGAATCAATAAACGGTTGTTGATAACTAATTTTTTTTGCATAATAATTATTTAAATTTTTTTTTATTTTTATTGAATCAAATAATTTAATTAAAATGTGCTTATCATTTTAGATATCAACCTTTCTATAAAACTCTCCTTTTTTTTCATCCTGATCTCTATAGAACTCTCCTCCCTTTTCTTGATATTCTAATGTTACTTAACAACTGAGTTTTCTTTTTCTTTCAAGCCCTGCTTTGCCCTATCAGCAACATGGTGAACAGATTTGGACACGGGCAGATTTCTCACCTCGTATTTGATTGCTAGGAAAACCGAGGAATAGAGATAACCTGAATATTTATAACATTAGTTTAATCTTTCTAATTATGAAAGCCAAATGAGGTATTATATGGATGGATTTTAATTTTTTTTAATCTTTTTATTTCGAAAAGTTTATTGGATCCCTTTAAGTCTCTTTTTATTAGTTTTGAGATGTGTTACCTTCACAAGCATGTGCAAAGGCAGAAATGCAGAAGTTAGAGATTTATTTACTTCATTTACTTTTGTTTTCTGTTCTCATGCTGTTTGATGTTTTGTCACCATGTTCTCGATTTGTTCTTTATAATTTACCATCGTCCTAAGATTGTTGATGTTCCGTAGTAACGTTTTTTTTTTATATGTCTTACTATAAAATTAAAGAAATTAATTAAACCTCAATAAAGAAAATGTGATAACTTACAGCGTTTCTAAGCTTGGGGTTAAGCTGTTGAACGAGTGCGGAGCTACAAGAGACTTTGTGAGGCATGGAGAAACAGAAAGCCCAGTGAGGCTCCAATAGAATCTGTTTCCTAGCATGCCTTGCTGCCATTTTCAGTTTCAATAATGGAAAAAAATCATCTGGGTGTTTCACCAGCGTCCCCAAACTCCCCATTCTTTTAAAGGAATCTTGGCATGTTAATTTAGGCACGCAAGAATGAAAGGGTGGTGGGGGGTTCTGTGAGGGAACTCATTGGGTTCTTGCAGTTGATTTCTACATAATGATGGCCTGGGCTTTGGTCTATTCCGGCGTCCATGAATTGGCACAATTAATGTTGGTTACTGTGATTTTGACAATTGATCTAATGTGATTTCGTTGGTCAAATTTGGGTTAGTATTATTTTTATTCTATCAGTTTTAAGGTTTCAATTAATTTGATTGCCAAATGAAGCAGTATTTGTGATAATGGCTCGTTAATATATATTTACGCTGAACATTTAGACAAATATAAATAATGATGGAATTTGGTCAAAATAATAAAAAAAATTAATGATCATGACAATTATTATCTATAACATATTTAAAAGGAAGCTCCAAGCGCGTAATCACGTGTCGATTTTACAAAATATTTTGAAAGATTGAATAATATTTTTTCAAAAGAGATATGAAATTGTTCAGGTGAATTGTAGAAGTATAGATTTTATGTAGGTCGTATGCATGAATGTCTTATATTTGATCCCCATACAACACACTGGTCGTACTCAAGTATTCTTAATCTAAAGCCATTATTTTGATTTTTGCTTGCTTCCAGTGTATTGATTTCGGTTAATTGATTATGATCACATTGAACAATTTGGCTGACGAAAAAATTGAACGCACTGAGCAATTGTTTCAAACAGTTGTCCCTCTTTAATGAAAACGTTTTTCCTTTTCATTTTGGATTTTAACTTCTTTTATTATTTTATACATTAAAAATGATGAGAAAAATTAATGATTATTGTTAATGAAGCTAGCAGGTGCAAATTCAGATTTGTTAACAGATATCCCGGTGCTACAGCTGTTAGAAGCTGCAGTGTAATTGGTATCGGAAAAGTACCATGACAGATATTGCTCTGTATTGATTGAGTTCATTATATCTGCAGCCTTCCAACAAAATTTATGCTGAATAATAAAGATATGGAGAACTGCTTCCTGCAATGAATCATCAAACCGGAATTACTTAAGCACATGCTCATCATGACCAAAGCTTGCAAATTTGGAGATCCTTTTGGGTGCCTCTGATTACTGTTCTGAACAGTTGTATTGCGGATTGATATAATTATTCAAGAGATATTGGCTTCTAGGAATCTCTAGAAATTATATAAAATGACTGTCATATAATTAATTCCTTTGCGTTTTTTATTTCAATCATATTTCTTTGATGCCCTATGACTGTTTCGGAATAGGAATCTGACAAAAGAAATTGTTCAATCATAGTTAAGATGCATATCCACTTGAATAAAAATGTCGTCAGAAACTTATGTCTTAAGCTCCTAGAATCCTAGGCTTCTATCATCAGATGTTGTTCTTCTTTTGCAGGCTGCACAGGATCTTAATTTTCATTAGATTATCAACGAGCCGATGCTTTACATTGGGTGCTCCGATCTTGATGGTAGAGATCCTTATTTTGGATTTCCTAACATCAAACTTTTATGATCATGGTTGTTTTGGTGTATCAACTTCACTTTCCAGTTTTTCCTGTTACCAGCTACTGAGCAGTACTAGGGGATATGGTTTTCCTGGCTGCAGGTTTCGCACTCTTGGTTTCCAAATATGTAGGTATAGCTCTCTGTAGCCATACGTTTTAAATTTTTTGCTGTACGGTCTTATTTGATTGCATACGATCTCTTCCAGGCTCGGTTTTCCCTTGCTCTTAGCCCTTGCGTCTTGTATCTGTAAAAGGCTTGCTTTACGTTGAAGATCCCACCCAAAAGCAAAAGGATGTCCGAAAGTGACCAGCTATCAAACTCCACTCTTCCTGCTGACAAGTCGTGCTTAATTCTTGCAAACTGGCGTGTCCTAGCTGCCAAAGAAAGATCAAGCTGTCGTTATTCTTTAGGTTCTTGATGAGGAACATAATATTTCTAGCAAGGCACGGCAAACAGTATCAGCTAGATGATCAGTGATCTGTATCGTCTTCTTTTTCCCAATCTTCATTTCCCATTCCTCAAGCGATTCTGAAGAAATTAGCTAATCTAATATTCATCAAAAGCAGCTTCTGCAATTACTGAAAATTCTTTTACTTGAAAACAAACATGATCACGACATCCTGACTCGAGAAAATGAGGTTTGACGGTGCGGAAAGATGTAGCTTTTACCTTGTCTGAAGAAACATTTGTCATTAGAGTTCACTATTCAGACTCCAAAGACAAAGGTTGCGGTGCCTATCAAACCTGCAATTTACAGACAGAAAATTTGAGACCAGATTTGCTGAACCAGATCTTGACAGGACCGACCCCAAAGGCCGAATATCATGGGATGATACCATCCGTCAGATGCTGAGATTCTTCTGAAGGTCGGACGCCTTTTGGGGCCCACTGCAATAATAGAAACAGCACTAGGCTTTCAACTGTTATTCTTTGTCCGAACTCCGAACAGTAACTGCTCTTTTTTCTTCGTAACCTTTTGGTTTCTCTGCTCCAAGTCTTTTAGCTAAGAAGAATGCAAGCCAGAAACCCCTTTTATCCTCCTCTGCACAACCCAAATCTTAAACCCTGCTCTTGCTACTTTTCAACGTTCTTCAACAAACCACCACGACCACCACCACTGTCTTCACCTCGCTTCCACATTTCTCATTTCCCTCCTAAAAACCATCTTAACTGTTTCGTTACAAACTGCATTGCTCCTAACCAAGAACTATCCCATTTCAACACTGAAATTACTAAACAAAATGCTGGCTTTGAAAATATTATCTGTAGGCATTCAACGCCCGACCAAGGATATGAAAAAGAAGAAGAGGAAAGATTGGAAAGTCAGTGTTTATGGAACCAAATGAAGGAAATAGTTAAGTTCTCGGGCCCCGCTACAGGGCTTTGGATTTGTGGGCCATTGATGAGTCTCATTGATACTGCCGTCGTTGGTCAGGGAAGCTTAATTGAGCTTGCTGCTTTAGGTAAATTTTCTTTTTAAAGATTGTTTTTTGTCATTTGGGTATTCATCTTGCGCTTTTGGTTAAATTAGAAAGACAAAAGTCTTTGAAGTTATATTTTTTTGGAAAATGAAGCGGGACTAAATATTTTTTTCTGTTAGCTGAGTGTGGATTGGTTTCCTTGTGGTTTGGAAATGGACAGGCCCTGGAACGGTTCTTTGTGATTATATGAGTAATGTATTTATGTTCCTTTCTGTTGCTACATCAAATGTGGTTGCCACTTCTCTTGCCAGAGAGGTCAGCTTCTTCTACCTGTTAAATAGTTCTATTATTTTGTGTTACAAGATAATCAAAGCATCAATCTTTATCTTTCAAAGTTTTCTTTGTTTAAAGGAAGGACCTAGTGCGTTAGACACCCCTTGGATTTCTAATCGGTCTAAATGTTTTTTGAAAAGCTCTAATCTGTCTAAATCAGAAAGGAAAAGAGAGAGCTAATCGCGGATGAGAGGAGCTAGAAAAGTAGAAGTTACCAAACCATGTTCATTAAGCAGGCTTTACCATCAAAACAAAAACTCGATGAATTTTGCGGTCCTGTGATGTATTTTGACAATAGGCAGTCTTAATTTGCCGTGCCTGTACTTTTCTGTAGCAATTGCAATTATCTATGCTGATTATGTCATTAATGCAATTGATTAGAGTATGGTTTCTCGATGTTGTATGCCATTTGTTTTTGTATTTTAATTAGACACCATGGTGCAGGATAAAAATGAAGTGCAGCATCAAATATCTGTCTTGCTTTTTCTTAGTTTGACTGGTGGCTTCTTCATGCTGTTCTTTACAAAATTCTTTGGTTCATGGGCATTAACTGGTAATTGACAGCTTATGTTTCTTTTGTCACATAAGTTTACATGTTCTGTTTAGCTAGATATTCAGTTTTTTTTTTTTTTCATCACCTTATGGATAACAAGAACCTGTAATGACACCAAGTAATTTCTCATGCTTTCTCCTTTTTTTTTTTTTCAATTTCCAGCTTTTACAGGGCCGAATAATGCACATATTGTACCAGCAGCAAATACATATGTTCAGGTTCACCTTTGACAAGTTTTAATTGTGTTTCATTTCTTGTTTCAAAGTATTAAAAGCATTCCAATAACGTCTAAGATGGGAATTGTTTCCCTCCTCTTTCGTTAATTGTAGTCCGTTAGTATATTCACAAACAAAAAGAATAACAATATTCTAGAGGATTTTTATTCTTATGTTGCTCTCTGTTTAATGCTGTTAATCATTTGAAACAGTTTATGACATCGTCCTCTACTTATTTTATTCTGTTAATTTTTAATTGAACATAATCTTTTCTGTTGATAGATTCGTGGCTTGGCATGGCCTGCAGTTCTTGTTGCATGGGTTGCTCAAAGTGCAAGGTAGATATACACCATTTCTCTTAATCTGGTTGTTTTCTAAACCTTTTTGACAGCCTAATTTGCATCTTTCTAGCTTTTAGGTGTGAAAGTTTCTACATGGGGATGCACATGCATTTTTACTCATGTTAGGATTTTGTCCATATCTTTTTTATTCTGATTTATCCTTTTTCTTCCCCCAGTCTTGGCATGAAAGATTCCTGGGGACCTTTGAAGGCCTTGGCAGTTGCCAGTGCTATAAATGGAATTGGAGATATAGTATCGTGCAGCTTATTAGGCTATGGCATAGCTGGTGCTGCTTGGGCAACGATGGTGTCGCAAGTATACTCAGTGAAAACTTTTTCGTTTATCATTCATAGTTTAATCATCTTTATTTTAACCTGCACAAATTTGTAGATTCTTTCTTTATCTTTAGTTTCAAATTTCTTAAAAACTTGAACCTTGTTGCATCCTAACCAATCTATTTCCCAGATTGTTGCTGCTTATATGATGATCAATTCTCTAAACAAGAAAGGATATAATGCATTTGCAATCTCCATTCCATCACCCAATGACCTTCTAACAATTTTTGGGCTTGCTGCCCCAGTGTTTGTGATGATGATGGCAAAGGTTTGTTGCATTTTAGATTATTCTAAAGCTTTATTTGCTTAATTATGATTTTCTTTTACCTATATATCGTAGGCCTTTTTATGTTTTAGGTAGCTTTCTATGCTCTCCTTATCTATTTTGCTACAAATATGGGTACACACACTGTGGCTGCTCATCAGGTTAGTCAATTCTCTCTGGTAGTTTCGATATCTTTGCTCTCTCATTTCAAAACTGTTGGTTCTTAACTTTGAGTCTGTGCTTCACTGGAGGTCATGATTCAAACCTACTGCATGTGCACTGTGTGGGGTGAGCCTCTCTCCCAAACTGCACAGTCATTTATGCCAGAATTGCTATATGGAATCAACAAAAGTTTACCAAAGGTACTGATGCCAAATCTTCATTTAGTGCTGCAGCCATCTTATCCTTGCATGGTGATTTTATCCACTCAGAGCCACGTTTATGAAATATATCTAAAGAGTTTCTTTCGATAATATTAGTTACGTGGCCATTCTCAATAATTGTTGATAAATGCAGGGGTGTACCTTCCGGTGTGAGTCCTATCATACATCTAGATTGAATAAATTTTTGTCTGCTTGATCTACTAAGTTTATAATGTCAAACAGGCTCAAATGCTGCTAAAGTCACTTGTTATCATTGGAGCTAGCCTAGGACTGCTATTGGGTATAGTTGGAACATCAGTTCCTTGGCTGTTTCCCAATATCTTCACATCTGACCAGAAGGTCGTACAGGAGGTTAGTTCTTGCAATTTTCAACTTTATGACCTTCTCTATATTCCTTTTGTACAAGTTGTCACCATTTCTGTGGTAGTCCTATGAAACGTTAGAAGTGAAAGATCCAGAGTAGTATTGCTCTGTCTCTACTCTCTAGTACTTTCAATATGAGGAGATTACATTACCTACAATTCCAAGCTTTAGCTGAAGAGAATGGATACTTAATTGCAGATGCACAAAGTGCTGGCACCTTACTTTATTGCACTTGCAGTGACACCAGCCACTCACAGCCTTGAGGGGACATTGTTGGTATGTTTTATATACCCTTTTCCTTTTAGTCCTTCCATGAAGTTTTCATGAGTTTCTCTTTTATGTGTCTATGCCCAGATTTTATTTGAAATTATGTTTGAAGTGCCAGTCTGTTAGCTCATAGTATGCATAATATTATCAGATGCGTGCTGAAATCTGATGTCTTCCACTAATTTTGCTCGAGTAAAGATCATCTAAAGTTGATCACTAAGAAAACTGCCACTTTTACTTGCTTTTGTTGTTTGGGAACTAAACCCAGAGGGTGGTGAGCAGTTTCTTTGCTGATATGATTCTCAGTCCTAGTTTGCTTCAGCCATTATCTATATTATTCATGGTTCAATGCTTCATGATAAAGCGGTTACATTAGAGCATCTAGAATTTTATATTCAAGCTCATATTCTAGCATTATAACATTTCCCCTTGCAGGCAAGGCGAGATCTTAAATTTGTTAGCTTATCAATGAGTGGATGCTTTTCTTTGGGTGCTGCCGTACTACTGGTGAGGATCTGTTTCAAAATCCTTTATTTTCTTTCTTAAAACTTATTCAAATTGCTCATCCATTATGCTCCACTGTTTCTACTCTTGGTGCCAGCTGCTAAGCAGCGGAGGGTATGGCTTGCCAGGTTGCTGGTATACCCTCTTAGGATTTCAATGGGTAAGAGCACTATCCTCACTCTGCAATGATGCATATGATACCTACTTGGATCAACTTGAAAGCAACTTTCTTTTTTGATTCCAGGCTCGATTTTTCCTCTCTCTCCAACGCCTTCTTTCAGCTCATGGCATACTTGACTCTGAAGATTTGAACAAGTATAGACAGGAGAATCTAAAAGCTGCCTAGTTTATCATTGTTATGAGATGAATCAGAGGTACAATCAGCTGCCCTTTGCTGGAGAATCAAATTCCTTACTTCTCACCTCTAACTTTGATTGAGCTACTGCAGAATCAGCCTATGCATTTTATCGTTGGCCACTGAGGATTAGGTCCTCATGATTCTTTTATGCCTCTGATGAGGCTTTTAGGATCCTTTCTCTTTTATTTCAACAGCAAATTATAATTGCGAAATCTTAATTCTCATTACTGCATGTTATCAACCCCCACGGAATTCCAACCCACTTGTTAAGTTAAGCTGATTTGATGCCTGCTACATTTTTAATGGAGTTATCAACGGGCCAGGCAAACGGCTCCAAGGCTGTAGATCAGAGCTGTGCTAGTTTTAGGATAATGCATTTTATTCCAATCTCATTCAAAGATCATTAAAATATGTACATTAACTTTTCAATCTTTGATTTTCCATTGTTGAATTGCCAACATTGTGAGCATTTGTTACTTCATTTTCTTTTCTGGTACTCTGACGCCCTCCTTTTGTCTCCCAGTCTTGGTATGAAAGATTCCTGGGGACCATTGAAAGCTTTGGCAGTTGCCAGTGCCATAAATGGCATTGGTGATGTTGTCCTCTGCATCTTTTTAGGCTATGGTATTGCTGGTGCAGCATGGGCAACAATGGTTTCACAGGTGCCAATGGAAATTTGAAAATGACAACACAGATCCAAATTTCCTGTGTGTATACATTTTAAGTGTTAATTGACCGGGAAATTCTTTTGACACCGCCACTTACCAGCATATGTTCTAGGTTGTTGCAGCTTATATGATGATTGAAGCTCTGAACAAGAAAGGGTACAATGCATTTTCCATCTCCATTCCATCACTCAATGAGCTGCTGGCTGTGCTAACGCTTGCTGCTCCAGTATTTGTAACTATGATGTCAAAGGTTTACATTAAACTTCATTTAATAGCACTATCTGGTTCTCTGTGATCATCTCCTTTCATCTGAGACAGTTTGGTGTTGTTTTAGGTAGCTTTTTACTCTCTGCTTATATATTTTGCCACGTCTATGGGCACACATACTGTTGCTGCTCATCAGGTGAGATATACTCACACTTGTTATTTTTGGTCAGTTTCTTCTTGCATTGCTAAAAGTCAATAACCATTATTTTGTCAACTTACTTTTTCACTAGGTCATGCTTCAAACACTCAGCATGTGCACTGTATGGGGTGAGCCTATCTCTCAAAGTGCACAGTCATTTATGCCTGAGTTGATATGTGGAGTCAATCGTAATCTGTCAAAGGTTCATTATCTCAAATTTTAATCTTAGGCTGATTGTGTCACGCCCCAAGCCCGAGACATGATAGGCGCCGTATACCTGTAAGATATAATCTCACAGACATGCAAGACTTTAAAACATATATCTTATACCAATTACTAATAGAGACTGATATACCCTAAGAATATAATGGTTCATAAAACTAAATCTGTCGATAAAAATTCAAAGATCATAATTCAACAATGTTCAGAATCAAATCTCCAAAACCATAAAGCTATTATGTCAAAATAAAAGTCTGAACACTAATTACGATAGTTCGATGTTCATAATATTTAAATAAATCTTAGACAATTTAAATGCTACTAGATTAAACATCACTCTTCGAAATTCTCGCGTGGTTGACCAAATCACAACTTGAAAAAATTGAAAGAATGGGTGAGTTCAACTACTCAGTAAGTAACTAACATCCCTTCAGCCGGATTAAGCACGCTTAAAACATTTAGGTCAAAATATCTTTATAAATGCCAAGACAAAATATTAGGTAATCTTATTTAGAATCATATACTTCAAAATTTTCACATTCAAATAACAGAACAATATATATATTCACAATATTTAAATTTTAATGGTCTCCTATAACATACTACGATCACACTTAATTCATGTGGCATAGGTCAAAAATAGAATCACAATTAACTCCGGTGGCACGGGTCAGAAGCATATCAAAAGCAACCATTGGTTGCACTGAACAGATATCACAAATATCATTATTCTGTAACTAGTGGTGCGGTTGGGAGATCTATCTCTAATCACAGAATACATGTCGACATGGTCAACATTTAACCCCAATTGGCAAGGTCAGAGCATAGCTATATTAGGAGACAAAATATAAATATATATTTTTAGATTACTCAAAGTTCATAAAACAGTATATCAAATTTCTCAAGCATATCTCATACACCACAAAAGCACATTTGTTTCAGACTAAATATTTGTATTTATATTTGCGAAAACATATATGCATACATTATTCAAAGTCATGAACAAATTTCAAAATTAGAAATCACATTTTGCATAAACCACATTCTAAATCCAACATATACTCTCATATACATATACATTTTGCATGCTCAATCCGATTTTTAATAAATCATAAGACAAAATATATATCTCATGTACAAATTCAGATTGAGGCTAATTTTTAAGGTGTGAAAACACCGAAGGGATATCAGTCACTTACCTGATCTTATTAATTTCACTTTCAAGTAGCAAATCCGAAAATCCTTCTAGTAGCCTAATATTTCGAGAAACACATACATACAAAAATTAGAACTGAATTTGCAAACAGATCCTACAATGCGACTTTTCGTTGACCATCCTAAGCACATAGGGTGTATACCGACTTCTATTACAATTTAGAAACATTTTTTTTAGTTAATAAGGTAATATTTTATTATTATATATATTTTTGAATTAAACAAAATTTCCAAGAAGGTTGAAAATTACACTTAAATCATAAAATCAGTAAGAATTTTAATTTCAGATAGAGAAATAACACTAATTTCTTTTGTAAAAAAATCATATTTATAATTTTTCATAATTTTTTTATATTTTAATAAAATTTACTAATTTAAGAAATAAATTTATAAAATGCAAATATATATACTTTTAGATATAAAAATATAGTAGAAATCACATATCCAGTATTCTTGAAGTTTCCAACAGAATTTATCATATATTAATTAAAATCGAATTTTAAAAATTTTTTTTGAAAAGATTAAAAGAATTTTTTTTTCTGAAATTTTCAAAATCCAGATGGTCAATTGGGCCACTTTGTGCACTTGTAACTTTTAACTCAAAAATTTTCCAGTAATGAAATCAATACCAATATGAAGTATTCATATCATACTACAACACCAAAATTTGTTTCGATTAAAAAGAACACAAAATTCCCAAGTTTTGAAAGCCAAAATTTTCAAAATTATCACAAAAATACCCAGATTTTTGGATTTCTAGTATCAACGAGCTTACTTTGAGACTTCAATTCTCTTAGCACAAGACGCTTCTAATCGAGCCATTGACGCCAAATTAAACACCTAATTTCATACTACAAAAGCCCTCAAAGAAACAACCAAAAACATTGTCGGAATATGGAGTTTCGGTGATCCAAAGTCGGGCTGTCAAAACTGCTGAAAATCATATTTCTAATTAACTTCAAAAATTCATATCTTCCTAACCACAAGGTCAAACAAGATGCTACAAACACCATTGGAAAGATCTTTTCAAGACCTTTCCATTGGTACCCATCATGCCACCGGAAAGTTATCGAAAAAATACCGGACTTGAATAAAAGGTAAAGTGATACAAATAATTTAGGGCCTTTTGTACCCAAATTATGAAAATATAATCCCAAACATATCTTAATCAGTAATCTCTTTCCCTTTTTTCTGTTTTTCTTTTTCCCTGTATCAAGCTTTTCTGACTACCTGTTGTTTGAGTATGATGAACAAACTGACATGAGTTTTTATCTATTCTTAAACTAACCTATCCACTAACTTAAACGTAAAATAAACTGGCTCTTAATCTCACTAACGTAAACGTGAGAAATAAACTGACTTTAATTAAACTTCTTTATTTACTAAAAAACCCCTTTTTTTATTTCCTAATTATTAAAGCACCAAAGGTCATAACTGTAAATAAATAAAATACTAAAATAATATCTACTTATTATTTTTATAAAACTATAGCTTAATAAATTTAAATGTTTTATAATAAATACTTTGTGAGGGGTATTACATCCTCCCCTCCTTAAAAAGAGTTTAGTCTCTTAAACTCTTACCTTGGTCGTCAAAAAGGTGGGGATACTTCTCTTTGATATTTTCTTCCAACTCTCATGTCGCTTCTCGTTCTGTATGATTACTCCATTGGATCTTAACATAGGGAATAGTTTGCCTTCTTAGAACTTGCTCCTTTCTATCCACAATACGTATAGGACGCTTATCATAGGACAAATCTTCTCTAAGTCTCAAAGGAGTTAACTCTACCACATTACCAGGATCCGAAATATACTTTCTCAACAAAGAAACATGAAACACGTTATGCACTCCCGATAGAGCAAGTGGAAGTGCCAATCTATAAGCCACCTCACTAACCTTATCCAAAATCTCAAACGGACCCACATAACGAGGACTAAGTTTTCCTCGAATTCCAAATCGCATTACTCCTCTAGCAGGGGAAACTCGAAGAAACACATGATCTTCAACCTCAAATTCTAACTTCCTTCTTCTATTGTCTGCATAACTTTTCTGTCTACTTTGAGCCGTACGAAGATGTTCTCTGATCAACTGAACCTTCTCAACTGCTTGCTGAATAAGATCCAGACCCAATAACTGTCTTTCACCCACATCATCCAAACAAAGAGGTGATCTACACTTCCTACCATACAAAACTTCAAATTGAGCCATTTGGATACTAAACTGATAGCTATTATTATAAGCAAATTCCACCCACAACAAGTGTCGATCCCAAGAACCCCCAAAATTCATGACATAAGCTCTCAACATGTCCTCAAGAATTTGATTAATTCTCTCGGACTGACCATCTGTTTGGGGATGAAAACCAGTACTAAAATTAAGTCTGGTACCCAAAGCTTTATGCAGAGTCTCCCAAAATTTTGCCACAAATCGAGAATCTCGATCAGATACAATGGACACTGGCACCCCATGTAGTCTCACAATCTGCTCCATATACAACTCTGCTAACTTTTCCAACGACATTCCCATACGAATAGCCAAGAAGTGAGCAGATTTTGTTTATCTATCCACAATCACATAGATGCCATCATTACCTTTCGGGGTTCTTGGTAAACCAGATATAAAGTCTATAGTAATTCGTTCCCATTTTCATTCTAGAATAGGGAGGGGTTGTAACAATCTTACTGGCCTCTAATGTTGAGCCTTGACTTGTTGACATGTCAAACATTTAGCTACAAACTATGCAATCTCCCTTTTCATATTGCTCCACCAAAAAGTGTTCTTCAAATCTCTATACATCTTGGTACCTCCAAGATGGATTGTATAATTACTATAATGAGCTTCCTCCAAAATTTCTCTCTTCAATTCTGCATCATCGAGGACACAAATCCTATCACCAAACCTCAAAGAGCCATCATCATGAATTTTAAAGTCTGGTTTCAAACCAGATTCAACCCCAAGTTTAATGTGTTGAAGTCGAGGATCATCTGCTTGGGCTGTCTTAATTCGGTGAATTAAAGTTGGTTGTACTCGTAGGTTAGTCAATAATGCTCCAGAACCATGCACACGTACACCAATATCCATCCTCCGCAAGTCCTCCAAAATCTATTTTTGGGAAGTAATCATTGCAGCCATATTCCCAGAAGTCTTCCTACTTAAAGCATCAGTAACTCTATTCGCCTTACTTGGGTGGTAACTGATGGTCAAGTCATAATCCTTCAACAATTCTAACCATCTTCTCTATCGCATATTCAGCTTTTTCTGCTTGAAGATACTTCAAACTTTTATGATCTATAAAGACCTCACAAAACTCACCATACAAATAATGTTGCCAAATCTTTAAGGCGAAACCACTGCTGCCAACTCCAAATCATGACTAGGATAATTCTCCTCATAAGGTTTTAACTGCCTAGAAGCATAAGCAATCACCTTATCATCCTGCATAAGAACACACCCAAGTTCCTTTTTGGAAGCGTCACTGTAAACAACAAATCCCTTATCACTAGTAGGTATGGTAAGTATAGGAGCGGATACTAATCTTTTCTTTAACTCCTCAAAGCTCCTTTCATAGTCATTTGTCCACTCGAAGTAAACCCCTTTTCGTACCAATCTGGTCAAAGGCAAGGCAATACGAGAAAAATCCTCTACAAATCACCTATAGTATCCTGCTACGCCCAGAAAACTGTGAATCTTTGAAACACTATTTGGTTGCTTCCAAGTCACTACTGCTTCAACTTTCTTTGAATCCACCGAAATCCCATCCTTCGACACCACATGCCTAAGGAAAGCAACACTAGAAAGCTAGAAATCACATTTCTTCAATTTAGCAAACAACTGCTTCTACCTCAAAGTCTCTAAAACAACCCTTAAATGTTTTCATGATCTGTTGAGCTAGGGGAATACACTAGAATATCATCAATAAAAACAACCACAAACTTATCCAAATAAGGTTTGAAAACCCTATTCATCAAGTCCATAAAAGCACGTGGAGCATTTGTCAATCCAAAAAGCATAACAAGGAACTCATAATGCCCATATCGGGTACGAAAAGCAGTTTTAGGGACATCTTTAATTCTCACCTTCAACTGATGGTAACCAGACCGAAGATCAATTTTGGAGAACACTTGAGTGCCTTTTAATTGATCAAACAAATCATCTATCCGAGGTAAAGGATACCTATTCTTCACGGTTGCCTTATTTAACTCTCGATAATCAATGCACAACCTCATACTCCCATCTTTTTTCTTCACAAATAACGCTAGCGCTCCCCAAGGAGATACACTAGGTCTAATAAAACCCTTATCAAGGAGTTCTTGCAACTGCTCTTTCAACTCTTTCAATTCTGCAGGAGTCATTCTATAAGGAGCTTTAAAAATAGGACCAATTCCTAGAACCAAATCAATAGAGAAATTAATCTCTCTATCAGGAGGTAAACTAGGTAGATCTTCAGGAAAAAACATCAGGAAATTCCCTCACAATAGAAATCCCTTCAATCCTCAACTCCTTCATTCTAGTGTCTGTAACAGCTGTCAAAAATCCTTTACAACCACTAGCAAGCAATCGCCTAGCTTTCAAAGCAGAGATGACTCGCAAATGAGTGTAAGTACCACTACCACAAAAACAAAAAGGTGTTTCTTTAGGGATCTCAAAGTCCACCTTTTTCCCTCGACAGTCAACTTTTGCAAAGTTTGCAGCTAACCAATCCATCCCCAGAATTACAACAAAATCTTGCATATCTAAAACATGAAGATCTGCAAGCAATTCTCTATCATCAATCCTTACCACACATATCTTACAAATCTGATCTGAGATAATTTCACCTCTAACTGGAGTGTCTACGCATAATTCATAATCTAGAAGCATACAAGGCAAAGCAAACTTTCGAACAAATGCAGCAGATACAAAAGAATGAGATGCAGCAGTATCAAACAACACATGAGCAAAAGCTGAGGCAACTAACAGTGTACTTGAGACAACGGTGTTGGATGCCTCTGCATCTGACTGAGTGATAGCATAAGCATGCCCCTAAGTGCGAGGTCTTCTCACTTTTTGATGTCCAGAAGAAGGTGCCTGCGTAGTCTAAACAACATGAGTGGGCTGAGTCCTTTGCGTTGTAGTTTCAAAGGTTCGAGAGTTTTGTGGCTTCTGCACAGATTGAGATTCTGGGAGAACTAAAGGACAATCAGCAATACGATGACCTAATTGGCCACATCTAAAACAAGCATCAGTAACACGCCTACATTTAGCCGTTCGATGTCCTCCACCACACACTGAACACCTAGGCCCTTGTTGGGATGTCTTACCATGGTACGATTGAGTCCCTCGAGGAGGAAATCTATCCTTAAAAGTAACAGAAGCTCGAGACCTTTCAGTAGCTTGAAATTTAGAAAGACTACTAAAAGCTCTCTTACCTCTAAAGTCTGAATCTCTGACCCTCTTTTTCTGAAAATCCTTCCTTGCCTCCTGAGTCTCTCTCCATACAGCATTTAAGGATTTTGCCCTATCAACCACTTCATTATAGCTGATCAAGTACAATGGAGCTAAGCCTTTGCGCATGTGAGCATTCAAACCATTTTCGAACCTCTTGGCCCTACTTCATCGTCAGAAACCAAAGCAGTGGCAAACTTGGACAACCGATCAAACTCAGCCTTATAGTCATCCACTGTCATACTACCCTGAACCAGATTAAGGAATTCCCTCTCCAACTATAACAGCTTGCTCCGAGAAAAATACTTGGCATAAAAGGTGCTGCGAAAATTCCCCCAACTGAAGAACTCAAGGTCATTCTCATGAGTGCGCGTTACTCTTTTCCACCAATTATATGCACTTCCTTGCAATGGATAGACTGCGAATCTAACTTTATCTTGATCACTGGAATGCATGGCATCAAAAGCTTTCTCCATCTCCTCAATCCATAATTATGCATCATCCGGGTTTGTGGAACCCTTGAAATGAGGAGGGGTTATCTTCTTAAACTCACCCAAGGCCTTCCAGTCAGAAAAATTGTCAACCTATTGGACCGGTTGTAGGTGTTGTCGTTGCTCCCTAACCAAACCAGCTACCTTATGTATCAAGTTCAACACTCTATCATCATATCCAGCCACAACACCTTGTGTCCCCTCGATCGGGTTCGCAGGAGGTTGGTCAATTTCAACGGCCATCTGAGCATATGATGTTTCAACATCATCTTGATTTTGGATTAAAAGATTTTGAATTCTCTCAGAACGAGACCTCCTAGCACCAACTACTCTAGCACTAGCCACAAGTTCAGCGAGATTAGGCTTGCAGTCTCGACAAGGAGGCATATTGATTTTTCATAACAAGGAAAATTAACATTAGCATTTTTTTTACACTAACACAAAGTAACCATAAAAGTATAACAAACATGAATGGAGGGAAAACGTCCCAATCCTATTTTTTTTTCTACCCATCTCTCGAATCTCGCACAAGTGTTATGTAACTAGGTAATTATGCCTAACTTAGCTCTGATACCACTAAATCTGTCACACCCCAAGCTCGAGACATGATAGACGTTGCATACTTGTAATAAATAATCTCATAGACATGCAAGGCTCTAAAACATATATCTTATACCAATTACTAATAGAGACTGATATACCCGAAAAATATAATGGTTCATAAAACTAAATCTGTCGATAGAAATTTCGAGGATCATAATTCAACAATATTCAAAATCAAATCTCCAAAACCATAAAGCTACTATATCAAGATAAAAGTCTGAACACTAATTACGATAGTTCGATGTTCATAATATTTAAATAAATCCTAAACAATTTAAATGCTACTAGATTAAACATCACTCTCCGAAATTCTCGTGTGATTGACCAAATTACAACCTGAAAAAATTGAAGGAATGGGTGAGTCTAACTACTCAACAAGTAACTAACATTCTTTCAGTCGGATTAAGCATGCTTAAGACATTTAGGCCAAAATATTATTTATAAATGCCAAGACAAAATATTGGGTAATCTTATTCAAAATCATATACTTCAAAATTTTCACATTCAAATAACAGAATAATATATATATTCACAATATTTAAATTTTAATTATCTCTTGTAACATGCTACGACCACACTTGAACCCTGTGGCATAGGTCAAAAATAGAATCATAATTAACCCCGATGGCACGGGTCAGAAGCATATCAAAAGCAACCATTGGCTGCACTGAACAGATATCACAAATACCACTATTCTGTAACTAGTAGTGCGATTGGGAGATCAATCTCTAATCACAGAATACATGTTGACATGGCCAATATTTAACCCCTATTGGCAGGGTCAGAGCATAGCCATATTAAGAGACAAAACAGAAATATATATATTTAGATTACCCAAAGTTCATAAAACAGAATATCAAATTTCTCAAGCATATCTCATACACCACAAAAGCACATTTGTTTCAGACTCAATATTTGTGTTTATATTTGCGAAAACATATATGCATACATTATACAAAGTCATGAACAAATTTCAAAATCAAAAAGCACATTTTGTATAAACCACATTCTAAATCCAACATATACTCTCATATACATATACATTTTGCATGTTCAACTCGATTTTTAATAAATTATAGGACAAAATATTATATCTCATGTATAAATTCATATTGAGGCTAATTTTTAAGGTGTGAAAACACCGAAGGGATATCAATCACTTACCTGATTTTGTTAATTTTACTTTCAAGTAGCAAATCTGAAAATCCTCCTAGTAGCTTAATATTTCGAGAAACACATATATACAAAAATTAGAACTGAATTTGCAAATAGATCCTACAAGACGACTTTCCGTTGACCATCTTAAGCACTTAGGGTGTATAGCGATTTCTATTACAATTTAGAAACATTTTTTTTTTTGTTAATAAGGTAATATTTTATTATTATATATATTTTTGAATTAAACAAAATTTCCAATAAGGTTGAAATTAAACTTAAATCATAAAATCAGTAAGAATTTTAATTTCAGATAGAGAAATAACACTAATTTCACTTGTAAAAAAATCATATTTATAATTTTTCATAAATTTTTTATATTTTAATAAAATTTACTAATTTAAGAAATAAATTTATAAAATATAAATATATATACTTTTAGATATAAAAATATAGTAGAAATCACATATCCAGTATTTTTGAAGTTTACAACAGAATTTATCATATATTAATTAAAATCAAATTTTAAAAAAAAATTAAAAAGATTAAAAGAATTTTTTTTTTCTGGAATTTTCAGAATCCAGATGGCCAATTGGGCCACTTTGTGCACTTGTAACTTTTACCTCAAAAATTTTCCACTAATGAAATCAATACCAATATGAAGTATTCATATCATACTACAACACCAAAATTTGTTTCGATTAAAAAGAACACAAAATTCTCAAGTTTCGAAAGCCAAAATTCTCAAAATCGTCACAAAAATACTCAGATTTTTGGATTTTCAGTATCAACGAGCCTAATTTGAGGCGTCAATTCTCTTAGCACAGGAAGCTTCTAACAGAGCCATTGATGCCAAATTAAACACCTAATTTCATACTACAAAAGCCCTCAAGAAACGACCAAAAACATTACCGGAATATGGAGTTCCGGTGACCCAAAGTCGGGCTGTCAAAACTGTTGAAAACTAGATTTTTAATTAATTTCAAAAATTCATATCTTCCTAACCAAAAAGCCAAATAAGATGCTACAAAAACTTTTAGAAAGATCTTTTCAAGACCTTTCCATTGGTACCCATCATGCCACCGGAAAGTCATCGAAAAAGTACCGAAAAAGTACCGGACTTGAATAAAAGGTAAAGGGATACAAATAATTCAGGACCTTTTGTGCCCAAACTATGAAAATATAATCTCAAACATACCTTAATCAATAATCTCTTTCCCTTTTCTCTGTCTTTCTTTTTCCCTGATATCAAGCTCTTCTAACTGCTTGTTGTTTGAGTCTGATGAACAAACTAATGTAAGTTTCTGTCTATTCTTAAATTAACCTATCTACTAACTTAAATGTGAAATAAACTGACCTTTAATCCCACTAACTTAAACGTAAGAAATAAATTGACTTTAATTAAACTTTTTTATTTACTAAAAGACCCTTTTCTTTATTTCCTAATTATTAAAGCACCAAAGGTCATGACTGTAAATAAATAAAATATTAAAATAATATCTATTTATTATTTTTATAAAATTATAGCTTAATAAATTTAAATATTTTATAATAAATACTTTGTGAGGGGTATTACAAATTGCCTCTTCCCTGCCTCAACAGCACTGATGTACACCATAGAGTATCTAGTACAACATCTTTCTATGAGGATGTTGTCCTCTAACGTGTGTTGAATTGTTTATGATATCAAACAGGCTAGAGTGCTGCTGAAATCACTTGTCACCATTGGTGCTACACTTGGACTGGTATTAGGGATTATTGGAACTGCAGTTCCTTGTTTCTTTCCCAATATCTTTACACCTGATCCCAAGGTCATACAGGAGATTAGTTCATGTTTCTCTAACTTGTAATCTATCGTTTCCTGTTTCCACCAGTCAATGCTGTTTGTTGCATCATGAGCAGAAAAGAATCTGCATTAGGTCTATGTTCCTGTTCTGATATAACTCCCAGAGATTCAAACCTGAATATTTTCCTATTTGCTAAACATCTTGTGTCTATTTTCACTAGAAAACTGAGACTTCCTGTTGGTCTTGGATTGAAGGTATAGGATATGAACAAAATGGTATTTAACATTTATGACATGTGGATCCTTTAAGTAGTTGATCCTTGGTATTTCATTTTTGTGTACATGCAGATGCACAAGGTGCTGTTACCATACTTTCTGGCATTAGCTGTGACCCCAAGCACTCACAGCCTTGAAGGCACTTTGCTAGTATGTTTCTTTAATTAAGTTTGAATATCTCGATTCAAAATAACTTGGTTTGCCAGTTGTCCATATCATGCTTCATCATGAGAATTAATGACAAAACATGTGCCAACTTCTCTAATTTACATCCTATCATCACAAATCCATTTGCTTTTTGTAGGCTGGACGAGAGCTTAGATTTATTAGCATGTCAATGAGTGGATGCTTTGCTTTTGGTGCACTTATACTGCTGGTAGAGATCCGTTCCCTTGTCCCCTATTGACTACTGTTTATCTCATACGTTGCTTGGATTATGCAGTAAAATCATCCTAACTTTATGTGTTCCCAGCTTGTGAGTACTAGAGTATATGGCTTGCCAGGGTGCTGGTTTGCAATTGTGGGGTTCCAATGGGTAAGAGTAACCATTCTAACATTTGCATTCAGGCCATTTGTTTCAGATGATTTGAATGCTGAAATTCTAACTTTTTCAGGCTCGATTCTCCCTCTCCCTTCAACGTCTTCTTTCTCCCAATGGCATACTCTACTCTGAAGATTTGAGACAATATGAAGTGAAGAAGCTGAGAGCGGCTTAGTTTCAGAATCCAACAGTTGTAGAACCTTATGCCATTGACTACTATCAGATGCCATGCATCTTATGTGCGTAGATTGCTTTGCGCCCAATAAGGAGCCCAAAAGAAGCATATAGCCATAAGCAGTGTTATGTTTAATCTTTTATATAAGACAATTTGTAAATCCCTGCTTTATTCAGAATTTTAGTGCAAGGAGTAAAAAACTTTGATCATCCCCGCCGTAAAAACGAACGTGATCTTGACATACCAACTAGAGAAAATGCCGTTTTGGGTTGCAGAAGACGTAGCTTTTACCTCGTCTTAAGAAACATTTCTCGTTACAGTTCAGTGTTCAGACTTTAAAAATATGGGATGGGGGGGCACTGTACCTGCAAATACGAATGTTAACTGGGGAGCTTCTGGTCAGGGATCATCATCTGTTTATCCAAATCCAAGTTGGGCTGCACCTGGCCAACGACAAGTGCCAGGGAATGCAAATTCAGGTTGTGCTGCTCCTGGGAATGCAATGCCAGGGTGGGCACCACCTGGCCAAGGGTCTACCGTTGTTAATGCCAGTTCTGGATGGGTTGTGTTGATAAATGGTGAGTTTCTGGAAAAAATGATGAACCAGAAAACAGAGAGAAATCGAGAGAAGGAGAGATAGAACAATTCTTTGATTTAAAACGATATAATGCTCACAGTTTCAATAAACAACCCAGCAACACTTATATTTTGTTGAGGGAGGTGAGAGAAAGATAACAATAACAAATAGTAAAAGACCACCTGGCCACTACAAGCATCGGAGAGAATATTGAGCATTGGGGAGAGCAAAAATATTCTTCTCTGACAGCTAATATGCCAGCAACTATTAACAAACTCAAACGACATAGTTTTACCAGACTATGAGCAAAGAAACAGAAATAATAAAAACGACATGGACAATAAAACTAAACGACAAAAACTTTAAAAAAGGACATGACATGGTCACGTGCCCTTGGTCTTCTTCTTCACTGTTTTGAATTTTGCCGCGAACCTCCATTGTTGAACCAGAGCAGTTTCACACCAGGAACAAAACCCAACACTTCAACAGGTTGCACCCGGGCAAGGGCCAGCACCAGGAAGTACGAATCCTGGTTATGTGGCGCCCTCTGGAAATTCAGGCATGTCAGTCTTTAACCCCTAAGTAGATAATTTCCTTCCTATTCTGATTTCAGTTAGTGTGAAGTAGCCATGTTCAATTACTAGAATTTCAAAATGTGGCTCAATTTGCCTAATGGTGACCGGTGAACTATGGCTATGGGGTCGGACAGTGCAGTTTCTTGTTATGCACTTATCATACTCAGAATATTAACGCAGCCTAAGTAAACAAAAGGTTAGAAAGAAGGTTCGGCTTTGCAAATTAAGACAAATTCGCAAAGGTTTGAAATGGTGGATGGTCTTGTCTAAATCTTTTTTGGGAGATAAGTCTAACAATCAAAAGATAGTAATAAATCTTTTAAGCCAAAACGAAGGGTCAGTGTGTCGATTAGATGGTAACACAATCAAAAAATTTAGAATTGGGTTTATATATTTTTAATATCTACCACATGGTATTGTTTCCTATTTATTTACAGACAATTTAAGCATATCATGACTTAAGATAATGTAATAATTTTATCTTTTTCCTTATATAAAAAAAAAAAAGAGCCGGAATCAATAAACGGTTGTTGATAACTAATTTTTTTTGCATAATAATTATTTAAAAATATATTTTTTTATTTTTATTGAATCAAATAATTCAATTAAAATGTGCTTATCATTTTAGATATAAACCTTTCTATAAAACTCTCCTTTTTTTTTCACCCTGATCTCTATAAAGCCCTCCTCCCGTTTCTTGATCTTCTAATGTTACTTAATGACTGAGTTTTCTTTTTCTTTGAAGCACTGCTTTGCCCTATCAGCAACATGGTGAACAGATTTGGACACGGGCAGATTTCTCACCTCGTATTTGATTGCGACGAAAACCGAGGAATAGAGATAACCTGAATATTTATAACATTAGTTTAATCTTTCTAATTATGAAAGCCAAATGAGGTATTATATGGATGGATTTTAAATTTTTTTTTTATCTTTTTATTTCGAAAAGTTTATTTGATCCTTTTAAGTCACTTTTTATTAGTTTTGAGATGTTTTACCTTCACAAGCATGGGCAAAGGAAGAAATGCAGAAGTTAGAGATTTATTTACTTCATTTACTTTTGTTTTATGTTCTCATGCTGTTTGATGTTTTGTCACCATGTTTTCGATTTGTTCTTTATAATTTATCATCGTCCTAAGATTGTTGATGTTCCGTAGTTACGTTTTTTTTTTATATGTCATACTATAAAATTAAAGAAATTAATTAAACCTCAATAAAGAAAATGTGATAACTTACAGCGTTTCTAAGCTTGGGGTCAAGCTGTTGAATAACGAGTGCGAAGCTGCGAGAGACTTTGTGAAGCATGGAGAAACAGAAAGCCCAGTGAGGCTCTAATAGAATCTGTTTCCTAGCATGCCTTGCTGCCATTTTCAGTTTCAATAATGGAAAAAAATCATCTGGGTGTTTCACCAGCGTCCCCAACCTCCCCATTCTTTTAAAGGAATCTTGGCATGTTAATTTAGGCACGCAAGAATGAAAGGGTGGTGGGGGGTTCTGTGAGGGAACTAATTGGGTTCTTGCAGTTGATTTCTACATAATGATGGCCTTGGCTTTGGTCTATTCCGGCCTCCATGAATTGGCACAATTAATGCTGGTTACTGTGACTTTGACAATTGATCTAATGTGGTTTCATTGGTCAAATTTGGGTTAGTATTATTTTTATTCTATCAGTTTTAGGGTTTCAATCAATCTGATTGTCAAATCAAGCAGTGTTTGTGATAATGGCTTGTTAATATATATTTACGCTGAACATTTAGACAAATATAAATAATAATGAAATTTGGTCAAAATAATGAAAAAATTAATGATTATGACAATTATTATCTATAACATACTTAAAAAAAAGTTTCAAATACGTAATCACGTATCGATTTTAAAATATATTTAAAAAGATTGAATAATATTTTTTTAAAAGGGATTTGAAATTGTTCAGGTGAATTGTAGAAATATGGATTTTATGTAGGCGGTATGCATGAGTGTCTTATATTTGATCCCTATGCAACGCACTGGTCGTACTCAAGTATTCTTAATCTAAAGCCATTATTTTGATTTTTGCTTGCTTCCAGTGTATTGATCTCGGTTAATTGATTATGATCACATTGAACAATTTGGCCGACGAAAAAATTGAACGCACTGAACAATTGCTTCAAACAGTTGTTCCTCTTTAATGAAAACGTTTTGCCTTTTCATTTTGGATTTTAACTTCTCTTTTATTTTATACATTAAAAATGATGAGAAAAATTAATGATTATTGTTAATGAAGCTAGCAGGTGCAAATTCAGATTTGTTAACAGATATCCCGGTGCTACAACTGTTAGAAGCTGCAGAGTAATTGGTATCGGAAAAGTACCATGACAGATATTGCTCTGTATTGATTGAGTTCATTATATCTGCAGCCTTCCAACAAAATTTATGCTGAATAATAAAGATATGGAGAACTGCTTCCTGCAATGAATCATCAAACCAGAATTACTTAAGCACATGCTTATCATGACCAAAGCTTGCAAATTTGGAGATCCTTTTGGGTGCCTCTGATTACTGTTCTGAACAGTTGTATTGCGGATTGATATAATTATTCAAGCGATATTGACTTCTAGGAATCTCTAGAAATTATATAAAATGACTGTCATATAATTAATTCCTTTGCGTTTTTTATTTCAATCATTTTTCTTTGATGCCCTATGACTGTTTCGGAATAGGAATCTGACAAAAGAAATTGTTCAATCATAGTTTAGATGCATATTCACTTGAATAAAAATGTCGTCAGAAACTTATGTCTTAAGCTCCTAGAATCCTAGGCTTCTATCATCAGATGTTGTTCTTCTTTTGCAGGCTGCACAGGATCTTAATTTTCATTAGATTATCAACGAGCCGATGCTTTACATTGGGTGCTCCGATCTTGATGGTCGAGATCTTTATTTTGGATTTCCTAACATCAAACTTTTGTGATCATGGTTATTTTGGTGCATCAACTTCACTTTCCAGTTTTTCCTGTTACCAGCTACTGAGCAGTACTAGGGGATATGGTTTGCCTGGCTGCAGGTTTCGCACTCTTGGTTTCCAAATATGTAGGTATAGCTCTCTGTAGCCATACGTTTTAAATTTTTTGCTGTACGGTCTTATTTGATTGCGTACGATCTCTTCCAGGCTCGGTTTTCCCTTGCTCTTAGCCCTTGCGTCTTGTATCTGTAAAAGGCTTGCTTTACGTTGAAGATCCCACCCAAAAGCAAAAGGATGTCCGAAAGTGACCAGCTATCAAACTCCACTCTTCCTGCTGACAAGTCGTGCTTAATTCTTGCAAACTGGCGTGTCCTAGCTGCCAAAGAAAGATCAAGCTGTCGTTGTTCTTTAGGTTCTTGATGAGGAACATAATATTTCTAGCAAGGCACGGCAAACAGTATCAGCTAGATGATCAGTGATCAGTATCGTCTTCTTTTTCCCAATCTTCATTTCCCATTCCTCAAGCGATTCTGAAGAAATTAGCTAATCTAATATTCATCAAAAGCAGCTTCTGCAATTACTGAAAATTCTTTTACTTGAAAAACAAACATGATCACGACATCCTGACTCGAGAAAATGACGTTTGACGGTGCGGAAAGATGTAGCTTTTACCTTGTCTGAAGAAACATTTGTCATTAGAGTTCACTATTCAGACTCCAAAGACAAAGGCTGTGGTGCCTATCAAACCTGCAATTTACAGACAGAAAATTTGAGACCAGATTTGCTGAACCAGATCTTGACAGGACCGACCCCAAAGGCCGAATATCATGGGATGATACCATCCGTCAGATGCTGAGATTCTTCTGAAGGTCGGACGCCTTTTGGGGCCCACTGCAATAATAGAAACAGCACTAGGCTTTCAACTGTTATTCTTTGTCCGAACTCCGAACAGTAACTGCTCTTTTTTCTTCGTTACCTTTTGGTTTCTCTGCTCCAAGTCTTTTAGCTAAGAAGAATGCAAGCCAGAAACCCCTTTTATCCTGCTCTGCACAACCCAAATCTTAAACCCTGCTCTTGCTACTTTTCAACGTTCTTCAACAAACCACCACCACTGTCTTCACCTCGCTTCCACATTTCTCATTTCCCTCCTAAAAACCATCTTAACTGTTTCGTTACAAACTGCATTGCTCCTAACCAAGAACTATCCCATTTCAACACTGAATTTACTAAACAAAATGCTGGCTTTGAAAATATTATCTGTAGGCATTCAACGCCCGACCAAGGATATGAAAAAGAAGAAGAGGAAAGATTGGAAAGCCAGTGTTTATGGAACCAAATGAAGGAAATAGTTAAGTTCTCGGGCCCCGCTACAGGGCTTTGGATTTGCTGGCCATTGATGAGTCTCGTTGATACTGCCGTCGTTGGTCAGGGAAGCTCAATTGAGCTTGCTGCTTTAGGTAAATTTTCTTTTTAAAGATTGTTTTTTGTCATTTGGGTATTCATCTTGCGCTTTTGGTTAAATTAGAAAGACAAAAGTCTTTGAAGTTATATTTTTTTGGAAAATGAAGCGGGACTAAATATTTTTGTCTGTTAGCTGAGTGTGGATTTGTTTCCTTGTGGTTTGGAAATGGACAGGCCCTGGAACGGTTCTTTGTGATTATATGAGTAATGTATTTATGTTCCTTTCTGTTGCTACATCAAATGTGGTTGCCACTTCTCTTGCCAGAGAGGTCAGCTTCTTCTACCTGTTAAATAGTTGTATTATTTTTGTGTTACAAGATAATCAAAGCATCAATCTTTATCTTTCAAAGTTTTCTTTGTTTAAAGGAAGGACCTAGTGCGTTAGACACCCTTTGGATTTCTAATCGGTCTAAATGTTTTTTGAAAAGCTCTAATCTGTCTAAATCAGAAAGGAAAAGAGAGAGCTAATCGCGGATGAGAGGAGCTAGAAAAGTAGAAGTTACCAAACCATGTTCATTAAGCAGGCTTTACCATCAAAACAAAAACTCGATGAATTTTGCGGTCCTGTGATGTATTTTGACAATAGGCAGTCTTAATTTGCCGTGCCTGTACTTTTCTGTAGCAATTGCAATTATCTATGCTGATTTTGTCATTAATGCAATTGATTAGATTATGGTTTCTCGATGTTGTATGCCATTTGTTTTTGTATTTTAATTAGACACCATGGTGCAGGATAAAAATGAAGTGCAGCATCAAATATCTGTCTTGCTTTTTCTTAGTTTGACTGGTGGCTTCTTCATGCTGTTCTTTACAAAATTCTTTGGTTCATGGGCACTAACTGGTAATTGACAGCTTATGTTTCTTTTGTCACATAAGTTTACATGTTCTGTTTAGCTAGATATTCAGTTTTTTTTTTTTTTTTCATCACCTTATGGATAACAAGAACCTGTAATGACACCAAGTAATTTCTCATGCTTTCTCCTTTTTTTTTTTTTCAATTTCCAGCTTTTACAGGGCCGAATAATGCACATATTGTACCAGCAGCAAATACATATGTTCAGGTTCACCTTTGACAAGTTTTAATTGTGTTTCATTTCTTGTTTCAAAGTATTAAAAGCATTCCAATAACGTCTAAGATGGGAATTGTTTCCCTCCTCTTTCGTTAATTGTAGTCCGTTAGTATATTCACAAACAAAAAGAATAACAATATTCTAGAGGATTTTTATTCTTATGTTGCTCTCTGTTTAATGCTGTTAATCATTTGAAACAGTTTATGACATCGTCCTCTACTTATTTTATTCTGTTAATTTTTAATTGAACATAATCTTTTCTGTTGATAGATTCGTGGCTTGGCATGGCCTGCAGTTCTTGTTGCATGGGTTGCTCAAAGTGCAAGGTAGATATACACCATTTCTCTTAATCTGGTTGTTTTCTAAACCTTTTTGACAGCCTAATTTGCATCTTTCTAGCTTTTAGGTGTGAAAGTTTCTACATGGGGATGCACATGCATTTTTACTCATGTTAGGATTTTGTCCATATCTTTTTTATTCTGATTTATCCTTTTTCTTCCCCCAGTCTTGGCATGAAAGATTCCTGGGGACCTTTGAAGGCCTTGGCAGTTGCCAGTGCTATAAATGGAATTGGAGATATAGTATCGTGCAGCTTATTAGGCTATGGCATAGCTGGTGCTGCTTGGGCAACGATGGTGTCGCAAGTATACTCAGTGAAAACTTTTTCGTTTATCATTCATAGTTTAATCATCTTTATTTTAACCTGCACAAATTTGTAGATTCTTTCTTTATCTTTAGTTTCAAATTTCTTAAAAACTTGAACCTTGTTGCATCCTAACCAATCTATTTCCCAGATTGTTGCTGCTTATATGATGATCAATTCTCTAAACAAGAAAGGATATAATGCATTTGCAATCTCCATTCCATCACCCAATGACCTTCTAACAATTTTTGGGCTTGCTGCCCCAGTGTTTGTGATGATGATGGCAAAGGTTTGTTGCATTTTAGATTATTCTAAAGCTTTATTTGCTTAATTATGATTTTCTTTTACCTATATATCGTAGGCCTTTTTATGTTTTAGGTAGCTTTCTATGCTCTCCTTATCTATTTTGCTACAAATATGGGTACACACACTGTGGCTGCTCATCAGGTTAGTCAATTCTCTCTGGTAGTTTCGATATCTTTGCTCTCTCATTTCGAAACTGTTGGTTCTTAACATTGAGTCTGTGCTTCACTTGAGGTCATGATTCAAACCTACTGCATGTGCACTGTGTGGGGTGAGCCTCTCTCCCAAACTGCACAGTCATTTATGCCAGAATTGCTATATGGAATCAACAAAAGTTTACCAAAGGTACTGATGCTAAATCTTCATTTAGTGCTGCAGCCATCTTATCCTTGCATGGTGATTTTATCCACTCAGAGCCACGTTTATGAAATATATCTGAAGAGTTTCTTTCGATAATATTAGTTACGTGGCCATTCTCTATAATTGTTGATAAATGCAGGGGTGTACCTTCCGGTGTGAGTCCTATCATACATCTAGATTGAATAAATTTTCGTCTGCTCGATCTACTAAGTTTATAATGTCAAACAGGCTCGAATGCTGCTAAAGTCACTTGTTATCATTGGAGCTAGCCTAGGACTGCTATTGGGTATAGTTGGAACATCAGTTCCTTGGCTGTTTCCCAATATCTTCACATCTGACCAGAAGGTCGTACAGGAGGTTAGTTCTTGCAATTTTCAACTTTATGACCTTCTCTATAGTCCTTTTGTACAAGTTGTCACCATGTCTGTGGTAGTCCTATGAAACGTTAGAAGTGAAAGATCCAGAGTAGTATTGCTCTGTCTCAACTCTCTAGTACTTTCAATATGAGGAGATTACATTATCTACAATTCCAAGCTTTAGCTGAAGAGAATGGATACTTAATTGCAGATGCACAAAGTGCTGGCACCTTACTTTATTGCACTTGCAGTGACACCAGCCACTCACAGCCTTGAGGGGACATTGTTGGTATGTTTTATGAACCCTTTTCCTTTTAGTCCTTCCATGAAGTTCTCATTAGTTTCTGTTTTATGTGTCTATGCCTAGATTTTGTTTGAAATTATGTTTGAAGTGCCAGTCTGTTAGCTCATAATATGCATAATATTATCAGATGGGTGCCGAAATCTGATGTCTTCCACTAATTTTGCTCGCGTAAAGATCATCTAAAGTTGATCACTAAGAAAACTGCCACTTTTACTTGCTTTTGTTGTTTGGGAACTAAATCCAGAGGGTGGTGAGCAGTTTCTTTGCTGATATGATTCTCAGTCCTAGTTTGCTTCAGCCATTATCTATATTATTCATGGTTCAATGCTTCATGATAAAGCGGTTACATTAGAGCATCTAGAATTTTATATTCAAGCTCATATTCTAGCATTATAACATTTCCCCTTGCAGGGAAGGCGAGATCTTAAATTTGTTAGCTTATCAATGAGTGGATGCTTTTCTTTGGGTGCTGTCGTACTACTGGTGAGGATCTGTTTCAAAATCCTTTATTTTCTTTCTTAAAACTTATTCAAATTGCTCATCCATTATGCTCCACTGTTTCTACTCTTGGTGCCAGCTGCTAAGCAGCGGAGGGTATGGCTTGCCAGGTTGCTGGTATACCCTCTTAGGATTTCAATGGGTAAGAGCACTATCCTCACTCTGCAATGATGCATATGATACCTACTTGGATCAACTTGAAAGCAACTTTCTTTTTCGATTCCAGGCTCGATTTTTCCTCTCTCTCCAACGCCTTCTTTCAGCTCATGGCATACTTGACTCTGAAGATTTGAACAAGTATAGACAGGAGAATCTAAAAGCTGCCTAGTTTATCATTGTTATGAGATGAATCAGAGGTACAATCAGCTGCCCTTTGCTGGAGAATCAAATTCCTCACTTCTCACCTCTAACTTTGATTGAGCTACTGCAGAATCAGCCTATGCATTTTATCGTTGGCCACTGAGGATTAGGTCCTCATGATTCTTTTATGCCTCCGATGAGGCTTTTAGGATCCTTTCTCTTTTATTTCAACAGCCCATTGTAATTGCGAAATCTTAATTCTCATTACTGCATGTTATCAACCCACACGGAATTCCAACCCACTTGTTACGTTAAGCTGATTTTGATGCCTGCTACATTTTTAATG
Source organism: Theobroma cacao (assembly GCF_053813885.1). Lineage (NCBI taxonomy): Eukaryota > Viridiplantae > Streptophyta > Magnoliopsida > Malvales > Malvaceae > Theobroma > Theobroma cacao. Next base: position 3,936,956 of record NC_142640.1, read on the forward strand.
GAGTTATCAACGGGCCAGGTAAACGGCCCCAAGGCTGCAGATCAGAGCTGTGCTAGTTTTAGGATAATGCATTTTATTCCAATTTCATTCAAAGATCATTAAAATATGTACATTAATTTTTTAAAATAAATAAATATTAGTAATTCTTGAGGCCTTCGAGTCAATTTGGATTACTACTCAGGCCTGATCCCACATTCGGCAGGACCCCAAACCTGCTTAAGCGTGGCTCATTCACACCCTTTTCAATCTTGGGAGGGAAAGACAGATCAAAACTGTTTCAACTGCGGGTCAATTGACAATCGCCAAGGCACTTGTTCAAATTGCACATAATTCTACCTATGGTCGGAAGCTACAAACTACTACATAAACATGAGCTTTGCATTCCTCAATCAACCCTGTCCTTTAACCCATCTCCAGTTTGTCTGAACGTTACATACATCATATCTAGCAATGAGCCAAATGTTCTCTTTCATCAAGCAAACCCTGTCATGGAAATGGCATCCCGAAAAGCGCAAGCCAACCCAGTTGCAGAAAAACAGCGTTCAAACCTTGCTGGTTCCCCTTCTACCACGTCCAGATGATCTGGGCGATGGTCCTTTCTGCTGCTGCATATTTTACAGAAGAGAATTAGTGAGGTCTTGCAACATGCTACAATAATGTGCATTTGAATCACTAAAAATTAAAGAAGAGAGTAAATTTCCAGATATATATTGTTGTTCTCTTTTGTCTTTACCATCAATGCAGGTTTCATCCTTGACTGCCTTCTCATAAAAACTCTCTGAGACTCCCTCTTTTTCTCCTCAACTTTCATTTTGGTGAGACTAGGCCTGTATATGATCACAGTTCGGCCAATTTGACCAACCACAACAGAACCAGTTGCTTGCTCCAGTTGGTTCACCACATCCTCTAGCTCTCCTGGACAGGTATTGTGAATTTTGACCTATTCACAAAGTTCTAGTTAAAAAATAAGAAATACAAATATTTCTCAACTTACACTCAACAAAAAGATCAATAGGCAGGGAATCTCACTGCCTCTTTCACCACTAACAGTATCAATCTCTAACAAACATTTAACATCGGTGTGTGTGAACTAATCTTCCCAAAGAACTTGGAATCAAGTTGTCATATTTGATACTTCTTTTGTCCACCCGCATTAATTCTCTACGCAGAAGGATATGTAGTAGTGACAAGCATCTCACCAGCTACACTCTAAAGCTGCATGAACTAAAGACTCGAGGAACACAGTCTAACCCAAAGCAAAGGCACTTACAAAAACCTGACATTTACTAGCCATTAGCTTATAATGGTACTCAAATGACCTGGAACAATAATTTTAAGCTGCACAATCAGTAAGCAAAACATCAAATTCAAAGTATCAGTTTTCATTTCCTATAACAATTCAGACAGACCACTAGTTTTAATAACTAAAAAGTATCCATTAACACAGTCAAAAGACTAAAACCCTAAACCCTGAACAGCAAAATTCACAAATTAAAACCCTTCAAAAGAAAGAAAGAAAAGATGGTACCTTTAGAAGTTCATTGGCTTCAAGAGTCTCTAGAAAAGAGAACACGACATTATCAGTAACACCAGATTTACCCACCAGTTGAGACTTTAACTTCTTCCCTAAACTGTGTGCATAAGAAGCCAGTTCTTTCTTTTCCTTAACCGTTAGATTCGGTAGTTTCACTTTGTTAACCTCGGAATTTTTCGCAATCACCTCCAAACCCAAATTTACCGGGGTACCCTCTTCAGCATTTTCAATCCCAAAACCATCCTCATCATCATTGCTATCACGTTCTTCAGCTTCAGAGTCAAATACTTGTTCTTCGTCTTGTTCTAGTTCTTTCTCTAGCAAGGATAAAGGGTAATTGTTACTGTGGTTTGAATTTGAGGAATTGGTAATAGAGAGAGATTGGGCTTGAGGGAAAGTGAGCGAAGAGAAGGATGAAAGAGAAGAAGAACAAAGGGGCCTTTGAATGATTTTATTGTGGAATCTTGAGATTGAGATGCAAAGAGGTCTCAGGTAGAGGCTAAGTGTTGCCGCCATTACTGTCTCAGGAATGTGGTCTTCTTTCTGCTACAAAAGATACTTAATGATAACATTGGTATCGATAATTTAATATAGAACTTAAGGAAACATGTATTATCGTGGGTGTTTGGTCTAGTGGTATGATTCTCGCTTCGGGTGCGAGAGGTCGCGAGTTCGATTCTCGCAACACCCCTTAATTGGTTTGCTTTATTATACCATTTTTGTACTTTTAAGCGTCTTAGACGCCTAGGCTATAGGGGTTTGCCCATCTCATCACGTTTTACCTCATCAAATCAATGATTAAGAGTCTGAGAAAGCTGTTTAGATATAGAAGGGGATACATACCGTATAATTTTTACGTTGCTCAAGAACATGAAATCAGCAGCCCCAAGTTTCGTTTCAAAGTCGACTCTCCCATCTTTTTCTTCATATCCACTCTTCACACTTCTTCATGCCCAAGCCAAACTTGAAGTTTTAACTGTACAACAATCTACTGAAAGATCATAAGTATGAAGGCAGGCTTAGTGTAGTCTTGCTAGTAGAGCAACAGAGGCCACAAGGTAGCTGTAAATGAAGGCTAAAGGCTTTCAATGCCCTTGTTCTAATTTGTTTCATAGATATTCAACCATAAATGGTAAGTATGAATGGATACCAATTAACATAAACCAAAGCTGTGAGGTCCCTCCAAACATGAAGGAAGGAGGTGTCAAAATGCTGGACTTTGATCAATTGGAAAACTGGAGAGGCACAGCTTCCTAAAACGATCCATTCAGATGAGTGATTTAAGTGCTGCTTCAAATTTTTGGTGAAATGGCATTTTAAAGACCTTTTTGTTTTTCCGCTACAAAACAAAGTAGAAAGCAGCAATTTTATCATACGAATTCGCTTGAATGCTGCCCGAAAAACCCTGTCAAGCGAAAACCCAACAATTTTATGCAGCTTTTTTAGTTACTTGGAGAAAGGTCTACTAGGCTTACTTATTAATAGCTTTTCATGCACCGCGCTTCTTTTGATGAGAGCTAAACCAGGAATAGACAGTGGTTACAGTGAATGACGAAGGAACCAAAAGTAGAAAAGAGAGTGGGCTCAACAATCGCAATGGAAAATACTAACTCTGCCACTGAAAGTACCCAAAGCTTTTGAACATGTTAGAAAAAAGGGGTCACAGTCCCCTTGCAGACAATCTATATCCAAAGAAAAAGACGTATTGCAGAGACAAACCAACCCACCCTATCACAACCATCCATTTTTAGGGTGGACCCCACCACCTACCCTTTGATTTCTCATCAGATCCAGGTGCCAAGGTCCACCCTTTCACAATTTTAATCTCCTACTGCCATATCGTGACCAAAGACTAAAACCTTACAAAGCGAACCAGAATGGACCCAAACAGAACTAAACAGAAGAATGATCAACAACCCCCCACCACCACCACTATTGACTCATTCGTATGCCAGTCATGTCATCAACTGGTGGCTTAGATTTGGTTCGGTACACCTAGAGCCTCTGCATCTTCCGACTCTGGTTTCTTCCGCCAATTGCTTTGAACCGTCACGAGATGGGTCGAAGCTCACTGGTTGGAAGTCCTCAGAAGGAAATTCCATCCTCTCAAAATGCTTCACCAACTGCTCCATGCCCTGTTAAATGTTTAATAACCCTACATAAGTTGTGTGAAACTGAAATACTGAAATAGAAGAACGTTTTTAACGTGAGAGTAAACATTGTTAGGTTTATATATATATATATATATAATATACCTACCTGGAGTTTAGCACAATATATTTCACAAATCTTGTGTGACTGAAAACATTGCCAACGTTTATGGTGCCATGCATCGAAAAACTTCCTAGCGGCTTGTGGGTTTGTGAAGTTTACAAATGCATAACCCTTGTTTGACTTGGTACTGCAAGCCATGACATTATCACTCTCATCAAAACTCGAAAGAAAAAGCACAAAAGTGCAAACGGTATAAGAAATAAAAAGAAACAAAGTAGAGTAATTGGATTATAAAATTATTGAGGGATATATGAGAATTTCTGTAACATACACAAAATCTATCGGAAGGTACAGGAAATCGAACGCTGACAATAAAGGTTCTTCATCTGCATCACCATTCTGGGATTGTACCTGATCTCTATTCGTCAGCATGCAATGCTGGTCAAGAAAATCCTTCAACATCTCCCGCCTGCAGGAAGCCAAAGTACTGAATTCAGGAGTAAGCGAGAAATTAAAAGAGTAGAATTAAAATTTAGAAGAAAAAAAAAAAGGAAACGACCCATCAGTTACCAGACAGTATCAAAAGATTCAAAACCCAAGAAATGGACGAACTGTTCATCCCAATGTTTTGGGCAAAGAAATCAAAAGAATATAAAGAAGACCAAAATCCACGTGCCAAGTTCGTCTAACTCATTGGGCAACCCCAAGGATCCATCCTCGAAATATTAAACACAGCAAAGATAGACACAAAACTGATGGAATAAATGCTCAAACTTAATTACATGAAAAAAGAAAAGACAACTAAAAAATACTTCAACCTATATCATTTAATTTAGCTGCCTTTGTCGCCAAAAGAAACAAAAAAACGGCTGAAATGCATTGTATATAGCACATGTATATGAAAAGAAACCAAATGATCATACGTGTATCTGTTTGGTATGTTCCTTATCATGATCGTCGTTTCCTTTCCATCATATTTTAGTGGAATCGGTGGATGTTTCTCTCTCTTGTTATTACCGGCCCAAACTTGAACCTTCCTCGGGTACTCAAACGAAGCTTCAAAATTTCTACCAAACTGCTGGTCTCCAGCATCACTACTAGGCTTAGCCCTCCAGTATTTCTTGCGCGATTGACTCTGATCAGCCCCTACAAACCCTTCTTTCCCATATCTTTTATTCCTCAAAAAATGCTTACTTCTATTGCTTCTCCTGGCACCTCCCACGTTTTCCTTTCGACCCATGACTTTGTGCTTCTGCGCTTCTTCTTCTTCAAGCACCATCTCAGTGTTCAAAGGTTCCAGCAAGGAAGAGAACGGTTCAGTCACCGACGCAGCAGCAGCCGCCTTCTCTGGGGTGAAGAAATGGAGCGGTACCGCATGTTGATGTGGGTAGGGGCAAAAAGGGTGAGAGAAGAGTGGAGCCGAGAAAGCATGGGGATAAGGAGATGGCAGGGTTTGATAGTGAAGTAAAGGAGGGTTTTGGGGTGAAAACACGGGACAAGGATCTGAAACTAGAGCATTTCTAGCAGGGAAGAACTCCGGAGCTTCTGGGTTTAAGCTACTTTGAGTTTGAGCAACATCAGTTCTTTCCCCCATGTTCACCGTAAAACAGTAGTACAGCTCCAAAGCATGTCCACTGGCCCATGACCTTCTAGCTATATATCTGAGCTGTACGTACCCCTTTCTTTTTCTTCTCACTATCCAATTTAAATTTATCCGGTAATTTTGATATATATTGTTAGTATAAATATGTATACAATATGATTTGAAAAATGAATTTAAAGAAGCAACCAGCGCGTGAAAGAAGGCGCGTTATGAGACCTTCTGTCAAGGAAAGATACAGGTGATGATTAAAAATATACACGAGCCATTGAATGCCTGGATTTGGTGGCAAAAGAGAAGATCGTATTCGAATGCTGGAGAGAAGTAACCGGACAATGTGAGAAACTGACGGCGAATGTTCCCTTCATTTATGAGACAAGAAGCTGTTGTCAGTCGGTCAGAATTCAGTACTCTTTAGCCTCACCTCCCACCGTTGGCTATTACTCATTTCGTATCAAATCTTCATTTGATGGTTGGCAATCAAATTGGGCTAGCCTCCTCCAATTTTCACATTTGGTGGCAACTCTTTAGTCTTTGGACAAACGCCGCCGTCTTGGATTTGTTGCACGTTGTTACGGGTTTCTAATTTGTTCTTCCTACTGCTTTTGGATGTTGGGAAGCATGTTGGCCAGCAAGTCATCCTGGACGGCGATGCATATATTTTAATGGGATAGTTTATATTATTTGATTTAATCAATTAAAATCATAATATTTTATAATCAAATTCCAATAATAAAATCTTTATTGTGAGTTTAAGTAATAATATTAAGATATTTATTATTCGAATTTGATAATAAATAATAAATATTAATATTAAATTATAGTTTTATATGTTATTTTTACTTATAAATTCTTTATAAATAACATAATACTTTATTAAAATTAATTAATTATTTTAAATATAATTTTAAACTCTAATTTATTTTTATGAATTAATTTTAATTTTTATTAATAATATATACAAATCAATTTTAAATTTACTTTAATAGAATATTTAATGGATAATGTTTAAAATATTTGAGTACCAATTCAAGTAACATATCAAAAACTAATCAAATATTTATCAAAAAATTATATCTTATCAAATAATAAGATTTAGAATAAAATATCTCAAAAATAATGAATATTCTGCCCGTGGAGACCTTAAGACGGTGGAGAAAGGAGTAGTTACTATACTTAGTGGACAAATATTCGAATACAGCAAGTCAACCGGCTTTATTCTCAGCATTGGTCAATTATAGTTTGATGTCTCATGTTCATTATTTTGGCATATTGTACAGGTGGGGTTGGAAACAACAGGTTCCAGTTGAAATTAACTGACCTTACTCCTAAACTACAAGAGGGAATCGGAGGGAGGAATTATAACAAATTATGCAAGCGGAAAAGGCACATAATCACAACTTATTTCACCAAAATTAATGACATTACCCGTAGTTTATATACTTGATCCTTCAAAATGAAGGCTCTCACTAGCCACTACATCTATTAGGCACCCTTCATTGCCAACAAAGCAGCTCCGTATGCAGCCTCTGTCTGAGTTGCTTGACTCACGGGTAAACCAAGTATTCTCTCTCGGATCTTTGTCCATTTGTCGTTTTTTGCACCACCCCCGGCGGTGAACACCTCCTCCACTTGGGTTGCTCCTAGATCCTTCAACAAGATGTAGGCCTTTGCCTGAATACAGTATCAAAAGAATGTGCATTTTAGAATAACCTTCATCAGCGGCAAGGCATGCCTCCTCCTTACAAGCATATAAATCTTAAACAAGGGCCCTCTCCGTACCTCTATACGGGCAATTGATTCCAAAATACCATGCAAGTACACTACATCACTTTCTGGGCGTGGATGTAACCTGCACAAAATTGAAAAACAGTTTTTTCAATTCAACCCGATTGAACCACTAGTCCTATATGAGACTACACATAATGTAAATTGGAAAAGGAACAAAAACACAGGCATGGAAGATATTCTTCTATAGAAACTATTGCTGTCATATTAATCTGCATTGGTTAAATGGCGGAAATAAGGTCCGAAGCATTTCATAATTCACATCATGAAACACACTATACTCACTGAGTTCCTTATGCAGTCAACTAACCTAGATATTATGCTTCTAAAATATCTAGCAGATTACAGTGGAAGTAGGAATCAGAACTTGCAATCATATAAAAAATCCTTATGAGAAGTATCCTTCTCAAGAACTACATAGAATATGTGAATGTTCTAATGGGAAGAGAGAGAGAGATTAAATACCTTGGCTCCATCATAGGATCTGCCACAGGGAATCTCTCTCCGACTGATTTTAGTGGATAGTAGTTTAAGGGAGAGCTCTCCATGGGATTAATATGTTCACTCAGTTTTTCCAATTGCTCGTCAGTGAAAATTTCCTTAAGAACTGCTCCACCAGTATTTGAAGCTCCTCCAACAAGCCACTTATCATCAAGGCGATGACTATACACCCCATATCTTGCATCCTCTATCCTAGTTGTACTTAGCAGTTTAATTGCAAGGGTTGAACCCAAAGAGGTGACCTACATAAGAAATAATGTGTAATTCACGAAACTCATAGAAATACAAACATGGTAATTGTAATTAAAGTCTCTAAAAAATGAAGTAAAATGCACCATAGCAGGCCAGACAAAATAAGAGTATCATAAACAGAATTATAGCAGAAAGATGTCTGCCTATATTTACTTTGGCAACAATGAACTAAATATGACCGGATTGAGGAAGACTATCAAGGTCATAGGAGACAGCTTGATGAATCTGTATGCCAAGCAACAAAAAGCCACTTCCTTTTTCCTGATAAACACAAATCAAAGCCAAATGATGAAATTCTAACCGCTTTCCCAGGTTTTGTTGCACGTGCTGCAAGAAAGGCTGCTATGCTATCAGTGGTCCCAGTACATACAATGCAATTTTCTGAAAAACCTGCTATGATGTATTTTATAAACTATTAATTGCAGTTTCAGAAGTTGAGGGCAGGTTTAACATGCAATCATGAACACATAAATCCAGAACAATTACTGCATAATTTTCCAATTTTTTCCTTATCAAAAGTTTCAACTATTTCTCTTTTTCAGAAGAAATAATTATAAAACTCAAAGATATTAAAACTTCATAATGCTGAACTCTTTAAGCAGTGCAAAATATCAAATTTTACTTTGTCTAATAAGAATGCAGAACCTCACATTCTACCAGTGCAAACTGCCAAACAAACTATCATTCTTAAACCACACAATTATCTGCCCTTTGAACCATCTAGGGAGGCATAGAAGCTATTTGATGGAACAAATGCATACCAAATAGTGTTCTAACATCCCCTTTCAAATGGGCGATCGAAGTTCCAGGAGCTTTGACCACAGGTAAAAGTCGCGAATAAGGCTGAGATAACAGCCAACGTGGATAGGAGTCCAGTTCAGGATCATAACCAACCTAGACACATAGGAGCAATTGCATCATCATTCATTGCTTAAATTTGCTGAAGCTTGCAGATTACCAGTAGGAATTAAAATCCTAAAGTTATGACTAATGATTTATTCGACGACCTTCAAAGCATTATTGTAATCAGAAACTCCAAGCTGCCCATGGAGAAGCCACAACAACCAATCAGCTTGATGCAGTAATATCGTCGATGTTTTGTCTGAATTGTCATTGTTCCACCATGAAACAAGCTTGCACAGGGTAGAGGAACCAGAGCAAACTGTATGGTTTACAGGAGCAATGGACTTTATTGCTGGTAAAGCATCGGGACAACTCTCATTGTAGAGGTAAGGTCTGGCTAATGGTTCTCCTGTATTGCTGCAGGTGATACATTCAGATACCACACTGAAATCCAATCCAGTAAATGAGAAGGAAAATACTACATGGATCAGCAAATAATTTCTTAGATAATCACCTATCAATAATGAGAGTAGTTGCAGAAGTCCCATCAAGAGAAATGGAAGCAACGTGTGGACGAAGATGAACAGGAATATCTTCAAGCAGTGAGAAAAGAGTTGTTTTCCATGACCGTGCCCAATCCATTGTTTTTTCCCTCTTTCTAGACAACAGAAACAACATAATCAATATGGCAGGGTGCAAACAAGCACCATTTTCTTCTTCTTCATGCACATAATTGAACACATGGGAAACAAAAGTAAACAAGCATGCCCAATTTGAACTCTAAAAGGTTTGCAATTCTATGTAAATTTTAAATCATTCAAGCAATTTCAAAGAAATATTACCAACTAATACTAGAATGAAGTATTATATTGAGATGAAGTTGTCAAGGGTTCTTAGCTCTAACCATGTATTGAGGATACTGTCTCTTCCCTTCAGCATGAATTGTCCCTTGCTTGTCAATCAAAGCAAACCTAGCTCCAGATGTACCAAAATCCATTCCAAGATAAAGCCGCTCACTAGCTTGAAAACCCACTTCTTGATTCTCTTTCTTACATCCAACCACCATTGTCTTCAGCCTTGCTGATTTCTCAACGCTATTCTCGCATGGCCCAGTTCTTACAAGCAACCTCCTTGCAGTACAACATCCTGGATATATATATATATATATATGTATCATGTTACACTCAGCTAAATCCCTAGATGACCATAGGACTCGCATTTTATTCATGTCGAATAACTATTTTTTAAAATTAAAAAAAAAAAACAAATCTTACAGTTTGCTGGAAAATATTAGCATGCAGAAAGTATACAAATCAAGACATCTAACACTAAAAATTTATTGCAAGAAATGTCTGAAGTGATGGTTGAGATGGAAAAAGTACCTGGTTTGGGGGGAGATGGATAGAGAACTTGTGTAGAGAGCGAGGAACAGCTAATTGAACCAAGCATGTTTTGGCACGTCTACCACTTTCCCTCTGAAGTTTGTAATGGATAAGCGAAATTACAAGTGTTGGATTGTTCTATGGATTGATTGTGGTTCGGATTAGGCCCTTGAATTGGATTGGGCTCGAATATAGGCTTGGCCCAGGCTAACCTTCTTTTATTCTTTGATTGTTGAACTTCATTAATTCTCAAATAGCAAATGCTCGTATATAAACCAAGTTGTGTTTAAGATATCGTAAGAAATTTATGATGTTTTAGTAATATACCTTGGAATAAATACTTTACTGCTTGCTTCTTATGTTGGACATTGGCTTCCATAAGCGAGAAAGAATGACACTGCAATGGTTAATCTGATCTGAGGAATGACAAAAATTGGGTAAACTTCCGACAAGAAAATTGACTTTTAACTACCACCCATTTCTTCTTATCACAAGCATGTAAATACTAAATAGTCAATTTATCAGCAAATTACAAAACCAATAACTCTGAATATGACCTCTGGGCCTTTGCTTGAATTGGCAAGTTATTGGGCTCTACGGGTCGAACAACATTCTCCAATATCCAGATCATGGGAAAGTGACTAGCCCATCTGCTTCCTCTTCCTCCTCCTCCCCCTCCCCCTCCCCCTCCCCGTACACCTTTTCTTTTTCCTCTTGATAGCACGCTCGAATTCTTAACTAGATACAGCTATAAGAGTAAAAGATTTTATCAGATTAATTGAACTAGCACATTCCATGGTGATCATAGTTTCATGTCATTGTTTTACTTTTTGTATGCTTGGCAGTCATCTATCCTTGTCGTAGGGTCTCTTAAGGAATTGCTCGTTATCTACATGTGTGTGTCCCATGTAAGCAGAACGTAATTATTGTACAAAAGAACTGTCCAAACTCCACCTAATAATTTTGCGGTATTTGCTCGAAACAAAATAAAAAAGTTTGGTATAAACTACAATCACTACAAGATTTCTCCCGTTCAAGTCAAATCTTTCAATGATTAACGCCAAATTTAGTAAATTTTTCTAATGTAGAAAAAGGAGAAAATAGAAAGTTCTTTATGTGAAAGTCTTTTTTAAGAAAGGAAAACAATTAGTTCGATATTTGAAAATTGTGTAAGTGTTGATTTAATTTTAGTTTTTTAAAATACGAGATATATACATTAATTTTTCAATTAAATGTTTAATGTAATTTTCAAGTTTTTTTCTTGTTCTTCAAGAGTTGAATCTTTAAGAGAAAAAAAAGTACTATTGAAACCTTAAGAGAGAGAAAGAGCGAAAATTCTCATGTTTTTTCTTGTTCTTTAGTAAACATATTGAATCCTAAGGGCATGATTTGTGAAATAAATAAAAATGGAATAGAATAACTATTCTATCAAAATAAAATAACTAAAAATAAAAAAAAAATATTATTACATAATTTGATATGATGAATGAAATAAATCATAAATAGTTATTATGACTTATTATAATTATTAGTGTAAGCCCTGCAAGCCAATTGATTTTGTATTTGTAAAATACTACATTAATTATAAATATTTCATGTTAAATACATTATGGATATTTTATATAATGTATGAGGTATTTATTTGTCCACAAGTTTATTTATAAATAATTATGAAAGACTTATGTAGATAAAGTCAAAAATAAGGTTATAATTATTATATTCTTATGCATCAAAACCTTGTTCCTAAATATGTTACTAGTCATTGTATTGTCAATAATAAAGGCATTGATAATGCTCAAAGGCTAGTACACGCTAAGCCTCATTACTTTAGAAGTAAGCAATTGATCTCATAAATTGAAGCATGTGAGATACTTGGAGATAGTATGTAAGTGCTTGTTAAGAAACAAGTTTACTGAACATGACTCGTTATGAGAGTTCCATTTGGTATTTCACTCAAGTGTCTATAAAAATACTCTCATGTGTCAATGGTGTAAGTAATCCTTAGACTTGTGATACCAGGTCATATTGTATGTGAATTGTCATGCTTTGATTTCACCTCTACTGGTCTTGAGATTACCACATGCTTAAACAGGGTGTTTTTGGGTATGCATGAAACATGCGAAGATAAATGAGTAGTTCAGAGAGGATTCATCACCCTAAGTGATTTGAATGGGAAATATCTCATTTGCTCATAGCTTATATTGATTAAAAGTCCTTGGCCAAGGTAATATTGATAGGTCAATATAGAAGCTGCAGGACTAATATGGATAAGTTAGAAAGTAGACATCGAGTTAGACTTTTTATCTATCTGTGATATATGATGAAATGAGCGAATTACACTGAGATATTGTACATTGAAAGGTTAGTCAAATTATATTGACTCTTCTGACATTTTGGTGGTCATGATGTATTGCTATATGCCGCTCATGATCTATAAATATAAATATAAATTCTTAATTGAATTAATTTATATTTATTGCTAACATGTTGGGAACCTAATGGGTCACACACATAAGGTGAATTGTCAAAATTAATTTGAGTTAAATTAGATACGATCTAATTGATTTTATAGAGGCTTAATCCAATTAAGTATTGGGCTAAATCAAATATGATTTGATAGAGTATTAAATAAATGCCCAATTAACCCAAGATATCTTATAATCCTTATTGGTTATAAAGTAGGTCAATTAACTGTATAAAAAAATCCCTTAGCCGTCTCTTGAATATATAGAATAGTTCTATTTTATTTTCTCGTATGTTGATATAGGATCATAGTCAAAAGAGAGAAACACAAGGGAGCTTAAAGTTGAGAGTTTGCTAGCACAAACTTCGGCTTAGGGATTCACACATTCTTAGTAAAGAGATTTCAGCAAATCACTATGTGAATCACCATTAGAGGCATGACAACTGTGTTGCTGTGGTTTGATAAGTCATAGCTGGTATACAAAAGTTAAAACGAAAAGCCAAGGAAGACTCCATCAAATAAAGCAGACTTTCAGGTATGTCAAAATTTCTTTTGTGGTTTTTCTAAATTAGTTTCAATTAAAGTGATCAATGGCTTTGGGGATTAAAATTAATAATATTTCATTGCGTATGAGTTGTCTTAGCACGATTTAAATCCCCAACAATAGTGTTTACTTGTAAACATAACATTGAAAAAAAAAATAAAGGATAAAAATATAAAAAAACCTTTTATTATATTTATGATTATTTATTTTATTTTTAACATAGTAATAATTTATAATTTATTTCAAAATATTAATAATTGATAATTTAAATATTAATATTTTATTTATAATTTAATTATTAACATTATAATATATTTTTATTTTATTATAATTTAAATGTTATTATGATTATTTTTTTATTTATTTATTTTAAAATATTAATAATTTATAATTTATTAAAAACATTAATAATAGATAATTTAAATGTTAATATTTTATTTATGTTTTAATCATTAATGTTTTAAAATATTAATATTTTATTTGTAATTTAAATGATATCATGGTTTTTTTATTTTATTTTGAAATATTAATCATTTATAATTTATTTAAAATATTAATAATTGATTATTTAAATATTAATATTTTATTTATAAATTAATCATTAATGTTTTAAAATATTAATATTTTATTTGTAATTTAAATGTTATTATGATTATTTACTTTTACTTTAGTTTATTTGTTAAACATTAATCATTTATAATTTATTTAAAATATCAATAATTGATAATTTATATATTAATATTTTATTTATAATTTTTTAATTACCCATTAAAATATTTATAATTTAATCATTAATATTATAAAATAATAATATTTTATTTATAATTTAAATGTTATTGTGATTATTTTATTTTTAAATATTAATAATTTATAATTTATTTAAAATATTAATAATTTATCATTTAAATATTAGTATTCTATTTATAATTTAATCATTACTATTTTAAAATATTAATATTTTTATTTTATAATTTAAATATTATTATGATTATTTATTTTTTTTATTTTTAGATATTATTAATTTATTTATAATCTAATCATTAATATGTTAAAATATTAATATTAATATTAATATTTACAAATATTAATGGGACTAATTGGAAGAGGAGGGAGACAAAGAAAATAAAGAAGAAAAATGATTTTATATAGTTAAGGTTGTAAATTTCTAAACTTATGAAGGGTAATTTAATCTTAATAATTTTTGAAGCTATTCCATCATACATTGAATAGCTAATACATTGATAGCATGTTTGGCACAGGGAATAGCTAAGTTATTCCCTGTCTATTCTGACGTTTTCTGCTTACCTCCGTTTGGTACAGCGTCGTCACAAAGAATAGCTATTACCTAGTAATAGCTATTATTTAAAATGGGGTAAAACTCAGGCATAGCTGTACCCGAGCTTTCTCATGGTTTTTGCTATTCCATGACTGAGGGAATAGCTCTGAATTATGATAAGATAAAAATGTCCCTTATAACTTAAAAATATTACAACTCTAGACTTATATATTTTTTTTCTTCTAATTTTTCCTTATTCTTTCTCTCTCTTCTCGTGTTCTTTCCTCTCTCATTCTCTATCTAAGTGGCACCAACGTCGGAGATAACGTTCGTTGCGGCGGTGACGACGGTGGCAACGACGACGATGGAGGTTTCACGACCGAATGTGGTTGAAAAAGATTCAAACGAGAGATCTAGCCAGATCTGGCCTTGGGAAGCACTAGATTTGGTGCTTCCCGACCAGATCCCAAGGTTGGATCTGACACTCCACGGTCATATCCAGTCATGAGAAGGTACCGATCTGGCACCGTAGTGGCCAGATCCGGCCACATGGTGCGCCAGATTGACGTTTTATTACACCGATCACCTTTCCGACGACCGGCTTATGAAGAAGAAAAAAAAAAAGAAAAAAAAAGAATAAAAAAGAATAAATTATTTGTAAAATTTAAAATATTAATATTTTAAACTATTAATGTTTTATTTATTAAATTATTAATATATTAAACTTTTAATGAGTATAAATAAAAAATAAAAAGTAACCCTATTTTAATCATAATAATATTAAATTATAAATAAAATATTATTAATTAAAATATTAATAATTAAATTATACTAAAATATTAATATTTAAATTATTAATATTTTAATTAATTATAAATTATTAATATTTAAAAAATAAAATAAAAATAAATAATTATATATAATAAAATGTATTTTATCTTTTTATTTTTTATTTCTTTCTTATTTCAAAGTTATTGTTACCAACAAAACACTGTAATAAGTCATAATAATTATTTCATTCATCATACAAAACTACGTAATACTTATTATATTCTATTTCCACGTAAAAATTATTTTATTCCATTCCTATCTATTCCGCGAACCAAACATGCCATGAGTGTAGTTAAAGTAGGTTTTTTACTAATTCATTGTTTGAAACTGCATGGTTTAAGATAAGGTAACAACATTGATAAAAAAATCATAAACCTAGGTGGGATAGGAGAATGGAGATTATACTGAGAAATAAAAATTTTAAAGATGATAATGGAGATTATACTGAGAAATAAAAAATTCAAAAATGAAAAACAAAATTGTGAGAGATAATGCCCATACGTGGTCTTGATAAATATTATTTTTTATTTTATCCATTTTCATGTTCATTCTTTATTTTGATTCCAAATTATTGAAAATCAAATAACATATTTTCTTTATAATCAACTTCTATTTATCATCTTTAACACCCAATAACTCCATTAGTAATGACAAAACATATTTTCCATAACATTATCCCAATCTCAGTTTAAAAAGTCAGAATACAATTTACTTATACACTTTTAAAAATAAATTTTTCAACAAAAATTTATATCAAAAACCTCCCTTAGTTCCCCTTGCAGCTTTTTTACCTTACTTCACACCTTTTTTATGTCAGATTATAAATATTTGCAGCATAAATATAGTGATTAAAACTTAAAAGTATCTTTATCTTTGCCTAAACTTTAAAATATGCTTTAAAAGCATATAGATTAACAAAACCATGAAACTTGTAGTTCAAATTCAATCTTTGACAAATTGGTTTATTGAAGCATCTCAGTCTACAAAAATAAACCCAAGCAAAATTTAATATGAATAATCTCAAAACGGTCGTAAAAAACATATAAAAAACAACAAGATGTCTAACAATATGAAAGCAAAAAATAAAAACAAAGAAAATAAATAAATAAATTTATATTTTCTGCATTTCTACCTTTGTAACAATAGAATGGGGCAAATTCTCCAAACTTGATACGATTGCCACTTTTATTGCCTTGTGTCTTGTTTGGATGGCACACTTCTTCTTTCAAACTTTGAATCTATATGACAATAAAACAACTCAAAATTAATAAAATATTTAAAAAGAAAATTCTATTTGCTTGTAGAAATAAAAAAAGTTCACTTGAATTGAGGAAAAAAATTAAAATAAAGATATCCAATTCAATTAAAATATATCCTATGATCAAGTTCAAATAAATTTCAATAGCATAAGAATTGCATGAACTTGATTAAAACTCCTATGTGTGGAAACACAAAAAAAAAAAAAAATTCTTCATGTTCTACTTAAAAGAAAAAACTTATTTATTTATTTTTTTTAAGAAATATATATATACACACATCCCCAATACTTTTATTTATTTTTTCTCAAATTTGATTTATTTCTCTTACATAGTTTTAAAATCCTTACTTTATTTACAAGTTTTATTGCATCACCTTAACTTTAAGTTTTAAAATATCTTCCATTTTGTTACGGAACCTCGTATTTACAATTTTAATGACGGCAAATGCACTAAATCTATTAAGTTAAAAAAAAATAGAGAGATGATGGTTTTTAAAAAAAAAATTGAAGAAGAAAAATGGGGAAAAAAGAAAAAGAAAAAGAATTCTAAGGGAAAAAAAAGGAAAAAAAGAAGGAAAGAAAAATAATTTTAAGGGGAAAAGGGAAACAAGAAAGAAAATATATAATTCCAAGAGAATAAATATATAAATAATATTTTTAAATTTTGGGCCTAGAAATAATTAAACCCATGTCCATAAATTTTGATCTTAAATAAGATACCACTATTCTAAATTAATTCATTTGATTTATTTAGGGCTAACAAAATTATATATTTACAATTTTATACACATAAAAATTAAAAAAAATGAAAACTGAAAGGTGACACCACCACTAGCTCTAATCTTCCTTTTCATTACATTTGATACATCCTTTTTACTTATTTGTAACGTTTCTTCTTTTTTCACAAAATGATAATTTTATTATTAAAAATAATAAATTCAAATAATATATCAACGATTCACATGAATAAAAATAAACATACTCATTTAATGTTAATCACTAATTTATGTAAGTTGTACTATAAAATCGAAAATATTTATAAAAAAATTATAACAATTACACTTACAAATACATTTATGATACAAGCTACATTAAAAAAATATATGCTACAATTAGTCGATTTTATGTTTAGTTAGATAATTTAGTGTTAATTCTTTGTCCTTCTTATTATTATCTTATTCTAAATTGGAACATCTGACCTTATGCTAGTTATACATGAATCAATATCATGAAAAGTTGTAAGATTGTTCATTCTGGCCAATTCAAGCAACAAAACAAATTGATATCATAAGGATAATTTTTGATTGGGAAATCACAGCTTCTGCAATCAGAGATTGGAAAATTGGTAGTCTCGAAGGGTGTGGCAATACCCCACGTGTCACATGAAACAGGTCAGGGCTAGCACGTGAGCCACTACTGCTAGCAACTCAAAGCAGAAGTGACAGCTAATTCGCTTCTGGTCTCAGTCACAGGGCGTAACCATTTCCAAATCATTTGCCCACCAGGACCACCCCCCGCACACACCCAACCCACAGCCAAAAAGAGGTTGCACGTGCCAATCAGCCCAAAAGAGGAGAGTCAAAATGATATGCTCACCGCATCCCACTCCCAATTCTTTGCTTACACTCCTTTTTTCTGACGAATGAGTGATTTAACCTGTAAAAAGAATCGAGCGGTGGAAGCAAAGGGATTGCTCGGGGTTTTGTGTTTGACAAATCTACTGCTTTGCAAATGGATTCTTCAAAACGAAGTAGTTGGTTAGTTCAAACAAACCCATCTTTAGGCCACTGTTTTTAATTTTGGACCCACAATTTACAGAATATTTTTCTATTCTCAAGGATCCTAATATGCAATTATGCATCATTGTGCAAAAATTTGGATAAATTCCGATGGGCTGTTGGAGGTGAACAAGGGGTGAGAAAGAGGAGCAATGTCCTTTTTACCTTGACCTTATACCAGACGGTCAGCCCGCTTTTGTTTACTCGTTTCCTTTTTTCTAATCTTGTTTTTAAACCTGTGGCTTTCATTGTTGTCACACCTCTTATCTTAAAGTTTCTCTTTCCATAAATATTGCATGAGAATTTTAATTTTGAAGCAATAATTATGAAAGTATTGTCGATTTCCTCTTGCAAACAAACAAAACTTTACCCATCTGTAATATCAAGTCATTATTGCACGATTTAATGATTGGTACAAACAAAACGTGTGAAACATAAAATATAGTACTGTATCAACTACATACATCCCTGTATTCATATGTTATTAGTTATATAATAATTGAGTTTGACTCAAAAAATGATAACATTTTCACCATCGAGACAAAGCCTCCTCCGATAAAATGTTGTATTCCACTCGAGACAAATTTTAATTTTTGTCTACGTGGTGGCTCACCACACCTTGTATGGATGAACTGATTGGTTAAGTTGAATAGTAGGTTGTAGTAGTATTAGACAAAAATATAAATCATGCGGGAATATGGAAATTTGGCTATTGGCCAGAGTGTTGGACACTGATGTCCACATCGCAGCAGGACCATGGGGAAAACTGGGAATTGATTGCATTTTTTTTTATTTTTTATAATTTACTGGAACATAATAATTTTCCTGGCTTCGAAGCCGTATTATTGGAGGCATGAATAGGATATTCCAACAGAATGCTTGCCAAAATGCAGACATTGCTATTTGTTCCGTCAACTTAATTACAAGCAGGTAAGGAGAGAAAATCAGAAAAAAGTTTGGAAAGCGCTCTGGTAATACCTGGAGATCCGGAGGTGATTTGGCTTCGTTGAAGCCTCGATTACCGTTGCTTTTGGAAGTTGTGATCAAATTCTATTAAAAAAAAACCGCATCGGACACTGTTAATTATGATTCCTGTATTTTCTTTACAAAGAAGAATCACATCACAATGTTTCTACTATATTAAACTTGATTTACTAACATTACATATTCATATCTAGTGTGTATATAGATTATGTTCCATAAATTCTTCAATTTTATTTTAATGTATTATTGTGCAATATTTTTTAAATAATTTACTACAAAAATTACAAAATACATAATGATTTCGTGTCGAATACGTAGCAATAATTAACACTTATTGTGTAATATTTTTAAATCATCTATTAAAAAAATAACATTCTCATGTAGTGATAACTGACACCTTATTCCCGAGTTCATGTAACATGATATATGTTCATAAAAAATTCTTTTTTTTTTTCTCATCTCTGTCGCCTAGGAAAAGGAAATGGTGGTTGTTGGATGGTATTACAAGCAAGAGATAAAGAATAACAATGAAAGAGGTGATAACAATGAATGCGAAAGAGGCAACCATAAAGCTTTTTATTTTTGCAAAGATTGCAAATTTAAAGTTTTAAAAATATTTGAAAAAATTAATGTTTTAATTTAAAAAGAAAATGTAGTAGTTCGTAGTACATTTATTTCAATAAACTTAAAGAAAAAAAGTTTCTTAAATTAAATCATGAATCGTCAAAGTAAAAATTTGATGTGCCTATCCCATTATTACCATCACTGTTTAGCAGTGAAACACTACTTTAATGATTGAAATTTCTAAATCATTTGACTTAATAATATCGTGCTTAGAATGCACAACCTGATCAGCGCGTTGATGAATCCATCTCAAGTTGGCCCGACATATCGATCATGCAGATGCTTCACTAGCAGAAAAGATTATCTTGAATTTATGGTGGATGCGGTTGCACTGGAACCTCGTATTAAATGCACTCCGGCAGGTACGGTAGTTAACCCATCCATCAACTCTTGTACGCCCTCACTCTACGGGCAGGGATTCACCGGCTTAAATGGACGACAGTGGGCCCCACCGGCACTTGCTGACATGGAATTGGCTTTACGTTCCTCGCGGCCTCGCATCGCCGATCTAATTCCTACGTGTAAAGCGTGAAAGGAAAAGACTAAAAGCACCCATCACATGGGAGAATATCCCTCAACCCCACCGTCCATTAGTTCTTCCTTTTTAAATTCTCATTTCTGGCGCGTGACATACAATCGCACTTGTTTTCATTGTTTTGACTCGGGCAAGGTCCCTAGATTTTTCCTCGACGACTTCGGTTAAAATTGGAATTACATTATCAAAGTCGAATTATTTTTTTATCAAAAATCAAATCACAATAGATTAATATTTTTCAAATAATTCAATTTGGGTATATAATTTAACTGTAAAGAAAACAATCTCATATCTCTTAATCTATTGTACAATAATAATCAAAGTAAAAAGTATATAATTATTCATGATTTTACTTAGAAGTAAAGGAATTAATTGTTCATAAACATTAAAAATTTCAATTTAACAATTTAAAATTAAACTAAATACAACACAAATATAAAGACATCAAACAAAGATTCAAATATAAATACTAAATAAAAATTATATTTACAACAAGTATATAATTTAAGCATTTAACAGATGTTAAACATATAAATGTTCCATAATTTAAGCATACTCTCCACCACCTTCACTCATTTAAATATTATCTATATATAATCGATATTAGTTCTTTGACCAACAAAAAAAAATCTTTAAGCATTGCGTTGAATTAATGTACAAGGAGAGATTTTGTGTTGGTCTCCCACTAACATGACCTGGCTAATTAATCTAATCAACCATTACATTGAATTTAAAGCATACTATTAATTTAATTTATACTTCAATTATGTCTTCTTATCAAAGTCACTATCGTACTCCTCATCTCTTTGAAAAAAAAAAGTAAAACATGTATGCAACTCCAACTAATTATCATAGCTCTTTAGCTTTGTATTACTCACATTTTCATTTATTTATAGTTAGGGACAATATCGGATAGCTTCTACAATTTTATTAAAATTATATAGTAAAACTTAAAATTTTAATAAAAATAATCATTTTGTCCATACGAAATTAAAACAACCCAATGATCTAATAATTATTTTATATAAAACTCTATATTATACTATGTATATCATCTTTCGATACATTTTATAAAAACAAAATAATATTTGATTGTATATAAAATATTTTATAAATAAAATCTTTTGCAACTTTATATTCAATGCTTTTTTGAATGAAATAAAACCTCTATATAGCAAAGTGATATAAAAAATTTATACGACCAACTTTAAAAAAAAAAAAAAACTAAACCTAAGTTAATCTTTCATAACTTTGACTATGATAAAAAATTATTTAGATAAATTGACATCTAATATAAATTTCTGCATTTGTCCTTGTTCACAGTCATAAATACACGGCTGTGAAGTTAACTGATGAGAAATATGTATATTGTTTGAAAGTGCCTTTTATGATAAATAAGGATGGCTACCTCTTGCCAATTCATTTTGATTGCTACTATGTTTGTTCACAAGCTACTATTTCCACTGATTACGAAATGTGGTATTCCTTATCGTGTTATAGTTAAAAGCTGATCCCAATAATTACATATAGATACGTATTTTGTCTTTTATTCAATCGCTTTATATAAATTAAAAAATAAATGGTGATAGAATGCGTTAATAAATAAATTTATTATCGATTTAAATCAATTTAAATTAAATTAAAAAATAAAACAAATGGTTATTAATTTTTTATTATACATTGCTTACACATCTTGTAATTTTAAAATTTTTAAATAGTATATTTTATTTATTTATTTAATATTTTGTGGATAAGTTTTGTTCTCAAAATGAGTTAAATCGTTAATTTTTTAATCAAATTAATAAAATACTTCTAAGTATGGATAAATATTCTAATTTTTGAATCAATCACTATTTTTATTTTATTAAGTGAAATTAATGGTATAATTTATTTCTGAAATAAAACTTATTTACACAGATTAAGTTTTGTTCAAGAAAATCGACGAGATTTAGGTGAAAAAATTAAGAATATAGGTTGTGTAAGTGAAATTTACCGATATATGATTAACAGTCATTTTTCAACTGAGTCAAGGTGATAATATACAAATTTTTATTGTCATTCACAATTAATAATAAAACAGTGAGTAATAGTAGTTTTTATAGTCGTTATCATGATTTTAGCGAGACTCACTCATATATGGAAAATTACACGCCTTTTCCTTTTACAGTGAGACATCAAAGGAATAAAATTCACGTGAATCACCAACAACAGCTATCAAATGGCTCACCAAAAAAGGAAACAGCCAAGTCTTAGCCAAAAAATGAAGAAAAAAAGAACACTTTAGGGAAATTTGTGGCAAAATGAAAATACTTCAACTAATAATATTCTCTTACATGAATTCTTAATTGAGAAATAGAATATCGACAGAAATTACGTGGGGCCATTGAGGAAGTTACAACGATCGGTTCACTCATGACGTGTCGCAATCTTATCAAATGCAGACAATAGCACTTTCTCCCCACGACGCTCCGGTCCACTCCCTGGCTTCGCACACAGTCTTTGTGTTTTCCTAAAAAATTTAATTACTAGGTTACCCCTGTTTCTTTTAGCTGTCAGCCTAGCTCAGCGAGTAGACTTCATTTTTTTTTAAGCGAGCGGTTAAACCGTCCACAATAATTTTACTAATTTTAGCTTTGTCTTCACTCGTTATTTTCCAATTTGTCGTAATCTCCACCCGCAGTTATTCCCGCTCATTTTAGCTCTTTATTTTTTTTCAAAATCCCTCTACTTCGCGGGTCCATTTCACGGAGTTTAAAGTTTGAACTGCCATTCCCTTCATTCCACGTCACCACCAACCTCCACGTCACGCCACAGTAAAAAAAGAGAAAATTTGAAATTTGTAAATTCAAAACTTTAAAAAATTACAAAAAACAAATCCATCGTTCTCTTCTCCCACCAGTCATTGGAATCCTTCATTTCAATTTCAAGCTTTCGACTCTATTTTTTATTTATTTATTTAGTTTTCTGTCTGCAACTCGTCTTTGTCTTAAAGAAGAAGAAACAATCTCTCTCTTTCTTTCTGTTTTCTTCCACTTTCTATAGCTACTCTCCTGTAAGCAATAAAGCGGGTTTAAATTAAATTCAGAAAAGGAAAAAAAATCGAAATGCTCTTAGCTTTTGTGTGTTAAGCCATGTGAGCTTACTGACACATTCTCTTCTTCTTCTTTCATTCTTTCTATTCTCACGCATTCTCCTTACAGATTCACTGACTCAGTGAGTCACGCAAACACTCTAAAATGGCGTCTTCTTCTCGAGCAAGGAGCAGCTCGCCTTTCTCGTATCGGAAACCTTCGAGTCCGTTTTCCTCCACTTCTTCAGCTTCTTCATTTATGAGCAACAAACTAATGCCGCGCACGTGCTCGTCGTCGGCGTCTTCGTACTTCAACTCGGGAAGTGGATACGGTTCCCGATCCATGACGCCGAGTCGGTCGAGGTCCGATTCGACGTACTACGGTTCACGCGGCGGTTACAATGCTCGAACACCGGTGGCTTACTCGCCGGAGGAGATAATAGGCGAGCCTTTGGAAGCGCCAAGATCTAGAGATAGTATTTCAGTTACGATTCGGTTTCGGCCGTTGAAGTAAGTGTAGATCTGAGTGTAGCAGATTGGATCTGTGCAGAGGATTTTATCGATTTGATTGTTGTCAGAGTTTTATTTTCAGGTAATGCAATTCCTTTGATTTTTTTATTCATTTTTATTTGTTCGGTTACAGTGAAAGAGAATTCCAGAAAGGGGATGAGATCGCGTGGTACGCGGACGGGGATAAGATTGTGAGAAATGAGTATAATCCAGCTACGGCTTACGCATTTGGTAATTGCCGAATTGATATTTAACTTTTTGCTTTGAAACTGATTGCTGATTCCCCTCCCCTATTTTTTGTAGTCATTTTCTGGAATGTAAGTGCAAATGCCGGTTGCTGAATCTATCAATTTGAAATGTTTTCCAATTAAACTAAGAAATTTATATTAATTTGGTCGGGGATTTGGTGGTTTTTGGTAATTAGAGTTTAATTTATAAAGCTCTTTGCTTATTTCTGGTTAAAATGGGGAGACCATTGGGTTTTACATTTGAGTACAGATTTAGCACAAATTTGATGTTTAAGCAGCGGCAACGAATGTGGATTTAATATGAAGGTTGTTGGTTTATTTTTGACAGACAGAGCATTTGGACCTCACGCAACTTCTCAAGAGGTTTATGAAGTAGCTGCTAAACCTGTAGTGAAGGCTGCAATGGAAGGTGTTAATGGTATGTAAATTGAATTACTCGAACCTGAATTGATTTCCTTCAGTTGATTGTTAATTTTAACTAAAAATATCTGAGATTAATTTATTTGAAGTCAATTATTGTCAAGTTGCTCAAAGATGTTGGCTTGTGTAAATTCTGAAATTGTATTATGTATCAAAATTAAAGCTACTATTGGCTTGTTGGAATTGCAGGAACTGTTTTTGCTTATGGTGTTACAAGTAGTGGGAAGACACACACTATGCATGTAAGTCTAGTTGCCTCTCATCAAACTTCTTTTATCCACTGTTTTCCTATTTTCAATTGGAGTACCATAGGGATTCTTAAAATCAAGTTGTGTGTCAATCTTGTTGCTTGTTATCTGTCAAGAAGACCTGTTCATTGATCATATCATTTGGTTGTATAATCATACATCCAGATATTTAAGTGTAGCAAATTTGCTAGAGTATGTTGCATTTGATTAAATTTTTCTTGATAGGGCAGTTGGGGAAGGGAACTCCTATAATAAATAATTGTGGGGTTTCCTCCACAAATGGTAACAAG
This sequence comes from Theobroma cacao, assembly GCF_053813885.1. Lineage (NCBI taxonomy): Eukaryota > Viridiplantae > Streptophyta > Magnoliopsida > Malvales > Malvaceae > Theobroma > Theobroma cacao. Next base: position 3,962,150 of record NC_142640.1, read on the forward strand.
ATTCAATTACAAACAGTGAGGATATTACACATTCAAAAATAGAAGAAGGCAATCGCATTTGATTCTCTTAAAGCTTATAATCAGTGGAGTTATTTGTGTTGCTTTTAGTTTATACTTAGACTCTACATGAACTTAGTAACTTGAGAACCTTAGTGCCAACTACCAAAATTATGCTAAATATATCCATCATGAAAGTTAGTAATCACAAATGTAGCATGGGTAATGCTTTCAGGAATATGTTCATCAATCAGAGCATCTTCACTTGTATAGAGGTAGTAATGAAACCAAGCTATTTGTTCATATTAAATTCCAGTTTCATACTCTATGCATCTCTTATATACTATGAAAAAGGCAAAACAAAAGAGAATTTCGTACTTGCATTTCAGTTCAATGTTATTTTTACCAGTTCCCTTCTTTCTGGAGACGTTCTGTTGTGTTAACACTCTATATTCATTTGGGCCACTTTGTTGGCAAAAAATATTAGTAATATGCTCTTGAGGAAATTTATATATATTGTTTCAATCAAATTAATATTAATATGCTCAGCATGATAGTCCTGAAAATTATCAATAGTTTTTTTTATCTATTCTTAAATATGAGTTGTGTGTGTTATCCTACCATATAACAATATAGTTATTTCCAGTCATCTTACTTTTGATTTGATTTGTTTGTTTGATAATATGCACAGGGAGATCAAAATGCTCCTGGTATTATACCATTGGCAATAAAGGATGTGTTCAGCATCATCCAAGATGTAAGTGTTCTGACATCATTTATTAGGCCTAACTATAGAACTGTCAGATGAATGCTTCTTTTTCCATTCCTTTTCAACAAGTTTTGTTTCTTTCACCTACACTTGCCCCTATTTGACTTGAGCTCATTGGCTCCATTTCCCAACAAACCACCCAATTTTCTCCTCAAATTTCAGCTAATCAGTATGTTCTATGAACCTGTGGGTTTTTTATGGACCTTATGGTAACATGTTATGCTATGAAGTGTCAGTAGGGACAACATTGCTTATAGAAGTTACCTTTGGCACTGATTAACAAATGTTCTTTCCTTTTCTTTTTAATTCCATAGTTTTATTTATTTATTTATTTGTTTTTTTTTTGGGTTCCATGCAATCTTAATTTTTATTTTTGCTACATTTTATAAAAACAAAGATGCATTCACTGGTTTTTTAGGCAACACTTTAGATACCTTCTTTCCCAATGCTTTCATTTATTTAACGTTCAAAATTCAGTGATATTGATTGTCTTGGATGGTACTTATACCACAAAAATGTTTGATTGCTGCAGCATAGTTTACTTGCTTTTGATTTTTATCCCCATATTAATTTTTTTTAAGAGCTATCCCCTTATTATTGAATGGATAAAGTTTGAATGACTAACTGTGCCCTTACTTCAGACTCCGGGGCGAGAATTCTTACTCCGTGTGTCGTATCTTGAAATCTACAATGAGGTGAGTGGTACTTCTAAATATATGATTGAATGTATGAATGGCTCTTGAAGTTAGGATTTCTTTCTTTAGGTTTTATATTTCTGTTGATGCAGTTAATTTTATAAAGTCACATTAGTAAGGATAGTTTTGTTCAACTGTTATTCAAATTTCTGGCCTTCAGCCCCTTTACTTATTAGTTAGAATTTCTTTTAATATGGTTTGAGCGTTATCCTGCTTCTGATATCAGGTGATAAATGACTTACTTGATCCAACTGGTCAGAATTTGCGCGTTAGAGAAGATGCCCAGGTCTTTTGCTCAACTTATTTCAAATTCTTGCATGGTGTTTTATTGGTTAATGACCTCTCTCTCATTCTCTCAAAAAAGTCATGTACCCAAAGACACACCATGCTTTGCATCCAACATCAACCTAAAGTATCTTCTTTATAAATGTTTCTTTTTCTTTTCTTCTGGGTGGCTTTGGGTTAAGAGAATCAGAAATGGTTCAATAAAGTTGCTGATGGAATGGCTTGCAATTAATGTATGTTAGTTTTGTACTTTTGCTTATGTTTGCATTATCTTTCCAGGGAACTTATGTTGAGGGTATAAAGGAAGAAGTGGTTTTGTCTCCTGGGCATGCCCTTTCTTTTATTGCTGCAGGGGAAGGTGCTTTCTAGGGTTACTTTTGCTGTTTTCCTGCCTTTTTCCTTCCTATTTTATTTTTCCCCTGCAATATGAATGATCTTTTGTGAGAGTTTTTGTACTACTAAGACTGCTAAGTTTCCATTCAATGTGTTTTGGTGGCAGAGCATCGTCATGTTGGTTCAAATAACTTCAATCTCTTGAGTAGCCGAAGTCACACCATATTTACACTGGTAAACATTCTTGATATGAAAACTTGTTCATTGCTGTGTCAACAATTTGTGTAAATTTCAAAACTTTTTTATTTATTTTCTGTTCTGGATGTCTGGTTCTTTCTTGTTTCTGAAACAAAATGGATTCTTATGTTGTACATGCCTTTCAATTTCATGTTCTGTCTCTAAACTAATGACAAATTTGCAGATGATTGAGAGTAGCGCTCATGGTGATGAATATGATGGAGTGATCTTCTCTCAACTTGTATGATTTATTTCATCTGTTATTATTCACCAAAGAATATTCCTCTCTGGTAAATGGCTTGACTTGCTAATTTCTTTGTCTCCTTTTATGCAGAATTTGATTGATTTAGCAGGATCTGAGAGTTCAAAAACTGAAACAACTGGGCTAAGGAGAAAGGAAGGATCTTACATAAACAAAAGTCTTCTGACTCTTGGAACTGTGGGTGCCTTGTATAAACATTGTTATTAATGAATGATTATTACTTTCTCCATGTTGAGCATGTCCTTTCAACTACTCTGCAGGATTATAGTTTCTGTTGAGTTGTTTGAGAAATGGAGTTGAATCTAGACAAATTCATTTTCTCCAACAGTCTCAATTAATTACTGATAAAAAAAATTCTGGAGTGGATGCTAAGTTTTCTGGTCAAATTATTCATTTCTGTTGACTTGTTTATAGCGGCTACCTAGCTGGTATCTATTGACTATTATTTTTAGTTTTTAATTAGATCATATGGTTTTGATGTGAAGGTGATAGGAAAGCTGAGTGAAGGAAAAGCATCTCATGTTCCATATCGAGACTCCAAGCTTACCCGTCTATTGCAATCTTCACTGAGTGGGCATGGACATGTTTCAGTGAGTTTAAGACATGCCAGCCATCATTGTTAACAAACAGTATATTGATCGTATATCTTATTGGTAACTGGGCATCATATGCTAATTCTTATAGGTTCATATCCATTGGATGTTACCTGCCTCCAACATCAAATTTTAATTTTACTCTATCTTTCAGTTATTTCTCTAATCTTATTATATAACTTTTTTCTGCAATTATAAATCCTTTATCGATATGTAAGAAAAAGTTATTCACCTATTTGCAATTTTTTCTTTAAATTTCAGCTAATTTGCACAGTTACACCTGCATCTAGTAATATGGAGGAAACTCATAATACCCTGAAGTTTGCAAGCAGGGCAAAGCGAGTGGAAATCTACGCCTCGCGTAATAAGGTCTCTATAACCTCAGTGTGATTTTTATCTTTTTATTAGCTATTCACAGTGAGATATATTTAAGACCCAATCTTATGCTGCTTTCAATACTAAATTTTATTCCAGATTATTGATGAAAAATCATTGATTAAGAAGTATCAAAGAGAAATTTCAGTCCTCAAAGAAGAACTTGATCAGCTAAGGCAGGGAATGCTTGTTGGTGTTAGTCATGAAGAACTTATGAGCTTAAGGCAACAGGTTGGCATTTTGCTTCCCACAGTCATATTGTTTTATTTGATTGCGTAATTGTTTACTTTAGTCTTCATGCTTTGCTTTCTTTATGGTACAGTTGGAGGAAGGTCAGGTGAAAATGCAATCTAGATTAGAAGAAGAGGAGGAAGCCAAAGCTGCTTTGATGAGCAGAATCCAAAGGCTTACCAAGCTTATACTTGTTTCTACCAAAAATACCATCCCAGGATGTTTGAGTGATGCACCAAGTCATCAAAGGAGTCATTCTGTTGGTGAGGATGACGTAAGTCTTTATTATCTATAGGTCGAACCTAAAGTGTAATTCTCTAATACTGTCATTCTTACTACCCCAGTCCATATGTTTAAAAAAGTTAAGAGTACACAAATGGTCTACATACACACATGGGGCAATGGCTCATTCTACTCCAATGACCTAAAAAGACGAACCAAAATCTTTTCTATATCTTGAAATTTGTGAGTGTTAATAACTCGATTCATCAGGCTATGCATCTGTATCTGTATATCATATCTCTCTGTTACTGGGTTTACTATCCCCACCGTCTTTTCTTTAGATGGACTGCATTATCTAGTCATGGGAACTTTTGTAGGTATTGGTTTTCCATCTATTGACATGACTATGATGTTAATTTTTGGCACTTTTCCTTCATCAGAAACTGGATGTACCGCGAGAAGGTACCTTGCTCATAGATAGTGAGAATCAAAAAGATTCTCCATCTTCAACTGCAGTGCATGCTTCTGATCCATCTTTTGAGTTTAGACACAGAAGATCATCCAGCAGAAGGAATGATGAGCTCTCACCAACTTGCAGTACTGTCACTGAGTTAACTCAGGCGGGTGAACTTATCAGTGGGACTAAACTGCTTGCTGTAAGTTTTGCTTATTCATTTATTTCTAAATTTTCAATTCTTGTTTTCTTATGTTTTTTCAGAAGGATACCTTGTATTTTGTAAAACTTCTCTCTTTCCAACTTGATAGTGGATGTGGAGGGGCCGACATCCTATAATTAGGGCTAAATTTCAGTCCTAGCCATCTTTTTTACTTCATTTTGTCTTCTGTTTTTTTTTTTTAATAATGGTTTAGTTTTAGGTCTCTTTTTGTTCTCCATTTAGTGTAGCCAACCAAAAATATGTGCCTTTTAGACTTTTTTGGTTTTGATTCTGGTTAAAAATTTCCCCTACCTATTACATAAGACTGTGCTATAAACAGGTCTTGCTAAACTTTAGGAAATAGAATATGTGAAAATCATCAGGTGTATTCCTTTGCAATATCTTTTAAGTTACACTTTAAGACATTTACACTTCGGTGGAGGAGTATCATTTCAGCATGAGCCAGACAGTAGTTTGACTCTTATTCTATTGCACATGGTTTCCCTTTCTCATAGGCATCTGCAGCTGAAATTTGAAGTCCCCTCACCACCTGGCACCCACCCAAACACACTTTAGTTTTGTGAGAAGATATTCCAAGAAAATCTCAAGCCTTGGTTATTTTTTTTTTTTGCTTGTGTTTTGAGCATTTTATATTTTACCTTTGAGTCACAGAATATAGTAACATATCATCTTCCATAAATACTTTAGTGAATCACAAATCAGAATTGCCTTCCTTAATGCTATCAATCTTTCTAATTTCCTTAATTGATATTGATAAGGTAATGATAAAGGCAAACACTTCTATGGTTATAGGGTGGGATGACATCAGATCAGATGGACCTTCTTGTTGAGCAAGTTAAGATGCTTGCTGGAGAGATTGCATTTGGCACCAGTACCCTGAAACGCCTGGTGGACCAGTCTGCAAACGATCCTGATAGCTCAAACATTCAGGTATTCTTTTCCTCTGTCTTACATCTATAGCACATGTTAATTCAGAGGCAGTACTGATGGATGTTCTTGTGGCTGGAAGAGGTGGGGGTTTTGTTGGTATTTTTGGGCAACTTACTTTACTATGACAGAGGAAACAGTGAACTGACGTATTATTAATACTTATCTCCAGTCTATGATAAATCTCAATATTATCTCGTTGTCCATGAGGTTATAACTAACAGGTTAAGTTTGAATCTAATCAATGGAAGGGGGATTGCAATTTAGACTAAACTTTCAGTTCTTACTTGTATTTCTAGCATCTATCTATTCAATATTAAGCTTTCATATTTTTCTTAAGGTTCTAATGAGCTTATGTGGGTGTTTTCTAGACACAGATTCAGAATTTGGAAAGAGGGATTCAAGAAAAGAAGAGGCAGATGAGGGTTTTAGAGCAACGCATAACTGAGAGTGGTGAAGCTTCAATTGCTAATGCATCATTTGTCGATATGCAGCAGGTAGTGTTGTCATCCTGTTTATGATTATGTTGTTTTTACTAATGTTTTTTATTTTTTGTTAAATATTTGTGAGGGTTTTATTGCCACTGGTCTTTGGCTTAATTCTAAATGCTATCTTTTTGCAACAGACAGTTATGAGATTGATGACCCAGTGTAATGAAAAGAGTTTTGAGCTGGAGGTGAGTGATTTGGTTCCATTCTTCTATTAATTATGGAGTTAAATTGGGCAGGCACTCTTTCACCACTGATTAAGGCTTGTTAAACATTGATAGTTTATTAAGTACTCAAATTTTCTGGTGGTAATATTAGTGATGTAGCATTGATAAACAGGATTCTTAATGTTCATCATGTAATCAAGTTGATTTTTTTCCTTGATACAGATAAAATCAGCAGATAATCGTATCCTCCAAGAACAACTGCAGAACAAGGTGATAGCCTTGTGTTTGATGCCTTTTACCCTCTATTCATTAAATGAGTTGTTATCTCTAATTATAAATTGTAGCAGTTGGTCCTTTTAATTTAGGTGCTGCTAGCTTCTTAAGTAAATCAATATGTTGTACCTGTTAATAGTTTATCCTCCATCCATAATAATGGAACTATTTTTCATGCATGCTTTGGTCGTTGGCAGTGTTCAGAGAATGAGGAATTGCAAAAGAAGGTGAATCTCCTGGAGCAGCGGTTGGCATCTATCTCCGGTGATAAATTATCATTGTCTTCTGAACAGGGAATATCTGAAGAATATGCAGACGAGTTAAGAAAAAAGGTTCAATCTCAGGTAATTTACTTATTGCTGGGATTGTCTAACTCTTAAAGACTTCAGCTTTCTGTTGTCACAAGTTTTGGTCTTTTAAGTAATTGTAAATTTTGTGAGGACTATCTTAGTGCGTAGATGGCATGCAATATCTTTTAAGTGATTGTTTTTAGCATAGTCCTTGGTCTTCCATGCACCTTTGCACTGATATGAAAGTTGTGTTTATATCTGCAGGAGATTGAGAATGAAAAGCTAAAACTAGAAGAGGTGCAGCTTTCAGAGGAGAACAGTGGATTGCATGTCCAAAACCAAAAACTTGCTGAAGAGGCTTCGTATGCAAAAGAATTGGCATCTGCTGCTGCTGTTGAGTTGAAGAATTTGGCTGGTGAAGTGACCAAGCTCTCAGTACAGAATGCAAAACTGGAAAAGGAATTGTTGGCTGCTCGAGAGTTGGCACACTCTAGAGGCTCTGCTAATCAAACTGTCAATGGTGTCAATCGCAAGTATAGTGATGGCATAAGACCTGGGAGGAAGGGGCGGCTCTCTGGCCGCTCTCATGACCTTTCAGGAGCAGCTGGTGATGACTTTGAGCCGTGGAATCTTGATCCAGATGATCTAAAGATGGAACTGCAGGCTAGGAAACAAAGGGAGGCAGCTCTTGAAGCTGCATTAGCTGAGAAGGAATTCATCGAAGATGAATATAGGAAAAAGGTTGAAGAAGCAAAGAAGAGGGAGGAAGCTCTGGAGAATGATTTAGCTAACATGTGGGTGCTTGTTGCTAAGTTGAAAAAAGAGGGAGCTGCTACCCCTGAAAGTAATATGGACGAGCAGCATAGTAATGGTATGGAGAATGTTGATGATCCAAAAGCAAATGACATTGAGAGTAATCATATCCTGAAAGAGAGACAAGTGCCAGATGTGTCATCAAAACCAGCTAATGAAATACCTAAGGAAGAACCCTTGGTTGTTCGCTTGAAGGTTCGTTGTATCCTGTACATACTTTACTGGATCTTTGTGCGGACTTGAGTTTTCCCTGTTCCACTCTGGCTTATTTACTTCACTCTACTCCTCACTCATGGCTGTTTTAGATTTTCTGATATATGGCATGTTTGTTCCTGTTTTAGAAGTAATCTTGGTCTAAGGTTGAGTGAAATTAACCCCATTGGTCAGGGACCTCCACTGCATTTGAAAATACCAAAATACTTTCTTGTAGACTAGATTGTAACTATTTGTTTGAGGCTATCCCACCAAGTCTTTGTTTGTGTTCTGGTTTGGCATACTACATTAATGCATTATCTTCATATGTATCTTTTTATAGATGGATTATTTCCACCATTACATTAGGCTTTGTTAGACTTCCAAGTTGCATACTTCCACACGACACTTCTAGTACTAGGCTCATTAGTACTCACCTTGATTCTTGCAAGCTCATTTAGTAGTCAGTGTGCATTTTTTCTATTGCCAAATTATTCAGTTTAGCCTAGTATGCTGAGAGTATATCCTGAATAATGGAATAATGTTGCTTACCTTGATGAAGCTTTAGGACCCTGTGATTGATTCATTAATGGGATACAAAGTTTTCTTGAAAAAGCATTCTCTTTGTGATTAATTCAAGGCCATAATCACATTATTTCTGGGAGTTAAATGGTTTTAAATTGACCAGTGTAACTTACTCTTTTATTATTTTCAGGCACGAATGCAAGAGATGAAGGAAAAAGAGCTCAAATCCCTGGGAAATGGTGATGCCAATTCCCATATGTGTAAAGTATGTTTTGAATCACCAACAGCAGCAATTCTTCTCCCTTGTCGGCATTTTTGTTGTAAGTCATTTTCTACACCGTACTGTGTTATTGCGCCTACTGCTTATCAACTATATTTAGAAATGCTAATCTTGTGCTTTTTGCAGTATGTAAATCTTGTTCGCTTGCATGTTCTGAGTGTCCAATTTGTCGCACAAAGATTGCGGATAGGCTTTTTGCGTTCACTTCTTGACTTCAACTATTTATACCCTCCTAATGAAGGTCATGCTCTAGCAAATTATTTCTTTCTATTTTTAGTATCCCACTTACTTTCTATTCTCAAATAAATTGAATAAAATAAATGGAAGAAAAGAGCTGTTCGGATCATGAAATTTTAACATTTTTATCTTTCCTTATTCGCAGGGTTCATGATCACCTGTCTGCTATCTTCAATATGATAAGCGGGTGCAATTCTTTCATTAGTTGTTTGTATGTAACTGTTTAAAAGGTATATCAATAGTTTGCTGTCCTCTACCTCACTTGGGAGGCTGTAAAAATAAGAAGAGATTAGAAAGGTTAAAAAGATTTAAGAAAAAAGAGGGTAAAATCACTACATTCAAAAAAAAAAAACATTCAGATACAAGATGTTGCTTTGTTTTGAAATTCGCAGCAAAGGTTGTGATTTGTCTTCCAAACTTTCAAATTGTTATGTACAGAAACGATTTAAGCTTCCGATGAAGCAATTTTTCGTGCCGTGGCCATTTTATAAAATGTTTTGTTCATAATCATAGCTCTCTTCGTCTTAGATAAAAAGAACAGAAATTTGCCAAGAATCTGGATTTATTACCTAGCTCTATACTATTGGGTTAAAAAGTGGAGCAAACGAAAGTGAGATCAGAGCCATGTCAATGAGAAAGCGTCGAGGACAAAATGCCCAGCCTACTTAAGTTTTTCGGCTTGGATCTGGGAATTTCACTTCCGTACGCCCTGGCTGCCAGGCGTTCCTATGTAATCATGTTGTCAGCAATCCTTCAAACTTTTACTTTGACGATTAGGCTGTGATCTCTGCAAAACTGAGTTGGCGATCTCTTTCATTTCATTCCTCGTATTCTTCAAATCTCAAATCTGCCTCATTTATTTTGTTTGGTTTTAAATAAGAATAGTGAAAGAATAGTCCCAACTCCAAAAAGAATTCCCTTCAATTCAATAGAGAGAGAAACTGAGATAGTAGCATGCCTCGGAAGGAAGAAAGTCCCTAAGGGACTAAGGGGATTTTGGGGGTTTCATAATTCTTCTTTTAACCACAAGTTGTCACTTGTCACCTCTCATGCAGCTTGACCAGGATCTGGTCGTTTCTCATTAAAATAGCTGTTCTGAGATTGAGATGTCAATAGAGGAAAATTGAACTTTCTATTTCCATGTAACATATAGATAAATTACAAAAAGTAACAAAACGACACCCATAGAACAACGAGAAAATCGCTGAAAAATTAAAAAAAAAAAAAAACTAAAGGAAATTAAAACCAACGTGATCCAAAGACAGACAGATTGAACAAACATTCCTATATGGACATTCTCTTTTCTCCAGCATGAACTAGGATTTCTACCGAAATAGTCTGGATTTCTTGAGGGAGGAGGAAGAGCTGATTTGAGGAACTATAAGACTTTCACCGTTCCATCGACAGCCGAAATTCAAAACGTTTGCCTCTTTGAGCTCCTTGAATCCATCCACCAAATCATTTTGCGGAATTAAAAAACAAAGCTGAGGGGACTGCGGTGGGGAAACTTGAGGTAGCCAAACTGCTTCAGATGGAGAACAACTCAAGATTCACACAATCACCTCCCTTCACTGGTAAAAATTGCTCAAAAGTCTGCAAGAAATTAATCCCATAAATAAACATAATAAAAAAGGGGTCGTTGATAAGTCAGAACCACCCATAACTCTGCCTCTAAATCTAGATGTAAACCTTACAGAAACCATTGGCAGCGGATGAAGGCTCAAGAAAATCGTCCACGCGCCAACCTGGTAATGTTTCCATCAAGTACTCGGATATACTGCTTGTTGAAATTGAAACAGTGTCACTAGTGCAATTATCTTCAACCTTGTCAGTTGTTGAAGGCAATGGTTTCTCGATTGAAGGAGAGCTGAAGATTTCGTTATTAGAAACTGAACGGAATCTCTTGCAAGACTGGGAACTTTTGGTCTCAGAGTCAATAGTTGTTGCATTGTGGCCATTAGAGGAGGATGAAGTTGGGTTTAAACAAGGGGAAGAAGAAGAAGAAGAGAGCTTGACACCCGTTAGAAGAAACCTGTTATGTTTCTGGGTATGTTCATTGGTTCTGTGAATTGGAAGGTCACATTCTCTGCAAAGAATTGCTCTATCTTCTTGACAAAAAAGAAACGCACGCCTCACCTGCAAGCAAGATGCAATAAAAAAAATTACAGGAAAACTGAAAAACAAAGGAAATATTTCTATTTTGTATAGTACAGGGTTAATGACCTGACAGATGTCACATAGTGGCGATTCTTTGAAGGTCGGATGGAGAAGGGAGAAACGAGAGTGCTTCCTAGCTAGCTTGTTTGCATGGTGAACTCGACGATCACAGCTTTCACAAAGAGCAGCTTCATCAGCAGAGCAGAAGACCACGGCTTCATCTTTGTCGCACACATCACACCAAATCTTCATCGTTTAATTGCTTTTCCGCTGCAGCAAGCTATACCCTTTCCTTTTTTTACTCTTTTCTTCGTTTCTGATTTGTACAAGCCCCTTGATATAAAGGCTCTCGGTAGTGGAAACTGAAAAAGGATACAGACAAATGTATTATGGGCGTATGGGCAATGAGATAAACAGCTAAGTTCAGGGGTCTTTAACCCTATCTGACTTTGAAGAAAGCTCTGGACAGATCCCTAGGCTTTCTCTTTCTTGAGTATAGAGGAAGCGGCAACTTGGCTTTCTGGAGTTTTTATATTGTTCTTTTGGCTGAGGCTTTCACTCTCATTTCTGAGTGTGTCTGAATGGTTTGAGGCATGGCCAGCATTTACAACCAGTCCCTCTCTCTTCAAATTCAGGGAAGTTGCTGCTCGCTTAACTTTTCTTTCTGTGTTGATACTTAGTAATAATTTAAAGGATCTGGGACTCTGGTGTTTGCTTTGATTTCAGGTTCTGCCCCATTTTTTTAAATAATGTTTTCCTTTGGCCATAAGATCATTGTGTTGAACACAAGACACTTTCGGATTACTATAATTGGAAAGGTACCAATATATATTTACTTTAAGCCTTTCTATATTTATATTCTACGGCAAAGGTGCCGGTGTAAGAGTGTAAAAGACTTTGAATTTAATGCTCTGGGACCAGCAAGAGGTGGTTGAAGATTTGACAGTGAAGTTAATACTTCCCTATATAGAAATATAACCGGTGAAGATTTTAGATGTCCTCCTCTGTCCTCTCTTGCTTTCCCAATTTACTTAACTAGGTTTCACAATTATGTAGCAACCTAATATCCACCTAAGAAAGTAAGGGAACCCTTGTCAATATTTTTACAACTCCAATATACTTTTGATTTAAAGATTTCATCATCCAAATCTTCACAAATTTTGATAGTAGTAAAGTGTATGGGACGGGAAAAAAGATAGGAATTATCAATATAGTCCAGTTTACTCATAAATTATTTTGGATTACTTTTAACGTAATTTTGTTTTGTAATTCAGCGACAAGTGGTTATGATTTAAATTTTTTAATATTAAATTATTTAAATAATTTTAAATAATTTTTTTATTTTTTATTACATTTTATTTTAAATAAAAAGATTTTTATAATTAACGATTAATTAATTATTATTAGTCAAAACTTCACTTATCATTTTACGTTATATAATACTAATGTGACATGTTATTTTGATTAATTACAATTAATTAATTATTAATTATAAAAATTTATTTAATTTAAAATAAAAATATTGAAATGTAATTGAATGTAATAAATGGATAAAAATTTATTTTAATTTTTAAAAAATTTTAAAATATTATATTCGATAATAACTATGATTTGCAATAAAAGCTAATATATAACAGTCGACTTCATGCCAAGAACTCAATGGTCATCATCACAGCCTAGACAAGTAGGAAGCTTGTCTTTAAACAGGACTGAATGGTAGGATAAAGATAGCTCTCCAAATATTTTTTTACTTTTTTGGAGTAATTGATTGAAGATAGTAATAAATAGACTTAGCCGAACCAAAAGGACTAATAAAAGAAAATTGATTAAATTTAGTTGGAATTGCCATGTCTAGGTCGGGCCTACCGTAATTGGTGTTGGTGTAGGCCTGCAAAAGAATAATGGAGACGCTGAGGAACACGATGTTCAAATTCATTGTCATTACTGCTATTAATCAAAAGCCTCGAAAGCAACAGTGATCCATATATCCCAAAGATAATAGTTTTTCAATAATTAAGTTCGTTTCTCATTATTATATTATATATTTTGAAATTTAAGTATCTTAATTGGAAAAAAAAAGAAGAAGAGAGATTCATATGGAGCTTTTGGAATAGAAAAATACATGAATATACTGTTAGATCAAATGTTACTCTAAACTTATAATTAAAAGTGCCAACTTAATTTGGTAGTAGCAATATGACACCCTCTTTATTTTATTTAATTCAATATTCCAAATTGAATACAAAACTGTTACTTGGTAAACAAGAGTTATCCTATTGAGTTTCACATAATTAGGAATTGGTAAACACAAAAAAGGTATGCTTGGCATTCAAGTTAACATGCAAATACACACATTGGCAGAGAGAATGAGGGACTAGTAGGGTCTCCAGTTTTTAAAAGTTTTAAAATTTTAAAATCTCTACAATAATATTTTTTTTGTGAGATACTTTTACAATAATTAATCAACAACTAATTTTAATAAATTTAGAGATTAAATAAAATCTATTACAGTAGAATTATTTCCCTATCCCTTACCTCAAGACAACGATTTTATGTTTTGGTTAAATGTTAAACTTCTAATATATCTATTTTGTTGATGTTGTCTTCATCTCCAATTGCGAAATCTTGACTCCACCACTGAATACAATTACATGATTAACCAAATGATTGTCATGAATATTGAATGAGATTCATTTCATAGTTTATTATTATATATAAAATGTGTGAATCTAATAAAGAGTAGTGTCACATTTTCTTTATGGTCTAATTAGATAGTCTAATTTATTATGAAGAAACTCATTAAAGCAAAGTCCAACCCGAATTTGATGATGACTACATGAATTAAATGTCTTAGCCAAATTCAAAAGCAATTAAGATTAGTGTGGTCACGAGAGAAAGGACTTATTTTCCCCTAGCAAATCTTTTACGCAGTCCCTCACGGCATTGAAAATGCCTTTGTTCAAAGGGTGCTCCAGTTCATAAACTAGCCAGTACGGATTTGTTTTTCTTTTTTCCCCTTTACATTCCTATTTTGATGGGAAATAATCCGAATTAAAAGGTTTGTGTTTCTTTATACAAAAAAGTTCTATGTACTTAAAAAAGAAAAGAATAGAAGTATTGATATTAAAATAATAATCATTTTTTTAAGTTTAAAATAATAATCATTTCATGTAGGGATGTCAGTGATAACAACTTTATAATAAGATATCTTACATTACTTGATCTAATTATAAGATTAGGTTATTTTATAATTAGGTTTAAGTAGGATTGAGGTACTCGTCAAGAATTTAGATAAGTTTTTTGAGTAGTGGTTGTAGAGTATCTACTACTCGAACTCAATTATAAATAATGATTTTTGATATTAAATTTTAATTTTAGATATATTATTTTTTATAATTTTAAACTTTATTTTATTTTTTATGAATTATATTTAATTTATTAATTAATTTTAAAGTTAGTTTAATTGGAAATTTAGGGTACAATAATTTAATAGATAGTGTCTAGGATATTTGGGTTTGGATTCAGATAGTAATTTAAAATTTTAATCATATATTTATAGAATTTGAATACTTTATTAAATAATAGAGTTTAGGTTAACATATTTAAAAAATTTCTAATCCCTTACTCAATGATATCCCTATTTTTGTGCAATTATTCTTAAAAGGTAAGTTGAAAACTCGAAATTCAATTCTTCAAGGTTGTTTTGATTATCAGACAAAGATGATATTTTGGAGATTGGTCAACCACTACAAGCTTTTCATAAAAAGAAAAAACAGTCCATTATCTTTAGGTCAAATAGAAGATATGGCAAGCAAAGGTGGCTATTCTTCTGTAATTATTATTCAAACTATATAATTTAATTCCTTTTTTCATTAGACAAATCAAGCATTATCATTGATAATATAGTGAAGGGATATGGATTGTAAAAGAGAAGTAGAAATGATAGCAATAAAGAAAATCCATTTCTCTTGGTGTAAGCTAGCATGCATTAACTACATTATATACAAAAACTGCTGCCATGTGGTAAACCATATGAAATTGCTTTTCCTTAAATAAGGAATCCAAACGTCGCAGTTAATAGTTGGCATCATCTATTTGACGAAATTCCCAATGATAGTTAATAGAATTTTTTTTCGAATCTTTTATTCATTTTGAGTTGTTTTATTTTCATATAGGCTCGAAAATTGAAAACAGGAAGCCTGTTGTCAAAACAGGTCAAGGCAATAACAACAGCAGTGCATTGAGATTGGAGAATTTGTCCCAGTCTCGTGTTACCAAAGAAGATATGCAGAAGGTGAAAGTCTATATATTTATATTTTTTACTTTTATTTCCTGCCCTCATACCGTTTAATGTATTTTTAATATGTTTTTTATGATTGCTCTAAGATTGTTTTTTATTATGAGATACTTTAGTAAGTCAATTTAGTTAATTTCTCAGAGACTCTTATTCCGGGTAGTGTTTTTGATAGTCTTTTGCTCCTTACAAACCCCTGACTCGTTCATTCACTCGCTTGGATTCAGTCTCGTTCGGTTGTTGATTAGTTCATCTGTAGTTGGTTAGATAGTCATGGTTAGGTTATTCACTTGGAGTTGCTTGGTCACTTCCTGGCATTATTCCTCCTTTCGGGTGTTGGGTAGTTTCTCGGGTGGTGTCTTGTATTGTGGTTGCTTGCAGTTGTTGATTCACTCCTTCCTCAGCATTCATCGACTGGTGGTGTGGGAAAGGGGCAAAGATGTCAATGCAATTCATTCTGCAAGCTATGAATTCGAGGTAGAGGGTTGCCTGATTCACCTGTCCTTATGATGTGAGTCTACATTAACGAGAGATTAGTTTTTTTAAAGTTGACTTGTTCCTCTTGCTAGTAATTGGAGTTTCATATAAAGATGCTGTCCTGGTTCATTTTTATACCTTTTATTTCAATTCAAGAATGGTTTTTGTGTCTTCAAGGTTTATGGAGCAAACTTTGTAAATCTTGCAATTTTCAAACAGGTGGCATCCAAAATGCATAAAATGTGCCTCTTGAATAAGAGTGAACTCTGAAAGCTGGAACAGTCATTTAGGGTTTTTTGCCTTTATTTGAGTATACAAATTAAGTGTTACTGTTAATTCAATGATAGGAAAAAGCACTATTTTTCTTGTCTTTGGCATGCTAGAATGCTCTGATGTACTTAAATTTTTAATGACGTCTAAAGTTGAGGTTGAAAAGCTATGAGCTAATTCTGAAGTGAATTAAAAATATGTTTATGAAATATAATTGTTCTTTATTTTTTTCAAATATTTCAATAGTTTGATTTTATATCATGATTTTTTAAATAGGAATAAATTGGATTTAACAACTAAATCGTCAAATGCTAAGAAAGAAGCTGCAAAGTGTGAGCTCATCAAATTCTGCTTGGATACGATTTTTACCGCAATTGCCACTGGGATGCCAGTAGCTCACTTTTTATTTAGCAAGTGAAAAACGTTTTTTTCAGCCTATTTTTCTTTAAGATTGGGGTGATAAAATTAGTACCTGTCACGAGTTTAGGTATGTTTTTCGACTAGTGGTTGTAGAATAATGATTTTTTATATTAAATTTTAATTTTAGATATATTATTTTTGGTTTATAATTTTAAAATTCAGTTTATTTTTATGAACTATATTTAATTTATTAATTTAATTTTTATTAATAATAAATATAAAAATTAATTTTAAATTTAATTTAATTGGATATTTAAGGATACAATAATTTAAAAAATAGTGTTGAGCATATTTAAATATGGATTTAGATAGTAATTTAAAAATTTAATCGAATATTTATAAGGTTTGAATACTTTATTAAATAATAGAGTTTAGGTTAAGATATTTAAAAAAAATTTCAATACGTTGCTTAATGATATCTCCATTTTCGTGCAATGGATTTCAATTCTTCAAATTTGACTGATGAAGATCTTTTAATTATAGATGATATTTTGGAGATTGAACCACCACAAATTTTTCATAAAATGGAAAATCGTCTATTATCATTGGATCAAATTAAATAAATGGCAAAGCAAAAGTTAGCTATTTTTTCGTAATTATTAACTCAAACCATATAGTTTAATTCTTTTTTTTTTAATTCTCTTGGTGTAAGCAAAGCACCCATTAACTATAGTATATACATAAGCTGAGACAAGCAGATTTAAGCATATTGGTAAACGACATGAAATTGCTTTTGCTTAAAATACGGAACCCAAACGTGGTAGTTAACAGTTCACATCATCTATTTGACGAAATTCCCGGCTGTAATGTAATGGGCAAGCAAAGAAACAGCAGGATTTTTGATCAAGGAAATCGGCTGGACAACACAAGAAGACAAATAACACTTTTTTCAGAGCTGGATATGGATGATCTTTGACACACAAAAAAAGGGCAGAGAAGGAGAACATTGCAGTTTTTAATTATTTGAATGTATAGTTCCAATACTTCTGTCACATGGGGGATGATATTTTTTTGGAGCATAAAGGTTTCGTTATCATGGTGGCCTGAATTTCGGCTTCTAAAAACATGTGGGAGATTCCTTTTTTTTTTTTCCTTTTCAAACTCTCAAAATGATGCTGGAAGACTGCTTAGAGGAGAAGACCAATGTTAACGAAACAATGATTTGCTTGGCGTCCAAGGAGTGGGTTGGTGTAGAAAATATTAAACTAATATTATCTGACAATTCTGAATACAATGACAGCAAATACTTACATACTGATATTTTTATAACTGAAAGCAAATTCACTGTAATCGAAAATTTATATTTTGTTTAATATTATATTTACAATTAAATTTGACAGTTGCGATTAAATACGAGTAAATGGTATTGTCAGACATATTAAAAGCGACAAGTATGAAAGAAATGTGTCAAATTTTGACCCTTTTGAAATACATAATAATAAAAAAAAGAACTTTTCAGGTTTTTTTGGAACATTGAGGTCGTGAAGATTAATATTCACGAGATTTAATGGATTCGGAGAGTTGATGATTTGATTGCTTATAATCTTAACAAAAAGGCCAGAGAAAAAGAGTTTAAGCTTTGCGAAACATGTGCTGTCTGTTGTTAGATTCATTGACCTTGATATTTGCTGAGATCCCATTAAAAACATGTACATTCACACAAAAATTTTCAACTACAACTATGCTACGCTATGCTAGGCCGGCTGGCGTACCGCGGCTGTCACATTTGCTGGACAAGGCAAATATTGATGTTTTCAACCATTGCTAGCACATGACTTGGAATTACTCTCATCTAGTCTGAACCGCGTGTCAATGGGCCAACACACTCCGGCCCTTTAATTTGAAATCAAGTACCAAATATAAGGCGACATACAATAAAGATGACTGATAGTGATCATATTCTCTCTCTTTTGGTCGTCATATAAGAAATTTCAGCGTCAAAGCTATTGATTTATGAATGGCATTTTGCTAAATAAATATCGAGAGTCAAAGGAGAAAATGGATTTCATGAAACGACTTTTTCACAGTCATTGAAAAATGTTTAAGATTTTTTTATTGAGTTCGATATCCCTAAATAGGTATGTAACAATATTTAATTTGCCTTCTAATAATTGTTGCAAAAATAAAAAAAAAATTAGTTAAGTATTCTATTTGGCGAATTAAGTGTTTCTAATTTCTCTGCGCCTTAAAAAAACAAATAGCACAAATTATTTTGAATAATAATTTTTAAGCAATTTAACTTAAATTTTAATAGGCTTGATACTAAAAAAAATATTAAATCATTTTAAAAAATTTTAAAAATTTTATTTTTTATTACGTTTAATTAAATCTTTATATTTTTATTTTAAATTAAATAAATTTTTATTTTTTTTATTTTTAACTCTTATAATTAAAAATTAATTTAATCAAAATATGTTACACGATATTGATGTGACATGTTATGATAAATAATGACATGACATTCTGATGTGGCATGAAACTCAAATATGCGATATTTTCACCTATTATATTAATATCATATCAGTACCATATCAATATAAAATGATAAACGGTAATTAATCAATTATTAGTTATAAGAGTTTATTTGATAAAAATAAAAATATACGGTCTTGATTAAATTTAATGAAAAAAAAAAATTTATTTGAATAGTTTAGGGATTTTTTTCAAGTGTTATGCTATTTTAATATTTATTTTTTATTTCGAATTAAGAAGTACGATATTAGATAAAAAGTGGTGTTTTGTTTAAAAAAACTTGACATAATACTTTAAAAAACTCTTAAATTTTGTATCCGAGCATTTGACTCATGAGTTAGTGTATGATCTCTCTAAATAGTAGGATTTGAATCCCTTTTCCCCAAATAAAAAAAATCCTTGAACTATTCGAGAAAATTTAAATAAATCATTATTTTTTATTAGGTTCAAGTAAGTTTTTATATTTTTATTTTATACCAAATATAAACATTTATAATTAACCGCTAGCAATATAAAAATATAAAAATTTATTTTAAATTTTTAAAACTGTTTAAAGTTTTTTTTAAAAAATTTGACTGTAAAAAAACTTTATATCGTCTTATCTAAAAAATTAATATACTGTCTTGAGAGAATGTCCTGAGAGATTTTCCAAAAAGAATGCAGAGTCCAATCGTTTCAAATGGGCTACGGTCCTTTAATGTACAATACATGAAAGTCCTGTCTCCACTCTCGAGCCCACCTTTCTAAAAGAAAACCATAAATGTTCTCTACAAAATAGAACTAATGTGGTCCATTAATCAGCCCATAGCTACAGTATCCATGCTGTACCGTACGCGACGCGACTTCGCGTGTGTGTCACAGCCTACCCCCTGCGCTTCAATGACTTGAAAAGCGGATTTGGTTTTAAGGCAGCTCAGCTTGAACGGTCACTAGCGCCCGCTCTCCCGCCATTGTCCGTACGCCCGAGAATGGCTGCAATCTTCATTCTGCCACGCCCAACCCCTTCTCTTTACTTTCATTATTCTTCTTCTTCTTCTCTTCCAAAATATCACCAGGTCTTTCTTCGTTCTCTCTTTCTTCTTAAATTTTCTTGGATTTTTTTTTGTTTTCTTTATTTGGGTGCTTGAATTTTGCTTGTTTCAGTTTGAAGTTAAAACCCAAATTCTCTTTTTATTTTTATGAGCTGGAGACATATCTTTCTGCGAATTGTTTTTTTTTTTATTTTCCTTTTTAGAGCAATTTAAAAATATCTGCTGGTGTTAATTATCTCATTTTTTTTCTAATTTAATTTATGAAATAGGTGTTTCGTTGCTCTGTAATGCAAAGTCCATTGCTGAAAGGTTGGAACCCCGGGTTTTACAGCAAGGAGAAGTTCAAGCCCCTTACTTCAACAACTTCAACAGAGTGGAGGAGAAGGAGGTAAACTGTACTATGTGTTTGTCATTCATTTGGGCACCAGTTTCATACTAACACCTAAAAACATTTCTTGTGACTGCATTTATCTTTGAGTTGTTTGGTAATGTTATTTTTTTCTTGGATATTGATGGTAAGCGTTTTGAATCCTAATAAAACAGGAGAACATTGATCTGTGCAGTCAATCAAGATGCTGAAAAAGCTTTCAAAAAGACTGTAGAAGTGGACAGACTCATCGATATGCTGAGGGAGGCAACCCCAAACGAAGTAAGCATTTGTTTCTAGCATAAAGTCGTGTCTGGAGAATGAATTATTCAAATTTTGCTCTTTTAAAGAGTGATGGTGCTTGCGGCAAGATTGCTGCTTTGTCTGAACTCTGAATGTTTAAGGAACCATGATATAATACCATAACAGCACTCATTCTGCTTACTTTGTTTGGGTGGAATTCAGGCTGGGAATAGCATGCTAGTAGTCTGTTTTGTAGGAGACACAACTGACAGTCAACCATGGCATTGTGGTATGATTGCAATGATTTGATCTTTGTATCCACTTGATTGCGAATAGGTTTTGGGAAGCATTTTCATCTATTTATTCATGCATAAATCAGCAACTAACCATACTATGTATTGGGTTAGGTTCTTTGTATTTTGTTGTAGTTATTCTGGATGCCACTACTTGGAGTAGAAAATTGTTTGTAATTGAGTCCACTTATTATTATTATTTTTGTTTTTACGTAACCTTGCTTTTGCTGTCTTTCTCATGTGGACAGCTTCAGCAACTGGTTGTTGAAAATATCCTTGCTTTCAATGAAAACTTCTGGATACGACTTGCTGCAAGAAGTGACACCTGCAAATCAGATGATGATAAAGCATGGTTTTTGAGTTGGTTAATTCTAATGTTTCAATAATACGTACGAGGTTGACCTCATTGTAGTCACTAGGTTTTGTAATTATTATGTTTCTATTGTTTTATCTTCTCGCAGAAAGATTATGAGGAATTGGCTTCTGCTGTAATGAGCATAGTGGATTGCCTTGTTCATAAGACCCACGTACCTGTCTCTCTGAGATAAAGGAAAAGAAATTTGGTTACTGGAAAGCTCTGTTCTTTCATTTTGTCATTCTTTCTTTAATTGATCCATTTCCCCTTTGACAGGAAAAGATTGATTCAGCAACTGATGTTCTCAAGGGGATTTTGAAACCTGTAGTTGACGAGGAGGAAGAGATTCCATGGCCCCCTAAAGATCCTGAGGCTCTCAACCAAATGGAGAAAGTATAAAAGAAGTTCTCTTTAATCCATTTTTGGATTTTATATGGACAATTTAAACTTCTATGTTTCAGATGCTTAAAGAATTTTCTCTGAGTTAATTCTGTTCCTTCTTTTTCCCTCTTAACATAGTAATAGGATTGTGGCTGAGATATTTTCAACAGAAGTAGCTTAGATTTTACTGCTACTAAATGCAAATTGTTATTATATGTTTCTTAGGGAATGCAATATGGAGATTATACTATCTTTTAATTGGTTCATGTAAGAATACCCTTGTTATTCTTGTCAGAAAATATTTCAAATGGAGCAAGAAGGGCAACTCGATGAAGGTTTCCTTGCGGAAGTCAGTGCACAATTACGACAAGTGAGTACATTCTGCTAATTACATCAAATCATTTTAATGGTAATAAAACTTTTCTGCTTGTAGCATAGTATATTACATCGAGACTCTTCTTGATTATGTCCCTGGTGAAGGAAATTGTAATGGATATTTTACCCTCATCTACCTGATCTCTTTTAATCCTCCAACTTCAGTCAAGTTGCTTGAAATTATTTATATTTGAACTGACACTGCACTTCGAAGAAGTTTCAATGGTACATGTTAACCATGATAGTAAAACTTCTATCACAATGCTGCTGACGTTCACCTGACCTCATTGTTTTGTCCTTGTAATGTTTTATTTAAAATTTAAATAATAACTTATATATTAGTAATTTGCAGGCACAAGAAGATTGTGATAAACCTGGTCTTGAGGCTATGTTGCAAAAGGTTCTGCAACTCTATGCTTCTACAGTTCTCTCCAAGCGTAGTTATGCGAAGAAAGGTAATACTTTCTTATCTTGTCATTGGGTTTAGAAGCACCATCTTTTTTGGTCAAAACACAAAAAATTTATAGGTTGAGGTAAAACCAATTTGCTTAATATCCATTTTCTCTTCAAGTAGTTGTGAACGTTGACTTGTCTGCATGTGCTGTATGGTTCTCCTTCCTTTTGGTCTGAAAACAGAAAAAAGAAAAAGAGTAAACTTGGTGTTGTACAGATTCATAAAGTCTTGGTGGTAGTATTCATTTTTATTTTTAGCAGTATATTAAATTTGTCAATAACAGATGTCAGTTGTCAAATACTGCCACTTTGGTTCCTTAATTTTTAGTAGTGATTTATGCAACAACTTTTATTTTCTTGATTATGATTCTTTAATTTGTGTTACTATGTTTCTCTTTTTCACATTACTTTCATTATTCTTTTGGATAACTATGTCCATATTATTTTCATTATCATAGTCTTGCAGTTGCTTTACTTTTTGTGTTGGAGTCAGATACCTTAAACAGCTAATTCCTATCAATATATCTGGTGCAGGGAATGAAGTGTTGAAGGCTGAGCAGTTTCTTGAAACTGTGATCAAAGGTTTCCATATCTTCTTCAGCATTTTTCATCTGAAAACATGATCTTGTCATAATTATGAGTGAACTGTTATTCATTCTTGTGGTATTAATCTGCAGCTCCTGAGCAAGAGTGGAACAAGCTTTTAATTGATGGATTAACAGTTGGTAAAGGAGAAATTTCACCCGAAGATTTTAATGCTGTAATCAAGAAACGGATTGAGCGGACTTTAATCCGAACAGTAAGAGGCACCCTTGCCTTTGATTTTCTATTGGCTGTAGATTCAACTCTTTTCTAGTTTCCTGACAACTGTTTTTCCATCTTCACCCCTCCCTGTTTTTCTCCCTATGTTTTCTCTCTTGCTCTCTCTCTCTCTATATATATATCAGGAGGGAGGTTCTTACCGGCAACGTATTCTTACTGAATACTTGAAAGGCATCCAATCGAGAGCAGAGGAGATTGTCCAGTTACTTCAGGGCAATGCAGAATAGGTGCCTCGACAGGAGTGAAAACGATTCCAGGCACGAGGTGTTTTCAGCATGCAAAATGTGAAAACAGGTCTCTCCTTAATGAAGAAAAGGACTATATCCAGATTTGGAGCCATGAAAATGTACATTTCGTGAACAATTTTATTGTGCAAGACTGACCCTGTACCAGAAGCAGAGAAATTATGGAGTATTTCCACAGCACCTGGCCATCTTCTCCTCCATTGGTTTCTTTCCCAAAAGCCCATATATGTTTTGCTTCAAATTTGGTCTATGGATATTTATTAATCCCTCAAGACCTTACGTAAATCATTGTAATTAGGTACTAGCATGGACTGCCAGTGCGTGCCCTTCTCCTTTAGTTTATTCATTTTATTGTATAGGCAAATCAATCTACTCTACAAATTCTCCACAGCTTGATTTGAGATTGACTTGTTTACATTATTCGTTTTTTCCTTTGAAAATTAAACTTAAATAATTGATTATGCAAACAAACTTACGTTCACATTATAAAATCGTGTTCACGTGCCTTATTGTTATTGGCTCCATCCTTGAAGACTAAACTTAGACTCAAATCGATAGCATAAGATTGACTAAGTTAATTTGGAGTGTCTTGAAAGATTAAATAATCAATTTATTTTAAATTTAAAAATAATATAATATTTAAAGGGAGTAAGAACATCTTATTAATGTAGTGTCTTTACAAATGAAGCGTTTATTTATAGACTAATAACTTTTATATAGACAGAATTTATAAAACAAAATAATGCTTTAGGGATTTGATTTGGATAATTAAATCTTAATCTTAATATAATTTAATTTACATTCAAATTTAGATATATATAATCAAATATACGAATTCAAATCATATATCACTTTTGTGTCTCACATGTGGATTATTTGGTCTATCTGAATTGTTTAGTCTGAAATCTTGAACTACATCATCGACATTTATGCATATATTTATAATATATTTTTATTATATTTAATCGAGTCTTTATATTTTTATTTTGAATTAAATAGATTTTTAAGTCACTTGTTATTTTATGCATTATGGTGTTGGTATGGCCTATTGATATGTCATTATAGATAATGATGTGGTATGCTGAGATGGTCATATGACATTTTCATTCTTTACCTTAATACACTTAAATATAAAATGATAATTGATATTTTGATTAATGATAATAACTAAAACATTACTCATAAAGATCTCTTTCAGCAAGTATAAATCTTGATTAAATATAAAAAAATAAAAATTTATTTAAATATTTAAAAATTATATAGGAGTTTTTTTAAACATTGTACTTTAAAAAATTTAATTGATTAGTTTAACTTTCGAACATTTTATTTTTATTTTTGATATATCTTAATAATTTTTAAATAAGTTAACATTTAATATATGTAAGATTCAATTATAAATTTTATAGTAACAATTTTTAAAATATCACGTAATTTTTTTTAAAAAAGTCAGTAATTTACATTTTAATTTGACATAATGCTCGTAAAAGTCTTTAAACTATTTAACAAAATTTAAATAAACTCTTATTCTTTTATCGCGTTCAATCAAACCTTATATTTTTATTTTGTGTCAAATAAATTCTTATGACTAATGATTTACTAATTACTATTAGTTAAAATATCATTTGTCATTTTATATTTACACGACATTGATATTGATGTGGAGGATGAAAAATGTCACATTATCATATTATCATGCCAAATTAATATGTCATGTGATATATCAACATGCCAAACCATCATTAATTATAATATATTAACATATCACGTCAACTTCACACAATATAAAATGACAAATGACATTTTGACTGATTCAATTATTAGTATAAAGGCTTGATTTAAAATAAAAATATAAAAATTTATTTAACTTAAAATAAAAATACAAAACTTGTCTGCAGTTGGACAGGATCGCTCAAAATTTTTTATGGGGTGGTAAATAAGATAGCTCCCGCAATCATCTGATCAATTGGAATACGATGTGTTTATCGAAAGCTCATGGTGGTTTAGGTTTGCGTTCAGTAAGGGACTCAAACTTGTCTTTGCTTGCAAAAATTAGTTGGCGCGTAGAAAATAACTTAAGTTACTTATCTTGTAAAATTTTACAAGGTAAGTATCTCCATAATTTTGATTTCAAGTCTGTACCTATTTATGTTGATGCTTTTTCTACTTGGAGAGTGTAGACACTAAAATTGTAACAAAATGAGAAACAAAAAAAAAAAACAAATAAGAATAAAAGATTAAAAAAAATGAATGATGAAAAAAGAAAAGGGGAGAGGGTACAAGTCAGCACCCTGCCAGGCACCTTCCTCACCCTGCCAGACGTGAAAGTAACAAAATGAGAAACAAAAAAAAAATAAGAATAAAAGATTAAAAAAAATGAATGATGAAAAAAGAAAAGGGGAGAGGGTACGAGTCCGCACCCTGCCAGGCACCTCCCTCACCCTGCCAGACGCGAATTAGTGGAGCGTACCCCCCCCCCCCCCCCCCCCCCCAGTGCCCAAGAATCGAGTATAAAGGGGAGGGGGCACTGTAGCATCAAAGAGGGGAACCTGCAAAAAAAAATTCACAAAAAAAAAAATCCTAGCAGCCAAGAAACCACAACAAAAAATTCCTAAGTTCTCTAGCAGCCTGAGGAATCTACAAAAAAAAAAAAATCAAAACAAACAATACTCAAATATGTGTAGTGAGAATGGGTGCCGCCGGCTAGGGAGTAAATTAGGGAGAGAAATTTGGGTCTCTTGGTTGGTTTAATCAGCGCTGGCGGTAGAGAGGAAAGAGAGAGAGAGCTGTCGGCGGCTTGGTAGAGAGGAAGGGCCCGATCGACGGTGAAGGAAAGTTTTAGGTGAGAGAGGGTTTTGACGTTGGCGGTAGAAAGGGAAAAGAGAGAGCAGATTTAGGCACCGGCAGAGGAAGATCCGTGGGCTAAGTGGCCGACGGTAGGAAGGGAGAGGGAGAATCCGATTTGTTTAGAGAGAAGGGAAAGAGTTAGGTGGCTAAAGAGAGAGGCAAAAGAGAGAAAATGAGGAGAGGAGAAAAAAAGAAGAATTTATAGTTAAGGTTTGGGAGGCTCAAAATGACGTCATTTTGAGACTCATCAATAGACTTAGCCAATCTTTCTAAACGGTGTCGTTTGGGCGCACAATAGGGTAGCTGAAGCAAGGCACTAAACGGTGCGTTTTGACTGGAGGAAGAATGGGCTTTTGGAGCTATTGTGGGCATCCGTGGGTTCAGTTTTGGGCTAGTCCAAGCCCGACCTTGGTATGTTCTGGGCTCTACAATTATTGGGCTTGAATCTTTTATGCCTATTGTGAATGTTTTTTTTTTAATTTTGTTTTATATATTTACTTATTTTAGTTATTTTTAGAAAA
Source organism: Theobroma cacao (assembly GCF_053813885.1). Taxonomy (NCBI): domain Eukaryota; kingdom Viridiplantae; phylum Streptophyta; class Magnoliopsida; order Malvales; family Malvaceae; genus Theobroma; species Theobroma cacao. Next base: position 3,989,038 of record NC_142640.1, read on the forward strand.
AATGAAATTAAAACTTTATATACAAGAAATTGGATAAAGTAAAAATATAAGAATCTATACATTTAATTATGTAATAGATAATAGCAAACTTAGGTAAAAAAAAAAAAAAGGGTTATTTAGTTAAAAAAATAGATCCAAAAATAAAAATGAGTAGGAAAATAAATGAACATTTAAGTAAAAAATAATAATATGGTATATAGGCTTAGAGGGACATTGTACATGGAAAAGAATATGAAAAAATAAAAAAAATAGAAATAGAAAATATAGTAGAATAAAATATGTAATTGTCAAAGTGTTTAAAACGATAGTTTTATAAATGAAAAAGAATGAGAATGGGACAAAGTGATGAATTATTCAATAAGATGATGGAATGATCGGTCAGGGACGCGAGGAGTCGCAATCCCGGGCCGATATTTTCTAGGTTCGGAATCTGAATCAAGACTCCACCAGTACGATAGGAGGGCCTCGATTTCAAGATTCTGAAATTCTTGATAAATAAAGAGTTTGACTATACCAAAAAAATTACTTGATAAAAATAATAAAAAATGGTAAAAAAAATAATTCAAACATATAATAAATAATTAATTTGTGAAAATACAATATACATGACATTAAATAAATTAAAAATAAAACAAATAATAATAAAAAATAACTAATTTAAAATTAAGCATTGAATATTAAGTGGCATAAACTATAAAAAATGAGAAGATAAAGATAAAAAAAAAATTTAAAAATAATAAATATATATAAAAAATAAGATCTTAGGCATTAGGTTTGAATAAAAGATTGCTTATGAAAAATATAATAATATATAAATATATAAAATAAAAATAGTATAATAAAAAAAATAAAAAATTTTTGTTCACTAAAATAACATAGAATTATAAACAATTTGTCTAATTATAAATGAAAAACATAAGAACTTAGAACAAAAAATGTAATAATAAGAAATAAGAATAGAAAATACGATAATAAAAAATATAATAAAATAAAAATAATAATTAATTAATAATAACTAAAAAATATAGATAATTGCATTAGCATAGCATATATATATTGCATAATACATATCATTGCATATAAATATTTTTGTTTTTGAATTTAAGCCCCGATGATGGAATCTTCCAAAAATCTTGCGAAGGCAGGTATTCTTCGAAAAGTTTTTTAGGTGAAAATGTATCCTCGGGTCTCACCAGAATGATGGGAGGGCTCGAGAAACATCTTTAGTAAAAGGTTTTTGCCCGAATTAGATTCATTATGCACAAAAATATTATTTTAAAGGAAAACGTACGATGACTCCAATGATGGGAATTATTCGTCGAATTCGCGAAGACGAGTTTCTCGGATAATTCTCTAGGTGAGAGAATACCCCGAGTCCCACCAGTATGATGGGCGGATTTGGGAAAATATTCTCGTTAAAAAGTTATTCGTCCGGCATTTTTTTTCATGCCATGCATCTTGCCTCGCATTTGCATTTTATTTTAGGTTGAATAGGAGATAAAAATAAGTGAATAATAACTAAGGAAATATAGCTAGTTTAAAAATTAAAGCCTAATAGGATAATCTAAGAATGGTATCGTTCATGGAACGGGCGTCCTGAGGGTGCTAATTCTTCTCCGGGCGTAACCGTACTCCCGAGCCTAGATATAGAAAACTGTAGACCAGTTTAAGGCTCTTTTCGGTGGGCTTAAAATTAATTTAAGTTTTCATCGATTAGAATCGAGTCAATAGGTGGTCAATCGCACCTAGTAAAAAAGATTGGTGGCGACTTTTAATTTTAGTTTAATTTTTTAGTGAGTTTTCACATTCGCGTCTAACGGTCGGGTTTCCGGACCCGCACGTTACGACAGAAAGGTAATTTGAAGTGCATAATATTGTTGAATTTGAATAGAAAATAGTTAAAAATGTTAGCTTTTGACATGACTAGTGGGTGAGTGATAACCCTTTTATTTGGTATGCTCTTGGTGTTGTTGATAATGAGTTGCTTTTTATAAAGGTTGTTGATTTTATTAATAGTCACAAGGAATGATAATTTGACTTTAATTGGCATATTTTTCCTTCAAGTAAATTATTGAAAATAAGAGCAATTCCAATACCTTTAACAAATCTTTGAAGAGATAAAATAACTTGGTGTGGGGAGAGTAATGTAGGTTTCATAGCTAGCTCAGCCTATAAGTTAATGCAAATTCAACAGGTTGGAAACTTGCAAGTGGAGGACCTGATGTGGAATTGGAGCTTAGATTGTATAGAAAGGGTTCGATTTATTGTGTGGACTTTGTATCATGATAAACTAAACATGAATGAAAATATAATGAAGAAGCAAATGGTGGATGTTGTGACTTGTCCTAGATGCTTACTTTGTGTTGAATCGGTTTTACACTTGTTTAGGATAATCTAAGAATGGTATCGTTCATGGAACGGGCGTCCTGGGGGTGCTAATCCTTCTCCGGGCGTAACCGTACTCCCTGTCGTGACGTGCGGGTCCGGGAACCCGTCCGCCAGACGCGGGCGAAAATTAAAATCGTGTGGGTGTGGGAGTCGCCACCAATCTTTTTTATCTAAGGTGTGATTGGTCACCTATTAACCCGGTTCTTAATCGACGAAGTCCTAAATTAATTTTAGGTCCGTCGAAAGAACGAGAACTGGTCCACGTTTTTTAAAGATGGGTTCGGGAGTGCGGTTACGCACGGAGAAGGGTTAGCACCTCCGTGACGCCCGTTCTACGAACGGTACCATTTAATCTTAAGTTATCTTAATATAGCCTTTTCTTAGTTTAATCCCTCTTTTATTAATTAAATTTTTATTGAATTGTCAAACTGAGTTTTTCACTTGGTCTTACGTATGCATATGATGCAAACGTAAAATGATGTCGTGACTTGTTTATTTTAAATGATGGAATCGGTAATCTTTTATTAGAAAATTATTCGAAGACTATCCCAACGCTTTGGTGAAGTCTCGAAATCTTCCTCACCTAGAGATATCCCCGGAAGAACTCGTCTCTACAAGCTCCTCGGGGAAATCCCATCATCGGGATTCCCGCGCCATTTGCAAAATAAGAGTGGCATGCAATGACAGTATAAAATGATGGTATCTACATGCACGCGTTTATTGATTATTTAAAAATTTTGATTATTTGTTATTTGTTATTTTTTATTTTTTTTATATATATACTTTATTTTTTTTTTGGTTATTTAAATCCATGTTTGTTGTTGATCAATTTTTTTACTTGATTACAAAGCTTATCTAATAAATAATTAATTAATTTTTAAACGATTGGATTAACTTTATTTAGTAATATTTATTTAAATTAATTCGAATGTAACAAAATTTTCCTACATATATTATTTTTTAACAATGACTATTTGACTTAACGGGTATTGGAGTTTAGAGTTCGGACTTATCTCGACGCTTCGGTGAAAATCCGTCTCGAACTTTGCACCCAAAAAAAATTCACTTAAAAAAAGCAACTCTTTGCCTTTCTTAAGTAAAATTTTTCCAATAATCATTTTATTTTTTCATTCATTTTATATATATATATATATATATATATATATTTATATTCGTATCATGTATTTTTGTATGTATATTATATTTACAACTATCTAAATATATTTATAATATAACTATTTCTTTCTTTTTTTTTATTTTATTTTTCGCATTTACTTACTCTTGTTATCGTTATTATTATTATTTAATTATTTATTTGATTTCTTAAATATATTTTTTCTTATTTATTATTTTATAAATACATTTATAATTTTTGTAAAAACTATATTGAATGTTAATAAAATTAATACTAATAATATAATAACTCAAATAATATAAAATACAAAACTTACCTAATTTTGAGTCCGACGAAATCCAGGTGAATTTAAGAGCCCACACTTTTTTCTTGTCTTGTTTCTTGGTCAACTTGCATTGTCTTCTTTTTTATTTTCCTTTTCTTTCTTTTTTTCCTTTCTTTCCTTTCTTTCCTTTCTTTCTCTTTTTTTCTTTTTCTCTTTCTTTTCTTCTCCCTCCCCGCGGGTCCCCCTTCTCTTTTTTCTTTTTCTTCTTCCTTCCTTTCTTTCTCTTTCTCCTTCTTCTCCCGTTGGCTTCTTCTTTCTTTCTTTCTTTCTCCTTCTCTTTCTCTCCTTTCTCCCCGCGGGTCCCCCTTCTCTTTTTTCTTCTTCTTCTTTCTTCCTTTCTTTCTCCTTCTCCTTCTTCTCCCCGTTGGCTTCTTCTTTCTTTCTTTCTCCTTTGCCGACCTCTCACCTCTCTCTCTCTTCTTCTTCTCTCTTTTTTTTGCTTGCTTTTTTTGTTTTTTTTTGTTCTTTTTCTGTGGCTAACTGCTGGTGATTTTTTTTTTGTCTCCTCTGGTCTGTGTCTTTTTAAAGAGCCGGGTTGTCCAAAAATTTGGACAACCCGGCGAGGGGGGGGTTCTGGCACCAGGGAGTTAGTGGCCAGAACCCCTGGTGCGTGGTGGTTGGGGACTTGATGGGAAAGGATGGTGAAGGGATGGTGAGGGGATGGTTTAGGGTGTCTACAGTTGCCCCTCTTTGTACATTCTTGAGAATCAAGGATAGTGCAAAGACGTAGACACCACATTTGGCTTATCTCGAAGCCAGTTGGTTTAATCAAATCGATTTAGAATCAACTTATCTCAAAATAAGTTCGATTTTAAACAAAAATGAAATTTCTAGACTTGATCTGGGCTTGACCCATGTTAGAACAAATTCAATTAAAATTCTTAGACTTTATCTTGGCTCGACCTATCTCACAACAGGTTCGATTTGAACAAAATTAAAATTCCTAGACTTAATCTAGGCTTGACCTATCTCACAGCAGGTTCGATTTAAACAAAATTAAAATTCTTAGACTTAATCTAGGCTCGACCCATCTCACAACAGGTTTGATTTAAACAAAATTGAAATTCCTAGACTTAATCTAGGTTCGACCTATCTCACAACAGGTTCGATTAAAATTTCTAGACTTAATCTAGACTAGACCTATCTTACAACAGGTTCGATTTAAAAGTTGAGATTCATAAACTTAATTTAGGCTCGACCTATCTCACAACAGGTTCGATTTAAACAAAATTAAAATTCCTAGACTTAATCTAGGCTCGACCTATCTTACAACAGGTTCGATTTAAACAAAATTAAAATTCTTAGACTTAATCTAGGCTCGACCTATCTCACAGCAGGTTCGATTTAAACAAAATTAAAATTCTTAGACTTAATCTAGGCTCGACCTATCTCACAACAAGTTTGATTTAAACAAAATTGAAATTCCTAGACTTAATCTAGGTTCGACCTATCTCACAACAGGTTCGATTAAAAACAAAATTTCTTTAATGCTAACTTAATGGAAATAACATGAAATGAAAAGACTCAAATCCTTCCATTGGAGTTTTACAATCTCAACCCTTTAGGTCGAGTGACTTTCTACCTTCGACGCTTGGGTCATGAATTAATTTTGATTCTTGTCGAGTGCATGGCTAGGCATGTATGCATGTATGCATGATTGACATGATCGAATGCTTTTCATGTTTACGATTCATTAAGGTTCCAAGACCATCCTCTTGCTTCATCCGATTTTTCGCTGCAACTTTCGATCTTCTTTGCCTGTTTTCTTTCCTTCTGTAGAATTCAGGTAACTCCAGACTTTCCCTTAAGTAACCTCTCCTTTGACATTTGACTTTGCCTTAGGTTCAGGGCTCTGCCATTCCTTTTTCATCTTTAAGTCTTTTGCTAAACAATGAGTGTAATTTCTTGCTTAATTAGTTTATTTCTTTTACCAATCATCATTCATTTTCATGACAATCATTATGTGAATCATGGGATGGTAAATAACGAAAGAGTTGAAATAAAGAGACGAAGAAAAACTTCATATATGAGGAATCAAATAGTTCAAGGTAAACAGAATTTACAGGGCAGACATTAGATCTTTTAATAATGAACACCCAGACCACTAAGAGAAAACAATATGATATTCGACTTCAAGAATTGTCCTTGATTGATGTTTTGATCAAATCTGTAGGTTACAGATTCCTTAGCTTCCCATTCTTTGTGAAATTGTGGAGCTCCATCCATGGTGTATTTAGGTTGACATCCCCAAATTCCATTCTATCTTCCTGCTTTTCGGCCTCAAACCGCCCTTTTTCGGGTTTTCGGCATGAGCCTCCTCCCTTAGGTACGAGCTGCCCTTTTCGGGTTTTCAGCACGAACCCCCTCCTTTAGGTACGAGCCGCCCTTTTCGGGTTTTCAGCACGAACCCCTTCCGTTTTTTTTTTTTTTTTTGTTAGGCATAGTACTTCTTCACCGCATCTGCATTTATTGGATTAGGCAGATCTCCCCCATCCATGTCAGTCAAAATCAAAGCTCCTCCTGAAAAAGCCTTCTTTACTACGTATGGCCCTTCCCAATTCGGCATCCATTTTCCCCGAAAATCAGTTTGATTAGGGAGTATTCTCTTGAGAACCAACTCTCCTTCTCGAAACTGCCTGGGATGAACTTTTTTCTCGTATGCTCGTATCATCCTTCGTTGGTACATCTGACCATGACAAAGAGCCGCCAGCCTTTTCTCCTCAATCAGATTCAACTGTTCGTAACGGGAGCGGACCCACTCAGCATCTTCCAATTTCGTTTCCATCAACACCCTCAATGATGGGATTTCTACTTCAACAGGTAGAACTGCTTCTGCACCATATACTAATGAGTACGGAGTTGCCCCAGTGGAGGTACGCACAGAAGTTCGATATGCATGTAGGGCAAACGAAAGTTTCTCATGCCAGTCTTTATAAACTTCAGTCATCTTTTCGACAATCTTCTTGATGTTTTTGTTGGCCGCTTCTACTGCTCCGTTCATCTTCGGACGGTAAGTTGTCGAGTTATGATGCTTGATCTTGAATTTAGCGCAAACATCCTTCATCATCGCACCATTCAAATTGCTTGCATTATCCGTAATGATCCTTTCTGGAAGCCCATACCGACATATGATCTCTTTTTGGATGAACTTGCACACCACCTTTTGTGTCACATTGGCATAGGAAGCTGCTTCTACCCATTTCGTGAAATAATCAATGGCCACTAATATGAATCAATGTCCATTAGAGGCTTTTGGCGTAATAAGTCCAATCACGTCCATTCCCCACATTGAAAATGACCAAGGTGCCGTGAAAACGTGCAATGGGGCTGGTGGAGCATGGATCCTATCAGCGTATACTTGACACTTGTGGCATTTTCGAGTAAAGATTATGCAGTCTGATTCTAATGTCAACCAATAATAACCAGCTCTCATAATTTGTCTAGCCAACATATGTCCATTAGCATGAGCTCCACAAGTTCCTTCATGGACTTCTTTCATTATTTTGTTGGCTTCCGCAACATCCACACATCTCAAGAGTACTTGGTCTCTACTCCTTTTGTAGAGCACTTCTCCGCTAAGGAAGAAACCCATTGCTAATCTTCGAAGAGTTCGCTTGTCATTATCGGTGACATTCTCAGGATATGCCTGGTACTTGATGTATTGCCTGATATCATGATACCACGGCCTACCATCAACCTCTTCTTCAACATTTAGGCAGTGTGCGGAGACTTCACGAACTTCTAAATCAAAAGGGCGTACATCGGCCGCCTCTTTTATTTTGAACATCGCTGCGAGGGTGGCCAAAGCATCAGCAATCTGATTCTCTTCTCGAGGCAAATGGTTGAAGCTGATTTCTTTGAATTGTTTGCTTAATTCTGTAACCAGCTTTTTATATGGAACTAGTTTAGGGTCTCTAGTTTCCCATTCACCTTTCATTTGGCATATCACTAAAGCCGAATCTCCGTAAACATCTATCGCATCAGCCTTCATATCAATTGCTGCTTGTAATCCCAGTACCAACGCCTCATACTCCGCCATATTGTTAGTACAATTGAAATTCAATCTCGCCGTGGCTGGATAGTACTTCCCATTTGGAGAAATCAACACTGCCCCAATTCCGTGCCCCAAAGCATTGGATGCCCCATCAAAATATACCTTCCATGGATTAAGTTCATTGGGACCAAATTTTTCTACATGCAAAACGGCCATCAAATCTTCATCTGGGAAATCGAAACTTACAGATTCATAATCTTCATTAGCTCGATCTGCAAGGAAATCGGCGATGGCGCTCCCTTTGATTGATTTTTGGGACACATACACAATGTCATACTCAGACAATAGTACTTGCCATCGAGCTATTCTTCCGGACAGGCAGGGTTTTTCAAAAATATACTTGATGGGATCTAATTTCGCCACCAACCATGTTGTGTGATACAACATATACTGCCGGAGCCTCTGAGCGGTCCATGCTAGTGCACAACACATCTTTTCGAGCGCAGAATATTTGGACTCATACTCCATGAATTTCTTGCTCAAGTAATATACGGCTCGTTCTTTCTTCCCAGTTTCATCATGTTGTCCCAATACACATCCCATAGAATTCTTGTTCACAGTCAAATACAGAATGAGAGGTTTTTCGACCGTCGGTGGCATCAACACCGGTGGATTTGTGAGATATTCTTTGATTTTATCAAAGGCTATTTGACATTCTTCATTCCACTCTCCTGGGTCTCGTTTCCGAAGCAGCTTGAAGATTGGATCACATTTGCAGGTGAGCTGGGATATAAATCGAGCAATGTAATTCAGCCTCCCTAAAAATCCTCTCACTTCTTTTTGCGTTTTGGGAGGTGGTAGCTCTTGAATAGCTCGTATTTTATCCGGGTCCACTTCGATTCCTTTTTCACTAACTATGAATCCCAACAATTTCCCAGAGGTTACACCGAAAGTGCATTTTGCAGGATTCAACTTGAGCTGGAACTTCCGCAATCTCTCGAACAGTTTCTTGAGATTGACAGTATGATCCCTTTCTGTATGAGATTTTGCAATCATGTCATCCACGTATACCTCTATCTCTTTATGCATCATATCGTGGAACAAAGCTACCATTGCCCTTTGGTAAGTGACGCCTGCATTCTTCAATCCAAATGACATTACTTTGTAACAAAACGTTCCCCACATGGTCACGAATGTTGTTTTTTCCATATCTTCGAGTGCCATCTTAATCTGATTGTAACCAGAAAAGCCATCCATGAATGAGAACAAAGCATGTTTTGCCGTGTTGTCCACAAGAGTATCAATATGTGGCAAAGGGAAGCTATCCTTCGGACTCGCTTTGTTCAAATCCCTATAATCGACGCACATTCGAACTTTTCCATCCTTCTTAGGAACTGAAACTTTATTAGCTACCCATTCAGGGTACTTAGCCACCTCTAAAAATCCAGCATCAAATTGCCTTTTTACTTCCTCTTTAATCTTCAGCAACATCTCTGGTTTCATCCTTCTCAACTTCTGTTTAATAGGCTTGCAATCTGGTTCCAAAGGTAACTTGTGAACAACTATGTCAGTATTAAGACCTGGCATGTCCTGATATGACCAAGCGAACACATCTACATATTCACGGAGCAATTCTTCCAGCTTCTGCCGTTCATCGGATGACAGCGAGGTGTCAATCTTAACCTCTTTCTTCTCTTCCCCATTTCCGAGGTTAATCATTTCTGTGAGTTCCTGATGAGGTAAAATCTCCTTTTCTTCCTGTTCCAACATTCTCGACAAATCAGGGGGTAAGCTGTAGTCATCCACCTCCTCTTCATTTTTCAATTCATCAATATTCGGAATTATCTCAAAATCGATATTCAAATCGTTGTCTAGATTGTCTTCGTGTTCATTATTTAAAGACCTGCAAACAGGTAAAGTTGGACGCGTGTATGGGCGAGTATTTATTGGCTAAAAGAATAGATGAAAGGAAACATGCAAAAAGGTTGATGAATTATTAAGCACATTATGCATTGTCATTTATTTAAATGATGAAGGTAACAGAAAACCCTACTTAAACAAGAAATTACTCTTAACACCCTTGGGCATAGGCATTTAGATAAAATTGTTCATTACATTTCGGAAGACTTAAAGATGATGGGCAATTCCGTGGCTGTCCAATTACTTAGCTCCTCTCCTGGCAGTACTGGGTACACCATAGGGATCTCGTTAAGTTCTTCATCTTTGATCATATGAATTGATAGCTCACCAAACATCCGTGGAACCTGATTGACCTCGTCCGATGCCTTGCACCCCACGAATCGAAAGGTTTCATACAAAAAGGGAATTGTCTTTTTCCAAAATTCTTCCTCCTCACTTTCTTCATAAAACTCGATTTCTGACAAATCCATCAACTCTTGCAACTTAAGACGAAAGCCATCACAATTTTGAATGGAATGTCCAACAACCCCCATATGAAATTTGCAAGAAAGGGTGAGATCATGTCCTACTTCTTTTATCTCTATCGGTTCTGGAGTGATGGCTTTTATTTTGGACAACGCCTCAAACACTCTATCCATCGGTGTTCGAATCTCGTCGACATTCTTTTTCACCCTTCGAATCATCCCATTAACATTTGAATTGTCTTTTTTGGCAAAATTTAAAAGCCCTACTTTAATGAACGCTTGGACCTTGTGTTTTAAAGCAGTGCAATTCTCGGTGGAGTGCCCTTGAATTCCAAAATGGTAATCACAATGCGCATTCGGATCATACCATTTCGGGAAAGGTGGTCGGAGTGGTTCTAAAGGGGTTCGAGCAAGGAGTCGATTTTCTATGAGTTGTGGCAGCAATGTAATGTAAGGGACTGGAATAGGATCAAATTTTGGTCTTTCTGGGGTAGTTTTAGGTCCTCTTTGACCATGGCCAGGATTATTGGTTGAAACTACCGGTCTTGATGGTGGAGTTTGTGGAAGAACATTGGTTTGAAATGTTGGTTGCGGGACAGGTTGGTACACATATGGGTTTTGTGTGATGTTGCCTATGTTCGGATAGAAGGGTTGGTATGGGGGGTACGAGTAATATGGGTTAAAGTTGTGGGCTTGTTGGCCATCGTGAACGACTGCTTGCACATCTCCTTCTTTCTTCTTGGGCGTACTCCCTTTCTTCGAGCTGGCAACTTCATGCCCTTCAATTTTTCCGCTTTTGATAGCTCCTTCTATTATTTCTCCCGATAAGATCAGATTTGCAAAGTTTTTTGTGGCATTGCCGATCAAGCGCTCATAGAATGGAGCTCGGAGGGTATTTATGAACAAGACAGTCATCTCCTTATCAGTGAGAGGTGGCTGAACTTGCGCTGCTGTATCTCTCCACCTTTGGGCATATTCCTTGAAGTTCTCGCTTTGCTTCTTCTCCATAGTTTGTAATGACAAACGATCAGGGGCTAATTCAGCCACATGCTTGTATTGGGCTATGAAGGCTCTTGCTAAGTCTTTCCAAGTCTTAATACGGTTTCGATCTAGCTGTACGTACCACCGAGCAGCTGACCCAGTCAAGCTGTCTTGGAAAAAATGGATCAGTAACTTATTATCGTGAGACTGTGCAGCCATCTTCCGACAGTACATGGTGATATGTGCCATGGGACATTTTGTTTCGTCATATTTTTCAAATTCCGGAACCTTGAACTTGGCAGGGATCAATACATCCGGCACTAAGCATAGCTCGGTTGCGTCCATGGTACCAAACCTATCAACTCCTTCGATAGCACGAAGACGCTCTTCCAATAAGTCGTACTTCTTCTGGTCTTTTTCATTTTCTCCTGTTTGCGACGAGTCTTTTCTCAGTTTCTCTTGTTCTTTTGGGTCGTCTAAATCTGGGACGTGTATTGGTTCAGCAGGATTTATCCTAAGGTATGGCCCAAATTGCCCCTGAGTCGGTTGATGGCCTAGCGGGGGTGGTGCATTGTAATAGATGGATGGCATCACTTGAGGGTGGACCCTTTGAGAGGTTTGGGCATGTGGTGGAGTAAACCCTGGGGGATAGGATGGATCGTCCCTTTGGTTTTCACTGTCTTGTGCTGGTGGGTTTTCTAACGGAGCTGGCTCTTCGATCGCTCTTTTTCCTTTACTGAGACTCATCATCAATTCCATCATCTTTGCTAACTGTTCTCTTATTTCTTCTTGAGCTCTCTCCATTCTATCCATTCGCTCACTTTGTTCTTCTTCCATGATCCTTGCTCGTCGACGCGTATTATGAACACATTGGTCACTTGGCTTAGGTGGTCGAGCTATTTTTGGAACCTTATTGTAATCATAAACGTGAATTAGATGCATGTATGAATGAAAAAAATGAACCCCTTATCTTTATTTACAGGTGAAAATACTTATTGTCATGAAATGAAGATTTATGCACATATGAATGATCATGTACTAAAAGTATCTGTCACATAACACCCATCAACAAAGTAATTCAATGCATAAGCTATTGTTTCTTGTTGCAATTCAGGAGTCATCTTTTGCATCTACTTTGTCAATGGTTGTCAAATGACATACTTTTCCTATATACAAAATTATGATGCAAACATGCATATGCAAAAAGTTCAAGTTAGCACTATAAACAAAAATTCCAAAAGATGAATGAAAGTAATTAATAACCTGATACCTTTATTATTCGCGGAGAAAAATTTAGAACAAGGGGATTATGAAAATTCCTTCATGTGTACCTAGTCAAAAGGTATATTCTCACGGGTGAAGCTCTACCTAAGCAAAGGCGACTCTCGGTATTCTACATGCTGAGTTTGGGTTGAAAATGGAGCTAAAGGTTCTCAAATCGCTCCTCACTGTCGTCCACACTGACTAGTAAGGCACCCCGGTCCTCACCCATTACAGGCTTCAAACGGACTAGGCTCGATTTGAGTGGGAGTCTTCACTAGCCCATGCGGAGGTTATCACCTCACGAGAGCGTAGCTACTTAACTCCCTCCTAATTAAGGATAAAGCCCGGGTGGAAGGCTTATGCATGAATGCAAGATGTGTAGTGTGTGAGAAGGAATATACCGACCTTGGACCAATAATTTCACATTTCCCTTATCATAAATTTCCCGCAATTATTAAAATAGTGAAGTAATAATAGCAAAATAAATAAATGCATTAAACAAAAATATGCAAAATTGATGCTAGGGAAAACAACAAATTATTCAAGGCTAAAGATAACTTATGATTAATTAATGGCTTGACTCTCGAAGTCCCAAGTGGAGTCGCCATCTGTCGTGACGTGCGGGTCCGGGAACCCGTCCGCCAGACGCGGGCGAAAATTAAAATCGTGTGGGTGTGGGAGTCGCCACCAATCTTTTTTATCTAAGGTGTGATTGGTCACCTATTAACCCGGTTCTTAATCGACGAAGTCCTAAATTAATTTTAGGTCCGTCGAAAGAACGAGAACTGGTCCACGTTTTTTAAAGATGGGTTCGGGAGTGCGGTTACGCACGGAGAAGGGTTAGCACCTCCGTGACGCCCGTTCTACAAACGGTACCATTTAATCTTAAGTTATCTTAATATAGCCTTTTCTTAGTTTAATCCCTCTTTTATTAATTAAATTTTTATTGAATTGTCAGACTGAGTTTTTCACTTGGTCTTACATATGCATATGATGCAAACGTAAAATGATGTCGTGACTTGTTTATTTTAAATGATGGAATCGATAATCTTTTATTGGAAAATTATTCGAAGACTATCCCAACGCTTTGGTGAAGTCTCGAAATCTTCCTCACCTAGAGATATCCCCGGAAGAACTCGTCTCTACAAGCTCCTCGGGAAAATCCCATCATCGGGATTCCCGCGCCATTTGCAAAATAAGAGTGGCATGCAATGACAGTATAAAATGATGGTATCTACATGCACGCGTTTATTGATTATTTAAAAATTTTGATTATTTGTTATTTGTTATTTTTTATTTTTTTTTTATATATACTTTATTTTTTTTTTGGTTATTTAAATCCATGTTTGTTGTTGATCAATTTTTTTACTTGATTACAAAGCTTATCTAATAAATAATTAATTAATTTTTAAACGATTGGATTAAATTTATTTAGTAATATTTATTTAAATTAATTCAAATGTAACAAAATTTTCCTACATATATTATTTTTTAACAATGACTATTTGACTTAACGGGTATTGGAGTTTAGAGTTCGGACTTATCCCGACGCTTCGGTGAAAATCCGTCTCGAACTTTGCACCCAAAAAAAATTCACTTAAAAAAAAGCAACTCTTTGCCTTTCTTAAGTAAAATTTTTCCAATAATCATTTTATTTTTTCATTCATTTTATATATATATATATATATTTATATTCGTATCATGTATTTTTGTATGTATATTATATTTACAACTATCTAAATATATTTATAATATAACTATTTCTTTCTTTTTTTTATTTTATTTTTCGCATTTACTTACTCTTGTTATCGTTATTATTATTATTTAATTATTTATTTGATTTCTTAAATATATTTTTTCTTATTTATTATTTTATAAATACATTTATAATTTTTGTAAAAACTATATTGAATGTTAATAAAATTAATACTAATAATATAATAACTCAAATAATATAAAATACAAAACTTACCTAATTTTGAGTCCGACGAAATCCAGGTGAATTCAAGAGCCCACACTTTTTTCTTGTCTTGTTTCTTGGTCAACTTGCATTGTCTTCTTTTTTATTTTCCTTTTCTTTCTTTTTTTCCTTTCTTTCCTTTCTTTCCTTTCTTTCTCTTTTTTTCTTTTTCTCTTTCTTTTCTTCTCCCTCCCCGCGGGTCCCCCTTCTCTTTTTTCTTTTTCTTCTTCCTTCCTTTCTTTCTCTTTCTCCTTCTTCTCCCGTTGGCTTCTTCTTTCTTTCTTTCTTTCTCCTTCTCTTTCTCTCCTTTCTCCCCGCGGGTCCCCCTTCTCTTTTTTCTTCTTCTTCTTTCTTCCTTTCTTTCTCCTTCTCCTTCTTCTCCCCGTTGGCTTCTTCTTTCTTTCTTTCTCCTTTGCCGACCTCTCACCTCTCTCTCTCTTCTTCTTCTCTCTTTTTTTTGCTTGCTTTTTTTTGTTTTTTTTTGTTCTTTTTCTGTGGCTAACTGCTGGTGATTTTTTTTTTGTCTCCTCTGGTCTGTGTCTTTTTAAAGAGCCGGGTTGTCCAAAAATTTGGACAACCCGGCGAGGGGGGGGTTCTGGCACCAGGGAGTTAGTGGCCAGAACCCCTGGTGCGTGGTGCTTGGGGACTTGATGGGAAAGGATGGTGAAGGGATGGTGAGGGGATGGTTTAGGGTGTCTACACTTCCAAGCCTAGATATAGAAAACTGTAGACCAGTTTAAGGCTCTTTTCGGTGGGCTTAAAATTAATTTAAGTTTTCATCGATTAGAATCGAGTCAATAGGTGGCCAATCGCACATAGGAAAAAAGATTGGTGACGACTTTTAATTTTAGTTTAATTTTTTAGTGAGTTTTCACATTCGCGTCTAACGGTTGGGTTCCCGGACCCGCACGTTACGACAGAAAGGTAATTTGAAGTGCATAATATTGTTGAATTTGAATAGAAAATAGTTAAAAATGTTAGCTTTTGACATGACTGGTGGGTGAGTGATAACCCTTTTATTTGGTATGCTCTTGGTGTTGTTGGTAATGAGTTGCTTTTTATAAAGGTTGTTGATTTTATTAATAGTCACAAGGAATGATAATTTGACTTTAATTGGCATATTTTTCCTTCAAGTAAATTATTGAAAATAAGAGCAATTCCAATACCTTTAACAAATCTTTGAAGAGATAAAATAACTTGGTGTGGGGAGAGTAATGTAGGTTTCATAGCTAGCTCAGCCTATAAGTTAATGCAAATTCAACAGGTTGGAAACTTGCAAGTGGAGGACCTGATGTGGATTTGGAGCTTAGATTGTATAGAAAGGGTTCGATTTATTGTGTGGACTTTGTATCATGATAAACTAAACATGAATGAAAATATAATGAAGAAGCAAATGGTGGATGTTGTGACTTGTCCTAGATGCTTACTTTGTGTTGAATCGGTTTTACACTTGTTTAGGATAATCTAAGAATGGTATCGTTCATGGAACGGGCGTCCTGGGGGTGCTAATCCTTTTCCGGGCGTAACCGTACTCCCGAGCCTAGATATAGAAAACTGTAGACCAGTTTAAGGCTCTTTTCGGTGGGCTTAAAATTAATTTAAGTTTTCATCGATTAGAATCGAGTCAATAGGTGGCCAATCGCACATAGTAAAAAAGATTGGTGACGACTTTTAATTTTAGTTTAATTTTTTAGTGAGTTTTCACATTCGCGTCTAACGGTCGGGTTCCCGGACCCGCACGTTACGACAGAAAGGTAATTTGAAGTGCATAATATTGTTGAATTTGAATAGAAAATAGTTAAAAATGTTAGCTTTTGACATGACTGGTGGGTGAGTGATAACCCTTTTATTTGGTATGCTCTTGGTGTTGTTGATAATGAGTTGCTTTTTATAAAGGTTGTTGATTTTATTAATAGTCACAAGGAATGATAATTTGACTTTAATTGGCATATTTTTCCTTCAAGTAAATTATTGAAAATAAGAGCAATTCCAATACCTTTAACAAATCTTTGAAGAGATAAAATAACTTGGTGTGGGGAGAGTAATGTAGGTTTCATAGCTAGCTCAGCCTATAAGTTAATGCAAATTCAACAGGTTGGAAACTTGCAAGTGGAGGACCTGATGTGGATTTGGAGCTTAGATTGTATAGAAAGGGTTCGATTTATTGTGTGGACTTTGTATCATGATAAACTAAACATGAATGAAAATATAATGAAGAAGCAAATGGTGGATGTTGTGACTTGTCCTAGATGCTTACTTTGTGTTGAATCGGTTTTACACTTGTTTAGGATAATCTAAGAATGGTATCGTTCATGGAACGGGCGTCCTGGGGGTGCTAATCCTTTTCCGGGCGTAACCGTACTCCCGAGCCTAGATATAGAAAACTGTAGACCAGTTTAAGGCTCTTTTCGGTGGGCTTAAAATTAATTTAAGTTTTCATCGATTAGAATCGAGTCAATAGGTGGCCAATCGCACATAGTAAAAAAGATTGGTGACGACTTTTAATTTTAGTTTAATTTTTTAGTGAGTTTTCACATTCGCGTCTAATGGTCGGGTTCCCGGACCCGCACGTTACGACAGAAAGGTAATTTGAAGTGCATAATATTGTTGAATTTGAATAGAAAATAGTTAAAAATGTTAGCTTTTGACATGACTGGTGGGTGAGTGATAACCCTTTTATTTGGTATGCTCTTGGTGTTGTTGGTAATGAGTTGCTTTTTATAAAGGTTGTTGATTTTATTAATAGTCACAAGGAATGATAATTTGACTTTAATTGGCATATTTTTCCTTCAAGTAAATTATTGAAAATAAGAGCAATTCCAATACCTTTAACAAATCTTTGAAGAGATAAAATAACTTGGTGTGGGGAGAGTAATGTAGGTTTCATAGCTAGCCCAGCCTATAAGTTAATGCAAATTCAACAGGTTGGAAACTTGCAAGTGGAGGACCTGATGTGGATTTGGAGCTTAGATTGTATAGAAAGGGTTCGATTTATTGTGTGGACTTTGTATCATGATAAACTAAACATGAATGAAAATATAATGAAGAAGCAAATGGTGGATGTTGTGACTTGTCCTAGATGCTTACTTTGTGTTGAATCGGTTTTACACTTGTTTAGGATAATCTAAGAATGGTATCGTTCATGGAACGGGCGTCCTGGGGGTGCTAATCCTTTTCCGGGCGTAACCGTACTCCCGAGCCTAGATATAGAAAACTGTAGACCAGTTTAAGGCTCTTTTCGGTGGGCTTAAAATTAATTTAAGTTTTCATCGATTAGAATCGAGTCAATAGGTGGCCAATCGCACATAGTAAAAAAGATTGGTGACGACTTTTAATTTTAGTTTAATTTTTTAGTGAGTTTTCACATTCGCGTCTAACGGTCGGGTTCCCGGACCCGCACGTTACGACAGAAAGGTAATTTGAAGTGCATAATATTGTTGAATTTGAATAGAAAATAGTTAAAAATGTTAGCTTTTGACATGACTGGTGGGTGAGTGATAACCCTTTTATTTGGTATGCTCTTGGTGTTGTTGATAATGAGTTGCTTTTTATAAAGGTTGTTGATTTTATTAATAGTCACAAGGAATGATAATTTGACTTTAATTGGCATATTTTTCCTTCAAGTAAATTATTGAAAATAAGAGCAATTCCAATACCTTTAACAAATCTTTGAAGAGATAAAATAACTTGGTGTGGGGAGAGTAATGTAGGTTTCATAGCTAGCTCAGCCTATAAGTTAATGCAAATTCAACAGGTTGGAAACTTGCAAGTGGAGGACCTGATGTGGATTTGGAGCTTAGATTGTATAGAAAGGGTTCGATTTATTGTGTGGACTTTGTATCATGATAAACTAAACATGAATGAAAATATAATGAAGAAGCAAATGGTGGATGTTGTGACTTGTCCTAGATGCTTACTTTGTGTTGAATCGGTTTTACACTTGTTTAAAGATTGCCCTTATGGGAGAAAGGTTTGGAGGCATTGGTTGTATCTCGAAATTGAGGAGGAAAGTTTTTTTAATTCAAGTTTAAAAGAATGGATATGGAGAAATTGTTCTAGTAAGTCTAGAATTATTGATAATCTGATGTAGAGTGTTCAATTTTCTATAACTATGTGAGAACTTTGGAAAAACAAAAACAAATGGGTTTTTCACAAGCTTGATTTCTTAGCATCTAGCTAAAGAAATTGGCCAGGCCATGGCACGAAAGCATAATAGTAACAGGGTGGCTAAATGGGTCAAGTGGGAGTCGTAAGAACCAAATTGTTTTATTCTTAATGTTAATGGTGCTTACAAAAATCAAACTGTAGATGCGCATCTATAGGAGATTTAATTCGAGATTCGAATAGAGAATGAATTGGTGGTTTTGTGCTAAATATTGGTGCTACAGACAACTTGGCAACGGAACTTTGGAACATTCGAGAGGGTTTATTGCTAGTCAAGAACTTGCGATTGGACCAATTGATTGTTGACCTTAATACAACAGTGGTAGTCCATTTCTTAAAGAAGAATGTTTGTGACAATCTATATGCTTGTATTACTTTGATCCAAGTAAATTGGATAAGAGATATTCGCCATAGTTTTAGGGAAGGTAATATGTGTACAAACTCTCTTGCTAATTTAGCCCAACACTGTCCGCTGGGAAAGACCTCAAATAGATTAATGGCCATTACTTATTAAGGATATATTAGGCTCTCTTACTTTGAGATCTTAAACCGGGCCTTTCCGGTTCTTAAATACCAACAAAATATATTTAAAGATTTATAAATATTTTCTTCCAGTGGCACCCGCCTTAACAATCAATAGCTTTGTTACGGCAACAGCCATTAATCTTTAAAACAGAGAGAATCGATGCCTCTCTCTTTTCTTTTCATATAAAGCTAAAGATACAAAGGTGCTATCGTTTTCGTTTGTAATTTTAGATGCGGCATCAGATCTGAGGTAATTTCTTCTTAATTTCGTATCCACAACCTCGATCTTCCTTATCTCTTTTCTCAGTTCCCAAATCCAATTCTCGCTGTTTGGTTGTCGGGGATTATTTTATTTAGACGTTGGATTTGGTTTTGTTTTGCAGAGAATTGGCGGTCGAAGAGAAAGAAGAATAAGAACAAAAAGGGGACGAAGATGTTGACAAAGTTTGAAACGAAGAGTAATAGAGTGAAGGGACTGAGTTTCCACGCTAAGAGGCCATGGATCTTAGCCAGTCTCCACAGTGGCGTTATCCAGTTATGGGACTATCGTATGGGTACTCTGATTGATCGATTCGACGAACACGATGGCCCCGTTCGCGGCGTCCATTTCCACATGTCTCAGCCTTTGTTTGTCTCTGGAGGTTCGGATTTCATTTAGTTACGCTCAATTTTATCTCTGCTTAGTAAATCGAGTTGATTGTTCTATTGATCTTGGGATTTGGATATGAAATTATTATTTGTGTCGATTAATTGGGATTGGAGTAGCTTAACTTGTGGAGCTCTTTTATGCTTGTTACTATCAAACTTCAGAAAATCTGGTGCGTATTGTAATACTGGATCTAGATTTACTAGAGCGATTTCATGTAGTTGGCCTTAGTTTACTCCTTCTAGATCTGACTGACGTTCTCGAGAAAATGACTGCCAATCCAACCATAGATTGAATTATATAGGCTATGGTATGTGCATTCATATCTGCATGAACACATATATTTATATACATTTATTCCGTGGTTTTGTGTATACTACTTGCAACGTATAGATCTCTTTATATTGTCTTGATGCCTTTTTTTTAAACTATAAATTTATAAAGTTTTGATCATGAAGATTCTTACAACATAAAGTTTGAATACAAAAAAGTGCGAATTGGTTTCAAATATTTAAGGATTTAATGCACTTAAAATTTGTAAATACAAATGGATTGAAATATATTAAATTTTTTACAATTTAAATTCCATTTTAATTGAATCCACATCACTCTTATTAGTGATTCTGTCATTAGAATTAGGAGAATATAAATAGATTTATGTAAGAAGACCAATCAAAATTTACTTATTTATAATTTAGAGTCATGAAAGGATAATTTTGTAATACAAAATTATTTTTGTACTTTTGTTTGGCAGGCTACACTGCCTAGAAGATAGGGGAATAGCACTTTGTAGCACCTTTCGCTTTGTTTAAACTGAGAAATAACTCGTTGTTCAACTTGGCACCTTAAATGTTAAACTACTGTCTTAGTATATCTATTGCTGAAAAGGGATGCCTTTGAGTGTAGTAATTTGAAAATTTTTAAAACTGGTCAACATGGGCAAGGAAAGTCTGAATTTGAAGTTTTTATTAACTCAAAATGTTACATTTGTACTATGATTTTCTTTTACAAAGCATAGGATTCTTATGCAATACAAATGATACTAAAAATGATCGGATCTTTCAGGGGATGACTACAAGATAAAGGTCTGGAACTACAAGTTGCATAGATGTCTTTTCACACTTCTTGGGCATCTTGATTATATTCGTACTGTGCAATTTCATCATGAGCATCCGTGGATTGTGAGTGCCAGTGATGATCAGACTATTCGCATCTGGAACTGGCAGTCACGAACTTGCATTTCTGTGTTGACTGGCCATAATCATTATGTTATGTGTGCCTCATTCCATCCTAAAGAAGACCTCGTTGTATCGGCCTCCCTCGATCAGACTGTTCGGGTTTGGGATATTGGTTCCCTGAGAAAGAAGACTGTCTCCCCAGCGGATGACATTTTACGGTTAAGTCAGATGAACACAGATCTTTTTGGTGGTGTTGACTCAGTTGTTAAGTATGTATTGGAAGGTCATGACCGAGGAGTAAATTGGGCTGCATTTCACCCCACCTTACCTCTGATTGTCTCTGGAGCAGATGATCGACAAGTGAAATTGTGGCGTATGAACGGTAATTTTAGGAAACTGTGCCTTCTTCTCCATTTATATTTCATTTACTAGCAATATTGATTAATTTTTTTCTTATGTAAGTACACTTATTGGCCAATTAAAATCTTCATAAGAACTTACCTAATTATCTTCTTTTTTTGTTTTTTCTGAAATTTGATGTATGCTAAATGGCCCATTATATATGAGCCAAGCTACCTCAAATCCTCCATTATATTTATGATCTTGGCAGTGTATAGGTGCGGGGCCCAAAGAGTGTCCTTGTACAACCTGCTAAAGTTGGCAGATCAAATTTTTTTTGCAGCAGAGAATTCAGACCCCTGAATTGTTGTGGGACTGAGTCAATTGTTTATTTGTTGGCAGAGACAAAGGCTTGGGAAGTGGATACCTTGAGAGGGCACATGAATAATGTGTCATGTGTTATGTTTCATGCCAAACAAGACATCATTGTGTCTAATTCCGAGGATAAAAGTATTCGTGTGTGGGATGTAACAAAGCGAACTGGACTTCAAACTTTCCGTCGAGAACATGACAGATTCTGGATTCTTGCTGCCCATCCTGAAATGAATCTTTTGGCTGCTGGACATGACAGTGGCATGATTGTATTTAAGCTAGAGAGAGAGCGTCCTGCTTTTGCAGTGAGTGGGGATTCTCTCTTTTATGCCAAAGACCGGTTTTTAAGATATTATGAGTTTTCAACTCAAAGAGAGGCGCAAGTAATTCCAATTCGACGGCCTGGTTCCACAACCTTGAATCAAAGTCCAAGGACCCTTTCTTACAGTCCTACAGAAAATGCTGTTCTTATCTGCTCAGATGTGGATGGAGGATCGTATGAGTTGTATGTGATACCAAAAGACAGCATTGGTAGGGGTGACAGTTTGCAGGAGGCAAAGAGAGGTCTTGGGAGTTCTGCTATATTTGTGGCTCGAAATCGGTTTGCTGTGCTCGACAAAGGCAACAACCAAGTCTTAATTAAGAATCTAAAAAATGAAGTAGTTAAAAAGAGTGGCCTCCCAGTGCCTACGGATGCAATATTTTATGCTGGAACAGGTAACTTGTTGTGTAGGTCAGAGGATAGAGTAGTTATATTTGATCTCCAGCAGAGGATTGTTCTTGGTGATCTTCAAACCCCCTTTGTGAAGTATATTGTTTGGTCTAATGATATGGAAAGTGTTGCTTTGCTCAGCAAGCATGCCATTATCATTACTAACAAGAAGCTTGTGCACCAGTGCACTCTTCATGAGACAATACGTGTAAAAAGTGGAGGCTGGGATGACAATGGTGTTTTTATTTACACCACCCTAAACCATATAAAATACTGCCTTCCCAATGGAGATAGTGGAATAATTCGAACGCTTGATGTTCCAATATACATAACAAAGGTTTCAGGAAATACTTTATTTTGCCTGGATCGTGATGGGAAGAATAGGACTGTAGTCATTGATGCTACAGAATACATTTTCAAGCTCTCTCTGCTTCGGAAGAGATATGATCATGTTATGAGCATGATAAGAAACTCCCAGCTTTGTGGTGAGGCCATGATTGCTTATCTGCAACAAAAGGGGTTCCCTGAAGTGGCTCTCCATTTTGTCAAAGATGAGAAAACACGCTTTAATTTGGCTCTAGAGAGTGGGAACATTCAAATTGCTGTTGCATCAGCTAAGGAGATAGATGACAAAGATCATTGGTATAGGTTGGGTGTGGAGGCCCTTCGCCAAGGCAATGCAGGTATAGTGGAATATGCTTATCAGAAGACAAAAAACTTTGAGAGGTTGTCTTTTCTTTATCTCATAACCGGTAATCTGGAAAAGCTATCCAAGATGCTGAAAATTGCAGAAGTTAAGAATGATGTTATGGGTCAGTTTCACAATGCTTTGTATCTTGGTGATATCCAGGAACGAGTTAAAATCTTGGAGAATTCTGGTCACTTGCCTCTTGCTTACATTACAGCATCAGTCCATGGTCTACAGGATGTGGCTGAAAGGTTAGCAGCTGAGTTGGGAGATGATGTCCCTCCTTTGCCAGAGGGGAAAGAACCTTCCCTTTTGATGCCTTCTGCCCCCGTTTTATGTGGTGGTGATTGGCCCCTTCTGAGAGTCATGAAAGGCATATTTGAAGGTGGATTGGATAGCGGTATTGGCAGGGGTGCTGTGGATGAAGAGGAGGAGGGTGTAGAAGGTGATTGGGGTGAAGATCTTGATGTGGTTGATGTTGATGGCTTACAGAATGATGATGTTACTGCAATTTTGGAGGATGGGGAAGTAGCTGAAGAAAATGAAGAAGAGGGTGGATGGGACCTTGAAGATTTGGAACTTCCCCCTGAGGCAGACACCCCAAAGGTCTCTGGGAATGCTCGGTCTTCTGTTTTTGTGGCACCTACTCTGGGTATGCCTGTAAGTCAGATTTGGATTCAGAGATCATCTCTTGCTGCTGAACATGCAGCAGCTGGCAATTTTGATACAGCAATGCGTTTGCTTAGCAGGCAACTTGGCATTAGAAACTTTGCCCCTTTGAAATTGATGTTTCTTGATCTTGACACTGGTAGCCGTAGCTATCTCCGTGCATTTGCATCTGCACCAGTGGTTTCACTGGCAGTTGAGCGGGGATGGAATGAATCTGCTAGTCCTAATGTGAGGGGTCCACCAGCACTTGTGTTCAATTCCTCTCAATTGGATGAAAAGGTGAATGCCGGTTACAAGGCCACGACGGCTGGGAAATTCACTGAAGCTCTTCGGCTTTTCCTCAACATTCTTCATACAATTCCATTGATTGTTGTGGAGTCAAGGAGGGAAGTTGACGAGGTCAAGGAATTGATTATTATTGCTAAGGAGTATGTTCTTGGTCTACAGATGGAGCTTAGGAGGAAAGAAATGAAAGACAATCCAGTACGCCAGCAGGAGCTTGCTGCCTACTTCACCCACTGCAACCTTCGGACACCTCACTTAAGGCTTGCTTTGCAAAATGCAATGTCTGTATGCTTCAAGGCAAAGAACATGGCTACAGCAGCTAACTTTGCCAGTCGTCTACTAGAAACAAACCCCACAAATGAGAATCAAGCAAAGACAGCAAGGCAAGTGCTTCAAGCTGCTGAGAGGAATATGACAGATGCCTCTCAGCTGAACTATGATTTCAGAAACCCATTTGTGGTATGTGGGGCAACTCATGTGCCAATTTACAGAGGACAGAAAGATGTATCTTGCCCATATTGCACTACACGCTTCATTCCTAGCCAGGAAGGGCAATTGTGTACTATCTGTGATCTTGCAGTGGTTGGGGCAGATGCTTCAGGGTTGCTCTGTTCTCCTTCACAGATACGATGATCAAGTTGCTGAAGTTGGATCTACTTTTTAACTTTATCTTGCTGACCTCTTTTAGCTGCAGAAACCTGCCTGGGTTGATCGATTCATATCTGTGTGTGAAAGGTCAGATTACTGAAGAGGAGTTGCGAACCAAATTAATTTTTTGTGCTATTTCCTTTTATTTGCTTTTTGTTTAATTCCTCTTAATAGTTCATAATGATTTTCAATGTAAGAATAAATTTGGAATTTTCGTTATCAGGCTTTTCTTGTCTGTTGATGTCTATAGACAAGTATATTCATAGGTGCCTTGTTAATTAAATGATGTCATAGGTAGCACTTACATATCGATTTTATGCATATGTGATTTCAGAAACTTGCTTTTTGCCAATTATTCGATCTCTGGACTTTTGAATTGGGGCCCTTCTTGGGCAGTGGAAGTTGATTCTTTTTCCAATTCAAATAGTCATAAGAGATTTGTGGAGATATATTTGGATTAAAATGGATATGTTGAGATATACTTAGTGCAACGAAAGTTAATATAAGATTCAATTATAAATTTTAAATACAAATTTTATCAATTAGTTAAATAGTAACAATTTTTAAAAATAAGTTCTTTAAAGGTCGGTGATTTACATTTTACTTTTTTTTTTTTTGAAAATTACATTTTACTTTTTAAATCGTCGTCGAATGAAAATATTTTCTTTGAGTCGCAGCCGCAAATAACTTTGTTACGGCAGCGGCCTTTAACCTCTTAAATAGTAGCATCTTTTGCGTCCTCAAAACGTCGTCGTCAAATAAAAAATGGGAAGGACGGCACTTGAAAGAAAAGTCTGTACAACACAAACGTAGTTCCAGTACTTGAAAAAAAAAGACTCAGATCCTTAAAAAAGAGAATCGAAAACTCTCTCCTCTCTATTCATATAAAGCGAAAGATGCAAAGGCGCTTCCGTTTTCGTTTGTAATTTTAGATGCTACATCAGATCTGAGGTAATTTTTTCTTAGTTTCATGCCCATAACTTCGATCTTCCTTATCTCTATGCTTGGTTCCCAAATCCAAATCTCCCTGTTTGGTTACGACGATTATTTTATTTAGACGTTGGATTTGGTTTTGCTTTGTAGAAAATTGGCGGTCGAAGAGAAAGAAGAAGAAAAACGAGAAGGGGGAGAAGATGTTGACAAAGTTTGAGACGAAGAGTAATAGAGTAAAGGGACTGAGTTTCCACGCTAAGAGGCCATGGATCTTAGCCAGTCTCCACAGTGGCGTTATCCAGTTATGGGACTATCGTATGGGTACTCTGATTGATCGATTCGACGAACACGATGGCCCCGTTCGCGGCGTCCATTTCCACATGTCTCAGCCTTTGTTCGTCTCTGGAGGTTGGGATTTCATTTATTTTCGCTCAATTTTATCTCTGCTTAGTAAATCTTGTTGATTGTTTTGGTGATCTAAGGAATTGGATGTGAAGTTGTTATTTGTGCTGATTAATTAGGATTGGATTAGCTTAACTTGTGGAGCTCTTTTATTCTTGTGACTATGAAATTTGAGAAAATCTGATGCGTATGATAATACTGGATCTAGATTTACTACAGTGATTTCATGTAGTCAGCCTTAGTTTACTCCTTCTAGATCTGACGTTCTCGAGAAAATGAATGCCAATCCAACCATAGACTGAATTATATAGGCTATAGTATATACGTTCATATCTGCATGAACACATATATTTATATACATTTATTCAGTGGTTTTTCGTATACTGCTTGCAATGTATAGATCTATTTATATTGTTTTGATGCCTTTTTTTTAAACTATAAATTTAAAGGATTTTGATCATGGAGATTCTTAAAACAATAAGTTTGAGTACAAATGAGTGTGAATTGGTTATAAATATTTAGGATTTAATGCACTTAAATTTTGTACGTACAAATGGAATATATTAAATTTATTACAATTTAAATTCCATTTTAACAGAATACACATTCACTCGTATTAGTGATTCTATCATTAGATTTAGGAGAACATAAATAGATTTATATAAGAAGGCGAATCAAAATTTACTTATTTATAATTTAAAGTTATTAAAGGATAATTTAGTAATACAAAAAATATTAATGTACTTTTGTTTGGCAGGCTACACTGCCTAAAAGATAGGGGAATAGCACTTTGTAGCACTTATCCCTTTGTTTAAACTGAGAAATAACTCGTTCAACTTGGCACCTTAAATGTTAAACTACCGTCTGAATAGATCTATTGCTGAAAAGGGATGCCTTTGAGTGTAGTAATTTGAAAATTTTTAAAACTGGTCAACATGGGCAAGGAAAGTCTGAATTTGAAGTTTGTATTAACTCAAAAAGTTACATTTGTGCTATGATTTTCTTTTAAAAAGCATAGGATTCTTATGCAATACAAATGATACTAAAAATGATGGGATTTTTCAGGGGATGACTACAAGATAAAGGTCTGGAACTACAAGTTGCATAGATGTCTTTTCACACTTCTTGGGCATCTTGATTATATTCGTACTGTGCAATTTCATCATGAGCATCCATGGATTGTGAGTGCCAGTGATGATCAGACTATTCGCATCTGGAACTGGCAGTCACGAACTTGCATATCTGTGTTGACTGGCCATAATCATTATGTTATGTGTGCCTCATTCCATCCTAAAGAAGACCTCGTTGTATCGGCCTCCCTTGATCAGACTGTTCGGGTTTGGGATATTGGTTCCCTGAGAAAGAAGACTGTCTCCCCAGCGGATGACATTTTACGGTTAAGTCAGATGAACACAGATCTTTTTGGTGGTGTTGACTCAGTTGTTAAGTATGTGTTGGAAGGTCATGACCGAGGAGTAAATTGGGCTGCATTTCACCCCACCTTACCGCTGATTGTCTCTGGAGCAGATGATCGACAAGTGAAATTGTGGCGTATGAACGGTAATTATCGGAAACTGTGCCTTCTTCTCCATTTATATTTCATTTACTAGCGATCTTGATTAATTTTTTTCTTATGTAAATACACTTATTGGCCAATTAAAATCTTCATAAGAACTTACCTAATTATCTTCTTTTTTTTTTCTTCTGAAATTTGATGTATGCTAAATGGCCCATTATATATGAGCCAAGCTACCTCAAATCCTCCATTATATTTATGATCTTGGCAGTGTATAGGTGCGGAGCCCAAAGAGTGTCCTTGTACAACCTGCTAAAGTTGACAGATCAATTTTTTTTTTGCAGCAGAGAATTCAGACCCCTGAATTGTTGTGGGACTGAGTAAATTGTTTATTTGTTTGCAGAGACAAAGGCTTGGGAAGTGGATACCTTGAGAGGGCACATGAATAACGTGTCATGTGTTATGTTTCATGCCAAACAAGACATCATTGTGTCTAATTCCGAGGATAAAAGTATTCGTGTGTGGGATGTAACAAAGCGAACTGGACTTCAAACTTTCCGTCGAGAACATGACAGATTCTGGATTCTTGCTGCCCATCCTGAAATGAATCTTTTGGCTGCTGGACATGACAGTGGCATGATTGTATTTAAGCTAGAGAGAGAGCGTCCTGCTTTTGCAGTGAGTGGGGATTCTCTCTTTTATGCCAAAGACCGGTTTTTAAGATATTATGAGTTTTCAACTCAAAGAGAGGCGCAAGTAATTCCAATTCGACGGCCTGGTTCCACAACCTTGAATCAAAGTCCAAGGACTCTTTCTTACAGTCCTACAGAAAATGCTGTTCTTATCTGCTCAGATGTTGATGGAGGATCTTATGAGTTGTATGTGATACCAAAAGACAGCATTGGTAGGGGTGACAGTTTGCAGGAGGCAAAGAGAGGTCTTGGGAGTTCTGCTATATTTGTTGCTCGAAACCGGTTTGCTGTGCTCGACAAAGGCAACAACCAAGTCTTAATCAAGAATCTAAAAAATGAAGTAGTTAAAAAGAGTGGCCTCCCAGTGCCTACGGATGCAATATTTTATGCTGGAACAGGTAACTTGTTGTGTAGGTCAGAGGATAGAGTAGTTATATTTGATCTCCAGCAGAGGATTGTTCTTGGTGATCTTCAAACCCCCTTTGTGAAGTATATTGTTTGGTCTAATGATATGGAAAGTGTTGCTTTGCTCAGCAAGCATGCCATTATCATTACTAACAAGAAGCTTGTGCACCAGTGCACTCTTCATGAGACAATACGTGTAAAAAGTGGAGGCTGGGATGACAATGGTGTTTTCATTTACACCACCCTAAACCATATAAAATACTGTCTTCCCAATGGAGATAGTGGAATAATTCGAACGCTTGATGTTCCAATATACATAACAAAGGTTTCAGGAAATACTTTATTTTGCCTGGATCGTGATGGGAAGAATAGGACTATAGTCATTGATGCTACAGAATACATTTTCAAGCTCTCTCTGCTTCGGAAGAGATATGATCATGTTATGGGCATGATAAGAAACTCCAAGCTTTGCGGTGAGGCTATGATTGCTTATCTCCAACAGAAGGGGTTCCCTGAAGTGGCTCTCCATTTTGTCAAAGACGAGAAAACACGCTTTAATTTGGCTCTAGAGAGTGGGAACATTCAAATTGCTGTTGCATCAGCTAAGGAGATAGATGACAAAGATCATTGGTATAGGTTGGGTGTGGAGGCTCTTCGCCAAGGCAATGCAGGTATAGTGGAATATGCTTATCAGAAGACAAAAAACTTTGAGAGGTTGTCTTTTCTTTATCTCATAACCGGTAACCTGGAAAAGCTGTCCAAGATGCTGAAAATTGCAGAAGTTAAGAACGATGTTATGGGTCAGTTTCACAATGCTTTGTATCTTGGTGATATCCAGGAACGTGTTAAAATCCTGGAGAATTCTGGTCACTTGCCTCTTGCTTACCTTACAGCATCGGTCCATGGGCTACAGGATGTGGCTGAAAGGTTAGCAGCTGAGTTGGGAGATGATGTTCCTCCTCTGCCAGAGGGGAAAGAACCTTCCCTTTTGATGCCTTCTGCCCCCGTTTTATGTGGTGGTGATTGGCCCCTTCTGAGAGTCATGAAAGGCATATTTGAAGGTGGATTGGATAGTGATATTGGCAGGGGTGCTGTGGATGAAGAGGAGGAGGGTGTAGAAGGTGATTGGGGTGAAGATCTTGATGTGGTTGATGTTGATGGCTTACAGAATGGTGACATCACTGCAATTTTGGAGGATGGGGAAGTGGCTGAAGAAAATGAAGAAGAGGGTGGATGGGACCTTGAAGATTTGGAACTTCCCCCTGAGGCAGACACCCCAAAGGTTTCTGGGAATGCTCGGTCATCTGTTTTTGTGGCACCTACTCCAGGTATGCCTGTAAATCAGATTTGGATTCAGAGATCATCTCTTGCTGCTGAACATGCAGCAGCTGGCAATTTTGATACAGCAATGCGATTGCTTAGCAGGCAACTTGGCATTAGAAACTTTGCCCCTTTGAAGTCGATGTTTCTTGATCTTAACACTGGTAGCCATAGCTATCTCCGTGCATTTGCATCTGCACCAGTGGTGTCACTGGCAGTTGAGCGTGGATGGAACGAATCTGCTAGTCCTAATGTGAGGGGTCCACCAGCACTTGTGTTCAATTCCTCTCAATTGGATGAAAAGGTGAATGCGGGTTACAAGGCCACAACAGCTGGGAAATTCACTGAAGCTCTTCGGCTTTTCCTCAACATTCTTCATACAATTCCATTGATTGTTGTGGAGTCAAGGAGGGAAGTTGACGAGGTCAAGGAATTGATTATTATTGCTAAGGAGTATGTTCTTGGTCTACAGATGGAGCTTAGGAGGAAAGAAATGAAAGACAATCCAGTACGCCAGCAGGAGCTTGCTGCCTACTTCACCCACTGCAACCTTCGGACACCTCACTTAAGGCTTGCTTTGCAAAATGCAATGTCTGTATGCTTCAAGGCAAAGAACATGGCCACAGCAGCTAACTTTGGCAGACGTCTACTAGAAACAAACCCCACAAATGAGAATCAAGCAAAGACTGCAAGGCAAGTGCTTCAAGCTGCTGAGAGGAATATGGCAGATGCCTCTCAGCTGAACTATGATTTCAGAAACCCATTTGTGGTATGTGGGGCAACTCATGTGCCAATTTACAGAGGACAGAAAGATGTGTCTTGCCCATATTGCACTACACGCTTCGTTCCTAGCCAGGAAGGGCAATTGTGTACTATCTGTGAACTTGCAGTGGTTGGGGCAGATGCTTCAGGGTTGCTCTGTTCTCCTTCACAGATACGATGATCAAGTTGCTGAAGTTGGATCTACTTTTCAACTTTATCTTGCTGACCTCTTTTAGCTGCAGAAACCTGCCCGGGTTGATCGATTCATATCTGTATGTGAAAGGTCAGATTACTGAAGAGGAGTTGCGAACCAAATTAATTTTTTGTGCTATTTCCTTTTATTTGCTTTTTGTTTAATTCCTCTTAATAGTTCATAATTATTTTCAATGTAAGAATAAATTTGAAGTTTTTCGTTATCAGGCTTTTCTTGTCTGTTGATGTCTATAGACAAGAATATTCATAGGTGCCTTGTTAATTAGATGATGTCATAGGTAGCACTTACATATCGATTTTATGCATTTATGATTTCAGAATTTTTCTTTTTGCCAGTTTCTCGTACTTGGAAGTTTTGAACTGTGGCCCATATTGGGCAGTGGAAGTGATATCTTTTTCCAACTCAAATAGTGTTAAGCTTTTTCTTTTATGTGTATATATTTGCAATATCTCATTTTTGCTTAACATCTATGAACTATAAGGAAGAGTTTTTTACAAAATGAGTATGCTTAAATGATGGTAGAATTTATTCAATTTTTCACTGATATGGACTTCTCATGAGAAATATGTCAAAATATACTTAAATCAAAGTGGATTTTTTGATATATATAGATGAATGAGTTAGTGTAACAAAAAAATATTATACGTAAGATATGAGATGACTTTTGAAATTATAAATAAAAGTTTCGTTTTATATAATAATAATATTTTTAAAGTAAAACATGTGAATTTCGTAAAATTTTCTCATACTGGTATTTTTAATTTTTATAGTAGTTGTTTTTTTTTACCTGTATTCCATGCTTTAAAAATGTTTAGTTCTACTTGCTACTAATATTTGTTTTTCCCCTTCTCGCCCTGCACTTATTTTTTATTGAATTTTCCTTCATGTAAAATTATGATGTTGTATATTATAATACACGGTTCTTATTAAAATTACCCTTCGGTTATAGAGAAAAGAGTAATTAAGAAGAACACACGCAGAAATTATAATTCACATTATATTAGGCTTGTTTTAAGAACCCCTGCCCAGTGGCATCGGAATCTCTCATGTCTGGCTAAGAGGCCCAAAAAAGAAGGGGAGTGGACCCAAAGTTTCTGGTTTAAGGAAAAAGGGGAAAATTCTGCTTTTGCTTTTATTTTTCTTTTTCAAAAATGGAATAGGAAAGAAATAAGGAAAACTTCTGACCCAAGGCAGGAAGGAAAGCCTTACTTTGAACACGTGGCCGGTACTCATTGGTTCAAATACGTGGACCAATATATAAAAACATTGACACGTGATCCGCAACGTGTCTCCCCCATAATATTCCCAAGCTAGCAGGGTTGCTGAATAAAACGAGAGACCTTTCGCTATCAACCTACTGCTTCCAAAATCACAGAAACAAAGAACGAACCCAAAACGAAACACAAAAATACTGTAAAAAAGAAAACGTAAAGAGGAGAAATGGAGAAGCAAACCAAATCTGAGGTTCTTGTTTTTTCAGACATGAAAGAAGATCCTGAAGAAATTTTCTTCAGAGGAGAAGAAGAAGGAAGTGATCTGTCTTATTGGGAATTCATCAACTCCTCAGATTCTGACGCTGATGATGTCCTCTCTCTTTCTGATGCTTCTTGGCACTCTTCGCTTTCTTCCTCCCCAAAGGACAGCCCAATCCCTGACCTGATTCAAGATTCTGATGATCGTCTTCATCACCATGACTATGAGCCATTTCACGATGGGTATGGTGAGCCATACATAGATGATCAAGAAGAGGATGATGGTGATGATTACGATGATGATTATGATGAGTATGATGATGATGGGTATGATTTGGATGATGAGTTGGTGCCGCGCGCACTGAGTGGGAAATTTGGAAGGCAAAGGATGAGGAAATTAGGGAAGAGGGTTTTTGCCAAGATGCACACTTCAAAAAAGTCACCATTTTTGTATGTCAAGCCTGGGTGTGTTCATGGCAAGCATGGGCTCGGATTGAAGCACAGTTGCTAGAGAGAATTGGGTTGCAACTTTTGGAGGAAATGGGCTATCTTTAAATGGGTACTTGTTGGAATCTTCATTTGGTTTAAGTTGTAATTACTGTAGTTCGAATTGCTATTGTTAGGTTTAATTTAATTTGACTTGGATTATTTGGTTGTTAATAACCTAATAATTATGTTAGTGTCTATACAAGTTTATTTTGTAATCTCCATGGTGCTTTTCTGCTTAACTTACCTCATTTCTTTCTTTTCTTTTTCTTTTGTGTTGTTGGTTGGCTGAATGTTGATAAGTCTGAGGAAATTTTAGCAAATGGATGTGTTGAGATTGCGGAATACGAGAATGAATCTCTTTGTGTCATTTTGATGTGCCATAGATAATATGTTCTAGGTCGGTTCTGACATTTATGCAGAAATTGGTATGAAAAGATCTTATCGGAAATGGATAACTACTGGAATTTCATATTGATTAGACTAATGGTATTTATATGGTTAGTTTGGTTCATCAAGCATCTAAAGTTTCGGTATGCTGTATATAATTGCTGTTTTTGGTTACTTGAATTATTTAACTGCATTGTGGAATTTTGAGGAAAATGGGTGTGTTATGTGAAATCCATGTCAGTCCTTTAAGAGTAAGGATGTAGCCCCTAGAAATGGATGTCTACTGGAGTTTCATATTGGTTAGATAAGGGTATTTACATGGTTAGTTAGGTTCATCAAGCTTCGAATGTATTGGTATGCTGTATATTGTCCTTGTTTGTGGTTATTTGAGTGGTTTGAGTTACATCTGTGGATTTTTGGGGAAAATGGGTGTGTGATGTGAATTTGCAAAGTTGACAATGAAAATGAAATCCATGTTAATCCTTTAAGGCCTTTGGTGTGTTGTGAGCTTTCTTTGCCCCTTCAAAATCTTTGTGATGGCGTGATTCTTGTGGATAGAGATGCTTGAAGAGCCACAAGACGGACTTCTTGAGTGGAACACTAGTAATAAAGTATGGATTGTCAAAGATTTGGCTTGAATGCTAGAGAAGGCTGTTCTTGGATTTGAGATATATTCTGAAGTGACATGGATGCCATCATATGTGTTTCTTTCTGTAGCAGACTAAGTTAAATGGCCATTTTATGTACTGTGGTTATTATTACGAGTTATTCTGTATTGACATTGACATGCTAGAACAGTACTTAGTTTGTTCATAAAATGTGTTGATTGGATTCTTTGTGTTTTACTGGTGGAATTGAATTTGTGGAAGCAAAAGAAACAATAGGGTTTGAGAAGTTGGTTGCGAAGTTATGATGAACAGAGATGGACGGAAACTGTGATTGTTGTTTGGGGGTTGGTTTCCTAAATATAATGAAGGTATTGGAAATCCAGAAGTTTGATTTGTTGTTAATCTTCTTCTGAGGAGGCTTTTAACTTGCTCATTTCCTTTAGTATATTTTGGGGCAGATTCTGTATTTTAGAGACCTTATGCGAACAAATGGCGCTTTGCTTTGTACTCGAGTCTTCATAGCAACCTTTTGGTTTGTAATGTATGGTTAAGTGAATTGTGGCCTGCATAGCTTGGAAGTTCTTTTTAATTTCTCGCTTGGAAGCTGGAGAAATTGAAATGTCGATTGAAACGTTGTAATGCCCCTAATATTTCATTACCAATAAGGGGCAGAACGCTATTTTCTCTAGGCCCAATTTCCCTACGGCCCATCCAACCATCCCTGCTACTACGACTATCTGCCAAGTTCCCAGTAATTTAAGTAAAACTTAGATTTTACTGTGACTAACCTTGGAAAATTTCGGCCATCCAAACTTGCTGCAGATTTGGGGACTGAAAGGAGTGTAAAAACTATCAACACTCAGCATTCAGCATGGCAGAAAAATGTTATTGCCTCGTAGTGCCCTTCATTTCTTAACAATTATCTCTGCTTTTCCATCTAAACAAGGTTGTATAAATTGGAAAATGTAAATCTCTTTGGGAAGCTAAGAACCCATAAAGCAAGGTCTGCATTTTCGTATGGGGTTGCCCATCTCATTGCCCGTTGTCGTAAAGGACGTCCGTCTCCTGCCCCTGGGGCCTGCGGGACGGACCCCGTGCTCTCGGCCCCAACTTGAGCCCACGCATGTCTCCGTCATGACCGGATCGTATGTCCTTGGCTCTCGATTCTCTACAGCCCCCGTTCGCCTCCCCTTTTCATCGCCCGTTGTCTTAAATGACTACAGAGAATTCTGATATTTTACAAAGCAAATCATTGCGAGTGTAACCACACCTAATAAAATATGTAACAGTAAACCTCCTCCAATATCTTAGGCTTAGCTTCATTTTATTTACCTTTTGTGGGAATCAAGGGATCGAGAGGGGGAGGGGGGAGGGGGGAGTGGGGGCTAATATTGGGCATAGGGAAATGCCCTTTTCTGTTTCAGTATACTTAATTTTTAATTTGACTGAGTAGAAAACACCAACAATCACAGCGGAGCGCATCTGAGGCGTGGGGCATCCAAAGAAAAGAAATTTTAGGTTTGGGAAGAAAAAGAGAATCTAATAAAGCGTTTTGTCAATTCATAATTCCACTTCATTTCTATCACTTTTTTTCTTATCATTTTCAGTGTCTTTTCTTGCTTGCCTTTTCGTAGCGTGCTCCATCTGACTTCATTCTGTTGCCCATACACCCCAAAAAAAGAACTCAAAACACTCCTGCTGAACACTGCTCTGGCACTTGGTCTTAATTACTAGTGGCTTCATCCAAAGTTTAAGTCTCTACTGATTTGCTTGATAGGGCTAAACAGTCGTACCATGACTTTAAAAAGAAGGGGGAATTGCACAGCTTATCAATGATTAAATCACACAATTTTCTGCTCATTATACCAAATACACAAGAGGGGCTCAAATAAGGATATACTTTAATATTTTTGGGCTAATAGGATATACTTTTACTATACTGCAAAATCCCATCCATCTCTCTCTCTCTCTCTCTCTCCTAAATCAAGCAATTGCCATACTTGCTGCATGCAGTTGTAAAGTAGGGAAAAAAAAAACTTTTCCCTTCTTAGTTAGGGGTGAGTAAATGTAAATCGATTCGAACAATCGAACCGAATCGAAATGAGTTCAGTTTTTTCGATTCAATTAGTTCGGTTTTTTAAATAGTTCGATTAGGATAATTCGGTTATTAAAATTAATTCGGTTTGATTTCAGTTAGAAAAATTTCTAATCAAACTTAAATAAAGGTATTATAAGAATTTTACATGAAAAATAAATCCTAAACCTAATCTTTTATCCCTTTTAGTTCATCTTTAATTATATGAGTATCCATCTTATTTATTATAATTTTTATTATAATTTTTAATATTTTTGTAATATTGATTTATTAAAAAATATAGCATAAATAAATATATACAAACAAAAAAAAATAAAAAATTTGTCAAGTTCGATTTTTGAAAACCTAACCGAACTAACCGAATTAGTTCGGTTTCGATTAATTCGGTTATTTATATAGTTCGATTCGATTTCGATTATTTTTAAATATGAGTTCGATTAGTTTGATTATTAGATATTTAAAACTGAATTAACTGAAATAACCATTTACATACCCTTATTCTTAATTGCTAAATATGGACTTGGAGTTCTTTTAGGATGGTTTTGCACTCTGCAGTTCCAAGAAATCAACTGGCTAGTAACAAAAGTAGTAGGACAAAGCAAATTTGGGCATTCAGGGTGCCACAGATTTGTAAATCACAGAGGACATGCGGTTATGGTGATGATTGTTCTTATTCTCATTGATTTCTGTATTTGAACATTGGAAACATTCTTAGCAGCAAGCAGCTTCTCTCCCGCAGTGTGTCATTCCCAATTCCCCCAAAAAAGACAAAACCTTCACACATTATTAGAAAGAGTTCAACTTTTCTCCCATCTAGAAGAATTTGACATCATTTTTTTTTATTATTTTTGATTTGTGCTGTCATTAGGTTTTCCAAGTTAACGTGTAAGAGAACCAGCGCTCTTTCATGTTGTCCCCCCTTCAGACCCAAAAGAAGAACAAAAATACACAAACTATTGTCACCTTCCAGGCTCCAGTCCCTTTTGAGATAATGATGAATGGAAGACAAGGAGAAACAAAAAGGGCAAACATTGCATTCAGTTGGGAACTATCAAACTCAAATGGGACAATGATCAAAACTCTTAATTTCTTTTGAAAGGCCAATATTCTTCTCCAAGATAGAATCATATACTAAGAATGTGATATCTTGGTTTATTTTCCAATTTCTTTGGCCGTTAGTTCAGAACTTATGCCTTTCACCTTCATTAATGACAATAAGTACTGCAAAGAGAATGTGATGCTCCTCAGTATGCTTGAAATAATTAACTTTCCATCAGAATTGCCCTTTCTTAAATGGCCAACCACTTTTTGTTTTGGTAATAAACCAATAACCATTTATAGTGAGGCATTAACTTTGTTGGGTTTAACCTAGAAAATCCCCCCACCCTTCTCGTCCCTGCCAATCCTTCGCTAAAAAAAACAGGAAGACAAAACCATACAACCAGATAATGCCAACACTGAGTCGACGTCAAGCATTGACTCAATGGAAATTATAAATGCAAGTTATAAATCTATCATCTTCTTCACCTTATGGGGGTTTTTTTTTTTTTGTCAATTAACACCTTGTAGATGACTTCTAGTTACATTATTAATTTTATCTATTAAAATTATAAAAATATCCTTAAATACGAATAAATACGTTAACTTCAAATTGAGAGTACTTTGTTGATTTTAATAAATAAAATTAAGAGTCTAAGCTAAACCTCTTTTGAATAAAAAAGTTATTCAAAGGGTGTTAAATGAAAAAAAATGAAGATTTTAATTGAAAAAAAAAACATAATATGCCTTGTAAAAAATCTTGACACTATAAAAGGTACAAGTGAAGCCTTTTTTTTATTTTAAGATTTTGTCACCCTGCGTGAACATTCGAAAAGTTAAAAAAAGGAAAAGTAGAAGAGTAGAAGTTTTAACTTGTTATATAAAATATAAATTTAATTAAAACTTACATTGGAGATTAGCTAAACAATAAATAAAAAAAAACCTTATATAAGCACCATCTACTCTGGTTGAGAGACACAAAGTTTTGGAAGTGTATGTAATCCTAACATAAGAGAAAATTGTGAAAAATGATCATCTTGATTTTAAAAATAACACATAAAATAAAATTAACTGTTTTTAATCATATTTAGCCACGACTTGATAAAAAAATTTTTGAAACTATTTTAAATAAATTAAACTATTTATCATAATTTTCCTATATCCATTTGTACATCTGATTTCTCTCTCTCACCATCCAACTTTCTCTAATTTTATCGTTTTTTCTCTTCGATATTCGTCTGCTGTGTTATTGATTTCTCTTTCGCACTTTTAAGACATTAAGCAATGATTTTGATGCACTTAGGCTGGGTGGCTACTTGAAAATTTTGATTTTTAGGTATTTTAGATGAAATTAAAATAGTAAAAATAATCACAGATATTTAAAATAACTTTTAATTAGATCAATTCGGAAGATAAACACTAATAAACTCAATAATTTAAAACTTATAATCTTATGCTTTCAAAAGGAATTTTTTTCGATTTTTAGTCGAAACAGGTGTTTTAGATAAGAAAAATTGTGTTTTGATCCATGAAAATATGTTAGAAACACTTTAATCGGTGCCAAAATCATCAAAAACAAAAGTGAAGATAATTGAGAGGATTTGAAGTTTTGGTTCATAAGTAACAACAATATTTTAGGCATTAAAATGTAACAAAATTTTTTAAATATGACATGCAACAACAATATTTTTTTCAACATAACTTATAACATACTTTTTGTACATAACGTGTAATAATAATATTTTTTTTCGATATGACATGTAACTTTTTTTTAACTATGGCATGTAACATATTTTTATATATGATGTGTACTAATATTTTTTCAATATGACGTGTAATATCTCATGCATTTGAATATTATGAGGTTTCATTAAAGGTAATTTTGTCAAACTTGACTAAAAATAATTAAAATTATAAAAAAAATTATTTTTGAAAACATATTATCTATGAGGGTTTTTTTTTTTTTTGTAAAACATCCCTTAACATAACCTACCTAATTAGTTTGCTATTATCTTATTTTTTATTATATAATAATCAAGGCACCATAAAAATCAATTGTATATATTTAACTAGGTTTTGTGTGTAATTTATTCTGTTTCATAAAAAGAAAAAAATAAAAAATTAGTTATAATGTTTTGAAAAACTCATGGACTATTTAAAAAAATTTAATTATATTTTATTCTTTTATTGCGATCAATCAAATATAAATATTTTTATTTTGAATCAAATAAGTTTTTCAAAAGAAATTCTTATAATTAACAATTGATTAATTGTACTTAATCAAAACATATTTGTCCATTTTTATGTCACATAATACTGACATAGCATTGACGTAAAAAGTAAAAAATGTTATGTGATCATGTCATCGTGTCATATCAGCATACTATGTCGTCATCGTGTCATATCAGCATACTATGTCATCATCAATTATAACACGTAAATATGTCACATCAATATTATGTGAGATAAAATGATAAGCGACGTTTTAATTGATAATAATTAATCAACTGTTAATCATGATAATAATTATTCAAAATAAATATATAAAAATGTGATTGAATATAATAAAAAAATAAAATTTTATTTAAATTTTAGTAAACAATTAATAACTTTTTAAGTATTATATAAAAAAGTTATGACTTTGTAAGTTTTGTTTGGTAAATGTGATTTAAATTGCTTAATTAATTAATTAATTAATAGGATTTGAAGATATGATCACAAATTACTTTATATCTTGATCACCGTACATATCTCGTAACCCTAAAACACCACAATTTCATGGATTTTTTTTGCATTAAAAATTATTAATAATAAAAACGTGTCATAATAATAACAATTTTCGTTTATAGATATTTACAACATTGTAGAATGTATTAGTTTTATATATATATATATACATTATTATATTCTTTGCATGACAAAAGATGGAATTCTAAATTCTAAAAAAAAGAAAAAGATACATGAATGACATCTAATAAAATTTTCATTCTTATTAACTAGCGGTACAAATTTCCAGCGAAAAGTCGAATTTCTCGAGGGAATTCTTCTTGTTTGATGGAATTTGTCCAGGGTATTAGATTTGAAAGGAAATAGCGGCAGACTTTTTGCCCCCAAACACAGGGTGCAGTGTCCCGATAAAAGTCTGAAAACTTGAATTCTGGGCATTGAATCAAAGATGGGTAGTGTAGGAATTGAACCAGCTGCTAGGTCGTCCGAGTTTTGGGTAATGAAAGCAAGCTGAAAAGGAAGGGTGTTCCTTTTTATAAGTTGGTTCCAGTTCCACTGAGAGAGATGAAACAAACTATGCATCCCACTTTACCCTTTACGTTGTACTAGCGTATAGATGAAAATTTACAGAAATGTACAGAGAGTACAGGGAGTAGAAGGGGATCTAGCCCCCCCACGCAAAGGCAAAAGAAGAAGAAAAAGAAGAAAAAAAAAAAAACAACCCCACGCCCAAGGAGATGAAAGAAGGGTCGGAAAGGCGGGTCTTTGGGGTGCAAGGACAAATAGAAAGTGAAAGCTGTCAGATTTTACCCACAGTTCTACATATATGTGAAAGAAGGGGAATATGGACCATACCAGAAGTTGTTGAACATCGAACTGTTTAAATGATTAGATCTATAATCCACTACTACAATCATAGTTGCCATTCCAAACAGAAAATGCTGAGGAACGGGTAAAATTTTCGTTCCCTTTTCCTCATCTCTTCTAACAGTGTCGAACACACAATAAAAAAAAACACAAAGAAAAGCCAAACTGTACTAAAATGATCATTACCAATGTAATCAGGTACAGGTGATATGAGGTAACGGGGGGAAAAAGGAGGGGAAAAAAAAACAAAAGAAAAATAAACAATTGAGGATATTGATTTCTTTATTTAATGGTTTTCTTTGTGTTTCTTTTATGTCTCTGGGAGTGGTTCGATTCAAAAACACTTGAGTAGGTGATGATCCTCTGGCGGCGTTTACACTGCTGGGATTCCATTTCTTAACTCTTGAATTCTTTAATTTTTGGTGGTGATGGGAGAGACCAAAAAGACTCATCTTGCTGGTTTCACAGCTGTGTAAGGGTAAGAGAAACTGAGAAACCCCAGCAAATTTACATGAGCCATGAACTCAAAATTATCATGTCTAAAAACCCACAGGGACAAACCTCATCAAGATAAAACAGCAACATCATTTCCACCACCTCAACCACCCTCCTAGAGAAAACATCTTCCTTGTCAGGAGTACTGTAGTATAAGAGAAGACAAGGTCTTGTCGAGCTGGGGAAGAAGAAGAAGATTTTGGGAAACCGGGAGATGACCAGTGGAAAAGAGTGGGTGCTTTTATACAAGTATTGAGTTGATGATGATGATGATGAGGCAAGGAGGAGGTTTTGGAGGCACGAGGTGCCAAGACTGTGGGAACCAGGCCAAGAAAGATTGTGCTTACATGAGGTGCAGGACTTGTTGTAGGAGCAAAGGCTTTGAATGCCAAACTCACATCAAGAGCACTTGGGTTCCTGCCTATCGAAGGCGTCAGAGGCACCAACAGCTGTCTTCTGTTCCTCAACAGCGCCATCTCCCCATACACAACCCTAAAAGGCTTAGGGAAAATCCTTCCTTAACAGGTACAGATCTATTTACTCTATCCAAAATAAAACCACATCATTTAGGCAACCCTAGCAGCTCTCTTCTTTTTCTTTTTGTTTCTATTCTATTGTGAGAGAATTAAATTTTTGACAAGGACATGACTATAAAAGAGAGACAACCTGCCATGTCTCGTTTATCTTTCTTCTTTCTATTTTATCCACTGTGTAAAGTTGATTTGCTTAGTTTAAATTTTCCATTAGTCATTTTCACTGGCGTCCTTTTTAGGGTTGGAACTCGGAAATTTTCCGGCTGAAGTGACTTCTCCGGCCACATTTCGTTGTGTTCGAGTGAGCTCCATTGACGACGCAGCTGATCAGTATGCTTACCAGACGATTGTGAATATTGGAGGGCATGTGTTTAAGGGTATTCTCTATGATCAAGGCCCTGCAGAAGGTCACCATCACACAGTAGGCGAATGCTCCTCTCGAGAGACACAGCAGCCAAATCAAATCAATGCTGCTGCTCTAACAACGGCTACCACTACAACTTCAACTACTTCGGTTGCTGCAGAAACTCTTCTTCCTTTTGCATATGCATCTCCCTTTAATGCTTTCATGTCAGCTGGTACGCAATTTTTCCTCCACCCAAAATCTTAGGAACTTTTCTTGTATATGGGGAAAGAGAAAAATTGAAGGAAAAGAAAAAAAATGCTGTAGAAAAGCCTTTTTTGCTCTTGCAATATTAATCATCTTTTGGAATTAGAACTCCCATTCCCTGCCTTCTTGGTCACAGCAGCTCACCTGTGGTTGCCCTAGTACATATCTGATATTCATCAAAGTTTAAAGAAATAAAAAGGGGAAGAAGAGACTTTGGTGTTTTGTGTTTTGTTTTCAAACTCCAAGGGCCTGCAATTATATGATCCTGTCTCTAATATTAAAATGTGGGCAAACTACAGAATGGTTTGGCTGTTTGTCTTCTTGCTTATTTTATTCTCTTATGACTTCAATCTGAATCTGCAAACTCCTTGTTTATGAACTTCAAAGCCACTTTTTCCCTGTTTATCCGTTTCTCTGCTGGTTTAGGAACCAGCTGCCGCCTGACATACACAAGCGCTTCTTTAACATGTTTCAAAACTACAAAGATTTTGAGATGATTAATTTTTACATATGTTTATCGGTTCTGTATTTGTTTTAATTTCCCAATGCATAGGAATCTTAGCTATATTCAAAATACATCACCTCTGAAGGAACATGCAAAAGGATTGAGGATATCATGATCATCAAAACTGCAGAAAAAGATGGAGAAGGTTCACCTCACCTCATGTGCAAAACTTATCACACTTGCCACATTCTGTCATCCAATTTTTCATTTTAATGCATTGAAAGACTTAAAAATTATTGAATTGCATGATGTCGTACGCATATCTTCTAACTTCTTGTTTAGAATTATAGTCTGTTTTTCTTATCCCATGCATTGCACAAACTTTATGAACTCTTTTTCTCTGCGTCTAATACTATATAGTATAATCCTGGTTAGGTGCGGCTCACATCTTAATTAATTTAATCGAAATTGTGG
Organism: Theobroma cacao; assembly: GCF_053813885.1. Classification (NCBI taxonomy): domain Eukaryota; kingdom Viridiplantae; phylum Streptophyta; class Magnoliopsida; order Malvales; family Malvaceae; genus Theobroma; species Theobroma cacao. Next base: position 4,032,178 of record NC_142640.1, read on the forward strand.
CATGGGAATCGCCCCTAGCTATGGCTATAAAGCTTAAGCTAAGCTCTTGAGATGAATAATTTATGGTTTACAAGGTAAAAAAGACTCTGTGGTGGCATCTTATGGATTTTAGGTGATAATGAACTTTAATTAGAAAGCAATGCATAAGCTTTCAGGCTTGATTTTTTATGGTAATTAAAGACACAATCACACTAACTATAGGAAAAGATTGATGCCCTCAATGACAAAAAGAAATGGAATATATCCTTGTACTTGAAAGAGAACCAGGTACAAAAGTCATTATATTTGCAATGGTTCTATTCTGCTTAAATGCATCTAGAATCAAACTCCCTCAGAAAGTTATGGAGTGGATTCCACCCTCAGGTGAGGTTCTGCATGGCTTTCCTATTATAGTTAGAAAAACAGTAGTAGAAAGAGATGGAAAAAATCAAAAACTTCTGCAGGAAGATATACTGGGTGCACATTATAAAAGCATGATTTTACTATATTAGAATACCTTGATTGCTTACACACTTGATCAGTTCTCATAAGTTGGTATAAAAGATTAAAACCTTACAGTTCTTGAGAGTAGATAGTTAGTAACTTAAACTGATGATCACATTCTCTGCCATTTGCCCCTCTCTTTTTTTTTATATATGCTATCAGAAGTCAGAACTAATGTGCCCAAAGACTAGCCTCAGCCTGTCAAAGGTCAATTTTTGCTGCTAAATTTTTATGACATAATATACAAGATTGTTTTACTCATGTAATATTCATTTATGTTGAACATGATTGATCATGACAAAGTGGCAAGAAATGACAAGCATTCCTTTGTTAATTAGATTGACATTCATTGCTATATAAGCTATATATGAGGAATATGTACAGCTTTCTCTATAATGGTTGCAAGATTTTCTTTATTGATTACAAGTTGGAGTAAATTCATTGAAAAGGTGAGACATAGTACGGTTGGCTCCATCGATTTGTTTTTAAATTCAAATTTAATGTGAATGGTTATGCTAAAGATAAATTTGATGTGTAAGAGCATATTCTTAACTATGAACGCAGATAGAAAGGCAAACTGCTTTATTTTTTTGGTCCAATTGAAATAAGTGACTCTAATTCTACTAAAGTTATTGCTGTTAATTAAACATGAATATTTATTTTTATGTTTTTTAAAGATTTTTTTAATGTATTTAGAAATTTTCCTTTCAGGATTTATTAAGGTTTATTAGTTGAATAAGAAAAGATTGATTGTCGAATATGAGGGTTATGTACGTACAATAATCATCCAAGCCAAGTGTTCTGGTGCAATAAATTTAATTAATCGAGGTTTTCATGCACATGCTTTTGTAGATATTAATTAGTGTTATAAAATTTGTTAAAGAATCTAAAGCAAAAGCAAAGCATATGTTGGTATGGTATGCCTTGGTGAAATATTTCATGTTAAGAATCAAACATTAGGCCTATGTGGTGCTTAGTTTTGGGTTCATTGATAGTTTTCCTGCATTTTGAATTTCCTAAATTCGTCAACTAAACATGTCTCCTCCTCCTCCTCCTCCTCCTTCTGCTTATTCCTTTCTTCCGTATGGGTGTAGGGTTGTTTTTGTTTTTCAATGAATCCCCATAGGGTGTACGTACTACGCGGTTGCATCACACCTTAATTGCACTCGTCTTTGTACTTGTTTTGTCCATATGGGTTTGTACGTTGTAGCCTGAAGAATAGTATATAGATATTGTTTGGCATGAATGCCTCTCTCATAGAATAAAAAATTGAAAATAAAGATAAGGTCTTATCTTAGCTCTTTGGAATTGGAGGAAAGTAAACCAGAAAGTTATACAGATGAGACATTTTATTTCTTATCTATTCGATCTCTAATTTATCGTGATAACGTCCAACTTTTTATTATGGTCCTGTAATGATCATCACCATACACTTGGAGGAAATTAAAACGATGAGCAAGGTATCTATCTATATATACGATAAAATACGTGGAAAGTATGTGAATGTGACATGTGAAGATTGGGAAACTTAAAGAGAAAAGAAAGGGAAAAAGTTAACAATACCAAATTTGTATTGCTTCCATAATGAAACAGATAGTAGCAGCAGAGTCTTAGTTACAGACTCGCACTCAGCCATGAGCTGATCATCTCTCGAATCTCGATGAACTAGGCTATGGACTCCAGAAATTAAGGGTTAAAATCAAATTGGCTATGATGGCAAACAATTAGCAAATTTTTACCTTGAAAAGCATGCATATAATCCATCCCTGTTGGACTCAAATATGGTTAAAAATTAATTTCCACCTTGATTTAACTCTTTCGATCAACTCACGTATATTTTCAAGCAGTTTCAATGCTGTCGACTGTCTAATCCTATGGGCAGACAACTTTTTCATGCCAGAAAATAGACTTTGAAATAACTTCATCTATGTGATATGTAATAAGGGTGACATGTTGCTCCTTTTTTTTTGGCAATGAAAACAAATCAACAGAGTCTCTATGGTTGGCAAAACAAATCATGACAAGAGGTTTTCTACCTTACTGTTTTTTTCTTAATTTTTCTTTTAATTAATTTCCATGAAAAGAAAGGCTCCTAGCTACTCAATCTAAATACAGTTACCACTTACCAGAAGCAAAATTGTCATACACTGACACCTCTCAAATGTGATGTGATTCAGCCATTCAGGGAGGACTGAACTTTTATTATGGCCTTCAAAAGGCTAAATTCTTGATAGAAACCAAGGGTCAAAGAAAATGTTACAAACCCTAGGTTTTTTTTTAACAGTGGTAACCCTAACCTATACAAAGCTGCTATGCTACAGCAAGAGTGAGATCATTTCTTACTCCATCGATTGCCTTTTGCTGTAGTAAATTCGGATACATGATACTAAATTCTGCTACTAGAATAGTTTTTTACTGGTTCAGTGGGGGAGAGATAGGCCTGGCTTTGTTTTTTTTGACTAGTCGTAGGGCTTTGAGTAGTCTAAAGGACGCACTCTCCTTTGCATTCCTTGTTTTGCTTGTCACTTCTCTCCTTTAATTTTACAGCAACAAGCCAACCATTGGTGTATTATTGCAATCCTCCTGTTTACTGCTCCAGCAGGTTGGGTTTCAGTGAAATCAGTTGATGAGAAAAGCAATCTACATAGTATCTCCAACAATTCAAAATCTTGGTTAATGCAGATCGTTTTGAAAATCTTCTTTATTTCTCAAAGCTCTTTAAGAAACCAACCTACCAAATTTTGAACGTCTTGATGGCTGCAGATGGCAGATGGCAACCACAACTCTGTGGAATTGGCTAACCGCTGGTTTTATGTCCAACCCATGGTTGTGTTAATGATTTATGTTTATGTGTATCCCCCTTGGGCGTTGGAGGGTTTGAAGGCTCATGTTTTTTACTTAAAGTATATAAATTTAGACTCATTTGACACAAAATTATTATATTTTCTCTAAAATATTAATTTTATGAAATGTGTAACGTTCACGTTTATAAATTTTTTATAATTATTTATTTGCATTTGTTTGTTCAATGTGTAATTGAAATACTATATCTATTTCCTCTTAAACCCTTGACATAACATTCTTCTTCACCAAATCCAATAACGCCCTCTTTACCATCAACCATTCTGTCTTCCTCCCTTTGAAGGTGCTAGGCATATGTCTAAGTTTAAGTTGGGCAACTCTAATACTGTCACACGTCATTATCTTTTTTTTTTAAATTAACTTAATAAGATAAATAACACCTACTTTATAAGTTTCTCAAAAATCTCTTCTTGTACAATATGATATTTAAGTGTCTTATCTATTCTATCTATAGTATTTGGAATAACACTACACTTTGATAAAAAAGAGATGAAAAACCCTACACCTATACAAAAAAACTAATGTATAAGTAAATTTTTCAATTGATGAAATATGGTGAGGTATATATATATATATATATTCTTCACATATCCTAATAAAAAATAAGTTCAAATTAAATTTGTTGATTAAGTAAATGGTTAAAAAAAGGGAATGAGATTTAAACTAAGGTCAATAATTTTAAAAAAATTAAGTCATTTTTTTACCAAAAAAGGAGAAGAAAATAATCAGATGGACAAAAAAATGATGTCAAACAATTACACTAAAAAAATTACTATAATTTCAAGGGCAATAAAAACATGGCCCAAATGACAATGGGCTATGTAAGCCTGATTATGCCTTTTATTTTTTTATTTTAAAGGGGCTATCAATCAAGTCCATCTTCCGCTTCAACGGAATGCTAATTGTAAATTCAAGCCCATGAAAGCCCACATCAGTTATGGCGCGAAAATTATCTATCATTTCCCGCCAAGTAAGATTCCCTTCTTCCCAGCTCCACATCCCCTCTCTGCAGTCCCAAAAAAATCTCCCTCGCTATTTGCCTCTCTTCTTCTCTAGCCATGGCTTCCAATTCCTCTCCGGTCAATTTCAACAACGGTAAGTCGGTAACTCTTGTTCTTTAGAATTTTAATGTTTCTTTTTTATATTTATACAATTTACAGTATTTTTTTTCTGTTTTTTATTTATTTTTACATCTAAATCTTTGCAGGTCCTTCTTCGCCCGATGATTCCTTTTCCAGCCCCATCCCCAACACCTCCTCCCCGGCCCACCGTCGGCGGCGTGGCCTCCGCCAAACTTCTACTCCTTCCTCCGCCGCCGCAACCCCACCACCAAACCCCTCTCGCTTCGCCAATTCATCATCTACCCCAACCCCATCCCGTTCCACCAGGCGTGGCCGCCGCCCAGCCACATCCCCAACTCCCACCGCCGCCGCCACCCCATCCTCTACCGACGACTTCCCACCACCATCCTCTGATGGCGGCGAGGACATGGAGGAGGCCACCCCTACCTTCGTTTGGGGCACCAATATTAGCGTCCAAGACGTGAAAAATGCAATCCAAATGTTCATCAAGCATTTCAGAGAAACCCAAGAATTAAGCAATGATATCTATGGAGAAGGAAAATATACGAGATTGATACATAGAGTGCTTGAAATAGAAGGAGAGTGGATTGACGTTGATGCTCAAGATGTTTTTAGTTACGACTCTGATTTGTACAATAAAATGGTGAGGTACCCCCTCGAGGTTTTGGCGATTTTCGACATCGTTTTGATGGACATCGTTAGTTTGATTAATCCTTTGTTTGATAAACACGTGCAAGTTCGGATTCATAATCTTAAGAGCGCTACTTCCATGAGAAATCTCAATCCATCTGGTCCGTTTTCTTTAATTTTCCTTAAATTGTTGTTGTTGTTGTTTTATTTTGTTTCTTTTGTTGGATTGATTTTGGGGTTCTTTGTTTGGTTTAGATATTGAGAAGATGGTGTCGTTGAAGGGGATGGTTATTCGATGTAGTTCGATAATTCCAGAGATTAGGGAAGCAGTGTTCAGGTGTATTGTTTGTGGGTACCATTCTGATCCTGTTGTCGTGGATAGAGGTATTCTTTTGTGATGTTCATTTTATTGGTTTGATTTTTTAGATTAAATGTTGCTAATGGATTTGTTTGTTGATTGTTGGTGCTATAAGGACGAATAACTGAGCCAACGACATGCTCGAAGCCAGATTGCCTTGCCAAGAACTCCATGACGTTGGTTCACAATCGATGCAGGTAACTACCAGTTTAAATACTATCATTTATTTAGCTGAAAATCAATGTAATAAGTAAACTTGCGTAGCGTTAGACGTGCTTAATTTTTAAATCCATGTTACTGCAAAGTTTTGTCTCATTTTATATGTTATAAGTAGGTTGTAGTTAGCATATGCATTTTTGAGTTCATTTCAACTTAAGCCTGTTTCTGTTGTATGTAAGTTTGGTGACTTAGAAATTCAATGTTTATGCTTTTGAGTTATTGTAAGACGAAAAGTTAATTGGTCATATTGCCCAAACATCAGGTTTGCTGATAAGCAGATTGTGAGGCTCCAGGAGACACCAGATGAGATCCCCGAAGGAGGGACACCACACACAGTGAGCTTGTTGATGCATGACAAGCTGGTTGATGCTGGAAAACCTGGGGACAGGGTTGAGGTTAGACCCTGATGATATCATGTTCTGTAAAATCAAGTAGGATCCTGGCAGTTTTAATTGTTTGCTCAATGTTCTCGTTTCTTCTATTGAAATAGGTCACTGGGATTTACAGGGCTATGAGTGTCAGAGTAGGGCCGACACAAAGAACTGTGAAATCATTGTTCAAGGTTCGTGTTCTCTTCTTCTTTAGATCTGTAGCTCTCCAAGCGTTTCAATTAAGTTTTGGTTTGAGTATAATGATTTTGTTTCCTTTGCTTGTAGACATACATTGATTGTCTTCATATAAAGAAAACTGATAAGTCAAGAATGATGGCTGAGGATCCTATGGAAGTTGATAATGGCTCACAATCACAGAGGATTGAGGATGATGTTCAGTTGGATGAAGACAAGGTCTAATATAACGCCAATTCTTCCCTTGCAAAATTCATTTATATTGTATTCTTCTACCATACCCTTTTTCAAAATTGTAGGTGGAAGAGTTGAAAGAGTTATCCAAACAACCAGATATATATGAAAGATTGACAAGGTCATTGGCGCCAAACATCTGGGAGCTGGATGATGTAAAGAAAGGTCTTCTTTGCCAGGTAAAATGATAGGGTAACTTATGATCCCCTATGTGCCTTGTTTGCGGTATTACACCTATATTTTTTGCTTAGATAGTAATTGCTAGTTATTTGTTGTCAATGTAGCTTTTTGGTGGGAATGCTTTGAAGTTGCCATCTGGTGCTAGCTTCCGTGGTGACATCAATATCCTACTTGTTGGTGATCCTGGAACCAGCAAGTCCCAGCTACTTCAGTACATACACAAGCTTTCTCCACGTGGCATTTACACCAGTGGAAGGGGGAGTTCTGCTGTAGGCTTGACTGCTTATGTCACCAAGGATCCTGAAACAGGGGAAACGGTATGATATGTTTTTCTTACTCTTTCTTATCTATATATTTATCTGGAATATTTGAATTTAGTGGTTGATTCTCACTTATGATATAACCATCAGGTTCTGGAAAGTGGAGCCCTTGTACTGAGTGACAGAGGCATCTGCTGTATTGATGAATTTGACAAGATGTCTGATAATGCAAGGAGCATGCTGCATGAGGTTGGTTTTGCTTTGCCTTTCTTATTAAGACACAATTTCTGCAATGCTCCAATGTTGAAGATGAGAAATTGTTGGTGCTGACTGGTTTACAAATGCTTGAGATTCTTCTTAAGTTTAAGGCAGTTCAAGATACTAGGATATCTGCATGAATATGCTCTGTTATTTTTCTTATTATCTCTTGGGAGGAAGAAGTTATTTTCACAAGGAGGGAATGCCAAATACGCGGGACTTAGAATCCTTTCTGCATTTTAACCATTCTTCACTTTCTTCCTGTACATGCTATGACAATGGCGCTTGACTGTACTCCATTTTCCAGGTGATGGAACAACAAACTGTTTCAATAGCAAAGGCTGGTATAATTGCGTCTCTTAATGCAAGGACTTCAGTCTTGGCTTGTGCAAATCCGAGTGGTTCGCGCTATAATCCTCGTTTGTCTGTGATTGATAACATACACCTGCCACCAACCTTGTTGTCCAGGTAAGATGATACCTACCAGTTGCCAAGTGCCATGCAAGTTGAAGTTTGAGCTAGTTCTAAGGTCTTTGATACTACCATATAATCATTGCCTTGCTTTTTTTCTTTTTTGATTTGGAACCTTAAAATGATACCAAATTTCAAATATTGAAGGTGTTATCTTCCATGGTCTTTTGCTGTTCCTTCTTTAAACCATGTTTGTCAGTTACAGCTTCTATGTTTTGGCAATGTCTAGAATTATGTATGATGTTGCTTGAAAGTACTTAATCCTTATTATGTGGTTATTATTAACTACAATCCCATTCTAATTGGTATTCCCTTCTCAGATTTGATTTAATCTACTTGATTCTTGACAAGGCTGATGAACAAACAGACAGACGCCTTGCTAAGCATATTGTTTCTTTACATTTTGAGGACACAGAGGTTTGGTGAACTGTTACGCTCTATCATGTTTAGGAACTTTTTCTCTGGTTTCTGTTTACATGTGTGATTTCTTTCCACAACTTGCAGATTGCTGAGCAGGATGTCTTAGATCTTGCCACATTAACGGCATATGTGAGCTATGCTCGCAAGAATATTCACCCAAAATTGTCTGATGAAGCTGCTGAAGAGTTAACCCGAGGATATGTTGAGATGAGGAAAAGAGGAAATTTCCCTGGAAGTAGTAAAAAAGTATGATGCATTTGGTTTTCCTCTCCCCTACTCTTCTTTTCTTCATTATTGACCTTTGCTTTATAATCATTGATGGGTAGACAGATGCAACCTTAGATTGCAATTAAAATCTTGATGATTGGATCAACTATGATTTATACCCTCCTTGCTAACTTGTTTTCGCTCCTCCTCTTTCTGCATTTTGTTTTGTCAACAGGTCATAACAGCAACACCAAGGCAAATTGAGAGTCTGATACGCCTCAGTGAAGCCTTGGCTCGTATTCGCTTCTCAGAATGGGTTAGTTAGCTAACGTTTATCTTAGCAGCTTATATGCTTTCCTTGTGAACAGAATAATGAAATTCCGTTATGATATTTGTAGGTTGAAATGAGAGATGTAGCTGAGGCATTTAGACTTTTGGAAGTTGCTATGCAGCAATCAGCAACTGATCACTCTACTGGTAATATTCCAGCCACGAATCTGCTCCTTTATTCCCAATTCACTTTTTTCCCTATAAGAACAATATCTCATTAATGCTTCCATTGCCTTCCTTTACTTCCTGTCTCTCTAAAGGAACTATTGACATGGATCTTATCACCACTGGAGTTTCTGCAAGTGAAAGGATGAGGAGGGAGAATGTATTATCAGCTACTCGCAACATAATAATGGAGAAGGTACAACTTGGAGGACCATCAGTACGATTGTTAGAGGTAAGCTGGTGTAGTAGACTTTGGACCTGGATGCATTCGTTTAGTCCCATAAATCAGCTAATTGATCACTGTGCTGGTTTACTCCCTACAGTTACTGGATGAACTGAAGAAGCAGAGCTCTGGCAGTGAAATTCACCTCCATGATGTGAGAATCTACAGCCTCTTTCTTCCTCAGACTCTTTAAAGAATAATCAAACTGATGAGCGAACCTTTTTCATTGTCTTTTTTGGTGAATTCAGCTAAGAAACGCAGTTGCAACTCTAGCCAGCGAGGGATTTGTTGTTCTTCATGGTGACAGTGTAAAGAGAATATGAATATGAATGCCTGCTCTTCATGGTGACAGTGTAAAGGGAATATGAATCCAAATCAATCTTGTTGGTTCAAAACAAATAGCCGGCCCAACGTGCTCACTGAAAACTGCAGCCTTGCGAGATGCCCCTGCAAAACATTTACTCGGGGGATCATTCAGCCTGTCGATTACCTTGACCTTCATGCTTGAATGTTAGCCTGTTAGGTAGGTATGTCATTTAAGTTGTTGATTGTGACATGTATTATATCTTTAACTAGTGCTAGAAAAAACAGAATTCATACTTTCGTGTCTTCTTTTTTTTTTTTTTTTAATAGTGCTAAAATTAACGTTGTTTTCTTGAATTGAACGATAAAATTAAGTGGTGCAAACCTGATCCAGGACCAATATTGTATTGTTTTTCTTCTTTGGATACACATTCAACGGTAAATGGTTAATGATAAATGTTTTACGTAAAGTGAGAAATATAACAGCGAGAGTTAAAGGCTTGAGGATCTGAAAGAATGAATAATGTAATAGTTGGACAAGTAAGAGCAGGGGAACCTAATCCAGGATTTAGGTTCAACCGAGGAAACCGGCTACGTTGTCGTTTGTCAGCTTATCTAATCTGCTCTGCTAACGTTGTTGGGTTAGTGAATTATCAAAGCATGATTAGGCGCTTTTTCCTTTAAGTCGCGGTAAAAATTTAATTACGGACCGCTAACATTTTCTCGTACGGCTCCATTTCCAAGTTCCGACCATAGCTTCAAATATGTTGGCTTTAGAGGCCAACCAAACGGTCCAAACTCTGGTACCTATTGCAAAGATGTAAAGCTTTTTTAATTATTTGATTGGTTTATGGCTTACCCAAAGTAGCATCTCAATACGTTGGGTGGGTATATCCGTGCCATCCAAAAATAGAATTACTATTATAGCGTGAAACATTATCAGATTATTCTATTAAATTTGTAGATTATTCCAGCTGAAAAAAAAAGTTATATTCCTCTTTAGGAAAAAGTAAAAATCAAATAAAAAAATTATTTTTATTGGTCAAAGATCATATTTTTCAAAAATTAAAATTTAAAACTGACTAATCTAAGAAGTAATATTTGGACGCTTTTAATTAATTAAAGCCAAAAGAGAAGTTCAAACACGTTAAGTGTGTTAACAGGTAGGTGGTAACAAAGGAAAAAACAAAGTTTCAACACCATACATCAAAGATATTTATCATGTTAACAATAAACTTACCGAAACATTAATTTTATATAGAAGAACATGTGCAAGACTAATAAAAAAATATTTTTAAAACAAAACCATCCAAGATCTAAGATTGTAATTTAAAGAAAGAAAAAAATGTTCTGCACGATACGCAAGGACATTATGATTTCAAGCTTTTTTTAAAAAAAGAAAAAAGAAAAAAAAGGAATTATCATGAGATAACTCTGACGGTAAAAAAAGGAAAGGCTTACGTGGAAACTTGTGGCGGTCAGGAAGTAGAAGACGAAATCACTAAACAATCTGCAGCGCTCTCCCCCCAACTTCCTTTCTCTCTTTCCCCTGACCGTGCGTTTTTGTTTTTTTTTATGTGCTGATTATTTGGACTTCAAAAAGAAAAAAAAACAAAAAAACGGAAAACACTTGAGAGATCGATCTCGGCGTGCTTTCTTGTGAAGGAAAATTAATAGAATCGAACGGTCAGGATTCAATGGGAGACGTCCGTGGAGGATGCTGCCCGCCGATGGATCTGTTCCGTTCGGAGCCGATGCAGTTGGTCCAGCTCATCATCCCCATCGAGTCCGCTCACCTCACCGTCGCTTATCTCGGTGACCTCGGCATCCTCCAATTCAAAGACGTCCGTACACTCTCTTACTCGTTAACACTTCGTAATGCTACTCTTCGATGCTCAAATTCTATCAAAATTTGTACTCTCACTTGGTTCCACTTCAGAATTTTGACTTTAATTTAGGCGCTTGAGTCTTGATCGTAGTTTAGGAATACCCTAGACTGGAACTATGTGCCGGAAATTCTTTGAAGTAGAGATCGGTTTTTCGTTTTTGTTTATTTCCTTTTGATGAACAGTTTGTTAGGGTTTTGGTTTTACCCATCAATTTATTTCTTGTTCTTTTTTTTGAAAAAGTAAAACATTTCTTTGTGGTTTGATGGACCAAGTGGTGGAGATTTGACACTGATGTTCTTGATTTGTTTGATGTATTACAGCTCAATTCAGAGAAGAGTCCATTTCAGCGAACTTATGCTGCTCAGGTATTTTCTTTTCTGCTTTATGAATAGTGACATTGATATATTCACATTTAAAACAGGCCAGAGTTGCTGATCATTCTCCTTTCTTCTTCTTCTACTTTTTCTGCTCCACATCTTATATCACTCTGGAAAGTGAAATATACACTCGGAAATTATATAGTAGTAAAATAGAACTATCACTGGCTGTAAAATGTTGATGATAAATAATACTCCATCCCTTAACCAAAAAGTTGGTTTCTGATTCATTGCATGCACTTTGTAGCACATGCTTTTATTTAAGCAAGTATGAGAAGAGTTCAACTGATATTAGGATCTAGAAAGATAAATGTTGGGTTTGAATCAACTAACCTTACTGCCTTTCTATTGTAAGGGAAGTATTATATCTTGCACTTGTGATTATTCTTATGAGTTACTTGAAAAATTTTTATGATGTTATGTTTTTGTTGCCATAAATATGCCATTTAGTATTTTTCAAATTCTGGTGGTGAGTCGTTGTTTCTTAACATCTCTTTCTCATGAAGATAAAAAAATGTGGAGAGATGGCGCGCAAGATGCGTTTTTTCAAGGAGCAAATGGTAAAAGCAGGCTTCTCCCCTTCGACAAAATCTGAGGCACGCGGGGACATCGATGTGGATGACTTAGAGGTACATCATCTATTGTCAATAAATGCTTTCTTTATTTTATTCTTTAACTCAAATTGTTTTTTTCTTTGTTATGTGCTAGGTGAAACTTGGAGAGCTTGAGGCAGAGCTGATTGAAATGAATGCAAATGGTGAAAAATTGCAGCGCAGTTATAATGAGCTGGTTGAGTATAAGCTTGTTTTGCAAAAGGTATGGCTTTGTTTGCTGCCCTAATCAGGTGACTTTTGTCAAGGTTCTCATCGTAGTTCCTACTGATACTTTACATCATGGAAACAATAACATGAAAGATGGACATTAAAGTTGCTAATTCTTGCAGTGAAAGATTATGTGTTTGTAGGCGTAAAACATTTCGGATTTGAAACACTGAGCTATCAATTGGATAGACACTGTTATTGGATGTTCAATCAGATAAAGAATTAATTTAATAACGGAGTTTTATATGGTATTATGTTATTGTTTTAGAAAATATTCTTAGTGGAGTTGAATTCAAATATCAATTTGCTCTCATTTGCAAGTGAAGTATTTCTTTTTAAATTTGTCACTCTCTCTAAAATCAGGTGGATATCTATTTTCAAAGTTTCATTTCCTTCCAGCTTGTTATGCTCTATCTTTATAATGATTTCATAAATTTCTTTTTTTTTTGTTCTGTTTAGGCTGGTGAGTTTTTTGCTTCAGCTCAACACAGTGCTGTAGCTCAGCAGAGAGAAATGGAATCACGTCAAATGGGTGAAGAATCCATCGAAACTCCTTTATTACAAGACCAAGTATAGTACCATCTTTCTTTCAGTATGCTGTACTATCCAGCATGTCATATCTTTACTCATAAAAATCTCCTCACTATTTTGTAGGAAACCACAATTGATTTATCGAAGCAAGTGAAGCTGGGGTTCATCACTGGCCTTGTTCCTAGGGAAAAATCTATGGCATTTGAGAGGATTTTATTTCGTGCTACTAGGGGCAATGTGTTACTCAAGCAGGTTCCTGTGGAGGACCCTGTCACAGATCCTGTTTCCGGAGAGAAGGTGATAGTTGTTTTTGCAGTTTTGCTCCAATTGTTTGAATATTTTGGTAAAGAAGAGGGATGAGAACTTAATTTAACTATGGCATGCATGATATATTTGAAGTAGTGTTTACTGCACATTATTTGGATCACAAAACGCAGATGGATACACATAGACATGTGCATGAAAGAATGTTTATTATGTTCTTTTATGTTATCAGACATGCATGGTCTTCATCATGTGCTGTGCAGACAATTCACCATTTATTTGAAGACCTTCGACTTCTTATTCTGAAAGAGTGTCAAGCAAAGATTATTTTGCATGTGAGCGTATGTTCATGGACATGTGAATGTATGCAAATAGCAGACCCTTCGTCGAGCTGGAATGTTAAAATTGGTCTAATTTTCTAGCTTAATGAACAATACCATTCTGGGTGTAGGATTTATTATGTAATCCACTCAGGTCATGCTTATGTATGTTGTTTAGCTGGTGTAGTTTTCTGAATTTTGGACTTATGAAAAGAAGATTATTGTTGTCTAATTTTGTACTAAGTTTTTGTGTTGTCTTTAATTTGTGAATGTCAATGTGCAGATGGAGAAAAATGTATTCGTGGTTTTCTACTCTGGAGAAAGAGCAAAGAACAAAATTCTCAAGATATGTGAAGCTTTTGGAGCTAATCGTTATCCTTTTGCTGAGGACCTAGGCAAACAGGCTTTGATGATAACAGAGGTATGGATTAATTTTTTGCTTGTAACTGTCTTTCGAAGTTCTTTCTTAATGGTTTCACAGACTGATGCTTGGCTGTTTGTTGGTGTTTCTTAGCATCATATGCTTGTTCCTCAATGTCATTCCTGGCCGTCCAATTCCCTTTTAATTAGATTGTCTGAATTTGCATGTAGATCTTTTCTTGCACGGGCCACGTGTTTTTGTTTGACTGATCTCTTTGATCACTATAAATTTCAGGTTTCAGGAAGAATTACAGAGCTGAAAACTACCATAGATGCTGGATCTTATCACCGGGACAATTTGTTGCGGACTATTGGAGACCAGTTTGAGCAATGGAACCTTAAGGTCTGTTTTAATTATATTACTTCTTGATTATCTTTTCTCATTTTTTTATAAATTATGTAACATTTGCTTATATTTTACCTCTTGCACATGAGATGTATTGAGATGCTAATGAACTGTTGCAGTCATAAACTGATGTTTTAATTATTTGGATTTAGTTCAGTGAGTAAACTATATTTTCTTAAACTCCTGAAGGTGAAGAAAGAGAAATCAATCTATCACACTCTAAATATGCTTAGTCTTGATGTGACAAAGAAGTGTCTTGTGGCTGAGGGATGGAGCCCTGTTTTTGCCACAAAACAGGTATTAATTTTCTGTCCTTTGTGCTTTACATTTCAACAGGTGTTCTTTTTGTCCTGGCTTGAAAGTTTTAATTGGTTGCATCCTGATCTTTCTGAAATTATGGTTGGCCTCTATGATCTATTAGAGAAATGTTGTAGTAGATTATTTATGTATGAGTTTGAGCATTTTTGGTGCAGGTTCAGGAGTCATTGCAGCGGGCTGCATTTGATTCCAACTCTCAAGTTGGAGCCATTTTCCAGGTCTTGAGTACAAGAGAATCACCACCTACCTACTTCCGCACAAATAAATTTACTTCTGCTTTTCAGGAAATTGTTGATGCGTATGGGTAAGTTCACAATAAAATTGACACCCATGTGTTCTGAGATATGTGTTTGGGTGTGTGTGTGTGTGTGTGTGTGTGTGTAACCTGATTGCTATATATACTTTATAACATGCACATGCTTTTTAGGAATTTGGTGCATTTTTATGTGGCCTTTTGATCATCTGCTTATATAGCATAATATATTTGATTAAATACGAGTATTCACCTCCTTCAGACTAGGGAATTAGGAGCAGACATTCTATCTGTTGCTTACCACTGTACTTCAATGCAACAATTTTTGGAAGGGATAAGATCTATAATACAGCCTGTTGATATTAGGGTGATAATTTAATGGCTAGATTAATGAATTATTCACTGCCAAGCTGCATAGGGTCAGAAAATAGATAATCATGGTATAAGAGCTATTCCTAATTCATTCGTAAAGATCCTGAAAAATTATTTAAGGTTACTATTGAACTCAAAGAAAAGATTGTTCACTATTTTTTTGTGTTATTTTGACCTATATTTGTACATTTTTATGTTCTTGTTGTCTATTCAGTTTTTCATATCCTAGTGGTAAATTCACCTGGTTATTGGATTCTTGCTTTGGTGTTTTATTTTGAAGTATGTATTTTGTCCGTATTTTTTGCATCGATGTGCATGTGTTAATTTGCCAGTAACAAACAGAATTGTAATGCTTTTTATTGCATTTAATTGCAGGGTGGCAAAGTATCAGGAAGCAAATCCTGGTGTATACACTATTATTACATTCCCTTTCCTTTTTGCTGTCATGTTTGGTGATTGGGGGCATGGAATATGCTTGTTGCTTGCAACATTATTTTTTATTGTCCGGGAAAAGAAACTTTCTAGTCAGGTAATTTCTTGTGATGATGTAATCAGGTTTTCAACTTATACAGCTTATATGCTGGTATGAAAACAGTTTGAGGACATATTTATTCTTGCATTGGGTATTTTTCTCAATTTGTTTTTTATTTGAGTTATAAACTTATGCTATATTTATTTGTACCTTGAAGGATAATGATTTCTCGAAATATACATCCATTTGTCTTATTTATGTTTTGATTTGTGTCAGAGTTCGCTATATATCTAGCTTCCTTTTCACTTGCTGTGTATATTGCTACTTCTTTGTAGGTCTCATCAGTTATTAAACTGCTGAAGGAATAAGATTCATTGATGTTTTAATTGGGATAACAAATTGTTCAGAATCTCTTAAATATTTTTTTTAATGAAGTGGTTAATAGACGTGACATGGGATTATATTACAAAGACTTTTGAACTTTTTCTCTGAAGAGCAAAGGTTGATAGGGTTCTCATTTATGTGTATTATGAACAATATCAGATCATGGATTTTTTGGTAACATGACCTTGCCATGTCTGGGCTTTTGATTTGATGGGTTATTTTGCAAAGTATGAGTACCTGCTAGTTTTCCCTGTTTGTAAGCTTTATCTGTATTGGTCAGTTATCTCTATGGATGGAACCTGAGTAAATTATATTTCTTGGGAACTGCAGAAACTTGGAGATATCACTGAAATGACCTTTGGTGGTCGTTATGTTATTATGATGATGGCACTCTTCTCAATTTATACTGGTTTGATCTATAATGAGTTCTTCTCTGTGCCCTTTGAGTTATTTGGTCGCTCAGCTTATGCTTGTCGTGATCTCACTTGCCGGTATTTCACTTGGACTTTGTGATAATACCAAATATTGTATAAGCTTCCTATTATGGTATACTTCCGTTACAGCATTTTGACTGCCTTTTTGCAGGGATGCTTCTACTGTTGGTTTGATTAAGGTGCGTGAAACTTACCCATTTGGGGTGGATCCTGCATGGCATGGTACCCGTAGTGAGCTGCCATTCCTGAACTCTCTGAAGATGAAAATGTCAATACTTCTTGGGGTGGCTCAGATGAACCTTGGAATTATTTTGAGTTATTTCAATGCAACATTCTTTGGTAGTAGTCTGAACGTTTGGTAAGTTTGATATGCTGACCAAGATCTTAGCTTGCTCTGTTTTTAATGTGATTGCTAATTGAAAGGTGGCATTTGCTCATGCATATTGTCCAGGTTTCAATTTATTCCCCAGATGATATTTTTGAACAGCCTATTTGGCTATCTATCACTCCTTATTATTGTGAAATGGTGCACTGGCTCACAAGCTGATTTGTACCACGTAATGATTTACATGTTCCTGAGTCCTACTGATGAATTGGGTGAAAATCAGCTTTTTCCTGGCCAAAAAACAGTTCAGGTTGTTTCTCTTTCATTTTTCGGTTATTTTTAATTTTAGTACCTTTCATTGGAGGAATGTACATCCAACTTATTGTCTTGTGCATTTCTTTCCAGCTCGTGCTATTATTACTTGCCCTGGTTTCTGTGCCGTGGATGCTATTACCAAGGCCTTTTCTTCTAAAGAAACAACATGAAAATGTATGTTATTCTGCTCTCTCCGAATTTCTGGCTAAGCATGTTTTAAGCATTATTTTCATCCTCTTTCCGTCACTTATTATACATGCCGTTTGATTAGCAGCATCAAGGCCAATCATACACACCACTTGAAAGCACAGATGACACTCTCCATTCTGAGGCAAATAATGATTCCCATGGTCATGGTCACGAGGAATTTGAGTTTAGTGAAGTCTTTGTGCATCAACTCATACATACTATAGAGTTTGTGCTTGGTGCAGTTTCAAATACAGCCTCATACCTTCGATTATGGGCCCTTAGGTATGTCATTAGTAATTGAAATTTATGCTTACCAAATTTTACTTTTGGTTTGAGTTTCAGAAAGATCAAGTCTTTGATGAACATTGTTTTGTGCTTGCACAGCCCATGTGATTGTATAAACTTGTTGAAATAACCATGAGGAAATAGTTTTCTTTTCTGCGTAGTGCTCACAGGCAGAGTTTTCTTTGACATACGTATCTGATCCTCATAGAGAAATGCTTTGTACCTTCTAGCATATGTTCCACAAGATAGGCTTTAGTCATTTACACATTTCTTCATATGTTCTTTGTGTTCTTTTATATGAATGTTATCTGATCTTAGCAAAGCCTAACTGCAATTTGCATCCTGTTCTTTTCTTTATGCAGTCTTGCTCATTCTGAGTTGTCAGTTGTGTTCTACGAGAAAGTTCTTCTCCTTGCTTGGGGGTACGTCTTGCACATTATCTATACTTTTATGTGCTCAACAAGCCGAGCAAAACAAATCTAGGCACTTTATATCTTATGATATTGCTCTTGTGACTCCTTAATTCTTAGTCTTTTTCATTCAGTGAGTTCTCTGAGTTTATAGATCTATACTTCATGGGCCTGTGGATATGCATGATGATGTTGTGCTTTTTGCTTGCTACAGGTTTAACAATATAATCATCCTCATCGTTGGCATCATCATCTTTATTTTTGCAACCGTTGGTGTGTTGCTAGTTATGGAAACCCTTAGTGCTTTCCTACATGCATTGCGACTTCACTGGGTTGAATTCCAGAACAAATTCTACGAGGGAGATGGTTACAAGTTTTATCCATTTTCATTTGCGTTACTCGGTGATGAAGATGATTGAAGCACTTGAATGAATAAATAATGTCGATGGGCGTTGAGCGTGGATAGGTATGAAGTTATGTTGATTTTTTCATTTGAACATGATAAGAAGTCCATTCAGATGCACCCTGTAAGCGGAGTTGAGAAGGCTTTCTACAGCCTGAGCACACTGCCTCTTGACCTTCCAATTGGTGTTTGTTTGGTATTGGAAGGAATAAGTGGCCTACTGGTTGGGTTGGTATCTTTGTATGTTGGTAGTAGTCATGTAATAATACTTAATTTAATTTATTTTTCTATTTATATAAAATAAAATGAAAAAAAAATATTTCAAGAGCTTACGGTTGTTTGGCTGCTTTGGTTGTCTTCGCAAGGCATTGATGCCTGGGTGACGATGATTGCAATCTTTCCTCAAGTGTTCCATAATTTAGATTAAGTTGATAGTATAATCTAAATATACGTGTTATCTTTGTTGCTGTTTCTACTTATAATCACCCTGTGGCTTGTTGAATAGAAGTGCAGTGTCCAAGTCAGTTTTTTGTGCAGTGTTTTAAGTCTGTGATTCATAAATTTTTGTACAAACTGGTAGCACAGTTCTAATCAACCAACTTGTCAAGAAACGTTTGTAACTCATATCCATGATTAAAATTACAGGTAGATTAAAGGGAGGCGAACCGAGGATGGGGCGTGAAGGTTGATAGATGCAACAAAAACATTCACTATGAAAACATCATGACAAAAGTGAATTAAATTTGCACTGAAAGGATAAATAAAGTGAAAACCTTGGAACTTAAAAAGCCATAAAAAACACTTTAGTTGTTTTAACCCATTCAGAAACACAAGAAATTTAAAGCTTATGCAAACATTGGAGTTCCTGAATAATTGTAACATGGTATATACAAACAACTGGTATGAAAGGAACAACAACAATGATGTCACACACCCTACTGAGAGTTGGTATCAACAGCAGCAACTGTCGATACCATGGAGTCTACTCCACAAATATTGCGACCCCGGCAGATTTTGTAGAATCCATCCTCCCCCCAGCTTTCTCCCCATGAGTTCTTAATGATCCAGTATGGTTTATCCTTCATGCGGACTGGAGCATAGCCAGCTGAACCATACCCCACCAACAGTACTCCATGATCCAGGCGCTTTGAGCAAATGTAAGGGCAAGAAACTCCCTTAATATATGTCTGCATGAACACTGCATTGATAGCCACTGCATTCAGATGAAAAGAACAAAAAGTTAGGAATGATGAAAACCATTAATCATCAATCATTGTCACATGTTATGCAGAAAAAATTTAAACAAAAAGTTATGGGTATATATTCATTTTACCTGCAAGAGGACCATTCTTCACAAGATTAGCAGCAATTTGGTCCTCATCAAGAGAAACAACACTGAAGTTGGCCACTTTTGCTGCAATCTTGCTCTTGTCAAATTTGCAGGTCCCACGGTCAGTGCCGGTGTAGGGGTAGTCCTCCTCACGCATAAGACCACCAGCTTTGAGAGTATACTCAAAAGCACTATTCATGAGCCCACCATTGCATCCAGAATCACAAGAATCTGGTTCCTCCGGATCACACTGCAAAGAAATTATTCAAAGCTCGACTTAGAAAAGGGTATATGAAATGGCCCACCCTTTAGTGTTCAAACTTTCCTAATCATTACACCCGAGCATTTAGCTCAGTGGTTGGTGCATAATCCCCCTGCCTTAAGAACAGGGTTCGAATCCCCCCTCCCCCAATTAAGAAAAAAAAAAAAAACTTTCCTAATCATTGTATTCATCAATTAGTGTTGCAACAATTACCTCATAAGCTTAACTACTGATTAACTTCAAAAATTCATCCATTATTTTTCTTACGACTTCCTCAAGTATAAACAATATCTATATTATGATCATACTAAACAAAAAATAGAAACAATAATTAAAAAAAAAGTTTGAATTCAATCGAAACTTACAAGGTAGTTTTACTAATCATCATCAACTAGCTCCTTAAAATATACATACCCATTAGTATAAATTAAAGATCTAATACTCATACAAGTGATAGCAGCAAGCTAAGATTAAAATGAAATTAATTAGAATTAGCATTTGCCAGCTGAAACCATAAACCTAAGCATACATACACATTAAAACATTAAAAAACAAAACCAAAAAAACAGAAAGAGGTAAATGATCGAACCTCATGATCACAATCCACGAGCTGCTGCTCGCTAAGGCTCACGAGTTTCCCAGTTGCCAAAAAGTTAGCACCTTCCAAGGCACCTGTTGTACTAAATGACCAGCATGATCCGCATGAACCCTAATCAAAAAACAAAAAAAATTAACGCAATTCATTAAAGAAAGAAGAAGAAAATTTACAAAGGTCAATTTAAAAAAAAAAAACCTGATTTTTGACGGGTGTAACAGCTCCTTTTTCACTCCAGTCAAAATCTTCAGGCAAATTATCGGTAGGCAAAATCGGTGCCTCGGTCGCATCTTTGGGCAGTCTCAATCTCCTTAACCCCAAATACGTCCTCCTGAACTCTCTCGGAGTCAAATCAGAGAACTGAGTCACCCCGTGACTCGCAGACGGGTCAAGCTTCTGATGACGCGCCGCACGTCTCAAGTTATCCTGAAATACCTTGAACCTGTAATCGTGCTCCTCCTGCGACCCGTACGATTTCTTGAACCGACTCTTGAATAGCGAGAAGTGATGCTCGGCGGTCAGGAGCTGTGGCTCGGCTCCATCCTGACCGTCCGTTACTTGCCTGATCAACGGATCAACTTCCGATCCCTCGGCCGAGAAAGTCTCCGTAGAAATCACGCAAACGAAGCATAAAGAGAAAATAACAAAGAGAGAAAATACAGAGCGATGATCCATCTTCTCTTTAAAATTGAGAGTTGAAGAAAAGAGGGACAATGAAGGTGCGTTATTTATAGGGAACATTTGTTGCTGGGCTCCAAGGTTCAAAACTAACAGTCATGGGGGTATTTTCGGGATTTTTCAGAGCTTGCTTAGGTGTGAGGGAAAGGCTCGCCAATGGGGAGAAAACACGTGGTGGAGTGGGGGGCTGGGGTTGAATGACAGTTGCTTTCGGGTTTTGGGCTCTTGCTGCTAAGGAGTTGGATTCCATAACAATAGCGAAGATGTTGGATTGGATTGGGGAAGTTCGGGATTACCTTTGACACTGTTTCGGCCTTCTGTTTCTTTTGATCATACATGTCTTGTAATAACCCTTTTTTAGGATTTTAACAGTTTTTTTTCCTTGCCTCAGCTAATTGGTTGGGTTTGTTCTTATGCAAGATAAAATATAAGTCTTGTTTTTCAAGGAAGAATATTTCTTTATCCTTGTTATACGGTCTTCTAACTTTTTCCCATGAATCTATAATTAATCCTTATTTATTTTTATAATTACATATGTGAGTTTAATGAAATATTTTCGACTTAATGATTTGTTCATGGATATTTACGATAGTAATTAGGTTCATCATTCATGAATTGTGCCCACCAACATTGCAAGCAAATTGTTCAGGCTAAATTGGTCATAATTTTTTAGGATTACCTCATTCCACACAAATTGTTCCTTATCCGTAAAACCATTACCAACAATGTTCTGTTCAATTTATAGTGTTTTTTTTTCCTTTAGCTTTGTGCTCCTTTTGGATTTGCTTTAAGGCTAAAAGCCAGTTGCTTGCACCGTTTATAGGAATACATAGAAAATGATGAAATGACGACAACCAAATCCCTAAAAAAAACAAAGCTGGAAAAGGAAAATCCTCAAAAAAAACGAACCATTCCAATCCATTATCCATGATGTGGTTCGACCGAGAAATTCGGGTTTGGCTCGAATGTCCAAGGAATTTTTCGGTTCTATCTGTCCAGCCTCAGCGATTTCGGTCCAAGTTTCGTCTGGGCTGAGATAACTAAGACCTTCTCCCCAAACAGCCGAGTTCTTGTAAATGTGAACCTAAGCCTGGCCCAACCATAGCTCATCAACCAGAACAATAAGGTTAGCGCACCTCGCTCTTTCTCCTCCAGAAACACACGAGCCTAGCTCGAAAAGGACTCGATCTGATGTCAGACAACTAATATTTGACCTTTGTGAATTGCAATCATCAACTTTGGGAATACCTTCCTTTTTTTTTTTTTTCATGCTTTTGCTAAAAGATTACTCATTACATTTCCATATGAGGCACTTAATAAAGAATTAAGAGTGGTAATGATTTCAAGCTCACTATGCACGAATTGGATATCAAAACCAATTATGTAACAGAAAATTGCAAAAAATTGAAATCATTAGAATCCTAGTACTCCTATATCACGTGTGTTTTGGAATTTTGCTTGATTCTTGATCCAAGGAAAACTAAATGGGCAAAATTTCCACGAACAAAAAAGGTTACAATCACTGTCATGCATCCGTGAGGAAGCAATCTCTACATTGGCATAACATCTTATCAAATATCTAATAAAGAAGCCACTGAAAAGAGAAACCACAACTCGTGAAGCTGCCTTTAAAGTTTTAGGACAGGTTGGAAAGGTTAACCCACAAAAAGTGAAAAAGTGAAACAAAAAAAAAATTACAATTTTACACTAAAACTTAACATTGTCTTCATTGATTATTGGTTGAGTTGACGTCAAAAGTACAAAAAAAAATTTTATTCCTTTGCTTTTCCTTTTTCATTTAATTAGAGTAATTTTCGAAAAAATTTTTCTTCAAATCTCAAGAAAATTGAAAATCTAAAAAACCCATATCTTCAATTTTGTTGAAATTTGAAAGAAAGATAATAAATAATTTATTGTTTTGATTTTTATGTCAACTGATTATAAATAATCGATAATTCCATATTTTAATTTTATCATATGATCATATATGCTAATTAAGTCGTATGTCACATAAGTAAAAAAGATAATTAATATTAAATCTAACAAAATTACATTTCTATTAAACTAAAAAATTTATTTATGTCAAAATAAAAATTAAGCAACTTGTTTGAACACAATAAATTATAAAAATTTTAATTAATTAAAACGAATATAATACAAAATCATTTTTATATTTATACCAACACACGAGCCTAATTCTAAAAGGGCTCTATCTGTTGTGAGGCAACTAACATTGACCTTGGAGAATGGCAATCATCAACTTTGGGAATAACCTTTTCTTTTTCGTTCTTTTGATAAAGAGATTCCATATTATATTACCGTATGGAGCACTTAACAAAGGAATGAAAAAGTTGAGTCGGTGACAAAAAAATGGAGTGGTAATGATTTCTCTATGAGGTTTACAAGCTCACTATATACTCAAATTTGATATCAAAACCGATTTTTGTATGCTCTTTATATCAAATGTGACAGAAGGTGCAAGAAAAATACAAATAAAGAAATATTGTGGTACTGCTATACTACATGTTTCTGGAATTTTGCTGCAATTTGGGCAAAAATTCTAGAAAATAGGTTACAATAATCATGCATGCATTAGGAAGCAATCTCTTCATTGGCATAACATCTTTTCAAATATCTAAAGAAGCTTTACATGCAGAAAAGACTAATCCCCACAATGGTGAAGCTTTTGGGACAAGTTCATAAGGTCAGCCAACCAAAAAAAAAAAAAAAGTTAAACCCCTAGAAGTCAATAAGAAAACGAATCAGGATACGCGCATTTCCACAAAAGTGGGCCTGGAATGAGTGGTCATTAAATCATGGACAAGCCGTTTTGGGTCAGTCAACGAGGCGTTTTGTGGTCCAATATTCTGGGTGCTCCTGCTGCCTCCCTTTTTTTCACATTGTTTTAGCCACTTTGCTTCTCCGCTTCTCTCGAGCGTGTCACCCACACGGCCACACCCCTCCGGAGTCGGGACAAAGTGTTGGCACGAGCAGTAAAGGAGAGTAGGAAAGATGAAAGCAAGATTCTTGGCGCAATAGATGATTAAGAAAAGGAGGTTCATGATTAAACAACGGATCAATTCAATACATGGGGGCGTAGGAGTTTTAAATTGACGATTACATATATATATATATATATATATATATAATAGTAATAATAAGCTTCTATTTATTTTCCTTGAACCTTTCAGTAATGTTGGTTGATTTGGTGCTGCCAGTTCCATGCCTCCTTTTTATGCTCTTATGTGATTTTTCATTTTTGTGGGTTTCCTATATTGATTTGATTCTTGCATTAATATATATATATATATATATATATATATTTTTGGATGAAGTTGGTTTAAAAATGAGAAGATTAAAATAAATAATGCTACAGTTATAAAAAACATGTATGTGTTTTTTTTATATTTTTAAAATAAAATATTAAAAATATTCATAAATTATTTAAAGAAATTTATATTTATATTATATTTAATTAAATTTTATATTTTTATTTTAAGTTAAATAAGTTTTTATTACCAAAAATTGATTAACTATAATTAGCTAAAATATTATTAAATTATTTTATATCATATGGTGCTGATATGATATATTAATTTATTATAATAAATGGTGATATGTCTTTATGACATATTCACATTTCGTCTTAATACATAAATTTATAAATAATGTTTTGATTAATAATAATTAATTATAAAAATTTATTTAATTTAAAATAAAAATATATAAATTTTATTAAATATTATAAAAAATAATTAATTTTTTTTAAAATACTATACTTATTTTTAATACGAGAAAGGAGTTCTTCGAATTGAACTTCTTAAATAAGAAATAAATGAAAGTGGTAGGTGCAATGTATATCTAAAAAAAAAAAAATCAGCTCTTTGACTATAATAGGACTGTCCAATCAATTGCTAAAGCTATACGGCAATATGCCACTAATTTCAGGGAATCCCCGTTATAAAAGAAAAAAGAAAAAGGAAAATCAGGTCGATCCAATAACTAAGTTGCTTAACCGTATCTAACAAGTCATCAGCACATCATGAAGTCAATGGGGTCATGACTCAAAGAGCGTATATCCAGCAATCCCATGGTGAGTGATGGCAGTGATAATCCGATTGCATTTTGAACAACAGACAGCCGGGACTACCAGAACCCATCTCAGCATAGAAAATATCAATTATACCCTGCTAGGGAACTACAAAAAGTCAAAATGTTGCATTTTTTTTTTTTGTATCCACCTATGTATTATTATATTAGCAGAACTCCGTGACTTCAATTCAACTCCAAATTCTTTGTCATTTATCTGTATATTATATTTTGCTCGGACTTTAATTTTTTTAATCAAGTTTTCTTCAATATGACATTGCCCATTCGCTCATGGCATTCAAAGGGTTGGCATCAAATAAGTTATAATCCGTATATTCGTATATAGCCTGAATATTTTCCGTATTTTACTGAGAAATAATCGAATATTGATTTTTCCATTTGACATTGGACTCATTTAAACGCTATTTCTTAGAAGAGCGTGTGTTGAAGATAAGATCAAAGATGGGTTCTTCTTCTTCTTCTCCTTCTTTGGCAGCTTTTGCCGTTATTGTTCTGGCTTTGGTTTTGAGTTCTGCAGTGTTGTGTAATGGAGGCAAAACCAGCGTCTATGTCAGGAACGTGGAGAAAACTGTCGATATGCCTCTTGACAGCGATGTCTTTGGACTCCCGTCTGGCTACAATGCACCCCAACAGGTGCTTTCTTGGTCTCTTCTGTTTTTATGAGCCATAGAAGATTCTGAAACCAATCTCTTTTTTTTTTTTTTTTTCCTTTTCTTCTTTCTATTTCTTGGTTTGGTCTTTCCTTGTTTACTCGGTGATTGAAACTAGAAAAAGAGGAACTTTGGTTTTTGCATTTGTGCATATGCATTTTTGGCATCTCATATTTTCAAGGGCTTATATTATATTAACCTAAATTTGACTTTATTTGGATGTTTTTTCATGTGGTTGTCCTGAATTCAAGGTTCATATAACACAAGGAGATCATGTCGGAAAAGCTGTGATTGTTTCATGGGTGACTGACGATGAACCCGGTTCCAGTACGGTGCTTTACTGGAGTGAGAACAGCAAGCAAAAGAAGATGGCAGAGGGAAAAGTCAAAACCTACAAGTTCTACAATTACACCTCTGGTTACATTCATCACTGTACCATCAGAAACCTGGAGGTAAAGTTGAATTCTTTGTACTATCTACTTGTTTCATAGCATTTACTACATTCACAATTCCCCTGTTACTATTCTGTTTTATGCCTATAAGGCTATACTCTATACTCCTTGGCTTCTGGATTATAGTACTGAGCATTATAAATTCTTAACGAGTGCTATCAACCTGATACTTAGATTTTAATTCTGAGCCTCTTTATTTGCTTATTGAATCTTTGTACAGTATAACACCAAATATTACTACATGGTTGGTGTTGGTCATACTATGCGAAAATTCTGGTTTACAACTCCTCCTGAAGTTGGTCCTGACGTCCCATACACATTTGGTCTCATTGGTAAGTGAAAGCTTGCTAACTTTTTTAATTTGGTAGTCTATCATTTCTATAAGTATTCCACTCCCTCCACCATTTCTCATTGTTCGGAGGTAGCTGATTAGAATTTTGAAGTCCAACTAAGATGTAAACATTACATTAATTAGAGTTGTTACATATTTGATTTTACAAAAGGCATTAGCAAGACTTTTTTTGAACATGCTGGTCTATCATTCGGCCATGCTATTATTTGATCTTCAAGATAATGCAATAGTTATGGCAAATTTCTAGTTTACGTTGCTGCTCTTTATGTGGATGTATTATCTTTTAGTAATATACTATTGCTTATGTTTAAATGTGCTTATAAGAATTGGAAATCATTATGCAGGGGATCTAGGGCAGACTTTTGATTCAAATAGTACACTCACTCATTATGAACAAAATCCAAGGAAAGGTCAAACAGTATTGTTTGTTGGGGATCTTTCCTATGCGGATAACTATCCCAATCATGATAATGTAAGATGGGATACATGGGCAAGGTTTGTTGAGAGAAGTGTTGCATATCAACCATGGATATGGACCACAGGAAATCATGAAATTGATTTTGCCCCTGAAATTGTAAGCATTCATTCTTTTTCTATTGTGATTAACTTGTTAATGCTATGAACTTTTCTTCTCTTGAATCTGCCTTTGTAGATTAATGGGCAGCCATTATCTATCCTCTACCTCCTTTATGTGGTTGCCAATTCCGAAGGGGACATAGGAGTTGTAAGAAACCTATTGAAGCTCACCAGTCTCTGGGCTAACATACTAAAAAAGCAGTGCTGATGCTTTTTTTCGTTTTGATTTTTAACCATGGTTGTCTGATTTGTGTTATCTTTATTTTGTTACTACTTTGTACTCGAACTCTCAAAGATTGCTGGCAGAGTAAATTGGTAACAGCATAATTATGGTTCTATTACAGGGTGAAACAAAGCCTTTTAAGCCTTACACTCATCGTTATCATGTTCCTTATCGTGCATCAAAAAGCACTGCTCCCTTTTGGTACTCAATAAAGAGAGCGTCAGCATACATTATAGTCTTGTCTTCGTATTCAGCCTATGGTAAAGAACAAAGATTGTTCACAATACATAATTTTGGACTCGAATGGTGTAGCGGAGATGTGTGCTGATTATCTGGTTACTATCTATAATTTTTCCACAGGTATGTACACTCCTCAGTACCAATGGCTAAAAGGCGAGCTACCAAAAGTTAACAGGAGTGAAACACCATGGCTAATTGTTCTTATGCATTCCCCATGGTATAATAGCTACAACTACCACTACATGGAAGGAGAAACCATGAGAGTAATGTATGAGCCATGGTTCGTGCAGTACAAAGTTGATGTTGTATTTGCCGGTCATGTCCATGCCTATGAACGATCTGTAAGTTCTTTTTCTATGTTACTTAGGTTCTTCCGTGTGGGTTTTGATCGTGTGTGTGTGCTAGTAGCTGCCTCTAGATTATAGAATCAGAAGTTTCTACTAAATTTGAGTTGTAATTACATCATTCTTGGCTTTTAAAGTCTTTAAAAATCTATTGAAGGCTAGAAACTCTTTTAAAATGAAAGAGTAATACGCACAGATTCTAAGATTGAAGGTGTCATTTTCTCTTTCTAAATGATGAGGAGAAACCAAGAATTTCATTATACACTTGAAAGAGCCTATTCATGTAGAATTACTCTAATGGAAAGAGTTTGTTCTGAAGTTGATTGATACTGATTTATATATATTACAGGAACGTGTATCCAACATTGCATACAATATTGTAAACGGTATTTGCACACCTGTGAAGAATCAATCTGCACCTGTATACATCACAATTGGTGATGGAGGGAATATCGAAGGCTTAGCAACCAAGTAAAGATTGTTCTTATATTATATCGATCTTCTCTTGTATTACGATTTCAGGCTTGCTAGAGATGCTTAAATGTTAATTTCGTTTTGTATTGGTAGCATGACCGAGCCACAGCCAGCGTATTCAGCATATCGTGAAGCCAGTTTTGGTCATGCCATTTTCGATATCAAGAACCGGACACATGCTTATTACAGTTGGCACCGCAACCACGATGGATATGCCGTTGAAGCTGATTCAATGTGGTTTTTCAACAGATTCTGGCATCCAGTTGATGAGTCTGCAACCTCTCAATGATGATAACAATGACAAGCTCTTTTCCATTTTACAATTTTCTTCTGCCCTTTTTTTCAAAAAATAAAATACAGAATTACAAGCAATAAAAATTTCCAACTTTATCTTCACCTTTTCCCCTTTTATTGAATTTATGTGTATTCTTGATTGTATAGTGTGGATGGAGTAAACTCCTCCTTGACTGAATTTTTGTTGTGAGGAATACACTGTTATTCCTAAAGCTGAAAAATGGAAATGTTGAAATGCTTGTTGAAGTCCCTTTTTATTTTTTTCAATTACTCCTAGTTGAAGAGGAAACCAAAAAACCTGGGCCGGGTCGGGCCTATAGCATGGGTCAAGCCCAATTACATATAGTACGGGTCAAAGAATCAGTGATCTGAGGCCTGCTCAGAAAACGCCAGAAAAGAAAAAGGATTTATTTTCTACTGACTGCATACAAAAGTTGAACTATGTTTCTTTCGGCATGACACAAAGGCAACGATGATGATTTCCTTAATTATTTTTATGATTTTAAGTTGAATAATTTAAAGTACAACCGACGAAAGATAGGAGCGAAAGTAGGTAGTTATTTTTGGGGGATAAAATAGTAAAAGGCTAAATTTGTTTCTTTCTCGGTTCTCTTTGAGATCCGACTCCATTTTCCAAAGCGTAGTTTTCAACTATCCAGTTTCAACCGAACATCCCAAGCGCCAAAGGTCTTTGTTATTCTGCAGACAAATTTACATGCACTCGTTATCCCAAACTTAAACCCAAGCTAGTTCCTGATCGTCAACCGCTTTCTCCGATCCACGTGGCGTGTTGATTTTCCGGTGAACGGTCTTTGATGAAGCGGCGATAGCAAGTATAATACAATGGCGGAAGGTACAATCACGAACGACAGCTCCAAGGGAGACGGAGCCACCGCAATTCAAAATAACAACGATTGTATCAATAGCACCGATAATGGCACCAATAAAATCACTATAAAGAAAGCGAATGTGAAGGATCCGGAAATTTTTAGTTGCTTGCTTCAACCGGCGACTTCCGATTCCGATCGCGATTACATCGGCATTCGCCGATTTCTTCTTGCTCGCAAAGCCGAGTCCGGTTTTCATCGCCGACTTGTAAGCTCTATTTTTGTGTCAATTCGGTTTTGTTTATTTGTACGTTTTAATTGTGGATCTGTGTGTTGGTTGTTTCAGAGCATGGTTCTGAGCTAATTTTAGGGCAATTATGGGGCGAGTTTTAAAATTCAATTAATTTTGTATTTAAACGCAAGCTTTTAACTTTCAGTTGATTGTTTTTGGTTAGATTTTTGGCTTACTTCCCTGATTATTTGTGAAGGATTGGAGATGTAATGAAAAAGGTTATGTGGCGTACCGAAATTACATTCGTAGGCCAAGAAACTGGGAAAATTTGCAAATACCAAGCCACTCGAGTACTCCTGGAAACAGGTACTAAAATTTGTTCTAAACTTTGGCCTTTTTTCTTTTCATTTATTTATTTATTTACTTCGCTAATTGAGGCTATCAATTGCAGGTACATTAGTTAGATTGAATGTGTAGTAGTGGCTAGGGTAAAAGATGTTTATGAACAACCAACTGCTAATTTTTAAGTGCTGTTTTAAAATATGCTTTTATACGATTCTGACATCAGGGTAATTTACTGGTTGATGCATCAGTGGGCGATGGATTTCTACTCCAAGTCCACTCTCGCATTTGTTTGAGGTGGAAAGCTGGAATTCTAGCAGCAGGGTATGTACAACTTTTATTATTGGAATTTGTGTTCTCAATTAGTGGTTATATTCTTAATTTGCATCATGTATTGCTGCCTGAAATCAGCGGATGGTTCTTTTGTTATTTTTCTGATCACTTTAAGATAACTCATTCATCATGGTCTTGATGATGAAAATGAAAGAACAGAAGGTCTTAGTTTTCTTATCAATTATAAAGGAACTTCTTGCATGTCAAGAGCTTGAGACTTATTTGTTTTGATGTTGCAATTATTATAAGACTTAAACCTTGATTTAAGCAGGCCTTTAAAGAATTGAAAAGAGCTGCATGATTTTCCATCCTTGCAGGATCTACGAAGTGGCACTCTGGCTTCAAATCACAGAACAAGTTTCAGTTCTAGCATAAGTGATAGTGATCGCCCACGTCGACAAGGAGTTGAGCCTGCATATTCTTTTGTTGGAATGCATTCCATCTTTGACCAGTGCAAAGCAGCTGGTATTTTATTTTTTAAAATCTTTAAAGCAATCTAGACTTTTTTCTTCTTTGTCATACTAATTTGAGCGGTGAATTTCAATCTTCTAAAACGAAGCTATATGATTGGTCTTATATGCAGTTACAGTTTTGAAGTTTGGGCACATGAGTTCTGATCTACTTGCATATGGGGCATCAGATGGGACTTTGACAGTTTGCACTGTCTCTGAGACACCTTCAGTTATGAAGCAACTAAAAGGGCATTCAAAAGATGTCACAGGTTGGATTAACTGGTATTGTTTCTGTAGTCTTTCCTATAACTTAGTCTAAAGTATTTGTGGCCATGCTTATCTGCTCATTTCTTTCATATCAAGAGATGATGGTCACGTTCATGTGTAATGTACTTGGTCCATTCCAGTTTATATATATATAGAGAGAGAGAGAGAGAGAGAGAGAGAGAGAGAGAGAGAGTTTTTGTGGAATTGGACTAGGTCAGCTAGGTAGCCCCTTTTACTCCATATCATGAAAGATCTTTAACTGTTTAAACTGAATGGATGAGATACTGGGATGCCTTGTGATGCTGTTTTCGAAGGTCTGCACAGTAGAATAACTAGATTGCTGTTCAGAAGTTGATGTGAGAGTGAGAGCAAAATGTGGCTTGGTAGGAATAAGTCACTAAGCAATAAACCAAGTTGGAATACCTTTTGATCTTATTTTTCAAAAAAATAATTTGGGACAGAGCGGGTTCAGAACTGCAGGCCATTTTGTCTACTTAAAAGGAAAAGGCAAATGCTTATCAAAAAAAAAAAAAAAAGGAAAACGCAGATATGCTTCTCACCAATGGTTTTCATATATGTGTATTTAGTAGGAACCTTTTTTCTCATAAAAGGGAAAAATGGGTCTCAGACGTATATCCTTGAAGCATCCATCATATAATTCCTAAGATGGCACTTAATGGCTTCTTGTGAAAATGATCCACTCAATCTAAGCTTTAAACCATTAGTATTAGGCATATGTATCCCTCTTGGGTTAAGAGTATCTCAGAGTTGAGTTTTATTTTGATAACTATTATTCTGGAAGATTTGTATCTATTGTTTATTAATCATGTTTCTGATATTCTACTGCATTATCAGATTTTGACTTCTCGTCAAACAATCAATATATTGCATCATCATCAATGGATAAAACTGTGCGAGTATGGGAGTTATCAAAAGGCCTTTGCATTCGTGTAATATATGGAGTCTCTTCACAAATGTGTATTCGCTTTCATCCTGTAAGTATATATCAGCATTTATAATTTCATTCACTTTCTAACCATGGAAAATTTTTTATGTTTCTTCTACATTTGCTCGTTATCTGCTATAGTCTGGAAATATATTTCTTTGCAACCTCTCTGTCTCTTTCTCTCTAACTATAATGCATATCTTGGAAAAGTTCTGCAGATATACAGGTGTATGTATGTTTTGTTTGAGTTAATTGGTAGCTAAAATGTTTCTTCTCTCTTCTTTTCTTGGCTGCAGGTAAATAACAACTTTCTTTCAGTTGGTAATGCAAATAAAGAGATCACTGTAAGTGCTCCACGCCTTTGCTTGAGAAAATTAAAAGACAAGTATCATTTTTTATATTTGCATCACAGCTTCTGGGCTGCTTAAATCAGAGCTGAGTTTTTGTTTGTTGTATAATTAGATTAAAGGAATAACAGGAAAGTACCAGTTGAACACAGATTATTCATGAGCTTCGTGGTCTCTTATATTGTTGCAAATACATTCCCTTATTAATCTTAGCATATTCTTGGTCCAAGTTGTTAGTCCAGACTTTGTTCTGTTATGCAATTTTGGTTTAAGCTGCACACTATGGGGAGATAATTTACTATTTGATCTAGATACAGTAAAACAGGTGTCCGGAGTTGGACATCCATGCATGCACACAGTACAGACACTTCTAATTTAGGCAAGGGCTTGTACCATGACTTGAATCAATTGCGAGTGATGCTGGGGCTATTATTGGCATGTGCAAAAACTTGCTAAACGCAGGCTATTTTAGCTAATGTGGTGTTAACCACAGTGTGACAAATAATCTGTTGATTATATCAAGCCATACTTACTGAGCAATTAGTTTGGTTGATGTTAATGCTAATTTGTATAGTTTATAATCACTAGACTCTATATAAGTTATCAAATGTGCTTTCATTGTCACTGTAAATTGTTTTCTGAATTTTGGTGGTTGGCTCAAATAAGAAAAGCCTCTGCCTGTTTAAGAATCTGAAATGTGATAGCTGGTCGGCCCACTTCCAAAATTTTAAGTCTTCATTCACTTCTTCAATATGTGTGCATGTGTGTTTGTTTGAATTTTCTTAGTTTTCATATTTATGTTGTCAGAAATTAGGATTCTAAGGTTCAGTTGATTGATCACTGTGTCAAGAACTGCCTATTAGTCTCTCATTCATACAACCCTGTCATTTGATTGGTAGCACCTTTTTTTCTGTACACCAGGTGTTCAATTTCAGCACTGGAAGGATTATTAAGAAATCAGTCTTTGACAGTGAGGTTACCTCAATGGACCATGATCATGCTGGTCAGCTCATTTTCTGTGGAGATGCACAGGTCTCTCTCTTATCTGAGTAATCAAATAAATTTGGTATAGTTTCTTGTACAGTTTCTAATGGGATAAGATTTGCAGGGATGCATATACACTGTGAGTATGGACTCCCACACAGGTGCATTATCCCGTTCTCATCGTTATAGAAGTAGCAGCAAGCAGAAATGTCCAGTCACAACGGTGCAGTACCGAAGTTTTTCCTTACTGGCCGGGGGCCCTGTGTTGCTGACATGTACTCAAGATGGAAGTCTTTCTTTCTTTAGGTTTGTTCAGTACAGCATTGGTTCTACGGCTAGTCTTTATTTTGATTTTCTTGAGTAACTGATAGATGGTATGTCCACATTGCAGTGTTGCTTTGGAAATACAAGGTTATCTAACCCTGCGCTGCTCACTCAAATTAAGCCCACGAATACACAGCATTCGAGCATCCTTCTGCCCTCTGCTTTCCCTTGATAAGGGAGAATATATAGGTTTACATCAAACTTAATTTCGACATACGTCAAACAATTTTTGCAGAAAACCTTACATTCTGCCCAAGAGACTATCAGTAGTTATTTATCTTGACTGACACTGATTTTTTGTGCTGTGAAGTTGCTGGGAGTGAGGATTCAAATGTTTACTTCTATGATTTAACTCGGCCAAGGCATACCTGTGTAAATAAGCTACAGGTTCTACTCTCTTTCCTACTTGTGTATATACTTCCAACTTCTTTGCTAATCTACTGTTAACGCATGAAATTCGTGTATGCAGGGTCATCGTTTTCCAGTTATAGGAGTAGCTTGGAATCACGGGGAGAACTTGTTGGCTTCGTCGGACCTTTATGGAGTAGTTATAGTATGGAAGAGAGCAAAAACAAGTTAAACGTCAATACATACAGCGATAAAAGATAAAAGTTTTAAAGGAAATCAGCTTTGTTTGCTCAGTTGCATCATTCTTTTGTTCAAGTGGCGAATCCTTGGAAGCATCTTGAATGATTGTATTCCATCCTTCATTGTCTACGGTTGATGAGGAAACCAAGTGATCATTTGTTTGACTCAAATTTTGTATTCATGATATATATTTTTCTTTATCTCATTGTAGTATTTGAGGAAATTTGTGGAAAGAAGAAAGTAAAAAAAGATAGCCCAATCAGGTTTGAGTTAGGTTAGTTGCTTGTTTGTGTAACTCATGCCATTGAACCAAAAATTGTAGAATACATTGTTGTTATGAATTCATTCCTTAATTTGTCTGTGATTGATTTTAATGCGGGCAAGTAGTCAATTATTCATTTCATCGTCTTAATTAAAGCAAGAGCGTCCGATTTGATTGGGAAATTGCTTTGTTGAATCACCGTGGTTCATCCGGTGGACATGGGTTATGCAGACGTCTTAACATTTGGGCAGAGGATCCTAGCGAAGTACTTGAGGCTGTCATGGTTAACGTGCAGGTGCAACCTTAGCATTAGAATAAACCAAACCATGGTCAGGTTAGACGAGACCAAACATCGAGGACACTGTCTGTACTGTTGATGTGACTCACACGAAATTCACGTTGTCGTTTGGGATTGATGGCGTCCATTATTAACCAATAGAGTACGGCAGTACAGGACTTACACTTTCATCAAATTGGTGTGGTTGAACAATAATAATGACGTCCTCTCGTCCTTCCCAATGTGATCACTGCGTCACGGGTAAAAGTTCTTGGTTGTTTCTTCCTATAGCCTTAGGTTTTTGGCAGCTAACAAACAAATCCGTTGTAGTCTAGTTGGTTAGGATACTCGGCTCTCACCCGAGAGACCCGGGTTCAAGTCCCGGCAACGGAAAATTCATTTTTTCCCTAACCTAATTGGAGGAGCACTTGCCTTTTCAATCACCATTCAGCGAGATCTGCTACTTAACTGGCCACCAAGGGAAGCCAGACCAATTGAGCAGCATTTGATAAGTGTAGAGTGGGAACCATTCCGTATGAGCATAATGAGAATTACACCGCCAAACTTTGCAAAGGTTATCCATAAGGTCAGTCATTTTGCTAAGTTTTGAGAAATAGACAATACCAGGAATCTGTTGCTCTTTTATATGTTAAAAACAGTTTGATTATACACAACTCTAATTTGTAAACGAGAGAGAGAGAGAGAGAGAGAGAGGAGAAACCTACATCGTGATATTACATACAACCAAACATATTGTTGACTTCACTGACTGACCCTCAAACCATATAAACAGGACATAGGTTTTCAAACCAGTTACTGTCAACCATCATCGACTCACAAGGCTACAGATTTTGATGCAGATATATTTGCCTCTGGTTTGCTTGAAGCCTACGCAAGGTTAAAAACGAGAACAACTCCAGCCCTCTTGACTAAAACACTAGGTTTATTTACTTTTTGTCACCTCCGTCGTCGTTTTGTATCCACCTGAAACACCATGTTAATGTTACCGTTATAACAAGTGCATAATTCAGAATATGGTAACTATAAGCACTCTGAGAAGCCTCTATCTACTTTCATTAAAGAAGATGACTCATTACAGTATGAGGTCCATACTCATGCAGAGATAACCTAACACAGAACAACGTAAACCCAGTGAGAATACCCAATTGTACACTATTTTTTTATCACTACTACACTCTTTATGCATACGTGCAACATGAAACTCAACAAACACTAACTTATGCTTCCTCTATTGAATTAAAAATGACTCAAACATTCTCCTAAGAGATAAGTACATAGTCCATATTCTAACTCCTTAGCATGAACATTGTGGACTCTCACTTACACATCAAGTCATCACTCTATATATCTCAATATCTGTGACTGTTATCACTCTACGGCTCTGATATATTCTCAACTCAGAAATTGAAGCCACAAAAACAGGCATATACATACAAGATAAAGCATGCCAAATGAACAACTGAATTGGAGATTTTAGGAATAGCAAAGTCAGACCATAGCTCGGGAATTATGAGCAACACCAAGTTTTGAAGGTTCTTCTGCCTCCTTCTGGTAAGAAGGTGGATTTTAATGTAAGCATTCCTGTTATGCATCAATGCAACATGGACTGATGATCAATTAAGAAGAACATACCGATTTGACCAACATTAATCCTGAAGGCCAAATGTACGTGGATAGGTGAATAATTATATATTTGGCTGGGATCTAATAATTCTGCTTAATATGTGGATAAAATAAATGGCATTTCAATGCCACCTTGATATCCATCAGACATGCATGTTACCTTGAGTCCAGGCAAGATATAAAGTACATGCTGAATTGAAGGACAAGAAAGCAGGAATACCTTTGTATCTGAGTGTCTGGAAGTGGCATGGGAGTTCTGCAACTTCTTCTGACCTTCAGATGAACAACTTTCACAAAAGAAGTGGTCAAGTCGTTTAGCCTCCTCTGCTGTCATTTCTATACAAGCAGGATGAAACCTGAATCAAAAGTAGTATGCTGAATATGGCAACAGTTTTCAGTGCATACTCTATAAATTCGATGCATTTTATTCATAGAATTCATGGATTAAACAAAGAACGGAACCTTCGAAAATATACATGAAAGTAAATCAGACCAAGAATAGTATTTCTGAGTCTGGCACCTAAAAACCCAGAACACTAACTAGGATCAACCTTCAATCACAAACCTCAACCTAAGAAGCTACGCAAGATAAAAATGTAGCCAAAATCTGTGTTTACGGCGTGCTTCTCATCCATTTGAGACTTCACTCCATGTTAATATTTTTGTATTTCACAGAAACCATTCAGACTCTGAATACTGCTTAAATTTTAAACAATGTGTATTACTTCATAACAATACAGAAAATTAAAACATCAATACAATACAGAATTCATAAAGCTTAGTGAGTAATTCTCCGAATTTTCTACTAATCCAATCCAAGTTTTCAATTTAAAATCTACCAACTCAATGCTGATAATTCTTGATTTTCTACATCCATGAGCTATATATGTAAGCAGTGTATCTAACCAAAGACCATATCAAAACAATTTATATCAACCCAATCAACTTTGCAGGGCATGTAAAGGCTAAAGGTCTATATACCAGTAGGACCACACCCCACCCCCCCACCCCCCCCCCTCTTTCCCTGCACATTCTCAAAGGGATATACAAAGTCAAACTTATGGTACACCATCTTTGACATAACATAAGCTTCTCACAAAATATCGTGTGGCCCTGCTCTTCATGTCCAGCAAAGGACAACAAAAGCTTTAATTGCATCAAAATTGTACAATTGGCTTCCATATAGGCCTACAAGGAGTTATAGCTATTGTCTTAAAAGAAAAAGATAATTAAACCCTAGCCATGCTAACATAAAACCAACTGAACAAAATGATGTTTTGTTTCCACAGCAGACAAGGGGAGTGAGGGAGGCAGAAGCAAATGAAATTTCATCATTCCACTACAGGGCCAAACTTTAGAACTTCTTTACCAATTTTTGCTCCTATCTCAAGTGGCAGCTATAATAATACCATTCTTATCTTTCTCAAAAAGGACATGCTGATTAATAACAGCTAAAACTATAGCCTATCCACTACCCTAGTAAATTACTTTTATGTCCTTGAATAGATGCATATAAGAACTGATTTATTACAAGCTTAAAAAAGATTTTTGAGAAAAATAGAACAATTATAGGTAGAAAAGCATTTTGGAGAACTCTTCTTGCATACTTTGAACAGCCTCATACAAAATATTCATCCACAATACTTGACAAATAAGATGTGAAAAAAGGCTCAACTGAAATAGCTATCTCCCCAAGCATCCAACTTACCAGTCACTGCAACCTTCGCACTGAACCATTAAGTCATCAGGATTGTAAGGCATCTCACATTTGCAATAACTGCCAGTTTAAAATAACAAACTAAATAAAGTCAGATAAGTTTTAAATTAGAATAATCTAAAATCTGAAGTGGCAAAAAACTCCAACTCTTATTAATAGTTTACTTGCTCTAACCAATTCCTTCCAATAAGTTTGTCATTTTGATCAATAAAATTTCGATAATTTAAGTAGGAAGTCACATGTAAATACACCGAGAAATGATGTACTAAGCTACGAAACCATATAAAAATTTAAATTTACGAAACCTTATTTATCTAATGCACGACTATGAGCAAAATCTAATTACATTTTTCCCGAACATATATTGATCAAGGTATTAAGCTATGAACCAAGTAAAAATTTCGACCTAAATACCCAAAAGGCACAATTTTAAGAAATTAAAATATCATTGTTGCAGAACATAAATGACTCAATAATCAAGCATAAAAAATTTAATATCTTCTTTTCTAATATTCAAGTCAATGTGTAATCAACTTATATTGACTACCATAATCTTAGTCAAGCGGTTAAGTAATCGAAACATCATTAGAAAAAAACTAACCAAAAAAGAACTGCCCGTTACGCTACAAATCTATAAAATTTGAAAAAAAAATTAATAAAAAAGGGAAAACACTATCCACTCAGAAGTAAGAACATATATAACAACAAAAAATTAAAGAAAAAATATATCGACAAAAAAGGAACGTACACGGCGACGCGATCGGGATTGAAAGCACCGGTGGAGGAATTATACTCAAAACGACAGAAGAAGTCGTCGTTTCCAACGGCGTCAAGCTTGGTATAGCTCTTGAAACTATGGACCGTACACTTTCCTTCGATGGTATCAGCGCTTTGCACATCGTAATGATCAGACAAGAAAACCTCTTTAGATCCATGGAACTGTCTCCTCCCTCCGATCGACTCCTCCGGCCTATAGTACCACCTCACGTGCACCTTCACGTTTCCCCCTCGTGCGTCCGCCTCGATCCGCTCGATTCTCGCCACGTATGACGGCTTTGATTGATCCGCTGGTCGCATCAACACGCAATCTCCAGCTGCCAATCACCACAACTTTTAGAAAAACCTTAACTACTACAAAATTTTCTCCCTTCTTTTTTCTTTTAAAAAAAAATCTTTTTGCTCCCATCCTTTAGTTCTTTTTTCTTTTGGCTTACCTTTAATTGTTTTGTTGATGTGTTTGACTGTATAAGAATCTAGAGTTCGCCTTGGGGCTTTGGCTTTGGCCATGGAAGAAAAGAAAGGGCAAATAAAAGGGTAAGCAAATGTTCAGAGAAATACAATACACAGGCATGCACAAGGACAAGAGAGAGATTGTGGACTGACAAAAAAGAAATTTTAAAAAATTAATTTATTTTAAAATTCTCTTAAACCTTTTTTTTTTTTCCTGTTTTGCTTCATTTATTTTTTGGCGGGGAGTTGAGTTCCGGTGTTTTCCGGAGGTTATGGTGAAGTTATGTGTGGGGGTTTAATCAGCGCTGATCTGAGTTTGAAGAGGGGATAAGATCGGAATTGGGGGGGAAGTTGGGGGGTTCCATGGGCGTAGAAAAGGAAGGATACGTGAGGATACACGTCAGAGGGTGATTAGATTGGTTACAAGATTTTCAAGCTTGGAGGAAGCGTGCGGGAGCGGTGACGGTTCACGTTATAGGGAGCTGAGAGTTGGGATTCGATGCAACAAGGATTACTTTACAAAACTTCAGGTGCTGCCCACGTCGAGCGTTTCGAGAAAATAATTGTTTATGATGCTGCCACGCGAGCTTTCTTGGAAGCTTGCTGTCTCTAAATGTTGCCACATAATTATCTTTTTCAGCTATTGAAACTTATCCATTAGATATGGTGCCATTTGGTTTCTAGTCTAATCTCTTTTTTCCCCTTAAAAAATTATGTTATGAAAAAGTATATTAATAAAAATATTTATATTTTATACATTATTAGTTCATAAATTCTATTTAATATCAAATAAATCAAATATTAACATATTGTTAATGAACAAATTTAAAAAAATTTTAAAATATTTATTTAGAAAGATTTTAAATTTTTATTTTGATATATTTAAAAAGTAAGTGATAGTGTACAGATAATATATGCATACTTAAACAATTATAATAGCTCAAATATAAATTTTATTAAAATTGATTATACAAAAATATTTTTTTAATAATAAAATTCAGTTTGTTGAAATTTGTTGGAAAAAGGGATGATGGGAAATGTCTAAATTGAAGCGTAGAAATGAGCACAGAGAATAAATGGCATAAAGGTCAGGTCGGGAAGAGAGGGGGGAGAAAATCTAACGGATGTGGTTGAAGTGATTATCGTAACTTATGTCGGCGTATCAGGTGGGGTAGGAATGTTGACTTTCTGCAACATGGGAAAATTTGTTTTGACTCCATCAGCAAACTGTTCATTGTCGGATCAGGAATCTTTTTGTACAAACCGAACCGTTGGATGTTCAGGAACCAGTTCGGTTCGTAACAAAAGCCAAATTACGCATAGTTTCTATTTTTTTTCCCAAAAATTAATTTATTCAATACGGAATTTATGTGAAAGGGGATGATGGGATCTTCGTATATAAAAATTAATAAGATGTTTTATTAAATGTAAACGTGGTAGAACGTATTGATAGGAGTAAATGAATTTTAATTTCAAACAAATGAACGGATGGGCACAGCCAACAAAGTCAAGTCACGTATTTCTGGAAATAATTGAAAAATAAATCAAAGTGAAATTCTTGGACACGTCAACTTTTAAATGAAAACTGAAAAGTTTGCCGATTTAGGAATAAACACCCTAATTATCAAGTTGATTAATTTATATGTATAGGAGTTTATTTTGAAAGAAAAATTACTCTTTTCGTCCCGTAATTAATGTTTAAATTAATTTTTTTAAAGATATGGATAAAGTAATTGCTAAATATGGTGAAATTTAATTTCATCGAATATTTAAAATAATTAAAATTTAGATTAAAAGAAATCGAATTAAAATAAATATTTATGAGACGAAGGAAATAACTTAACGAAATCCTTTTAGAAGGTAAGACTAATCGAAACTGTTTCTTATTCTTGGGCTGCTCCCATACTCTTGTAGTCATTGCTGGATTTTCAGATCAGTATGCAGGCAATCTTGATCAGGGGTTGACGCAGAGAAACGAAATTAATGCAATCTCAATAATCAATAGAGGAGCAGATTGAATATGAATGATAGTAAAACAGAAGCTTATAGATGGAAAATGGAATTTCCTTGGGTGAATCATACCTCATGAGCTAGGGTTCAAAGGAAGGCTGTACCAACTTCGTTCATCAGGGAAAAAGTGGGCCATAACCTTGGCTGTCCTTGAATTCTAACCTCACCTTCAAGGCAATTCTTGGGTAGAAAGTAATGGGAGATCCCCCAAAAGATGCCCATCAACACAGGCGGAAAAGAAAAACCTGGAAAAGAGTCGGAAGGCTAGCCATCATGAATTCCATCTGTAGTTTTCAGCCCCCACAAGAATACAATTTGGAAGCCTAAACCCATCTACTATGCTGTCTATGGTAGTACAAAAGGCCAAGGTCCTACTTGTATTAAATTCCGTAGTGATGGTGGGCATGCCATCATCCTTCTTTTCTCTTCCTTTCTTCCCTTTAGGGATGCTTATAGGCACTTTAATTGAGAAGCTACCTAATGTTTGAACTTAGTTATTTGTCACCGATCTCTTTACAAGTGAAATCTTTGATGCATCCCCTCCAATTTCTTCAAAAACCACCAATAAATTTTGTGTTGACTTCAACCAGGACCTGGGAACATGGTACCTGAAAACATGACACGTTGGGAAGAAAGTTAAAAGTAGTGTTCAATGTTTTCATTCATGAATATTAATTCTTGGGGAGCTTGTACCATTGCTGAGTTGGATTGCCGCAACCAAAATGGCATTTGGTTTGACGAAATGAACCGACATAGCTGCATTCACTGCAATTACCATTAGCTGAAGCAGTCCAGTATCGGCCTATGCTCTGTCCATTGATCCATACTTGACCTTTTCCCATGCTGCCCATGTCCAAAGCTAAGGGATCATCTCCTTCCGGAGCATCAAAAAAGGCCTGAAAGTTGAAATCATAGTTCTTTTTTATTCCATAATCTGTAAGGGTTTAGTTAAGCTACCTTCTCAAGGACAGATATATATTGCTTTATTTCATTTCCCATACCTTGTACCATGTTAGTGGATGTTGTTTCTGAGCTGCCAAGGATCCTTGGATCCAATCAACTGATGGGATAGAATTTGGTGAACCTAGATTATTGACTTCTCCCTTAAGGCCAACCTGTAAATGGGAAACTATCATGAGGAAGAAAGTCACTGGGAAACCATGAAAGCACAGAAGAGAAATTGGTCAACCTTGTATGACCATTTCTGCCAGGTTAAGTCCCTTTGTCCCTCATCTAGCCCATGCAGAACAACTGGTCCTAGGACTCCTGTGTCCCATGTCTCAAAATGCGGACCAATATTCTTCAACACCACAAAAGTTGAAGATGAAATCAGCAAAACAATTTCAATAGAAAGAAAAGGGATTTTAATGCTTAAAACCTCAGCATAATTGTTAGATCTTTGAATTATTTGTCTCCCGCCCAAAACTTTGTTGTCTTTTAATACTGTGCTAGCACATGCCTGGTTCAATATAACTTTGGTCCTTTTCTTGTGTCATATGATTCCAAAACTCTTTTCATATTGTCAGAATTAGTCTATGATTGAAATGGAATTTGGAGAACCAACCGGCAAGCCGACCGCTATACTGAGAATTGAAATCTTGTTCATTCCAGGGTGCAGGTTTATATTCTCTGTAAAAGTAAACCTCCTGTTTTGCCGAGTTCCAAAGGCTGATCCTGTAAATTTTGAGCAGTAGAAAAGCTTCTCAATAACTTAACCCAAAGGCATTAGCTCAGGAATGAGAAACTGAATAATGTACCTGAAAGCTGTCCATTTATAAAAACACGCATGCCATGCCCTGCTGATTGCACGCTGAGGGTGGGAAGTTTACCTCGATGAAGAAATGATTCGGCTGAATTTATATGGACACTGGAAAAATCACCGAATGAGTAATTGGAAATATTTGGTTGTGTTTGAGATATCAATTTAATTTCAGCTGAGATACATTCTGTCTAATCTTACCTGGTTGTGTACCAGAGATAATCACTGGTATCTCTCGTGATGTTTAATTGTTCCAAGAGACCATTGGCTGTCATTGGTGACTCATCCTCCACTGAATATACATCTTCAGTGAACGTCTCCCATGATTGCAACTTCACATTTGTCGGCAGCATTTGCACTTGCGATGTTTTAATTCGAACCTGGAAAGAGATATGGTATCTGGTTTTATCATCTCATCACAATAAATGAACTGAAAACAAATTACCAATTAAGAATGTAGACTAACCAAGATAGAAACAAGACTATTGTCCAATCAC
Source organism: Theobroma cacao (assembly GCF_053813885.1). Classification (NCBI taxonomy): domain Eukaryota; kingdom Viridiplantae; phylum Streptophyta; class Magnoliopsida; order Malvales; family Malvaceae; genus Theobroma; species Theobroma cacao. The sequence goes on from NC_142640.1 coordinate 4,076,175, forward strand.
TTACTTTGGCAGTGTTGAACGCAACATTTTGGCAATCTGGAAGGATGCTGATGGACCAACGGGGTAGGTCATAGTGCATATTATTAAAAGCCACCCTTGCATCTGACCGTGTATTATAGTTGGAGAGAAATGCAGCACAGCCGCCTGACTTGGAAGTGAAAACATGTGCCTGAGAATAGTTACCATTGAGTTGATTTTCTTGGTAAGACTTTTAACAAGTACGTTTATTCAAGAAGCAGAGATTCTAGACTGAACGTCCGGGCACCTGCTCGTAGCTTCCCAAAGCTATGACGTTAGGATCAGCAGTAACCAAAGCTTTTTCACACGACTTAATGGCCTTATGGAGTTCCTTTAGATGATCATACTTAGGTTGCCTGATCAAGCCTGTCAAATTAACATACACCAGCAGTCACATGTCAAAAAGCCACATGAGTTTTGAGTTTAGCTCGAGCAGTAAGATTGAAATGAGATTTAAATAAAAGTATTCGAATTGTAAACATGTCAAAATGGGACTGCTATCCGATAAGAACTCTTACCATATTCATCAATTGGAGCATCATAGTCATAACTGGTAGTAATGAAAGGACCTCCAGCAGTTCTTCCAAAGTTGGTTCCACCCTGGTACTGCAGAAAAGAAAAGGCAAATAAGCTTAGCTTATACTGCAGGAATGTTCCTTTCAATAGTAAAAGAAAATGACAGCTTTAAATGCTTCGTACAACTTTAATTAACCTTTGTCAGATGCAAAGTTCATTATTTTCCTTATAGATAATTTCAGGGAATCAAGAAAAGGATAAAGGGGAAATTTCTTTTCTCCTCCTCTCCTTAGTATGGCACATGCGAGTCAGTTTCTACATTTTAACTGAAATGTATCATGAATGTTAATCCAATAATGTGTTGCAACTTTCCAATATCATCAACTATGTGGGAAATCAAAGTTGTTTAACAGACCATGTAGTAATTGACAAAGGAGCCACCCTTTTGAATGAATCTGGCAACGGCCAATGCTAAATCCTCAACCGGCCTGAGGTAATTTGGGCCACCAAAGTCTGAAAACCTACATAAAGAGACGGACCATTTGTAAGCTTATGGAGAAAATACAGAACTGAGGAAGACCATTTTGCTTGATGATGGGTGCGAAGTTTACCAGCCAGTCCATGCCTCAGTCCATAATGTAGGTTTGTAAGGCTTGTTTGGAGAGAAATAGTCACAATAAAAACCATTGCACGTATTTATCTGTCACCAGGATTGAAAAAAGACACCAGAAAAATTTTCTCATAATCTAAGGCTAATATGAAGCTTCTGAATACAACATCAATGGCTGATTCAATTTATTTATATCAAAAATGGTTGCGGGGGGAATTTGAGACAAGTAGTACTGTTTTGCTTACCACAGGATCTGGGGCATCATATTCCTTACACATAACCCATGGAACCCCAGTGTCCAGCCCAACAGCCATGTTCGCAGCCCATTTAACATAAGCTTGACCAGCAGATCCAAATGACTTGCTTTCAGGTTCATATTCATTTTCAATCTGCAAACAAACAGAACATATTGCAAATTGGAAGCAAAATGGATATGTCTCATTTCATGGTTTGCAGAACTTCAGCATATTAGAACTCAAAGCCATGCCCATACCTGGGAGAGGATGATAGGGCCACCTTGAGACTCAAACAAGTATTCATCCTTCATCATTTGGACGATTTTTTGGGTGAACTTTTGCATTGCTTGCTGAAACATCAATATTGGCAAGATGGTAGGCATGTCCAAAACTTGTAAAATATGTGCCAATAAAAATTAGTACTGAAATGGACCACACGAAGGTTTGCATTGCTTTTATCTGTGTTTTTTCTTTGTCATTTCTACTCTACATAAGACACCTCCTTACCTTGAACGGCTCATTATCTGTTCTGAAGCTAATTCCAGGAACATACTTCAACCAAACAGGAAAGCCCCTGAGGAAAGAGACAAAAAACATCAATGAGATATAAATACATAAAGGTTGTCTACACGATGGAAGGAATGCTCATTACCCAAAATTCCATTCTCCACAAATATAAGGCCCAATGCGAAGATTCACGTATAGCCCAGCTTTTTTGACCAATTTGATGAACCGAACCAAATCATATCTCCCTTCAAAATTATACTAACACCCCAAAAAGAAAACTGGAACTCCATAAGAGAAAAAAAACAGGAAAACCGTAACAGATGAAACAAAGGAGAAAGAAAGAAACTTTGAGTGAAGCGAAATACATTGCCTGGAGAAGGTTCATGGAGGTTCCAAAACACGTAGGTGTCAATAGCATCCAAACCACCATCTTTAGCTTTCTGTATAAGACCTTCCCACATCTGCATTACATTCACATCGTTTCATCATCTAAACTTGTGACAAAAGTTGGCTACAAGATCAATGATTTGTCAAGAAAATGTGGGATGAGATTGAAAATGTGAGGAAACAATGTACCTGAGGGGTGCTTCTGGGATAATGTATAGACCCAGAAAGGAGAATTCTCCTTTGCCCATCAATGATAAGAGCCTTTCTGTCATAGCTAACACTGCACTGAGTCACTTTAACACTTAGAAACACCATTGCAATGCATAGGAAAAACTGGGAAGCTGAGGTGGCTCCCATTTTCTCCAGCAGAGAAAGCAAAGAAGAGAGAGTGATTTGAGAGGGTGAGCAGAAAATCAGAAATGTTGACAATGAGGTGAAGTGTGAGAAAAGAAAGAATGTGACACGGAGGAAGAGTTTGTTATATATACTTGGTTACTATGCCACTTAACAACAGAATCCATTTTTGTCTTAAACCATTTTACTGGAAAGAAAATCAGGTGAAAACTATCGTACAGGGAATCAAAAGATTGAGTTCAGAATTCTTTGGTTCTTTCCATCCCACTATAATTTCTTCCAACTTTTTACTACCAATAATGTATATGTCGAAAAAGAGTAGTATATAGCTGGCTCACGGGGGGCAACATTGACAAAAAGGAAGAAAAAAGAAGCATTCATGACTCATACGGAGTCGATGTTCTAACTTCTACACAAAACTTTTGTGCACAAGATTGATGTTTTTCTTTCTTTTGTTTCCCCCTTTGGGATTACAACACCAACAAGTAGGGGATTAAACGTGTTAGTTGTGGAATTTGTCATTGTTTCATGATCTCAATTCAGCTATTACCATTATTTTCCAATAATTCCATGTCCCTTCTGTGGTTTGAGAAGTCAACATTCTGGTACTAATGCTGTCAAATCTTTTCTAATCTTTTTCCAGTTTCTCCATTGAAATCAAGTCCGTATAAGTAACAAACATAAATTTCCATTCATCACCTTAAATATGAAGCAAGGAATGATTACACGAGTCACTCGTTTCTCATAAATTTCTTTTCATAGGAGTTTATCTCAGCCTAGTAGCACCAGCGTGTGCCTTAAGAAACTCTTTCTTTTTACAATTTCATCTCTTCTGATTAATCAATAGATCACTAATGAAGTCAAAAGAACATGTTAAAAGAAAATGAGTAATTGACAGAAAATGGGCATTTAGAGCTAATTTTGCCGCTTTTTTGAAACAGCGGAGTCAGGGGTGACCCACATCAATTTGCCCCATGTGAGTGCCAATACTGCAGCCTTCTTGACCTGTAAGGAGCTATACATATGGCTTCCATTCCACCATGTCCAGGCACGTGTCGATTTGCCATCTGTGACATTTTTTCAAGCCCTAATAAATGACATGAAGAAGAAATATATCAACTAAACCATTTCAACGAAAGCTATCATAAATAATGTATGATCACCAGCTTTTAGGTACATGATCACATCAATTTTTGTGTATTTTAATGGCAAAAGTGTCGGTTCGTGAAGCATATATATATATTAAGTTCAAACCATGGTTGTGATTGACACAAGGCAAGTATAATTCTCACCTTCCATAGACATTTAAAACCTCCCCTCATCATGAATGGCCGCTTTACTTTTTTGAGCTAAATGTAGGGAAGGAAATAAAAGAGGGTATAATTAACTAACTTAATTAATATTGTTGAGTAAGTTATAAGATACCAGAGAATTTTGCGCCAGTGAAAGGAGAAAGAAAAGAATATATACAAGTCACTTTCAATCATTCATTGTGAATGGGGAAATAATCATGGAATTATGAAAGGTGATGAATGGAACCATCGGCCATGCATTTCCATGATATCAACCACCCCATCCAATAAACCAAACTGTGGTTGTGTTGTTGACTTTTAGAAATATATTTTTTCTGTCTATGATTTTGCGGCTTTGCCCTTAAAGTCACCCACTACACAACAATGGAACATGCAAAGCTATGGGCTGTAGAGCATATGATAGAAGAGGACATCATTTGGTCATTATCTTCTTGCCCTTTCAAGAAATGTGGCAGGGACAGCTTCCTAGAGTTGTGGTTGGAATGGTACCCTGTTGATATTGCCAATTTCACTTCTTTATCTTTTTTTTATTATTATTATTTGAAAGGCACTGAATTTATTCATAAAATCTCACATGGAGACTACAAAAAGCAAAGCCTTCTTTGTCTTGAGTTAATTTCCATGGTGAACATTCTTTTTTTGGGCTCTTACACTTTCCAATGGCGGATAACATTTGCCAGTTAGAACTTAGAAATGATATGCCGTGATTCTTTTGTTTATCCTTTAAGCAATCTCTGCACCAAATGAGAAAAGATATTATGTATTATCTAAAAGTTAGTAAACTTGTGAAAATGCCATTGATACCAACTGCATTTTGGTAATTCTCAGTCTTGTTCAAACTTATTCAGAGAATATTCGGGAGAAAACGAGTCCCCAAGGCAAACAATAACTCAACAGGATGTTTTCACCTTTTTAGGAAGGTTATATCATCAAATGCCAAAATGTTCTCAATCTCTAAGTATGTAACAACAAACAGAATGGAGTTGAATTGCTACCTATATGTTACAGGTGCACAACATTGTTAATTATAACAATGTACAAAACTTATAGCAATTGCTTTAACATCAATCGCCTCAATAAATCTTCTCATTTTTCAAAAGATATATCTTATAAGACATGCTACAAAACTGGCTAAAACCTGCCAAAATGGGAATTAAGCTTGAAACCATCTTCTAAGCTTTTTAGAACCTTGCTTTTCAGCACCGGCTGTTTCAGATTTTGGCTGTGAGAATTTAGATCTGTACTGTTCAATTAGCATATCGAGTTTGTCTACTACATCTCGCCCTGATGGGTTTTTCTTCTTTTGTGACCTTTTCCTCTTCGAACTTTTCTCTCCCTCCTGCTGCTTTGCCTGTTGTTGTGGCATCCTCTCTTTTGGCTGCAAAACTGCTTCCATCTCCTTAAATGATTTTGATTTGCGAGTATCATTAGCGGTTGTTTGAACCTTATCTGAACTTCCAATATCAGGCTTCGGGACACCTTTGTGATCCTTAGGCTTACGATTTGACCCTTTCAACTTCCAATTGGAGCCTTCCAAATTTTCTTTCAAAGAAGTCGGTTTTGTCTTTTCACCGGCTGGATTATGCTTTGGCTTCTTAGTAGCTTGGCCGTCTTCAGCGGCAACTGCATTTTCCATCTCAGCCTTTTTGAACTCTGGTTGTTTTGTTACCCTTTTGTCATCTCTGGACTTCCGTTTTCTGGATTTGGTAGGGTGAGCATCAAATGAATTTGATTCAGCATTTTGCTGTGCATTGTTCATATCATCACGACCATCCAGCTGCTGAGCCTGTAACTTAGCTTTCCGCAGCTTCAAAGTCTGAACATTATCAACAGCAAACTCCACTATTGGACGATGCTCAGGACCAAAAGTTTCTGCGAATAACCAATGAGCATTTTAGATTAGAATAGAAAAGAAAATCACACACTTAATTAACTTTTTACCCATTGTTAAACCACCCTTTGGATGTCTGTAAGCTAAAAGCAAAAGCATAGCCAATCATAGCACATGAGATATTCCAATGAAAGGCATTACCAGGGTTATTATTAAGAACCCTCAGGGCGACAAGTGCATGTTGATGTTCTGTAAACTCAACAAAAGCAACTCCACGTGACTGATTCTTAATAACAAGCTTCCCCTTCTTCACACTTTTCAAAAACTTAATCTGCATGAGGAATATCAGAGTTGTGAGAGAATACTCTAAATATCTAGAAAATTATACAAAAAATTTAAAAGAAAAACACTTTATAGTAACAGATTAAAAAATTTAGCTAACCTGTCGTATTACAGGTTTTTGCTTTGTAGCTCGTGAGATGACTGCATCAATACAAAGTTGTTTCAATTCTTTTTCAGTCATGGACTTTGGCAAATTGTATATAATAAGTCTTGTCTTTGAAACATGAAAATTTGGAGATTGAAGCTTGGTCATCTTTTTTTCGTGCAACCTGCAGGGCATCCAAAAAGCTTTAGAATAATAATATAGGAAAGTGAAATTTCACAATAGAATCAGCAGGGCCATCAAGAAGTCATTCCATTATCAAGTTACTTTCAAAAACTAAAGCTAGGTCAAATTTAAGGATTTTGTAACAAACTCGCACATTCTTTCCTATAAAAAAAGGACTCTACATGGGAGAAGAAAACCATGACAACAATTTTCCATATAAAAAACGCAATGAGATATTCAGAAGACAACATCTAAGTTTTGGTTTTGAGTATCCATTCAAATCATATCTGGCCAAACTAGAAACCTGTTAACTACTAAGCAGTAAGCAGTCAACCTGATAGCACCCATTTGCATTATGCAGCAACATAGGCAGGAGAGAAATTGATGCTCAACAACTCACATAATCAGGGGAAACCAATAAAAAAATCCTTACATTTTGCGTTTTTCCATATCACTAGCTGAAACATCTTTAGCAGGTGGAGTCCCCTCAACTATAAGACCTTCCTATTAAGCCAAAAAAACAAGAATGTCAAAACAATATTGCAACCACATTAAATCAATGGAAATTCTGTTAATTGTTAGGTAAAGCAACCTTTGCCAAGTAAAGATTACGATGGTCATGTTCCTCAACTTTGGCCTTCTCCAGTTCCTTATCATGAGCTGATTTCCTGTCCAAAGCCTTCAACACTTTGAGTTGTCTACCTTTGAGAAAAATACCCAAACCAGATGCAGCATTTACTGCTGAAACTGCTGCAATAGCTGCATCTATTGTTTTAAACTTGAGAAAACCAGTGCCTCTCGGTCGCCTGTCAGAGGAGCAAGAAAAACATAAGTACTTATTAACTTAAAGGGGCAAGAAAACAAAACATTTCAAACTAGATTGAGTCCTCACTTGGTAACTGGATGAAGGACTGGAAGAAAATATTGCACTTCCCCAAATCCAGAAAACCTTTCTTTCACTTCTTTATCATCAATATCAAAAGGAAGGTTGCTTATGAAAATTGTTCTCTGCAAATCATCTTCTCCATCTGTCAGTTTAATATTTGCTTGTTTATTTTTGCTGGATTTTTCAGGTTTAGTCATATCTGATCCTATTGCAGATTCAATAAGTGACTTATTTTGCACGTTAATGGTTTCATCTACATTCAACTCATCATCCCTCTTAGGCAGAACGGCATCATCATGAGAGGATGTCACCAAGTTATTTAGAACTTTTCTTGCAATGTCTGCTTCCATATCAAAATCAATTGCTGTTGGTGCTCTTGCTGTGTCTAACATATTCGAGTCATCTGAAGCAATACCACCATCATTGTCACCATCCCCACCTTCGTCCTCCATATCAATGCTACTACTATCACTTTCCTCGTCTCCTTCATGCAGCTGCCCTGTTAAAGCAATCTAATGAGATAGATATTCCATTGCAAACTAAAATGCAAAAGTAAAAGAAGAAAAAAAATACTAGGATTTTATCAAGAAAATGGTATGAAATATCAAAAGCCAAGTCTAGAAGAGAAGGGTTAAAATAAAACATATCAATTACAGTGAAGGAAGGCACCATCTTCAACATAGATCAGGAACATCCCTACACATTTGGTATAGAAAACTCCAGATCCAAAACCCTACCATACTCAACTAGTTTTATATATACGCGTGTGTGTGTGTGTGTGTGCGAGCGTGATACACAAACACGTATACATTATTTTGCAAAACTAAATAAAAAAATAAACCCACACATGATAATAGTTGAATATTCAAGCAAGCAAGTAATCACTATTCAGAAGTCAATAAATAACAAACTATCAGGCGACCACGCATGGCAGATGAATCTTATTGCACATATGCAATTAACTTCATAAAATAACTAAGAAAGAACCTCTTTAATACTTTTCAAGAAATCTCTACTCTCATTATTTTTTTTGAAAGATTACTCTCATATGTTTATCCTCTCCGCTTCTATAACCATAAGAAATATAGCTTCTTTATTAGATAATTAATATAGATAAATTATCCATTAAGTCAAGACAGCTCATTCAGCTCTAGGTGATACAGGCAAAGACTCAGAGAAGACAAGAAAATAAGCATTCTTGACAAAGAAAATCAGTTAAGGACACAAACCGCCATCTGAAGCAACAGCAGCATTAGCACCACCACTGTAAAGTTTCTTTGGAACAGCCCAGTCAACAGCTATGGGTCTTTTAGCAAACTTTTGCCCATTGAACTTTTGAATAGCCTGAAAATAAAAAAAAATGTAAAAACAGGAAGCAAAAAACTCTAAGCTTCATATCTTGGAGTAAATGACAACCCAGAGGGATTACATTTTCTGCATCCTGTTTACATGTGAATTTGACAAAAGCAAAACCCTTAGATAACCTGGAAAAAAAAAATGAAAAAAACCACTATATGAATGAAAAAAAATACAAAATTTAATAGACAAATTTAAATTATTTTGGATGAAGAGAACATACCCCGTTTCAGAATTATATGGAATAAATACATCCCAGACAAACCCTGCTGATGAAAACATATCCCTTATCTCATTTACTTTAGCCTACAATAAAGTTCAGCAAACTACTTTAGAAGTCAAGCACTTTCAAGTTTCAACCAGCAAAATCAATGATAGGGGTAATATTCTGTCAGCATCAAATAACCTTATAAGGAAGATTTCTGATAATAATTTTCCACTTTTGAGTCTTGGAGCCCTGGACCAGAAGTACCAGAAAGAAATAATTAGATTATCTCAGGCAAAAATGATTAAAAGTACAAACTAAAAAAATATGAACTAATAGAATTTCTTCACTCAATCATTCATGTATAAGTACCAGTTGAAGCATGACAGCTTCATCATGGTTACTTTACCTCACCACCCAACTGGCGTGCCCAAACAATGCCTCCCTGTATCTCTTTCTGGTGCAACATTGCCACAACAGCCCGAGCCGATTTGATACTTGTGAAAAGTACAGCTGAAGCATCCATTTTGCATCCATCTTGAGCAAGACCTGGTAAAATTTGCATTTTATGGCTTGTTATTATCCCATAACAATTAAAGTAATCCTCAAACAAAAACTTCGATTATCAGTCAATTTTCAATTTAGAAACCATTGCCATATGTTTTAACAAAATATAACAATGAAAAATTTGGAAGCACCAAAATACTGCAACTTAATAGATTTTTTAGTGAATGAATATGAGCAATAAAGCATCCAAGTTTGTGCTGAAAGCCATTACAGCAATGGTGTGTGGACGTGCCAAAGACAAGCATGAAGTGCGTTATATGCCATACCAAATACCACATGTCACAACTAAGTACGCTTAAATCATAAACTATTTCAACTGATGATATGTCTATAAAGAATATATTGTACACCAACATTGTAGAGAAAAGAACTTTTTCGGTACCCTATCACCACCATCCAAAGAGCCATTCAAATTATGGTAGTTATATCAGATATAACATTACTCTACTTCTAAGCATTCATTTTTTGGGTTTCATGTGGGATAAAAAAGAAAAAAACGGGTTAAATGGTAGCAAAGAACATCTTTCTCACTTACCATGTCGTTCAAGCTCTTCTTTTGGGAGAGGATAAGTTACAGCACAGACTGTGCCACTCTCCTTTGCACATCGGTGAACATCTTCTGCCATCTCATTATTAAGAAGACCACCAAATATCACAGTCCTAGCAACCCTTCATGACATTGACAGGGGACAGAAAGGTCATGCCTTGATGTGTTAGAAAGTGAATATCATAATTGTGAAGCAATAATGAAAAGAACATCAGAAAACCATGTTTCTAATATGATCTGGCAAAAAAATAAAGCTCTAAAGATTTATTTTACAAGTAAAATTTAATTCGAAATTGGCTGCCAGGAAATAGACAATGATATTAAGGGTCCTTATCTAATTCCAATATTTGATATTAGAAAGAGTAGTTTGTAACAAAGATTGGCAAAAGAATTCAATACCTCTGCTTTCCTGAACAATTCTCTTTATCAGCTAGATCTGCACAAAGTGTTGCTGCTTTTCTAGGTTGCACAGGTTTCTCTGAATTTACATTTTATAATATCAAATAAAAATCAGATAAGAAAACAAGCTACTAATGAAAACTAACAACAACTAACTATAATTGAATAATATAAAAACTTTTTCGACCTAATTTTGGTGGGTTTGAACCATGCTCATTCACAGTTGAGGTAAAACCATCCTTGTCATCTTTTGTCTTCGTCCCATCATCTGAGGCAGCCATTCATTAAGGTTCAGGAGAATATATACATAGACTTCCAGAACTATAGAGAAATATTCAGACCTTGGGTTGCCTTTGACCTTCGCTGCTCCAATGGTGCACGATGCATAGCATGTTTAACTCCAATTTTCCGACCTCCAATAGAAGAACCATTCTTCAGGTCAATAGCACGATTGGCATCTTCAGTAACAGCACTGCAAAAGAGATACAAATACAAGACAAAAAGGTAAACTCCAAAGTCTATCACCAAAGAAAACATGAAAATTCGGCCCAACTATTCGAATTAATAAAGCTTGTAAAACAAAACATAGCGCCGTAAACAGAAAATAAAAACAAAACGATAGATAAAAATGAACCTCAATTCACTTACAATTGAACGAAACCGAAACCACGATGTTCAGTTGACCCTATGAACAAGATAAAGAACATATCAGTTTTCTTAACGAATGACTAAAATCATGACGAAAAATTAATTGTGTGCCTCAAAGCACTTAGCCACTAACCCTTCTTTGTAACCATAAAGCAACGCCTGATTGGACCAACATCGCTAAATGTTTCTTCAAGCTGGAAAAAATTCAAAAAAAAACTAAAAAAAAAGAACTTAAGACATTGTCCTCAAGCTTATTTTCCAGGACAGAAAATACCTGAGAGTTGGTAAAAGAGTAGGGCAAGTTCGTGACGAAGACAGTGGAAGGTGAGTGTTCGGATTCGGGTCTTTTCTCGGATCTCTTCTTCTTGCCCATTGATGTTTTGGCTGCTGAGGAAGTGAATGAAATTTGGAACCTAAAATCCCAAAAACCTCGGCTCTTGAAGGAAGCGTGGGGGTACTATGTGCGGGGTTTAAAATTTTGAGCCGGTTCGGGTCGGAAACGAAAATTGATAAAGATTTCTTGGGCTACGCTTGGATTTAAGGCCCGAAATACCTTCCGGTCCATGCATTTATGGGCCTAAGTCGGATTAAAATTTTGATTTTAACCACTTGAAAATGTAAAAAAAATCAGTATTTGCAATAAAAAAAGAACTTTGGGCCCATTTTCACTAAAAACGGTTTTGGGATAAAGTGCTTGCTTACCTTGACTTTTTTTTAATTTATTTATTTTTTAAAAGTAAAAATAGAGTCAAATATTAATTTTAAAAAAGAAGTAACTTTTTTAAAAAAATAAAATTTAAAAAAAAAGAATTTCAAGAAAAACTCCTATAAAGAGCTTTTTCTTATCTTTTTTTAAAAATACAAGAGAATTTTTATTTTTATTTCAAAAATATTTTCATCTATTAAAAATAATTACAATATTACTCTCTCAAAAAAAATACATTCTATAATAATTTTAACAAAAATTATAACTTATAAAAAAAAACTTATAAAAAGAAATTATCAAATAACTTTAACTTAATTTTAAAAATTATTATTTTTCATAAGAGCTTCATAATAATTTTTAAGTTAAAAAAAAATTAGACCAAATAGGCTCAAAATGTCTCAACAAAATAAAAGTCAATTGAATCGTCAACTTTTATAATTATAACAATTAAATTAACTTCTATTCCCAAACTTAGGGTTTTATTATCCAAAATACTAATAGTAATAAATATAAATAAATATCTTATTCAACATCACCTGATATAAAATTATAAATGACCTTTCTATTAATAATCAATATTCAATCATTAATTATAAATCTTTATTTTTATTAAAAATAAATATATAAAAGTTTAATTTGATGTAATAAAAAATAAAAATTTATTTAAAATTTTTTAAAATAATTTATTTTTAATTTGATGTAATAAATAAATATATTTTTTCTTTAATGAAATAGTAGGTAGTAATAATAAGTCTCTGGTCTATCAATTATTTTTATTTATGAAACCATTTACTTTTCATCAAAATAAAATGAGTTTTTTGGTGAAAAGAAAAGTTATTTCGTCCAACAAAAAGCAATAGGATAATAAGCTGCTACAGCGGCCGATACATGGACTCAATAAAGAGTTCACCTCCGATGCATTATTGTCAATTGATATTTCCAAAGCATTACGGCAAGGTGGCTGACTCTGTTTTGCTTCGGGTTCAGAATTTCCCAGACCTTTTTGGCGGGTTAATGTCTCAGTCGGTAGGCTCACAAATCTTTAGCTAGTTGGTACCTACACATCACGTATCTGTCTTTTAACAACAAAACATCTAAATATTCAAAAAAAAAAAAAAAATCGAACCGATAAAATATTCAAAATTCAACAAGAGTTTTACTCAACAAAGTGGGAGCAAAGCCGTATGAAGCTGTAATGTTAAAATCCCTCTTGTCGCTATCCCCATTTTAGAGATTATGAGTTATAAGATTTAATGATCAAATTTAACGTTCGGGTGAATCTAAGGTTTAGTAAATTAAATTTTAAAATTTAATGAATCAACTTTAAGATTTGATGAACAGATTTTATAATATTGTGAATCCATTTTATAAAAGTTTGATGGATTGATATTGAGAATTTTATGAATTAATTTTAAAGTTTAATGAACAAATTTTAAAATTTAATGAATCAGTTTTAGGATTTTATGAACCAAACTGATTTTAAATTTTTTAAACTGATTTCAAAGTTCGATGAACCAATTTTAAAATTTATGAACTCAAAAACCAATACCATTGATTTTCACAATTTCTTAAATATCTTTCCTTACCGATCATGCTACAAAAGGTATCAAGACTACAAAACCCTTTGCTTATTTTCCAAGAGAAATGTTGGGAAAAGTATCTTGTGTCTTTTTGTTCAAATTCAAATGAATTGAAGGAATTTGCTAATTTGATAATTTGATGAGAAATGTTATAAGGACCAATATTTTTAACTTTTCTTCCAGTTGACCGATACCTACTTTAAAAGGGTGAGAGAAAACGTTACAAGCAAGTAAAAGAATATGTCAGAGAAAATAAATATCAAAATAGTTCTTAAAGTACTAAATATCGTGATAAATGTAAGAGAATTAAAGAATAAAAGAGAATCATAAAGAAGTTTTTGAGGAGAATGTGTTAGCTCCGTAAGGAAGAAAAGATCCCGAATGAATTGTGAAAGGTTTTATATATAGTGTTAAAGGTCACGGTTATAAGAAAATACTTTAATGTACGTAATGAATGGCATTGTTAAAAAAAGCTTTAATGTTGAGTAATTGTTAATAACGGTTAGAAACACATTATGTGACTGTTAAATAATTAAATGTAATAAAATTTTATTTCGAGTAAAAGGTAATTGAGAAAAAGTATATGTGAAAAGATATCATAAGTAGGGGTGGGCGTTGGTCGGTTGCAACCGGACAACCGACCGAAATCATCGGTTAATGTAACTGACGATTGCAATAGCAACCGTCGATCTATCCAATCGACCATCGAGGGGACTCCTTCCCCCCCGAACCGATCAAATAATCGTCGGTCATGTTTTTTTTTTTCAAGAAGGGGGGAAATACCATAATACCCCTCATTAAACCCCCCCCTCCCCCGACCCATAAGGGTAAAGAAAAGAATAGCAGCTTCTGCTGCTATTATTCCCTTTCCTGTTTCCCCGACCCCCCCTAATTTCTCCTTCCCCTACTTTCCGCCACTCCAACTCTCCCTCTCACTAAACCCTAAACCAGCAGCCACTAACAAAGTTGGCTCTCTTCCATTCTTCAACTGGTGCTTCTTAGTCAAAATTACTCCCACAGTCTATAAAAATTATCCCGAAACCGACCTAACCGATCACCTTAAAAATCGATCGAAATCAATTTTTGGAGGTGCGATTCGGTCGGTTAAAATGATTGAAATTTTTGATCGATTTTCAAAATAACCGAGCTGAAACCAACCGAAATCAACTTTGCACACTCCTAACCATAAGAGAAATTATACATGAACAAATACAAAAGAAAAAGTTGTATATGAACAGATACAAGAAAAAAAAATATATGTGAACAGGTACTCAATAACAAGAGAAGAAATACTTGTACTTCAGGAGACCTCTTAATTATGTTCACATCTAAACCACAAAGCTAAATCTCTAAAATATTTTAAGATGAAAGTAACTCATAAACTTTGTCACTTATTTCGAGTTACTTTTTCTTTATTCGTATAAAATGGCTATTTTATATGAAATAATTAATTTACTTATATTAGTTATTCCACTAGTATCTTATTTATTTTAATTGCTCTACGTAAAGTACTACTTCACTTATTTTAGTTATTCTCATTATTATTTTTATATATTACATTATAAAATAATTTTTTTAAATAAGTATTAATTTAAATAAAGTATCGACATCGAACATAGAGAACTCCAAAGTTTTAATCATCAAACAACTACTCCTTGAGAGAACGAATATCAATGGAAAAAAATAATAATGTTGGAGAGTGACATTAAACATAGAAGGGTCCGGACCGATGGAATCTGGATGCACATAGTAGAGAAAGGAGGACCAGTCGTACTACTTATTCATGGCTTTCCTCAGCTGTGGTCCTCCTGGAATTACCAGATAAATCGTTTGGCTGAGCATGGTTTTAACGTCGTTGCACCCGATATGCGAGGCTACGGTGACTCGGACTGCCTCAAGAATCCATCCTCTTTCACACTTCTCCATCTTGTTGGAGATTTAGTTGGGCTTTCTAGATGAGCTAGGCGGAAAACAGTTGCAAATCGATTTCATTTTATTTTGTTCTTATCTTCTCTTTTTTCTTTCTTTCTTTCTTTGCATGGAAATCATGATTGAATCGAACAATACGGAAAACACCCATATGCTCATGGAACATGGAAAAAGGAAAAAAAATGTGAATATAAACTTGGAATTCTTTTTTTCTGATGTTGCCAAAAATATTCCATTTTGCACTAATGCTACAAACAAAACAATGTGGTCTTTCTGGACAAGCAATTGTGGTGGGACATGATTGGGGTGCACAAGTTGCATTGGCAGCACCTTTGCCTCTTCAGGCCAGATAGAGTTAAAGCCCTGGTT
The DNA here is from genome assembly GCF_053813885.1 of Theobroma cacao. Classification (NCBI taxonomy): domain Eukaryota; kingdom Viridiplantae; phylum Streptophyta; class Magnoliopsida; order Malvales; family Malvaceae; genus Theobroma; species Theobroma cacao. The sequence goes on from NC_142640.1 coordinate 4,091,749, forward strand.
AATCTAAGCGTACCTTACTGGCCACGCTCACCAAATATCAAACCCATTAAGGCCATCACCGAAATATTTGGAGAAGGTCTCTATACCTCCCAGTTCCATGAAAGGGTACCAGAAAAAATTAGTTCTAGTGAGCAGCTGGATCTTCTAACTTGTAACAGTAATAATCTGCCATTATAGACAGGAGTGTTTGTTTGTTTGTATTGTTGGAGCCAGGAAGAGAAGAAAAATCATTTTTCAAAATACGACTCTTTGACAATACTGAAGAAGTTTTTGTTCATCAACGCCCCTGATCATCTTCTAGCTGATCCTCCTGGTGTTGAAATTATAGATTTTCTTGAGACCCCACCTTCCTTGCCTCAGTGGATAACCCAGGGAGAACCTTGAATTCCACGCAAGCAAATTCCAAAAATCTGGTTTTACCGCTGCCTTGAACTACTATAATGCCATGGACATGTAAGATAATACAGAATAATGACATATTTCTCTTTCTTAGAAGCAACAGTCAGTTGACTGCATTTCTATATTTATTGTCCTTGGAATGAACGTAGGAACTGGGAGCTTCTTGGACCATGGCAAGGAGCGAGAATTACCAAAACTACAAAATTCATAACTGGTGGGTTTCACTTATCTGGAACAAAAGACTATTATGTTGAAGGAGAAGAATTTAGGAGCCTTGTAACTTACCTTGAAGTTGTTGTCATCGATGGACACCATTTTATCCAGCAGGAAAAGCTGAACAAGTTACCTCTGAAATCCTATCCCTTTTCAGCAAGGAAATCTCGTGTGTGACCAATAATTCATAATTTCGTATAACTATTAAGTTTCAGCATCGTGAATTTTTCTACTCTCGCTTGTTCAAACTACCATTCAATTTAATATATGAATGGACTAATTATTTCCAATTTTCCATATTTTCTTTTTTCCTGCTATAAGCATAGCTCATAATGGGAAAAAAAAATGGATTCTCTGGTTGCTATAGCATTACAGCAGCTGGCCTTCGCCTGATACTTTAATGAACCAATAGTACTGAGCTGTTTATGTTTATTGTGCGTGGTCCATGTTGAAGTCGACTGGAATTTCTCCATTTAATTGAGACAGACAAGAGTGAGCCCAATTCCTTGCAGTTCATGAAAAAAAATTTCTAAATAAATAGATTAATTAGGAAAAGGGGAACCACGCTTTCGACTCTATCTAACAGATTTAAGAAAAATAAATGCAGAGACGTAAAAAAATAGTAATAGTAGTAGCACTATAAATTTTGCAAATATGACTGCCTTGTAACAAACAACGTCTGTACGGCCTGCGGGAGTCATGTAGAATGTAATAAATTCATTCAGAAAAAGGTCATTATGGAGACTTGGCATTAAATCTCTGCAAACCAAGCATGCTGTGAGTAAATGAAAAATATAAAAAAAATTCGTGTACTTTAAGAATAAGTTTTTTACTCTGATTTGTCACACTCAAATTAATCTAACTTAAATGGATGGAAACTTATATGTAATTAGTATAGTTAAAGCTTTTATTAATTTACGGTAACTTTGATCGAGTAAAAACTCAAACCCAAAATATAAAAACAATGAATTAAGTGATGACTGCTGACCAGAAAGTAGGAGCTAGAAAACTAAAGCAGATTCAACGTTGCCTTTATATATTTCTGTTTTTAAGTGAAGTAAAGCAAAACCTACGCCAAGTGAAAGCAGAACTGCCTCAAATTTAAGGTTGGGTTAATAAATAAATAAAAGGGGGTGTGATAGAGAAAGGGAGGGAAGGGGCGGTCCATTTCTTTCTCAAATGTACTAAACAAACAAAATGCATGGCCAAAAAGACAAAAAGCCTGCTAGACTTTGCGTCTCTTGTGGGGCCCACCAGCATTATCAACTGGGACCCACTTCCTTCTGTCACCGCTGATATCATCCTCTGATGGAAACCCCGCCCCCTCCTTTCGTCTTGAATGAGGGCGGGAGGGGGGGAGCCCCTCCTTCACCATTTTTGAAAACCAGTTCTTTTGCATCATAGGCTGATTCTAAAAGCTAACACGGGGACCACATCCCACATCAGAAACTAAATTAATTAATCACTGATTATACGCTAATCATGTAATCAAACCGCACACGTGTCAGTTCGAGTTAATCAAACATTCGTATGTTTTTATGCCCACTTGGTCCAGAGCGAAAGATAAGCTTGCTAATTTTTAGTATTTGTTAATTGAGGATTAACGACTAAGCTATTGTAAACCAAATCACAGTTGGCTATTTCGCTTATAAAAATCATCATACTCATTTAAAAATTGCACAATTAGTTTAGATTTTTTAGTTATATAAAAAAAATAAATAAATAAAAGTTGGTAAGTGGAGGTGAATTATATTTTTTATAAAAATAATTCCTACGTGCCGGCCGCGGGGATTCGCTTGATGGCCTCTCCTAAATTTATTAATAAAAAGTTTGGTGCCAAGAGCTTAACCAATGACCAATGTACATTCAAAGGGGATTTTTTTTTTTTTAAAAAAGCCTATTATTGGATAAGAATATGGTTTAATTTGATTAAGGCACTCTTCTTGCATGCTACCATACACAAGTACGAAAAGAAAAATGCCTAGGAATCTTCAAAGTCTCCTGTTCTCGTGACAAATTTTCATTTTAGGAGATATATTATTTAACCAAAGTATTCTGCAAAGCCAATTGACCAAAATTCATTTTTAAATTTAATAATTTGGTAACTGACCCTTTCTTTATATCCTTTTTTTTTTGGTTTCTTGAGTATTTTTTTTCTTCCATAATTAGAAACTCTTGGTTTAATGAATGATGGATTATTTTCAAAATATTCCTTATTAATTATGATTAAGAATGTATAAACAGTCAATTCAATGCTAAAATTTCGAAAATTAAAAAAATCCAACTTACGTTCTTAATCTTACTAGAGTTTAATCTATCTACACCAAAGACTTCACTAATTTCTTGGCAAATTGGAATAGCCACTTAATACTACTTAATATAGTATTTATCCTAAAATGTGGTCTTAACCTTTTTTTTTTTGTTCAACATGAGCAAATAATGAGAAAGAAAAGACTCTCTTCATCCAAAAATCACATTATCTTCAATTTTTAAATGTCTAAAACTTGTAATTTCTTATATTTCATCCAAAAATTAATTTTTATATGAAATGATCTAAATTTATTTGTTTAATCTCGTCCTAAGGTTAAATTTATTTAAAAAGAAAAGGAAACAACGAATGAAACAGAAAGAGTAGCTCCAACCGTACAAAATGTAGGCAGGGCCAACGTTTCCCTAAACAAAGCATAGATGTTTGCAGCTGATGGACACAACTTACAACAAATATGACTAAAATCGGCTTTTTGCCAAATCGCATTTTCACGATGTGATAAATAAGTATAATTGAATTAAATAAAATACCATACTATTTTTTTTTTATTTTCTGTTTTTTGACAGTATAATTTTATTTCTAAGTATCGGAAAGTGTACACTTTTGAGTGTTTATTTAATAAAAGAAACAGGAGCAATGATTATAAAGTGAAGGTGAGAGATGTTGCCGTTTGTGTCAGACAAAGCAATGAAAAGAAAAAAAAAAAAAAAGAAAAAACCCAGCTACGGAATCATACGTGTGAGAGTGAATCTTGATTGCTCCAACCAATCACATCTTTCCATTTATTTAACCTTAGATTTCCTACTTTACTCGTTTCGCGAATCCCAACGACAGCTCTCTCTTTCTCTCCCTGCAGCAAACACAGCAAAACCTATTCAATTCAATACACGTCAAAGCTCTCTCCCCTTTTTCCCTTCCCCTCTGCTTCTCTGTCTCCTGGGCAGCCTTTTTGGCCTTTGTCAGTTTGCTCCTATGATTTCCCTTTGTTACCAAAATGCCCCTCCGCCCCTTCAGCTGGTGAGATTTGGTTTTTATGGCTCTGCCATTCGTTCTTTGATTATAAGCCACAATTATTGCCTTTTTGTTTGTCTTCTAAGCTAAACAATGTGTTTAATTAGGGTATTATTGTAGGGGCAGTGAGCATGAAAAACGTGGGACTGTTGGGGATCCCAAATTATTCACAAATATAAATTAGGAACCAAAAAGTTATAAGGTATGATCCTTGCGTTGATTATTTTAGTAAGCTGTCAAATGCTCTTATTAGGCATGAAAGACCCCAACAGAGATTGGTGGGAGGTCTAATTACATATAAAATAATTCAAATATATATATATATCTTGTTATTCATCGGTTAAACTATAATAGTTTTCATAAATTTCGATTGATAATCATAAAAAATAAATAATATTCGAGATTATAGTACTAATTCAAGTCCTTTGACTCTTCTATCACACGAGTTCACCTCGTGAAAGGATACTTCAATTAAGTTTGAACTTTCTTCCCTATGAACTTTGAATGCATATAAAGTATGTACAACTCAAACTTGATAGCAATATAAATTGCATAATTAAATTTGTGAAATGGACCTACTTCCGATAAATCTTTGTTTAGTAACTATATGATGGAGGCAATCTAAACTAGTTTATTCCTTGCGTAAGCCAATAAAAAGAAAAAATAAAATTTGGGGAATTGCAGCCGCATGGGGTCCATATATACCAATACTATAAGTGCCTTACCTTACAAATTATATTAACCATAATCAATCATCCAAAATTTTCCTCAATATTCGTACATTTATATCTTTTTTTGGGGTCCAATTGCCAGACCATTGGGTCTGTTTTGCAGAACTTTATGCCATCGAAGAGAAAATGACCCTTGATTTTATGGCCAGAAACCAAACAATAAAAAAAAAATTAAATTCTTTGATGGTCAACGAATTGGAAACGATGAGAAAATATTGATGGGTTTTTTCCATGAAAAACCAAGCATATGCCACACTAAATTTTCTAATAGTAGGTATTGTTTGGAAAATTGGGAGGGGTTTCTAGAATAAAGACAATTAAGATAAGATGTTTGGTATTCAACTTTGAGCTTTATTTATAACTAAAATTTAAGCCTACATTTAATTTCAAGTATTTTGATTTGATAAACCTAATCACCTTAAAATAAATACTAACCTATTCTTAGTTTCTTTAAATCATGCTACACACCGTCACCAACGACTAATGATAATATCGTCAAACGTTAATTAATTATATATATATATATTTAATAAAAATATAATATCTTGGATTTGGATGCCAAACTTATAAGAGAAAATCGAGAAAAAAAAAACTATTGAAATTACTTTCATATTCTTTTGTCACGGATTTATACATTCAATCTAAGAAAACATATCTTTATTAGGTGAAGAAAAACTATTATTTCTCTTTTTTTTTATGTGAATTTCGTATTATTTCAATGAAAATAATATAAAATATTATGGACAATACTATTCTTTCCCTGCATCCTTTAAAGGGAAGACACTACCTTTTTCGAATCTTTAGTTCTCATCCATTGAATTGCAGCTCTCCTTGTCAAAGGCAAGGCCATTTTTTTTTTTGGTTATAATTTGGCTTGAACTTGAAATCATTTTAACCCCCGAAAAATGAAAGGAGTAAAATTTATAACGATAATTATGCAATAAGAATAAAAATGAAGGGGTAAAAGTATAAATAAAGAGAAGTACAGAGCCATGGAGTCTAAACTAAACATTAGTTAGAAGAAAAAGACAAGCACAGTGATATGGGCACCAACCGGTGCGCCCTTTACATTTAAAATAAGGAAAAAAAACAAAATTAAGAAAAAGTACACAAAAAAACTAGTATAGTAGACAGTAGTAGTAAATAAGTAAAATAAATAAAAATGAAGATAAAAATCAAAGAAAATAAAAGAATGTGGGTTATATGGTGGATATTGCTGCAAAAGAAAAACCAGACCTTCCATGCTGAAGGGTGAGAGAGACAGCAAAGAGATTGAGAGAGAAAGAGAGAGATGGTGTGATAAAAGAGGAGGTTTAAGGGAGGGTTTTAGGTCCACCAACTGGTAGTTAGAGATAGAACTCCTTAACCAAACATATCCTCAACAACAGCCAAAGGAGAAGAAAAAAGAAGAAGAGGAAGAAAGGGAAGGAAGAAAGAAAGCAGTAGTGGAAGAATTTGAAAGAAGAAGCAAAAAGAGAGAGAGAGAGAGAGAGAGAGAGAGAGAGGAGGTCAAGTACTACCAACTACTACAACTGGGTTTCAAAGCAAGAACCTCAAAAAGCAAAAAAAGTTTCTTCTTTTATCTCCAAAAAGAGGAAACTATTTTTAAGAAGAGAAAAATAGTTAGAAGAGGGAAAGCTATCATCTTTTGAAGGGAGAGAGAGAGAGAGAGAGAGGAGGTATAAGGTTCAAGTTTGAGTGAATCTCTCACGTGGGGTTTGATGGAAATGATGGATAGAGAATATATGATTAGCAAAAAGGAGCAAAAAAAAGTGATATAATTCATTGCTCTTTTTCTCTCTCTCTTTGAGTTTGAATTATTATTATCATTACCTTTTATTTCTATCAGCAAACTGAAAAGGCTCTTTTTTTTTGGGTTTATCTCTGTTTTGATATTTTTATTGTGGTATGTGCAAAAATTTCGATGAAAAGTGAAGTGTTGGGTGGTTGTTGTTCTGGGTTCTTGGGATCGCAAAGTGTTTGGTTTCTGAAGGATTTTGTTATCAGCAGCGGATCGGGTGGTGTCTTTGAGAATTCCTGTTCCCCACAACTCCCACAAGTGTTACTGGTTTCAAGGTATTTTTTTATTCCTATATATACAATTTTTGACTTTATCTTTCATTTTCTTAACCCAAGAGATGTAGATATTGTCTTTAATTTTTTTTTTTGTTTGTGTTCTTTTTCCCATGTTTCTCTCTCCACTATCTTTCTCTTCTCTCTTTGTGCCTGGACAAGATGATCATCATAAGAAAGTAATATATCGGGATTTACAGATTTTGGGTTTGTCTTGTTTCTTTGGTTCTTTTTTGCTTCATTTATTTTCTTTGTTGGATATTTGATAAATAATTTATGTTTTCTTTGGCTCTCACTTGAACTTCTTCCTTTTCTTCCTTAGTTATCTTTTTTTTTTTTTTATCATGTTTCCCCTGGTTTAAGTTTTGTTCTAAATGTTAATGGGATTTTTTTTGGAAGTGATTGTAGATTTCTCATAGTTGTTGTTCATCTATAAAATTCTCCAGCTCAGAAACCTAACAAAATCCAGATGAATATGATGGGCTCTTGCATAGGGAATACTCGATTTATGTTTGGTTCTTCTGTACTCTTTTATTTAATAGTTTTCAGTGTTGTTTGCTGCAGACGATTGCTGTGTTGAATGCTTTGCTCACTAGTAAAGCATCCATTCATGATAGAAACTGATAATTGTGAAATGTCAAGAAGCTTAACCTGTGACTTTTACAAACTTGGATAAAGATTATACATCTTTTGAGATTATGTATTTGGATGAGAGTAAGATGTGCATATAAGATTTTTCTACTTCAGTTTTTATTTCTTCTTAACTCTATTCTCTAAATATGCTCCAATTGTTTATAATGGAAGTCATTTCTATTGCCCAGTTTCAGTTCATGGCGCAACTGTGTAATCTGACTTGAACTGGGGGCCAGGAAAGTTTCAAGATTGAGAGAAATATGGCTACGTATTACACTGGTTCCAATAATCAAAGAGATACCGCTTCAATGATCTATTTAAGAGAATCGATGCCTGGTTCATATCCAGAGGCACCAGTTCTTCCTGTTAATACTATGATGTATATGAATTCTGGTTCATACTCAGACGCATTCGCCGGGAATTCTCAGCAACAAAATAACTGCATTGAGATTCAGGCTGTGGAAGCTTCAGATTCAACTTCACAGCATCAAGAAATCTTGTCAAACCTTGGTGGCTCCCGAGTTGGGGTGCATGATTTTGGTACTTGGAGGGATGGTAGAAACGAAATGCTAGTTATGCATCCAATGGGTGGTCCTGCCAGCATCCTCCATGGTGGTCAAAGCTTGCAAGGGCAAGGACTGTCCCTTAGCCTTGGTACCCAAATTCCCTCTGGAATTCAAATGCCTTCCATGCCCTATCGAAACCCCAATTCAGGGTTTGCTTCATTCTTGAGTCCAAATCAATCACTTACCGGAGAGGGTGGCAGCAGGAATAGCTCTTCTAGAGATGAACAGTCAAGAAATGCTGAATATCTGGCACCTGGTTTTTCTGGAGGTAACCAAGATTCAAATAAAGGGGATATGTCTGCATATGGGATGTCGAGTATTGCAAGAACTATTCCTAATTCCAAATATCTCAAGGCAGCACAACAGCTGCTTGATGAAGTTGTTAATGTTCGAAAGGCTCTAAAGCAGCCTGATGGAGAGAAAAACCAAAGCTCACAAGACCGGATGAAGAGTTCCACGGATGATGATAGGGGATCAAAGAATGTGCCTTCAAACCAGCAAGAATGTTCCAACAACTCTCCAAACGAGCTTTCACATGCTGAAAGACAAGAACTGCAAAGCAAGTTAACAAAGCTGTCGTCCATGTTGGATGAGGTAAGAGTCAGATCACTTGATTGTAGGTTTTTTCCCATCTCTTGCTGAGATAAGCACATTCTTTTGTGTTTGTCTTGCACTTACACTGCAAAATAAGTTATATTTAGTGTAATGTTTGGCTGTTTTCTATTTCTACTCTCTTTGTTATATCTCTGTCATAGAATTGAAAAACTGCAATTCTCTAAATTTGAGTTTGGAAATTTTTTTTTTTCAATTAGATTGATTGAAGAGTTCACAAAATTCTACCTCCCCCCCCCCCCCCCCCTCTCTCAATGTGTCTGTGTGAGCACACATACACATGGTGCATGGATGTAGGTGCATTCTTGTCTCATCTTATGTAAGATAAAAACTTCCAGCATCTGAAAGAAAACTTGGTTTCTGGTCCCCAGGATAGATATATCAAGCCTAAAACTTTTCACAAACTTAGTAAGGTTCAATGGAGAAAAAAGCCCTTGATTCTGGGGATGAGATTGTCTTTTTGACCAGGATATTAATAAACTGAGAATTCCAACATATTTTTTGGATGGCCTGGTTGCTGAAAGACATGCTGACTTGTTTTCCAATCTCCTCTTCAGCTTCCTACATGTTATGTAAGCTTTTCAGAAAAACTGTTGCATCCTGAGGCCTAGGAGCCGTTGGATGAGTTTCATTTTAGTTTCATAAAGAAGCTTTGATACAGTGGAACCTTGTTCTTTTCTGTTGTTTGTTTGATGGGTGCAACTAAAATGACAGACATCTATCTTCTTGACCATAAAAATTTTCTTTTATGAAAGATGTTATGTCAATTGGTTCATGTGATTAAATTTATTAGTCATTCATACATCATCCTTCACCTTGTTAATCTGTGCATGAATGTCTCACTAATCATGTTAGACCTATGATCTTGGTTATACCTTAATTGTGTTATTGCTTTTCTTCTCTGATTTTGTCTAATGTTGAATAGTTGTTGCTGCAGGTTGATAGAAGGTATAAACAGTATTATCATCAGATGCAGATTGTAGTATCATCATTTGATGTGATAGCAGGGTGTGGAGCAGCTAAGCCTTACACAGCACTTGCACTGCAGACTATATCCCGCCACTTCCGATGCTTGCGTGATGCAATTAATGGTCAAATTCGGGTAACACGTAAAAATCTCGGGGAGCAGGATACTTCAGAAAACAGTAAAGGAGTAGGAATTTCTCGTCTACGGTATGTGGATCAGCAGCTGAGACAACAGAGAGCTCTTCAGCAGCTTGGTATGATGCAACAACATGCATGGAGGCCTCAGAGAGGGCTGCCTGAAAGCTCGGTTTCAATACTTCGTGCTTGGCTGTTTGAGCATTTTCTTCATCCGTAAGTCTGACATAACACTCCCTTCTTACTGATTTCTCAAATCTTACTTTTTTGAAAAATCTTAATGTGTCAGTTGTTCTTATTGCTATTTTTGTTGTCCTCCAGCTACCCAAAGGATTCTGATAAGATCATGCTAGCAAGACAAACAGGCTTGACTAGAAGTCAGGTAATCTCAAACTCATTATCTTACTAAGATATGATGAAGCACACATGATATGTTGTCATAAAAAGAGGAGCAGTTTAGGGCAGAGTTTGTAGATGTCTAGTTTTGTGATTAGCAGTGCTTGCTAAATTGGGATTAGCAAATTGTTTGGTGTTAGGAGTGTGTACTTGAAACTTGGCTGGGAAAGTTCTTTAAGTATAAAAAGGTTCAAATTAGTGGTGGAAGCAGTGGCCAAAAATGTTGGATATATAGTAGAAATAGGATTTAACGAGTATGTCTAAAATAACATCATTTGGAAAACATGGACTCTAATTCTCTCAAATTGAGGAAGAGTCAGTAGTATATTATTAGACATGTTTACCCCAGCTGAATAGCAGTGAGTAATTCAGCAGCCTCTTAACCCTCAGCACATGCTCTATCTGCAAGTTACCAATGGCTAGAATACAATAAATTCATGTTCTGTATCTTGTTGTTCTGGTTAAGTTGTTGATGTTGGTCTGTATGTGCCAGCATCTCTCTAGACAATATCCTTAAATCATGGCATAATTTCTATATATTTCACTGTTGTTGCCTTAATGACATATATGTATCTGCTCAGGTTTCCAATTGGTTTATAAATGCACGGGTCCGTCTCTGGAAGCCTATGGTTGAAGAGATGTACAAGGAAGAATTTGCAGATGCAGAAATGGACTCTAATTCTTCATCTGAAAATGCAGTCAAAGCAACGAAAGGTGATACAGGGACCTCTGAGGACAGAGGTGAAGATCTGCAACAAAGTGGGAGTTCATCAGCCACAGAGAGATGTAGCACTGGACAATTGATGGATTCCAAATCGGACCATGTTTCTGATGTAGAAATGGCAGTACCAAGTACTGGAGCTGGTTTCCAAAATGTCACACGTGGAGAAACTGAAACTGAATATGGGTTACTGAAGCTAAGGGAAGAGCAGAGGCCTAATGTGGATGACTCTAATCTCCTTCCTGATGCAATTGCTCATTCTGGTGGCGGTAATGATCGGTTTATGGCAGCTGCTGCTGCTGCTTATCACATGTCAGAATTGGGGAGGTTTGGAAGTGGAAGCGGTGTCTCTCTCACATTGGGATTGCAGCATTGCGAGGGGGGTAGTATACCTATGTCAGGTGGAAGCCATCAAAGTTTCGTTGCAGTGAGAGGGGATGGCATATACAATCCTGCAGCATCTTCTGTAGGAGCCGAAACAGCAGATTTTGAGTGCATAAATCCTGGTAACAGGCAGCACAGGTTCAGTTCCTCTCATTTGTTACATGATTTTGTAGCATGAAATGTCCTTGACTGCTGATTTACATGGGTTAATCTTCACATTATTCTCTTACGGGGAGAAGCAACAGCCGAGTGAGAGCCAGATTATCAACTGCTCGTTCATCTTGCTTGCCAGTGGTATTGGAAAGATAAGTCCTCTGAATATGGAGAAAGTATAAAGACACAGTTGTAATATATCCAGAAACTGATTGGAGGGTCAGCATATTTGTAAAGATACATAATTTTTGTTTAATATGTGAAGGGAAAATGTACAATTAGTTGCAGCTTCAGTATTGAAGAAGAAACATTCCTGATTTGAAATAAAGGTAGGAATTGGGTTGTTCTATCCAGGTGGACACAATGATTTTGATTGTGCTCTGCACTGTTTTCACATTGAACAAGAGAAAGAAAGCTATTGCACATTTACATTTAAACAGTGCAAGTCCATTCACCCTTTGACTGGTGCAAGTTCTTCGTCTTCAAACTCCATACCTTTGCTTTCCTTTCCAGCCTGGAAAAGAAGGAATCTTGAAATAAATGAGCAAGTATATCAAATTATGGTCTAGTTGCCGTTCTGTTTCTCAACTTCTTTCTACGTTTTTTGGAGTGTAATCCGAAAATGAAGCAAGAATCAAGCTTTCCGCATGTTCAGAAACTTCACATGGGGGCCTTACTGTTAAGGACAGTGACAATTCCTAGGACCTCTTTTATGGCTACCTGTTCTTTCACAGAACTGACAACAACTTTATTGAGGCTTTTAGAGAAGATTCAGTCCAGCAAAATGGTCAAATGAAAAGATGCAAAACGAAGTCTTATGCTATGTTTGTGACAGCTCGTTGGGGTGATGCTACATCTTGTTGGAAATGACAACTTCATTTTACTTCCCACTCCCACTTTCCTCTTCCGCAAGAGAGGACCAACAGATCCGAACACAAAATGGGCAGTGTGTTGCACCCCAGATGCCTCACCAATAACCCATGATCTAATTGCTCGTATCGTATGATTTCCACCACCCCTGCTTGTATTAGTCCGGTTCCTTCTGTTACTTTTATATATATATATAAAATAATATTTTTAGTCATCGTTGACTTGCGAGATTCATCAGTCATAAATTATCATCATTTATTTAACGCACACTTAAACAAATAATTAAAAGTACAATCAATATATTTAGTATATAAACAAAATAATAATTTAAATGCTAAAAAAACATTACAATATTTAATTTATAAATATTTTATTTAAAATGTACTATCAATTTTTAAAATTACCCTTATTAATTAAAATATAAATTTAATATACTTATATTTTTTATTATTAATTTATATATAATAAAATTTTTAAAATATATTTTTAATATCATATATTTTTATTATGATTTTATATATTTTATTGCTATTTTTAATGTAATTTTTTATATTACATATTTTATTTTAATTTTTTTAAAAATAATATAAATTTTATTGACAATTACTATAACTATACAGAATAATAAAAAAACACTTCTCAAAATCTATATAAAAAATAAATTATAACATTATAAAATATTTTTAACAAAATAACAAATTTAAATACATATTTTTAATAACATTGCAGAGTGTAATACAAACTAATTGCATTAATTTTAAACTGCAATCACATTACATCCATTGATTACATTGCAATCTTATATTATAGTAGTTTGTTACAAAATACATACTCTAATGTAATTTAATTAGACACATTACAAGCTTCCCTAGTACCTCATCAGACACCCAAAAACCAACTGCAGTCATCCCTTGATTAAATCAGTTCCTTAATATATAGCATGTAACACCGGAGGGAACAGGTGAAAGCATGCATTCAAAGAAGCAACTGCATGATAATATCACAAGGGAACCCAAAAAACTGAAAATTCCCTGTAAAATATCTACTATATGGAATTAGAAAGAACCTTTGGTCAACCAGAACGTTCGGAAAGCACAATTTACAATTTTCATCTCGTTAAATTCAAAGTAGCATTTACACAGGCCTGCATCAGAGGTGAGGATGGTTCTATAAACAGTCATAGAAAACTGCTTGCACAAAGACTTGCAGCTTTACAAAAGTAGTTCAAAAAACTGTCATGCACTAAAGTAAGCATCTAGTTGATGATTCCTGGCTTCGTTATGGATATGTTCTAAGGCCTCCTAGGCTCAAAGAAACGGAAAAGCCACTGACTGCTGTCAAAAATAGGTCATTCTCATTTCTTTACCATCAAATTTACCTAACACTGCTTTCAAGCAATGAGCCTACACAGCTTTCAAAAGTATATCAACCAAGAAACATAACCAAGGACTGAATGGCTACATAAAGAAGCAAGAAATTACTTGTGCCAAACAAGGAAAAAGCCCAATACTTATTGTGCCCATGTCAGTCTCAGCTCTATGGTCCCAGCATCTACCTGAAAAATACAGAGAATAGAAGTTGGAATGCAAGAACTAAGAGAAAATAAATCAGAATGATGTTGAATAAAAAGACTAACCTTTTGTACAGAATCTTAATATCTTCCCTCAACAAAGGACTTTCCAGAAACAGATCATTGCACTCATTCACATCAACAGTCTCCATTTCAAAATCTCGGTTGCCACAATACTTGTTCCACTCAAACCACATCTTTGCAATTAATTCCTTCTTGAAACAAGTACTATGATCCTCCTCTTCAGGAGATTCACCAGCAATCAGTCTATATGCATACACTTTCTTCTTCTGACCAGGACGAAATGCACGGCCAACAGCTTGGCGGGTCACAGATGGATTAAGATGAACATCCAAGATTATAACTCGGGATGCCCCCACCAAAGAAATTCCCTCTCCACAAGCCTTAATAGATCCAAAGAAAACTTTAGCATCAGGAGAGTTGTTGAAGCGCTCCATAGACAACTCTCGATGGTCAGAGCTTGATTCACCCGAGATAGAAAAAATCTCAATTCCTGGATGCCAGCCCTTCATTTTCACACACAATCTCTCCAAAAATTTCAAGGGTATGAGATACTGACTAAAAACAAGGAGCTTCTCACCAGCTGACTCACACAAATTTATCATATTAAGAAAAAATTTTGCTTTGACTCCCTCTTTGACATCTAATTTGTCCAACAAGTCATCCATCTTATCATCTGTCATGACGGAATTCTCAGAGAAAGAATTCAGTTTTGGATGTAGATAAACAGCACTACCAACAGATGAAATTTTGAACTTCCTTTGAAACCTTTTTAACTTCTGAACTTCATCCTTCTGTCTGGGACTAAGACCGAGTACTACAGTGAAATCAACAAGACCAGGAAGCTCATCCAAGAAATCTCCTTTGTAGTAATGAAGGACTTTGCTGGTCATCTCACGTAGATCATGTATTACTGAGACTTTCCTCTCAAAATTTTCATCCTTCTGCAGTGTGTGCTCCACCAAATCATAAAAAGCTGCATCTGCTCCAGCTTTCAACTGCTTCCTGACTCCTGATATATGAACCTTGCTCATTATCTTCTTAATTACTGATTTGGAAGTGTCCAACCGAAGAAACTTTGGTCGAACTAGGTTTAATATGTTAAATACCTCTTTCACATGATTCTGATAGAGGGTTCCAGAAAGTACAACTTTTCGAGCGGTTTGCACTTTTGCAAGAGATTGCAACACATCAGTGTTCTCATTCCTTGGTGTATGCCCTTCATCCAAAATTAGAATTGACGGTGCTCGTAAGAGTATCTCTTGGCAGGAAATTGAGGTCTGGCTAAATCCACCATCACAAATAATTGTAGAGAATTGTTTGTATCCGAGAAAAAGGATACTCTTGCACTCAACCCACTTTTTTAAGACATCCAATTGCTGCAACCTGGTATCTGCTTTCACAGTGTAGAAATCAAGCAGTGGCATATCCTCTACTTGCCATGTTTCAAACTCCTTTTTCCATGTAGCCAAGATACCTTTTGGAAGCACAACTAGTGGCTTAGCATGTGGATATTTGGCTAGAAAACTCTGCATGAAGCTGATTATCATGAATGTCTTTCCGGATCCAGGCGCATGGGCCAAGATGCAACCCCCAGGGTTATCTGTCACCAAATTGCTCAGAAGAAAATTAAAACCTTCTAGTTGGTGAGGTTTCATCTGCTTCAAATGCCTCGGATGAGCAGATATGTCCGTTACTGTTAAATCATCTTCAGAAAAATTCACTCCAACGGTTTCAGTTGACTCTCTATTTTTGGCATTCCGTGGCTCTAATGCATAAGTATGTGTACTCCTTTTGACCTGGATCAATTGAAAAGTTAAAATGTAAAAATATCAGACAATGAATTTTTCAGCCAGGAAACATGCTGATAAGGCCAATTAGTTGGATTTAACCAAACCTGAACAGACAAACACAATTTCGAGAAAAGAAAACCTGAGCCTGTGTTATTTAATGCATATAACAGCAACACTGCCATAACCATTAAATCAACCCAAATCTGAATGTGTGCATGTACTAATAAGATGAAAACTAAATGAGGCAACACAAGGCCCCTCCAAATGTGACAATAGAATCAAAATGCCTTAGTTTGACCTCATTTTCCACCCCAACTAATAGACCCAGTTGACCTTATATTAGCAGGTCTACTGAGTCTTACATGGATAAAGATCCATGCTATAGACTGGTCTTTACAGTAAAACAGAAGATCTCAGCCAAAGTATTCTTAGAAGCAAGCCACTCACTTACTAAATAGCTTCAAAGATCACTTCAAGGAGATAGAAGAGAAAACTGAGCCAGGTTTGCTAGATTGTTGGCTCATCTAAAACAACCACATTTCCAAAACCAAAAAAAAAAAATGTTACTAGAAAAAGAGAACCATAATAAATTGGCTGTGCTGTCTTTACTTCAAGCATTCTATACCAATACTCAACTTCGGTTGACCCTTTTGCTTTTATCCCAGTTAAGTTCAATAAAACTTGAAACATTTTGTTGGTGCCACTGATGCCTGAGCTAAGTTTTACAGAGAAAAACTCATGGCCAACTAATGAAATCACTAAAACACGTGAAACACATGCACAACTATCTCAGCACATCCAGGATGACATAAAGGTGGTGCTACCTAAACGTTGGTGTAAGCTATATTAAAATCTGCTTTCATTACTATATAAGCTCAATATATATCTATTTCTGAATGTATTGCATGTATGTCTGCATGCAGTAAGTAGCTTGGGAAAAAGCACTGAAGGTACAGCAGGCAAAAAAGGTTACTCTTTTGGCAACTTTTGCCCGACAACAGGGTCCCTCTACAAATTAAGTATGCACACTACCTTCAGTTCAGTTCATCCTACTGACTATTGACTATATCCTGCTCTTCCAAATTTTTATACCGAGGTCAAGCATATAAAGATAGAATCAAATCACAGATATTTAAAACTTAATTTGTAGCACCATGTTGGACAATTATACTGCTCAATAGCATAAGATTGAGATGAATGATCAGAAGAATGACTTACCTTGTTATACTGGATGTCAATTATAGTCTCAATTCCTCTCTCGATTACCCCGCAAATGCGACAAACATAACCAAGATCATCCTTCAAGACAAAAGAATGATCACAATCCTCCTCATCTTCTGACATGCGTTCACTTGATGATGGATCCTCAAAACCATCCTACCAAAAGCATCATAAGTCATAATGAATATTGGAATACTTGCTAGGGGATAACTAATTGCCTATAGTTCAATAATTATAAAATTTCAACTAATTCCAGTACATAAAACAAGAGTTTTCTAATTCTCCATGAAGGTCAAAAGCAAGTAGCAGACCCAAAAAAATTGACCTAAATAATAGAAACAACAATGTCAGAGGTTGTTTCCTACTGACACAACCAGAAATAGGGATGACGATTTTACACGAAAAAGAACAAGACCAAGATGTTTAGAATCAGAACATAGTGCAAATAGGTAACTCAAAAAGAAAATAACAAAAGGAAAATTCCAAAAAAAAAAAAAATCTTTCATGTCTATATATACTAATAAGTGATATCAAGCAAGAGCAAAGTTAGATAATGTACTAATTTCATCAAGCAAAATCATCTGCTTATGAAATCTTTGCCATTGGATGTTTTGCTCTGTGTGTTCTTTTCATCTTTCAATCTAAATGCACAAGATCCAACACAGTCTGAATGAGACCAAAGACCAGACTAACATATCAAAACACAAAACCCCAAACCATGAGTAATTCGTCATCTCTATAGCTTCAGAAAAGAATTCAAAAACTACTACTTCAGGCGTTTGCACAGTTGTTAACCCAAAACAGAGAAAGAATAAGGCTTGACACAATCTACATCTAAAAAAGGCATGTTCATTGCCAATTCAAAATAAAGTAAAGATGATATAATAATAATAAAAGGATAAAGGATATCCACCAATTACTCTTGATGAGCAGTGTAAAATACCTTGGAAAACTCTAATGCCATTGACATCTCCTGCCAAATATCTCCCAAACCATCATCTGCAGCCTCAGTTTGAGTATCAACATCCTCTTCAACACCAACATAAACACCTTTATCCTTCTTGATACCAATTTCGCAGGTTAGACTAACTTTTTCTTCTTTGTAAATTCTGTTTCCCATGGACTCCCTAACCTGAGATACATTAGGCTCCCCAACCTGAAATACACCGATCACACCAATCAAATTAAGATTGGATCAAAATATTAATAAAAAACGTGAAACATACAATTTAGCATTTGAAGCCCACTACCATAGTACTCAAAACACACTCAAGTACACACAAAGAGAGAGTGCTTTATCATTTTATATCCCTATCTCCTTCTTCAAACACACAACCAAAAATTTAAATGAGCACAACAACATACCGGTATCTCCTTAGAGAGTAATATCCCAGATGGCTTCCTCAGTACAATTTCCTGAACAGGATGTAGAGGCCTCCGACTTCTGCTGTCTTCATCATCCGAATCCAGAATTACTACAGGTGACGCCATTGATGTGATGCCACTTTCAGCAGACTCGTCTTCCAAGTCAATAAAATTTGTCCGTGACAAATGGGCAAGTTGTCGACTTGGCAACTGTGAAGCCTCTTTCCTTGGGCTCTTTTCCACATCCGCTAACACATTGGAAAGACAAGGATGCAAAGCAAGCACCTTACTTACCAATTGCATATTCCTAGAGATAAGGGCCTCTAAATCTTTTGTAACACTTCCGTATTTACCACCGGTATTAAAGGTTTCAAGCATACTGGAGACTGCACATGGGTCAGAGTAATCGACAACATTTGGAGAGACAGTTTCATGCCGTGGTTTTCCAGGAGTGGCCACGCTGTCATCATCTTTTGAATCACGCGATATTTTCGTCCTTTTACAACCTTTAGAATAGAACTCTGTTATCAAAACACAATAAAGTGTAAAACTCCGAAAAACGAAAGCCAAAGTAACCAACTATTAAATATAAATTCATTTTTGTCCCCATTTTATATTTTTGCTGTTTACACAATTGAAAGAAACAACTAACAAATTCAAAAGAAATTTGACTTTCTAGGCAAAGAAATAAACAGATTAAGAACGTACAAATATAACGGAATGCATGTAAATACCTTTTGAGCCTCCGTAATTTGTTCGCAAAACCGGCAGGGGAGACTCCATTCAATCACTTAATTGAAAGTGAACGCTGCTGCTAAGAGAGAAACATAAGAAGAATAAGAGGAATAATCTTCAAAATATTAAACAGATAAAACTCTAGAATCAGAGTTTCATGCCCTAAATTAGGCAAATTAGAGCAGAGATTAAAATAAAAGCACTCACATTTTTTTGCTGCTCGAACTGAAGAAATAAACAACAATGAAACAACGTCCGCTTTTAGTCGCAGCCTTTCAGCCTTCCTCTGCCTCAACAGCCGAGCGGGAGAGGAAGTGTGTGAGAGAAGCAGAGAAGCCTGCTGCCATGTTCCGTAGACTTTTCTCTTTTATTTTTTAATTTACTCTTTTCAGCTTGATTATAAAAGGGTGAAAACTTGTGTGCATCCGCCTCGGAGATAGAAAGTGTATGATATGTACAGGTGGCGTAACAAAATTCGGTAAATAAGTTCCGCTCCAGGCATTATGACGTGGACCAATACGAAAGCACCATGTGGTGAGCCTAGAAACAAAAAGCAAGATGTGGGCGTAGAAAACCAAGATTTAATATATCACGCGTTAACTGGTCCCACGAATGCGTGCCATAACCCATAAGGCTGATTGTTTGATGCCTGGAATACGACCCAATACACATTCACATCCCATAGTTTCCCCTCATTTCCTAATCAATACTCGTTTCTTGAATAACAAAATTTTAAGTTGGAATTTAAATTCTTTGCTTCGAATTATATAAAATATTATATTTTTAATTTATTAGATTAGATATATAGTTTATTTTAGGTTATATAAACTGTCAATCGGTATTAAAGTTAGATAAAAATAAAATAAGGTTTTCCAATTTAGTTAATAAAAAAATTAGTACAGTAGCTGTTTTTTTTCTAGTAAATTGTTAAAGTATATTTTTATCATAATATTTAGATATAATATTTTTTAAAAAATTTTATTTTTTATCATATTCAATCAAAATTTTATATTTTTATTTTAAATCAAATAAACATTTATACTAAAAGTTTTTTTAGTTAAAATGTAACTTGTATTTTATGTTACATAATATTAATGTGACATGTTGACATATTATAATGAATGATGATATATCATGTTAATATAATATGATACGATGATAGGGTCATTTGATATTTTTCACTCTGCATATTAGAATTACGTGCATATAAAATGATAAGTGATATTTTATTAATAACAATTAGTAAATCGTTAGTTATATGATATTTGACTCATAATAAAACTACATGATTTTTTTTTCTAAGAATCAAAATTTATTAAATTACAATCAAATAAGAAAAACATATTTCCAACATATCATTTATTAGAAAACTTCAAATATCAAATGATGAACATCATAAAACACATAATCATTAATTGTGTCGAAACCCTTATTAGCCATGTAGTTAGTTAAAGTATTTCCTTAGCTGAAAATATGCTGCTTTTTAACATCCCATTGACGTTGAAGTAGTTGCGGAATGACTTGAATAAGATCCTAGTTAGAGATGATGATGAGATGAAGTGATAGCTTAAAAAATTACATGGTTTTTATTGAATGCAATTGAAAAATATTAATTTAATTTTTTAAATAATTAAAATTTTTTAAAAACATTGTGTTTAATATTTACTTAAATGATCAATTCAAAACAATACCAACTTTCGGGTAAAACCACTGTTTTAACACAAATTTTCATAAGTCTTATAATTTTATAATAATAATAATATTAATTATATTAAAAATATATAATAATTAAAATAATTAATAAAATATCCACCTAATAAATATCTATTTTCTCACTTTTATATCTCTATTAATTTTTAACTATTTATCTCATTTTTCATCAAAAATATGTAAAAATTAAAATAATTAATAAAGTGATATATTCTCTCAATTCTCTAATTATGTGCTTAATAAATCTCAATTTTTCATTACTTCTCAATTCCTACGATACTATTAATTTTCAATTATTTATTATATTCCCAATCAACTAAGATAATATATATTTAATTATCTCTATTGCTTATTAATTTTCTTTTTTCATTTGCTATTCTTCTTTTAATTTCAATGAAAGACCTCATCTTCTTAATTTTAATAAAAATAACTTCATTTAAGTATTTAATTTTAAAATTTTAAAATTATTGAGTTGCAATTGATTCAAAATTGACACAATAAACATTACCACTATCCTTGAAGGCCAAGGTTCATTATTTGATTATATTTTCTATCTCTGGTTTACCGTGCAGAAAATATATAATTTTAGCTGAAGTTAAAGCAACACTTCCCGGAAAGTGCAAGGAATTTCGTTAGTCTCTTCGTAGCATTTTCTCAAGCAATGACTCAGTTAGACAATGAAAAATATATATTTTTACTTTATCTGCATTTCAATACAGTAAAAAAATTTCATCTAAACTCGTAGATTTTCATTTCTATGTATTTTGATCATATTTGATAATGATTCAATCAACCAAATTGATCTTAATTATATGTGTCACGTACTAATTGAGCAAAGTGTTATACCTTAATCGGTAATCAAAATATACATATCACATAATTTCATTGTATTATACCAAAACATAAGTATAACTTATATTTATAGTCAATTGGTTCCAAAGTTGACTTAATTATTGACTCCATAACTAATTTTCTTTTTAAGTTGCTGCTTAGGTAAAGTTTAGTAAATAAGTCTAGGATGTCAATAATTTTCAATCATAATCATATTTAGAAAAAAGAAAATTATATTAATGTGAGGCAATAAGTACTTTTTTAAAGAAAGTAGTACTACTACTTTTGCATAAGTTAATACAAAATTAAGATAGTTGTACCATTAATTAAATATTAAGAATGTGTATCACATTCTCAATATCAAACACTACCTAAAATATTTTGTATTTTTATAATATTGTCGGTAATTATAAAAATAAAATACATACATTAAATATATTAAAAAAGTGATTAGAAATCAAATTTAGCATGCAATGGAGAAGGGGGAATATGATATTTCAAAACATTGGCTTTATTTTTTTTATTTAAAAAAAATAAAATTTGGTCAAATGATTGAGCTGGACATTTGTACACCATTAAAGCAACAAAGACTTCCGACTTTCTCAGTCTTCCTTCAACTACTCTAAATAATAATTGAAGGACTCGGTTAAAGCCCAAAACAAGATACTTTGATATGCATATCCAAACACAGGCATTGTCTGCTTCTGTTCACAATAGGGGTAAACTAAACAGTATTTCCAAACACCACCGAAATCCACAGAGCTCAAGCCTCAAATTGTTCGCCGGGGGCCAAGCCAAGCCACTTGAAAACTCTCGGTCTCAGTGAGAGAGAGAGAAAGTAATAGGGGGAGGTTTTTATTTTTTATTTTTTATAATTGTTAATAATTTTATTTTTTTAAATTTAAGTTGATTTTGTCTTTTTTTTTTTTTTTACGTTTTTTATTCTACCTTTGGCGCTCCTTCAGCCGCCCTTTCCTAATCACGGCCATTTAGATTCCCTTAGCCGTTGTTTCACGTCCCGTGTTCGATTCCCTACAAACCCCGGAAAAACCTCTCTCTCTCTCTCTTAATCTCTATAAAAAATAAGAGAAAGAAGAAAATTCGTCTTTCATTTCACTCTTCTCTGCTTCTCTCTTCTTATTATTCTTCTTGCTCTCTCTGGCTTGACTCCAGAAATGGCTTCACAAGAACAGTTATCCGCCATAAAGGTACGAAATAATTATTCCAAAAAAAAAGAGAGGCAAAATTATGAGAAATATGAACAGTTAGTTTAAGTATAATTTAACTTTTATTTTTCCTTTTTTAATGGTAGGGGGCGAAAGTGCTTATGGTTGGGGCTGGTGGGATTGGTTGTGAGCTTCTCAAGACTCTTGCTCTTTCTGGGTTTCAAGATATTCATATTGTAAGTCAATAAACTTTCTGTTTAATATTTCTTAAAAATGGGTTTTATTTTTTCCCAGCTTTTACTTTACCCATTATTTACTGACGAGTAGGGTTTTTTTTCTTCTGTGTTCTACTCATTTATTATGTTTTTGTTTTTGCTTTTTTAAATTCTTTGTTTAACTGGAGTTGGCGCTAGGGTTTAAACAGTGTAATTAAGTTTTTACGTTAAACTCTTTTTTTAAAGACTTAGGGTGCATAATTTTGTTTGATATTGGCAGAAATTAGTTTGTAGAAAAATTCACGGGGAATTATTTAATTTTCATGGGTCTTAAGTTTTTATTTACCTTTGTTTATGGTATTTATAGAAACGGCAGTATGTCTGAAATGTGACACTAATTAGTGAGATGCTAATCCTAAAATGTTGCAAAGTGATTTTTTGCTGTCTCTATGGGCGATGACAGTGATCTGTCCTCGAGGTTTAGTTTGTTTACCGGAGATTTTTGGATGCATGTTTTAGGTGGCATGGGCAAAATCAGTTCGACAATAGATTCGGGTGGTTTTCATGCAATTGATTTGTAGTGGTAATGTTGAAACTGAAGGTGGAACTTATGGTGCTTTTGTGCATTTTATAGGACAGTGAAATTGGTAGCAGCACAGAGGTTATCATGCTTGGAAAGCATATTGTCAAAATGGCCGT
Organism: Theobroma cacao; assembly: GCF_053813885.1. NCBI lineage: Eukaryota > Viridiplantae > Streptophyta > Magnoliopsida > Malvales > Malvaceae > Theobroma > Theobroma cacao. Next base: position 4,115,207 of record NC_142640.1, read on the forward strand.
TGTCTGGGGAGATAGTGGAAGTTTTGAGTGGTGGTAGTACGATGTTGTCTTTAGTTTGGCTTGATTGGAAGCAATGCTAATGGTTGATTTTTGTAGTGGCGTGAATTGGTCATAGCAGTTTAGGGATGGGGTTGGTTATGATGATACAAAAGTTAGATGCATTGTTCTAAAATTGTGCTAAGTGCTGATAATAAGTTACTGATGTTTTGGGTGCTAGTTACCGGTGTATCAATCCTATAGGTGGAGGTGGTGCTAAGGATGGTACCTGGGTATCATCATTTTACTTGGAAATTTGATGGATGTAAAAATTTTTGTTTCATTTGTTTTTTACTATTATTAAAATATGTTAGTTACTATGTGTTGGAAGTGAAGTTGATCATGTGGGGTTTGAGCTGGTATTTTGTTTTTGGATTGCTTGCATCTAATTTACTGGCTTAAGTATTTGGTATTTTATTTTGGAAATTATTTATTCATGCAATTATATTTATCTGCTTGTAGATTGACATGGACACTATAGAAGTCAGCAACCTGAATAGACAATTTTTGTTCCGACAATCCCATGTTGGGCAGTCTAAGGCCAAGGCAAGTACATTTAAAAGCATTTTTCTTTGTTAGCTTGCATTGGAAATTATAAGTTGATGATTTATATTTCATCAATATTTTGATCAGGTCGCTCGAGATGCAGTCTTAAGAGTCAGGCCCAATATAAGCATTACACCATACCATGCAAATGTTAAGGAGTCTCGCTTCAATGTGGATTTCTTTAAAGAGTTTGATGTTGTTCTGAATGGGCTGGATAATTTAGATGCAAGGCGCCATGTGAACCGTCTTTGCCTGGCAGCTGACGTACCATTGGTTGAAAGTGGGACCACAGGGTTCTTGGGACAGGTAATTTAGGTTTTTACATGTCTTTTAGCAATAATCTTTTTATTCTCATCTTGCAACTAGGTTGCATGTGTGGATTGCTCATGGTCAGGCTTCATCTAATTTTTCTTAGTTTGTGCGAGTATGAATCCAATAAATTTATTTTGATCTTACATGCTGTATAACCAATAATCTGAAGTTCCATTATTTTATGCGAAGAATTACTTATTGAAGGAACTCACTCCTAGAACAGGTGACCTTTTCTACCTTATTCCCGTAGCATCTTAAGTTTCTGTTTGGACGGAGCTTGTTTCTCTTGGCAAGTGCTATTGAAGGCTTCATAAAATTTTTTAGCAAATGGGTCCTACACAAATATTATCAATGCTGGGATACATCTTTGAAATATGATTGAAAGTTTATGGGTTGCTTTTTTCTCCATTGGCGAAAAAAGTTACCGGTTTTCTTGGTCTGAACTTCAAATTTGACTAGAGTAAAAGTTCATGCAGTGCATTAAGCAATTTAATTCAGTAAAAAAAAGGTAAAATGTTCCTTTACTTCTAGTTTAACATGTGCATGTATTTGCTTTTGTTTCTCTTTGTACTTGTTTAGTAACTTAATCTTATGATTGCTTAAGGTTCTGAAGGTTAGAGTTCCTTAGAGTTCATGGCTATGTTTGACTACTAAAATTGTTTGTTATTTGAGTTCAAAAACTTGAACTTTCGTGTTATTGCTTGTCAAGTCCTCTCTATCTCTTATACACATTATAAAATTATATTTCTGGTGTTACTCCCCTTCTTTGTTTTGCTTGGTTTCAGTGTTATGTTATTAATTTGTCTGAATGGTTCTGATGATGACCATTTTGTATGATTATAATTATCTTGGATGCAGGTCACTGTACATTTGAAGGGAAAAACAGAATGCTATGAATGTCAGCCAAAACCTGCCCCAAAGACTTATCCTGTATGTACAATTACAAGCACTCCATCGAAGGTAATCATTCATTGAGCTGAGAGATTTTTATTTGGGTGGGGGTAGGGTGGGATTTCATTTGCTTTTATTGGCTTTCAGCAACCAGTAGTTGCTAGAACTATAATGATTAAATCTATTTGTTGTTTGCCATGAAACTGCTATGCCACAATTTCTAATCATATTGTTTGGTTTGTAGTTTGTTCATTGTATTGTGTGGGCAAAGGACCTGCTTTTTGCAAAGTTGTTTGGGGACAAGAATCTAGAAAATGATTTGAATGTGCACTCTAATGATGCTGCAAATTCTTCAGAACATTCAGATGTATTTGAATATAGAAAAGATGAAGATATCGAAGAATATGGAAGAAGAATATATGATCATGTGTTTGGTCATAACATAGAAGTGGCTCTGTCTAATGAAGAAACGTGGAAAAACCGTAACAAACCACGGCCTATATATAGTAAGGATGTCCTGCCCGAGAAACTATCTGAACAGAATGGAAACATGGAAAAAGGTTGTGTAACTGATGACGTCTCTGCCATGGCATCTCTGGGCTTGAAAAATCCTCAGGATGTATGGAGCCTTGGAGAAAATTCAAGAGTTTTCCTTGAGGCTTTGAGATTATTTTTCTTGAAGAGGGAAAAGGTCAATGTTGATCTCTTGCTTTTGAAAAACTAAATGATCATCTCTTCCTACCAAGTTAGACTGATTTATTTTACCATTTGACAGGAAATAGGGAACCTGACTTTTGATAAAGATGATCAATTGGCTGTGGAATTTGTTACTGCTGCTGCAAATATTCGTGCTTCTTCTTTTGGGATTCCTTTACATAGTCTTTTCGAAGCTAAAGGTATTGCTGGTAATATCGTGCATGCTGTTGCAACAACAAATGCTATCATAGCTGGGTTGATCGTGATTGAAGCAATTAAGGTTTTAATAAAGGATAGCAACAATTACAGGTCTAGTTCAGTTTCTTTTTTTTCTATTCAATTTGTTTTCTTGTGAATATTTTTTTGATTTAAATACGAAGTAATTATGTAGTTCAGTTTTGTCGTAAGTACTGAGTGTATGTTATTGTGTTCATTTTAGTACAAAGTAATATATAGCGGTCATTGTCATTGTTCAAAATTATACTTCTCATCTTAATCCGTCATGAGTGCAAATTACTTTTTTATGATAATTATGCTGTATTTCAGTTCTAATCTGTTTTGGATGCTCATGCAGGATGACATATTGTCTAGAACATCCTTCAAGAAAGATGCTTCTTATGCCTGTGGAACCCTATGAACCTAACAAGTCTTGCTATGTTTGTTCAGAGGTATATCTAAAATGCTTGTTTGAATGGAATTTCCTTTGTAAATGTTTCAAATCACACTTACGTACGTGTAATATCTTGAAAACAGACACCTCTATCACTTGAGGTTAATACTCATCGTTCTAAGCTGCGGGATTTCGTTGAAAAGATTGTTAAAGCCAAACTTGGCATGAACTTTCCACTAATTATGCAAGGGGCAAGTATTCTTTATGAAGTTGGTGAAGATCTTGAAGAGGATATGGTAGCAATTTATGCTGCAAACCTTGAGAAAGTAAATTTTTCCCCCTATCCTCGCTTTTAAATAAAATATTTCAATATAAATTTGCTGCCTTTCTACAATCAATTACTTCTGGGTTCAAAATCTTGAAATTACAGGTGTTTTTCTTTTACACTTCGGCACAAAAGAAGTGCGATGATTGTGATTTATTTCTCTTCACAGGCCTTATCCGAGCTGCCTTCTCCAGTTACTAGTGGGACTGTGCTTACTGTCGAGGATCTTCAGCAGGAGTTCTCACGCAATATCAATATCAAGCATAGGTTTGTCTTTTCCTTGATTATCTGAATGAAAAAATTTAAAAATCCTGTTCTGTTTTGTCCCTAGAAGGCTCTTTAAAAATATCTGATGAATGTTAGACTGGCTTCATCAAATTAATTTCTCTTTTTTGCCTCTCTTTTTTCTGTGGTGTACTTGTGTGTATAGTGGTTACATCTTTTGCTCCTGGCATATGTATCTTACTCCCTGGTTAAAACATGAAAAATCACAGAATTTATTTAGCTAAAATAATCTGTTTTGGTGATTGCATGTCAATTAATAAGGTTGTTTTTTTTTTCTCTACTGATTCTTGACATTACTCATATAATTAGACTATTAAGTCATGATGAGTACGGGCTGATCTCAAAGTTGGTGGTTTTATATGTACTTTATTTGCTTCTGAATGCCTTCTCTAATTTGCTTTTGTGTGAGTGTCATATGGCCAGCTTGTAAATTTTATACATGATGCTTGTATTGTCAATGGAAGTTGCATCAATTGTTATCCTGCATTTGGGCATTCGTCCTCAAATATTAAGAGTGATTTATAAAATTTACTCTTTATTCTCGCAGGGAAGAATTTGATGAGGAGAAGGAACCTGATGGAATGCTTCTCTCTGGATGGGTTGAACCTCCTGTTGATAAGGACAAGAATAAGCCTATTGGAAATGGTGAAAGTACATCCAATGCTTTACCAGCAGAGGAGAGTCTGGAGGCCAAGAAGGACGTTACAATTCAGGAAATTTCAGAGGTGACTGAAATTGCTACTGGGACGAAAAGAAAATTGTCTGAGGTTTCGAAAGGCACCACTCCAGATCATTCAGGCCTTTCTGATGAAACTCGAAATCACAATCAACTCGAAAAGCTTGATGTTGATGATGAGGATGATGAACTCATGATATCTGATGATTGGGAATCACTCACCAAGAAGAAAAGGTTGTAATAGGTTTGACATCATCTTGCTTGTGGACAGCATCTTACCTCTGATTTTGTATCATTAGGTTAAAATGGTGATTCTTTTGGAGGCCATAATTGTTATTATGTTAGGACAGAGTCTATAGTATGTTGCTTTGGTTAGATGTTACTAATTGTTACGTCCATTCCCCTTTTGTGGTTTACAAGCGTAGCAACAATGTGTATTCCTCCTAGTTTTAGATTAACAGAGGGTTGTAACGCTGCGACTATTCAGAATTCTTTGAACATCAATGTGAAATGAAATCAATGTTGGAACTAAATGGGAGCTGCTTCCTCTGATAGCTAGAAACTATGAACTTCTTTCTACAGGTGGCCGATCATGGTTCTTTGGCATGCGTCAGGGATGATTCCATATGACTCTCAGCCTGAAGCAATGAATGTAATGCATTGCCATATTCACCAGGCATGAAGGCATGTTGGTCACGTCAAGAAGAAAGGTAATTCTTAATTATTACTATTATTATGCAATTCTTGCATTCTGCAGATGGATATAATGCGAAACTGAAAACTCTCTCTTTGTTTTTGATTAAAGTAAATTGAATTCATGTTCACAATCGGATAGCAGGTATATTTACACGCCAATGCAAGGCGCAGCGCAATGAGTGCAACTGGATACTCTACGACATGGATAAGGAGTGTAAAGCTGCATCTCCTTCTTATTTGAATACTTCTTCCTTTTCTTCGCGTCGGGATGTTCTTGTTTCTTGAGATCCTCGACGCAACGAACATCTGCAATGCACGCGAATGATCTTGCTTTTCCCGAGTAATACCTCGACAACCCTCGCCTGCTGAACAACAAACGTTACCCATCATGTTGAATCATCAAACATTTTAATTTGTTTTTGTTTTCTAATGATAGAAACAACATGATTAGCCACAAACCAAATCAAATCCTTACTTTTGGGGAAGGTTGCTCCTCAAGGCTCCCATGTCGAAAGCCCTCTTTTCAGTTTGATCCTCCATACCGGATAATGTGAGAGAGTAGGTTGTTGAGACAGAAGAAACAATGTCAATTGCTGGGGACTTTATGTCAAAGTTATGGTAATGGGGGATAAGAGCTCACACGTCATGGGGTGTAGAAATTTAGGATTCTACAAATATGGATTGCTTTGCATTTCAGGCCAAAAAGATAGAATCAAGTTGACAGCACAGACAGCCACATCCTTATCTAAACTTCCTCTTGTTCATTCAAAAGGTTTTAAGGCATCTCTCTCACCCTTTTCATTTCCTACTTTCTAATAACGCCCACCAATTTCATTATATTAATTTAAAATGGTGGTGGAGAATTAAGATTACCCATGCCCATTTTCTCCTTTAATGGTGATGGTGGAGAATGAATATTACTGCAATTTGTTTGCCTCAAAATGCCTAGTGTTGGGACCTGTGTCAATGGCTGACAATTGATTCAAAACTGAAAGTTCAAAGGTAAGAATTCATATTGGGTCCTTTATGTATTTAGATTCCTAATTTATTTTGAGGCTTTTATGTCCTTTTAAAAGGCCTGAATCTGATCAGATATGGTGAAAAAGAAACGAAACATGCCCATTACCTAAAAATAGAATCCACCGCCCTTAGGCCATAGCTCTTTTCTTTTCATTTTTGGTTCCCATCTTATTTTAATCACAAAGCAAAGATTTTGAAGGAGATTTCTGCATTATTGTTTTCCAGCCGTACAGTGGAATGCTCAGAAACGTTTGGTGTCATGAGCCATGATCATCTCAGTCCTGCATTTTAAAATGAATTAACCGAATCAATCCAAATTAAAATTTTAATTAATTGAATTAAATTGATTAATAATCCAATTAATCAAATTTTTTTATATTATTATCATATAAAAAGAATATTGTTATAATATGTTTATATTATTATATATATATGTTATAACTTATAGACAGTTTGGACACAAAATGGTTAATTTGATAATTAATCAAAGAAAAATTTTCAGACCAATCAAATTAATTTCTATAATTATATTTATTTTTGAATTAATAAATCGAACTAATCTAACTGTTTTAACCAATTTTTTTTTTTTAACTCGATTCATTCGGTTTTAATAAAGAAACACTCATCCTTTTTAAATGAACATTAATGTTCACAGGCAAGAGACTCTAATGCTAGCTTTGGTTGTCTGATTTCAGTTTTCACCGCAGTTAAGATTCAATGTCAACATGGTTATTAGCCTGAACAGAAGACTATACCCTTCAACAAGTAAGAAGAAAAGGGTTGTTTTGGAGGTTTAAAGCTGGATTTGTTTACCCAGAAAACTTAGGCAGTGCAATTGAAAATGTAAAATTGGCATTATCTGTCTGGTGTCATACCAACTAATTATTGACACAATTTTGCAGCTGGAACCAATTCTCATTGAAACTGTTGGTAAATTGAATACGAACTTACACCACTATGCTAAAGCATTATACAAAATTGCTAACTGCTAATGTTTCATATGATAGTAATTTAATTGACACATAAGATTAATGGTACTGCATGCATGTTTGAATCTGACACCAGTACAATAATCATGATACTGTATTTTTTTTTTGGTAGAAGTCTCTTTGTCTACGAAATTGAGTACTCCCCACACAAGAATGAATGAAAGAGAGGTGAGCCAGAGAGAGCTTAGATGAAATAATCGTTACATATAGCATTTGCACTTTTTTTTTTTTATGGCAGAAAAGAAACGCCTGCCCCAAGGCTTCTTGAAATGGTAGTTATGTCCCAGTTTTTACCTACCATTTAGCCCTTGAAATTGTGCAAACATTGCAGTTCCTGAGTGGTCATCCATGGCCTGAACTTTAGCTGGACCCTTGTTGTCCTCTGGATGAGAGACTGGGCGGTTGTTTTCAGATGGAGAACTGCTGGATGGAACCACAATGGAAGGGGAGGCAGCGGCAGTGGTTGATGACTTGGTCTCATCCTCTGATTTTCCTTCTGTGAATGCTTCTTGCAGCTGCAAGGCATACTCCAAGTTCCACAAAACATCTCCCATTGTAGGCCTGTCCACACCATATTCTGCCAAGCACTTCTCCGCAGCCTCAGCAAACTTCTTCATTGATTCAGGACTGATGGCACCGACAAGATGGGGATCAATGATCTTTTCAAGTAAGCCCTTCCTCTTCCACTGCATTGCCCATTCAGCTAAGTTAACCTGCTCTCTTGGCAATTGTGGGTTAATGGCAGGCCTTGCACACAAGGTTTCAAGCAGAACCACCCCAAATGAGTACACATCTGATTTTTCTGTCAATTGCTGCCTCCTGAAGTACTCAGGGTCCAAGTACCCAAAGCTGCCTTTCACTGCAGTACTAACATGATTCTGTCCCATGGGTGTGTCTTTTGACAGCCCAAAATCAGCAACCTTGGCAACAAAGGCATCATCAAGCAAAATATTGGTGGTCTTTACATCACGATGAATAATCCCTTGTGCAGTACCGGTGTGAAGGTAGTGAAGTCCACGAGCAGCTCCAATACAAATCTCCAGCCTCTGCTTCCATGATATTGGTGGCAACTCTTTTCCATATAGGTGATCCCTGAAAGGTCCATTGGACATGTACTCATAGACCAGGATCATTTCATTGTTCTCATCACAGTAACCAATCAGTGACACCAAGTGCCTATGCCTTAGCTTTGACAACATCTGGATTTCTGTCTGGAACTCTGTGATACCTTGTTCAGATTGTGGGTTCCCTCTCTTGACAGCAACTTTGCTCCCATCGTCAATCACACCCAGATAGACATTGCCAAATCCACCAACACCAATTATAGCACTTGAATCGAAGTTCTTGGTTGCTTCTTGCAACTCTGACAGAGAGAAATAACGGCCTAAGCCCAGGGTTGATGAGTAAAAGTTGCTTTTGTGAGAACCAACAGAGGTCTTGCTCAAGAAGCTAGTGTCTCCAGCATGGAGTGGGAGGAGCCATGAAGAAAAGCTATTCCTCTTTTGCCAATCTTGGGGTCTCCTCTTCCATTTAATAACCATTGCACCAAGACCCACAAAGGCACCAAACATCATGGCAAACCCGACTGCAGCCACTGTGCCCTTATTGCCAATGCCCGTCCTTCCGTCAACACCAAATTCCCCATCCAAACTATCAACTGAGTTGCTTATTTTCAAGACCTCCAAGCCATTAAGAATTGCATTAGTCAAACCCGTATCCTGATTCAATGGACCAATCTGAACTGTTAGTCCATTGGTGAAGAGGGAAGCATTCACCACAATATCTTTGTAGTATGGAACAGCCAACCCACCAGTCAGGCTGGACAAGTCCAATCCAGAAATGGCCATTTTACCATTAATGTATACATTGAAATAGAGGTCATTGAGTGCCTTGCTAACAATGTCACAAAAATGCATCCGAATCATGTAATCAAATGCTGTATCCACTTCTAACTGCCATGTGACATTGAAGTTTGGTCTCACTGTTTTTGCATCAGCCATCTGAATAAGAGATGAATAAACTGTTGCTGGTGCAATGAGTGGTGTCAAAGTCCCAGGGTATTTGATAGTAGTTGTGGCAGCAGAGGCGTTCTTAGCAAATTTTTTGTCTTGGAGATAATCGGTGTCAGGTGTCCAAGTCCGACCTAGCGTGTCATTCTGCGAGGTGATCAGAGGTCCTCCCATGTTAAGCCTGTACACGACTTGGTAACTGTACTTGGACAAACCAGCGAAGTTGTTAACGGGGAAAAGGGAAGTGCCTTCATCGGCAATCAAGCTATCCGGGGCTGAAACAACCTCAATGGCATTTATGAAAGCCACTGAATTCTTCATAGGAGTAAACTTGAGGGTTAATGTAGGATCATTCATGTTAAGAAGGTACTCCTTGAGGATGGGTGTAGTGTTATTGTCAACCTTGAAGTTGTGAAGGAGAACATACTTATCTGCGGAGACAGAGAATGTTGATTGTTGAAGATCAAACTGGCTAGCTTTTATTGGAAAGAAATGGAGACGCACCCAATGAAAACCAGGTCGTGATAACTGGAATGTATAGGTGGCTTCTTGAACAAAAACCCTCGCGGTTAGATATAAAGGTGAAGGAACATCAGCAGAGGGAACAGATACTTGAACACCTTCCTTGGTTTTCAAGAACTGAGAGGCTTGTTGGTCAGTTTTGAAGACTCTTCCATCAGGGAGTGTGGCTGGAGAGTTGGTACCACAATCAATGAGGATGTTATCTTGGGGAGTGAAGGGACCGGAGCTGGACAAGGCAAAAATGGTGGGGCAAGAGATGAAGGTGTAGAGGAGCACCAGGAGGATAGCCATCGATGGCGACGATGACAATGATGGCGACGATGACAAAAGGGAAGATAGAAAAAGATTGGTTTGATATGTTTTTGGTTTCTTTTCTATCTCCATCCCTCCTGGATGAGAGGGATGTTCAGAAAAATGAACCAACAAAGGATCTTTGAAAAATAAGGGTAATGCTGTTATATCTGGAAACCGGAGTTCGTTACTTTGTTTCCTCGAATATCAGTGGAGGAAAAGGAATTGACAGCAGAGATGGACTTCGCCTTGCCAAATTATGAGGCAATGTTTGTGGAGAAAGATTTTTTCTGTTGTTGAGCATTTGTTGCTCCTGGCTCCATTTTTAGCCACTGCCAACAAAACAAAGGTTTACAAGCTTTAGACATGGTCAATGTCAACAACAATTCCTCTCTTTCTCTCCCTCTTTCCCTTCAAGGCTTGAGGCAGAGAGAGCTTCTGAAGCCAAGCTCTGCTCTGATGGACTCTGGCTTCTTAGAAATGCTTGTAATAAATAGACCCATTTTTAGCCACCCTTGGCTTTGCAGGACTGTCAACCTGCTCACATGATGTATTCCCTCAAACAGTAATAATACAGTGAATTATCTTCTATTTTGGGGGAGTGGGGTGCCATTGCCATATCATCTTAGCTCCAAGCACGTCCAAAAAAAAATTTAAACTCGACAGGTAATGAAGATATCAATATTGAATAATTTAAACTATCCATTTTTACAAGTCTTTCATCACTTGTGCCATGCTAACATATATTATAGTGAAGAACATACATTCTACAGCTAGCCAAAGATATCAGATAGTCATCCGAACACAAATTTGGCCGATTCAATTAAGAATATATTCATATATGTTATCAGATTCAGATACACACAGACAACAATCTGAGTTGAAACTGTTGACTAATCAAAGGATAGGAGGATAGTGTATTTATTATGTATATATTTTTAATAATTTTCTCCAAATAATTTTTTTATTTAATGATTAGTATAGATAAAATATAATTAAATAACCTCATAAACTCTACTCAAACAACTCTTTTTCTTTTTCTCTTTACTTTATTTTCTTCTTTATAATTCACAATTTTTCTCATTTCTATTTATATTATTTAACTATTTATATAGTTAACTATTTTGCAAAATCTTATATATGGTATTTAACTATTTATATTTTATACATTATAATTTTATATTTAATATTTTAAATTTAAATAAAAATAAAATAAAAATATTGAATATTGACTACAAATTTTAATCTTCATTCGTTTTCTATCCCCGACAAAAGTTGACTAACTAAACTCTAATTAAGAATATTGATTTCATCAACATAATGGGCTCAAAGAATCTGACAAATTAAAAAGAGAAGCAAGCTAGTTGCCATATTAACACCTCAAAAATCCTTTTAACAATTCTAAGTTTGCTTGCATGATAACCTCGAGATTAACAGAGAAAGCAATGGAAAGTAATTAAACATACACAGATGAAAAGCTTATTAGTCTCGTCACTGGAGATTAGTATTACAGCGACCGGATCCATCCAAGGTTAGGTTCATCGATGGCCGGACTTTAACATCTCCGCAATTGGCTTCCAACAGTTGCCAATGATTTTTCATAAATTTTGTTTCAAACCAAACCACAGCGTCCAGCTTCAATGAAACCACCATCTCATATGCCTCATTCATTTTCTCTTTTTCCATGTTCATTACCAACCCAAGGATATCCACGTTCATGCGTCCTTCTTCCTTCTCATCCTGATAAAAGTAATCCACGTTTCCGGAAGAGAGATGTTTGTCCTTGTAGAAAACCGAAACCTGAATCTTCTTGTAATGAATGGAAGCGAACTTGTTAGGGTTGTCTACAGAGAAAGTTAGACGCCAGTTAGAGGAGATGGTGGTGTTGGGAGAGGCATTAATATTGGAAGGAGTGATAGATTCTATCCGTATATATGGAGCCTTATTCTGATACGTTAAGTAGAAGCCAGAGAAAGCAAGCATGAAGAAAATCATGGTGATTACAAAGAGAGTGAGAATGAGCCATTTGACACATGGATGTGGCTTTTCATCAGCATTGTTGCATGGCAACGGCCGCTCTGCGGCAGTAGTGATGGTGGGTTCTTCGTAACGTGGTGGTGTCTCGAAGTAATCTGCCGGAAAACCCATTACAACTCCGTTTTGATTCCGCACAGGCATGGCTAGATATGATAGTAACTGGAGATTTGAGGAAGAAGAGGGAGATGAAAATGGAGGAGATTGGTGAAAATTGGGTTTTTCTTTTTCAGTTATTGTTACTAACATTGTAGTAATTAATGAGACTGAGAGCTGCACTAATTGGGCAGTCAAGGATTTTTCTCGCACCATATCATTTTTCTCAGAAAAAGGTGGGATTCTGACACTGCTTTCCTTAACAAAATACAAGTAAACTTTCTTGGATTCATTCAAGCATATGGAAAGTTTTCTTGTGGAGAATATGGGCGGTTGCAGAGCGACTGTTCAATTTAAGTTTGAATGGGAACTCGATGGCGTCCCATTGATGAGATAAATGATAGAAAGGCAACAGTACTGAATTATTTTCCTTTGAGCGGTAATGATGATAAAGCCAAAACTGTCACAGCTGGCCTCAATCCCATTCTTATTTTGGATTTATAGTAACCTTACACATCTAGAGAAACAAAGGTTATAGTATCCAATAAATAAAGATAGTTCTGATATACAACATAAGAAAATGGAGTCCCACTTATTTATTTTTAGTCACTAGCTTCTTTCATTTCATCTCATTAGCTGGTTCCTTGGGCCATTTGATCTCAAAATGATGCCCGAACTCAAATAGAGGAGCTCGAGAAATTTACCATCTTTAAGGAAGTAAAGAGTTAAAACGCATCATAAAAAATCCTTCACCGCCACTGCAGAACATCTAAAGCTTGACGGTGAATCTGTTTGTCTCCAGCTGCCACTACATTAAAGCCTAGAAGATGAGCAAAAAGAGCTAAATCAACAATATTGTGCCAGCAAAATTCAGAACATATTAGCTTTAACTTTAACTACTTGATTCAAAAAAGAAAAAATGAATTTCCAACAGCATGGGCATACTTGTTGCACGTGAACCTGAAGAAGCTTTCCAGTCAAGCTGCTGTCCTTTCCAGTCAGTTATAACACCACCAGCACCCTCTATAACAGGTACAAGTGCAAGGAAATCGTATGGCTGACAAAGAGGTTACAATCTTAATTAGAAAAACATATTATGCTAATATAAGGTGAATTAGTGATGTGGTCTTCTTGACAACAAAACACGCCATCCATAATTAGATTGCAAATGACAGTCCCTTATCTTTTAACTTTCATGGCATTTACTCTGTACACCAACAAAACAGAAAGGCATACCCGAAGACCAGACTCAATGACAAGATCTACATAACCAGAGGCCAAGAGGGCATAAGCATAGCAGTCACAGCCATATAATGGCAACTTCACCTGTTGAAAATGGGAAAAGACAAAAAGGAAACACACTGAGAACTACTGAACTAGGATAAACGAACATATCTGAGCCCATAAAGAGAAAAAAAAAAGGAAAGAAAGATCAATAATGATGAATATTACTAAATTTTTTGAAAATACAGAAGTCGATCTAACAACCAAGTCTGAGCATCCATAAAACAACTTTTGTATATGCCAACATGCAACATCACAGCATGATGTAAAAATGAAAGGAAAGTATTGGTATTTGCAGTTGTGTGGTAAGAAAATTGGAAACCAAACCAAAAGAACCTGATTCTTCAAAGTCTTCAATTTTGTATATTAGATTTCATTCTTAATACCTAGGCTTTTCCTCTTGATTATCTTGTACATTATGAAATTTTCTGATGGCATATGAGTAGAAATTGCATAGGTTTTAAAGGCAGGACATCATAATCATCAAATGAATATATCACAGGACAGGAGTCCTTTTGTGATTTATCTTGTATCAAATAATGGATAAATTTACACAACACCTTATCAAAATCCATTTTAAATAGAAATATACAACCTTATCTTTAACACGGGCAAATGCCTCTTCAGCATCTCCGCTGAACAGATGTGGACTTGTGGTGTACCTAAACAAATAAATAAAAGGTTAAAAAGTTAAGAGAAAGCAAGGTAAACAGATATCAGCTCACTGCTATAAACAGGACTTGTGTGCATGTAGTTGTTACTCTGGCATTAAAGGCCAAACTACTTTAAATTGAGATCATATGGTCTACTGCTTGTATCACAACCCCCAACCTTTTCAATTTTCAGATGAAATCTTCAACCATTTACCTTCCAGTCATTAGATTTGAGAGCTGTTTAGTACTAACCTCAGCCTCCCTGTATCCCCCTCCCACCACCTCACACACACCATGTCAAAAGTGAAACTCAGAGACTCAGTTTTGCCAGAAAACTCTATCATATAAACCTTGGAATGCAACTTTGTTAAGAAAGAACTAGTCAAAGACAAGGATAACATACAAATATGCTCGTGACAGTTCTGTACAAGTTCGTGTAGCCACTTCTTGTCCATTCAATGTACTTTTCCTTCCACTTATTCCAATCCATCTTTCTCTAAGAACAGGCTGATCAATTATACCAAGAATCTGGAAAAAAATAGATGAAGAGGGCAACATATTTATGCCTACTGGTAAGACCAAAATCGACTCACTCTCAGCTTTGTGCAGGCTCATAGGACAATATTGCAAAACTGGTTTTGTCATGATGACAGGGACTTTTCATTGCTAATGAGGATAACAAAAAGTACTGAGCATGCTAAGATTGCTCTCTCATGGGAACTAAAGGAAAGCAACCACTTTACCTTTTAACAACTACTAGCACAAGCGGAAGAGTAGTACAGGGGTATAAGTATAACTTACTGGTCTACTTTTGTGTAGCAAAGCAATAAGAGTACCAAAGACTGGTTTTCCTGAAAAATGACAAGTATGATGTCACTTTCGGAAAATAGAAACATAAAACTAACATAATGCTTTGAATAAAAATAGAAACAAAAAGATACCAGTAATGAAACTTTTTGTGCCATCTATTGGATCTAAAACCCAAACATAATCTGCAGAATTCTCTTTACATCTCCAGCCGTTTTCCTCTCCGTAACTACAATTACAATTCTGATAATTTCAGCAACAGAAAATAAAAGAACAAAACTTTTATCACTCCAAATGGAAATCCAACACTGAAACGATAGTACAAGGACTCAAAACTCACATTGCATGGGACGGAAAATTCTCCAATATAATCGAAACCATAGATTCCTCAGCTGCTTGGTCTGCAATTGTCACTGGACCTGCAGTAGACGAATACAACGTAAGGAGTATTTGCCTTTTTATAAAATTTGAGTAAGCAAAATTCTTAGAAGACTTACTCAAATCTTCTTTATCAAGAATCTCGAATTTCTTCCGAAAGTACTTGCGAATCACTTCGCCGGCGGCATCAGCAAGGTAGTTGCCGACCTCGGCAAAACGGTCGAGTTGGGCGTCGTTTAGTGATAAAGACTCGGTGTGGTTAGAGAGTTTAGAGTTGGAAATCATGGCTTTTGTTTGGAGACAAATTCGGGGGGTTTTGAAGGAAGGAAACGAGAGGAAGTAGCTTTTTCTGGTAAGGAGAGAAGAGGAGGAGGAGGAGTGAGAGAAAGGGTGGGCTTTGGGGGAAGTAGAAAGGAAATGGGATTGCGATTGGAGTAACATTTGAAAGGGAGAGGGGTTTATAAATAGGCGGGAATCTGCGAGTGGGGAAAGGTAAGCGCTGAATTTGACGACGGACGAGGTTGAAGAGCGAATTGAAGTCCCAAATCAACAACCAACGAGTAGAAAAGGAAGAGAGAGGACTGAGGAATGGAGGCCGACGTGTTTTGCACCGTTGGATTTCCTTCTCCACTTCTCCCCTCCCCCTCCCTGTTACTTACTCGCGGTATTTCTGTTTCTTTTAAAAATAAAAATACTAAATGTAACATTCCGTACATTGCAGATCTATGATATTATTGAAATTTAAAGATAAATCATATAAAAATTAATATAGAATTAAAATAATATTATTTTATTAATGATGATCGAATAAAATATTAAAATATTACTGAACGCTTTTTGTAGAAGTAGGTTGGGTCAAAACGGAAGACTGAAGAATTTACAAGTCCAATAATTTTAGGATAGGAAGGATTCTTGTGGAAGTAAATGAAGTTATAGGAAAAGCTGGAGAGCCTACATGCAATTAAACCATGTTTAAGTTAAATGAATATCAAATGTGTAGATTTGAACTTTAAATGATAAATGGATAATGAGTGGCCGGCCATGCAGTTCTAATGACTTACACATGGAGTCACGTTGGGCCAATATAAGAATATTTGAAAACTTCAATTGAATATAATGTGGATTAGAAGATGAAAAGGGGAACCATGGCAGCCATTAGCAAAGTAATAGAGTCAGAATTTTATATTTAAGGGGATGAAAATAAGAAATTTAGTGTTTGTAGGGATCAAATTATAAATTTTTTAAAAAAATAAAAAAAAATTATAAATTTTTTTCAAAAATAAAAAAAAATTATAAAATTTTTAAAAAAATTAACCCCCACTCCCTCCGCCTGCTGAGGATGAGCTTGGAAGAATTCCCCCATGGTGGAAAGCTTCAACCCTTCGGCCATTCTTGCTACTTAATGATTCGAGAGCCTTAGCCAAAATCCTCTCCATTTTTTCTACTCTTATAAAGCTTGAAAACTCTATTTCTATCTCAGCACAACTCCCCCATTTTCTAATATTTTCAAGCCACCCGAAAGATCCCATGAGTGCTTTACAAGGACTGTTTTGGTAACCATGGTTTGTAGGAGTGAAACACTAGGAGGGCTCCCTTAACCCCTTAAATCTAAGCTCAAGACAAATCTAATCAATTTTTGTTTAGGGGTTAAAAGATGAAGAAAAATCAAAGTTAAAATTTTTAAAATTAATATATTGAATTTAATTATTAACAATCAAAAAATTTATAATAAATAATAATTTTATATAATATGTAAATAAAAAAAATTGATAATATTTTTTTAAGAAAGTTGTGCTCAACAATGTTTTTTAGATTCAAATTATATTAAAAAAACTAACAATGTTTTTCTTAATATAAACAATTAAAAAATTAATGTAATTAATTTTCAATATTCTTATTTTATTTCTATTTAAATTTAAAATACTAAATATAAAACTATAATGTATAAAATATAAATAGTTAAATATAATATATCTGATTAATAATGTCCTCTTATATAATTATGATTGTTTAAATATTAAATACTTACCATAATTTATTTTCAACTACAATAAAATGTAAAGCACATAAAAAAAATATACTCAAGATAATTTTTTTCTTATTAATCAATATTAACAAAAAAAATAATATATTAATAAAATTTTAAATAACAATCAGTAATTGAAAATATATAAAAATAATATATTACTTTATCGTAATTTCATAATAAAAAAATAAAAAAGGAAAAAAAAAAAGAGAGAAAAAGGTGTAAAGAATCTTAAAAAGTTAGGAAAAACTTAAAAGCTAAGATACAGTTGAATGAAACCCTAGAGTCATTTAATTATTTTAATTTATATTAATTATATAATAAAAAATTATTTTAAAGAGTCACTAAAATATATATATATATAATATCAAAAATTTTAAAATTTTTGAGAGGTGGTAGCCCCTGTAATTATGGGACGCCCCTGCCCGAGCCTATCTACTGATTCTTTTTTCAAGGTTGAGGCTTGCCAGATGAAAGCTTGATGCCGGCAGTTTGAATGTACGATAAAAAGGTCTTTATTTAAGCTTTATAATAACCCATTTAATTCTCGTGGCAGATTTTGACCTTCGGTGTGAAGATTTGGTGTTTAAGCTAAGTATTTACTTGAATTGGGCAAGATGCTAAGAAATTATTGGTTGATTGCTTGCCGAACTAGGTACTGACTACGAGAAAATATAGAGTTTGTAAAATTGATTGAGTACTTGTTTGGTTTGATTTTTTTTTAATTTATTTATTTTTTAAAAGTAAAAATTAGATCAAATATAAATTTTAAAAAGTTTTTCACAAAAAAAATAATTTTTTTTAAAATAAAATTAAAGAAAAATAACTTTAGGAAAAGCTCCTATGATGAGCTTTTTCTCTTTTTTATTTTAAATGCAAAATAATTTTTATTTTTATTTTAAAAATATCTTTATTTATTAAAAATAATTACAATATTACTTTTTTTAAAAAATACCTTTTATTATAATTTTAATTAAAATTATAACATATAAAAAAAACTTATTAAATAACTTCAACTTAATTCTAAAAATTATTATTTTTCATAAGAGATTTATAATAACTTTTAAATTAAAAAAAAATCAAGCCAAATAGGTTCTGAGTGTATTTTAAGATGAAGTTATTGATGGAATTATGTTAGAGGCCCAGCACCTAGGGTGATTAGTGGGGTTTAAAAGGCGAAATTAGTAAAACCAAAAGGTGAGTCTAAATTATTAAACTCATGCCGGTAGAATGAATGCCACACAAATAGCTTTAGAATTGTAGTAAATAAATACATTGTGGTTTTTTAGGGGGTTATTCGAGTTAGGGCTTTGTTTCTAAACAAACCTTGGCAAAGATGCTGGTGAATAAGCATTGGCCCCAAGGCAATTGGCCCTTTAAGGGAAAAAAAACAAAAAGATTTGAACTTTGTAAAAGGACACTTGAAGGAACTAAACTGAACTCAAAGAAAAATATTTAGAGTAATTAATGACAATTCCCACTAAATGAGGTAAGTGGGCAATTCCAAGGATCGAGAAGGGCTAATAGAGGTTTTCGTTTTTCAAAAGTTTTAAAATTTTAAAATTTTTTATAATTTTATAGTTTTATCTTTATTTTTTAAAAAAAAATTTATACTTTCGTCCCTACAAATATTGAACTTTTTGTTTTCATCCTCCGAACATTAAATCCTAACTCTACTACTAATTATTTGTTACATATTTAAATGTTATTGAGAAGCATGAGTTTCTAAACACTTAGGTTGATGTATAACCTTATTGTGTTTATGATTTCATGAGTATAAATTATAGAGAAAATTATGAAGAATAACATTTCTTGATAAGGTAATCTCAAACTTAATCATCAAAATAAATTTAACTGTTTTTAGTCATATTTAGTCATGACTTGATAAAAATATCCTTAAAAATATTTCAAATAAATTAAATCATTCATCATAATTTCTCTCTATTTGTGCTTCCGATTTATCTCTCTCACCATCCCACTCTCTTTAATTTTATCGATTTCTCTTTTCGTCATTCATTTGCTATGCTCTGATTTCTCTCTCCCGCATTTCAGATTTTTCTTTCTAACACTTTCAAGATACCAAACGATGATTTTGATGTGCTTGCATGGATGACTATTTAGAAAATTTGATTTTTAGATATTTTGGATAATACTAAAATAGTAGAAATGATCACAAATGTTTGAAATAGCTTTTAATTGGATCAATTCGGGACTAGACACTAATAAACTCAAAATTTTAAAATTTATAAATTTAGGTTTTCAAAGAATTTTTTTTTTATTTTTAGTAGAAATAGGTATTTTAGATAAGAAAATTTGTGTTTTGATTTATGAAAATATATTAGAAACACTTTAATTGGTGTCAAATTGTCAAAAAAATAAAAAAAAATGAAGAGAGTTGAAAAGATTTGAAGTTTTAGTTCGTAAGTAACAACAACATTTTAAGTTTTAAAGTATAACAAAATATTTTTGAATATGGCATGTAACAACAATATTTTTTCAACATAGCGTGTAACAATAGTATTTTTTTTTTCAATATGATATGTAACAACCTGACTATAGCGTGTCACATGTTTTTGCACATGATGTGTAACAAGCTAACCATGACATGTCACATGTTTTTGTACATAAGGTGTAACATATTTTTGTACATAAGGTGTAACATGTTTTTGTATATGGTGATAACAACCTAAGCATGCTGTGTAACATGTTTTTGTATATAGCATGTAATATGTTTTTATACATAATGTGTAACATGTTTTTGTACATGACGTGTAACAACCTAACCATGGCGTGTAACATATTTTTGTATATGGTGTGTAATATCATAGCGTGTAATTTTATTGAGGGTAATTTTGTTTAATTTAATTAAAAATAGTTAAAATTATAAAAATAGTTATTTTTGATAACATTTTATCTATAAGGGTTATTTTTTAAAATGTCTTAAATTATATTATGAGCTGTTTTATAACCACGGGAAGCAAGCCCTTAAAGATGCTAGAATTTTGTTTTAAATTGAAAGCTTCAAAACAATTGAGTTTATGTTATACTTTTATGATTTAAACATGTGTACATACTTATTGAGCTTATGATTGAAATGGATTATATGCATTTGAAATTTCATTGGATTATTTTTTTAGGTAAGCCTTACAAGTATAGGTGCTGTTATCATATTAGATTTGTGTGGTCTTTGTGTACAAACAATAATTATTTATTGATTTGATATTTGAGTGTTAAGGAGGACGAGAAGCCCTGACTTGATACTTGGTTACATGGGGAGTCTTACGAGTAGGCATAAAGGAGACGTGAAATCTCGACTTGATATTTGGTGCGTGGAGAGTCCCACGAATTAGTATAGGGAGGACGTGAAGCCTCTACTTGATGTTTAATGGGGTGGAGAGTCCCGTGAGTAGGTATAAAAGGGGCGTGAAGCCCTAAGTTGATATTTGATGACGTGTAGAATCCCAAGAGTAGGCATTTATGGTGGATGAGACATCCCCATCAGATTTATGGTGGATGAGACATTCTCATTGGATTATGATAGACGATGCATTCCTACCACAACGGACATTGACTCTGATTTACGATAAATGTGACATTCCTATCATGTGTTGATTGAGAGGTTGATGTGGGTGATGCTCACGTTTATTGTTGTGGTGTTGCATATGGTTTATACGATGCACGATTTCTTAGACCTATCCAAGGATACCTTGACTGATATGTTTTTATTGGGCATAATATTACTATTATACTTGCTTTAAGAAAACCATGGCTATAATTTATCTGTTTCTATGACACATTGGAAATTTACTATACTTGAGATTGTCATGGTTGATTGATTTTATTGAACATAAGATTTATACATTGCATAAGTGTAAAAAAAACGAGATTTAAACTCAAGCATTTTATATTGATTTGCATAGAATTTATTAACTATGTGCATAGTTTATATAATCATATATATATATATATATTATTATTATGCTTTTATCAAAAGCTCTATCTTAATACTTGTTTCACTTATTGTCCAATCACTGAATATGAAAAGCTCACCCCAACTAGTTGACAATGACAAATAAGTGAATTTTGGGAATAGCTGTGGTGAGAGGACTTTAGCTTGCTAAGCAAGTAATTGGCATTTCATAGCACTATCTTTGTGTCACTTCATTATCTAAATGTCGAGTCGTCTATTGTTTTAAAAGAAGTGATGTATATTTAAAATTATTTTGGGATGAGGCCTTTGGATGTTATTTGATTAAATTTGAAAAATTTTCATCTAAAGTATGTTGTACAAATATTTGGAATTTCTTATTATAAAATCGTATGTGTGATGAAGGATTAAATTTGTTATTTTGATACGTATTATTGCTAATATAATGATAAAAGTGTTTAAAGAAATAAATGAAATAAGAAAGATGGAATAAAGGAAAGAATTTATTTGGTAAGATAATGTATTTAGAAGGCTTGCCGGATTGTGTGGGCTTGCCTATATGACTTGTGCATCGATAATGACCATAGGAGTAGGTCGCTGCACTAGACCAACAAATTATCATTTCATATCTCATAATTGTCTAAAGATGAACCTAAAATAAATTTAAATTTGGATTTGATTTTGTTGATAAGATTTAATAAATAACGCAATTCACGAACACCTTTAACTTGACATACTTGGTATTTAAGATTTAATGTTAATTTAAAGGCAAAATTGCATAAGCTTGAGACCAAGAGTTCTGTATATTAATTCCAACCATTGCTAACAGAAAAACATTAAACTGTTGTGAATTGTGATTGTATAAGCTTACTTTATAGCATCATAAATTTGTTTGCCACTTCTCCATGACAACCTGCCATAGGGGAATTCGACCAATTGGTTGCATTAATTACCAGTGATGAGCTCCTTTGGTGAAGCAAAGTGCTCTCCCAGATTAACTAATGGCATGCATTCCAGTTGTCCATTACTTCCTAATCCATCTCTGCCTCTTCCAATTTGGCAACGCTGAAATTTTTTTGTTAAAAATTCGATATTAGAGTCATAGGCGTAAGTAACAAAACTTTTTTAAGTACGTAAAGGGTTGCTTTGCAAGCATCAAATGATATTGGCTGCATCATGTTCTTGTAAACTTTTTAGATAATAACAACTTGTTTCAAAAGCCACAAATCAAACTTGTCCGAGGTGAAGTTGTGAGCAATAAACATGACAACACAAATGGCTTCCTACATCATATATATATAGGATCAAACTATAAATGATCTAAGACACAAAAAAAATGTTCAATGATGCAGATAGGCAGTATGAAGTGGGGTTTACTAAAGATCAAAATCAACTCCAACTATAGCAAGGAAAAGGAAAAAAAAGAAGAAAAAACTCAACATGCTATGATAGAAGGAAGACTGTCAGAATCTAAGAAAATGCTAAGCATGCAACAGCCCTGCTCAATTACAGTTTGTAGTCTTAATTTATCTAATTCCTTGAACTGTATTTGTTGTGTAGCCACCATCTTTGACGCATACATCTTTTCGGGGACTTAATATATGGCGTCTAGAGCTTGTTGGTGTATCTGTTTGTCCCTAGCTGCTACCATGTCGAAGGCTACAAGAAAAGAAATTTATAGATTTACCATGCATGTCTAACGAGAAACTTTTAAGAAGGCCAAAAAAGACTTTCAAAAACAGGAACATACTTGTTGAAGTGCAGAGGCAGTATTTGAAAGGTCAGAGTTAGAACTCCTTGTTCTTTTATACTGTCACACTGATGATGGGAGGTCGAGTATTTATAGGTACCTGTGGGGACAATTTTTTTGCATAAAAATTATTCCTCTAACAAGAATTTTTAAGTTTCTAACACAAATTTTGAATTAAAAGTTACGCATGACACTTATGCCATGGATGCTGATAAATTTTTATATTTATCAATAATATGAAACATATTTTTTTGGGGGGGTACATTTAAGGGAACAATTTTTTATGTAAAAATATATTAAAAATTATGTTTTATGCAATTGTATTGGAAATTCACAATAAATGTTTCGATTCGCCCATTGATGAACGAACATGGAAATTATTATAAAGAAAAAGAAAGTACTAGAAATAAAATACTAGTTTCATAAAAAGTTTGCTGCATCAATTCCTACATCATAATGTACTGTTTATTATAGATCACACATCAAACGCATGATAAATTTACAAGCACACATAATTTTGAGGCCAACATTATTCCAAACACAGCATCCAAAACGAAAGTTGCAATTCATTCAGACGGCTTTAATGACTATGACAACCAGGCAATTTTTCCTTGATCTTCTCCATCATTGTCTTCTTCTCGTGCTCAGTGTGGTGCTGCCCATGCGAGACGCCGGTGGTGGTGGTTTTAGACTCGTAAGTTGTGGTCTGTGATTGCGCCTCCTCCTTGTGCTTTCCACCTGTCAGTTTATCCTTTATTTTGTCCTTCAGCCCTTTCTTGTTCCTTCTCCCGCCTATCTCATCATCCTCGGACTAAAACCAAAAACAGTTCAAAGCCAAAGAGAAAAGGCAGTTAACTGTAAAATAAAAAAAAAATAAAAAAACCAAATCTGCCATCATATCTATGAGGCGGTTTTTCATTACCGAACCGGAGCTGGAGCTGTTGGAGCGCTGAATCTCTACCCCGCTGGAAGCCTCGTAATGCAGCTGCTGCTGCTGCTGCCGCCGTTGATAAGGCCGCTGCTGCTGCTGCTGATACCCAGCCGCAGAGCCAGTCTCATATCCCATCTGACCGCCAGGCACACCTGTCTGAGTCATAACTGGATGCTTGGAGGCTATACCAGTGACGTGCACGGGGTTACCGTATTCGTCGGTCGGTTGAACTGGGTTGCCTTGCTCATCAGTGAGTTGAATGGGGTTGCCATGCACATCTCTTAAATCAGCCATTTCGTCAGTGACAGCAAAAGCAAAAGAAAGAAGCTTGAAAAGAGTTTGACGGTAGTGGACTAGGAGCTATGTTTTTATCTGTCGGGGCTTGGCAGATGGCTATGGGTTGAGACTAATCTGGGGACTTAAAAAGGAAAATCCGGAGACGGTGGAGAAGAAGAGTACTTTTCTGCATGCACGTAACTAGGTATTTTACAGGTGGCGAGGCGTTAGGAAATGATTCATCCAAGATATTGCCACGTTAGAGAATTGAGGGTGCACGTGTAGCTTACGTGGGCGACGAATGGTTGTGACAGTAGGATGAACCGGTTCACAATAAAGAAAAGAATAGCAGTTTGTCAGTGACTTTTCTCATCTAACTTCACAAAATAGTAACAGCGAATGCGTATCCAAGGTTAAGTATGCCGAGAACTTGACGGTCTCACTCATATACTTTCTTTTGTCGGTTCAAAGGTGTTTTTTGTTGAGGCAAGCTAGGTGAGGAGCGAAATTCATCGGGCACTCCCAATTCGATAAGAAGTCTAAGAAAAATTTGCATGGTACGAAGAAAGCATGCGCAGTCTTACGATGATTCAGAGATTTTGATGACGCTCCGTAATAATGGCGGAAGCCCAAATATCTATTGGTTACTACCATAATTTAACTCCAGAATTCGCTCAAATCTAAAATGAAAATAGATTTAATATTTTCATCCATTGATATGTTCAGCTATGGCTTGCCTTGTAAGCATGAGGGCAATTGGAAAGCAAAACAACTCAAAGCGCTAAAGATATATAATTGCCTTCTGGGAAGATCCAGAGTCAATAAGCCATACAGAATTTTTCATATGAATCTTCGTGTATGAATCCAAGCAAGAAACAGATCAATCTGTACAAAATAAGAATAAGATCACTAGTGTTACACTCTATTTTTCCATTCTTTAAACTTTGTGAGCTATTCTTTCACCTATAATTTCCATTTTTCTTCTTTACAGTGTGAGTCCCACAAGATCATCATGTTGAAACTTCAGAATGATGTCAATAATTCTTCAAGAATGAACAGCCCTGCCTTATGTGCAATCCCTGTATCCAACTAGGACTGCAGAGGAGCAGAAAACCAGAATCTGTATATCAGAAAAAATGACAAATCACAATTGAGTCCCAATAAACCAAGGATTTGAACATTTTCTTAAATAGTTTGTGGGTATTCGGAGGTATCAAAGACAGACTGTGGTCACAACTGTGACATTAAGATAAGGAAGGCGGTTTTATTTGTACATGCAATGAAAGGAAAAATGAAGCTTTTGAGGCCTGCACTGAAAAAGGTAATACATCAGTCAACGAGATACTAACCTCCTAACAGCAGACACGAAGTTCATATCTTGCTAGATTTGGCCCAGAAAAATCCCTTTTTCCTGGTAGGATGATTCTCTGAAGGGGACCTACTTCCCTTTGATCCAAAAGAAAAGTGTTTCCTCAGAAAAGGCTTGCCCAGGGAGCTTTTCATGCTTGAACTGGAGGCCTTCCCTTCATGTACACTACTTCTCAGACGGTTAAATATGACAGGATCAGCATCAATATCACTATCAACAACCCGGCTCCTTGATCTTTTGTTGATTTTAGCCTTAAAATCCAGTTCTGCTTTAAATGCTTTCTCAGACAATTTATGGGCCTTCTTCTCCCCTAAAGTACATATGGGGCAAGCAGGGTCATACTTGTCAATTTCAGGGGTCATATTCTCCAAACATTCAGCATGGTAAACATGTCCACAAGTTAGAACAGCAACAACCGAAAGCTCATTGTTAATAATAATCTTCTGGCTGCTCCACAAAGATTTCTCTGATAACAGCTTTGAGCAAACACCACAGGTTTGCAGATCAACAGAAGGGGATGATGAGATTCGGCCACTGGATCTGCTTATCTTCTCACGATGAAAACCCCATGAGTCACTATCAAAAGACCACCTTTCCCTACGAGATGTAGCCATGAGTTCAGAAAAGGCATGCATTGACCAACCATCAGAAGAACCACCCTGAGAGCCCCCAGTTGATTCATTGCTCCATGAAGGCATCACTAGCCTTTCCTCACCAACTGAGTATCTATTAGGTGACTTCAATCCCATAATTCGGTTATCAGAAACTTGGCGCAATAGATGATGTCTAGGAGATCTGAGAGGCCACCTCGTTGTCATTGAACTGGTAGGATGCGCATGACTCTGGGATGACAAAGGGGATGTTGCCAATGAGGAAGCTGATGGCAAAGAAAGTGATAACTTTGAGGGAGATGGGTATGAAGCTGCAGGGGATTCTGCTGACTCCTTCACCTGAAACATAATCCACATTTCCTAAAGGATGTCAAATTAAGGGGAAGTTATCATGACAGAGTATTGGAAACACACATGAAACTGCCTCCTACAGTTAAGAGTTTTACCTGCTCTATGTTCACATTGATAGAGACATTTCTTGAAATAGATTGATCTGCACAATATATGTAAAAGAACATTAGATAGAACAACTCTAAAGGACCTTTCAAACATTCTTTTTTCTTTTTTTTTTGCTTGGACAAGACCTTTCTCACATCTAAAGGTTGAAAACTAACAAAATGACAGAACGGCAGGGCCAATTTTAGCAGATGACCTGTTTTCACTCTCTTTTCTTTTTTTTACCATGAGACCAACACATACAACAAGACAAGGGAAACAAATCTCACTGCCCCACCTCCACCTCCCTCCAAAACTAAGGCAAACCCTCTAGACCTCATACATATCCTGTTGTCCGAAAAATTATTGTTTTCATTATAAACTCACCACGACAAAAGCAAAACTGAATTAAAGTAAAGCATTTACACATTATTCCCACTGTTCATGTAAGATAAGCAAGGTAGAGTGGGACCATCCAAGGAGAAAATGATTGCTCAAAGGAAAAGGAAGAAAAGCCAGAAGCAATGGCCTTCAAAAGCTAATTGCAGCATGATTGTCTAACCAATAGGACAAGGGTAATCCTGTTATGCATGCAACTACTTTACTAAACCAAATTTTCCAGAGAATACCAAATGATGTAACCTGAGAAAATTACAAGCAATCGTAGTCAGTGTCTTGAAAAGAAAGACTCAGAATTTTTTCATTTTTAACTGAATTTATACATTATTGCTCCTTTCCACTGCATATAAGGACCCAAGCCCATTGATGTTCTGATTTTTTATCAGAAGCACCTTTCAACATATATCTTTTTGGTTAAATGCAAATTATTATCTATTTAATTCAGTTAGTCTCCCATATGGTAAGGTAATAACAGGAATATTGTTTAACTTTCAAAACTAAATTCAACATTTTTGAATTACGGTATGATTCACAATAAGACCTGCATCCAAAGAGTTTACCTGAAGCAGGAGTTCTCACGAGCCCAGAGGTTCCTTCTGAAATTGGGGACTTTTTCCATATACGAGACTGGAAACTCTCAGACGGACTTCCATCCTCTGATGCACATGCAGATTCATATTTGATCTCTGATCCATCATTCCGACTAATCACATCTGAAAACCAACTTATAGAAGTGTCTTCTCCAGCTACACGCCCTCGATTATCCCAACGAAAACTCCACGTTGGGGAATACCTTATATTCCTATGTAAAGCCTCACTACCTGAACCATTTACTATAGTTTTGTCTCTAGCAGCAACACAGCAAGCAGCCCCCATGATCCACCACACCACAAACTAATTCTCTCCCAGTGTATTCAAACAAACATCATTCACATTATCCGAAACACGAACTCAACCACCATTACTCTAGCAGGAAAACCGCCAGCGTTCCTTCAATTATTAACATAAACAAAACCAAAGCATCAATAAGCTGATCAATAATTAGTCGATAGAAAATAAAATACTAGTAAAATTCTTTGCATTTGATTTTAAAACCTAAATCTAATCCTTATTATATCCTTACTAAATAAAATTTAAATTATAACGTCACAACAGAAGAAATTGAAACAAGAATCCGAAATTAACCTAAACACCTCCAACAAAATTATAAAAAAAAGAAATTACCATCTTTGGTGTTCAAATGAGCTTTAATCAATTAATAGCTAAGTTGAGAGATAAAATGAAAGCGTTTGTAGGCTCAGAACAACACCCTCAGTATCCACGGCAACTCACTCAAAACTAATGAAAAAGTGAAAACTGCGAAACAAACAAAGAATTTACTGAAATAAAAAAAAATGGTGAAAAAAAGACCAAGCATCGATCAATTTGCTAGTCTTTACAGACTGAGTAAGAGTACCAAAATAATTAATTAATTAATTGGAAAAATTCAGAAACCCTAAATATAGTGAAACGAACAAATAGAAAACACTACAGAGGTCAAAAAGAGATCCGAAATAGATGCATAAAGTACAGTAACTCGCGGTCAAAATAACCACAGCAAAAGAGAAAAAAAACAAACAAATCAAATCAAAATTTAAAACATTAATATTCCGGACAGCAAAATATAAAAGGAAAATTTAAGTTTTTATAAATTATTAAAATGATACTTGATTTTGGAGCACCTTAGCATAACTACCAAACAACTTTTCCCCATAGGAAAAAGTAAAAAATGGGAACCTGACGCCACCGACCGTACCTGTTTGAGCTCCGAATAACGCCGCCGTATTCAAAATAGAAACCCGAGTGATTCCAGAGAAAGAGAAGGAAAAGGGAGGAGACTAAGCGGCTGCTTGTTGTTTCTATTTCCTTTTTCTCATTGTTTCAGAAAGAAAGAGGGAAGGAGTGAGGTCGTTTTAGACGGTTTCACTAACGTCGTTAGAATCGGTTCCACTGGACTCCTTAAATCCTCATTTATCAGCCGTTAAATTTTTTTCTTTTGATTGACGGAATTTGTGCTGAACGGAGTGATACTTTTAGAGCAAGTGATTCCGTGTTTATAAAACTTGTACCTTAAAAAGGTGTTTTATTTGTGCGGTTAAATTGGGAAAAAATTTGAAAATTTGTTTAGAAAAGAGAGCTAACAAACGGAAACGGATGGTTTCTTATGAGGTACGCGGAGTGCGCAGTACGCATTCTCGTGCTTTTCAAGCCACACGAAAGTATCATCATGAAATATTATTATTTAAATATTCTTTCAACTTAAAAGGATTCTTTAAAAATACCTTTATTATTATTATTTTTCTCATTCATAATTTCCAGATTCTTTCCCTCTCACTTGCAGAGGCATTTTTGTACAAAATAGAACCACATTTCCTTTTTCTTTTTGGGTTTTTAAACCTTTTTTTGCCTTTATTTTATGAAGTTTGATGTTTTAGTTTAAAACTATTTTTTGCATAAAAAATAAAATTTGAATTAAATTTAGTAATTGAAACGATCCAAGTTCAAGAATTATCGATTTTGTAGCCTTTCATATCCAAATTATGTGACCTATTAAAAGTGATTGATTTTAAATTTTTAAATAAATTTTAATAATTATATTTATATGCAACATGAAATGAGGTATTAAAAGTACATCTATAATTATTCTCCTTTTTTTAGAACAATTATAACTTATAATTAAAAATAAATAAATTTGAGATGTTTGAATTAAAATGTGAAATTATTACCCAAACTAGTAGTGCAAATGTAAAAAAAAGGGCCTTTTAAGTCAAAAGTATTAGATTGAAAAAGACTTTGTTATTATTAATTTGATTAAACTTCGACACAAGCCATATTTTGGCTTGAACCTTTCAAAGATTAAAGGGATAAAAAAGAGTATTGTTATTGTAAAAAGAGAAAAAAAAACATTTATTTATTTTTTATAAAATCTGATGATGACACCTAATGATTAACAAAATAGCTGTAGGTCAAATACTTAGGACGTGTAACGCTCCGCACAGATGTCAACTAGAAAATGTTTTGTCAAGGAATATATATTTTCCATTTGGTGGGTGCTACGTTACAAAACCTAGACATTGAGTTGTACACGTAAAGGGCAACCGACAAAAGAGGGGAAAAAAAAAAGATTTGTGCTTAATTAATGTGGTTGATGCTGTTGTTCAACTCATTACATTTTCGTATTGAGTCAAAAGAAGTTGATAGCTTATTTTGGGTACTAAACATATCCTCAATTTGGGCCAAACATGCCATTAAGTTGAGGACAACAGTGTCATTTAATAATTAAAAAAGGAAGTATGGTATTCAGACTTGATTGAGAGATGCCTAATCATCTATTAATCAAACAATTAAAACATCAAAATCAGTTGAGATTAGGTAAAAGAAATTATTCTTCTTCTTCTTCTTCTTGTGAAGGAGAAGATGTTTGATTGTAAGAGATAAGCTCACGTTGATTGGCGGGCAATTTCATGAAGTACAAAATTTGTATTCCTAGAGGGGGCCCCTTTGCTTTTTTATTTTTATTCTTTTTTTTTAGCCCAAATGGCGCAAGCAATTGTACACATAAGGGAATTTTGTGTCTCATAAAACATGTGTCCTTTTTTGTTGTCTGCTGTATATGTACTTCAAAAGTGAGGTGGAACTTCTTTCAAATTCTCCCTTGGTGACATAATGATTGCATATTAATACCTCATAATAATTAAAAGATTTCTTTTTTTTTCAAAAAAAAAAAGATAAATAAATTGGTTTTTATGTATAGAGACATTAAAAGATTTATTTTATAAGAATTGTATTTAAAATTAATGTCAATAAAGGCTACCGATAAAAGTCAAATTCAAAATTAATCATCATAAAAATGAATGAATTTATCAATTAAGCTAAACTCGTTTGGTTTTCAAAAAAATATTTTAATCTCTTGTTTTTTTTTTAATTTATTTAACAATTAAACATGAAGCTCTTGGACATCCCAATATTTAACTTATTGATTGATGTATTATCCCTATATTTAAAAAGTAAAATTTCAATCATTCTTCTCTCAATTATCAAAAAAAAAAAAAACTATAAAGCTCTTGGGAGTCAAATTGGGCTATGCCACCCCTTGATAGTTCTTCCCAGTTCATTAATGTCAGCCCAAAACCCAAGTTTGAAACATGTATGGGAACAAGTTGGCCGAATTTACAATCCAGAGAGCCAACCGGTTCTTTTTAAACTTTGGCTTTCTACCTTTTTACCGGCTTTCTCCCCAAGAAAAACAGAGGAAAAGAGAAGCAAACAGTGTATCTGAAGTTGCTTTGACTTAGGGCAACTTCTATTCTCGAGTTCCTTCAAATGTATGCATCAAACCGCTGAAGATAAGTAAATCTCAAACTTCACTGTAGGACTCTTCTCCTTACTCCGACCAACCATCTTTTATATATACATTTAACACACGATAAAAAAACGTCTAAAATTAATAATACATAAAATTATTCATTTAGTTTTGAAATCATCTAATGCCTTGCATGTAAGTAAAACGCTTATTCTTAAAACGATTAAAGATTATTAATTTTTTCCTTTGAAAAGTATATTTCATATATAACTAAGTAATAGATTACACAAAATTAATTCGAATCTACTGTCATATATTATCAAGTTGTAGATTCACTACAACGTTATAATCTTCACTAAGCTCACAGTGAAACTGAAAAGGGTTAATAATCATGTAGAAGAAAACAAGCCTAATTTAATATATTTAAATAAAAAAGACAAGTTCAACATCCACACAATTTACATTAGAAGTAGTACTACTACTTTGAAATTATAATGTTACACTGTGAACATTACACCATGATATAGATTCGTACCTTAAAGTTGTTCTAATAGGATATCTATACAGCCCATAGTAATTATTTAGGTTTCAAAACTTAGTACTATAAATATATATGACATATAGTATTAATTACTGTATATAGAGAGTAGATCGTAATGATAATCCTTCAGTTATTTAAGTACTACTGTGATCAAAGCTGCCAAGCTCTTTTTTAATCCATTGCTACACCACCTTCAGTTGGGTATGAGCTTGAAAGGAGGCTTGACAATAGCTGGTGATGGATCATATCTCCCATAGTCTTTGGTGTTTGCTCTAAGCAGCCTTTCGTGAACAGAAGTTGCTTCGCCACCATCCTTTCATGCAAAAGTGAATCAACAAAAGTAGTGAATAATGATAAATAAAAATAAATATATTAGGCAAAAGCAAAAAGAGGAGGGGAAAAGAAAAAGACACCCTTGGCGTAAGAGAGAAAAGGGGGTTTGATTAATATTTCAGAGCAGGTAAAACTTTGGGTTTATTTTCTTGTCAGAGAAGAAAACATAGTATTTACTGTGGATAAGTGGACTTTGGTTAAAGGATTAGGTTGATTTCTGGTTTTTTTCTCTCTCGCACACCAGGGAGGGAGCTGGTTAAGCTTTCAAATCAATGGCAAAGAGAAAAACAATGACAATAGGCAAGAGGCAACAAGCAATGAACAACTAGACCACGTCTGTCAACCATAATCAACTGGTGCATGCCATAATTGACACCTAATTGATTTTGGGTCAGCGATTCTTCAAGCAGAAGCAAGTTTTTTTCAAGACTCCGAATATATCTTCCAATGCCAACATTTCCTCTTCCTTTTTTAGTCTCTAAAGTTGGTGAAAACCGCCACAGAATGAAAGAATTCAAATCAAGGTTCCATATAATACCAGTAAAATGAGAGTTTCCATATACACAAACCTCAAAAGCTGCATCCACTTCCTCAGCCAACTTGTTCACGAACTTGGATGGTCGAGCTGCAACAAAAAGGCAATTCCAGCATGTGAATGGTGAAGCTCTCATTCTGTATATAGTCACTCATTTTCAAGCCAATAATAACAAAGACTACCAGAAGAAAAAGAACCCATTCCATGAAACATATGTCATTGAACATGCAGAATATTTTAATTCGTCTTAAAACCCTAACAAGACTTTCACGCAAAAGATATGTACTGGCGAGCATGTTACCCTAAAATCCAAGGTTAAACCTTGGTCTTTAGCCTCAAGTGTCGACATAGCTTGAAGTCGGGTCATTAATTAATCTTACTAAGCTAGCTACTTGTTCTTCTTTATTAGTTAAGCTTCGACATTCGACAAAGCGTGCATGACTTTGCAGCAGATTAAAGTTGCAGCAGGGAGACATAGAAGAACCCACCTGCCAGAGAAGTTGATAAAAGAAAAGCTGAAGCCAGGAGGAAAAGTAGAACAATCTTCTTGAGATGCATGACACCCATTGCTAAGCAGAAATTTTTTTCCTTGTGTTTTCTTTTATCTTTCAAAGCGATTTTTTTTCTCGTTCAAGAGGGAATCGAAGCAAATGAGGGCTATCTATATTGCAACCAACATTATAGTATTTAGCAAGAGCGGCCTCAGAGATGAACGAAGAATTAATTGTATTTTATTGCGAAAGAATGCAATCTTAGTTTAAAAGTTCAAAAGCAGAAAAGGGGAAGGAGACTGCTTTTCTTTTGTTGGGGCACTTAAGTCTAACAGGTTAGTGGATTATATAGTTAATTAAAGTAACAGGAATGAGTGTGACAAGCTAGTGGAAATCATTAAAACACCCCTCACTTCTCTTAAAACAAAGGATTCACTTTGCTGATATCTGGCTGTGTACATACTAATCTTGACTTAGCTAATACCCTAATTGGCTCAATTCCTCCTAATTGAAAAAGCACTTCAAAATAATATAGCTTCATTTTTCTTATAATGCTTGAATTTTATATAAAGGATAAAGCTTTACTTTATATTACTTTTTTATCATATATTAATTCAAAATATATTACTATTTATATTTTCACATCTTACTTTCTTGTTTACTTTTTTTTTCTCAATATATAATGAAAATACTTGATTTGTTGATAATATATAGAATTTATATATAAACTCTAAAATTATTTTGTAGACCAAACTACCCAATCAACTTGATGTAAAAAATATGGAAACCATGATTGAGAAAAGAACATTATCCAATCCAGAAATCCAAAAGTGAGGTAGAATTTCCACTTGCTGATTTGAGTTTTAACTGAGGGTATTGTAGGGCTAAAACGGGAAACATGGGGAAAATGGTCGCCATTGGAGGGAGTTTCCGTGGCCTTGCGGGAGGGCGTGCTTAAAGGGGTTAATTAGGTTGCCATTAAAATAACATTTTGTGGGATGACTAAGTGGCTTCAATTATCCTTAACGACAAGGACAACGCACCAAATACAACTGAAAGGACACTGGTGGAGAATAAAGAGAAGAGCACTGTGCCATTAAAATACCATTTTGTCTTTCTTTTTCGTTGGAAGTGGGGTTAGGAGTTTAGGGCATATCCTCCCTTAAATTAAGTGAATTCCTCGTTCTTCTTAATTTTTGGTCAACTTCCTAATGGAACTAGGTTAATAAATGAAGTCATGGATCGAATATGTTTGGCGTATTGTTCGAGGCTTGAATTAACACCAGCAATGAGAGTTCGGTTCATGTATACATCATCTGCACTGCTATAATCTTTCTTGGCATGCTGCTATAATGGACTCTGAGTGTGATATCAGATACATGTTTGTGATGTTATTTCATCTCAAGGCTGGAGCACCTAAAATGGATTTGGAAAAAGATTTTGATCTTTACATGCTCTCGACAGTGTATACCGATAAGGCGCCTGCTTTACGGATGGTTACTGAACTTTTTCTTCTTTTTTGTTCCATCATTGCATCACTTTTTTCCCCTTTAATATATATATATATATAAAGCTTCAGCTAATGATTTTTACTAATGTAATAGAAGATTATGATTCATGGGTTGATTTTTTTTGGATTAACCCCTATAGGTGATTTGATCCTTGATCTTATCAAAAGGAAACAAATGGAAAATCATGGACGAATGTGGAGTTTGTGACGGTGTCTTTCAGAAAAAAAAAAAAAAAAAATATATATATATATATATATATATATATAAATAGAAAAAAGAGTGCAGGGTAGGACATGCTAGTCCTAGTTAATAGTCCTCCTCATCGTTGCAGATGAAGACAAATATCTTTCTGCAAAAGGAGGTTGGGTTATCTTTCCATGATAATTAAACAAATATCAGGAGATTTAATGATAATGTCTTATTTAAACTACCGCACGGTGATTTGGAAAAGGGATGCAAGGAAAAGGTGCCAATTGTGTGCCTTTTGTATAAATTATTCTTCCTCCAAGTTGCAGATAAGCTTTGCCATTACCTATGGATGTATATATGCATTTGTAGGGGCAACTTGTACGTAAGCATCAGAAAAAGTTACTGGCTGCTTTCAACACAGCTTCATTACCATTGATTCTATAACAAATTGGCATATACAGTCTACTACGACAATGAAACTAATCCTGCAGTAATAAATACACAAAGATTCCTATTCTTGTCTAAAATTCAATATGCTGTTGAATCAATACCATCAGTGATGAACATACTTTTCAAGCATTCAAGACATTGGACAAAAGTAAAACCCAATTACTTCCAACACACCATATACATCAAAAACCAAGTGGGCATCCATCGAGTATCAAGATGACTATGAGGAGGAACCAACACTTATTGCTATGTCACTTTCACGGCGCAGGCTGTTTTCTCTACTATAAGCAGCTTTTGCTCCCTGAGAAATTAGAAATGGAAGATAAATTCTGTGGTGAGTATGAGCCAAAAACATAAATGAAAAAGAATTACTTATTCCTAGCACCCTGTGCCCGTCACCTATGTCAATTTGAAACAGAACTCAAAATCAAGCTGAATTACAACTCTTTGGAATGACTGTATGGCTCATTAATTTGTGGAAGGGAAAGTCATACTTACTTGAAAAATTGCTCCAAGTTTTTTCAGTCCTTTTGCCCGTAAAACTAGAACATCCTTGGATACACTAGGGTCTCTAAGTACCTGGATAACAAACAGATTTAGATAATTTCCTCAAAATACAACTTGGTTTAACTGATCTACGATCTATCAATAAGTTAATTGGGCGATACACCCTAAACCCTTTAGTGAAGATAAAGTGAGTTTGAATAAAATCAGCATGTCAATACGCAATAAAGCTCAGTCACTTGGCATCTGTAGGAGAAAATAACTTTAGTTAATTTCTCAGTCACGTGCTATTAGCATGTCATGTGTTGAATTTATTTAGGCTTCAAGACCAACCTTAAATGTCCAGCAGATAGAAGAGATGGCTGAAGTTCTGGAAAAGACCATAAGAGTGGCAAAGCAACCCAAGAAAGATGCTTGGCAGCTCCTCTAAAAAGTTATAGAAGTGGGTTGGACCATTTAAGTACAGAATGGAAAAAAGAAGGGAATAACTTCATTGAGGACATCATCATAGCAATAGAAGGAAAAGGGGGAAAAAAATTGTGTATCCTTATTTTAAATGAATGTTATAGAAAGTCATTTGAAGCTGAGCAAACAAAGTAAATGCAATTAACAGCACCTTCTCTATCTTTTAGTCTCAACATTATGTCAAATCATACAATTAGTGAAACCTACTCATATTTCTTGCTCATGATAATAGGTTCTATGAGATGGAATTAGTACCAAAGCCCTCCATGTGATATTGGAGGAATCTATCCCAATAAAATTCATAACTAACAATTATCTTTTCCTACTTATGCATCCACACACACACACAAGACACCACAAAGGAAGAAAATATGTTAACTCACTGCTAAGCAGACATGAGATAAAGTTGACTCAATATCAACCACATTGATCTGCCAAAGGGATTGAAGCATGGCATCCTTCTTATCTTCAAGGGTTTTCAGTATGTTCTCTTCTTTGTTTTCTCCTTCGTGAGCTTTCTTCAGCTCATCTTGTATTTGAATTAAACTAACAGCACCTACAAGGAGATGAACATGCTTGCTGGGTTCATTTGAAATTTTGAAGTTCAATTAATTTGGAAAGGTCTTAAAGGACATTAAATAATATCTAGATCTTTAACTGCAGAATATTGTACCTGAAGCTGCCATAACTTGTGATTTTATACGGTGGCCTTTATCTCGGACCCATTCTGCTAAAAAGGGTACCTTCATAAACCGCTTGTCTTTTCCAAGTTCCCTCGCAGCTTTCCTTGTGTAAATGTATCCAATGGTATGTAGCATAGCCTCACCGAAAGCTGAAAGCAGTGGAAAATATAAATTAATGGCAATGATAATATTTCAGAAGCAAAGTGAAGGTATTAGTTATTTAGCAGATTTCCTGGAAATGTTTTAAAGAGCTACCAAATTCCTGAACTACTTGTAGTCTTGTATGGTAGAAAGATAAATAGGTTATAAAAAAAAAATTATCAAACATGCATGGTTTTTTGACCATTGGTCTTAAATTATTACTACTATTGACTGGGAGTGGGCTGGACCAAGCCATACACCTATTATAAACTTAACTGGAATTCAACAATACTTTTCCGAACAGATTTTGAAAACTGACAGACCTTCTAATGAAAAATATTTGAGCAATATCAGTATCATATAATATCAAAACATTAACTAGTTTTTCAAAAGACTAAGGTAAATTTCCACAACAAAGATATCTAAGATATAAAGTATGTATCCTTTCTGCTATTTTTAGTTTAGGACAACATAAGAAAAAGTTTACCGGCTTTTGAAAGTCGCCGTGCTTCTAAATTTGCCCATCTAATGAACTCATCAGTTTGACCTTCAACAAATGGCTGAAGGCGATTTTTCAGTATTGTGATGAGCTTTTCTTCCCTTTCTTTCTGAAGT
The DNA here is from genome assembly GCF_053813885.1 of Theobroma cacao. Lineage (NCBI taxonomy): Eukaryota > Viridiplantae > Streptophyta > Magnoliopsida > Malvales > Malvaceae > Theobroma > Theobroma cacao. The sequence goes on from NC_142640.1 coordinate 4,152,888, forward strand.
GCCTGCATATAAGAAAGGGGAAAAAGGCAAAAACTTCACTATAATTGAAACAAAACATTTTTTTTTTGGGGGGGGGGGGGGGGGGGGGGGGGTGGGTGTGGGTGTGTGGTTGTGGTGGACTTCTGAAAAGAGTTTTGCCTTCATCTTCTCCTGAATTTTCTGCATACGAGCTTCCTTATCTAGTGAATCATCTTCAATTTCCACAGACGACAAAGAAGCCAGTGCTAGTTGGCCAACATATTCTTCAAAGAATTCACTTCCAAAAAGCATCCCAAAGACAGCTGAAGGATCCAACATGGCGTCCCTGTCATCAAAAAGAGAGAAAAACACTAAGCAAACACAAAGAAGGCATTAAAGCTTGCTGGATAAGCCCAACAAGCACAACTTTCTAGCAAGTTTTGTCTAAAGATAATTTTATGGATGAATTACCATGAGTATCTAATAATCTACTTTTCTTCTTTTCTTTTTCTCCCTTTATAGCTTTAGGTTGTTCTACAAGGTTTTATCTATGTCAGAGGTAAGATCTTGGAGAAATTGGAGATACGAATACTCAACTAAGCTGAACCATAATTACCCTAATGCAGGCTGCATGAATCCTTTTAAACCATTTACATTCTCAACTTTTTTGGGATTCTGCTACTTCTTTTGGAATACATTGCATAAATTAAACAATTTGTTTCAGCAACTTCGTAGGTCACTCTTATCTTCTACCGGATATTCTGTCCTGCTTTCACCTTATATAGCTACAAACCTTTTTTCCCTTCAATGAAGGGCTCCGCTCAAGACTTGAAAGTATTAACTTGCACTTAGCAGCCTTAGACTTTCACCATTGAACCAAATAATAATCCCATTTATTTTCCATTTTACATTCAAAATTTATTTCCCATAACCAATATTCAGTAGCCTATACCAAATGTAGCATTATAACTAAAACTAGCAGACAAAATACAATTCAGATTCAACTAAACAGCTTTTTCATAATCTTCATAATATATCCATAAATGAAGTCATCATTTAAAAATCTTGACATACAAAAATGGAAATGTTATTTAGGAATGCCAGCGTATGTGCACAGATGTCCTTGTACTTTTCAAAACCATGTGCTCCTAAAGCACCCTAAAGAATGTGAAGTAACTGGCAAAGTAAATAACTACGTTTTATGAGAACAGAACTAATCAAGATCAACTTATAGCATATAAACTTACGGTTGTACTCCTGCCTTCCCATGCTTGTCATAGGCTTCACGCTTTTCAGGATCACTTAGAACCTGATATGCTTCACCAAGTGCCTTCACATATATCAAACGGTGCAAATAAGTACCAAATAGAGGAGAGCAAATGCAGATGATGAAATATGTTCTTCTTCATTGTTTGGCTTTCAATATGACAATTACGGCAACTCAAGAAACATGAAAGGCAATTTCAATGGAAGAGAAAGTAGTTAAAAACCAGTGGTAGAACTAAGGATTCAGTTCCTAACAGTGACCTCAGACTTTTCACTTAATTTTTCTTTTAGGAGACTTCTCTATAAATCTACAAATTATATTTCAAGAACTTACAAACTAGCAGCATGCTGAAAATAAGAAAGTTCCAAAAGTGTTAAATTTGATAGCTTACCTGAAAATTTTCAGCGGCTTTTGGATCTCCAGGATTTTTATCAGGGTGAACTAGCCTTGCCTGAAAAATACCACATAATAAAATCATATATGCCAAACATATATAATTACCCAGATCTTGTTAAACTTTCAACAGACACCTATAAAATTGGTTTCCATCCAAAAAGAGCCAAATAAATAAGGCCAACCATATTAAACATAGATGCATTTTTTATGATTACATATCCCAAAAACAGAAAGGCTATACATCATGGTATCATTGAGAATGTTCATAAATACTTTCTAAAAACCAAGACAATTCTAATTCTTGTCAGACAGAGGAATAAAGTCTTTTCCCCTTCAAGTAAAGCTGCAATCTTAATGTGGTGTGGTTCTTAAATCATGCATGTTTCCAAAAAAAAAACCCACAAATCTAAAGATAATAGAGATACAACGAGAAGCTTACTTTGAGGTAATAAGCCTTCTTGATTTCGGCTGCGGATGCTTCAACATTGACACCCAATATATCATAATATGCAGTGTCTTTGACCATTGGTCTTCTCTTGGCACTGCTTTTAGCATTAGAATTAGGCACACGAACACAACTAATTAGCCTCATGATAAAGAAAAGAACAACAATAAAAGCAAGAGAAAACTAATCACAAAATTCTCAAGACAAGAAAAGAAAAGGAACGAAAATGTTACATATAAACAAAAGGGTTCCACAGAAACTGACAATAAATGAATCTTTCAGCAACAGAAACTGAGAAAGGTTGAATTTTGATAGAAACTATGACCCTATATGCTATAAGAATCAATTCAGATCTCTAAATTACTGTAACAACAAAATGATGGAAGCTGTACAATAAGCCAGAAAAGAAAATGGAAAGAAAAAGAAAACAAAAAGAAGAATCTTGAACTTACGTGTTATGGCTAGTGAGATGAACTGGCTAAGAAATGCTTCAAGATTTGTAAAGAACCAATATAAACCCGGATTTCATCGACCAAAAAATAAACACAGAAACCAAAGGGGAGATTTATGTATATCGAGAATCTCACTCATGAAGACAGATATAGAATTGATTACGTGGCGGTCAATGCGTGTTTGATCATTACACGTGCACAAACGTGTTAGCCAATAACATTTAAGTAGCGAACGCGACGACGCCGCATTGGTTTGGCGAAACATGTGACGTTGTACTCTCTGTAAAGAGAAGCTCGGAAGGAAGCTTCCACCAGCCATACAAGTCCTTCCTTCCTTCGGATGGCAGACCGACAATCAACTTGGAAGAGCTTCTGATCTATTACACTCGAAATTACAAATTCTGGCATTTTGCTTATATTCCATTTTCATGCTCTGAAATATCATTCAAGTTTAATCGAGGGCCCAAATGGACCCCCTTCTAGGGTTCACGCCCTGCTTTGTGCTTGGGTTCCCAGGAGCTTCGAGCCAGCCTGATTAATAATTATGGGTCTTAGCAAATATATCCGAGGCAGGCTCTGAATTTTATTGGGCCTATGGCTTACATCAATAAACCAATTATGAATTGGGCCAACCATGAAAGGCCCATGTCTAGATTTTCCCAGAGCTCTCCGTAGGCCACGACCCATGATTAGATCTAAGGTTCTGAAGACGTGGCTGTCACTTGGTAATATTCAGCAGAAGAAGCCGGTTACGAGAAGGTTTTCAGGATATCATTAAAAAAAAATTATCTATTTCAGATCTCTTTGATTATTATATGTGCGCATATGCGCCTTTATGTACAAAATAGAGAGAAAAAGTGGATAAAGTGTATGTCGTTCTCATCTATTTATGAAATGTCGTTTCTTGGGGCATTGTAATTAATTTTTGCTCTTCCACGCATGAAAAAGACCAAGTTGTTGAACACTTGGAGAAATTAGAAGCCGTATGCCAAATGATTTACTTGATTAATTTAGAAAAAAAAAGTATACATGCCATTGAAGAAGTAGGGCATAGTTTTCGCGTGTGATGGCTGGTTTAAAAGTAGTTGCAAGTGGGCTTTCCTCCCTGAGAAAATGTGGAAAAAATAGTACTCAAGGCAGTTGAATACCTGGGAATCTTTGAATATCAGCACATCATACTGTTTTATGTCTACATCAGAACTTGTGGATGTGCAGGATGCATGTTAGTTGGAAGATTGGGAGGTTCATGTTCTATATTCAAATTGGTGGCCTAACTCTTTGAAAGACAAGGGAATATTATCCATGTCAAGCACAATCAATACCTTTCGGATGCTTGATTGAAATTCGATTGTCCACTACAAGGCCACTAACAAGTTCATATTCCCAAAGCTAGATAAGGAAATTTGGAACATTGATGCATTAAAATAAAAAAGGAATTCCCTCTTTTGTCCTTTAACGTAACAGATTTACTATGTTTTAAAGATTTAAAATGTGAAATATTCAAACTTTGCACTTAATGAATAGTATGAAAAATTGTTACACTCAATTTTTAATCATTTATTTTGTAACTTTTTTTAGTAAAATGATCTTAATGCTTTTCAAAAAAAAAAAAAAACAAAGGGTAAAATGATCTTAACTTCACAATGGTACTGGTGTACATAGCAATCATTTGGTGATTTTATTGGGCTCATATCAAGGATGACCATAAACTAAACAAAAGTTAAAGTATCTCGACCCATATTATTAACATTCCATCGACACCACCAACCACTTATCGATTATTTTCATTCCATCAGTAACATCTATTGATATTATACTCTCAACTGAATAATTGATATCTGATCAATATTTCATCGATAAATATAAATGAAAAAACTCTCATTTTTAAAACCTTCTTTCTCTTAAAATTTTTCAAATTTATCTGCGACAAATATTAATTCAAAAGCAAGTTCTCTGTCTTGACCCTCAAGCTCTCTCTAACTCTTTCTCTCTCTTAATGATATGCTTAATATTTAATTAGGATGTCATTAACACCCACCGTTCATGCTCAACTAATAAGACATCATTCTCAATCAAAGCCCCTTCCTTTGTCGTTAAATTAATGTAATCAATTATAGTCTTAATTTTTAAAAGGGTCGACAAAGTCTTGGCTCACTACCTACCAAATATCATCACCCTAACAAAGTTTTGATCCACGTTAATTTTTTCCATTTAATACTTAAATCTCACCCACTAAACAAAACCAAGATCACCAAGACACCTTTTCCTCAGCTCATGTGAGCCATACAAAAACATGGCTGGCCACATGCTCTCAGCATCTAACTTAAATGCCACCCCTTCCCTTGAATTCTTCTTTATTTTATTTTATTTTTTTTAAGCATGCAACGAAATCCAAAAAAGAAAAAGGCAAGGCAAGACAAGAGATTTCATCATCTTTGTTCCCTCTTTAAAGCTACGGGTATGTTCTAATATGCAAGTACAATAACCTCTTTTTTTTCCTTTATTTAATTTCCTCTTTTTCTTTTTAGGTTTTAAGACTAGAAATGGATACCACCCAGCCTACACTCACCGACTTTCTTGTACTCTTTCTTTACTTGTCAAGCATTTAGTGGAATAACTATGAAATAATGATGTTTACATCCATAATAAAATCACTTGTTGAGGTTCCATTGGTGCAAGAAAGATAGATTAATTTAGAGTAGTCTCTTAATTAACCCCTTCTCACCCAATTTCGGGCTGCTTTCCTTAATATGAAAGAACACAATAAGGAAGAAAGTTGATAATGATTTAATGTGTTTGGTTCAATGGTCATACATGAGAAAGTAAATGTGAAAAAAGGAAATATACATAAAAATTAGGGTTTCTTTTCTTCTGTGTGATGCTCTCTTTTTCTTTTTCTTTGATTTCCTTTTGGCAAAGTTAACTAAATATTTGTTGAGTATTTTGAAAAGAAAAGAAAAAATATAGTGGGATGGTGAACCTTTTTCTTTGTTAGGTTTTGCCAGTCATGGAAACCAAAAATCGGTTGGGAATTTTCTTTCTCTATTCCAAATTGTACGTACTAATTCTGGATCATCCATCCATTAAAACAAGATTCTACATAATGAATTTCTACGTTCTTTTGCTTTTTTACGAGAAAAGTTTTCTCCAACCACCCAATGGTTTTCTCTTAGGCCACGTAAAATGTAATTTCACAGGCAAATATTAAATTATATAGAATGTCTCATTATTAAAAATATGATCTTTACTTAATTAATTACAAATCAATCTATAACTAATCACATTTTGTTGGAATTCCATCATTATTTTTTTCTTTTATGCTTTTAACATTTATTTTATTGAATATATATATATAAGTACTTTATAGAACATTTATTTTATTTTCTCATCTTAGTTAATTTATTTAAGAAGGTAAAATTGTAACAATAAAGTACTTTTTCATTATCTTTTTCTTCGATTCAAAAAATGAATGTTACCCATTCACGGAATGAAATTCAACAAAGAACCTGTTTGGTCTGTAATTTTTTTTTAGCCTAAAATTAAGTCATTATGATATGAAAAATAATAATTTTTTAAAATTAAATTAAAACTGTTTGAATAGATAAATTATTTAAAAAACAACTTATATAAGATTTAATTTTGAATAAAATTACTATAAAGAGCATTTAATAAATAACTTTATATTAGTCATGATTTTTTTTGGTTCACAATGAAAAAAAGTTAACTTTATTTTTTTATCTATTTAAAATAAATTTTTAAAAATATAAAATGTATTTTTACATAACATAAAGTTTATAATTAATTTAAATCATAAAAAAAAGAGTTCCACAAATAATTGATTGAGAGAGGGGATATTTTTTAAGAAGGTAATGTGGGATTATTTTTAATAAATTAGGACATTTTTGGAACAAAAAGAAAAATTTTCCTAAAAAGTTGATGTGCTTTTTTTTTTTTAATTACGTGATTTTTATTGCAAAATACCAAGACCACAATTGCTAATGTCCAGAATAGCTCCTAATAAAGTTTACGTGTTTTTAAAAAAAGATAAGCGGAAGCTTTTAAAGTTTTTTTTTTAGATTTTGTTTTTTAAAAAAATTATTTTTTAAGAGCTCCTTAAAATCTTATTTGACTCAATTTTTACTTTTAAAAAATAAATAAATGAAAAAAAATAAAATCAAACAAGTACTAAAACATATGAATCTTTACTTTTTTTAATACATGTGCCATTTAATTGATATTTTTATTACCGAGTAATAGGTATTATGACAAATTGACATTAGAAAAAGTTCCAAAGCATGTGATTATTATGATTATTAATTAATAATCCTTAAACTAAACTTTAACATAATTGTTGTTAAATGTTTCTATTTAATTTCTTATTGAATTTTGACAAGTGTTAGTAGTAGCTCCTAAGTCCTACGCCAAGCCCACTCCACTTTGATTTGTTAAGAGACACAACTTGACACAAACGTGACAAAGTCATTTTCAAAGGGCTGCTAAAAATACTTTTCTCTTGTGGTTTTTTCTTTTGATTATTGACTGCCTAACATGGTACTACCACTAGCTAGCTACCACTTGACGAAGAGATTAGGGCAAACAACTGCTTTAGTTTCACAAGTGCTTACGGAACCATGATTGAAAACATGATACTGTGACTGAAATCATGGCAGCCTTTGTCCCTTAATTGCAATGTTTTTGTGGTATTACAAGGACAAATATGCAATTGTCAAGTGACCTTTGCAAAAGAGGGATGTTCAATTATTTTGTTTTGTTGGTTTTCAAGTTATACTCGTGAGATGGAATTGAAGTGCCAAAAGTTATGGGAATCTTAAGGAAATTAGAGCCTTTATGTTTTTTTTTTTTCCTTCTCTCTATAAAAACAATATCAGGTTTATTGGAGCCCATCTGCCCAAGTTCCCCTCCTTTTGGCTTTTACTCCATTTTAATAAAGTGCTTAGCTCAAATTTCCTTTTTCGACCTGTTGGGTGCTTAGTGGCTGTCTGTTTATACGAGTTAATAAGGACATACAGGCATCAACAGGAAATGAAAGAAAAGGCTTCCATTATGATTTGTCCACAGATCCAAAACAAAAACACCATTCTGCTTTCCTTCATGTCTTTTTTTTTATAAGTCTCCAACACTCCCCAACTTTTGCTCCATCTTCTTTCTTTCTTTCTACTTAGCGAGTTTCCCCACCAAGCATTGTGATACAGATAGAGAAAAGCTGTAATTCAACAAAAACCCTCTTCTTTTTTTAATCAAAAAAATAAAATTACGGATCGAAATTTTTGTTACAATCAAATAATTCTTGAGAAATATGATCGAACTCATCTGCTTAATGAGAGTCGAAACATATTGAAGCTGGATTTCCTGGGAAAGCCAAACGGAACCCCATTGTTTATTTTGAGATTGGAACAGGGAAACCTTGGAGAATTAGTATATTAGACTCAATTGCAACTTCATTTTACAGTTATCACGTGCTTAAGTTCTTGTACTGAAGACATTGTCCCCCTGCACGTGCGACTAGTTTTCAAGGAAAATGCAAGAGCACTCCCACTACAAACCTCTTAAGAAATCATTTCTCTTTTTCTTAACTTTTTCATCCCATTACTTTTTTATGTTTTTTCTTCTTCCTTTAAATCTATCTTTCCATCACTCTTGTAGCTTTACCTGTATAATTTTTGATATGTAATCAGCTTTTGTCCTTCTTTTTTCGTGTTCCAATCCGATGGGATGTCTCTTGTTTCTCTCCTTTGTTTCTCTTTCCACACGCATTGAACAATTCTGATCTCACGATGGCAATAGATAATTACTTTAGTATCTTTTCTAACTAGCCTTTCTGATTTGTAATTACTCTAAAATTTGATACTAAAAAACACACGGGTGAAATGAAGAATCGGTCAGCTCAACCTGTTTTTTAGTTTAATTTGCATGTTGCTGCTAAGAACCATGTGCAGAAATACTAGGTCCAGGAGCTGAAATTATTCCAAGTTAATTTGGTTGCGACCAGAAGTGGCTTTCATCTGGTGTTCCAAGGACATGAGAGAGACATAACAGGCTGTAAATGTTTGATTGTTCTCCTTTTTTCAAAGGGTTACACCCTGCAACTGCATCTCGATCTCGCTCCCACAAGGGAGAAAACATGGTTCTTGTTACTTAAACCTTCATGCAATTTGCTCCTTTCAGGAGTTGTCAGTGCTCCAATTCATGGTCCTTTCTCTGATTCTCAATTGCCACTCATAGGATAACAAGTGAGGTTGAGGTCATTTGAGCTTGGGAGCAACTTAGCAACTAATGCTAATTAAAGTACTTCTCCTCTTGAACATTTTGACAGATGGGAATTTTGACTGCATTTATTGTATGATAAGGGTCAAGGAATTGGAGGATGAACTCAACTGGAAATTATCTCATTGGAAATAATTAGAGCAGTTGAGATTCCTTTAGTTTACAACATTCTTAGCGCAAATGAAGAGTATTGACTGTTCAATCAATCAGAAAAAAACAAAGGGGTCACCATCGACAAGTAGAGAAGTCTTTTCCGGTTCAAATTTGTCAAATCCATTCAAGTAAAACAAGGACTGGCTGTAAAATATACTCAAACTGTTATCAGTAGAAGAGAAATGATGCAAAACAAAAAGTGTGGTATCCGTCAAACATTATTATGCAGGAAGCCATCATTTTTAAGCTCTTTGATATTTGCAGGAGATCAGTCAAACAAAAGAATTGATGTCAACTACAAGAGCTTTCACAGGAGAAGTTGAAACTACCCATAACAAAAGCTTACTTCACAAATTTATTTTATTTTATACTAAACCCCCAAATACATTCATTGGGCTTGCATCACATACTTATAATTCAACCCCATTTACATACCAAGTCTTCAACAACCCAATAAGCACAGTCCAACTGTCCTACACATACCTTATTTCTCACCACTCCCTACTGATAACATTATCTTAAAAAGGACTCTGAACCAAAACAAAAAAGACTAAAAATTTAAAAAGGACTCCTCATCTCTCTTAATCTTTCCTCCCTTTTGACTGAACTCCAATAAGCTCATGGGATTAATACTGAAGCATGTTATCTGCAGAGGCCATGATAGGCTGTTTCAAGTAGGCCAAATTGAATGGGTTAAAGAAGCTGTCAGCAGGTTCAGTGAAAGCAAGGCTTGTTGCATCTTCAGCATCAAAATTACTGCCATTGTTTGCATTCAAGTAACTGTTGATCTCATTCAAAGACTGCAATCTGTGGCTAAGCTCGTTGGCTTGAGCTTTAAGCACTGAGTTCTCAGCCTCAACATTCAGGTAATGCTGGGTGATGATGTTTATCCTTGTGATGATCTGATGATTCTCTTTCCGCAGCTGAGTTACCTGAGCCATGAGATCATCCAAATGCTTCTGCTTCCTCATCCTGGACCTCCTTGCTGATTCTCTGTTTGATATCATTCTCTTCCTTTTCCTTTCATCCATCAATGCCTGCAGGTCCTCCTCAGACCCTGAGTTTTGTAGCAAAGTTGATGACCCCGAAGATGTGCCACTAGAGGAAGCCATGGAAATTGCAGATAACTTGGACAGATTTTTTAATTTTTGCAACGCAGAGAGAGTAAATCAAGAGAGAGATGATAATAGCAGGACCCAAACGACAATAAAAACACCCCTGATAAAGAAAAATAATGCAGATAGATAGTAGCAGTAGTACCAGTAGTAATTTTATTTATATATTATAGACTAGGTAGCAGAGATTAAAGCCAAAATCATGAAACGTAATACAACCAGTAGAGAAAAACAACTGAGAAGGATTGAACGAGATGGGTCCTGCGAATGAATGTAGAATTTATCATAAACCCAGAAAGAAAGATTTCACTGAGAATTGGAGACATGAATCTCAAACATCAAGAACAAAAGATTGAGCATGAAGATATTGCTCTTAAAAAAACCTCTCCTTGGAAATAAAAAAAAAAAAGCTTTGAATTGATGCTGCTAGAAACAGCCTCAAAACCACCAACCCAGAAGCTCCAGAAGAAAAATCAGATGATGGGTAACGGATTTTGAACCCCCAACAAACTCAACTTTGAGTTCGACAAGAAAAACCCAGAACTTGGTTTTGGATCAGAGGAAAGAACAGAAGAACAGCTTGAGTTCAAAGCTGGAACCTTAGACACATATCAGAGAAAAAAAAAATCTATCAAAGAGGAGTCTAGAAGTGATATGGTAGAGGACTGATAAGGAAGGGGAGGAAAAGTAGAAGAGTTACGTAAGTGAAATGGAGGCCGATTTATAGAAGGAAAAAAAGACCTGCAAGTTGATGAAAAATTGATTTAAAAAATAGGGAAAATGCAAAACAGAAAAAGAGAAAAATCTTATATTGAGAAAATGAGCAAAAATAAAGCTAAGGGCAGAGAAAAAAAGAGGTTTGGAATCTCCTCTGTGGGAAAAAAGTTTGTTGAAAAAAGTTGATGGGACATGTGAGGTGGGGGATAGAGAGAGAGAAGGGCTCACAACTAGCCAGATCCAGCTGGGAACCAACTATCCCAGTTTACATCATGGTGGGTAGCTGTAGGTAAATCCATCAAGCTGATACCGTCAAGGCAGCAACATGCAAATGGTACAAATATAAGGTAGATAATTGGCGGCTCACCCCAAAAACAGAACAAGGAAAAATAAAAAATGAAATTGAAACTCTTGAAAAAAAAATAGTAAATTTTTGAGTTTCTAGATGAAATTGTTGCCATTTATAAGATAAAATTGATTGGAAAGTCTAATTGATTATGTAACATATAGTTTCATGTGAATAATATCTTATAAAAGATTAGTGTCCACATCAAAGAAAAAGGCTTTTTTATGATTTAATAAAGAATGATATACATACATAAATGATAAACCTGTGCTTTTCACCCATTGTTTGAGAATTTGCAATGGTGTGCCCAATTATTGATATCTTGTTTGAAGTAGACAAGGAGTAAGACAATAATTTTGTGCTAAAAACGATACTACTACTATTTACATTCCAATTGCTTGTTGATTTTATCACCTTTTTTTTATTTTCTTAAATTTCTTACCTTCTCTTTTTTAGATTTTCTCATTGATATCTCAAAAAAATAAATATATATATATAAATCACGTCAAATATTTAAAAATAATAAATAAAATATTTCAATCTCACATTGAATAAATAAAAAAATTAAATGTTACAAATGATAATAAATTAACATTTTTAATCTTACAATTCATGTGCGCGAATTTAAAAATTTTATCAGATCTTGAACTATATATAATACTAAAAAAGGACTTTCTCAAATGACATAAACCTTTAATCACCAATCAATTTGAAAATTAAAAATTCTGAACCGTTTGGGTGCTCTTAAAATCAGGTGAGTGAAGAACAAATATTTGAATTTTTTAAAAACAAAAATCTAATCAAAGGGTTTTACTGGTCCTACAGAAAAGCAGCCCACGATGGCACACACTTCCCAAATGTTACCTATTTTTCACAAAAAGCCTGTACCAGCAGCAGCTCTCTTTTGCTCGATCGATGATGTTTCGACACGACTCACTTTGGACAGAACCAAAATCTAGGGATGTAGCTCTGTCCGTTCATTTTTATTAATTTTTAATTAATTTCATACGTACTGATTTTGGACTCTGAGCTTCCCACCGAAGCTCTTTAATATTAATTTGTACGATTAGTATACAATTTGTCTAAACTACCCTTTGATTCCACATTACATGTTCAATGTTCATAGCGCAAATCCGTCTTCCAAAATATAGGCCATTGTGATTCTCATCAGCCTTAGCGCAAAGAGGAACGAAAAATTTAGAAATTTCAATTGGAAAAAAAGTTGTGCTTATGATGAAATAATACTATCTTTTAGCTTAAAAGTTGGCAGCCAAAACAGTAAACTTAGACAAGAAAATATGCTAATCACAACATTTTATGGCCCCAGAACTCGTCACAGGGCGGTGCTGCTGCTGACTTTGGCAATTAAAGATAATGCAAGTACAAATCAATTATTCATTAAATGTTTAATAATCCTTGATGGAACAACTTGGCTAATTGCAACTCAGCCTATTTATTTGGATTATTGATTATACGATAAAATATATAAGATTTAGTGCTTGTTTTGTGTGGGTTTTTTTTTCAATTTTTCTATCTCTTAAAAACAAAAATAAGACCAAATATAAATTTTGAAAAGTTAAAAAAAAAATTTCAGAAAAAGCTCATGTGATGAGCTTTCTTTTATCTTCTTTTAAAAATATAAAAAAAAAATTATTTTTATTTCAAAATATCTTCATCTGTAAAATATAATTACAATATTATTATAAAAAATACCCTCTATAATAATTTTAATCAAAATTATAACTTATAAAAAAAACTTATAAAGAAAATTTACTAAAAAACTTTAACGTAATTTTAAAAATTATTACTTTTCATAAAAACTTCATAATACCTTTTAAACTAGAAAAAAATCAAGTCAAATAAACTCTTATAGTCTTTTTACTATTGATTCTTATTTTACAATTAATTATTTAATTAAATTATGATATTTTATATTTTAAATTAAATAAAATACCAAACATTCCATACTGATCGATACGAAATAACTTCTTTTTATTATTACTTAATTCGTTCAGATAATTAAGTAATTGTATGTTTTTTTATTTATATGTATGAAATGTCATTATCTTCGGTTGAAGGTTCCAGTTAACTTCATGGTGAAGAAATAATTAGTGCGTAGCCGGCCCAAAGACGAAAATGAATGCACTGGGTCTTTGATGCCGAAATTCGTTGGTTTTAGACAGATTGGGTCAGCTCCCTAAATATAGTTGATAAACTGCTTTTGTTTTTCTTTCCGCTTTTTTTTTTTTCTTTATTTCTTTCTTCTTTTTTCCTCTCCCCTCGTGCAAATTCGCTAGAATTTGCCTAGGTGAAAAATCAAGTGTATCGTGCATGTCTCAATTCCTAATGACAATATGTTCACTGTTATTGTCTTAATGCAATGAAACTAATTGAATATAACATTTAAAAATGCTTCCATCTACTTTTGACCTTCAAAAGTGTTTTGTTCAATATAAAGATAACCCTTTTTTTCTTTTTCGTTGCTTCTCTTTTTCATGCATTAACTATATAGTATTAACATGAAATACTTATTTGAAAGAAAGGGAGCAAGCTTTCCTAAGTGAAACCATTTGACTGAAAAACGAGAGGGGAGAAGAAGAGGTTGGACCGTTGGAGGCGTAAGGTTTAGTTTATCTGGGCTTTTGCGAGTTTCGAGACCCAAATGGGAGGAAGATCCAGATTGGGGTTTGTCGCTTGGAACTTTATCAACTGGACTGAGCCCAAGGCATTCTCAAAGACACCAAATTGACAATGCTTGCCCTACTAAAACTGAGGCCACTGCCTTGCTCCAAACAGACACCAGATCAAGTGTAGCTCTGTATCAGTTCTGTGTCCAATGATAAGTTTCCTATTTCTGAAATTACTACTGAATTTGCTTTTGACATGCATGAGGGGCAACTGGCACCCAATGCTTTCCCACTTGAGAAAGAGAGGTAGGTACTTGCACGGCTGCACCGATCCAATGATGCTTTGATTCTAATAATGAATTTGCTTTAGCATGCAAAGGGTTAATCCCATATCATTGTGAGCAAGATCAACACTCGTAATGATGCATTCATACTTTAGTTGTGAGTGTTTTGGATTTGCCCCTTCTTCTTTTTCGACATGGCACCTTTTCAAGTTTGCCACTTTGGTCGGCCTGCCCTCACCCTGCCCCCGAGATAAAAAAAACCCAGTATTTTACCCTGCTTCGTTTCCACATACATACCTTCTTTTCCCCTTTTCATCTGCTTTCTATTTGAGGTGGCTTGGATGGAATATGTTACCTGATTGCCTGGTGGATGTTTTTGCAAATTTGTTATGTCATTATCAATGATTTAAACGTTCTACTATTCTTTTACAGATACTGATGAGTTGGAGTGGAACATTGTCCTTAGGAAATTCTCTGGTATAGATTAAGTTTTCTTTTCTCAAGTTGCTCTAGTATTCCGCATATATTCACTTGGAAAAGTGTCACTCTTTGCAGCAACCATGTTTAGTCTTAGTATCTTTTGGCAACTAAAATAATAATAAATGCACCTTCATCTGCACATCCAGCAGTACCATCAATGCAGATACTAGTAATATAAGACTTATTCGACTAAAAAAGCAGCAGCAGCAGCTTTTGAATGAACAATAAACGTTTAGGTTTAACCAATGGATGATGATAAATATATTCGCTAGCTTTTCTTCAGTGTTGGGTACAACTACAAAGTTCGGGGAGAACGGGACAATCAATGGTGGAGTTAAAATTTTGTGTTTGGGGTAAAAATAATGTTTATAAAATAGTTATATATTAGAAATTTAATGTTGGATAAAAATATAAAATAACTTAGATGAAAAAAATTTATGTGAAATTATATAAATAATTCCAAATACTTGTTAAGTACAAAATAAAATATTTTTTAATAACTATTGCATGTTAAGATTGGATATCTTTAATTGATGTCAACTATCTTTTATAAAATTGAAAACATCTATTATTGAATCAATGTTAAAGTATCAAATGATTTATTTTTCAATAAAAATGATTAATAATTTTTTTAAAAAATAATCAAATATATTATTATGAGTTTTATAGCAAAAAATGTATGATATGATATTACAGTAAAAATTGAAAGAATCAAGACAAGCCAAAACAATTTGTTAATAAGGAAGTAAATTTTTAATATTCTCGTTTTCTTCGATACTTGACAAAGCTCAAAAAGTATAGATACCTTATTCAAAACCTGATTATAAAAAAAATCAAATTTGAATAAATCCAATTGATAGCTTAAATATATATTATCATTTAAATCATCAGGGTAATATTTATTTATAATGTTGTAAATACTTTCAATATCAAACTATTCAAAATCATTTTGAGAGTTCAAAGATTTGTCAAAAATGAATAACTCTATTACATTTTCATTAAATCTGAAATTCAATTCTTACAAAAATAAATCTATTAAAATTAATTATTGATTAATTGTTGTAAAAGATATCATAAAACAAAAAAATATTATAAAAGTAAAATTTTAAAAACATAAAATATGTTGAAAAAATTTTAAAATTTTTGTAAATGTAAAATTATAAAATTTTAAAAAATAAAAATAAAATATAAAAAATTTTAAATTGTTAGAGGACGAGGGCCCACTAGCTCTCCTCCCCTACGCCTCTGGGTATAATCTGGGTATTTGGTCCTCAATGTGCAAGATGCCATGGCGAGTTTGTTCAACTTAATTTTGTATACCCAATAAAAGGTGTGGATAGGGATTGCCGAATTGAGGATGACTGGTTGTTTTGACAATTTCATCCCATTTCACGCTTTGACTGATATTACTGCCTTGGACGTTTGGTGAGCCATACCTTCCTAAATTCTTATCTGTACAGAGCCAATGATTAAGGCCTGCTCTTGTCGTAAATAAAAGTAAAACCTGAAAATTTCAATTTTCAACCATGAAACTTGGTCACGAAATGGTTTGAGTGGTGACATGAGTAGCAGAACATGACGTCCAGGAAAAAAGGAAAGAGTTATGAAGAGTCAAAAGCTCGTTGCTCCATCAATTCAGTTCAATTCAATCCAATCCATTCCAGTTTTTTCTTTTTTTTTTGGTTGAAACTTTTCATAGGCAGGCGGTGGCCCCAGAAAATTATGGAATGGTATTTATTAGCCAAGTGGGCCCATGGAAGCATGAAGACTCGGTTAGTTTCTCTACATCATTGCACGGCACTTAAAAGGATTAGGTTAACCGGTGGTCCGGTGTTTATAAACGTTTTGGGTGGTGCAACTATTTATATGCTCTCTGCTGCGTTGGGCATTTGCAGCAGTGTGTCAGTCATTTTTTTAATGCAAGTGTTTACTTAAATTCACCCCTCTGCGACTTCTGCTTGTCATTCTGTTTACCACTTTTCGGTTACGACTTGTCAACATTTAGAAGTCAACCGTTTGCCATTCACATGCAAAAATTGCACAACGGTAAAAAATGGGTTTACCATTTTTAAAATGTTGTGAATTATTTAAAAATTTTAAATAAATTATTTTTATTACATTTAATTAAATTATTATATTTTATTTTAAATTAAATATAATTATAATTAATTATTATTATTTAATTAAAATATAATTTATTATTTTTATATTTACGTGATATTAATATAATATTAAAATAAATAATAAAAATATTATATTATTATATTATTATATCATGTTACATCACTACTTACTATTACATTATAATAACAGGAGACATAGATTGACATAAAGCGTTATGATTCAAAAAAAAAATATAACAATTTTGTTGAACAAAAAAAAAATTATTTGAATTTTGTTAAATAATTTAAGAGTTTTTTAAGATATTATATCTTAAATATCTTACTATCCATAATTAATATGTTATTATTTATAAATCATCAAAATATTTTACCTTTACAGTATAAAGTAACTATATAAATAATAGGCAAAAAATTACTATTAGTATAAAATGATAAATACAGATTTGAAACAATGATTAAAAAATTGGGTTTCTTCCTTTAAAAAAAATCAAAAATAAAAATTAGGTTTTTTGAGAAACCGCTTGAAAATAAAGCAAGTCAAACAAAAAGAGAATTTGGCTTTAATATATTTTAAGCCTCTTAGCTAAACTTGCACGAATAAGTTGAGCAGCCAAAATATTTTCACTTATAATCATTGGGTTGTATTAAAAGATTTATATTTTAGAATATTCAATTATTTTGACTTGGGATGATGATTTTGTCAAAGCTTATCTATATTTCATCCAAAAACATGTATTTCAAGTTGGAGAATTGGATGGCTATTAATGCCTCAACGCCTTTCCATAATTCCAATTTCGAAACACTTTAATTATTTCTTCGAGTAATTCAGAAATAATTAAGCGCTTTCAATTCGTCGTGGCAATAGCTTTTGCCAGCTTGCTTAGGCACCGTCCTCGAGAATCATTTTTTTGGGTCACTTTCTCTTTATTATGTCTTTTAATAATTTTTTAAGTAATATTTAAAAAGATATTTGAATTATTCAAAAAACTTTAAATAATTTTTTATTCTTTTATCTTTTCCAATCAAATCTTTATATTATTATTTTTAACCAAATAAACACTTATTATTAACAAAATGTCACTTTTATTATTTTATGTAATATAAATTGACATGATAGATTAATATGTAATAATAAATAATGACGTGACATGTTAATAAAATATAATAATATATTTATATGATATTTTTATCTTCTATATTAATATTGTATAAATATAAAATGATAATTAACGTTTTCACCTTCTACATTACTTAATTCAAAACAAAATAAAATTTTATTAAATATAATAAAAAATAATCTATTAAAAAAATTTAAAATAGTCAATATATATTTTAAAACATTATGCATTTTTTTTGGAGCTTATGCTATTGACTATTTCCTTTGAATCCAACCATTAGATTGCCCACACCTTGCAAGCCAAAAAGAGTCGGATTATCCGAATTTTCTTAGATTCTATTTGATAACATTCCAAATTTGATTTTTTCTCAATTTGTATAAATATTCGAATTTAACGATACAATTAGAGTAATGGATTTAGGAAGCTTGTTATTTTCGCACAAAAAGACAATTCACGCATCTAATTTTTGTGCTGATATTTTTTCTCAAAATAAAAGAAAATTTGTGGTCATATTTACCTAGATTTGAGATTTTTTATTGAATGCCATAATTGATAATTTTTTTATAATAAATATATTATAAATTAATAAATGCCATCGTGATATTTTACTTTCATAATTGATTCATAGGTGGCTTGAAAATGTAAATAAATAATTACTGAAATTTAATCATCCAAACATTCTTTCAAGACGCCTTTCACATTGTTTTCTTTTTCTATAATTTGAAAACAATACCCCTTCATGAAATGGAAGAGGCGTGAAGCATGCAATAAAATGTGGCTTTTTCGATTTTCCAATCATCATTTAATGGTACCCACAGTAAATCTTAAAAAGAACAAAAAGAGGAAAAGCAAGGCACCTGCCCTTTGATTAAAAATTAAAAGAAACTCATTAAAGAGGAAAAGAAAAATAAAATAAAAAAACAAAAAATAGTCAAAAAGAAACACACAAACAGAGAAAGTTTCCCCTTGGAAGCATATATTCGAAATCCACCACGTGCCTAATAAATAAATACCCCATCTCGAAATAGTACCGTATTTATTTACACACCGCCAGTAACTGAATCATTACCCAATTACATTGCCAGCAATCTCCTAATCGGCTACTGTTTACCTACCGACGGCAGATTCCTCATTCCATGCACTCCTTCCCTCTCCTACCGCCACGTGTCCATCACAAATCCCCGGGTCCCACCTTCCCTCAATCTGCTCCTATAATAATCCACCTTTCGTCTCTCTACTCTTTCTCTCTTGGAAAGTCGCCAACAAATCCCGCCTCTCTCTCTCTAAATTCGCCGTCGTTTACTGGGCGAATTTCTAAGTTATTTTTTATTTATTTTAATTTACAACCAAAATTCTTTTTTGTCGATTTTGTCAATATTTTATCCGTTACAGTTTCCAAGATCGGTTAAAATTCTGGTCAGACGCATTTATGACCGTCCGATCTACCTCGTGATCCGTGACGCCAGAACACAATTATTAGTAATTTTTCTCAAAAGAGGTACCACTCGATTTTTTTTGCTCTTCTCTTTTATTTTTTTCTTCATTCACAGGTTAAATTAAAGAAAAAACAGGTAAAATTCAAGCACCTGAAAATTTGGACTCTTCGTTTTTATTTATTCTTGCTTGTTAATGGTAATGCGGGTTTTGTTTAGGTTCGAGCGGGTACATTGATGCGTTTTTTTATTTTAATTTGACTGATCGATCGGGAAGTCAGATCATCAGCGGCGGCGCCTCGATTCTTCGTGACGGAGCGTAGATGTCAGGGCCACTCGATCGATTCGCTAGGCCTTGTAAGTTAATTTATTTTGTTCCTCGCACTGATTTTACTAATTCTAGGGTTTCATTGTAGCTTCAGTTTGGTTCTTTAGAAAAAATTTGGTAGTGCAGATAGAAGGAAGAGAAATTAAACTCGATTCAACAAAAGAAGAACGGAATTCCATTCTTGTTTAGGTTTTGTACATAACATTGGAATAAACAGTATTTTCTTTTTCTTTAATTATTAAATTTTCTATTTATTTATTTTCTTCATTTCTGTGTCTCTTATTTTGGTTATGTTTTTGCCTTGCCTTTTTTATTTTTAGTTTTAGGGTTTCTGAAGAATTTTCAGAAATAGACGTGAAAATAAGAAAACAAATTTGATTTTGATTTGTACAATTATCTTTCTTTCTTCATCTGAAAGATCTTATTACGTTACCTGGTTGTAATGCTTTGATAAATGCTCCGCGGCAGGCTTTGAGGGGTTTTCAGGTAGCGATGAGAGGAGAGAAAGGAAATCTGATTTCGAGAACTCAGAGGATGAAAGACGGACAAGAATTGGATCCTTGAAAAAGAAAGCGATAAATGCATCTACTAGATTTAAGCATTCTCTCAAAAAGAAGAGTAGTAGAAGGAAAAGTGATGGCCGTGTCAGCTCTGTATCAATTGAGGATGTTCGTGATGTTGAGGAGCTACAAGCTGTTGATCAATTTCGACAAGCATTAATTATGGAAGAACTGCTTCCAGAAAAACATGATGACTATCATATGATGTTGAGGTGCTTTCCTTCTCTTAACTTTATTTCATATTCTTGCTAATATTATTCACTATTGGATAATTCTTTTTTAATACCACAATGCAAGTTTTATTGGTTCAGTCCTCTTGTAAAGGTTGCAGCGGGCAGCCTTATTACTGAACATTCTATCTATAATATATATTAATTTCCATAATAATTTGTAAATGGTATGGTTCATGGTTCACTGATTTGGCTTGCTAAGGGTGACCAATAAGAAGTATAAGTCTATTGGTCGTGCTTGTTGCTTTACTTTTTCAACACATGTTATATTTGCTTTCTGCTTGCTGACAGCTTGAAGCCTTCTGCATCATTTCTGGTGGACTCCTCTTTTTACTTGCCTTGCCAACTTTGAATCTTTGATAAGTAGTAATTAGTTTCTTGCCTTATATGTATGTAGGTTCTTGAAAGCAAGGAAGTTCGATATAGATAAAGCTAAGCACATGTGGGCAGATATGCTCCAGTGGAGAAAGGAGTTTGTTGCTGACACCATCACGGAGGTAACTGTATATAATAATTTGCCTGGAATAGTTTTGGTTGTAATCCATGTTTTTCACCGCATTTATCTATTACTTTTTCAGGATTTTGAGTTCAAGGAGTTGAATGAGGTTTTAAGGTATTACCCTCATGGTCATCATGGTGTTGATAAGGAGGGAAGACCTGTTTATATTGAAAGATTGGGAAAAGTTGATCCCAACAAACTGATGCAAGTTACAACTATGGATCGGTATGTAAAATACCATGTACGGGAGTTTGAGAAGGCCTTCACAGTGAAGTTTCCTGCATGTACAATTGCAGCAAAGAGGCACATAGATTCAAGCACAACAATTTTAGATGTTCATGGTGTGGTATGTTTCTTGTAATCACATGTTGCCTTTGCTGATACCTGAATATTTGGCTAGCCAACCACTGAAATTTTTTTTTTCTTTCCGTCTATTTATTAGGGCTTTAAGAATTTTACAAAGTCTGCAAGGGACCTCATTATGCGACTGCAAAAGATTGATGGTGACAATTACCCTGAGGTCTGCCATCTCAATGTGCTTGCAGGATGAATTATGAAATCATGCTTCTGTCAGACTTTTATTTTATTTTTTATGTTGACCCAAACTTCTATGTTTTGGCCTTTTAAATTTTGCAGACTCTTCACCAAATGTTTATCATCAATGCTGGACCTGGGTTTAGGCTGCTGTGGAACACTGTAAAGACATTTCTAGATCCCAAAACGACTTCCAAGATTCATGTATGTTAATACTTTTCTGCAATATTTCGAAATTAACAGTACTTTCTTTTTTTGGCTTTTGACTTCTCATACCATTTCGTGTTGGTGATTTATAATTACGCACGTATATTTTGGATTGACTTTAGGTTCTTGGAAACAAGTACCAAAGCAAATTGCTTGAGATTATTGACGCTAGGTAACTGTGCTTAGAACTTTCATGACATGATGCATTATCTTTATCTTTATTTTATTCCATTTTGTTTTTGTTTTTTTTTTTTAAATTTAATATATTCTGCTCTATATTGCCTCATTCTGTCTAAAGGCTTATGATGATTCTTAAAATCCATTCAGTGAGTTGCCAGAATTTCTGGGTGGTAGCTGTACATGTGTGGAGCAGGGAGGTTGCCTTCGATCTGATAAGGGGCCTTGGAAAAATCCAGAAATATTGAAGGTGATAAACTGGCCTTGGTATTTGCTATATGTTGTTAATGCTGTTATTTTCAAGTGCTTCATCAGCATACTTGTTTCTAACAAAGAAACACTTTGTTGCTCATGTTTTCTCTCAGATGGTTCTTAATGGTGAGGCACGGCGTGCTAGACAAGTTGTAAAAGTTTTGAACAGTGATGGGAAAGTTATTGCTTTTGCTAAGCCACAATATCCAATGGTATATGATCTTTCTAACTTTCAATGGTCCTTGTCTATTCCGGCAAATTTAGATATTCCTGTTTTGAGGTAAGATTTTTGCATTATCTCATTGCTTATTGTGTTTTGTGAAGCAGCTGAAAGGTAGTGATACATCCACAGCTGAATCTGGATCAGAAGCTGAAGATATTGCATCCCCAAAAGCGATGAAGAGTTATTCTCATCTTCGGCTGACCCCTGTTCGTGAAGAAGTGAGTTTTTGACCTTTCAATCTTTAATAGTGGTTAGGATGTTGAATTACTTTGTTTGCAGTTGATAATATATCAGATTACATTCATTATAAGTAATATAAATTGTTGGATAGGTAGAGATCCTAACATGGAATTCTGCTGAGTATCATGATGACATAAAAGGGTACTTCTGCATTACGCACCTTATTGGGTTTTACACCCAAGTTTAGTCATTGACATTTTTGTGCAAAGTAGCTAATCCTCTTGTTTGGCTTTGTAAATTATTCAGGCTAAGGTTGTTGGGAAAACAAACTATGCTGCTAACTTCTCAGGCTATGATGAATATGTTCCCATGGTCGACAAAGCTGTTGATTCTAGTTGGAAGAAGCAAACTGCCCTCCTGAGGCCTTCTGCTTCCAAAGGTTAATAAATCTAATGTTATATACTGTGTTACTTTATAGATGCTGCGTGTCGTCTTAAAAGCTTGTACTGGGACAACTTAAAAACACTATTTTTATCAGATGTAACTTCCTTTTTTCTTATATACGTGAAAAGAAGAAGGAAGTTTTGGGTTGTCACTAACATACAAACATTTTTCAATGCTTGCTTAGACCAATTACAACATGATTAAGAAAATGAAATGCTATTTTGCAATTCAGGTACATTAATGTTGCCTGAAACTCCTAAGACCCCAGAAGACATTCGTGCACGGATTTTGGTGACTGTTATGGCTTTCTTCATGACACTTTACACTCTCCTCCGCTCAGTAGCATGCCATATAACTAAAAAGCTTCCTGACACAGTTTCTGATCATTGTCAAAATGTTACTCAACTTACCCCTGATGCAACTCAAAAGGAAGAGTTTCGCCCCCCTTCTCCAACCCCTTCTTTTACTCAGGCAGATCTTCTATCTTCTGTGCTCAAGAGGTTGGGTGAGCTTGAGGAGAAAGTTGATACATTACAAGCAAAGCCATCTGAGATGCCTTATGAGAAGGAGGAATTGCTGAATGCTGCAGTATGTCGTGTTGATGCCCTAGAAGCAGAGCTAATTGCTACCAAGAAGGTATTGTTGGCAATATTTGTTTCGTCAACTGATTAATTACTTCTTTTATCAAGCTTGCAAGGCTTCTCTCTTGCTTTCATTTTGCTGAAAATTTCAATTTTTTTTTGCATGTATGTGCTTTGTTGAATAGGCTCTTCATGAAGCTTTGATGAGGCAAGAAGAATTGCTTGCTTACATAGACAGTCAAGTGGAAGCCAAACTGCGGGTACTTTATTTCATTGGTTTTACTATTGTTTATGTAACTTTCATAGTTGTTATGCTTAATTTTTGATGGTTACGTCTGATACAAATGTTTGTATTCTGTTGTGGTGGTGACTGATATTCCTCTGTTTCAGAAAAAGAAGTTTTGCTGGTGATATGCATTGCTGATCGAGAGACTACAAATACCATTTCCGTGTTTTGGTTTCATATCTGTTTTACCGTTCAACATACAACAAACCTATGTTGATCTTCTGGAGGGTATACAGTTGTAAGCAATATAATTGTCTGTCTGATGAGAATCAAATACGAATCCTATTGCCCAGAAATGCACAAGAACCATTATGGAACTGTGTTTCTGTTGGCTCATTTCATTTCCCTTCTGTCTTTCCATGTAATGTTTGAAATTGCTGCACTTCTTAGGTAAAGGGTTTTATATATATGTTGCTTTTGGAACGTTATTGTCAAAAGTTTGGTTTGCTGAGTTTTAAACTTTTATATAACGATTTCCATTTTGTAAGCCCCCTAATGAAGACCTGGCTTGTGATGTCAGAACCTGGTTTCCAAGGGTGAAACTCAGCTCATTTTTTGCTTTAGTGTTCAACATACAATTGTAAAAATTAAAATGTTATAACCAACTACAAGGTTTTAATCTCTTAAGCAGGCATTGATGGAAAATAAAAAGAAGGAATGATATTAAAAAGATGAACTGCATTAGCAGATTATACTTACACGTGCACGTGCAACATGCCTTAGGTGGTAGTAATCTTGGTGGTAGTGGTATAATTACTTCCTGATGTTAGAAGCCTAGACACTAGGATCTGGTCAGCAGAAACTTGAGAAAGGGACTGATTTGATCGGAAACATCTCCAATCTTTTCTCTGTAGCCAAGATTTCTACTGTTCTTTTCTTCAATCTTATTGCCACATTTTTAACTTTTTCAGAACATTACAACCAAAGCCAGCCAAGACCTCCACTTCTCTAAATTTATTCAACATATACACAAAAAAGGCCAAACTCCATAATTTATAGGGTCTTGGAATCGAATACTTTTACAAAGCAAAACAATGTTCAAAAGAAATTCGTCTGTGGGGCTGAATATGACCAACGCCACCCATGTCAAGTTCGCCTTACCAGCGGAATGGATTCTGCAAACACAATCCAAGGAAATGAGTTGTGAAAAACACCTCTATATATAACTATAGTTTGCATGATCTTAACTAATGAAGCAGAGTATAAAATGTTGATAACTTACAAACTTCTTCTTTTTCTTCTTCTTGTTGTCGATGTAGGTTTGAAGCTCCTGCTGTTTACTAAGGGCTTCCTCAAGTGCCTGCATAAGCAAGGAAGGAAACAAACAATTAAGAACTTTTATACTCTTGGGTTTCCTAGCTGTGCAAAATCTTTTATACTTAAAGCATCTAGCTATCTGTTTCGAGGGTTCTTCAGGATTTGAGTTCCAAGATAACCAAGCTGGACGTATGTACCTTCTTAGCTGCGGATAGCTCTTCTTCCAGGGTGCAGACCCTGCTTAAAGCAGCATTCAGCATCTCCTCTTTCTCGGGTGGCATGACTGCTGGTTTCCTGATGAGAACACTCACCTTCTCTTCCAACTCAGCCATACGCTTCATCATGGAAAAGTAGTCAGCGCTAGTGATAGGTGGCAACTGACGGGTATGGCCTGCGATCATTGGATTAGCATAGTAAACTTGTCCACCGTACAAGGCAGCTTCACTTAGTTTCCGGGGCATGTTGCGGGACAGGCGAACCATGGTTACTACACCCATAACGAAGGCCATGATTCCTCCAAAAATGTTGGTGCTCATTGCTTCAGTAACCCTGCTATCATCCTTCACAGGGTAACAATCTGCAGTTTTAGGCGGGAAAAGTGGATAAATGAATGGTGCTATTTCATATTCTTAAACTCAAGATCATTTCTCTGAATGTAAATCAACTTCAAAGATTAGATTCATGTACTCAAGGAATAAGCCCTTTAGCAACAATATCTACCTTCGGACGTGGCAAATTTGTTATCTCCCACTGATTTAGGCCAGGAAGCATCTACACCCTTGTCAACCATGGGAATAAATTTTTCATAGGCATAGGAATTCTGGCACTTTTTCTTGATAGGAGACTGAAATATGTGACGACAAAGTACTTGCTTAACAAGTGGGATTAAAATTGACAGAGAAAGTGAAAAGCAGAAACTGCAATCTGTCCTGTTAAAATAGTTGCTAGTTCACAACTCCTAGTTTGAAAAATTTATAATCGACTATGTATTTAGCTGCATGAATCATGATCTATCTCGATGCAGGCTTTGGCATGGCATGATATTGACAAAACTTACTTCAGGAACAGGAGATAATGGTGGATTCTCTGCATGCCATTCTGCAGTGTCCATAGCTGGTTCTGCGTCAAAGGAATGCCTCCTCTTCATGTCCAGAACATCAAAGAAAAGGTTAGGCTTGTAATTTATAGAGACTAGATATTGAGGCCTGGGATAATTTGTGAAAATTGAAATGGACAGAGCCATGGCTAGGAGTAACTACCTCTCGGCATGCTTTCTCCTCAACGCCCGAAATATTTCTCCTTGTGCACTTAGCCTCGCCATTTTGAACCATCTAGCTCATCAAAATGAAGTACTCCATCAATTTATAATTCCAAGAATAATGAAAAATAGATATTACACTAAACATCAATCAATCATTAGGTGAATACCTTCAATATTTCAGGATCCTTCCATGGACCCTTGTCAGAAGTCATGCAGCCGCCTTTGTCAGCACAATTACAGGTACCGCCCAAAAACTCTGGCAGTTCACTGTTGAAAAAAAAAATGTTTGAACATCATTATGAGAAACTCTTCCCCACCAAAAACTGATAGGACATTAGGCAGGTTAGCTTTGGTCGACAGAAACAGGAATGGATTCGATTGGTCAAGAAGGCACTCACTTAGCATCAATTACTTCAAGCAATTTGCTCTGGTATTTGTTACCCAAAACCTGGTGAATATAGCATAAAGTTGTTTAGCAAAATTTTTGGTATCACAATCTGATCTTGTTCAGGTAAATTAGTGATTCATACTTACATGGATTTTTGCAGTGGTCTTTGGGTCAAGGAACGATTTAACTGTGCTCCATAAGAGCCTAAATCCAGAGCCAGCATTGATGATAAACATGCGGTTCAGAGTCTACAATATAGAAATATTCAATTAGCTTCATCTTGACTGAAAAAACTTCATGCTAGAAGTAGACCAAGAATCTCAGGGACACATTAGTTTGATCTTATGGAGTTAATGAATACCTCAGGATAGTTGTCACCATCAATTTTCTGAAGGCGCTGGAGGAGCTCTCTTGCAGCCTTGTTGAAGCTTTTAAGCCCCTGAAAGTTCATTCATGGTGTAAGAATTGAAAGTGAAATTAAACAAAATATGGAGAAAAAAGTATGAAATTCGCTCTATCTGAGTACATAAGCAGCAAATCTGAAGTCTCACATACCACTCCTTCTACATCCAATATGGTTGTGCTTTGACTGATGTGCTTTTTTGCTGCAATTGATGCAGCAGGAAACTTAATAGCAAAGGTTTTCTCAAACTCCTTTACGTGGTACTTCAGATAGCGGTCTATTGTTGTTACTTGAGTCAGCTTGTTAGCGTCAACTTGACCCACTCTTTCAATATATACAGGTCGTCCATCCTTGTCAACTCCATGATATCCTTGTGGGTAGTACTTAACTACTTCACTGTATTCCTTGAAATCAAAGTCCTTAACAGAGAAATTGAAAGAAGAAAATTCAGATGCGTTTATGAGAGAGGCAAATTAGAGAAAGTTGCACTGTATTGTGTGCAATATGGAAGCAGTCGTATTCAGTGTTTTTTTCTTTCTTTTCCTTTTTTTTTTTGGTAACCAATAACATTATATACCTCCATGATTGTGTCAGCACCAAAATCCTTCCTCCATTGGAGCATATCAGCCCACATTTGCTTTGCTTTGTCAAGATCGAATTTCCTGGCCCTCAGAAATCTGTCATCAACTAATGAGTTAGTGACCTAGATTTTCATCCAAAGTTAGCATGCAGCAGAGTAATGTAACACCATTCACATTGAAATTGCTCCATTTAGGTTAATTACGAACATCAGCAGTAGCGTTCTATTTTGTCTTATTTGTGGAAACTACGTTCATCCTGCAGTTAAGTTCCTTGTAACTTCATATACAAAGTTGCTAGGAAAATGGAAATGAAAATCTGAATACAGCTTTTCTGTTGAATTCCCTAAAATCGTTTTCGATCATATGAACTTTGACTTTAAAGCTTGTGTATTAACTTTATTTTCTTTGTCCCGATTAGTGACTACTAGATGAAAAAATCGTCACCTTAGCATCATATGATGATCATCATGTTTAGCAGGTAGTAGTTCATCTAAGATAAGTGCTTGGCGGAATGCATCCACTGCCTGTAGCTCTTCAGCATCAAGGTTATCCTCTATAGCAGCAGACATAACTCTACTGTGTCTCCTGGTCTTCTTTTTAAGAGAATGCCTGAACTTGCTTGAGGCACTGATTGCCTTTTTCTTAAGAGACCCAAGCCTTGTCTTCCTCTCATCCTCAGAGTTTTCTACATCAGATTTTTCGAGACCTGTTAAAATTGGGCAAAGAAGAAGCACTTGCAAACTCAAACTTTTATCGAGAAAGTAAAAGGAAAAGAAAGAATTCGTGTTATCAGTCCTAAACATTTCTCATCTCCTTGAAAACAAGTAATGATGTAGAATTTTCAGTTTTTAAACTAAAGTGTTTACAATCTGTACTTGTACAAGTCCAGAACTTGAGATAATTACATGTTACAAAAGAGATAACTATAGCGGTGGATGATTCTTGATAGATGTAAATGATAAGATTAGTGCTCATCTCTATTCCTATAAGAGTCCTGAAACAATATAAATCCAAAAACAATATCCCATTGCAATTTGCCATTTTAAGGTAATTTTTTTTTTTTTCGAAGGGCATGAACATTTTATTGATAGAGCTGGCAAGGGGGTTGCCATGATTGAACCATAACCAATACCTCATATGCATCTAAAGCATGAGTGTATAAATGAAAAAATGATTGGAAAAGCTGCAATATTTGTAGAAGACTCACCCGTTCGAGCTTGTCGTTCAAGAGGTAGAGACAAAGTGTCAGCCATGATTGAAATTTTTTGCAATACCGTTCAACACCCGGGTAAAGATGGGGCAGCAGGTTCAAACACTTGCACTCATACAAAGATGTTCAAAACTATTGCCCTTGCCAATTAGGTTTACACCTATAATCACATCCAAACATCAAAATAAGCCATTGAAATCAAAGGAAATACGTCTTCCCAATGTTTTTAAGGATTAGAAACATGATATGGGTGCAAAGGGTTGTCATATTTGCACATGTAAAGATCAAAACACATAACATCATGATCATATACCTACCAAAAAAAGGGAAAACAAGTATATGTATAAATGTACAATTGTAAGGGGTTGATGTCAAAATCAATGTCTATGGAGGCTCAAACAGATCAGAAGTTTGAACCATAGTTGAAGACCCAAGGACAGAAACTTGTTTGGGCAAGATGGAAGAGAAAGAGAAACATTATCTTACCATATGACAGGAAGTTGAGGGCTACTAGAGAGGAAGGGAGAGGTGTATATATCACCCGAATAAATCTCTCGTATAGGTGGCCCCTAGAACATGTCTATAAAAGCCAACAGGCCAGGGCTGACATTGACAGATTTAGTTCTTCAGGAGATAGATTCGTTTCAATGTTTACTAATCTTGACGAGGTCTAGAAAACCCTACAAAAACTTTTGTTTGAGTTTCTGTTAAAAGGGTGGGCAGAGAGTTTGGCGATATGCAATGCCGCTCCATTCAAACCTTTTTGACAGTCTTGTATCTTAACTAACTCATCAACCGACTCCACCCTATTTCCCGGCCGAATTTGCTAGCTACTTCATTTCTTTAAGTAAAATATAATTCCTTGTCATAGTCATGCACCATGTCTATATTAAGCAAGCGTCAAGTGAAATACATATATTCACATCCCATTTTGAAAACCATTGATCAATACAGTTGAATCTGTTATCTGAGTAGAGTATATTATTCTACGAATTGTTCCCCTTCTTACCTTTTGGATTCTTCCGTCTTTCAAAGAACATTGAGATCCCCGAATTGGAGAATCGGCATGGAAATTTGGGTTTGTCATTGTCTCAATGAATAGCAGATAAAACTTGGGTATTTGTTGTTAAGTTTCACACTTGTATGTCAATGGCTAGTTTCCAAATTTAAATCATCAATAAATCCTTCTTCAACCATGTTATCCGCCATTGTTTTACCAGGAATGGGTAACTTCAATGGTGGGATCTTTCAAAAAAAAAAAACAAAAAAATTCAGATGGTGGGGAAATATTTTAGATATAATTTTTTTTTTCTATTCTGTAAAATATTGATGATCACTATCATTGTATTATCCAGATTGAGTTGGTTGTTGAGGTTTGGAGGAGAAAAGTCAATTTGCTTAGTGGTGCTCCACTAAGAAATGCTCATCTTCTTGCTCCTGCTAAGTTGCTAACCAGCATTTCTTTTTTCATTTTTCCTTATCATGCTTCTAAGCAATTGAGACATATCCATCCCAAGACAAATTAGAACACGAAAAGAAAAGCTAGCTTTGCAAAAGATTATGTCAACTTTACATTAATCTACTCAGAAAATCCACCAAGCCATGATCAAAGGACAGCCTCTTCTTCAGGTTTTTTGGTACATTTTCTTTGATCATCGTCAAGCACTAAGAGGCTACATGCAAGTCACGAGTCCAATAATTTAATTTCAAAAACTTTGCCAACTGGCCAAAATTGATAAAGAAAAGGATTCACCAATGATTTGTTCTTGCTATGACAGATTCTTCTTTGCTAAAATTGTAGTGTAATGCTATAATAAAGGGAGATATTAGTTAACAAAAAAAAAAAAAAAAAAACCTAAACTCTAGGTCCTTAGAAGTCAAATTTGGTTGGCCTACCCCTAACAATTTAAACAAATTCATACTATTTTATTTACATATCCTCCATTTTTAACATAGCTGAGGTTTCAACTACTTAACTACCATATGATGCCTGGAAGTTAATGATGCTTTTTTTGGGCAGTTTGATTTGGTAGTAATTTAATTACTTGTAAATTGTTACTTATTTCACTTATAAAAGGATTATTAATTTTAATCTAAAACTTCTCTAAAAAATTCATAAAAAAAGCATAACGAGGAAGCCCAAAAGAAGTGCATGTATCTGTAAACACAAATTTTGTCAAAATTAAAAAATTCAGAATTTAATTAATGAAAAAACCTATTTATGAGTTATCATGATTTATCTCTTATTAAATTAAAATAATTTAGAGACAAATTCAAATAGACTTTAACTGTGGTACATGATTTGTTTTTGAAAATTTTTTAATTAGCTAATTTTTTATATATGGCATCTTGTAATTGGATAAAAAATCTATGGTATTCTCTAACGAAATGACTTAATTTTGATTTTTCTCTCTTCCAAAATTAATGGCTGATAAAAAATAATTACTATATAAAATATGTTCAAATTAGTTGTTGTACTTTATGGTTCACATCCATCTTATTGTAAATTTTTGTATTATCTTTTGTTAGAGAATGCAGTTCAAATCATTTCACTTGATTAAATCAAAGCAAAGTCATAAACTTTCTTCTTTAAATATAAAACAAAAGAAAAAATCCTGCATTCTGTACTGAAATAAATAGTGCAGCCCAACCTTGGGTGCTATTGGGCCAATATTTAAGGCCTTAGGCCCAGTTCTAGGACACAAATGAGCTAGCTGAGCGGGCCCCAATTATATTTACAATTACAAAATCATTAAAACCCTAATTGCAATTAGGATAATTATGAGAAACTTTCTCTGATTAACGCTTCAGTTCAAATTTCCTTTTTTTGTCAACGGTAAACCTTTCTTTTCTACGTTATAAAAAAAGAACTGCCCTTTTACTCTTCTGTCTAAAAACAGTCAGCAAACGAACATCGCGTCACCTTCTCCATCAATGGCGGCGGCTACTCACCTTCTCTCTCACTCCCCATCTCTTCCCAAAACCCTAAACCACCCTTTAACCCAAAACCCGTTTTCAAAATTCCCCATTTTGCCCCTCAAACCATCACAAAATGTCTTCAAACGCCACTCCCTCTCCATCAAAGCTGTCCTATCCCAAAACCCTGCCAAAACCCTCACCCCCACTTTTCAACACTGCTTCACAAAATCCCCAGATGGGTTTCTCTACTGTGAGGATACCAAGGTTCAGGACATCATGGAAAAGGTCGAAAAGAGGCCGTTTTATTTGTATAGTAAGCCTCAGATTACTAGGAATGTGGAAGCTTATACAGAGGCTCTTGAAGGTTTGAAAAATTCGATTATCGGGTACGCGATCAAGGCGAATAATAATTTCAAGATTTTGCAGCATTTGAAGAAGTTGGGTTGCGGTGCTGTCCTTGTTAGTGGTAATGAACTCGAGTTAGCTCTTCGTGCCGGCTTCGATCCAACTAAGTAATTCTCACATTGACCCATGCTTGGTTATGTTTCTCATTTCGATTTGTTTATAACTTTATGTTTCTGTTAGCTACTTCACATTTGGATACAAAAGGAAATACATTTCCGGAGATGTAGTAAAACACTTAATTTTTATGAATAACGAAATGCATTATTTTACTTTTATATTGAGCAATTATGTTTAAATGCGCTTTACATTTTAATCATTTGGTTTATTATTTATTGATTTCGCCATTGAATTTTTAGCAACTTTTTAGGAAGTAAATAGCAAATAGTAATAAGAAGCAAGTAAAAGAAGCAGCATCCAAACAAAGCCTTAGTTATTCGTTTGTTTGCACCTCAGGGCCCTATTAGAGTAGGGTCCTAGGAGGGGTGATCTGGATATGGTCTCACTTCTTGGCAGTTTTGCATAAAGTAACTGCTTTGGAGATTTGAGGTATGCTCTTGTGCTTCTCTGTGCTAGACTTTTTAATTATACTTGGTAATGCACCCATCATTACAATGCCGATTGATATTTAATGTATCGATCATGCTCAAAGATGTGCCAGGTCATGTTAAATTAGTTTTTGACTATTTGAGTAGGAATGATTTGGATGTTTTTGTTGTCTGTTTATTTAGTTTGATTTGGTGTTGATATCTAAATGTATAGGTGTATATTTAATGGGAATGGGAAGATCTTGGAGGATTTGATAATAGCTGCCCAGGAGGGTGTTTTTGTGAATGTTGATAGTGAATTTGATCTGGAGAATATTGTAGCAGCTGCACGAATTGCTGGCAGGAAGGTTAATGTTTTGCTTCGGATAAACCCAGATGTGGATCCTCAGGTAATGCTATAGCCGTAGTGTTAAGTGTTAATTAACTGGAAATTGTAATGTATATGATTTGTAGTTCTTTATTTTATAACTAAGAAAATAACTTTTTAGAACTAAATTGATTAAACTTGGTTTTGAGTTTACCATAGCAAATATAGGTACATATAAAATGGTTTAAAACAAAATGTAACTTACTTTTTAGTATAGTTATTACTTCATGTCTCGTCCCTTAAAAGCATGGACTTTAAATTATGATACAGGATTTTCTGATGGGAAATATTGGTTTATTGAAGTGCAATCAACAGAAACTTCATCCCATTCTTAGGACATCCAACCACCTTCTCAACCTCTACTATTTTGTCTCCATTTCCATGATGGCTCTTTTGCCAGTAAACCTCTTCATGTCTGCCTTTTTATTCAACCTTACCTGCTGGCATTTTTCTCTTGCACCAGTTTCATGTACCTCAAGAACTAGATTTTGTTCCTTAGCTTGAAATCCTCCTGCCTACTGCTCTCCATTCTCAACTTTCAAGTTGATGATCCATGATAGAAAGGTTAGTAGAGTTACTCAATACAATTGGTTTTTGGGAATGCAACTTAAACCTAGCTTTGAGGATTAACTTAATTCAAGGAGAAGACACTCTAGACACTAGAGAAAGCCATCAAAGACTTTAAGATTAAAGAGATGCTAGGAGCACGTTTTTTATCTAAGTTCTATATTGATGTTTTTATTTACTTTGCTTTTACTCTGTAGGTCCATCCATATGTTGCTACTGGGAACAAGAACTCTAAATTTGGCATTAGGAATGAGAAGCTGCAGTGGTTTCTGGATGCTGTAAAGGCACACCCTAATGAGCTGAAGCTTGTGGGGGCCCATTGTCATCTTGGTTCAACCATTACCAAGGTATCTCAAGTTCTCAACAACACTATGTTTATTTGATCTAACTTTCTGCAAATTTAGATCTGGTACAACAGAAATATTGAGGGCAGGTTTCACAGTGGTTAGTCCAATACTTTTCTGATGACCTAGTTGACTGATGCTAGATCAACCAGTACTTGTTGTTTGTTTTACAAGTTGTTTCCAAGATTCTCCTATCAATCCTTCAATTTGGTTTATTTTTGTATTCATTAATATGTTTGTCTTAATCTAGTAGACAAATTACACATCAATGCTATTGAGCCTCACACCTGTTCTAATTTGAAGCCCTTGTGTAATGTGTTCAGGTTGATATATTCAGGGATGCTGCAGTTCTTATGGTCAACTATATCGATGAAATCCGTGCCCAAGGTTTCGAAGTTGATTATTTGAACATTGGAGGTGGTTTGGGGATAGATTACTACCATAGTGGTGCTGTCCTTCCCACGCCGAGAGATCTCATTGACACTGTGAGGCTCAGGCTTCTGAATCCTGAATTGTTTTCATAACATTTGTGGCTTATTCATGCATGAATTATTTGGCTAGCTGGTGTGAGAAATAGGAGTGCAATAGTAGTCACACTTTGGCTGGGGCTGAAGGTGTTTACATAATGGTTTCTTAGTGCTTTACATGCTTCATTAGCTTGTATAAAGTTACTTCATGCCATAAATTAACCAGTGCTTCTTAAGTTTCAACTCATATGCTTTCTTGTATAAAATGTCTTTTATGTTTAAATAAAAAGGCTATAGTACTTACCATGGCCATCATCCTTGTTAGGCCATATATGAAGCATCAATAAACATATGTTAGGAGTGATAAGTTTGACTAATACTATTGTTTTGGCTGTGGTTGGTGTAGGTCAGAGAATTGGTCCTTTCAAGAAATCTTAATCTCATCATTGAACCTGGGAGATCACTCATTGCAAATACTTGCTGCTTAGTCAATCATGTCACTGGAGTCAAAACCAATGGAACAAAAAATTTCGTTGTGATTGATGGCAGTATGGCTGAACTTATCCGTCCTAGTCTTTATGATGCTTACCAAGTAAGTATAAGTAAACCATGTCCATCATGCAGCGTATTGATCCTTGAGATGTAAGACCCCTCCCCCTCCCCCTCCACCCCACCCCCAACCCTTTCTTAACTGTTGTTCAATGTCAAACTGTTTGTTATCTACTTTACATTTTATTATCACTAGCATCTTTGTTATTGGAAAATGCTTGGCCTTGGAATGAAAACATTATCAGCTATCAAGTTCAATTTTTGATGAAACCATGCAAATACAGTCAAAGTAAATTAGCAATCAGTTTGAAGAATGCCTCAGTTCTAGTTTGTGTTGAGTGAACTTGTGCCAGCGTAGTTGATTCTCGGCTATCAATCTCACCACCTTCACCTCACCTCTATTTAACCTATGTTGCAATGCAGACCTATTTAGTTTCTGTTTTTTAGTATTTCTTAAACTTCCTAAATATATGAATTGCTAATCACCCAAATCAAATTTTCATTGTGTTTTCTTAATGATAAAAATTTATATTCATACGGTCTCAATGGACCCAATTCATATTTGATTGCAGCATATAGAGCTGGTTTCTCCTGCACCTCCTGATGCAGAGGTTTCTACTTTTGATGTCGTTGGCCCTGTTTGTGAATCAGCAGATTTCTTGGGAAAGGAGAGAAAACTTCCAACCCCAGCTAAGGTATTGCGTTTTATCTATAATGGGACTGTTGGAGCATCAATTACTTTAGATGCATGATCAGGAGTTTTATTTTTGCAGGGAACTGGCCTAGTTGTGCATGATGCAGGTGCATACTGCATGAGCATGGCATCGACCTACAATCTCAAAATGCGCCCTCCTGAGTACTGGGTAACGAACTTTAACCTTGATTATGTTTATGGCAAGTTTGTTTTATATGTTGAGATCTTTATTCTTTAGTAGTGGTTATCTCATCAACATGATCTTCTTCTTAGCAACTAGTTTGTGTTAAATTTGTTTGTTAAATGAAAATCTCTGCATCATAAACAGATGACTCACCAAACAACTTGCATTAGCAAACAATTGTTAATTTCTGTAGAAAAAGGTAAATGGGAATTTCAAACTAATGTTTTCAGGTTGAAGAAGATGGATCAGTGACTAAGATCCGGCATGGGGAGACATTCGAAGACCACATGCGGTTTTTTGAAGGTCTTTAAGTTAATTAAAACATAGAAGCCAGCTTGTTTGAGGCTTGAAATTGGATCTGGCTTTGCAATCGTCATGGATATATTATGTATTTGAATTTTCATTTAACCAGCTGCTGAAGACTTTTTGTGGTATGATTTTATTTTGCTAAGCCTAGATGAGGTGGTAGTATCAGGGAAGAGGAACTTGCACAAAGATTGAATAGATGAAATCAATGCCTCCTACCCCACACCGTGCGTGGCCCCCTTCTAGTAGAACTAATCTTTTGACTGGGTAACAGAGGAGTGTTCTGCTGGATAATTTTTGGCCGTTCCATCTTTCTATGTGAGGGTGACACCCAGTAGGTCCCTTCTTTTTAACCACAAGAAACAGAAGGATTAGATTTTCAAAGCGGAGATGGCCCCCATGAGTGTGGGGCTTGAGCTACTTGATTTTCATGATTCAAGTTAAGGCCTCATGGGATGCTGTAAACTAAGACATAAACCCACCACCTTTAACTTATGTTTTCTTCCAAATAGAAAGAATTGGATTGGGGTTTCCACTGTTTGATATTGTTGTCAGATGCCTTAACATCGTCAAAGCAGTGAAAGCTACATTTGTTGGTAGTGATGGCACACCTAACGCATCAAAAGACCAAATTGTCATTTGTGTTGAAATTATGCATTCAAACTATTGCCATCTTCCTCGGGCAAAAGATAAAATTGTTGCATCAAGCTGTCTCACAGGTTGATTATGGGTTAAAGTCGACAAACTTTCAAGGGGTAATACTCTGTATTTGCTTGGATCCAACTTCATCTGTTAATGGTGATGGTGATATCTCTACGCATGGTGGGTTTCAGTTTCACTGAGGTATAACAATAATGTTGGCGTCTTGCAGTCGGATTCTCAAATCCACCCACAAATGGCAGCAATGAGCATTTGATGACGTAAACATAAAAGATGGAGAAAAAAGAAACCGCTCTCAAGTGGACAGAAGAGTGTGGAATAAGTGGAGAGAAATCAGAGAGAAAATAATGATGGATCATGAGCCCACAAAAGATATAATGTTTCTTTTTCCATTGGATTAGACGAGGAGGAAGCACAGACACTTGAATCCACGCCACCAGTTGTACATTTTGCATGCTTTTTAATAGACAGTGACCATTAGTTGACACACAATTAATGTTTTAGTTCGTTTGTCACTTCACAATTTCCTCAACTTTTTTTAAATTAAATATATTATTATTATTATAATAAATGCAAATAATTGGTAAAATTGTGGGACAGCACTTGCATCCCAGGATCCGTGCACAGATCAGAAAAAGCATCAAACTCTCTCATTATTTGATCAGTGGAAAATAAAAAAGAAAGAAAGAACAAACAAAGAGATGCCTTGGGAAATTTTTGTTTAAATGTGGCAAAGGAACAAACAGTGATGTTCGAGTCCTAGGTCTAAAATTATATGGAAACGTAAAGACCAAAGAGATGTCCCTATCAATTCTGTTTGGGAAAAACTATTTCTATTTCAGGGTCTGTTGTTGCTTGGCCATCGGGGCATGTTCCTCCTCCTCTTCCCCTAAGGTCCTTGACAGTTTTATAAGTATTATCAAATGGTTAAGATTATGCTAAATTATCCGAAATTAATCATTATACCTTATTAATCTCCATTCATAAATTAAAAATTATTTGTATAATATATTGTTCATATACCATATGATTTTACAACCTGTCACTTTATTGAAACAATATTATGGATTTTCCTTGGAAGAAAGGACCCTTTATTATACGATAATTCCAAGAGAAAGTTAGCTTTTCTAAGTTTCTAATATTAAATGCCGCCGAGGCATTTTATTTCCGTCATTATTGACAAAATACTATCGTCAGGATTCTCCTTGAAACCATCAAATTTTTTTTCTTTTTTTAATAAGATTTTATGCTGTCTGTATCAATTCACAAGGAAACTCTTTTTTTTTTTAAATTTAGATCATATCGAATTATATTTAATTTTATTTTTCTTCTTTGAAACATGATATATTGAAATATTCTCATCGTCTTTTGCGTTATTTGTTTTGTATTCTCTATGCATTTCAACACATAGAACTTGTTATTAAATAAAATTTTTTTATGCATATGTCGTAATACAATTAATTAAATATATTTTAAATGAGTTTGGCATATTTAAAACATAAAATTTTTATATCTAAACTATGATGAAACAATTAAAATACAAAACACTTTTATTCTAAATCTAAATTCATTTAATTTTGTATTGTATTTATATCATATTATTATGCCGTATAAAAAATTATCAAATTAGTTACGTATTTAAAATATAACTCATTATATATTAATTGAATTTATAAAAAAACTACTTCAAGATGTTCACCAAGTGCGATGAAGTGTTGTATTTTCTTTAATCATTTGGAATAGTATACATCTGCCACAAATCAAATATTTGTAGAAGCAATTACTACGTACCAATTAAGTCAAAGTGACCTCTTTTGTCTTTATGTAACTTTTTTTTGAAATATCTTTTTTTTTTTGTAAAAAAATGTGTATTAAATTCAATAATTATTTTTTTCATAGCAATTTTATAAAGAATTCATCACTTTAGAAGATATTTTAAGTTTTAAGGTACTTTTACGTATTTATGATGTGACATTCTATTTATGTTTAAATGTATAAAAATCATTAAAAAAATCTGTAAATTGAAGGAAAAAAAGGGGATATATAGCAAATTATGTACAAAGAATTAGCTTAAAATGGAATTATATAATTATCTCACGCAATTTACGAAATCCTTCTGGAGATGGTGACATGGACGGCTGAGATTGCATTTCCAAGAATTAGCTTAATTGTACTTCTTGAGTTGGAGTAATTAAGACGTTCAAGCAATTGCCAATTAATCTTTCATTAACCACCAAAAAACTAGAAGACACTGACAGCATCGCTGCCAAGTGGATGATCAGGATTTGATGCAAAGGACCCAATATAAGGATGACAAGTGGCATATCTTA
Source organism: Theobroma cacao (assembly GCF_053813885.1). NCBI lineage: Eukaryota > Viridiplantae > Streptophyta > Magnoliopsida > Malvales > Malvaceae > Theobroma > Theobroma cacao. The sequence continues at coordinate 4,192,025 of NC_142640.1, forward strand.
AGTGGTTGGCCATGAATTTTCCCGCCTTCTAGGCCTAGCACGCGGCTTTGGGTAGTAAATATTCTTCTTTTTTTTTCCTTTGCTTGTACTCTTTTTGGATAGCCGTTTCGTACGGTTTTGGGGCCTCTCAATACTCAGGCCTCAAGGCTCAAATTACCTTTTTACCCTTCCATTTATTATTTTTTCATTTTTTACTATATAGTAATATTTTCATCATCTTTTTTTTCCTTTTTAAATTACAAAAGGCAAGGTGAATTTGTTTAGCTCTTTTTCAAGAAAGTTTATCCTTTAATTCTTTAAAGGGGGGGTTTTTGGTAATTGTCTTAATACATGTTTTTATTTCCACATGCGAAATTTCTTTTTTTTTTTGGTCATTTGAATAAATAACATATGTAAAAGTTAGATGGCAGAATTGCTGAATTACACATCATCTCAATTGTATAATTAAACTTGTAAATTTTTAAAATTTAATTTTAATAAGAAAATAGAGAAATTGTAATTATAGTAAGTTGTAGGGAGATTTTTGTATTTTCACTTTGATAGCACCTGATTGAAAGTAATTTGACAAATGTATTCATAAAGCCATTTATTGAAACACGAAAGGGTAAAATAGAAAATAAGAGCAAAAGAGGTGGGCAATTCCAGGTGATAAAAACTCTGATATAGTCATTTTCTATCTATTTCCAAATTATTTCCATATTTAATTCATTAGATAATAAATACAAATAAAAAAAAGGAAATAATTATTATTGGTATTAGTAAAATACAGAGGGAGTAGCCTTGGCGGCACTCCGCGTCAACTGTGCTTTTTGGATTTTTGGCGTCTCTGTTTTTTTCTCCCCCCTCCTTCTCTCTCTGTATTAAAAAGTTTTGTTAGGGAAGAAAAGCGGTTTTAGCTCCTGGTTTTTTTTCCCTTCTCTTTCTCTATCTACCTACTAAATACTGATTCTCCACTCAGCTCTCATTTTTATTTCCCCCAACCAGGAAAAGACGAAACCCTAATTTCTCTGCTTTTTTTTTTTCATTTTAAAATTGTTTTCTTAGTAGCAGAAGGAGAAGAAGAAGAAGAAGAAGTTGTAGCAGCTTCACGGTTTCTGATCAGAGATTTTGTGTTTTTCCGTCTCAGATCGGTCGGTAACTTTCTTGCATTTCTTTTTTTTTTTAAATATTGAAGATTCTTTTTGTTTTGAATTTTTAAAACATGGTTTCAGAGAGCTGGATGCCTGGTTCCATGAACGTTTGGTAGAAATGCTTTTTTTTTTTCAAAAAAAAAAGAGAGTGGAATGTTTGGTAGAGGCGCGATTATCGATGAGTTTTGTTCGTTCCAACTTTTTTTTTTTCTCATAGTTTCGAATTTACTCTGGCAACTCTCATCTATCGTCGCCATTATCATTAGAAATGCATTGGAATTTCTCCCTTTGTTTTTTCTTGTAGAATTAATTCTTCTCTCTGGCTTTTTAAGATTTTTTTTCTAATCATTCTTATAGCCCTCTGGCTCTCACATGCATGGATAGTTTGATGCCTCTTTGGCCCTTAGAATTTTTTTTTTTTCGCTGTGAACATTTTTGTTCTATTAGAAGACCAGATTAATTTCTCAAAAAAAAAAAAAAAGAAAGGAGAGAGAGAGTGGCGAAAACTGGATTTTATCGCTGATTTTAGTGACTCTTCTGAATGTTGTGTAAACAGGGTTGACATTGATTACAGGTTGTTTTCATTTTTAAGAAACGGCTTTTTTTTTCACTGATTTTCTCTTGGCTAAAATTTTGGTTAGTTTGAGTAATAAAAATGTAATAATATGTTTAGTAGGCTTGAATGCTTGGAAGGCTTCGTTTTGGATTTTAATTGTATTACTTTAATGTGTTAATGTACGTGTTTATGTATTTTGATTTTTGACTTTAATTATGTTTCTGATATAGGTTCTAGCGCAGTTCCGCAAAAATTGGCTGTGCGGTTTACTTTTGAAGTCTTCGTCATTGAATTTCTGTTCAGCTTTTGATTGATTATGTCTGCTGACATCATGATGAGCATTCCTAATGGCAACGGCAATGGCAACGCACAACCTGATCCTCAGCGAACTTACCAAGTTGTTGTGGCTGCGACTAAAGATATGGGCATTGGTAAGGATGGGAAGTTACCTTGGAAATTGCCCTCTGATCTCAAATTCTTCAAAGATGTCACTCTTACTACATCAGACTCTGGGAAAAAGAATGCAGTCATAATGGGTAGAAAAACATGGGAAAGTATTCCCCTTCAGAACCGGCCTCTTCCCGGTCGTCTTAATGTTGTTCTGACTCGTTCTGGAAGTTTTGATATTGCAACTGCTGAGAATGTTGTTATATGTGGAAGCATGACGTCTGCTTTAGAATTACTAGCTGCATCTCCTTATTGTCTTTCAATTGAGAAAGTCTTTGTCATAGGTGGCGGCCAGATATTTAGGTGCAGAACCTATTTTTTTACATGTTTTGTGTGATCTTCTGTTTCATTTTCCCTACTTTTCCTTATATGCAGTACCTTTTGATACAGGGAATCCCTTAATGCGCCTGGATGTGATGCTATCCACATTACAGAAATTGAGACAAGCATTGAATGTGACACTTTTATGCCTTCGATTGATTCCTCTGTGTTTCAGCCATGGTATTCATCATTTCCTGTGGTGGAAAACGACATTCGATATTGCTTCACAACCTTTGTTCGTGTGAGAAACTCTGCAGTTGAACATATCAGCCAGAACAGTGATCAGGTCTTTGATGATAAACCAGATGCTGGTAAATTTGAGGTAAAGAAGTTCTCTTTCCTGCCCAAGATGATTTTTAAGAAACATGAGGAGTACTTGTATCTAAAAATGGTTCAAGACATCATCTCTGATGGTAATCTGAAGGATGACAGGACTGGGACTGGGACTTTATCAAAGTTTGGTTGCCAGGTAACATGTAACTCTTAGTTGAAGTACTGTCTATTTTGCTTGAGGAAATAGGTGTCCATCGTTATTTTTTGATTTTTGATTGCTGATTAGTATACTTTTCTTTTTCTCCATATAATCCACAGATGCGGTTCAATTTGCGAAAAACTTTTCCTCTTCTGACAACTAAGGCATGTATATTATTCTTTTTGTTGTTTTTTTTAGAGTTTATTTACTGTTTGCGTTGTAATGGAGTTAGTTCCTCTGTATATTATTTTCAGTTTTAATTAGACAGAAATTGATTTGTTCGTATCAATTTGTCTGCAGAAAGTATTTTGGCGAGGTGTTGTTGAAGAGCTTCTCTGGTTCATCAGTGGTTCAACTAATGCCAAGGTAATGATAGCTTTGTTGGATGTCTTGAACAACATGCTTCATTTACATTGCTAGATATCTTTTATGCTCTGGCGGTATTAAAGTGGAGCTCTTCTTCTCCATCTTTTTAGTTGCACGTAAGTTCATTGAAACATTTTCTATTGGCCTTCAAACATTTTTGTCTTCCAAATGAACTGATCTGATTTACAGGATGGCTGAATTAGCAACTGCAGATTTTCTTTTGATATATTAGAGCTGGGGACTTAAGATTCAATTTTAAAATATTTGCACCATTAACAGGTCCTGCAAGACAAGGGCATTCATATATGGGATGGTAATGCATCCAGGGACTTTCTTGATAGGTATCTTTTGACATTTTTGCTATCAATTAGTTGTTGAGCTAAGTACTGTTTCACCTGTTGTTACTAACTTATATTTGTATGACAATATCAGTATTGGGTTGACTGATAGGGAGGAGGGTGACTTGGGACCTGTGTATGGGTTCCAGTGGAGACATTTTGGTGCTAGGTTGGTGGATTTTGACTTTTCCTATGCGTGGCTGGTGATTCATTTCTTTTTTTTTGGCAAAGATGTTTAAGCTTCATTTGGTTGTATCATGTGTTTTCCAGGTATACTGACATGCATGCTGACTACACTGGACAAGGATTTGATCAGTTGTCTGATGTTATTGACAAGATTAAGAATAATCCAAATGATAGAAGGATTATACTCTCAGCCTGGAATCCTTCTGATCTCAAACTGATGGCACTTCCACCTTGCCACATGTTTGCTCAGGTTAGTATAACTATTAAGTTGTGAACTTATGTTTGACTCTTTCTTTGGTAATTGAATTAATTCTTTCCAAATATGAACTTTTGCAGTTCTATGTAGCCAACGGGGAGTTATCATGTCAAATGTATCAGCGCTCTGCTGACATGGGATTGGGCGTGCCATTTAACATTGCATCTTATGCTCTCTTGACATGCATGATTGCTCATGTTTGTGGTATGTTGTCATCAAGACCAATTCTATATTGATGCATGATTGAATTGCTAGAATGAATCGTACTATATGATGTGTGTAATTATTTCTGACCAATTAGTGGCTGAAAAACTGTCTTTGGTACAACATCTGTTGGTGAATTACAGTGAGCTGCTGTGTATCAATGCACAGATGCCTGCACATTCAATAGGTTTATTGTGCTGGCAGAGGGTTCTAATTTTGCTTGAAGAAGCAAGACTGATTTCAATGACCAGTAATGGGTGGCTTTCTTGGATTTGTAGACTTCGCTTTTCTAGAGAATAGATAAAGAAATGAACCAAAAAGGGATAGAAAACAGATTTGATGCTAGATCTGTGATCCCAGCTTCCTGCTTCTCTCTAATTGATTAGACTACTGGTTTTCTCTTCTCCTAGATCTGCAATTGTATGCTTTTATGAAGCTATATTAATTGCTCTTCTTTTGTACAGATCTTGTTCCAGGTGATTTTATCCATGTACTTGGTGATGCTCATGTTTATACCAATCATGTCAGGCCCCTGCAGGAGCAGCTTCAGAAACTGCCCAAGCCTTTTTCAGTGAGTTTAGTGAATTAATCTTCAACACCATGCAGGGGCTATTTTTTGGTTTTGCCCCCACCGCATTTCTCCTAGAACGTTTTCTTACAATATTGGAATGCAGATTTTGAAGATCAATCCAGAGAAGAAGAATATAGATTCCTTTGTGGCATCTGATTTTAAACTCATAGGCTATGATCCTCATGAGAAAATAGAGATGAAAATGGCTGTATAGAGCTCTGTTTAGGTTAAGTAAACTCAGAGTCTCCAGTGCAATTCTAGGCAGCATCTTCTCAGTTTTGAGGTAAATTTATGATCCTACAGTTATGCATTTGATGATTAGTTTTGTCTAACTGGTCTCTGTTATGCCATAATTAAGTTTTGCATGCAAAGAAATTTAGGTTAAGGAGTTTACGGTGTACATCTGGATGCTTGGAGCTATACGTAGTTGGTATGCATCTTTGATAAGTTGTCACACAGATTCTCTGCTTGATGCCACTTATTCATACTTTTTTTTTAAAAGACATTGTAGTCGGTAACGTGTGCATATATTTCATAGTACAGTGGCTATATCTCATTGGATGTGCCAAATCAAATGTTGTACAAGATGGTGTTGGAAAATAGAATGCTTTATATCCTCTAGCAAATCATAGGTAAAGTTGTATTCCATAGTAAGTTCACTGCTTAGAGAAGGGGTTCATGCATGCTAAAATTTGTTGAGAAAATAGTTTCATTCAATGGGTCTTGGCATTTGACTTGCACAGCATGAAATTTTCTTTCCAGTTACAAGGATTTAGCTCCAAGAGATTGAGTCATGCGTTTTGATATCATTATTTCAGGGCCAGTTACTGGAGGCTTATGTTGATGTAGAGACTTATACCGATAGCAAAATAAAAGTTTGCTAGTTGGATACAATTCAAGGACGATATGTAGTAAGTGAGAATCCTTTAGTTCCACATTATTGTTGGTGGTTCTAAGGCGATTTAGGATACTGTATTTTCTTGTTTTTCAAGTTTATTTTTATTTTTGTCTCAAGTTTTATGAAGCAATCACTTTCTGAATTGCCAAACATGTTCTTGAACCAGACTGGATTTTGGAAGACTGGGTCTTTCACTGAAAGTGCTTTATTTTGGTACATCATTTTGATTCTAGTGGGTGAACTTGTAATCAGTTTTATTGTATTTTTGGTACAAAATCACTTATTTGGAGGATTGCCAAGATAGGACCGGTGAAATCACGGATGGAAAAGTTCTATCAATGGTGTCAAATCTGGAAATCTGTTTGTGAAAGAAAATGTTGGTTTGCCAATTTAATAGTTTACTGTTCTTATGAAAAATGATAATTTTTTTTTTTTGCCTTGGATGTGGTCAAAACCAGCTTTCAGTTGAAATCTGATGCTTTTTAATGATCAAGCTGGGACGTTTCCGGTTAAAAAATTGCCGCTTTTGCTGAAGCCCTTGGTGGTGTTAACAGATGACTTTCCGAACGAAAGAATAAAAGACACTTGAGAAAAATGAAACATGAATTCTACAAAATGGTTTAGGCTCTATGGAAGTTTACAAATTGCACGTGAAGATCAGATGCAACTCCACAGAAGATAAATAGCGCACAGGGCAATATCCAAGTGCCTGTATTCATAGCATTAACAACCCTCGTATATCGTCCAATTAAAAGAAACAAAAAACTTTGATAAAGGTTGAATTCAGCAATGGCGAATTCGCTAATAATCCATTGGGTTTGGTCTCATTGTGACGTGAGAAGATAATACCCAATTCTGTCAATGCTCCCTAACATCTGCTGCAGATCATTGTTTTGTAAGTCAATATTTCTGTCACCAAAATAAACATTCAAAGATGCTCAGAAATATGGAAATTGATCGACTTAATGGAGTTGTTACACTTGCATAGTAGGATGATTTCATGCCAAATTTCTGCTTACCCCAGAAAACAAAGTAAATAAGACATTGCTTGGTACATATATTAGGCTATTGTTTATCTCTCTCTTCAGAGTCTTATTCTTCTTCTCCCAGAAAACTACAGCGATTTACTGAATCATTAGTGTTTGTTGGTTCCCTCTATCTTCCTGTTTCTTGCTCTTACCTTGTTTGTCTTCTAGCTTGTCCCCACCCTCTGCTGCTTGCGCTACTCCTGATTGTGATTCACCAGCTTCAGATTCGGCTTCAGCTTCTCGACCTTCTTCTAGCTTGGCTTCAAGAAACTCGATTAGACCTCGTAGCACAATTTCAGGCACCTCGTCTTTCATCAGCTGCTCACCTACTTCTGCAGGGGTCACCTTCGATATCTCTAGCAATTCCTCAATCTCTAAGAAGAGCGGGTGCTCTTCAATCCAGAGGAAATTGGAAGCCAGCATTTTGAACCCACATGGAGTGCAGTAGGACATGTGGATGTGCACATCCATTCGACCAGGGCGCAGCAAAGCTGGGTCAAGCCGGTCCTTGTGATTGGTTGTGAACACTATAATCCTTTCATCCCCACAGCTTGACCATAACCCATCTATGAAGTTCAGCAATCCTGACAGGGTCAACTGATACTGATAGAAAGCAAACTGTGAATCTGTAGGTTCCATTATATTCATGTCCATTCTCAATGCAAAAAACACACAGCAACATAGTGTATGATGATATCTCATTATCCAAACACGTATTCATAATTCATTGCAATTTGATATGTCACTATCAAAACCTGAATTCCTTATGAAAGACGAGAAGAAATTTCCTGCTATAAGATATGCTGTACCAGTTATTCTTGCTCTAGCTTACCCCAAATAAATGGAAAAGTTACTCCTACATAGACTTTGAGAAAAGCTTCTATCTGAATTTGGGTGGTGTTAAAAATTTCTGATAATCAGAATCATATAAAGCATACACAAAATACAACGAATAAAAACACCCAATTATAAAATCAGGACGTTAGTATTTTGACAATGCAACATCGTCTTTTCAATTATTTACCTGAGGTACATGAATATGTCGAGAACTTTGTGCTGCCGCAGCCCTGGCTTGTGCAAGCCTATCCTGCAACTCCAGAGAACAATCAATATCCTCCACAACCAGTATTGATTTATTCCCAGTTGAAATCACCAACTTCCTGAGCTCTGAATTCCCTCTGATTTCAGTCAACTCCAAGTCATAAATATCAAAATTAAGATAATTGGCCATGGCAGCAATCAAGCTTGACTTCCCTGTGCCAGGAGGACCAAACAACAAGTACCCCCTTTTCCAAGCCTTGCCTACCCTCTTGTAATACTCCTTTCTTTTCACAAATCTCTCCAAATCCTCGACTATTTTCTGCTTCATCTCTGAATCCATTGCCAGGGTTTGAAAAGTAGCCGGATGATCAAGATTCACTGACTGCCACATATCCCCTCTCCTTCCAGGCATCCTCTCGTACTTCAAGGTAAATAATTTCAAGGTCTTCTTTTTCTCCTTCATTTCTTTTGCTTTGGCCAATATATGCTGCATATATTCGTTCAAGATCATTTCTTTATGTTTCTTATGGAAACTTAGCTCGAAGAACCGAATCTCGGATTTAACCACGGGGTTGTAAGGATCAGATCTTTGAATACACTTGGAAGGAATATCTTTTGAAACAAACCTCCACTTCACTTGAACTCCATTAAACTTATCAATGACTTCTTGATTCTTTTCAAGGGACAATGAAATCTTTCCTTCTTTTCTTGGCATGGTTACTCTAATTCTCTTCGTGTCAGGAGGGATTGTGGGCTCAAGATAGAGCTCTGCAGCCTTGTAAAGAAGGTTATGATTGAGATTATTATATTCTTCGATGACTAACGTGAGCTCTGAAGACAAAGAGGCAAGGAGATTCTTGATTTTCAAGAAAATGAAGTCTCGCAGCTCGTGAGGAACGAATTCTCTGACGACGGAGCGCACCAGCATGGCAGTGGCGGCAACTGATGCAGCAGCTGAGAAGATGACCTTGGCTGAGGGACCTTGGTAGGTGCCATTGAAAAATGAGGTGGGTATTGGCACCGAAGGCATTTTGTTAATTCTTAGGAAATTGAATAAAAAGAAGAACTGAAAAAAACAAAGAGAGAGGAAGGTTTGCCGAATCTTTAAGAGTAAAAAGAAAGAAGCTCTGGGTATTGATATGCTATCAATGTAAACATGAAGAAATGGTGTTGTGACAACGTTAGTAGGAAGCAAAGAGTGGAAATAGTAGGAGAAAACCTTCCCTGTTCTGATGAGGACAGGTGAGTCAAACGATACCGTTTTTGGCTCTTCTATTGGATAAACTTTCGCGACTATCAACAGCATCATTGACTTGCATTGCTCACCAAATAAAAGGTTCAAATTAATCAGTCAATCCAGGAAGCGATATTGATGTTCACGCTCCAATGTTTGTTCAGAAAAAAAGTAATTAGCGCGTGGCAACTCGTACTAGCTTTTCACAGTTGTTTTATAAACTTCTCATCACTTTCCTTACTTCCCTTTCCCACTCTTAACTTTGTTTAGAATAAAATAATATTTTAATTAATTGTGCGGAAATTCTTAACTCCTTATTGCCTATTCACACTCTCCACTAATAACTTAACATTGTAATTTTTAAAATTACAATCACTTAAATACTTCTTTCTATTAAAATTAAATTTTAATTAAATATATTAATATTTGTCTATTCACACTCCACAATATTAATTATTTATATTTTTGCTTACAATTTTTTATTATAATCGCAACTTAATAAAAAGAAGGTAAGAAACTCATAGTCCAACATGTAAATTTGTATAGCAAACTGGTGGAAATAATTTTAGAGAAAATAAATACAAATATCTTATACATTCAGCAATAAATAAACCCATTTAATTGGTTAACCAATTCTAGAACAAAGAAGGATATATCAAGCTTAATTCAATTAATTTATATTCAATCCCAAACGTAATCAGCTGTTTTGTCAACAAATAATATTATGATTAAACTCATATTTAAAACAACTAGACATACAGAATTTACTCTATTAAGTTATTAGGAGATGCTAATCACTTTAACAATGCGAGGTATTAAGATTTAAGAGACTTCCACTTGCACCAAACCTATCATCTAAACTTGCTCATGATAATCTAGGCCAATTTTCTTTATTTAAACATTCATGATAATCTTTTTTATTTTCTTTTTATTCTATCAATTTTCTACTCCAATTTAAACTTTGTGCGTCTCAATTAAAACAAATACGAAACAACTATCTAAACAAATAAATTTGAAAAAAAATTTATGTTGAGTAGAATTTCTAAAATAAAAAAATTTAACTCTAATTCCAAGCTATTTTGTCATTAGGACGAGAGATTTCATTGATTCAATTCCTTAATTTTAGATGGTATGTAAACAAAAGGTGAGAGTAATTGATATTAAATAGAAGTGTGGATAGATAAATAGTAATATACTTAATTAAAATTTGACCTAAATAACAAATTATTTAGTGAGGGTAATTTAAAAAATTTACAATGATAAGTTGTTAGAGGAGAGCGTTAATAGACAATTAAGAGTGCCAATAGCCCCACCCTTAATCTAATTGAGATTTATTTTTTTATTCAATATATTAAAAAAAGATGATTCGAATCTTATTTTTTAAATGAAAGTATGTGTATTTGTTATTGAAGTTTTAATTAATTATTGATAATGACAATTTTTACTTTTTTTATGTTATGTATAATATATATGAAAAAGAGACAGATCACATTAGCATATATTCAAGTCAATTTTATTTGATCTAACGTTTTAAAAAGCTTTTATTAAAAAAAATATTAAATAAATAATTATTCTTTTATTACGTTCAATTCAAATCAATTAATAGTTATCTAACTGTTATTAGTCAAAATATAACTTATCATTTTTATATTACGTGACGTTAGCACGAAGTGTGACAATATCATATAACCATGTCACTATCCATTATGCTTGGTGAATATGCAAGTGACATAAAAAATGATAAAGTAGTGTTTAATTAACAACATTTTTGTTGCACCTCTTTTAAAATTTTGGGATCGAGTGGGTTACTCATTGGGCCTGATCAGGCCAATAGAGTTTTTAAAAGGAAAAAGTTTTTTTCTTTTGAACTTTTTTATCAACTGAATATTTAGCTCTGTGCATTGCAAGGATTATAAATTAGTTTATTTATGATTTATCACAAGCTTGAATTTTCAGCTTCTTCAGTTTTCTTTGCTCGGAGGAAGTCAATTAGGCCTTGCTGTGCAGCTTCAGGATCCTCATTCTTTAGTAACTGCTCACCAACTTTTGCAGGGGTCACGGATATTTCATCCAGGAGCTCTCTGGCTGTGGAGATCAGAGGGTGATCAGTTATTCCAACATAATTGGCTGCTAAAGTGTTGAAACCACAAGGGCTGCAGTGTGACATATGGATATGAACATCCATGCGGCCTGGGCGTAACAGAGCTGGGTCTAATCGGTCTTTGTGATTAGTCGTGAACACGATGATCCTCTCATCTCCACAGCTTGACCAAAGCCCATCGATGAAATTGAGCAATCCTGATAGTGTAACCTATGGAATTAATAATAATAATAAAAAAAGGGGGCAATTCAAAAGCCTTAAGAAACAGTATAGAGATAGGATCAGGAAGAAGTTGAAATGTCCTTACTTGACTTACTCTGTTAGTCCTGAAAGCAGTAACAGGTCGTGGTTCAGCTTGTCGTTCTTGCAACTCAAGACTGCAATCAATATCCTCAACCACAAGTATTGATCGGTTTCCAGTGGCGATCAGTATTCTCCTCAGATCAGAGTTGGTTTGAATATCGGTGAGTTCTAAGTCATAAATGTCAAAGTTTAAATAATTTGCCATTGCAGCAATCAAACTTGATTTTCCTGTACCAGGAGGACCATATAACAAATATCCACGTTTCCATGCCTTCCCTACTCTTCTGTAATATTCTTTCCTCTTTAGAAATCTCTCAAGGTCTTCCATTATCATGGTCTTGAGCTCTGTATTCATCGCCAGTGTTTCAAATTTTGCAGGATGATCAAGGATTATTGGTTGCCATACTCCGCCTCCATGCCTCCGCATATAGTCGTACAAAGTGTAGAGCTTTAAGGTTTTCTTCTCTTCTGTTAAACAACTTGATTCTTTTAATATAAAAGGCAAGTAGGAGTTTAAAACCTTATCCTTGTGTTTCTTGTGGAAAGTAAGCTCAAAAGATCGAATTTCGGATCGGACCTTGTAAGTATGACCTTGAGCTGCCATGTGATTGGAGTCAACTTGTCTGGTAACCTGCCTCCATTTAAATTGAACCCTATCAAAAGTATCCATCGTTTCTTGGTTGTTCGCCATGGAAACAGCAAAGTTTGTCTCCTTTTCTGGCATGCTTACTTTATAAAGTTTGGTAGAGGGAGAGATTTTGTTTCCTAAATAGATTTCTGCAGCCCTGTAGATCTGGTTGCCTGTTAAACCATCAAATTCGTCGATGACTAAGGTTATCTGAAAGGAAAACGATTTGAAAAAGCCCTTTATATATTTGAACATATAAGCTTGAAGTTCAGATGGTAACAAGTTGCGGGCTACGGTCTGCATAACCATTGCTGAAGCAGCGATAGAAGCTGCTGTTGACACAACTGTTTGGGCAGAGGGCATGTTGTTTTTGGAAAACATGTTGGTGACCAGAATTTGGAATCGGTGAAGAGGATCTGAAGAGATTTCAGGGTAACCTGTGTTCTAGTTTCTTGTTTTGCCTTTATGATCGCTTAAATACATTTCACCCAGCCAAAAAGAATTGATTACTTCTGTACTTCTGGTTGATGACAACAAGAGCTTTGGCATTGGGAAAATTTTTGTCGGTTTAGTAGAAGAGCCGTCTTCGATTCTTCCCAAGATTATTCTTTGTCTCTATCTACTTGGTTTCATGCAAACAAACGAAAACGTCGTTCTTGTACACATTGCAGAACAATACAAAATAAATCTTAAAGTTTTAACATGATCAAGGAAGTTGATAAAGGAATTTGATTGCAGCCAATTGGTTCTCACGCCTATCATTTGAGCTGAGCCCATTCCTATGATTTGAATTTTATAAAAGTTGCAGAATTACGATGGTGGTACATTAGCATCTTTCCCTCTCCAAGTACTTCGCTCTCTTCTTGGCAAATCTCTCAAACAGATCATCCATGTTCAGGCCAGTGAAATGATTTTCCAGAAGGGATTCTGCAACTGCTCTTATAGTCCTGGCGACATTTTTGCCTTTCATACCATTTTGGCTCTTAGAATCCCAATCTATTTTATAAGTTTCAAGTCGCTGGATCTGAAACGACCCTTCAGTTTGAATTACGTGCCTCACTTCTTTTGGGGTAGGTGCATAATAAGGAAGATTGATGTGGTCCAGTTTTGCCTCTTCAATCAATCCCTGGATTAAGGTCATTACAAATGAACATGAGAAATGGCAGCAGTTACTCAAGCAGACTGCAAGCAATGAACAGAAAAGGAATTTGTTGAAAATGAAGGGCACACATTTCATTAAGCATCAGCCGTGTATATAGAGAACCGGTTGATGAGAGATAAAAGCTTTTTACAAGAACCAGCTATACAAACACTCGAGCTGGTATTCCTATATTCCAGGTGCATAGGGATCTGTAATAGATACCCTGACACAATAACAGACACTGAGCCATTGGAAACGGCCTAATTTGAAGATAAAAACAATAAAATCCCTAACATTTGGGAAATAGTAAATTCAGTGTCATCAGGATCATAATCAGGTTCATAAATGACTTCTGGCAGTGACCCTGAACCAAGTATTCTGTTATTAGTTGTCTCAACCAGGTTAGACTCCCAATTCCACTTTGCATTTTCATCAAACTTTATGTTTCTGGCCACTTGAACCTTTTTAGACTTCCGAGATTAAATACTCTGTATCCTTTTGCTTGTAAACTGTATCCGAAGAACACTCCTACCTCAGCCCTTGGTTCCAATTTAGACCTTTTTGCCTCAAGCGCATGAATGTAGAAGATGTTACCGAATATTCTAAGATGATCCACTGCTGGTTTGACATGGTGCCAAGCTTCATAGGGTGTCATTTTATTCAATGCCCTTTTTGGAAGTGTGTTTTGCAGGTAAACGACAGTATTGGTAGCTTCTGCCTAAAAATGCTTAAGCATTGATTTTTCAAATAACAAGCATTTAGCCATGTTTAACACTGTCATATTCTTCCTTTCACATGTTCCATTTTGTTGGAGAGAATAGAAGATGGTAAACTGATGCCTAATGCCTACAGCAGCGAAGAACTCATCAAACTCAACAGATGAATACTCTCCACAATTGTTTGTTCTGAGATTCTTAATTTTGCACCCTGATTCAAGTTCAACATGCTTTGAACTTCTTAAAAACAGAAAACACATCAGATTTAACCTTGATGAAATAAATTCAAGTCATCCTAGTGTAGTCATCAATGAACAACACAAAATACTTACTACCATTAAGTAATTCAACACTCATTGGACCACGAGCATCAGAATGCACAAATTCAAGCTTTTCTACTGTTCTTTTGGTGCTTTTCAAAGGAAATGGGAGCCTTGTTTGTTTCCCCAATTGACAAACTTCACAGATTTCTGAATGAACAAGTATAAGCGGCATTTTTGTCACTAACTTATCAGAATTTAATAATGTCATTGTTGAGTAGTTGCAATGTCCAAACCTTCTATGCCATAGCTTGGACACATCATAATCAACCTTCTCAACTGCATTCAAACCTACATGATGCCAACCTAGTGGAACACATTTATTCTTCATACTAACAGTCATCAATACACTGTCATTAGGCTCAGTTATAATGCATGCTTTGTTCTTGAACAGCAAGGTATAATTATTCTCAAGCATTTGAGCAACATTAAGTAAATTTTGACATGCTTGAGGCACTAGGAACACATTTTGAACATACCCGGTTCCATTTGGTGTAGTGACAGCAACAGTACCTTTGCCTACTGCCTGTAGGTACTTTTCCATCTCCAATCTCAATATTTGCACTCTTGTTCCTATCAGTGGAGGTGAACAAGGATGTGTTTGGAGTTATTTGACTAAAGCATGCCCTGCCAATTAACCATGTTTCACTAGACTTTGTCATATTGCCTTCTGAAGCCGTGAAAAGCAACTCCTCAGCAGGTTCAACTTCTTCTGAAACTTGAGCTTGCTAATTTTGCACATTTCCCTTGTTCTTGCATACTTTTTTCACATGGCCAAGCTGATTACACTTTTTGCACTTAACATTTGGAGTAAACCAAAAATATTTTTCAGCATGGTTAGTCTTTTTACAGTAAGAACACACTACATTTTTGGTTTTCTTAACCTGTTGCCTCTGATTTGAAGTAGCAGTTTTCTCTTTGTCTTTCTTTTCACTTGGAGACTTTCTATTTGAGTGGTGAAGAACAATTTTCTCTTTAAGCCTTGCTTGCAAAGCTATCTTTGTCCTTTCTTCAAGACTGATCTGCCTTCTTACTTCAAAAGCTTGAAAAGCATTAACTAACTCTTGTAATGTCATCATAGTGAGGTCTTTTGATTCCTCAAGAGCTGCAACTTTTGACTTAAATGTCTTAGGAATACTAACTAGCATCTTTTTCACAATTCTTGGATTTGACAACTCAGCTCCCAAAAGTCTCACTTGATTGACAATCTTCATTAGCTTGTCCACATAGTCCTTCACTGTCTCATCCTCCGTCGTCTTCAACACTTTAAATTGTCTTATTAAGTTCAGAACTTGCATCTTTCTAGTTCTGTCTGACCCTTGGCACCCCTTCTTGAACTTATCCCAAGCTTTCTTAGCTATTTCACAAGGCATGATTCTTGTGTATATTGTATCTGTCACAGTAGTGTGAATGTAAGACAACCGTATATCTCTTGGCCACTTTTTAACTATGCTGTCTCATTTGATTTATGGTGGGGTTGGTTCTCAGCACAGGAGGCTTTCCTCGTTCAACTACCTCCTAAAGATCGAAAGCTTTAAGAAAGGTTTTCATTTTAACTACCGAAACATTATAATTTTCACCAATGAAAGTGGTGGTGAAAGGGATGAAGTGCTACCACTTGAAGCCATGTTTTGATGAAGTGAGGGTTGCTTAGTTTTTTTGTGAAGGTTGTAAAGGTTTGCTAATAGGCCTCTAATACCATGAAAGCTATGATACAATGTTGAGTTTTTTAGAGGCTTCTTCTGGTATATACTGAATGCAAAGCAGTTAATATGTATGCAGCAAAGGGTAAGAGAAAACACTATGCTGTAACAAAGGTTATATGATGAAGAGATGCTGCAACAATGTGAGTTGTGCAACTGATATTCATTAACATGTTGATATATATTACAAACTTGCTAAGCAAGCTGTGAACAGTGATAATACAATTGATTACTAGCTAAAACATTACTTAATCAGTCACTAGGAGCATTACTTAGTCACTAGGAGCATAGGCATCATAATTAATTTTGACAATGAAGTGGCTCTCACAACACAAAACATCATGGCAGAAACCATTGATTAATAGCAAGCACCATGGAAGTTCTAATTCATGTGAAAGCAAATTTTGGTTTGCCAATTTAATAGTTTACTGTTCTTATGAAAACTGATAAATTTTTTTTACCTTAAATGCGGTCAAAACCAGCTTTCAGTTGAAATTTGATGCTTTTTAATGATCAAGCTAGGACGTTTCCGGTTCAAAAATTACCGCTTTGCTGAAGCTCTTGGTGGTGTTAACAGATGATTATCCGAACCAAAGAATTAAAGACGCTGGAGAAAAATGAAACATGAATTCTACAAAATGGTTTAGGCTCTATGGAAGTTTACAAGTTACACGTGAGGATCAGATGTAACTCCACAGAAGATAAATAGTGCATAGGGCAATATCCAAGTTCCTGTGTTCATAGCATTAACAACTTTCATTTATCATCCAATTAAAAGAAACATAAAACTTTGATAAAGGTTGAAATCAGCAATGGCGAATTCGCTAATATTTTTTTGGGTTTGGTCTCATTGTGACGTGAGAAGATGATACTCGATTCTGTCATTACTTGTCACAATGAACTTAATGCTCCCTAACATCTGCCGCAGATCATTGTTTTTTTAAGTCAATATTTCTGCTACCAAAATAAACTTTCAAAGATGCTCAAAAATATGAAATTGATCGACTTAATTGAGTTGTTACACTTGCATAGTAGGATGATTTCATGCCATCATTTCTGCATTCCCCAGAAAACAAAGTAACTAAGACATTACTTGGTATTTATTAGGCTATTTTTATCTCTCTCTTCAGAGTCATAATCCTCTTCTCCCGGAAAACTACAGCGATTTACTGAATCATTAGTGTTTGTTGGTTCCCTCTATCTTCCTGTTTCTTGCTCTTACCTTGTTTGTCTTCTAGCTTGTCCCCGACTTCTGCTGCTTGCGCTACTCTTGATTGTGATTCACCAGCTTCAGCTTCAGCTTCACGACCTTCTTCTAGCTTGGCCTCAAGAAACTCGATTAGACCTGGTAGCACAATTTCAGGCACCTCGTCTTTCATCAGCTGCTCACCTACTTCTGCAGGGGTCACCTTCGATATCTCTAGCAATTCCTCAATCTCTAAGAAGAGCGGGTGCTCTGGAATCCCGAGGTAATTGGAAGCCAGCATTTTGAACCCACATGGAGTGCAGTAGGACATGTGGATGTGCATATCCATTCGACCAGGGCGCAGCAAAGCTGGGTCAAGCCGTTCCTTGTGATTGGTTGTGAACACTATAATCCTTTCATCCCCACAGCTTGACCATAACCCATCTATGAAGTTCAGCAATCCTGACAGTGTCAACTGATACTGATAGAAAGCAAACTGTGAATCTGTAGGTTCCATTATATTCATGTCCATTCTCAATGCAAAAAAAACACACAGCAACACAGTGTATGATGATATCTCATTATCCAAACACGTATTCATAATTCATTGCAATTTGATATGTCACTATCAAAACCTGAATTCCTTATGAAAGACGAGAAGAAATTTCCTGCTATAAGATATGCTGTACCAGTTATTCTTGCTCTAGCTTACCCCAAATTAATGGAAAAGTTACTCCTACATAGACTTTGAGAAAAGCTTCTATCTGAATTTGGGTGGTGTTAAAAATTTCTGATAATCAGAATCATATAAAGCATACACAAAATACAACGAATAAAAACACCCAATTATAAAATCAGGACGTTAGTATTTTGACAATGCAACATCGTCTTTTCAATTATTTACCTGAGGTACACGAATATGTCGAGAACTTTGTGCTGCCGCAGCCCTGGCTTGTGCAAGCCTATCCTGCAACTCCAGAGAACAATCAATATCCTCCACAACCAGTATTGATTTATTCCCAGTTGAAATCACCAACTTCCTGAGCTCCGAATTCCCTCTGATTTCAGTCAACTCCAAGTCATAAATATCAAAATTAAGATAATTGGCCATGGCAGCAATCAAGCTTGACTTCCCTGTGCCAGGAGGACCAAACAACAAGTACCCCCTTTTCCAAGCCTTGCCTACCCTCTTGTAATACTCCTTTCTTTTCACAAATCTCTCCAAATCCTCCACTATTTTCTGCTTCATCTCTGAATCCATTGCCAGGGTTTGAAAAGTAGCCGGATGATCAAGATTCACTGACTGCCACATATCCCCATTCCTTCCAGGCATCATCTCGTACTTCAAGGTAAATAACTTCAAGGTCTTCTTTTTCTCCTTCATTTCTTTTGCTTTGGCCAATATATGCTGCATATATTCGTTCAAGATCATTTCTTTATGTTTCTTATGGAAACTTAGGTCGAAGAACAGAATCTCGGATTTAACCACCGGGTTGTAAGGATCAGATCCTTGAATATACTTGGAACGAATATTTTTTGAAACAAACCTCCACTTCACTTGAACCCCATTAAACTTATCAATGATTTCTTGATTCTTTTCAAGGGACAATGAAATCTTTCCTTCTTTTCTTGGCATGGTTACTCTAATTCTCTTCGTGTCAGGAGGGATTGTGGCCTCAAGATAGAGCTCTGCAGCCTTGTAAAGAAGGTTATGATTGAGATTATCATATTCTTCGATGACTAACGTGAGCTCTGAAGACAAAGAGGCAAGGAGATTCTTGATTTTCAAGAACATGAAGTCTCGCAGCTCGTGAGGAACAAATTCTCTGACGACGGAGCGCACCAGCATGGCAGTGGCGGCAACTGATGCAGCAGCTGAGAAGATGACCTTGGCTGAGGGACCTTGGTAGGTGCCATTGAAAAATGAGGTGGGTATTGGCACCGAAGGCATTTTGTTAATTCTTAGGAAATTGAATAAAAAGAAGAATTGAAAAAAACAAAGAGAGAGGAAGGTTTGCCGAATCTTTAAGAGTAAAAAGAAAGAAGCTCTGGGTATTAATATGCTATCAATATAAACATGAAGAAATGGTGTTGTGACAACGTTAGTAGGAAGCAAAGAGTGGAAATAGTAGGAGAAAACCTTCCCTGTTCTGGTGAGGACAGGTGAGTCAAACGATACCGTTTTTGGCTCTTCTATTGGATAAACTTCGCGACTCTCAACAACATCATTGACTTGCATTGCTCACCAAATAAAAGGTTCAAATTATTCAGTCAATCCAGGAAGCGAAATTGATGTTCACGCTCCAATGTTTGTTCAGAAAAGGAGTAATTAGCGCGTGGCAACTCGTACTATCTTTTCACAGTTGTTGTTTTATGAAACTTCTCATCACTTTCCTTACTCCCCTTTCCGACCCTTAGCTTTATTTAGAATAAAATAATATTTTAATTAATGGTGCGGAAATTCTTTAACTCCTTATTGCCTATTCACACTCTCCACTAATAACTTAACATTGTAATTTTTAAAATTACAATCACTTAAATACTTCTTTCTATTAAAATTAAATTTTAATTAAATATATTAATATTTTTCTATTCACACTCCACAATGTTAATTATTTATATTTTTGCTTACAATTTTTTATTATAATCACAACTTAATAAAAAGAAGGTAAGAAACTCATAGTCCTACATGCAAATTTCTATAGCAAACTGGTGGAAATAATTTTAGAGAAAAAAATACAAATATATTATACATTCAGCAATAAATAAACCCATTTAATTGGTTAACCAATTCTAGAACAAAGAAGGATATATCAAGCTTAATTCAGTTAATTTATATTCAATCTCAAACGTAATCAGTAATTTTACCAACAAACAATATTATGATTAAACTCATATTTAAAATAACTAGACATACAGAATTTACTCTATTAAGTTATTAGGAGATGCTAATCACTTTAACAATGTGAGGTATTAAGATTTAAGAGACTTCCACTTGCACCAAACCTATCATCTAAACTTGCTCATGATAATGTAGGCCAATTTTCTTTATTTAAACATTCATGATAATCTTTTTTATTTTCTTTTTATTCTATCAATTTTCTACTCCAATTTAAACTTTGTGCGTCTCAATTAAAGCAAATACAAAACAACTAGCTAGACAAATAAATTTGAAAAAAATTTATATTGAGTAGAATTTCTAAAATAAAAAAATTTAACTCTAATTCCAAGCTATTTTGTCATTAGAACAAGTGATTTCATTGATTCAATTCCTTAATTTTAGATGGTATGTAAAGAAAAGGTGAGAGTAATTGATATTAAATAGAAGTGTGGATAGATAAATAGTAATATAATTAATTAAAATTTGACCTAAATAAAAAATTATTTAGAGAGGGTAATTTAAAAAATTTACAATTATAAGTTGTTAGAGGAGAGTGTTAATAGACAATTAGGAATGCCAACAGCCCCACCCTTAATCTAATTGAGATTGATATTTTTTTATTCAATATATTAAAAAAAGACGATTCGAATCTTATTTTTTAAATGAAAGTAAATGTATTTGTTATTGAATTTTTAATTAATTTTTGATAATGACAATTTTTACTTTTTTTATGTTATGTATAATATATATGAAAAAGAGACAGATCACATTAGCATATATTCAAGTCATTTTTGTTTGATCTAACATTTTAAAAAGCTTTTATTAAAAAAATTTAAATAAATACTCATTCTTTTATTATGTTCAATTAAATTTTTATATTTTTATTTTAAGTTAAACAGACTTTTTGTAATTAATAGTTGACTTACTGTTATTAGTCAAAACATAACTTGTCATTTTTATACTACGTAACATTAGCACGAAGTGTGATAATATCATATAACCATGTCATTATCCATTATGCTAGGTGGATATGCAAGTGACATAAAAAATGATAAAGTAGTGTTTAATTGACAACATTTTTGTTGCACCTCTTTTAAAATTTTGGGGTCGAATAGGTTACTCTTTGGGCCTGATCGGGCCAATATAGTTTTTAAAAGGAAAAAGATTTTTTCTTTTGAACTTTTTTATCAACTGAATATTTAGCTCTGTCACATTTGATTGTTTCCTTATACAAACCCACTTCCAAGTTGTAACATGTTCAACTTTAAGTTTTTTTGGAGTAAACAATATGATACAAAACATGCTCTGCTGTGCATTGCAAGGATCATAAATTAGTTTATTTATGATTTATCACAAGCTTGAATTTTCAGCTTCTTCAGTTTTCTTTGCTCGGAGGAAGTCAATTAGGCCTTGCAGTGCAGCTTCAGGATCCTCATTCTTCAGTAACTGCTCACCAACTTCTGCAGGGGTCACGGATATTTCATCCAGGAGCTCTCTGGCTGTGGAGATAAGAGGGTGATCAGTTATTCCAACATAATTGGCTGCTAAAGTGTTGAAACCACAAGGGCTGCAGTGTGACATATGGATGTGAACATCCATGCGGCCTGGGCGTAACAGCGCTGGGTCTAATCGGTCTTTGTGATTAGTCGTGAACACGATGATCCTCTCATCTCCACAGCTTGACCAAAGCCCATCGATGAAATTGAGCAATCCTGATAGTGTAACCTAGGAAAATAATAATAATAATAATAAAAGGGGGCAATTCAAAAGCCTTTAGAAGCAGTATAGAGATAGGATCAGGAAGAAGTTGAAATGTCTTTACTGGACTTACTCTGTTAGTCCTGAAAGCAGTAACAGGTCGTGGTTCAGCTTGTCGTTCTTGCAACTCAAGACTGCAATCAATATCCTCAACCACAAGTATTGATCGGTTTCCAGTAGCGATCAGTATTCTCCTCAGATCAGAGTTGGTTTGAATATCGGTGAGTTCTAAGTCATAAATGTCAAAGTTTAAATAATTTGCCATTGCAGCAATCAAACTTGATTTTCCTGTACCAGGAGGACCATATAACAAATATCCACGTTTCCATGCCTTCCCTACTCTTCTGTAATATTCTTTCCTCTTTAGAAATCTCTCAAGGTCTTCCATTATCATCGTCTTGAGCTCTGTATTCATCGCCAGTGTTTCAAATTTTGCAGGATGATCAAGGATTATTGGTTGCCATGCTCCACCTCCATACCTCCGCATATAGTCGTAATTCAAAGTGTAGAGCTTTAAGGTTTTCTTCTCTTCTGTTAAACAACTTGATTCTTTTAATATAAAAGGCAAGTAGGAGTTTAAAACCTTATCCTTGTGTTTCTTGTGGAAAGTAAGCTCAAAAGATCGAATTTCGGATCGGACCTTGTAAGTATGACCTTGAGCTGCCATGTGATTGGAGTCAACTTGTCTTGTAACCTGCCTCCATTTAAATTGCACCCCATCAAAAGTATCCATCGTTTCTTGGTTGTTCGCCATGGAAACAGCAATGTTTGTCTCCTTTTCTGGCATGCTTACTTTATAAAGTTTGGTAGAGGGAGAGATTTTTTTTCCTAAATAGATTTCTGCAGCCCTGTAGATCTGGTTGCCTGTTAAACCATCAAATTCGTCGATGACTAAGGTTATCTGAAAGGAAAACGATTTGAAAAAGCCCTTTATATATTTGAAAATATAAGCTTGAAGTTCAGATGGTAACAAGTTACGGGCTACGGTCTGAATAACCATTGCTGAAGCAGCGATTGAAGCTGCTGTTGACACAACTGTTTGGGCAGAGGGCATGTTGTTTTTGGAAAACATGTTGGTGACCAGAATTTGGAATCGGTGAAGAGGATCTGAAGAGATTTCAGGGTAACCTGTGTTCTAGTTTCTTGTTTTGCCTTTATGGTCGCTTAAATACATTTCACCCAGCCAAAAAGAATTGATTACTTCTGTACTTCTGGTTGATGACAACAACAAGAGCTTTGGCATTGGGAAAAATTTGTCGGTTTAGTAGAAGAGCCGTCTTCGATTCTTCCCAAGATTCTTCTTTGTCTCTATCTACTTGGTTTCATGCAAACAAACGAAAACGTCGTTCTTGTACAGATTGCAGAACAATACAAAATAAATCTCAAGGTTTTAACATGATAAAGGAAGTTGATAATGGAATTTGATTTCAGCCAATTGGTTCTCACGCCTATCATTTGAGCTGAGCCCATTCCTATGATTTGAATTTTGTAAAAGTTGCAGAATTTGTCCAAGATGGTCATGCCTTAGTTACGGAAATTGCAATGGTCGTACATTAGCATCTTTCCTCCTCCAAGTACTTCGCTTATCTTCTTGACAAATCTCTCAAACAGATCATCCATGTTCAGGCCAGTGAAATGATTTTCCAGAAGGGATTCTGCAACTGCTCTTATAGTCCTGGCGACATTTTTGCCTTTCATACCATTTTGGCTCCTAGAATCCCAATCTATTTTATAAGTTTCAAGTCGCTGGATCTGAAACGACCCTTCAGTTTGAATTACGTGCCTCACTTCTTTTGGGGTAGGTGCATAATAAGGAAGATTGATGTGGTCCAGTTTTGCCTCTTCAATCAATCCCTGGATTAAGGTCATTACAAATGAACATGAGAAATGGCAGCAGTTACTCAAGCAAACTGCAAGCAACGAACAGAAAAGGAATTTGTTGAAAATGAAGGGCACACATTTCATTCAGCATCAGCCGTGTATATAGAGAACCGGTTGATAAGAGATAAAAGCTTTTTACAAGAACCAGCTATACAAACACTCGAGCTGGTATTCCTATATTCCAGGTGCATAGGGATCTGTAATAGATACCCTGACACAATAACAGACACTGAGCCATTGGAAACGGCCTAATTTGAAGATAAAAACAATAAAATCCCTAACATTTGGGAAATAGTAAATTCAGTGTCATCAGGATCATAATCAGGTTCATAAATGACTTCTGGCAGTGACCCTGAACCAAGTATTCTGTTATTAGTTGTCTCAACCAGGTTAGACTCCCAATTCCACTTTGCATTTTCATCAAACTTTATGTTTCTGGCCACTTGAACCTTTTTAGACTTCCGAGATTAAATACTCTGTATCCTTTTGCTTGTAAACTGTATCCGAAGAACACTCCTACCTCAGCCCTTGGTTCCAATTTAGACCTTTTTGCCTCAAGCGCATGAATGTAGAAGATGTTACCGAATATTCTAAGATGATCCACTGCTGGTTTGACATGGTACCAAGCTTCATAGGGTGTCATTTTGCTCAATGCCCTTTTTGGAAGTATGTTTTGCAGGTAAACGACAGTATTGGTAGCTTCTGCCTAAAAATGCTTAAGCATTGATTTTTCAAATAAAAAGCATTTAGCCATGTTTAACACTGTCATATTCTTCCTTTCACATGTTCCATTTTGTTGGAGAGAATAGAAAACTGATGCCTAATGCCTACAGCAGCGAAGAACTCATCAAACTCAACAGATGAATACTCTCCACAATTGTTTGTTCTGAGATTCTTAATTTTGCACCCTGATTCAAGTTCGACATGCTTTGAACTTCTTAAAAACAGAAAACACATCAGATTTAACCTTGATGAAATAAATTCAATTCATCCTAGTGTAGTCATCAATGAACAACACAAAATACTTACTACCATTAAGTAATTCAACACTCATTGGACCACAAGCATCAGAATGCACAAATTCAAGCTTTTCTAATGTTCTCTTGGTGCTTTTCAAAGGAAATGGGAGCCTTGTTTGTTTCCCCAATTGACAAACTTCACAGATTTCTGAATGAACAAGTATAAGCGGCATTTTTGTCACTAACTTATCAGAATTTAATAATGTCATTGTTGAGTAGTTGCAATGTCCAAACCTTCTATGCCATAGCTTGGACACATCATAATCAACCTTCTCAACTGCATTCAAACCTACATGATGCCAACCTAGTGGAACACATTTATTCTTCATACTAACAGTCATCAATACACTGTCATTAGGCTCAGTTATAATGCATGCTTTGTTCTTGAACAGCAAGGTATAATTATTCTCAAGCATTTGAGCAACATTAAGTAAATTTTGACATGCTTGAGGCACTAGGAACACATTTTGAACATACCCGGTTCCATTTGGTGTAGTGACAGCAACAGTACCTTTGCCTACTGCCTGTAGGTACTTTTCCATCTCCAATCTCAATATTTGCACTCTTGTTCCTATCAATGGAGGTGAACAAGGATGTGTTTGGAGTTATTTGACTAAAGCATGCCCTGCCAATTAACCATGTTTCACTAGACTTTGTCATATTGCCTTCTGAAGCCGTGAAAAGCAACTCCTCAGCAGGTTCAACTTCTTCTGAAACTTGAGCTTGCTAATTTTGCACATTTCCCTTGTTCTTGCATACTTTTTTCACAGGCCAAGCTGATTACACTTTTTGCACTTAACATTTGGAGTAAACCAAAAATATTTTTCAGCATGGTTAGTCTTTTTACAGTAAGAACACACTACATTTTTGGTTTTCTTAACCTGTTGCCTCTGATTTGAAGTAGCAGTTTTTTCTTTGTCTTTCTTTTCACTTGGAGACTTTCTATTTGAGTCGTGAAGAACAATTTTCTCTTTAAGCCTTGCTTGCAAAGCTATCTTTGTCCTTTCTTCAAGACGGATCTGCCTTCTTACTTCAAAAGCTTGAAAAACATTAACTAACTCTTGTAAGGTCATCATAGTGAGGTCTTTTGATTCCTCAAGTGCTGCAACTTTTGACTTAAATGTCTTAGGAATACTAACTAGCATCTTTTTCACAATTCTTGGATTTGACAACTCAGCTCCCAAAAGTCTCACTTGATTGACAATCTTCATTAGCTTGTCCACATAGTCCTTCACTGTCTCATCCTCCTTCGTCTTCAACACTTTAAATTGTCTTATTAAGTTCAGAACTTGCATCTTTCTAGTTCTGTCTGACCCTTGGCACCCCTTCTTGAACTTATCCCAAGCTTTCTTAGCTATTTCACAAGGCATGATTCTTGTGTATATTGTATCTGTCACAGTAGTGTGAATGTAAGACACAACCGTATATCTCTTGGCCACTTTTTAACTATGCTGTCTCATTTGATTTATGGTGGGGTTGGTTCTCAGCTCAGGAGGCTTTCCTCGTTCAACTACCTCCTAAAGATCGAAAGCTTTAAGAAAGGTTTTCATTTTAACTACCGAAACATTATAATTTTCACCAATGAAAGTGGTGGTGAAAGGGATGAAGTGCTACCACTTGAAGCCATGTTTTGATGAAGTGAGGGTTGCTTAGTTTTTGTGTGAAGGTTGTAAAGGTTTGCTAATAGGCCTCTAATACAATGTTGAGTTTTTTAGAGTCTTCTTGTGGTATATACTGAATGCAAAGCAGTTAATATGTATGCAGCAAAGGGTAAGAGAAAACACTATGCTGTAACAAAGGTTATATGATGAACAGATGCTGCAACAATGTGAGTTGTGCAACTGATATTCATTAACATGTTGATATATATTACAAACTTGCTAAGCAAGCTGTGAACAGTGATAATACAATTGATTACTAGCTAAAACATTACTTAATCAGTCACTAGGAGCATTACTTAGTCACTAGGAGCATAGGCATCATAATTAATTTTGACAATGAAGTGGCTCTCACAACACAAAACATCATGGTAGAAACCATTGATTAATAGCAAGCACTATGGAAGTTCTAATTCATGTGAAAGCAAATTTTGGTTTGCCAATTTAATAGTTTACTGTTCTTATGAAAAATGATAAATTTTTTTTTGCCTTAAATGCGGTCAAAACCAGCTTTCAGTTGAAATTTGATGCTTTTTAATGATCAAGCTAGGACGTTTCCGGTTCAAAAATTACCGCTTTGCTGAAGCTCTTGGTGGTGTTAACAGATGACTATCCGAACCAAAGAATTAAAGACACTTGAGAAAAATGAAACATGAATTCTACAAAATGGTTTAGGCTCTATGGAAGTTTACAAGTTACACGTGAGGATCAGATGTAACTCCACAGAAGATAAATAGTGCATAGGGCAATATCCAAGTTCCTGTATTCATAGCATTAACAACTCTCATTTATCATCCAATTAAAAGAAACATAAAACTTTGATAAAGGTTGAAATCAGCAATGGCGAATTCGCTAATATTTTTTTGGGTTTGGTCTCATTGTGACATTCTGGAAGTGCCTACCGATCTTCCAGCAGAGAAACTGCAAATCTTTTAGTAAGTCCTACGATTAACCTGAGATCAAGGGGGATCATGCATGTACTTATGCTGAATCAAAGGGCAAAAATATGAGCAAGCCAACATTAATCACATGACAATATCTCTTGCGTCCAAGAGAGAATATATTATTACTTTGAAAGTATACTAAGCATGATAGTGTGAGGAATTCAAAGCCAGTACTAGGTTTGTTACAGTGTTGCCATCACAGATATAAGTATCGACTTTACGTGGTTGTAGCGGTTTATGAATTTTTTTTCCAGACACGTTTCAACCTTTCAATTTTCCTTCTTTGTCAAGGACATAACTATGTTAATGTACTGACATTTATGTGCCTCCATGTACTCGAGCACATCCTCTTTAAACCTGTGAAACAAATCGTCCATGATGTCTTCCCCAAAGTGGCTAGCTAGTATGGGTTCACCAACCGCTCTAATGTCCTTAGCAATGATTGCTGCTCTTGCTGTCTTATCCAGGTTGCTGTCAGCTTGCTTTATGTAAGCGTCCCAATCCATATTGAAAACCTCAAGCCTTTGCAGAGTGAAGGATCCCTCTGCTTCAATCACTTCCTTAACTTCTTCTGTTGTAGCTGCATAGTACGGTAAATCGAAAGACTCCAATTTTTCTTCTTCAATCAAGCCCTGTAATCATTAATTTATTTACTCATAACCATTTATTTGTCAGTACTGATTAAAGAGGTCAGTTTTGATGATGTTATTTCCAATTGGATGCATGATGCATACTTCAATTAACAATATGAGGTTGCTGTCAATAAACTAAGCAACTGGCATTAGTTTAGTGGATGGGTTTAGTTTAATTTGTACCTCAGAGACCATTTCATTTAGTTTCAATCCAACAAATTCCCACATGGTAAGGGGATCATCGCTCCTGATGCTGCCCATGGTAGTTAGGAGCATACGGCCTCCAGGGACTATCTCATCAGCACGACACCTCAGAAACAGTGCAAAGTCTCTTTTGAATTGCTCCAAGTATGCTTCATACACATCGGGGAGGCTTGTTTTTGCCACGCAAATGTTTCCCTTGTTGGATGCAGCTGCCCCCGTTTCAGTACCCAACTCTTTGGGTGCCTGTGCACATCAATGGTTTCCCAGTTACTATCTTTGCAGGATATATTTCCCAATAATATTGGCTAAAAATGAGATTAGTGATTTCCAATTACTAGTACTGAGTTACGAAATATTTTGGCTGTGCATGAAAAGCATAGAGACAGAGATGACTGAAAGGATGCATTTAAAGTTGTGACCGTGGTAAACTGGTTTGGTTTAGTTTCAAAGATAAATCCAAACCAAACCGAAAATTTTGGTTCTTAACTTTTTTGAAACCAACCTAATTAAACCTAAATAATTTGGTTAGGTTTGATTTTGGACCTTAGAAATAAGCAACTTTTTTTTTCATAATTTTAATATTAAAATCAATTAAAATTTAAAAGAGTCCGTAATTCAACTTTGTATTTGACAAACAATTAAATTAAAGTACAAAACAATAGTCTAAATTATATGCTACTAATTAACAACCTACCTTGTAGCATCATAAATATAAATAAATAGTAGTACATATTATATAAGCTTGCAACATATTTAAGATATAAAGTTTACTCAAAAACTCTTAAAAAAAACCTTTTAATAGTATACATTTTTAAATTAAAAGAAACATATGTTTGTTACATATATATATATATATACACATGTTGAAACTTTTATATAAATATAAATATTATATATTCTTAATTTTGTTTTAGTTTTGGTTTTCAATTTGAAAATCAAACTAAAATCAAATTATTAAAATCAAATAATACTCGTCTCTAATTTAAAAAATATATATGCATATTTCCTCTTTACACTAGATGTTATGTAGAAGAGGTTGCTAGTAGCCTCATCCTTAATTAGCCAAAATTCCAAAGACCAACTATTTCACCCAAATTTTTGGTGGAGATTGAATTCTACCCTTTTTTGTTAATCGTTTTAATGATGAATCTTACTATTTTAGGAAGCCCAAATGAGAAAGGACATTTACCTTAGAGAGCCACATGATGGCATAAGAAGAATGAACAAAGTGCAAGCAGTTATCAGGAAAAAGTCTCCCATAGAAAGACCCGGGAGCTCCTGCTATGAAGCACTTGCCCAAGTACTCGTTTCCTTTCTCTCGGTCCAGCCTCTCATAAAAACTTGGCAATGACTTAAAAATAATGTTGAAATCATTTCCAGGAAGATCATTCAAGAATGCTTGCAAAGAAGGCGGGGCATACTTTAATCTTTGGCATGTTTCATCGATGATGTCTATGATCTCGGCAACCACTGAAAGAGTATTGGGTCCAGCGGAGCAACCTAAATCTGCAATCTTCAAGCACTCTGGCAACATTGCACAGTAAAGCTCTACTATGCTTTCTCCAAGTTTCGGCTTCACCATGGATATCACAGTTCTCTGGAAGAAATCACAGGTATTAGTTATACCTAAGAAAAGGCATAATATTGATGTAAATGTTCAACTTAATGAAATGAGACAGGTAGAGAGATCAGTAACTTGAAGAGAGGAATTATTTGCATAGCTGTCTTTTCCCACTCCCCCGTTCATGTGAAGGACTTGCTCTACCTTCATTGCTCTTCTCTTCTCTCCACACCTTGGTTGCTTTTGTGTGTGTTTGCATGTATTTATAGACACCTAGCTATACCTCCTTGGAGCATTATTCCACTTTGCATATAATTAAATAAAATAGGTCATTATCAAATTTAGAAAGTAATAATTAAGATTCTAATTGGGAAACTATATGTTAGTACTCCGTATAGGTAGTAGCTATACGTTAATTTCTAGTTGGGTGTGAATCAATAAAAAAACACAAAAAATAAAGTTGAAGGAATCACAAATCACTTGCCAATGCTTAAATTAGGATAATAGTAGAGAGGTATTCATATGCAAAGGATTATAGCAGAGAATCATTTAAATACCTATACATTCATATGCATCTGCAGAGGAGTACTCATTCTCCAATTAGTTAAAAAAAAGAGTCACATGCATCATGGACGATAGTGAATGAAAACATATATAAGGGGGAAAAAAGTCTCCAATATATTAAATTAAAAAATTGCAAAACATGTAACTTGTGCTAATAAGCCCTTGATTACGAGAAACCCAAGAACTTTGGTAGGTAGAAAATGATCTCATACAAGATTGCTGGTGTATATATGTGTGTGAACATTAGAACTAATTAAGTTGATAATACGTCATTTTGACAGCAAATTGAAGTGCAAGTTAAATTCTTCTTTGTCAAAGACATAGCTAAGTCGATGTATCATGTACTGACATTCATGTGCCTCCATCTTTGCTAAACCTCTGAAACAAGTCTCGTCGACTGCTCTCGCGTCTTTAGCAATTATTTCTGCTCTCGCTGCCTTATCTACGCTGTTGTGTCAGCTTTCTTTATTCAAGCATCGTCCCGATGATCCATACCGAAAGCCACAGTCTTTACAGAGTAAATGATCCCTCTGCCTTTGTCACTTTCTTAACATAACTTCTTCTGCAGTAGCTGTACATATAATATGGCAGTTTAAAAGAGTCCATTTTTTTCTTCTTCAATCAAGCCCTGTGATTATTAATTAGAAAAAATTATGAGAAATTGTCATCTTGATAACTTGATTTTAAAAATAACATATAAAATAAAATTAATTATTTTTAATATATTTAATCATGATTTGATAAAAATACCCTTAAAATTATTTTCAATAAATTAAACTATTTATCATAATTTCCCCATATCCATTTGTGTTTTCGATTTTTCTCTTATCATCTAACTCTCTCTAATTTTATCTCGATTTTGCTTTTCAGCATTCGTCTGTTGTGCTTTCATTTTCTCCCTCTCACACTTGCAAGACACAAAACGATGGTTTTGATGTACTTAGGGTAGGTGGCATTTGAAAATTTTGATTTTTAAGTGTTTTGGATGAAATTAAAATGGTAGAAATAATCATTTATGTTTGAAATAACTTTTAATTGGATCAATTTGAGGTATAGCCATCAATAAATTCAAAATTTTAAAATTTATAAATTTAGGGTTTCAAAAGAATTTTTTTTCGATTTTTAGCCAAAACAAGTGTTTTAGATAAAGAAAATTATATTTTGATTTATAAAAATATGTTAGAAACACTTTAATCGATGTCAAATCACCAAAAAAATAAAAAGAAACGAAAGGAGTTGAAAAGATTCGAAGTTTTGATTCGTAAGTAACAACTATATTTTAGGCATTATGATGTAATATATTTTTTTTAAACATGAAGTGTTACAACAATATTTTATCAACATGGCATATAACAACAACATTTTTTTTCGATATAATTTATAAAATATTTTTATACATGACGTGTAATAACAACATTTTTTTTCAATATGGTATGTAATATCTTTTATAAGTATAGCGTGTGACATGCTTTTATACATGACGTGTAATAATATTTTTTCAACGTGGCGTATAACATTATGTGCATTTGAATATGAGGAAATTTCATTAAGGGTAATTTTATCTAACTTAATTAAAAACAATTAAAATTATCAAGACAGTTATTTTTGAAAATATTTTATATTTGAAGATTAATTTTTAAAACCTCCCTAATAAGTACAAATGACAAAAATTTTCATTTAAGAAGCTGCCAATAAAAAAACTTAATTAAGAGCCATTGATTTTTGTATTGCAAATTAAGTCTATGTATGTGGTCTTGGGGGGGGGGAGGGAGAAGAAAAGGGAGGTGGGGGATTGATGATGTTATCATTTGGTGATTGCATAGTTTTACTTGGTTATTTTAGTACTTCAACTACCAATACGAGGTTGCTGTCAAACTTGAAAATATCTTAAAACTAAGAGGTTTCACATTGCATCTAAGCAGAAGCAAGGAATCATTGGATCTTATGATATAAAAAATAGAGTGGTTTTTGCATGTTTCAATGGAACTTTCCCATTTCTTATTTTTTTTAAACGTCGCATATGCAAGTTGCATGTTTAAGGTTTATTTCATTGGAGGTATTTTTAATTTTGAGTTGCTTTCATCACTCCCATTATGTCACATATGTAATCTCATAGTCTAAGAAGGTAAGCCTATGAGAAGCTAGGCAGACAACTTGCATAATTGCATATGGAGGTCAAGAGGACAGCGGTTCCTTTCCCCACCGAATTCTTGTCCTGGAGTGAATAGAAATCTTCTGTCCTGTCTTTCTTCCTTTAGTGCCCAACGCTCGGATAAGAGCAGGGGTAGACGATTCCTATTGGGTTCGGGTAATCCATGGCATCAAGAAAGCAACACAATCTTGTTCAAATAGAACTTGACTAGTTGATAAACCAATCAAGTAATCCGATGTTACAGGAATTGAAAACTAATATTAACAGCAACTGTAACTGCAGAATGCTAATTTAGTTATTTATTAATTTGTTAGATTATGGTTTTAACAACCAACATTTTGTCTTGTACTGGCCTTGATAATTAGTCCTACTTTATTGTTCAATCTTTCGCACTGAAAATGACTTGAGACAGAAGAAGCACTTGCTACGGCCCAATATTGAAGTGTAAATACTGTAATATTAAATTAGATATCTTTGCCTTTTGCTTGGTGGGCTCCTACACAATTTTTCTTGCAATATTTGGGTTCGTTCCTCGGTCCCAAAGGATATAAACGCCTGAATAAGGATTCATCGAGTAAAACCCATAGCAGATCATTTGGTGGGCTCTGCTCTATCTATAAAAGCCTGGAGGTCCACGAATTCGTGGGTTTGATTCGGAAATGTTGAAACAGAATGACTTTACAGTTTAAAGTTTATATTGTCCCAATTATTCGACTTGTTTCTGCCTATATTTGTTGTATAATTGATCTGTTGTACAGGCCGTTAACATAACATATTCTAACGACCAATGTTTTGTCTTGTGGTGTTAGAATCTCAAGTCTTTGTTTTGTGACTTTTCCTGTTTCATCCTGAAATGAAGAAGAAAAAAAAGGGAAGAAGGGAAGGGTGTCAATAGAATGTTGTTTTCTTGCTCTTTCTTTGTCATAAAGAGAACACTTCTTCTCACCTTTTCCTTTCCTGCGGGGTGGGGATGTTAGGGGACAATAACAAGTCAAGTCATTTACAGCAATTTGCTCCACCTTTCCTTCCAAGTGCTATCCTTTCAACTAATGAACTAAAAGCCAAATTTTTTGCACAAATTATTAGAGGAAAACCAAATTTGCATTTTCATCGTACTTTCCTGTACATTTTATCAATATTTATGTACTTACAATGAAGCTTTGATAATTCTACAAGCTGCTAGTGAGCAGCACAGAAGGAAACTGGCATTCATCTGAATTATTGAGTTTGGAAGCAAATTATCAGAATAAGATTTTTTTTAAGCAGGCCAAGCGGATATAGCCAATGGAAAACTGAATTAGACACGATTACCTATTATTGTTTTAAGTGCTGATGGGCACAAATCAAATCCAAGTGGGCAGACAAGATTATGATATTTATCCAAAACAAAAAAGGAAGACACAATCATGAATCTTTGATGGGTTTTTGAACTTAGAATTTGTGCTCAAACCAACCTTTCCCAAGTCCCAACACGGCAACACGAGTTAAACCCAGCTGGCGTACCTACCGTTACCAGCTGCAGTTCTTATCCCAAATTCAAGATTCAACCCAGAAAAAAAACATCAGCCTTCTTTTGGCTTGTTGATTTGAGGATTAAGGAAAAGATTAAAGTTGCTTTTTCCGGATGGATTAGTACTGTGCAAAGGTTATGGAGGCCTCACCAGTCAAAAACACTAAACATTACTTTGCTTGTTCAGCTTTACGCTTTCTGTGACTTGAAATTCGAATATCTGTAATGGCAATTCAGCATCTAAAGGATATAATTTTCATAGAACAAAATTTAGAATACATTCCCGAACCATGATGCCATATGGGCATATACTAGGGTGAGTGGTATAAACGGCTGGAAATTCTTCTTATCTGCATAAATCCCATTTTCAGGAAAATATTTGCAAATCTAAAACAGAATAATCCTTTGCCTTTCACATCAGTCTAATTGAGGTTCAGGTTCGCGGTTTTCTCACGTCTAGATTGGTCTTGTTGCATAGGCAAGCATCACAGTTTCAAGCCTGAATATATTACTACTAAGTAACTCTGAAGCAAAACGATTTTGATAGGAATATAACTCATTGATTTGATGATCATTTAAACATGTACAAAGCAGCATAGGCTAACGAAAGGAAAGGCAAAATCAAAAAGACTAAAAACAATCGTAAAAACAGGAAAAGGGAGAACCAGGATTTGCTTCGTCACTCTAAATCTTGCCAAATCACCGTGTACTCTTCTTCCCTTAGAAGCTTTTTTTGCCTGGCAATGAAAGCCTCGACCGCATCGCGAAACTGCTCACTGCTCATTCCATCTTCAGGATATGAACTCTTCACCATTGTCTGATCAGAATCATTGTGTTTTCTGTACTTTTCTGATTCCAATCGCCTGAGTTGCTGGCTTGCTTCATTGCAGTTCACCCTCTTGAGATTCTCTGATTGACTTCTTTTGTATTGCTTTGTTCCCTTTGAAGTATGCACATTGAGACTAACTATTTTCTCTTCAACTACACTCTTCTTGCTTTGTTTTTCTATGTGTTCGATTCCAAATCGATGAATTGCCTGACTTTTCTCACTCTTCTCAACGAATTCTTGGTAAAGATCGGTTCCTGAACTCTTTGCAGTAGAATCTTGAGCTGAAAACTGCCCAGCTTTTGCGAAGAGAGTGATGACTATCACGTTCCCGACGATGAACACAAAGCGAGGGCTCACAAGAACAACTGACAAGCCCCGGAAGTACCGGCCAGAATTTTTAACGGCGACCGGGAGCTGAGTTGTAAACCTGGAGATCAAGACCAGAACAACACAAAACTCAACAAACCTGAGCAAGTTTGCTATGTTGTACAACTGACGATGCTTCAAGATTGCGTTTCTCTTTTCAAGTTTTATGTCAAATGTATCCATTTACAAAAGAAGGAAGCAGAGAAAACCAGGGGGTGGAGGAGGAAGACGAATTCTTTCGGTTCTCAGTCGAAAGAGAATTGTTTAAATATGGGAGCTTGAGCAGCAACTGTCTCTCTTGGGTAGAGAAGAGAAGCAGGCTACTATAAACATAGTAGATGCTGAAAAGAATTTGCTGATTAAGTTCATGGAAAAAGAGAGGAAAAGAGGAGTGAGGATTGACAAAAACAGATGAAACAGAGTGAGCTATTATTTACTCTGTTAGTTCTGTATGGATTAATTCTACACTCCTCTTTGGGCAGGGAATATTTATGTTCTTGAATACTTAAAGCTGTGTAGGGTTGCTATTTATAGAGCTTCTGGCATATGAACCTTTCTTTTCTTTTTTTTTTTGTTTTTTTTATATTCCATCTTTTTCTTTTTCTCTCTCTTTTATTGAATTTCTTTGAAAAAGGAAAGACACATTAATATTCCTTCCATTTACTTTATTGGAAAATATGCTGGTTCTGGGTTTTGATTTTCCACAGATTATTGCTCTTTTTTATCTGTATTATTCTCACCTGTCCCAAAGTACTTTAATTTGTACTATCACCAGTCTTGAATGTTCATGTTTTTTTCCCACACTACAACTAGCCTGTCAGGAACACTACAAGTAGCAAGAGCCATGAATGCGCTTGCTAGGGAAGAAAGTGAGTGAGTATTCTGGCTAAACTCGCCTTTTTCTCAGAAAACAGATCCCTGCACAATATATTTCATTATAATTATATAATTAAAAAATTAACTTTTATGGGCAATTAATAAACTAAAGTCCTATTTTCATACGAAATAATGCTTATATTTTAATTTAGTTAATTCAAAAAAAAAATCATTCATGAGAATTTTGAAGTGAAATATGTGTTGATTAGAATTTACAATCTTCTTTGAATAAAAGTTTAGTTTGTGTACAATAATAAATAGTTATATAATTTTAAATTTCTTATTCTACAATTAATCTTAATCTTAATCTTATTTTATTTTAAATTTTGTATCATAAAAGTATGTTTGTAAATTTTAGAAGATATGTAATGCTTTTGAAAACTTGAAAGAAAATACATTTGTAATTCTGTTTTTGTTATAAATGAGAATAGAATAGTTATGAATTAATATTTGTTCAAAGTTATTGAGAGAAGACATAAAAGGAATTTTAGATTAATATAAAAATAATTAAGAGAGATTTTATTATATTTTAAATACTTAATAATTAAAGAATTATTTCATCTTGTCTACTTAAAAAAAATTAATCGAATCACCTAAGTTTTTTATAATTTTTTTAAAATTATCTTTATTATTTTTTGAATAAGTTTCATAACACTAACAACTGACAATTGTCGTCTTGTAACTAACAATTCATCCTTTCTTTGCTCTGTGGAAAAAAGAAAAAAGTCACATTCATGATTGCAAATTTGCAAGAAAGAGCGGGAGAGGTGGCACAGAACTAAAACCCGAAACGCTGACAATGACTTGTCTAGTAAACTGTTTCAGTTTAAAGTCCGCCACGTAGCGACCGCAGACACGATACGGCACCATCAACAAGATTCCAATGCGAGTTCCTTACTCGCTAAGCCATTGCCACGTAAACTCTGCTTTACTTCACTTCCTTCTTCAAAAATCTTTTAACCTTTAACTGGCGTTCAGTTATTCACTCCTCTGTGCCGCAGACCAACCAATAATAGAGTGAGACCAACCTTTTTTACTTTCGTTTGATGCCACGTGGCATTCTGTATTTTGGGGTTTTAGCATGGCTTTAATCACCAAAAGTAATTTTTCTTCTTTTCTGGTTTTTATATTAAAAGGACGATTTGATGGAGACATCAAATGTTTCTGATTTTGTTTTATTTTCTTAGAAAAGTGAGAAGAGAACTAAAGATGGTTAATCTCATCCATTGTGCACTTGACACCTAGTAGCTTTTTTTTTAAGTAATACATAAAGGAATCATACTTTAGGGAACAAAATAAATGGAAGAGGTTATAAATAGGAACAGTACAACAAAAATTCAAAAGCAAATAATCTCATTTAGCTTTTAATTTTGAATTATCTATTGGCAAACGTATTATAATGATCTTTTATTAGTTGAATTATATAGTGAAAAGCTCTATCTTTTTTTTTTCTTTTTTTGTTGGGTTTTTTTTACTCTTGATATCGATAATATGATATTCATATTTTATTTGGAGCATTGTATCGAAATTCATGTATGTAAATATGTATACATATACATATCAAGTATAAGGAATCGACAAAAACCATACATAATAAGCTTGACCTTTGAGAAATGAGAAACGAGTTATTGATAGATTGTCCTATTAGGGAAATTTTCTTTTTCCAAAATTTAAAGTGTTAAACAAAAACTAGTAGTTTCGGACTATTATAAACAAAAAGAAAAAGGAATAGAAACCCCACTTGGAAGAAGAATTTAATAAATGATTGGGCTTTAAGGGAAAGATGTCTTTAGCCTCAAATGGGCTAGATCTCTGGGCTCCAGTTGCTCCTTTATTTTAGGTTATCCACTTCAACTAGTGGCAAAACCTTGACCTTTTTTGAGCATAAATTCATGCTATCAAGATAAATAAAATAGTCAATTCGTAAAACAATGACAATTCGAATCTTGGATTAAGAATTTAATTAAAAGGTAAACCTTTCTTTTAAGTAATTAATGGAACTTTTCTTTCTTGGAAAGGCTTTAAAGAATACGCAAAGGGAGACAAATTTCAAGTAATTTTAATTTTTTTTACATAAATTTTAGGATAAATTTTGTTCTTAAACGAGATTACATCGTTAATTTTGCTTAATAAAATTATCAAAATATTCTAAAAACAGAATTTATCCATACAGAATTAAGTGAGAATAAAAAAATATAAAATGTTATGTAAAAATCATGTGATGTGTAAATGAAATCTACAAAAATTGAAAAACCCTAAAATCCAATATGATTCATTAGATTAAGTTATAAATTTTGAATGAATAAAGTTGTATTTGAGCTGATGGAACATCAAACTCTTTTCTTTCTTGCTCATGTATTAGTAAATTGATTCCTATCCGGTTGGAGTGGGAGCTGATTCAATAACACGGGAGCGAGAATCAACTTAAAATTCCTACTAATAGCTGCTGAGAAATTATGCCTTTGGTTTGCTTACATGCCCACAGCCACCAAATCAAACACGTCGGATTCGTTGATTATTGAGTTGGATTCCACTAATTTCTCTCTGCTCCTTTTAATTTGATTCTCTTTATTTAGGGACATCAAAAAGTTAAACAAATAAAATAAATCCTTTCTTTTCTTATTCGTTATGGGGAACAAAGACTTTTTTTCCTTGTTTCCCTTTCTTTATAGACAGGAAAAATTAAAATTTACAAAAAAGAGGCAAAAATCCGACCTGCCGGATTCGAACCAGCGACCTAAGGATTAGCTATTAGGCTATGCCCACTACAGTCCTCCGCTCTACCAACTGAGCTAAGGTCGGTTTTGATCAGTAAGCATCGTGGGTTTTATACTTGGACATACAATACTTAATTATTTTTTTTTGCTGGTAAGCTTGATTTTATCTATGTGCCTTGGTGGAAAATTATTCAAACATAAGGGTTCTGATTAGACCATGATTAAGTTAATTCGAAGGATAATTTTTTCTATCATTTTCTTTTTGTGTTGTCTTCTTTTTTAAAGATAAATAACACTTGTGAACTAGTAGTCTAAAGTATAAACCACAATCTTAAAAAACAGGGTGTAGTTGGCAGGACAGCAAGAGAAGCCATGTTACATCAAAACATCTTATCTTTTGAAAATTGGGTTTTAACACTCTTTTTTCTAGTGATAAAAGTGATTAATTAGAGGCAACGCATGTGCTTATCAGGTTCTCCAAGAAATTCTTGATTAGGTCTAAATCTTCTTTGTCCATTAGATCTTATAATCCTAGTCAAAGCTTAAAATATTGAGTTCAAGCAATCTAGCATCTACCTTCTTATCTTTGAGTCTTTGACCAAACCTCTAGTCTGTCATAAACAATTTACAAGAGCTATCTTGCAATACAATATTATCATTGAATTTTCATTATTTCATGATAAATGTTAACAACATAAATTAATACTAGCACCTGAGCATATGACTCATTAGTTGGTGTATGATTCACTGCTTAAAGAGTAGGGTTCGAATTTTCCTTCCTTCAATTATACAAAAAAAAAAACATAAATTAATGCTAACATATTTCTGTTGTATCTTTCACCTTTCTTTTTGAAACAAAAGATATAAGTATATTATGCATTACTTAACTTAAAATACATAGTGGGAGAAATAAGTTTGAAACTTCAGCAAGAAGAATGCTTAATTACCCAAATAAGGACCTTTCAAAAAAAATATTACCCAAATAAGAAAACAAAAAGAAACTGAAATTTCAGGAGTGATGTGGCTACTTTTGAAAGAGTTTTCAATGATTTGATGCAGTGATTTAGATACAAGTGAGAGTATTTTAGGATTTAGATTATCAGTATGCAATGTCAAATTTACTTATGGAGATGCAAATATAGTAAGAAAAATAAAAGTTCTTATATGACTGATCATTTCAATTAGTTTTAGCATTCATACCAAAAGGAAATGTATAGTTTTAGCTGAAAATGATGAGTTATTTAATTACCATTAGACAGCAATATAGTTTGACTTCTATGTTATGTGAACCTTTTTTTTATATATTGCACCAAGACGACTGGATAATTTTGATATAAATATTAGATGTATTTCAGTGGAAATAAATAAATATAGGAAGTATAAAACTAGGAACTTGAGCTTTAAACTGGCCTGATCGTTGATTAATTCTACAAGTAAAAAATACCATGATCGAAGGGATATATCGTATCTCCTCATGATAAAAATGCATGTGATTATTCACTGTTTCATAGATTCTTCATGAATTGAAATCTAGCTTATACTCGGGTTCAAATATATAGCAAGTGATGTTATTTTCAACTTTGACTATGTTTGGCATGGAATAAATGCTTAACAAAAATTAATATGACCCAGTAATTAAGATGATCTTCTGGTGAAAATGACAATGATCATGTACCAAAAGCGTAGCTTTCAATACCCATGCTTAATTATCAGTCAAAAGGAATTCTGTATGGAGTACTTGAAAATCGATAGCCAATTGCACACTATAATTCTTTGTTCTGATTTCAGATTCTTCAGTGTGCTTCAATGGAGCTCTACGTTAAATTTTTTTTTCTTTGATTGGGAAAAAAATTAAATTGCAGTAAATGATATATAGAAAAAGAAGTACCTCAAGTCCACATAAAAAAATCAATGCAAGAACTCCTTAACACAACTCAAATAATACACTAATAAGATGAGATGATTACACATACAAGAACATTATATATGTATGAGTGTTGTCTTGCATCGGGGTTTACTCTGGTGGATGGGTGGGTGATGTTGCTGTTTTATTTTTTTTCTCTGGAGTCAATTCAGGCTTTGATTTTTGCTTCAGGGTGTTAAATTGTTGTTTGCCAGACTCAGTTGTTGTAATTATTGCCTCTCTCTCCTAATAAATCAATCTCTTGCTTTGCTAGAAGAAGAGGAAGAAAATCATCACAGCCTTTTACTTTTTACAGATTACTGGCTGCTCCCTTCCCTGAAATCGGATGAGAAGGATATATGAAGTCATCAGTTAAATAAATTAACAAGATTGTAGCATTTCACCATGCAGCCGGCATAAATAAAGCAGTATTGAAGTCAACCTTATTAAAATATAGTAGCTACAGTTGACATCAGAAACAAATTAAGTCCATGGATCTCAGAAGAGTAAACTTGCAATTGAAGATGATAGGCTATACCATCTTTGTTTATGAAGTTCATTTGTCTTATCCCTTAAACAACTTGCATTAACATCAAGTAACATCTCCAATAAATAGCCCTAACATCCTCATTCTTTGGCACAAGCAAGAAAACATGGCTATGTCTCTTAAATCTGTTCACTTCTTTGCTCTCTTCTTCATCGTCGTCCTTCTTGCAAATCAGGGTTGGTATTCAATATATTTTGATCCCAGGCTATAGACATAGTTTTTTTCTTTTAATTAATTCTTCTTTCTGTTCATCTAATTATAGTTATAATTGATAGGAAAAAAGAACTGAACTCGAAATACTTCGACTAGAGGCTTTCCAACAGGAGATTATTATTTTTGTATGCTTACAGAAATGCCAGTGGCAGAAGCAAAATTATGCCAAAAGCGTAGCAAGACATGGACGGGCCCCTGTATCAAGACAAAAAACTGTGATCACCAGTGCAGGAAATGGGAGAAAGCACAGCATGGTGCTTGCCACTGGCAGTGGCCTGGATTTGCTTGCTTCTGCTACGTCAATTGTTAGTCACTGAGCGGAATGCATTGGCCGACATTATCCCTTGTGGGTTACAGCATTCAGTCAAATCTAGCTTCTAGTACTTCTTAATAAGAAATGGTCTCCGTTGAAACCGAACAATGTGTCTCCCACTCCTAGTTGTCGTCGTCATTGCCTCTTGTACTTGGTGTCAGATCAGTGTTTTGTACACCATTAATGGAAGCTTATCTTGTTTTCTAGATAAAAACTTTTAGCACAATGGCGACCAAGTAGCTTTTGATGGATATCTGCATGCTTAATTTCTCTCATTTCCTTTTCCCCACTAAAATTATTTCGATTGAACCCTGAATCTTTAAATTAGAACGTTGAATTTACAAATCATATTCTCTCGTTCTATCGGTCAATGCAACTAATTATTATCGTAAGACTTCGAGTTAACTACAGACCCAT
The DNA here is from genome assembly GCF_053813885.1 of Theobroma cacao. Classification (NCBI taxonomy): domain Eukaryota; kingdom Viridiplantae; phylum Streptophyta; class Magnoliopsida; order Malvales; family Malvaceae; genus Theobroma; species Theobroma cacao. The sequence continues at coordinate 4,234,116 of NC_142640.1, forward strand.
TCCAATTATTTGGCAACGACTATAGTAAGGTCGACTTATATACGTTTCAAGTTCAAAACTAACCTAAAATATAGTACATGTTCAAAGGATGCTTTTTAGCTGGGCTGTTTTCTTTATTCTGGTTTAATGCGGGGTTTTTGGGCTGCTCTCTCGATGTCTGATTGTTTATAGCTTGTTAATCATTATAGGTGATTTATTTAGAGAATTGAGTGGCCGAAGTTTTTGTTTAGTCTGCCGAGGGTTGGTTAATGATCAAACTTATTTTCTTTTCGTTTGGGGTAAGCTCAACAGGTTCAATGGATGAGATGCTACCAAAGCCTTATTGAGTAGCAGAGTAATTTTTACAATTGTACAGGTTATTTTTACCCAGAGTGACCGTTTATGTGATGAGAGTTTCATGTCATTCAAACTAGAGACTTGAAATTATAGAAATTATTTTTTAAAAAATAATATATATTTAAATTTATTGCATAGAAAATATAAATTTTTTAAAAATTTAGGTGTGTTATATTTAGTTCATCTATCTTATTACCAAGATTTATTGGTTGAACTTGGATGAGATACGCAAATTACCTTAAGACATTAAGGCTGGCACATTACTCAGAGCCATCTTTGAGTTGAAAATTTTGCATTTAGTTGTTCATGGTGGACGTTACTCTTTAATTTTTAATTATTTTTATTTTTATGTGTATAAAATAGTAGATGTATAATCTTGCCACCCCTAAACAAATAAAATATATTAGTTTGGAATAGTGGTAAGTTTTTTTTTTTTCTTGAGGTTTGAAACTTGTTTTCCTTTTTTTTTTTCTAGAATTATTTGAGAAAAGATTGCCAACACCATTGACACGGATTTATTTTTTTCCTTTTTTTATTTTACCTTTTTTTTTATTTAACATTTGTACTTAAATTATTAATAAAATTTTATATTATAATTTAATTTTTTTAAAAAATAATTAATTTTTTATTTCAAATTGAATTATTAACTTGATCTTTAACCTTGATTACTCTTTAGTCATTTCTCCTACAAAATCTTAGATCCACCACTACGGATTGTGTTATCAAATACTTACTTTATTTAGCAAGCAAAATTAGGTTTAAAAGAAGTGCATGCAATTATCATGTGTTTCGATAGCTGGATGGTTTTTCTTTTTGCTTGGATCAAACATGCTTGATTTCCAGTATTGTGAGGGTTTTTTCCAGTATTGCTAAGGAGGGAGAATTAAAAGGGTTGATGACTCAAGATCTAGCTTTGAATTGTTTCTTTTAGAGAAAAATACAATGATCGAGAGCATTACATTTTCCCCGATCCTACAAATCCCAAAAATCAAGGAAACCATAAAATCCTGAGAACTAAAATAATTGAAACTTAAACGAAGAACTTTGAATTTGTTGCTTCTTTGCATGTGCTCAAGATTATTGCATTCTGACTTTTTTTGTTTATACATTTCATTGTTATGCTGATCTTGTTCCAAAGCAAGATTTTGACCAAAGTAGATAGAGATCAACTGAACCTAAATTGGCTATAAATATCCGTAATCTTGCATCTAATCTTGTGCCACTGAGAACATCACAACTCTACAAGTGAAAGAAAACATGGCTAAGACTCTTAAACCTGTCTACTTAGTTGCCATTTTCTTTATCCTCATCCTTCTTGCTAACACGGGATAGTACCTTCCCCATTTACCCATTTCTAGATGGCAATTGTCTGTATGATATGACTTGGTGAAAATTAGAATACACCATTGATATATCAACCCCTTCGTTTTTCTTTGTAATTTTTCTGATGTTTTTACAGCACCATCTTACTGTGTTTGATACTGATTGCATTTTGCAGAGGTGAGGGTGGCGGAAGCAAGAAAATGTGTAAGGCGGAGCCAGACATGGTTTGGGGTGTGTGGAATTTCAAGCCACTGTGCCGATCAGTGCAGAAGATGGGACAGAGCCAAGCGTGGTGGATATTGTCGCTTGGATGGTTTTGGACTGGCTTGTTTCTGCAAATTCTGCTGAACAAAATGACACAAATATCGAAATGTCCAACCGATTGTCATTACGTAGTGTCAAATTATTAGAATCAAGCCGAAATAATGTTGTTATCGTTGCTGGTAGCTTGTGGTAAGTGGTAACCAGTATGCTTCTAAAAGCAACCAAAGCTGTTTTAAATTGAAATAATGATGGTTCATGTTCCTCCAGGAATCTATTGGGAAATTGTAGCTTTTTCTGAGATTCGTTGATGAAATTTTCAGTCAAAAGGAGTAGAATTTGTGTTCATTAATTACATTATTACGCAGATGGGCAAGGATGAGCCACCTTGCTGTTGGGTTCTGCCGAAATATTACCTTTCGAGCCTTTTGGCCCACAAATTAATTTCCAAGGTTTACTTTTTTTTTTTTTTGAGACAAGACCATTATTTTCACTCCAAAAAATTAAACGGATGAAGCGTGAAATGTACAAGTTTTTTAGATTTTTCTACACACTCGGTATGAAATTAAAACATTTTATTTACTTCTTTTGAATCGTTCCACGTAATAAAAATAGTTATTAAATTAAAATAAAAAATTTGAAAAAAATTACCATCTTTTACCATTTTATACTCAAAACACTTTTTCATAGTCAAACTATAACCATATATTTAAATCATCCTTTTTTTAAAAAAAAAAAAATCCTTAAGTCACTTGAGATATAAAAAGTTTGATAGATTAATTTTAGTTTAAATATTCTATTTTTTCCATGTTATTTAAGTAATCAATTTATGCTCCAAGAAACGACTTAATTTTAATCTTCACTCTCTGATGTTATCTTTTTCTAAATAATGGCCCAAAAAGAAAGGAATTCAAAATAAAAATAAACAATTCAAGATATACAGAGTGACGCATAAAACTAGAGGAATAAATGAGCATAGTTTCCCTTCCGTTCTTTCAAGTTTTAACCAATGGCATTGACCAAACATAGCCATCACTGCCTTCTGAAATGCTTATAATTACTCCTTTTTCAAAATTCAAAAAATCACTTTCTCTCTTATGTATCTGAAATAAGACTATTGATTCTTTAATTCGGGTATATATATACGCACCAAATTATATTATTGCAACAACAATTAAAAATTTCACAATTGTGAATGGTCAAGAAGTTGACTTTCAATCATTTCACCTAATTATGCTAGAGCTGATCAGAGGAAGTTTCGATTCTACAAATTGTTATGTTAAATCTTTTGTTTTTAAAAAAAAATTATGTTAAATCTTCAGCCTTGTCTTGACAGCAACACAGAATTACAAGCTGCAATATAATATGATTCAATTTTTCCTTTTTGTGATTAATTTTTCTTAATGATCATCAGCAGTCACAGTTTACTTGTTGCAAACCTCTTATAGTATGCTCATCATGATGCAACGGAAGGATTTGGTGCAGATATGTATATGATAATAACCTCCTCCAATTGTCCTAGGTTGAGTAAAATGTTATGCTCTGCCTGTCTTTCTCTTGTCAGTCGTCATTCTTAAGGTTGTAATAATGTAAAGGGTTCAAAGATGTATTCCAAGGAATTTAAACTTGCCTTCAAGACAATATAAGAAGAAAACTACTTTTTACTTGCGCATTTTTAACCCGAAACAATGAGATGTTAAAGTGGTCAATGCATGGTTAGTCCCTCTAAAGGATGCTGTTGACCTTGGAAGCCATCTGGACTCTTTCATGGCTGGTTGAAACCCTGCACGCCGCAAGCATGAAGCGACCAGGCTGGTTTGTAAGAGGTGATCACGATGGCAATTTGTAAACCGGTCGTCACCTTAATTTAGAGTAAGACTTTTGAAGAATTCATTAAATAGACTATTACTTTTTTCTTATATTCGCAAGTTGGGCAACCTTACATTTTTAAAAGGCTGATGGAATGTTTCTGAATCGAACTCAAGTGGCGAGAGGTCTTGCAATTTAGTCGCAATGCTTAAATTTCTTGTGTATCAATAAAAGAAAAAGTCCTCACACCATAGAAGAAAGTTTGAAAGGCTTGGTTGTTAGTTAGGTAATGTTTTTTAATGGGAAATGGTTTAGAATATAGCAAGCATTATCATATGATGAAGCACATGCAATCAGGACAACACACGACTAAGTCCAAGAAACTATGAATTTCATTATAATCCCATTTATATTGAGATTAAAATGGAGTTATCATAGTCAAACAAAAACAAAAATATTACATAAATTATGGTATACGAAGTTATGAATTAATCAAGACCACTGAAATATTGCAAATTTTAACTAATTAGGGCTTTAGAAATCAGTGGATTTGATCTTTTCTTGTACATGCACCAGTTTCGGTTATCTTTGTCATCTCCATTTCTTTATTTTATCTTGCAACTAATCTTTGTTACTTCCAGGATTTGACCGCAAGCTTTGGTTATAAATACCCCCAAAATCATCACATGGAGCGAGCTAGTCAAAACTCAAAACAACCTCGGAAGAAAAGTGGAAGAAAACATGGCTCGAATGTCTGTCTATTTCATTGTAATATTGGCCATCATCATCCTCGTAGCAAATACGGGTGAGCGCAGCCTCGTACTCTATATGTGTTACTAAGTTTCAATGTCAATGCACATTATTCCTTGCCCAACTTTTTCTATTGGTCACTTCTTGAATCATATTTCGCCTTTGTGAGATTAAGTCGAAGGGAATTCAACCTCAAAAGCCCGGTTGGATTACCAAGATCTTTAATTTACATTTTAGCTAGATTACCACTTGGCATCTATATGTAGCTCTTTCGCTAAGCAATGAGTTTGTGGAAACATTGTTTTCACTGGAAAACAGACGATCAGCCCGTCTTGCCTGCATAATGATGCTTTTAGCCAAGTAAAGTTGCATAGTTAATCATTTCATCATTTGCAGAAATGAGGAAGTCAAAAGCAAAAGCATGTTCATGTCCATGTGGACGAACAAGCAGAACATGGTCAGGGCTGTGCCGGTGCACATCTCTGGCCTCCAGTAGCAGACAATGCCAGAAATGTGAGAAAGCCATCAGTACTGGAGGTTGTTACTCTAACGGGTGGGGATGGGCTTGCTTCTGCTTCTTTTGTTGAAAAAAATCAAAATGTCTGCAATTTCTTATATATAATATATCTATCGAATGTACTTATAACTCATGCATTAGGATCGAACCAAAACATAATTGTTGTTATTGCTGTTACTGCTACTTGTATTTAGCTGAAATAAATGTATCTGTTTTGGTGTGACGAGTACTGGGTTCAGAGAGGATACATGTATGGATCAATATGGTCTATTAACTATGATTTTGAGTACTATTCAGCTGATGAAGTTTTGTATCAGAAGAAAACAGGAGCTGTGTAGATGGGCTCAATTAGCTGATTTTGGACTTGTTGAGTAGAATTAATAAAGGTAACAACTGCAAATCGACTTGATAATTCGCAATATATGGGTTATGACCAGGTCACAAGAGGAAGAAATGCTCCTGGTTAATTAGGCGAACATGAGCCTGCATACTTTAGATCATGTTCAGGTATCACAGTTAACAGCACTGGTGGAGCTGAGAAGCATTACTTTTGAGTGGTTCACAAGAAATTATTCTTGATGAGGCTACAGCAACACTGACATTTCCATTAATGTGAATTTGAGTGCTTTCTCCTTTTCATTTTGCAAGTAGACAATAGAAAGGCTTCTATTAGCTCTAGCTCTTTATTTTTTTTTCTTTCCATTTATACATTTAATCAGTCAAAATTGCTTAACATGCATCCCTTGGGGTCACAGGTTAGACGAACCCTGCTCTTCAATGAGGAAATGGAATCACATGCTAGAGAAAATGGATCGGGAGTTGAATGATGGCACGATATTGCCCTGTAGGAGCTGGTCAGGAGGAGAGGGGCGTGCAGCTTGGGACATCAAATATGATGAAAACGAAATCAAGTTGCGGTTCGATGTGCCAGGACTCGCCAAGGGGGAAATTAAGGTCTCCGTGGAGGACGATACGCTTGTTATCAAGGGAGACTACAAAAAGCGAGCTGGAGATGATTGTTGGTATTGTAGGGGCTATAGTTCCTATGATACCTGTCTTCAGCTCCCCGAAAGCTGTGATAGAGAGAACATCAAGGCAGAGCTCAAGGATGGAGTTCTACTCATCTCCATTCCTCAGAAGAAATTAGAGCGCAAGACTATTGATATAGAAATCCAGTAAATGCTTTCTGTAAGTGTAGTGTTGAACTTGATAAGGTGAAAATTCGTTTTCCTCCTGTTTTCTTACGCCTTCGTAAATGGGTACATTTGACAACCAACTGATGGTGAAGAACGTTACAGTTGACAATATAAAATTCTTATATTGTATTTACCCAATAGAAAATTGTAAACCCATCTTCTAACCTGAATATAAACATAGCAGATTTACTTTTTTATTGATATCGATGGATAAGTTCCATTGTCATCTTCCACTTTCGTCTCCCTTTTTTCTGTTAACAAATCAAACCTACCCACAATTAATACACAGTGAAATTTTCTTGCTATATATATACCTCAGTCTCCCTTTGAGCTCTAGCAAAACACAACAGCAAAACGGCTACGTGTGCCTCTTCCCTTGCTCTCCTCTGCTTTTTCTTCCTTCTATCTACCCCTAACGGTTAGTCCGTTCTTCACATATCCATTTCGTGCACTCTGCTAGACACAAATTGAATTTAATTTTGCACCCATATTCACTTGTGCTTAGTAGTACAAGTCCAATCTTGTTTCTCTCTCAGACACAAAAATTTACAGTTATATTATTACGCTTGTAAAAGCTGTTTTTAAAAGAAATCTATTTTTGTCGAGAAACTTACAAACTAAGAATGGATATAGATATATAACTAAACAAATAAGTATATCTTACCACTTGATTCATTGCAACGATGAAAATGGCAGAAGCAAAAATATGTGAGAAGCGTAGTCAAACGTGGTCAGGATGGTGCGGCAACTCAAGCCACTGTGACAGGCAATGCAAGAACTGGGAAAGTGCAAGGCATGGATCTTGCCACACAGATGGCCTCGGATGGGCTTGCTTCTGCTACTTCAACTGCTGAATTAAAATGCTCAAAACCCTGCAGCTCGTGACCGTTGTCTGGCTTGCACTCCCCGAATTAATGTCGAGTTGTCATGCTAAAATAAGCCAGCTGTTTGCTTGTTTTTTTCCTGCTACTCTATATGTTTCTGCTGGGGACTGAGTTTGTCTTACAGCAGCTAAATAAAAGTGTGTTTCAGCTCAAAGAATCTACTCTTTGGTGTTTAATTAATGAACTTTTTGTATTATTTCTCTTGTTCCTCTTCTGAATATATACAAATTCAATGAAAACGCTATTAATACGCAATGGGTATTATAAGTGACAAAGTGATCGCACTGACATTTAACCATTTGTTATTCTGATTCCTTAAAAAAAAAAATTAGTGGATAGTTCTAACTTTGAGCAGAAAAGATTAATTTTCTAGCCCAAGGCCAACAAATCGTTTTTACCTTAATAAACTATATATATAAAGCTACATAAGTCAAATTAAGAAGATAATATCTTATAAATGTTGAAACATACTGTAAAAACCTTTATCATCCAAGTCGACATTCAATTAATTCTTCCCTAAAGCTGGTTTATATTAAGTTTCTATCAAATATTGAACAGCTTTGAGTAAAATTCCATATCGTTATAATTCTTCAAAAAACTCAAGGTGGCATTACTTAAGTTCTTTTTTTTAAAAAAAAAAAAGACAGTGACACCAAGCTTATCGTATCTATCTCCATTACTGATGGAATATGTCCCTCCTTAAGCCTTGAAGGCTTAAACAAGCATAGCTGTCAGGAAAGATTGCAGCTGATTCACATGGACACCTAACCATCCATCTGATAACTGATAAGAACTTCCATTTTTCCTTTTTTTGGGAGGGTAGGTACCATGGAAAAGAAGCAAAGGCATTCAATCCAAGCAAAACCGCGGCAATTTGATCCAAGAAAAACGTCAGTCCATTTCTCCCGAATATGCTCCCATCACAACATGCTTCAAGCCTTCAACGAATTAATTATAACCGACGGACTAACCAGATTTTCCGACAAGGAGTTAAGGACAGGAACATGGTCGGGGCAAATCGGAAAGATGATTTGGGTTTTTTTTTTTTTTTATCAGACGAACATTTTGACAACTTTTGTCTCTTCTGCTTCATCTTGTTAAGTTGATGATGATGAACAATCAATAACGTTTTCAACTTTCAGGGGTGGTATTGCTCATAAATTCGACAATGTTACTCCCAAGTCCTAAATTGAAGTTTTGAGGTCTACAATCCTATGATATTCTCCGTTCTTTTCTACTCTTCAAGTCAGCTTGAACGGAATTATCAGGATCGATATCAATAAATTGAAACAGAAAATTTCAAATCTTTTGTTTGATTTTTCCTTTTTGTAGTGCCCCATCATCTTCAATATGGTATATATCCTGGGTCTAAGTAGACGGAAAAGTGGGACTAGATCACCCAGCCATGGAAGAAGACGACGAAAGATAGCTGGCTTGAGGATTTATCAATTCATCCCCCTCCTAAAAAAAGGTTTTGCAAATTGGAAAAGGACTTTAAATTTGACTTAAAATCCAATCATGCAGGGTTGGGAATGATAGCAATCCATTTCTAGGCCTTCCACTGTAATAAATGTCACACATGTCAAAATATTTGACCCCATTAAAGACTTTTTTTTACTTCCAGATGTAATCAAGATCACAAGCATTGCCACCTTTCTCATCCCACATTTTATCTTTTCTTTATATAATTTGCCTTGATTAGTGTTGCTAAGCCTTAGCTGAATTCCCCCCACTGGCCCCTCTCTAGAGTGAAGAGAGATAAGTTATAGCTTTGTAAATAGGGGTTGGCTTGTGCCCTTGTTTACGAGTCATCCCGAGCCGAAGTACAAAAATGGCCAAGTCTGTTTCTAACGTTGCTCTCCTTTTTGCCTGCTTCATCCTTCTTGCTTCCTTCGGTAAGTGGAACTAAGGAAAACAGATATGAAACTCATCCTGGCAGAAAGAACTCTAACGCATTCTTTTGTAACAGCTCTATGAACTACAACATGTTGAAAGAATATTAGAAACAAAAGAAAATAATACTAGTAAAAGCAGTAATTGATCTAAGGCGTGGTATTACTGTCCTTAAGGATAATTTTCGCCCTTTCGGAGTATAAAACTCAGTGCAAAATGATTGTAACAATTATCCTCTAGGATTCAACAGAGCCTTCCTTATAGTTTGCACAAACTATTAAGGGATGACAGAATAGCAGAAAGAAAAGGAAAGAAGAAAACCCAGCAGAGAAGCTTAAGAGAAGAAAAAAGGCAGAGGGAAGTAGCGAAGAAAGCTTTAGAGAAGAAAAGCTTTGGTGTGTGTTGTGAGTGAGGGTGTGAGACTGTATTTATAGGCATGGAATAAAGTGAACGTTGCACCAGATTAGGGAGTTGAGTGAGTTAAGAAAAACCTAGTCAACATTTATACCAAGTAAGATAGACGTTGGAGCACTCGAAAATGAGAGAATTTCTTTTTTAATTTCTTAATATTTTGAACTAATGATTTTGTCTACTGAATTCTAAATCCTTTTTTTCTCTTATCTTTTAAAAAAGAATAAAGATAAGATACAAAGATTTTCTTTTTTGAATATCTTTTTTTTTTCATTTCGGGGGTGGGGATTCTTATTTTCCCCATCGCCCATTTGTTATGTTATAATAATTTGTTATTTTTAAAATATTCAATTTATAATAATAAATAATTAAACAATAAATAATTATTCTATTTTAGCTATAGCGGAGCACATAACATATATATATATATATATATATATATATATATATATATATATAAGAGCTTTAGTCAAAATCACTCTAATTTTTAATTTTGTAACTTTATCAATCATTATTTCTCTGAATTATTATATATCCTTCCCTTGCTTTAAACCCAATTGAGAAAAACATCCTTTCTAATTTAGTGGATATACAAATAAAGTGCCCATTTTAAGTGATCTAAAAAAATCCTATGTTTGTATAAGAAAATGAATCAAGACATTTTTAGAATTTGAAATTCAAAATACTTTTTTAAAGTATGGTACAATTATGACAGGAATCCATTTATACCAAGTCAGATAGACGTTGGAGCAAAACCAGGAGAATCAGGTAAGCATGGTAGAGTTGGACTTTGATTTAATCAAAGGCTGAAAAAGTTTTAAAAAATAAGGTTAAGGTACAAAAAGTCACTTGGGCACAGCCCACATGTATACTCGTGCGCAAAAGGGCACAGCCCACATGTATACTCGTGCGCAAAAGGGCACAGCCCACATGTATACTCGTGCGCAAAAGGGGAAAATCTGAAGTTTTTAACTGTTTGGCCCAATCTTATGTGCGCGCGAGCCCACTTTGTTTTGCTTGCTTGCAACAAGCCCATAGTTGGTTTCCCAATATAAGGCATTCACCTTTTATGTATTTTAGCAATGTGTGATGTTTGAACCTTATGAAATACATTATTTTCCAACACAACAAACAATGCAGGGAATGGGACGACGCTAAGCACGGTGCTTGCCACTACGAAATCCCTGGAGTTGCATGCTTCTGCTACTTCAACTGCTAGTTTGCTCAACTGACAAAAATTTCATGTCAAATCCATTGCTGCTTTCTCTGCTTTGCCTGGTTACTCCCTAATTATGTAGAATAAAAATATGGCAGTGTTTTTCGCTGTTTTACAAGATCTAATTAAGTAATCAAGTAGCCAATGTAGGGGATGTTGTATCATGTATGCTTTTCCATTTCAGATTTCAATAAAAGATGTTATGCTTTTAAGCTTAAATTAAGATTTACCCTTACCCCAAAAAAACAAATTAAGATTTACATCCTAAATAATACAAAAAAATGCAACATAAAATAAAAAAAAGTAATAGATACTAATAATAAAATAAAAAATAAGTACATAGAATTACTTTTTTGTGCATATAGATGAATAGATTATAATTTAATCAAAATTTTCATTGATATGTATTTTTTTGCTTAGAATAAAAACATCTTAAATTATTTTAAGGTGACGTTTTGATCTCAAGAATTGTTCCCAATATTTTTGAAAATTTAATAGAACAAAGAACAACATTCTCAATTTAGTAAGTAACATTTTTGAAAATGTTGAATATTTAGTAAAAAAATTAAAAATGCAAAGTCGAATGTTTCGATTGAATGTTTTGATTAAATAATGATGTATAAAGTAGGAATTCTTGGTCATAGTAAGTTCAATTTCAATAAAGAGTTCTGAAAATTTAGAAAAAAAGGATAAAGAAATAAACAAGACATTTAAAAATAACCAACAAAATTTTTTTATAATATATTTTATACAAATATTATTTGACATTTCTCCTAAAACAAGAAAATAAAATTGAGTCTGGGCTTTCAATGAAATCCAAGTTTTGTGCATTTTCTGGGCCTGCTTTCTTTCTTAGTTGATTTTTTGGGTTTGTTATAACGAAGGCTACAGGCCCGTTAGCTACTGTTTTTTAGGGTCAGCCCGTTAAGAGAGGGCCTGCACGAGTAGGAAAAAAGGAAACCCATTTACATTCAAACAATAAAACGACGGCGTTTGGAGATCTCTGGCAGCAAGGACCAAACCCTAGGGTTACAAAAAGTTATATACCTCCCGTTTCTTCCCCCTCACCGCACCAAAACCCAATCCCCAAAACTGCGCCTCCCCTCTCTCCCTTTTTCCGTCAATCTGAGCAGATCCCATGGTACGTTAATCTCCCTCCCTTCATTCTTCAGTACATCAGCTTTATAATTCTTTTGTGTTCTAACGAAAACTAAAATCATCTTTGTTTTAGCTAGGAAAGTAACATTTTTGTTCTTTTGATTTGCTTTTCCAGGCGCCAAAGAAGGACAAGGCCCCTCCTCCTTCCTCCAAGCCCGCAAAGTCTGGAGGTGGCAAGCAGAAGAAGAAGGTCATTTGTTTTTTCACTATATGTTTCTTTTATGTATTTAATGGTGTTGATTTTCTACTTTTTAGACTTAGATAAGAAGTGGATTTCCCTTTTTTTTTTTGATTAAACAGAAGTGGAGCAAGGGAAAGCAAAAGGAGAAGGTTAACAACATGGTGCTGTTTGACCAGGCTACCTATGACAAGCTTCTCTCTGAAGCTCCTAAATACAAGCTCATTACTCCCTCTATTCTCTCCGATCGTTTAAGGGTACTTTTCTTTTCTACCTCTTCCTAGATTAAATCATTTGTTTTGGTTGTGTATTTTCCTTTTATTTGTAAGATTGTTTTGCTGGATGTTGTTTGCCTTGCTCTTGCATTTTGTGAGACTAGACTTTAGTTTCGTGTTTGTTGTCTGGGGTTGGAGATCTAAGTTGTTTGTTTGTTTATATGTCTTGTTGTGGTGCCCCGCTCATTGTCTTAGGAAATTAAGTTATAACCGAATAATCTGTTAGGGCTTTTTGGTGTTGATTTACTGCTATGTAGTTACTGATCGCTACATGGCTAGATTAAATGTAGGTACTTTAGTTTGAAGCTAAATGATGAGATTTCTTCAGGGAATTATCTTGCTGCTTGGTTGTTCTATAGTGAATGGCTTGCACAAGCTGATAGACATAGAATGGTATCATAAGCGCTGCTAAACGCTTTGAATGGCGATATGAAGTTCCTTTGTCATGAACTCATGTTTTCTGATTAATGTATGTAGTTGATGTGTAAAACATACTTTCATGGAAAGTGTATGTTTCTCTAAGGTTTTCCTCATTCAGCACGTGTGGTATTGAGTTAGGATGTTGGTCCTTAGTCCGGTTGCTGTTCTTTTATATATGTCTGCTTATAGATGCATGTGGGAACTCCATTAAATGAAAACTGTATTTTGCTTATATGTCTAATATGGTTGTGTGTGCACCTCACAGATCAATGGATCACTTGCAAGGAAGGCTATAAGGGAATTGATGGCAAGGGGGTTGATTAGGCTGGTGTCTGCCCATGCAAGCCAGCAGATTTACACTAGGGCAACAAACACCTAGATTGTTTGTTATAATTTTGCTTTATTAGTTCTATGTAGTATTGCCTTTTGCTGAGTTTGACTTTTACAAAGTATCTTTTTTTTCACTTAAAGACATCTCTTCAGCCACTTTTTTCTAGAATGTGTGAGCTACAGTCTCTTGTTATTGTTCTGGTTTAATGGATACTTCTCAGACTTAGTTGGCATGTTTTTGGTTGTTCAGCATTTCTTAAATTTGTTGCTATCATGAGATTGGATGGTTGTTTAGTGTTTTTAATCTTAAATGGCGTGTTCCATACTCATTTTTGTATTTTTGTTTTATGGATATTTGGAGTGGAAATTTGAGGCCAATGAAACGGCAAGTTTTGGCCTTTTCTGGCTGGAGATGCCATTTAGTTGTGGGAAATTGTGGGATTTTTGAGGAAATGCGACTGTAGAATCTATCAGAAGCATTATTAGGATGATATTGTTCGAAAGATTTTGGATGGATAAGAAGATTCAGAACCAATAAGGATTCCTTGGGAAGTTTTAATATCATGTGTTCAGGAGACAAATTCGTTTAGGTTACATTTCGCTTAGGATCCATTTCAGCAAAATTTAAGTTGTATTCGAGCCTTCCATGCTTTTGCCAGGGTCCTTAGCAATTTACTGCTGAATAGTTTCAGTGCGTTAGAATGCATTCACGGGTCTCCTTGAGGTGTCTGTTTGCCGCTGACCTCATATTGATTCTGGGAAGTGATAGAGGGTGTAGGTGTTCTTGTAGTGGACCGCTCATTGTTAAGATCCATTATCTGGCTGTGTTATGAGTTGATACACCTACCTTCGTATTCCTCGTGGGCCTAGTCGTTTTACCCGGAAATGGAATTCTGAAATGGAAAACGGGCCAGCTTCTGCTGGTTTCAAGACTTTGGTAAGTCCATGACCTATTAAAATTAACAATACATTTCCTGCATGCAGATGGTAATGTAACTGCTAGCCGGATGCTGGTCACGTGCGAGGACCACAAACAAGGTAAAGCCTGCATGAAGTGGGTTTGTGAAAGAACCCATGTGGGGTGTCCAAAAGTCAAAATCCACTTTGCAGGGTCAAGAGATCATGACCACTTTTCAGAAAATGGGCCTCTATTGTTAGGGGAAAGTGGCCTTCCTCTTTTTTTGGCAAATTTTCTGGATCTATATCTACCATTGGTTTCTAGGCTGGCTGGTGGGCACATCTGTATCCTCCTCAAGAAAGCGGCCCAGTTTAGTTGAACAGTTCAAAGCTCACACTACAACTTTGGACTAATTATTACCATATCTGACGGCAAAGCTGTGCATAACAACTTATATATTATACATACCTTACTGGTGCCGATGGTCAGGAATGCTGACCGCAAAGGCCCGACCGTAGGTCTTTTTCCCGCACAGTGAATACATGGAGCCTAACTATGTTTTTTTATTTTTCAAATTCTCTCTTCGCTTTTCTGTTCCTGCCTCTGAATAATAATGCAAACTAGCTTGAGGCCTTTAAAATTAAGGCTTTTGAAGAAGATGAAAATATGGAAACAGGATCATCCTCAAAAGAGTCAAGAATCTAAAACAAGTTTCTCTCCTGTTGGCTCTTAGCAACTTGCCATTGGCATTTGTCGTTCATAGAAAGAGAGAGAGAGAGAGAGAGAGAGTAGCTCTTGTATTGATATATCTTAAGAAGGTAGACTTTGCACCCTTGATTTTGCCAGCATCCCACGTGAAACTTTGTCACATAATACAATGTTGTTTTTCATTTTACTAATTGTTTTACATTTCTGGGCGTCGGGCGCTTCTCCTTATCAGTTCCTCCTGGAGGGGTCCAATGTTTCTCAACTTTTATGGGCCAATGCCTATTTCCCATCATCTTTCTACTTCTGCGGGGACCCCACTTCCATCCCCACTTAAGGCAACTAGAAACAATCAAGTGGAGATTACCAATTAATTAACGGTTCTAGTTTTCAATTGCGCCAATATCCAATTTCGTACGACTACCAGCCGTCATTTAATAGGCACGTGTACGGTCAAGAGAACCGTTCCCCAGTTAATTATCAAATGGAGAGACCCGTCCACAATCAAGAGTCGAAGGACCCATCAAGTTCGCCTTAATGTGCTTTGGATTTTCCTAGATTGTCTTAAGCTCGGCTAATTATATTTGATCAAATCACAAAGCAGATTGGCCCAACAATCCCTTTCATTATCTTTGTCTAGCAATCATCAACTTCTTCAACGAGGACCCCTTCCGCGCCCCCCCTACTCTAACTATCTTCTTATGTTGCATGTTGGAAACTTACACTCTCTCTCTCTCTCTATATATATATACATATATATATCATCTCTTGATACACAAACTTATTTATCTGAGTGAAAATGTGAACCACATTTCTTGTCAACTGACAGTTCTTCACCTGAGAGAGTAAGACAAAATTAAAGCTGTACTTGGTATAGAAGGATAGAAAGCTAGAGAAGTGAAAAGCTGGTCCATCACATAGTATTGTAGGATATTTATCAAGAGAGGAAAACTAGAAAATGAAGGGGAGAAAACCAAAGGGTAGGCTGAAAAACTGAAATAGGAAAGAAAGATCAATAAAGTTTGCAGCTGGGGACCAAAAGAGAAGATTTTGTGTGGAGGAAGCCCACAGCTGCAAACCAAGATACGGATTGGTGGGCACATAGGACAAGTCAAGGCACGACATGGGGGGCTGTTTCTGCACAACGAAATGAGAACCGTCCATGCGGTTAGGTGATGTGTCGGTCCAGAATCTAGAGGTTTGGCAGGAAAATATTCATGACTGAAAAATCTCCTTGTTTGGACATGGCCTCTTAGGCCCCACGCAGTTTCATCAAATTTTATTATCACTAGTAATAAATGGTCTTGAATCTTCTGATTTTACTGCCAGTGGTAGTATTTTTTATGTGCATGCTGTCATCAGATGTCACTGATTCAGTGCCCACTGCCAGCATGGAGATTGTCCTGTTTATAATGAAGAGCGTACGCGAATTCTACGACGTTTTCTTTGCCTACGATCATATCATAATGGATGGAAAAATATAATAATAATGAACAGGTCGAATATATGTTCTTCTTTCAAGATATTCTTTGCAGCAATAATGGAATTCTTTTTCTTTCTTTCTTTTTTCTTGGTTGGTTATTTTAATTTTGGCTTTTAAGATTATTGTATCAAATCAGTAAAGCATATATGTTCTGCTTTAAATAACTACTCAAAAATTCCAAAGGTGATTGCAAGGGAAATAGTTGAGAACCAAAAGAGAAAATGGTTTTAGGGTAATCAACCAAAGCGAAGACGGTGCTCAAGGAAACAATAATGTTCTTTACCGTTCAAATTGATGAAAACATCAAACTGCAAGCAATGCTTGAAAACCTCCAAAATCCTGGAAGCAGATTGGTGAATTCTGTGACAATGCTATGGACAAGTGCAGCCAGGAAGCATTTGCTAGCATTGAAAAAGAAACGGAATAGTACATGGTTAATAACACACAAAATGTACAAACAAACATGTCCTCTCTGGGGTTGGATGTTTCTCCATATTTGTTATCTTGGTGCATTATCAAAAAGGAAACAAGGTTTGAGTGAGACTAGTGGAGTGGGAGGTCTAACCAAGAAAAAGAAATTTGAGTGAAGGCGGTTAACTGGTTACTTCAAACTGGTAGCTTAGCTGCATAGGCTCTCAAACCATCAATCATGGAGCATGGTTTTCAGCTTAAAAATTTAGAGATCCTGACCTGAATTATGCAGCTCATCTGATTTACTACTCTGATGTGGACCTCAAATTTGCTTTGCATTTATGACAAAAAACAACAAGGACTCAATCAAATTTCTCTTCCATGTTATAAAACTTCACCTGGTTCGTAAAAGGATTTCCCACCCAATTGTCAGAAATAAATTCTTGCATCAATTATGATATGATCCCTTCAAGGATGACAGAAAAAACATTAAATTACTATATATATTGATATTATTCTTTTTTGAAGCCAAAAACCTGAAATATATGCATCTTTCCTATATAGCCAATATATTTATATTGATTCCATCCAAGAATATATTCAACATAACCTCAATTTCATTTTTTGAATTTACCCAGAAAAAAAGTTTTTGAATAACTTTTTACTTATGAGTTTAGACCAAAAAACCTTCTTTTTATGATTGTTCAGTGCACCAACTGGCTATCATAATCAAGCAGTCATATAAATCTGATTACAAATGGAGACAACTATGTTACTACATAAAGAGGTATGCAACTTGTATACTGATTAATAAGGGAGATCACAATCACACTTGTGAAGATTACTAGGTAAATTATCAGTTAACTAGCAACATGTCCAAGTGGGGGGGAAAGATGTTAATTTCAACCGCCCAATGAGTCCTTCAGGATGCAAACTTGGCCGTGAAAACATTTTCATGACCAGCAAATGATCAAGATATCAACAGCTGGAGTCTAGAGAGTGGGGAAGAAAAAAAGTCCAAAATTTTGATCACGTGACACATCTGTTTATTTATTCTTTAATTAATTCTAAACTATATTGGGTTGAAAGTTGAAATGGACAGGTGTTTGGCAATAATGACTTCCCTTTTGTGTAAGCAGAGACTAGACTAGAAACTTGAACTGAGAGTGGCATTGAGTGGCATTTTCAAGAGAAACAAGGTCACATTTGTTTATGATACATTTTGTTTGTTGTATCTTATACAGCTATAAATACCAGGTTACAGGATTTCTCGTGAGGGCTCACAAGCCGAAAAAGCTAGCTATAAGCAGTTAACCACCACCTTCAACATACATCACACATTTTCACTTTCCATCTGAATATTGACCTGCATTCCCCTCCTTAACCACTAAAAAGCTCATTTGATTGCTTCTCTGAATCCAATTCTACAACACTTGGTGTTGTTCTCTCCTTTGATCTTTCTATTTCATTTTATTTTTTTAAAAAAAGGTTCTTTGGCCTCCGGGTCATTCAGAATTTTGCTTCTTTGGAAGTTTTGTGATTTGGGTTCTTCAAGTAATCTTAAATACTTTGATCTGATCCGCTTATTTAGCCTCTTTTCAGTAACTTGCTTTTGGGGTTACCTTGATGTTAGTCCTGTATCATATTCGGTGCTGTAACTTTGAGTATCTGACAGACTGACGCAACTGTATTTCCCTTTTTTTTTTTTTCTCTTATAGCTTTATGTGATGTACACTTAACTTGGTTACTTAGATTAGAGGGTCTTCGACGGTGGTTCAATACTTTAGTAAGTGTCTTACTATTTGACCCATCCTCTGTTTCATCTGGGGGTCATTCGTTACCACCAGCCAGGAATTGTAATGGATTCTTGTTGTGTGGCCTTGAGAGCCAATTCTCATTTGGTGAACGCAAGAAAAGGTGGCTTTGGCAATGGAAATAATGGATTTTGGGGGGAGAGAATAAGAGGGAGTCTTAATAACAGTCTTTGGGTTAATCAGCTGGCTAACAGCTTGAGAACAGATAAGAAAGAAAAGAAGATCAAAACTGGTGCTTTCGCTGTTCTCACATCAAATACTCCCAGAGAAGCTGTGGTATGTTAATACTTTTCTGCAATCTGTTGTCCCTAAGATGATCTTGTTTTGCATCTACCATTTTTGTGTGATCATGACTATTTTCGTAATTTACTTTAAAAAAATGAACTTTTAATTTTTTTGGTAAAGTCTCATTCATTTTCTTTGATTTTGGTTTTAGACCTTACAGCCACGTCGAATTGAGAGACGAAGAGTAGACCCAAAAAATGTGGCTTCAATCATATTGGGAGGAGGTACAGGGACTCATCTCTTTCCACTTACCAAAAGGGCGGCTACACCTGCTGTAAGGACACTAAACAAATTCTCTTATGCTAAGCTCAATTTCATGACAGAACAGTCTCTTTTTTCAGTACTATATGCTTGATGCAGATACTTAGCTTACGTTAGACTCTCTTGTTACATTGAATCTAGATCATGTTGGAACCACTTTTGATTGTTGAGGATGGTTTTATCTGAATATGATCTGTAGGTTCCAGTTGGAGGATGCTATAAGCTGATAGACATTCCAATGAGCAACTGTATAAACAGTGGGATAAACAAGATTTTTGTTTTGACCCAGTTCAACTCAGCTTCCCTCAACCGGCACCTTGCACGCACGTACTATGGCAATGGTATCAATTTTGGGGATGGTTTTGTGGAGGTATGAATTCCTTAAGGTCAATAAAGATCAATTTGTAACTTTCCGCTGATTTAGAAGGTAGAGTAAGATGGCTAAGGGCTGATTTTGTATCAAGAGATGGAAAAAAAATTTCCTAATTATACTTCCTGTTGTATATTGATAATCAATCAAGAAATAAAGAATAATTGTGATGTTTTCCAGAAAATAGAAAGAAAGCCCCATCTTCTTTGTCAGTTTAATTATTGCAAAACTCAAGTTGAGCTTTTGCTAAGGAATTCTTGTATCCAATCATATATGAATCTGTAGTAATTCTATTGAGCATTCCTCCATTATTACATCACTTGAACAAAACTCTTTTGGTCAACAGGTTCTGGCAGCAACTCAAACATCAGGAGAGGCAGGGAAGAAGTGGTTTCAAGGAACTGCAGATGCTGTTAGGCAATTTATATGGGTATTTGAGGTAGAAACTGAAAGTTTTATTTCCCTTCTCTCACGTCATCTCAAACAGGCACTGATAACAGTGGTTGGGAATTCATGTAGTTCACATTCATTTTCAACCTAAATTAAAATATGATAAATCCAATTTATTCTTGTAGGATGCAAGGAATAGGAACATTGAGTATATACTGATCCTGTGTGGGGATCACCTCTACCGAATGGATTATATGGAATTTCTACAGGTATTGAATACTTTTACTTGATTGCACTAATTTTTTTTAGCATTGCTAGAAGCTCAGCTAACTTATTTGCAATGCATAACAGCGTCACGTTGACAGTGATGCAGATATTACAATTTCATGTCTGACAGTGGACAACAGGTCTTTTAATCTTCTCTGTTGATTTAATTTTGTGTCTGTGTTTCTACATTATAATTTTCTATCAACAAATCTTAAACTTCATTTAAAATGCTGGGCATGGATAATCGATTACTTTCCAGCCGTGCATCTGATTATGGACTGGTGAAGATTGATGGCAGGGGCCGTATTGTCCAGTTTGCTGAAAAACCAAAGGGTGCTGATTTGAAAGCAATGGTAAGCACTAAGATGATGTTCTTAGTCCAGCTATCCTGTTAGTTTCCTTTTTTCCTATGTATTTCTGAAATTCAGCATTCTGAGGGAACAAAAATATTTAACATTCCCAATTAAAATTTACCATATGCTGCGACTTTGAAGGAAAGTTTTGGCTGCTTCCTATATAGCTGCATATATCTTGCTAAATATTTGTCTATCACTGGATCACTTTGTGTACATCTTACTGAAAGGCTATTCGATATCTTATGAGGAAAGAAAGTTATGACGTTTACTTTCTGCAGATAATCTAAACTGCACACAATCGTTTTATCAAACTGTCAGCTATTTAACTTTTAAATTTTGTTAAAACATGTTATTACAGTAAGACACTTTTTAACTAATTAAAATTATCTCAACTGATACCACTTTTTCTTTTTATGATTTTCTGCAGCAAACGGATACCACTCTTTTAGGGCTGTCTCCCCAAGAAGCCATGAGATCCCCTTACATTGCGTCAATGGGAGTCTATGTATTTAAGACAGATGTTTTATTGAAGCTTCTGAGATGGAGATTTCCTACATCCAATGACTTCGGATCTGAAATCATTCCTGCTGCAGTGATGGAGCATGATGTCCAGGTAAGAGCTATTAAAATGGAACTTCCATTTTCTTAAGATATTACTCATCATTTCTAACACAAGGGTTGCGTTTATTTGTCATGGGGCTTCAAACCCGGCACCTACTGCTACCAGCAAAGAAACATGCCCTTCCACATTGCATTCTGGGATCTTTAAGACTATAAATTTGAGCCATCATGTTATTCATATTCTTCATAGTTTCTGTATGTCAAAAGCATCTGATTTCTAAATGTAGATGGAATAAAAGATGCGCTACATTCTGAATGTTTTCCTGTATCTACAGGCATATATTTTCAGAGACTACTGGGAAGATATTGGAACGATAAAGTCATTTTATGATGCCAATTTAGCCCTCACTGAAGAGGTTGGTTTTAATTATAGAACTTTCGTGTTTTGAATTTCTATCCTTTGGTCTCTAAATCATGAGTTTCTTGAATTTGTTTCTATTTTTAATTAAAAAAATTGTGCACTATTTGCTAGCATTCTCCACAAAATGAGATAGACTAACGGTGGGTTCATACTACTCAAGGAAAAATTAAAGCTATTTTATTGTCATTTATTTAGTGAATGGCATTCCTATAGGCACCTTCTTGTGGCACCCTTTATATAGCTCATTGTAATGTCAGATGTTCCTTTTGTATGTGAAAATATGGTTTTATGCTCCTCCTTGAAATAAGATTTAACCTCTATAAATTGTCTCCTCTATGCAGCTTCCAAAGTTTGAGTTTTATGACCCGAAGACACCTTTCTATACATCTCCACGATACTTACCACCAACCAAAATTGATAAATGCCAGGTATGATTGTTTACTTTGGATTAAAGTGACACTTTATGTTCTTCCTTCTCATGTTTCGGTCTGTTTTTGCAGATTAAAGATGCAATAATCTCACACGGATGCTTCTTGCGAGAATGTAATGTCCAACACTCAATAGTAGGTGAACGCTCGCGTTTGGATTATGGCGTTGAGCTTCAGGTGAATTTTACTGGTTTCCCAAATTCTTCTTTATGGAACAATTAAAAACCTTTTTATAGCAAACCAATTCCCTCTGACGTTATAATTTAACTGGACAAGTTCACTCCTTCCTATTTACAGGACACAGTAATGTTGGGAGCAGACTATTACCAAACTGAATCTGAAATTGCATCTCTACTAGCAGAGGGCAAGGTCCCAATTGGGATTGGACGCAATACCAAAATCAGGTAACTTAACACAAAGAACAAATTTAGAGAGTCAAACGAAAATCAGAATCTTGTGTTCTGAAAATGTGTCATTCGCTTTGTAGGACCTGCATAATCGACAAGAATGCTAAGATAGGAAAAGATGTGGTCATTGTGAACAAAGATGTAAGCATGCTATCCCTGCTCATTCATACCTTTTTCCTCCACCTTAAAATGTTGCTGCATTCGTTAAGGCATCCACAAACTGCTGTTCTTTTGTAGGATGTTCAAGAAGCTGATAGGCCAGAAGAAGGATTTTATATCCGGTCAGGGATCACCATCATACAAGAGAAGGCAACAATAGAAGATGGTACAGTTATCTAAATGGATCCTAATACTTCCACGGACAGCTCAGAGATTGGAATTGAAGGTGCGCAACAGAGAGCAGTCATGACAGTCTGCTGGAAGACGGTGCGAAGATGGCTTTTTGCAGCATTTTGCCACAGTAAAACCAGCTGCATTTCTATCAATTACTTTTGTGTAAATTACAAGTCCTTTACTGTACTGTAAAATAGATCTCAGATTTCATGTAAGGTCCCCAAATAAATCAGATGGCTTAGCAGCCCGTTGTTTCTTTCAATTAGTAGAGTAAAATCTTCTGAGAGACGATTTGGCTGATGCTTGTATTTACCCCTTTGATGTTCATATATCATAGCACGATAATGGTAAGTACCTTTAGTGATTCTCATAACTCTCTGAGATAATGGCTCAGCTTTGATCCTAACCTCAACCCTTTTAGGCCCTTCCTTGTGAGACAATACATAATCGTATTAAGTATTTGATTCAGTAATTAGCATAATAACGACCAACTTCGACTCCTCTCAAATAAATGAGAACATAACAAACGCGGGATGATTTAGCGCCTACCACTGACTCCACGTGGTGGATAGCAGTTGACACTCCTGTTTTGTCTCCAGACGTGGCATGGTAACATGTCGACATTTATTCAAATGCATGAAACCGAGAGAGAAATAGGAGGAAGGGTTGGGCATGACTGAAACAACAAAGGAAAGGGAACAAGAGAACACAGAATCCAATCACGATGCAAGAAACGAGGAGAGCAGATTTGCGACAACTGGAAGGTGTAATGAGAGAGGCAGAAGGCGGCGTTGTGGAGAAGAAAGGGATCGCCACGGCTGATCACGTTCAAAACAACCCTGGAAAGGATTCTGCAACTGCTCTTCAACTTTTTCTTGATCGTATCCCTATTAGTTCGATCCCTGGGATAAAAAACTCACCCGGCAATTCTTTTTTATGACATAAAAGATATTTATCGATAATCGTTCTTCTCCAACGAAATTGCGGATCCAACTCGGATTCCTTCGACGCCAAATGTTGATGACAGTACGGTATTTGTGACTTTTTCTTTCTCCTGATTTCCATTTGCAAGTGGTGGAGGTGAAAACTGGGGATAATGTGAAGGATGCAATTGAGTTGTTGTACACGAAGAATGTGTTCGGTGCTCCCATTGCGGATGTTTTAGACCCTGATACCACAGTAGGCAGGTTTTTTGATCGGTATATTGGTTTTATAGATTTTGCTACCATGGTTCTCTGGTCCCTTGAGGTGATTTGATTTCTCACATTGTCACCACTCACCAACTTGCACCCTCTTTTTTCTCTCTCACTCAATGTATCCAAATGCATTTTTCGTGTTATGACCTTCTCAGAAATGTGAAAAAGCTGGTGTCCCAACTGATAGCGGTGCTAGCGAGGAGACTGGCAAAAGCAGCATCATGTCCTTGCTTGAACAGGATGCTGACATTGGACATACAAAGGTCCTTTTGCCTTATTTCATGCTGTTAATTCCTGTTTATTTGGAATTGCCGAATTGCTTTCATGGACATCATCAGTTTTTTCCCACTAAATCATATCCTTTAACGGGAAGTGTCTTTTGTTCCATGTGAGACACAGGTAGGAGAGTTGGCAAAATCTTTCCTATGGATCCGTTTTTCCCTGTACGCTTAGAGGATACCCTCTTTCATGTTCTGCTGCTGCCTGCAAAGCACCGGGTGCAAGTTCTACCAGCCATGGAGCAATCTGGTCTTCGGGCCATTGGTTTTGTTACGCAGGTATTTTAAGGCCACCAACTACGCTTGCTGAACTAATTGGGTAATAGGAAAAGCCAAGAAACAGATTGTTCATTACTTTGGCAGATAAAGGCAACCAGTGGAGTATAGCAAATGTAACTTGTTAAAAATTATGGTAAAATATCTAGATATTTTCAAATTTTGATTAAAATTATATGAAAATTTATTAATTTAAAAAATAAATATTTCGCTTTAAAAGAGTATTTGTTATTGAATACATAAGTTCAACGATGATTAACTATTAAAGTTTTCGTTGGTTTATTGACATGATAATGTTTTTTGAATAATTTTATTTTTGAACATATCAAAAATTATAATATTATATTATTTTTTATTTTTTATTTTTAAATTTTTTTTAAAAAATTACCTTCCTTCTTCACTTAAATTCGACTCGATCTAACGCATTGGGGTCCCTCAAAGAAGTGCTAAATCTCTCTTATGATGGAGCGTGATCTAGAGCTTATCTTACGCTCTAAGATGTTGAAAAGTGCCAAATTTGACTACAAGATAGTCAATCGATGTCAAAAAGTATCACCGATCAATTAAATTGTTTGAAAAAAAAAAGTTTAGAAAAAGAGAAAAGAGTAATTTAGTTTTTTCACTTTTTCTGTTAATAGTGTTAAGGCTTTTAAAGTAAAGTATTTATTTTTCAAATTAATTGATATCTGTGTAATTTTGATAATTAAAGAATATCTAATTATTTTACTCTAAAAATTAAAACATTTTTTTATCAATGCATGTCTGAATTTGTAACTTGTTGCCTTTCGGTAGAATGCAGTTATCCAATTGCTTCTTCCATCTGATGGACTAGCATGGTTCGACAGTATTGCAGAAAAGTCTCTATCAGAATTTTGGTAGGGCAAACTTGAAAGATATTTCAGAACACATGCGTCATTTTTGAGGAATCATTACTTAGTTGCTTTATCACACCCATCTTGGTTTTCTGCATTCGTATTCAGGTTTGAAAATGAGGAGAAAGTAAGCTGTGTATGGCGATGAGAGCATAGCAAGGGCTCTTCACATCTTGTTCAAAAGTCAAATAGGTGCAATTGCGGTCATAGATAGACAGACTCAAAGGCTTATCGGTAGAGTCACGAGCAGTGATGTCTATCTTCTTATGGAGAATGACAATCTCTTCCACAATAGAAAGTGAGTAATTTTTCCTTCCAATGCTACACTGCATTTTCTTGCCCAATTGACCTATAAAAACTATGCATATTTGAGTTAATAACAGGGTTGTAACCGTGGAGGAATTCATTCATATGGAGACTAGCAATCCAGACTCTGATCCTACTATCGAACGAGACATAGGGGCTCTTTTATCAGCAGGGGTTCTTCATCTACGAAACAGCTTCCTTCCAAGAATGGACTCGCCAGTCACCAACAAGAAATCTGACACTCTCAAGCAAGCCATGAAGAACGTAGCAGAGACTAAAAGCAATTGCAGTTTTCTAGTTGATGAGTTGCAGCGTCCAGTGGGTGTCTTCACATTAAGAGACATAATCCTTCAGTTTGCCCCGCCCTCTGTGGACTCCAATATTCATCGAGGTGGTTTCTTTGAATCTGCTCTCGAACAAACTGGTTGTCAGGTCAAAGATGGAACCATAGTTTGTGACCATTAATGCACTTACTCCTCTGCCTGATTCATGAGAATTTATAAGATGAAAGAGGGGTTGAAGTGGGTTTGGTTTGCAGATGATGAAAAAAATATCTATATATTTCTATATGACCTTAACTTCATCTGGCCCCCAAAACCGTGCCGATCTGCGCCAGAATATTCAGGCCTTGATGGCAAGACTGGCTGACGAGTGACGTGTATAACTTGTGCTACTTAATCTTTGCTTTTTTCATCCAGAAAGAGAAAGCAGCAAACAATGGACAGAGAAGAAAGAATTGCAATCACTTGCAGCAAGCACCTCATTTCTACTACTCAGTTGGGTCCGAAGAAAATAAAATGATAATCTGTTTTGCTTGCAGTTTGTAATTCTTAGCTGGAAAACAGATCAACATGTACGGTACAAGAAAAGTTCAACATTCCCTTCACCAACAGCAAGCTATAAGTCACTAATAAATACCCCAGGCTTCCTCTTCAACACGCTCAGCTTAATCAAAATCGTCAGGGGAAGATCTTAGCATACAAGTTGTAGCACTTTGGAGAAACACCCTTGGGATGTCGGAGGATCCGACAGTTATTCCTCGTCAATATGTTGGGAGGAATAGTGCATTACGATTGAAAATAGGATTGAAAAGGAGAGAATAAGCTCTCTCAAGTTGGACCAACCTCCGTTTACAACCCGAAGAAATTAAAGAAAAAAACATATCCAGATGTTATGAGTTGCCATCAGGATTGAAGTTCATGCGTTGTGACCAAAACAGTAATCACATTGTTCCTAGACCAACGGTAAATTAAACGAGCTCAATCCACTTAAAAAGCAAAACTTAATAAAAACCTACCTGTCTTTCACTCATCTCTAAACACACTGATAATGTCTTAATTAGCGACATCGTAACCGTAACAAACACATATCGGGTTCATTATTACAGAATGTTACTCGAATATATTTATGATGTATGACAGCCCTGTTTGATACTTACATTCTTATCATTTCTTGAGTCCATTCATTGTTTACTTCAAGCAATTTTAGAGGACCAAATCAGGAAATATAATGGAGAGTTCTTCAAACTTACAGGATGATGTGATGGCTGTTGAGATCGCCGTTTTTATCCTCCATCCAAGTGCTCATTCAAGACAAAAGGCCTCTGTTTGATCCTCCAATACGTAACCCGTCTAGATAAAATTTTTCGTTTGATGTAAAGGTCACATAAAACAAATGCAGGCAGGGAACATACCTAAGCAACATTCTGACTTCATAAAACAGTATATCATATCCTGCCAAAGATCTGATTGATATGTAATATGGATGGGCAGAGCATTTTGTCCCCTAATTAACAAATTGCACCCACCAAGAGAGTTGCATCACCTATTAGGTCACTTTGTCTTTCCCAACATGAATAGTTTTAGCTAGAAATACCTCAAAAATTCTCAGGTGCTCGTGCTCCAAACTATCAAAGACCCGCTTCTTCTAAACTCACAAGGACGAAAAACGCTCATGGCCTTCCCCATCAGAGCCATAGCTGCAATGCTCGGAAACCGCTTCTTTTCGAGTTCATCCAATGTAGCCTTTGCACTCTGTGGTTCACATAGCACCACAGCTTCAGGCTTCTTGTTTGGAGACGCGGCTCTGTGACGACACCATCTTTGAATCCAAGAACGTGAAAGACGTCTATCTTGACTTTTCCTCAAAGAATCACTGGAAGTGGAGTCCCCGTTCTTTAATAGCATTGCAGTTTGATCAAGTGCCAGTTCTGGTCTCACATGGCTTCCACATACTGTGGCATCTGAACTAGTTTTGCTGCATTTCGAGATTTTGTTGAAGATCTTGTTAACCCTTTCACAGGATGAACCTTCTCCAATTTTAGAGCTCTTAGGACCAGGAGCAAAAGGATCCGAAGTGCTCAACTTCAGACGTTTAACCCATCTGATGCTTGTCTCTGGTCCCAGAGAATCATCTGGACAAGCAGTAGTTTTAAAATTTGAGGGCTGCTCAGCATGGGAAAGGAGATGCTCTGCATCTAAACTCTGGGTTCTGGAGGTACTTGTTTCTCCATCGTCTATTGAGTTTGCCACAGCTGGAAGTGCAGGAAGCCCATCATTCATATCAGGTAATTCAGTATTTGCCATTTTGTCGCCAGCTTCTTCTCCAGTAGCATTCTCAGTTTCAAATAATGATGAATTATGAATCTCCTTGATGTTCTGCAAATATTATCAATAAACTTAACTAGTAATGTCTAAATTTAACAGCTCAATTGTGCAATGGGGACTCTTAGTATAGAAAGAGATAGTGTTCTGGCATGCTATGCTCACTAGAATTCCATGATGCTTGGAACCAATGACTGGATGATACAGCAATCTGTTAACTTAGAATGTAACAATTTTCTACTAGAAATGGTTCTCAAGGTAATTTTTTATGTTTATTATGCACCCAAATTACTTTGATGAGGACCAATGAACACATGTAACCTCACCTACCAATTCCTTATTTCTGTTAGTCGATAAATTTTTTTTTTTTGAAAATCTTCTGTTAGTTGATAATGAACCAAACTAAAACATAGTCCTTGAGAGAAGATGCAAAATATAGAATGTCAAGAACATGTTGTTCATAAACACTTTGGTCTATAAACCAAGCAAGTAATCATCTAAAAACTACCATTACATGCACATAGTAAAATAGACATTAACAAGAATTACCTGATCTGATGGACATAAAGCCACACCTGCAACATAAAGTAAACATGTTAAAAGTATGAACATACAATACTGAAAGACCAAGTAATTATTAAATTAACTGAATCCACAGATATTTTTAATCATAAGTTTCTGTCAGTCTGATGTGACCATTTTCATAAAAAAAATTATACTATAAAGTTCCATTCACTGTTCATAATTATAGAGGTAACATAAATACATACTTGAAAGATGGCTCTTCTGGAAAACATCCAGTTCCATAGCATCAGTTTCAACTGATGATTCATGCTTTAAGCAAACAGTAGAAGTTCCGACATCTCCAACATTGTCTTTTTCTTCACTATCCGAGGAGCTCCCTAGAGGTTGCAATTTCACTCCTTGCTGACCGTGGAAACCAGAACTGGGAGATAAACTCAGAAACTCACTGAACATATTTCCCTTCAATTTGGGGGAGACTATAGAGTCTTTGAACACTTGTCCTCCTTCGTTTATGTTCACACCAGTCTTCTTTGTAATGAAAAATTTGTGAGTTGTCTGAGAAAACTTAGAAGGACCTCTGGGTAATTCTTCCACAGAATCTATAGTGGTACATATTCTCATAGTCTTGACATCATGAACAGAACGAGGTACTTTTGGAAGCAAGAAATTTTCATCATATGCTTTTCCTGATTTTGCCACCTCAGGATAGCCCAAGCTTGGAAGCAATCTATTACTAGAATTGTTTTCTACCTTCTGACTCTGTTTATTAAGAAAAGAGCATAACTGACTATCGTTGGTCAACTGATCATTAAGTAATAGAGGTGCATCTCTCTGTCGAGATAATGAACTCCCCAGTTTTCTGGACTCGAAAAGGGTATCAGCTTTCTTCTCATGGACCCAAAAGGTAGAATAGCTGCAAAATTTACCATCTGTGAAGTGCTCTTTGGATGCTACAACAGGACTTACTTGATCAATATTTTCATGCTGACATGTAACGGATTGCATTGGAGCCACTCCACTATTCATTACATATGGTACAATTTTAGAACTTGACCCAATATCATCCTGAAAAGATGTTGAAACAGCTAAGTTGTTCTTTTCAAGAAATTCATGAGATTTTACCAGCTGCTCAGGAACCCTTGAAATGCCTTCAGGCTGAAATTTACGTTCTCTAGATGGAAATTCCATTTCAGGATGAGCCCACTCACTTCTACCCATAGTAATAGAGTTATAGCAATTATTGAGATCAATTTGATACTTCACCACCTCACCTTTAGACGAAGTACCTGCATTATTCTTTGAAGCCATAGCACTCTCCCTATTCCCTGAAATATTGAACATTGGAGGAGGCTGTCCATCTAAAACTTCTTTCCCAAACTTCCTTGAACCCATTTTCGAATTCTTGCTCATGGTGTCAACTGTTCTGGCTTCAGAAACTTCTCTAAATCCTTGAGCATAGTTTGAAATATCGGTTTCCATTTCAGGCCCAGAAAGCAAAGGATGATGCTTAGAATTGCTATGATCATCTTTACGCAGTAAATGACTGTGAACCTCAGTGGATGGTTTACGACTTGTATTCTTCCAATGATCCATCCAAGCAGCTTGGTAATGATGGATGGAATGCCTAGCTGTTCCAGCACTATGGTGATCTGATTGTGCAACACGATTCGACATGATATGGTCAAATCCTATTTTAATTAAAGGCTCATTGTGCCTTACCTGAAAATGCAATTCAGCAAGCACTATTAGACATAATATCTATTACGTTTTAAAACAAAATTACAAGAAATTAGAAATAAAAAAAAATCGAAGTCAACAAATAGAAAAAATCTAGAGCTCATAAGGCCAGCATAGAGAGTCTATACGAAATTAAGGATCTACAAAACATATGCTTAACCAATTATTTTGCACCCACATAAGCACACATCAAACAGTCCTTCCTTGATGGACTAAGAGTGGTTAGTATTTTAAAATATTAGCTCAAGATGGTTTGATTTCTGAAGGTTTAGCATTGGTAGTGCCCCTGTTCTTGATCGATACTCCTAGTGAGCCAGTAATAAAAATTAAAAGGGGGGAGAGCACAGAAAGAGGCAAAAAAATGTTCCCAATTCCTATAATCAGCTTCCCATATACCAAACAAAATCAAAGAAAAAAAAAAAACTACCAAACGCAAAATATTTTAAACATGAGTTGCCAATTATCCAGAAAGGAAATTTGTAAGGACAAATTAAAACATCTTTCTTCATCTCACCTCAACACAATTAAAAATCCAACATTATCCAAAATATTTCTAGGAAAAAAAAAACAGCTTCTTCTTACTGCAACTTCTCTGTACAGAAATGTGTGATTACCCAATTCATGTCCCGTCAAACAGGGATCTGCAGAAGTGTGAATTAGAAACCTTAAAGTTGAAACAATCCAAGATCCTTTTAGATAGCACCAAACCCTTTTTTTTTTAATTTTAGTTACATCATATATGAGCTCAACTCTTCAACATAATGAACAAGGAAATATCACAAAAACGACCCCTTACCAAGCTTTTCTTTTCTTTTATCACTACCAATAAAAATAAAACAAACTCTACTGTTCAGTAATCAACGTTAGAATCATGAACTATTCAAACAGAGAGCGAAGGGAAAAAAAAGAATAAGAACTTGAAACGAAAGAACTAACACAAGTAACCAAGCTCCAAGCTACGATCAAACAACAATAGAACAAGCTAAAAATTCACATGCATACATACTAAGCAAGTTTTAGAGAAAGCAATAAAAGGGTAGTTCACAAAAGCACAATCAAAATTAATTTCAACCATGCCAGGACTCACCTTAAGAGCGAAAGTAAATAAAAAAAAAAAACAGAGTTCGTAAAGCCTATGAAGACCCAGCAAAAGAGCAACGGTGAAACACAGGTCCAGGGAGAAGTTGAGATCACAAACGCAGGAAAAAAGAGTGTGTGTCTGTTTAAATAGTAAAGAATGAGAATTTGTGGACAGGCAGCGATGTATTTGGTGAGGGAAGAAACAGCGAAAGGAAGGAAGAAAGAAAAGAAAGCATCTTTAAAAGCCGAGGAGCCGCATATAGATCCCCCCGAGCCGACGAAATTCGGGAGCTGAAGGGCCCCACTACATTGCACTTTTGTAATTGGGCCTTCCCTTTTCTAATTTTTTTCACTTTCTTGGACTTTTTATGTTTTTTTTATTTTATTTTATTTTATGTTCTTATATGTATGGTTATTGTAGTCCTAAACACAAAACAATGCTTGGCCCAGTTAATAAAAATAAAAAATGAATTTTTATTTGATGGAAAGTAACAAAAATTAGCATTTTGTAGAATATGTTGAGTTCTTTTTTCCTATTAATCCGGCTCTTGATAAAAGAAGTAAAATTTTATTTTTAAATAATATGCGATGTGATAATGTTAAGACATAATATTTTAAAAGGTCTTTAATTATTTTTAAAACTTTAAATAAATATTTATTATTTTATTATATTTAATCAAAATTTTATATATTTTTATTTTAAATTAAATATATTTTAATTAAAATATTACTTGTCATTTTTATATCATATGGTATTAATATGATATAAAAACATTTCACATTAGATAATTATAAGAAATGATATTATTGTCATATGACATTTTTTACTTTCCACTCAATATCATATAGGTATAAAATGATATTTAATGAATTGTTATTTACGAGTAAATATTTGATTCAAAATAAAAATTTAATTAAATATAATAAAAAAAATTTAAAATATTATTAGTATATGAATATTAGAAACATATTGGCTCATGGGAATTTGGAATTTGGATGGATAAGGTTGACGCCGTTGGTGTAGGATTAACTTTACCTCAGTAACGGTGTCTACTACTAGGATTGATCCAAAATCTTACACGTTGTCTTCTTCCTCTCCAAAATATCTTCGTTTTTGGGAACCAACTTGTTGACTTCTCCATTTAAAGTAAAAATAAAAATAAAAAGAAATATTTTTAAACTCTAGGAATATGAAATTTCGGTAATAAAATAGTGGAGAAAATTTATACTCTATGTTTCTTGCCTTTGTGCACATTTGGTACGGATATAGCTAAGTCATTCTTTCCTTATTCTTTTTCCATTTTTATTCTTTTTTTTTTTGGTAGGTTTTTGAGGTAATGGTTATTTTCCAAAATTTTAATTTAGCCATTCTCCACCTCCCCCTGTGTTAATGGCTATTCATGACTATGGAGTAGAGTCAAAAACTAATTGGACAAAAATGTTCTTATTTATTGAAAATAATTACAATTACAAATAAAAATTATATTAATAATTTAATAATAAATTATTAATGTTTAAAATTTTAATGAAAATAGAAATTAAAAGATTAAAAAATAAAAGTACAAATAGAGAAAAAAATAAAAAGAAATCGAAATAAAAAATGATATTAATAATTTAATAATAAATTAGTAATATTTTAAATTTTTAATGAAAAAAAATTAAAAAGATTAAAAAATATTATTAAATTATAATAATGAGTAATTTTGTTTAATTTATTAAATTATAATAATGAGTAATTTTGTTTAATTTATTAAATTATAATAATGAGTAATTTTATCATTTTATTATTTATTTTTTAATTATTTTAAAATTATTTTTATTAATCAAATATTAAAATAAATTATAATAATAACTTTTATCTTATTCTATTTTATATATCAAACTATATAATAACATTATGTTATATTCCGTTACCCAAGTATGTTAGATGCAACGACCGAAGCTCGTGGCTCGCAAGATCGAACAGAAACGAGAACAGTAAGGCGGACTGGCTACTGTGGGTGAGCTCGGCTGGGTGAGAGTTGAGCCGAGGGTATACTGAGCTGGAGAACAGGAGGAAAAAACAAGAAAAGGAAATACATGCTTTCATTACAGTACAGCGATGGACGGCTGTGAATGGCCACCCGACATATCCGAACACGAAGCAAATGAAGATTTGGCTATCCTTTGTCCACGTCATCCTATGACAAATCCACCCATCAGTCATCCCAATCTCTTTCTTAAAAAACGCTAAGTGCATGACACGGTAAATCATAATTTAGATTCATTTCCGACACCATTCTTATCTACAAAATCAATCACCCTCAGTCTATTATAGCATTTCCTTACGTTCCATCTTATCTCCAACTCAAGAGTAAACTCAATCGAACAAGACCAGTCGTGCTACTGGCCTTAATAACTTTTATCCTAAATATTTATGTTCTCCTAATTTATAATATATTTATTAAATTATTTTAATTTATAAATAAATTATAATACATATATACATATATATATATATTTTTAGTGAGTGAATGAGATAGCCTGGATTTGAATTCTTTAACAGGAGTTTAGTTAAGTAACCATGCTAAGTCTCGATTCAAAGTTGACACCAAAGCCATTGGGTCAGGGGGGGCTTCCGGCCCACTGATGATGCTACCAAGGTGAAAATTTGGATTATCCTTGGAAAAGGCCAACTCCGGGCCACGAGGCTCTAACGACGTTATGTTCCCCCGATATTCAGGAACTAGCCCATCCACGACATCTGTTAGGCCCCGAGCCGGGACGGTTCTGAATTTACGACATTACTCGACAGCTTAATTGTCCAATCCAATCCCATGTA
The DNA here is from genome assembly GCF_053813885.1 of Theobroma cacao. Lineage (NCBI taxonomy): Eukaryota > Viridiplantae > Streptophyta > Magnoliopsida > Malvales > Malvaceae > Theobroma > Theobroma cacao. Next base: position 4,268,157 of record NC_142640.1, read on the forward strand.
ATGAGAAAGAGATAACATTTTAAGTTAATATTTATCGAAAAAATATTATCCATTCTTTAAAGGATAAGATTTAATGTTTCAAAATCCCCAATCCATTTTGATTTCTTCACATGTGTTTAAAAAGAAAAATATTTCTTTAAAAAAGTTTATTTTTATAGCTTGAGTTTTAATTATAAAACTAACTTTAAATCCTCACCAATTGGTGAGACCTATCAAACATTTTCTGAATTAGCAAAAGAAAAAAAAGTTAATTTTATGAATAATCTATCAAATATTTGACAAATGCATCTTTTTATTAAGGATGTCAAAATATGTACCTTATAATCAAACACTTTGGATTACTGAATCCAAACCAATTAAATAAGATTAGAGTATCTTATAATTAGGTTTGAGGCATAAAATCACGTTTTATTATAATTTGGATAAGATTCGAGTGGTGATTTTAAAGTAACTATTATTGAACTCAACTATAAATAATTATTGTTAATATTAAATTTTAATTATATATAACAATTATTTTTTATTTATTAATTAATATATTATTTACTAAAATTCATTAATATTCTTGATATAATTTTAAAATTTAATTTTATTTTTGTATGAATTAACTTTAAATTATTAATTTAATTTTCAAATAATTAATGGATAGTATATAAGAAATTCATACACAAATTCAAAAAGAATTCAAAAAATTAATAAGATATTTATAAAATTCGAATAATTTATCAAAAAATAGAATTTATGTTAGAGTATTTTAAGACAAACAAAATATCTATTTTTTATAACTAATTTTACAAAAAAAATTATCAAAAAATTAAAAGACTTAAAATTCTCTTTCACCCATTTTTATTTGACTGTAAATCAGTTCAATTAATTTTTCCAGTCACATCTTGACAATCATCCAAGTCCAAACGAATCCTTTTCAGCTCATATAGAAATCATAAAAAAAAAAAAAAAACTCTTAACCAGTTGTCAAATTTAATTTATTTAATTAATATAATAATTTACAGATTTATTGAAATTAGAAAAGTAAACAAATCTTGACAAAAAATTACTAAAACAAAACACATGGCAAAAACCGCGGCATAGAAAAACGAAAAAGCATATTCCTTTTTCGCAAGCTCCGGTTCTTTAACTACTGTTTTCAAGCCGCGTCACTGTCGGTAAACAAAAAAGTAAACGACCCAATTTCCCCGTCTAACGGTAAAAACTCCTAGTAAGAAAAAAAAAAAAAAAAGTAAACGAAGTGAAAATACCTATAAAAATAATAATAATAAAAAAAAAACCCATCTCCAAATAGATCTGCTTCTGCTTGGTTTTCGCTTCCTCTTATCAGAAAAGAAAGGAGAAAATTTTCAGAGTCCCAAGCTTAACAACGGAGAGTCCTCCGAGGTTAGCCTTTTTCTGCCCTTCTTCGACTCTAAAAATCGTGTGCTTTATATTACCATATTTTATTGGTTGTTATTTCTATTGATCGTAACGTGTCCTTTTTAAGTATTGAACCATTTCTTCATGTTGATAGTAGATTCTTTTATTCAACGATTTTATGGTTACGTAAATCTAGGGTTTTGGTTGTTCTGGATCTGGGTTTTCATGCTTAGTTGTTCTTATTGAAGGACGTGCTCGATTTGTATTTTGATAGACACTAGGTTCTTGTTTTGTTGGTGATAAAGCTGAGGGGAAGTTTTGGGATCTCATGTTCTTTTGGTATTGTTTTGGGTTTGGTGATGGTAGTGGGTTATTTCTTGCGTTCAGTTGACGGGTTTTTGTTTTTATCTCTGTTCCGAGATTCTGGGCATGAAATGTTTATGCATTTTCTTGGTAAACAAACATAGGATTAGGGTTTTCCTTAAATTGGATTCATTGATTGAAAATGGCTAGCTGTTTTGCTTTATCTTTTGTTGCACATGGTCGTACGTGGTGATATCTGATGATTTACAGCTATTAGTGCTTAAATTGAATTGAATGTTTACTTTAAGTATCAAGTTCACTGAGTGTTGACTTATAACTACGATGTTTTTGGGAACTTAATGTATTTTTTGTGTTTAAGCTGATTGGGTCTTTCTCTTATGGTGTAGGATTTGAAGCTAATATTGAATGGAGGGAATTGGAGGCGACGGTGCATCAGTGGCATCACCTTTGCCTCAATGGGGGCATGATGCTTGGAGGATGTATCAGTATTATCTGGATAAGACTACTCCTCATACAGCTTATAGGTGGATTGGAACCTTTGTTATAGCAGCTATCTACTGTTTGCGGGTCTATTATGTTCAAGGGTTTTACATAGTTTCATATGGACTTGGGATCTACCTGCTGAATTTGCTAATTGGGTTTTTGTCTCCTCTGGTCGATCCTGAAATTGAAGCTTCTGATGGGCCTTTACTGCCAACAAAAGGTTCAGATGAATTCAAGCCGTTTATTCGTAGGCTACCTGAGTTTAAGTTCTGGTAATTGAAAATTTATCTTTGGTTTCTTATCTGTTATGATGCTTTACGTGTTACAGAAGCAATTTATTAGTGGTGTTTGTTCCTTTTTGTGGTCTGTGCCAAAATCTTTTGTGATATGGTTTATTAAGGGAAACCATCTACTCAAGGTTCATTGACCTATTTAGGCAAAGTCATAAACACTGTCTGATCTTTGAGATAAAATAGAAACATGCCCTTTGTTATTTACCAAAAAAGGGAATAGATATGTGGAAACATGTGATGCTCATGTAAATGGTGTGATCCAGCAGCATATTAATATCAGCTTTCTGGTTTCTCTAGAGAAAGTTCAGAAGCTCGTGAGATCTTTTATGCGTTCTGATCATTTATGAAACTCAGGGAATGTTATGCATGTTTTAAGATTTTAGCTTAAGATAGATTACTTCATGGTGGGTTTGATGATAATAGCTTGTATTTAATTGAAATCAAGGTCTTAGTTATTCTTCTTCGCTGTTTGTACTTTGTAAATCTTTGATGGACTTAAAAATAATATAAAGGGTTATAACATGCAAAACAAGTGATACTTCTAGTAAGACTTTCTGTAACAACAATCTTGCATTACATGCATAATTGACAACCAGCAGCCATGTTTTTCTCCTCTAGTTACCTAATTTGGTCTGCGCAGATTTTACATGACCTCAAGTTCACCCTACCGTTACTTGGTGGCATGTCATATGCCTAGTTTGCACCCGGGCCTTCCTTTCTCTTTACCTTTATATACCTCAAATGAAAAGTATCATAATGGTTCAGAAATCTACTATAATGTTTCCGATTGTGGGAACGTAGGAGAATATGCTTGAAAGCATTTGCTCCTCTGTCAATTTCATTAGCCATTACCTTGTCATTGTCAATCACTCGATCTCATGCGATTCACTGTTTTCTTAGAATGTAGAATCTTTAAATTTTGTTTGTTTTGCCGAAGAATTGCAGCTTAGAAAAGTATTTCTGTTTATAGCATAGAAATGTGCAACTAATTGTGAGTGGAACTAAGTCATTTGCTAGAGTCCATCATACTTCTTCATCCATTGGGAAGTTTCATGTCTTACTTGAGATCTGTTTGAATTTGTGCTTAGTGAATGGGTATGTAAGTATGGATATAATACTTCTTTTGTTTTATTGTTATTGCAGGTACTCCATGACAAAGGCTTTCTGCATAGCATTTGTCATGACTTTCTTTTCCGTATTTGATGTTCCTGTCTTTTGGCCTATATTGCTTTGTTATTGGATTGTTCTCTTTGTCCTTACAATGAGGCGTCAGATTGCACACATGATCAAATACAAGTATATCCCATTCAACATTGGAAAGCAGGTCAGCTTCCAATGAAAAAATGATTTCTACTTTTATAGTTTCAACCATATCAGCAAGCACCTTTCACTGGTACTTCTAATTATGAGTGGCAGCAGGGAAGTCTCTAACATTTGCATTCTTGAAAGATAAACAGTGTTTTTCTTCTCTCTTTGACAGAAATACACTGGTAAGAAAGCTTCTGCAAGTAGCAGTGGCTCCCGCGGGGATTGAAGCTTTGGCTGGTTCACAGGGGAAATGGTAAAGGACCTGGTGGAAGAAGGAAAAGTAGGCATTCTGAAGATTCATGATAATTGATTTCACCTTTGGAAGACAGGCATTTGTGTTATTATGGATTTTTTAATATGCAGTTACTACAAACATAAGTTCAGTTGTCCCTGTGAAGAAGTGCTGACGTCGCAGAACTGAAACTTTATTGTTTATACAAATGGTTTTGGAGATTTGATCAAAGTTTTTGGGATTATTGGGCAGTAATTTGTACAACAAAATATCGTTCCCTGATCTCATCTACGTTACTTGATTTGTAGTGACAAGACCAAATTTCTTATTAGGAGACATACCTGGCAGATTGTAGGCGTTTATTTTTCTTTTGTACTTGACGGGTGCAAGAGCAAAACTGCAGTTTTTCCTTAATGCATTGCACATTTATCCACAATTTCAATTGGGGTCCAGTTTTTCACAACTGGGGTATCAAGTTCCGGTAACTCAAGTATTTGAAGAGGGAGATAAGATTATGTTTCTTCAACCTGTAGGTGTGTGGACATGTGTTTCCTTGGGAACTGACCCATTTTCTTCGCATCTGATAGCAATAATATGGGCTTACTCACCAGTCACCACCTTTCCTTAATTGTATGTTCATTTTTTTCACTTCCATTAAGAATTAGAGGGAAGAACCTATAAGCATTCTTATACTGTGATTTCTCAGAAAGATGATACTGTATCTGTCCTATAGTATGTATTTGCAAAAAAAGGCTGTCTAAATAGAAAATTAATCTCACATGCTTCCCCTGTTTTGTTTGTATATTCTAATTCCACATAAATTTTCACTTACCAAGTTATTAAGAGCTTGGGCCTAATCAGCTGGGAACCCCACTCACCCAGGCTCAAGCCCAAATGGTAAAGACCCAAAGATAAAATGCAAAACCCTAAACCCAGGGAGTCGGTTTGATTGTTTTCAGATATAACCCCCTAAGACCTCACTTCCTATTTTCCCCCCTTCTTCTCCTTGCTCAGATATTTTCCCTTCTTATTCGATCCGAGTGAAGAAAGGATATGGGTAAAGTGAAAGGAAAGCATAGGTTAGATAAGTACTACCAACTTGCCAAGGAACACGGCTACCGTTCCAGAGCATCATGGAAGCTAGTCCAACTCGACTCCAAGTTCTCCTTTTTAAATTCTGCCCACGCCGTCCTCGACCTCTGCGCCGCCCCTGGTGGTTGGATGCAGGTTGCTGTCCAGAGAGTTCCTGTTGGCAGCCTCGTACTCGGTCTCGACCTTGTTCCCATCGCCCCAATACGAGGTGCCATCGCCCTCCAACAAGACATAACCAAATCCGAATGTAAGTCCAAAATTAAACGGGTCATGGAAGAGCATGGGGCCCCGGCTTTTGATGTGGTTTTGCATGATGGATCCCCTAATGTTGGTGGAGCCTGGGCTCAGGAGGCAATGAGCCAAAATGCTTTGGTTATTGATTCTGTTAAGCTGGCTACCCAGTTCTTGGCTCCCAAGGGCACTTTTGTTACTAAGGTTTTTAGGTCCCAAGACTATAGTTCTGTTCTCTATTGTCTCAAGCAGGTGATTATTTTCCTTCGTTTTTTTAAGATATGATCATATCTCTGTAAAGTTTTGTTCTTCCTTGATATGTGTATTTGGTTGGCTTCAGTTATTTGAAAAGGTTGAGGTCGATAAACCCGCAGCTAGTCGTTCAGCATCAGCTGAGATTTATCTTTTGGGCCTGAGGTATAAAGCCCCTGCAAAGATTGATCCACGTCTTCTTGACGTCAAGCATCTATTTCAGGGATCAGTAGAACCACAGAAGAAGGTTTTTATTTTATTTTGGAGTTTCAAAGTCTCTTAAAAGATAACTTCTTCCTTTGATTGAGTCTCTGCTAATTTTGTTCTTTCTACCAAATACTTGATGTAGGTGATTGATGTACTTAGGGTAACAAAACAAAAGAGACACCGTGATGGGTAAGCTTTCCCTTTACCCTACAGCTATGTGAACTAAATAAAATGAGTTTCTGATAATAAGTCAGATAAACAAATTTGCTGCTTGTTAGCAATGACTGAACAAGTTAATAGCATGTACAAGAAAATTAGAAATTTTTTTCATTAATGTTTGTGTTTGTGGATATTGTTTCAAGTGGGATCTATGTTATGCTTTGTTGCTAACTAGGTTCAATTTACAGTTATGAAGATGGAGAGACAATCTCAAAGAAGGTGTCTACAGCTGCTGACTTCATTAGGTCTGACTCTCCTCTTGAAATCCTAGGTTCAGTTACTTCCATAACCTTTGGCGATCCAGCTTCATTGCCTATTAAGGATCACAGTTCTACCACAGAAGAGGTAATTATTTTTGTGTATTGTTATTGTTTACCTTGCCTTCAATCTTTCCAGGTTTTGATTGCTTATTTTGCTGCTGTCTGTCCAGATCAAAGCTCTTTGTGATGATTTGCGTGTTTTGGGAAAGCAAGATTTCAAGTGCCTTTTGAAGTAAGTAACACAATTCTGTTTACATTTCCCCTTTTGAAATTTTCAAATCTAAACAACTTGTGAGAATATGAAAGTCAGTGTAAGCAAGTTTTAATCAATGCACTTGTTCATAATATTTTGAGTGGGAGCTTGATAAGGGAAGAATGCTAGATTTTTGTGCATATATAAATGTATTACATGGCACCGTTCCCTTGTTTTGATATTATCATGTTTGTTTTTCATGTAGGTGGCGGTTGCAATTGAGAAAAGCTTTGTCTCCTTCAGAAAAGGCTACTTCTTCCACCCCTGCCACAGATGTTGACAAAGGGGAAGAAGAGAACGAAGATGATAAATTACTCAATGAAATGGAGGAGCTCACATATGCTATGGAACGTAAGAAGAAAAGAGCAAAGAAGCTTGTAGCAAAAAGACAAGCTAAGGTTTATTTCCTTGCTCAGATATCTCTGGTCCCTGTATCTATTTCTTAGTGCATTTACAACATAATAGAAACCATGAAATGGAACAAATTTATTGATTTTACCATGGTTTTGTATCTACAGGATAGTAGTGATAGTAGCTAAATGATACATGGTTTTCTTTTCCCTTTATTTTTGAAAAAATTAAGAAATCATTTATAGATTTGGTACTAATGTTTCAGATACCTATGGTGTTCTATATTGGTCCTTACTGTTGGAAATTTCATGTTCCTTCTCTAGTTTTAAACTCTAGGATGTTGCCATGCACTCATTTAGTTGCTGCTTCTTGCCTCATTGTTTTGCAGGATAAATCACGGAAGGCAACAGGAATGCAAATAGATGCCCTGGAAGATGGTTATATTGATCATGAGTTGTTTTCTTTGTCTTCAATCAAGGTTTGCTTTTGATCAAAAGACTTCAAATTAGGAAACTCAATGTTTATTCCATAACAAGTTAAAAAAAAAAAAAAAGAGGCTAGTCTAAACAAACATCTAAAACAAAATTATTGGACTTAAGACCGCAGTTATGTCATTTAACCAAAGGCATAGTTCACATTTAACCTTTCCAAGCCCCTTTATTATGGGCTAAACCATGGCATCATCTGATGTTTAACCTTATTGTCCATGATATGCTGTTTTGAACAAGAGGCATGTTTTGCTCTTAACATCTTTTCTTCCAGTTATGTGTTGGCATCTGTCTGTTTGTTAACTGAAGTGTTTCTTGAGCTAGACTATTTGTCATGATAAAATGAAGCCTTTCCTTTATTGTCTGGAAACTGTAGGATTATTGAATGAAGTCACCACTGCCCTTCATATTTCCTTTTAAACTGATGTTTATAGTAGTCATTCTTTGGTATTTCCTAAAAAATTGACTTAGATTTTCGTCGAAGCTTTTTTCTTTAGATAAAGTTTATTGATGCTAGTCCATTAATGCCTTTAGGGTAAGAAAGATCTAGCAGCAGTTGACTCCACTGAGTATGATGATGGGAATAATGACTTAAGGGGTAGCGAAGATGAAGAAAACCAGGACAAAACTGAAGAGGAGTCATCCAGTGATATTGATTCTGATGAAGAACGCAGAAGGTTGGTTGCCCTGATTCTTAGTTATAACTGGGGTTTGATTTGAGCAATATATAATTTCTAACATTCTCTGTATGTAAATCAATCTTGTAATTTTGATGCTAGATATGATGAACAAATCGAAGAGATTCTTGATCACGCTTATGAACAGTATGTGGCCAAAAAGGATGGAAGCACAAAGCAGAGGAAGCGTGCAAAAGAAGCCTACTCTGACCAGTTGGAGGTATGAAACTCTTGTAGTGTGTAATTGAGAACTCAACATGTTCAGCATTATCACAAACTTTAAACTCACATGTATAATGTGCAATCTTTTATTTATTTGCCTGACATTCTAAAATGATCATGTATGCCATGTTTGTTCAGTGTCTGATTTTGAAGGCCTTGTTCTGTGTTCTATTCACAAATTCCCTCACTTTCGCTCTCTCATTCTCTCTCTTTTCAGTTTCCTCTTCCACCCCCCTTTTTCTCGCATTTGCATGCATAGTCCCCCCTAGGTTGCTCTATCTAGTACAATTTTTTTCTTCCCCTATGCTTCCTAACTTCATATTCTATCCATATGAATTTTTGTTTTCCCAGTGCTATTATCATTCTTTCTTATTTATGCTGTTAATACAGCATGGATAATGGTTGATTTTAAAAGCTGACCAAATTTTTACTGATTAGATTGAATTTCTCTTCTCGGCTGTGCAGGGTGGTGATGGTGATGATATCATTCTTTCCGATCATGATTCAGACAAGGACGAGGCTGATCCTGAAGCAAATCCTCTCTTGGTACCACTGGATGATGGGGAAGGACCAACTCAGGAGGAGATTACAAACAGGTGGTTTGGTCAGGATATTTTTGCTGAAGCTGTAGAGCAGGGAGATTTAGGGAAGTATGACAGTGATGATGCAATGGAGGTTGATAACCAAGTGGACAGGCTACCTGTTCCTGAGAGGGCCAAAGAAAAGAAAAGGCAGGATGAAAGACAAATCGCTGACAAGGTCAAGGAAAAGAAAACAAACAATGCTTCAGGCCTCAATCGTAGTCAACTCCAGGCTCCTAGGGCGGAGGATGATTTTGAGATTGTCCCTGCTCCAGCTACAGATTCAAGTGATGATTCGTCTTCAGATGACTCAGAGGATGAAGATGTTGATACAAAAGCTGAGATATTGGCTTGTGCGAAGAAGATGCTCAGGAAAAAGCAAAGGGAGCAAATTCTTGATGATGCTTATAATAAATATATGTTTGATTATGAGGGTTTACCCAAGTGGTTCTTAGAGGAGGAGAGGAGACACCACCAACCAATTAAGCCTGTTACGAAAGAAGAGATTGCTGCAATGCGAGCACAATTCAAAGAGATCAATGCTCGACCTGCTAAGAAAGTTGCAGAGGCAAAGGCTAGAAAGAAGCGGGTAGCAATGAAAAAGCTTGAGAAGGTTCGACAGAAAGCAAATAGTATATCAGACCAAACTGACATCTCTGATCGGTCAAAGAGGAAGCAAATTGAACAACTATACAAGAAGGCTATGCCCAAAAAGATCCAAAAGGAATATGTGGTTGCGAAGAAGGGCGTACAAGTCAAGGCTGGCAAAGGGAAAGTCCTTGTTGATCGGCGGATGAAAAAGGATTCGAGGGCACGCGGAATGCGTAAATCAGGAAAAGGTGGTTCAAAGAAGGGAAAGAACGGAAAAGTTAGGAAAGGCAAAGGATCCGTTAAGGCTTCAGGGAACAAGGAAAACAAAGGGAAAAAAGGTGTGCGCGCATGACTGAACAATTGAAGTTCTGATGGATACATTTCAGATAAAATTGAAGATGAACAACATATACATTTTTGTTTTGTTCTTTAAAATATTTTATCCATTTTGTTGGGGTTGATTGATAAAATTAAGTACGATGTTTTGATGTTTTGAGTATTGATTCAAGGTGTAATTGTGATGAATGAGGAGCTGTAGATGTTTTACAGTCCCGAAAATTTTCCTTCTACCTTTCTCTTCTCTGACCAGATTTCTTACATACATATTTATCCACAACTGGAAGGATATAACCTCTTAGACATGCTGAATCCGTCTTTCCGTCGTGAAATTCAGATTGCTAGAACCCATCGGCCTGTTATATTTTATACGTGAATTCAGTTTTGCCCTGCACCCTGCAGCTCAACTTATTTAATTTCTGTTTTCTTCAATCTTTCATTTCTTCTTTCACATTCAATTTTAAAACTTATCATTTTCTAATCCTTTTTGCTTTCTCCATTGTTTTTACTCTATACCTACACATGGCGGCTTTTTTTGCTTGCTTGTTCGTCAAGTTTAAACATGTTCCCGCTGCTGGAGTTTTGCCTCTTAATAGGAAAAAGTAGCAGTTTAAAACTAAGGCAATTGCAGAGAAAGAGTGAAGGTAGATGCGAAGGCAACAGATAATTCCTTCACAAGCAGTTGATTATTTTCCTAAGTTTAATTCTTAGCAAACTGGAAGTCCAGCACCCACTAATACACATCCTAACTTGGCTAGCAACTTACAAAGTCTGCCAGAATAGCACAAGCAGAGAGAACAGTATCTACTTATTTATTCAGACGATGGACGTCGATGCAGGAGGATCAGACAAACTGATCAAGATACTCTTCAACGGTAGTATACTTGACATCCGGGTACAGCTCCGAAGCCTCAACTCCAAATGAAGGTTCAATTTCAAAGTTGGTGTGATCTCCTTTGACAAAAACAGAGTGTCTGATTGACAATATCACATTCAGTGGAACGGCAGCTTCTGCAAGAAAGGGAAATTATCCAATGCTTAATTAGCCAATTTCAACAAATCTCAAAACTAATTCCTTGGATGGGTTTTGTCCAAATTTTACAAAACGAATTTCTCACTGACCTTGAATGTTTTTCAGCAGTTGTTCTTCTGAAACATAGCTCCTCTCAAGGGTTCTGCCAATCTTCTTTTCCCACAAGGAGACAAGATCATTGAATGAATACGTGTTGAGAGGGGGTCTAATGTAGAGGATTTTGTTCAGGGTTCTGGGATCATCCACAGCTTTGATAGTATATGTGCCTATATCATCTTCCTTGTTGAAAACAGCTGCAAATCAAAACATGAAGATGTAAAGTATGCTGGCGCTCTAGACACCAATCATTTGTTGGCAGGCTGCAATTGATCCAATCAATTTTGTTTACCTTACAAAACTTTTGGTGTAGTATTTTCCTCCTTCCCAAAAAGGTTATCGAAAGAGTCACCTAACTTTGCTCTGCCTTTTTCTGGAAAGGCTAAAGAGAGTGATGCTAGGGGATCCAGAGTTCGTTGGGATTTTATCTGTCATCCTAAAACAGAAGGTGGTTTGGGGCTAAAGGACATCTATGTGGAACACATCCTATTCTCTAGCCAATATGGATGCTCCTTTCTCAAGCAGGATCCGTATGGGTAGCTTGGGTAAAGGCTTATGATTTTGAGAGCAAAAGATTTCTGGCAAGTGCAACCATCTACAAGCAATAGCTAGGCTTGGAGGAAATTGCTCAAGCTTGGGTCTTTAGCAAATTCCCTTATGGACTTCATTCTCAATGGAGTAAAACAGACTTTGGAGCCTACATGGTTGGTCTCTAATTCTGGCAAATATAATGCTTCTGAGACTTGCAATACCATTCGGCATCACCAACCTAAAGTAGACTGGTACAGGCTTCTCTGGTTCCCAATTAACCTTCCCAAGCATGGTATAATTAGTTGGATGGCTATCCTAGAAAAACTGCCTACCCTGCACAGGCTTTCATCTTGGAATCTTCCTATTACAGATGACATGTTTTATTTCGGTAAACAAGCTGCAGAAGACAGAGATCACTCGTTCTTTTCTTATCTTTTTTCTAACCAGGTTTGGAGTAAAGTGCTGGTTTGTTCTGATATTCCTAGATCTGTTGAATTCCATTGTGCTAAACAGTTGAAAGGGAAATCTCTTCCTGTGATCATCCTCAAAAATTGCCAGGAAAACTAATATCTACTTTCTCTGGATCGAAAGGAATAATAGGAAATTTGGAAGTAGGCTCATGATGCTGATGAAGGCTTTAACTGTATAGTGGAATCTGTCAGCTTCAAGTTGCATAATTGCTCCCAACAGATCAAAGCAGGACATGCCCTTCTTTGTCTTAATTAGAGAATTCCTTTTGATACCTTGTAAATAATATTTAAGACAATTATGCTGTATAGTTGTTGTACAGTTTTTTTTGGCTGGTTATTTGCCCTGCTTCTTGGATAAATATACTGCCCATTTATCCCAAAAAAAAAAAAAAAACAGAAAGAAGATGTAAATTATGGGTTTTATCACAATCTTTGCCATAACATTTCTCTGATTGTTAACCCTGGTTTCACAGCCAAGCCCAAACAATGAAATAAAGGAGCTGATTTTTCTGTCAAATAGTTTGATCAACCATGTGCCCTAATTAGCATCTAATCTCCAATTTCGGTTCCACCATCAACAACTTAATAAGCATAAAAATTAAACGAAAAATAGAAGCTCACCTTTGGCATTTCCATCCCCTAAAATGATGACTTTATCTCTTGGGGGTGCGGTGGCTGCAGGTTGTGACAAAGTGGGAAGGAAATATCCGGCGAAAAAATTCGACGACACGTAGGTGTAGGGTATTCCTTGAGCTTCGACGGCTCGTCGGATTTTAGCCTTTGTAGCAAAGGCTGTTTTCGCCGGCTCCACCGCATGCACACGGTCCACGTCATTTCCAAATTCCGAAGGAAAAAATCTCTGCAAAATACCAAAAAATAAAGAAAAATCAAAGAACGTATATATGAGAATCAATGAAATTATAGCAAACTTTTACCTTAACATTGCCAGCTTCTTTAATGGCAGCGATGATCTTGTCTTGATCAACTAGCTGGGCGTGACCAACTGTTGATATCACCACGTCCACCTGCTTTATCGCCTTTACCAAGCTCTCATGATCGTACAAATCTCCCTACATGCATAACAAAGAAAACTTCTTTTCATCCTAACGAACCGACATGAAAGATTGGCGGGAAAAAAGAAACGAACAGTTACGCACGTGAAGGAAATTGACTCCTAAGGTTTTAAAAGTGTCGACGGTGTTGGATTTGGCAGGGTTCGAGAGGGTGGCTTCCCTAACCAGAACAAACGTAGGGTGACCGGCTTTTGCACTCGCTTCCACTATGAACTTACCGATGTACCCCGTGCCTCCGATCACCAGAATCTTGCTTTTCTCCGCCATCGGAAAGGTATAATCCGGCAACGTCGTGATTGAGAGAAAGAGAGAAATGTGAAAGAGACGTTACGGGTATGCTCTTGTCTCAACGGACGAGTAGATAAATATCCATCTGTACTGTAAACTGAGAAGGCTGGAACTAGAAGCGCTTGCTAGGTGCGCAATTACTCAAATGCCTTCCATGATTTTGCTACAATCCCCAAAATGCGTCTTGATTCATCTTGTTTTAGGCTTTGATGGGTCTTAATTTGCATTCACAAGGGAATAGTGGACAGAAGACGCTGTTGCAAATTTGGACCAATGAGGAGTTTAGTCTTAGAGCTACAAAATCCTTCCTTGTTTTGATTCAATTTGAGTTTGTTTATGATGCGGTAATCTGTCTAGATTCATTCCTTTTCTTATGGGGGTTTTAGACTGATATCCTCACTAGTATTATAATTAATATAAATGATATTTTAATTTAATACTCAATGTCACGATGTTAGAAGAAAAGAGAATCGTGAATTTCGTGTCAATTGTGAAATAAAGTAAAATTAGATATTTAAATGTTCACAATTTTTTCTAAAACAAAATCCTTGAAGATCAATGATTTATGAAAACAATATCGATACACTCAATCATATATATAAATTAATTTGAAATACATACCAAATAAAATATTCGATGAACCCTTTTTATATATATATATATATATATATATAAAGATAATTTTACAAATCTATAACTAATATTTTTTAAATTTATGAATAAAAGAGGAAAAAAATTAATTATCATCACTTTATGCCTATTTTGTCATTTCCAATAATAAGAGAAAAAAATTCTCATTTGAAATCATTGATCTTCCTTTCTTTCACAATACCATTTCTACTCGTCTACTATGAATTCATTCGTTTAAAGGCTCCGCAGACATAGGATTTCGCAAGAGTGGGTTAGGCGTGTACTTAAATGTTGCCCACCTATAAACTGAACTAGAATTGTTAGGTAATAGTGAACGCATGGTAGTATATGACTAGACAGTAGGGGCATTGAAGAAGGTTCAAGATAAAGAAAACTCCCAAGAGTTTTTCCAGCTCTAGTCCCTTTTGATCAGAACTCAAAAGGACAGTTTAAACATCTTCGATAATCTCAACCAAATTGATGACAGGTTTTGTTACATAATAGTACCGAAAAATTTGCCAGAAATTCCTTGACATTGCCTTTCTTCTTCTCTAGAAATCAAAAGCTCCAACCCTTCTGAATCTATTCACCATATAAAAAGTGTGGCGTACAAGTCATAATTCTCACAGTAGAGTGTCTAAATGCTCGCTGACTGTAGTGTATTTCAAGTGTGGGTACAGTTGTGTACCATCAACTCCAGCAGCCTCGATATTGAAGTACGTATGATCTCCCTTTACAAAGGCAGAATATATGAATATCATCTCCATGTTGTCTGGGTAAGGAGTCTCTGCAAATGCCACAAGCTACCTAATTTTAGTACATTTTAAAACAAAAAAGAAACAAGAATAAATTGTTTGGAAAGGCACCAACTCCCATGCCTGTTGGTCTGGAAATAATCCAAGTAAATCAAGTAAAGCTTTAACATACAAGCAAGTGAATGCATGATGTGCACTACTATGCAAGAGCCCCACTTTTGGTAGTCTTAATTTATTGTATTTCTGCTTAAGTTAGAGCCTTTCATGCATCAATTAATCTATCACCTCTAATCCAGAATCACAATGTGACCTAATGCCAAACAGAATGTAATTACGAGCATGTCAAACAGCTATAGTTGCATTATTCTGTGGTTAGGCTCTTAGGTTGGCTAGTGATACACCGAAGATATTCAATGTAGGATGATTTCTCCTACTTTCCAGTTTTCACGGACTGTATTACTTTTAAGAACTTAGTTATTCATTATCTCAAAAAAGAAAAGAACTGAGTTATTCATGGAATATAGAAGGAATCTTTAGTTGCTCCTCTGTAACCTAGATGCTGCTTAGAGTACGTACTAAATAATAACCCAGAGCTACTTCTTCCTAATCAATTAATCATGTAATTCTCCTGTTTTGCTTACAACAAGCAATAGAAGCTAAAAAATTTTCAATGCTTTTTCTAAAAGCCTCACTTTTTTCAACTTGCTAATAAGTATATTATAAACTTGCTACATAATGATACATTAGATATACCTTTGATTTTTTTAAGAAGCTCCTCTTCGGGCACATAAATCTTCTCAAGTTTCTTAGCAATTTTATTCTCCCAAATAGCTACCAGCTCATTCATGGAGTATACATTTCCAGGGGGTCTCAGATACAAAGTCTTATTAAGTGTTCTGGGATCGTCTATGGCACTGATGGTGAAAGCAGCAACATCAATATCCTTCACGAAGACAGCTGCAAGAAAACCACAGCAAAAGCACATTGCTTTACAGGTCTCCTAATTTCCATAGGAATAATTGACTTATTACTCCTAGCAGATCATCATCAAACCTTTAGCATTTCCATCTCCAAAAATAGTGACCTTGTCCTTTGGGGGAACCTTTAAGCCAGGTTGAGCTAGCCATGGAAGTAAATAACTCATCAAAAGGTTGCAGCATATGTAAGTATAAGGAATGCCTTCAGCTTCTACAAGGCGCCTAACCTCAGCTTTTCGAGAATAGAATTGATGGTCCAGGTCAGATATCTGAATTTTGTCAGGATCTACACCGAATTCGGATGGAATGAACTTCTGTTACCATTGCAATTATTAAGTTCAATTAAGAGTACGGAGTCTGTGTTATCCAAAAAGGTTAACAAAAGGATTGATATTTATTTTCTGTTAGTCGATCCAGAATATTCACAAAATACAGTGGCATTATAAAACCTCTCCAATCTAATAAACAACTAGGTAGTATAGACACAAAAATCCCTTGGCTGGTTCAATTTTGCCTATCCTACAAAGTGAAATGTACCTAGAATTTAGACAACATCCATGACCCATCAACAATAACTAACCAAGAAAAAAAAGAAAGAAATCCCTCAAAGCGAGCATGAATGAAGGGATACTAACCTTAATGCACCCAGATTCTTTAATAACCTGGATGAGTAGTTTCTGGTCAAGAGCCTGTTTTGATGGGATTGAACAGATAACTACATCCACTCGCTTCACTGCTTCCATGAGACTCTTCTCATCTTCAAGTGAGCCCTACAATCCAAATCGAAAAAAAAATAATTAGTCCTTTGGGTATCAATAAATCATAAAGAAGTAGAAGAAAACTAAAAAAGGAGTGACCTTGAGGAGAATAGCACCAGCAGTTAGAAGAAAGTTGAGTTTTTGAACTTTGTTTGGATCAGTTAAAGAGGAGTCTCTGATAAGAATAAAAGTGGGGTGACCATGTTGGAGACTAAATTTGGCTAAATGGCAACCTAATCTTCCCGTTGCTCCTATTATCAGGACCCTGCTCTTCTCCTCCATCCTTCCTCTTCTCTCTCCCCTTCACTTCGAATGGGCAGCGTGGGACTGGGAAGTGGGGAACCCTTCGATCAAACGATACCGTTTGCAAGTGTAAGTGAACAATTGAAGAACGACAACGTTTTCCTGCAGGAATTCGCGGATAAATGGGCTTTTAGCCTATTAGAATATGGAAACCTTCAGATTTATAATTTGAAACAAGATATTGCAGTAACGGAAGCCATCATGACTCTTCAAAACTGAGAATCTTTGCTATTAAAATGAAACCTGAGAACCATAACTAGTTGCAGAGACTCTCTTGTTTGTGCAAAATCAATTCAAGCATTTGTCATTTTTCTTTCGAGTTTTTTGATCTTGTTTCTTAAATGTCGAGGTGCTACTTCAAGGTGACAGATTAAGGTTCATACTTCATATATAGTGATATTTTTCTTTCTTAGGCGATTATATCAGTAACCAACAGGTCATTGAATTCTTTTATCATCAGTGACAGTGAACAGTAACTTTTAGAACATATGTGGGATGATATTTTTTTTAGATTATTTGTTGGATAGACAACAGTAATGCAATTAAGTACAAGCAGCACCAAATAACTCAATCAGTATTCCCTTGTTGATTGAACTGTTACATATATGTGGCTTACCATTGCTTGATAATTAATTTGTTTCTTGCTCCTCTTTACTCAATTTTGTTTGTTTACCCATTTGATTGTGTTCTTTTAATTTGTATCAAATCTGTTCTATTGCTTAAAAGAGAATCTTTTTGCTTTATAGGTGGGGCATTTTAAGTATTTCAACTATGAATGATCTCATGACGAAGTCTTTCCTTAGCTACGTAGAACTCATGAAACAGGCCATGAAAGACATTGAAGCCAAGGCTGACCAGGAAATGGGCCAATTGCATCCTAGAGATGCCAAATTCTTTATGTTACATTGATCAAGAATGATATGGAAGAGATTACCAATCTTCTACTTAATCTCAAGACTTAAAAAGAAGAGGCAAAGACCACTGACAGTGCAAAAGTTCTTAGGGGTGTTAGTGATAGAATAAACTCAGATATGGTTACCATTCTTTGAAAAGCAAGGAAAATATCAAAACCAGATTGGAATCAGTTGATCAATTTACTATAGAAAATCGTAATGTCTGCAAAGAAGGGAGTCATGTTGATCGAACAAGGGTCTCGGTGACTAATGGTTTGAGGGAACAGATTGTGAAAGACCACAGAGAGGGACTGAAAAGGAGGTTTCACAAAGTGACTGGACAGGAACCGAGTGAGAGGAAATGATAGAGAAGATGATTTTGGAAGGTGGTGAGCAAGAGAAAGTTTCCAAAGGGAAGGCAGAATTGGCGTTGGAGAATTCAGAAAAAGGCACTAGGCATTGAAGGCAATACAGAGGACTTTGATGGAGCTGTACCATCTTTTCCTTGACATGGCTGTCAATGATATTGAAAACAATCTGGCTCAAGGTGGTGTTCATGTTAATGGTGGGACTAATGGGTTGCTCTATGCAAAGCAAATGAAGAAGACAAGGAGTTGGGCTTGTTGGGTAGAGGCTTTAGTGCTGCTTCAGCTCTTGGTATGTATCATCATATCTTCTTTTTCCTTTTATAAAGGTTAAGTCGGATTCATTTCGAAGGAAGGAAAAATCCTTACATTTACAAAAGGGAGCAGCCGAGTTAACTGACTTTAACGTGGCTTAGAAAAAACAGCCATCAGCAGAACCTGCGAAAGGCATCAGGATTCACAAAATCTGCCAACTACCTCAAAATCTATACAACTTTGGGAACTTGACAAGTGTGACACTGTAGAGGCCCGGCCCGGCCCAAGCCCTTAAGGGTTAAAAAAATATGAGTTGGGCCGGGTCAGTTCATTTTCTACATGAACCATCAAAACCTCAACCTAACCTAATACTTACTAGCCATGGGTAGGGTTGGATCAATTTATTTTTTTAAAAAAATCATTTTTATAATTCTACTTAATAAATTTTCTATCAATAAAATTGTTTTATGTTTTAATTTATAAATTGAATAATAAAAATATGTTACAAACAAATAAATTACACAAAATACAAATAAATAAATAGATTACATAAATAAATTATAAATCTTTAATACAAACTACCATCTCATAAACATAAGTATATAATCAAATAATATAAATTTTAAGACTCATTTATATCCTTCTCAATCCTCATCCTCAAGCAAAATATTTAAATCTTATTTAGACAGTAATGATGTCTCAAGTCTGAATCATTATCAATTTATTATATAATATTCATTACCATAAAAGAAAAAAAAATAATAAATTTTAATCTAAATTAAAATTATTAATTTAACAAGTAAATATTAAAAAAATTGAAATATATAAAATAAGCACTACCATTAGTAACTAAATTATTAATTTAATATAATTAAATAAATAAATTATTAAATTAATTAAAATTATTAATTTTTTCAAATCCGCAAGGCAGGCTCGCCTCAGCCCACTGATCTAATAGACTGACCCATTTAACATCGATTTAAATATAAACCTAAATTTTCAAGCTCAGCTCGTTCTATATTTAATAAAAAATAAATCAACTTAATAGGTTAAAGTCGATTTTGACAAGTCTACGTGACAGTAATCAAACACGAAAGCAATTCGCAAGATCACTCCACAATAGAAAAATTAAGAAAGACAACCACAAGATCACTCCACAATAGAAAAAATAAGAAAGACAACCACAACCTGCAGGCCTGTTCACAGTTCTTACTTCTCTGCATGCTCGATGAGATTAGGAGAGAGTGAAATTCACCATATCCATATGAGTTTCCAAAATTGACACAGACTCCCCAGAGAATCAGAAGCAAGAAGGACAAGCTATTGAGAAAAGATATGTAACAAGTCACTTAATCTATCAACTCCCAGTTTGGCGAGGTTATCTGCTATCTATTACCTATCCTCGGAGTATATTGAATCTGCCAGTCTGCTACTTTGCCTTTGAGTACAATGTTTTGAAATATCAAATGTCGAGGTTTCCATGGAGCAGCCTTCGATTTGTTCATCCAAGTGACGGCGTTACTAGAATCGCTTTCAATGATGAGGTTCAATAAGTTTGCCCATAAGAAAAGCTGCATGGTCATCACCTCCCGTATCGCCAATACTTTCGCGAGGTTGGCATCCCCATCCAGTCTTCTGGGAAAACAACAGTTTAAACTCCCCTCATCATTACGTAGCACCCCTTCAATCCCAAAGTTTCTCGAGCAGTCTCTGGTAGCACCATCCGTTTTAAATTTGAACCAACTTTTAGATGGTCTCTTCCAAGAAACAGTCTTCTCCATGGATTTCCTCGAAGTAGACTCACTTGCAAGGAAAAGGCATACACAATGTCCATGTTGGATCCATCAACATTTGGTCACTTGGACTTGACTCACCATATAATTCTTATTTTAATAACATCGAAAACTTGCTTGGCATTTCACAATTTCTCGTCAAAAATCATTTCGTTTCTAAAGAGTCAAAATTTTCTTAACAATAGTACTTAGGGTCTATATGCATTTAAACTTGAGTTGATAAAAAAAGTTACTTCACTAGGGTTTATAAATACTGATTAAGGATAGTTAAATATTAATTAAAAATATTACATTTAGTGTACTATTGTCATTAAAATTTGGGAAAAATAATACACTAATTACAATTGTTTTCTTGAGTATCATCCCTAAACACTAATTATCATTACCCTTCATAGTAAAAAGTGAGATTTTCTGATAAAAGAAAGCCAAGAGAAATTGTCTGAATGAGATCTGTCTTTCTTTTTCAACTATTATGTCAGCATTTAAAGACCGAAATGATTGGTTAGTTGGCTGTTGCAACTAAGTAAAGGACAGACCCATGTGAGCTTGTCAAGCTCGTTTTCGAAAGAAGAGTGAGCTTTTCTTTTCTCCTGTTTCAAACCTAGCCAATGAGTAGGGTCACAAGTCACAACTCAAATGTATGGTCACAGGCAATGCCCAACACCATCTTTTCTTTTTCACCTCCATCATATTTACGCACAAATAAATATTTATCTTTTTAATTATATTTAATTAAATTTTTATATTTTAATTTTAAATTAAATAAATTTTTATAATTAATTATTAATTAATATGATATTTATTATTTTTATATTTATATAATAATGATATGACGTTAATATAAAAAATAAAATTATCATACAATCATGTAATTATATTACGTGACTATTAATTATGACATGTCAATTACACATAAATAAAAAATTCATATATCATTTGATTAGAGACGGTAAATAAATTATTAATTATAAAAATTTATTTAAAAAATTAAATTTTAAAATTTTAACAAAATATTATTTTTTTAAAAAATATATTTTAATGATAAATTTTTTTTTCAATTATCTTACTTTGATAAAAAATTTTGATAAATATAAATATTAACATGCACTCGAACATTTAACTCATTAATTGATACATAATTTTTTTACTTAAAAAATAAAATTCGAATCTTTCTTTTTTTAATTATAAAAAATATATATATATTTTTAAAAAATATAAATAGTAACATGCATTAAAATTAGAAAAGAACAAAGTGAAATACGCAGCGAGTATTTTCCTTTTTAAAAAACATGATACACGTTTTATGAAATTATTGTTTTTTTTAGTACTTTTTTGTGTCGTATGAACAGCAACAATAGTAGTAGGCAGGTTTCAGGAAAAAGCCAGTGCTCTCAGAAACACTACAACCATGTCACAAAAAGTCGGTAGGCAAACACACAATCAATTTAGAACAAAAAGTCATAAAAAGAAAACAAACTAATCAAATTTGACATAAACAATAAAGTATTCTTTAACATGGCAATCAAAAGATTGACATAGACGATAATCATGTTGATGTTAGATATCAAGTTACCTAGGTTGTTTTAGCCCAAGAAAATTATTAGTATTACTGTTCCCAAGAGCAGGGACAAGACACTTGAAGGAATGGGGTTGGTTTAAACCAGTATTTGTTCAAGGAGCATCATAAGAAAAGGGTCAGAAGGATTCCATTCTGATTTGCACCGAGGTTTAAAGGACAGAAATCAGCCACGAGCATTGAAAGGGTGTCTGAACCAGGCGTGGT
This sequence comes from Theobroma cacao, assembly GCF_053813885.1. Lineage (NCBI taxonomy): Eukaryota > Viridiplantae > Streptophyta > Magnoliopsida > Malvales > Malvaceae > Theobroma > Theobroma cacao. Next base: position 4,289,928 of record NC_142640.1, read on the forward strand.
AGCTAGAGAATGTGGGGCTCTCTATTATTTACTTTTCCTGCTTTTACGTCCTGGAGCCATCAAGATGTCCTTCATTTCCTGCACAACCTTCATGATGTTTTTTAACTTATTCAATTGATTTAATTGAAATTTTCAATAGTTGGTAGGTAGGCAGAGCCGTTCTATTTTCTTTGTTTACCAAAAAACAATGTAACGAAGTCCCACTTGCGGTGGAGTTGCTTCCTCCTCCAGATATTGTCCATACATGTCGTTTTCTTTACTCCTTTGGTGTTCGAAGTTGCAACGTTTATACACGGTCTCACAAGTATTTTACCTAACTCAGCTTTTCTATCTGATGCGACATGTGGAAACGAGAAATCATTTGACCAAGAGCGAGAAAGAAGAGGAAGAGGTCATAGTTGTCCATGGAATTGAAGTGAAAGGAGACGCATATGTTAAGTTTGATGTGTATGTGAATGTGGTTGATGAGACAATAATGACTCCAAAGTTCAGGGAATTTGCAGGTACCTTTGCTCACATCCCCGGTGGTGGGGAGATGATGAAGAGGAAGACCGATCTCAAATTGGGCGTGTCGGAACTATTGGAAGATTTGGAAGCCGATCAAGATGAAACCATTTGGGTAACATTGTTACCTAGGACGGCAAGCTGTAGCAACGTCACAATTGGTGGGGTACGAACCCAGCACATCAGATAATTCATGTCTGTTATTACCACTTTTTTGAAATATATAGTCTCTTTTACTTTTGGAGATGTCATTATACCAAATACAAGAGAAATGAATTATGTTTTCTTTTTTTTTTTTCTAATGCAAAATATTTGCTCAAATTCTTTTCAAGGGTGGAATAATTAAGTCGTCAATGAATTGAAACTCCTACCTTGTTAATGATGCAGATTCCTTACCTCGAAAATGGTATAAATGGTTATGGGTTCTTTTTATTGGGTTAGGTCAATTGATTTTTTTATTTATAATTTTATAATATATTGATTATTATCTTATTTCCGTATATATAATAATAAATATATATAATTTAATAATTGATTATGGACATCACACGTTTGAGTGGTGATGATAAATTTATTTAAAATTTTGGATAAATATTCATTAATTTCTACCATGTATAGTATACGTAGTTCCCCACCATTTAAACTTTAAAATAATCTAATAAAAAAATCTGAAATAGTTGTTATAGTATATGTAGTATTTGTTTGACCAACTCTTATTCATGGCATACTTCTCTTACTATGGTTTTAAATTTCTTAGTCTAAGGATATTTTTTCTCTAAATCAAATCAATAAATTAAATTATCATGACATAATTCGAGCAAAATTAGACCAAAAACTAATCATCATGCTATGAAAGGTAGTGCCAACATAACAACATCCCAAAAGACAAGCTCAAAGAATCACGTTCATAAAACTTGAAAATAATAATTAAGACATGCCGACAACCAGCCTGTAACGCCATCACCGATCAACACCGAGTGACAAATATACATCTCCATTTTCGCAATAATGACAGCACCATAATTTGCTTTTCTCAGCACGTTCCGAAACAAGATATATACAATTACACCACGCAACTTATAATTCAACGGCCATTTTAATAGTATAAACTTCAGTATAGTCGCAATCAAACACACCAATGGGACCAGAAAATATAACATGAAAATTCCACAAGAATTTCTCAAAATATATACCTTCACATCTCGTAGGATGTAACTTGCTTCTAGCACAATCCTCCACGTTGAATTTTAAAAAATTTGCTTGAGGGGACTTTCCATATAGCTTCTCTTCTGTATGCCATGAACTTTGACTCATGTGGCCAGGACTGGCTCTGGGGTAAAACGAACAAAACCTTTATTTTAAATCTCAAATTTTTATAAGTCTTATAATTTTATAATAATATAATTAATTATATTAAAAATATATAAAAATTAAGAAAATTTTCTCCCAAAAGATCCAACTCCGTGAACATCCAAGAAGCAAATTAGTCAAAAAATTTGACAATATATATATATATATATATATATATATATATATATATATATATATATATATACTATTCCCTTCCTTTTTTTCCAACAGTCGTCATCATAGTTTTCTTATCTCTCTATCAATCATTAGGACTTTTTGCCACCCAAAATAAAGGCGTTCAAAGGATATTTATTTTTCTCGCCTTTTGATAATATACTAGAGTATGACCCGTGTGTAACACACGGGCCTCTTTGCAATCCCTTCTTTGCTTCAACGATAAACTCTGATCTCTTTGCAATCTTTTCTTTCTCTCTCTTTGCTTCAATATCTTTTCTCTTTCACTCTCTCTGTCCTCACCTGGTCAATTCTTCTTTTTAAATATATTACAGAAATTACAACTTTTCACATGACAAAATAAAAACGTGGCCAAATATGGAGCTAATTTTGGGTCTTCAAATTATATATGTTATAGATATGCACCACAAAATCTAGAAGGATAGACTAAGTTACTAATTTGAATAGTAGTCAAGGCAGATTTTAATAACGCTCAACAGTTAATTATTTCTTTTAAAGTTTATGTTTATTATGAATATATGTGTAAATATTTATTATGTTACGATTGAAGATTTTAGACTAGACCGTTTAAATAAGCTAAACAACTTAACAAGTTAGACATAGAAGTATAATTTGATTTGAACTCTTATATTTGATTATATATATCTAGATTTGGATATAAATTAAATTATATTAAGATTAATATTTAATCCATTCACATCAAATCCCTTAATATTGTCTTTATCTTATAAATTTTATCTAGATAAAAGGGTTATTAGTCTAAAAATAAGCACTTCACTTCATTTCATTTGTAAATACACACTCTTTAATGAAATCTTCTTATTTTATTAATACTTTTCTCTCATACTTGTTTTGTCATGTTATATTTTATAACACGTTATCAGCACGATTATCTAATTTATCAATTTTTAGTATTATTTAGTTTTCATCATCTTTAGGCTTCAAAAGGAGTTAATGGTTTGATTTTTAGTTTTAGCACATCAAGTAAGTGACTTTGATATCTCTTTGGTGTTTTTATTTCCTGAAAATCAATCTTAATGTGAATTTTGCTATCATGTAGTATTTATCATATTTTGTCCATTGATCAGGTTGAACATGAAAATATATATAATTGTATATGATATATTCATTTCAATTTTGAAATATGATTTTCTTAATATATGATTTTTTTATTGAATTTTTACTATAATTTTGCTCAATATATATAAATCTATCTTTGATATTATGAGATTTTGCATAAGACATTATAAATTGAATTAGTATGATTATTATTTTTGTAATAAGTAAAAAATACTATACTTTGGGTAATTTGAAATATGTTTTGTTTTGGATTTCATGTCTTTTTTGTAGTTGAGCAAAATAACAAGCCACCAATGAAAAATCATGAACTTCGTCTATTCTTGAATTGAATGTGACTTAATTTAATAATTATGATCATGAATATAGAATAAGTCACCATAATAATTGCAATAATGGTGGTTACACTAATCACTATTCTAAGAATACGTTTACCCACTAGAGATGGATGGATACTTTTACTCACTAGAGATGGATGGATACCTTTACTCATCAGAGGTGGATGAATACCTTTACCTATCAGAAGTGAATGGCTACCTTTACCATCAGAGGTGGATATATACTTTTTACCCATCAGAGGTGGATAGATACCCTTTACTCACTAAAAATGAATGGATACTTTTACCCATGAGAGGTAGATGGAAAGCGAAGAGATATAAGAAAGATAAAAGTAGATAGAATAAAAAGAATATAAAAAATGTCTATCATCGATGTGGCATGAAAGGCCATTGGTCGTATACTTGTTTTATGTCAAAACATTTTGTTAAATTTTATCAAGTATTACTGAAAGCTAAAAGAAAAAAAAATATCGAAACAAATTTTGTTTAAAATTATTTTAATCATAGCCAAGTTGTTATAACAAATCTAGATGTTATTGTTTTTTTTGTCCACCCTAAAGAAGGAATTGATCATATGATTGGTGATTAAAATATACAAGAATGGAATTTCTTAAATAATTTATTGTTATGTTTAATATAATTTTATTTTTGAGATGTTTTTATATGTTCTCATTATATTTAAATGATATATTTTTATTATGTATTTTAATAGTAAATTATATATCTAATGTTATCTTAGGTTAATTTGCAAGTTTCTTACTATATATGTATCTTATTTTATTGAAGAAAAATATGAATATTCATCTTAATTATACTACACAAATATTAGAATGATTGGAATTCATACCATAATAAATCAGAAGTTTACTAATAATTTTAATATTTGGTATAACCAGTTGGGCCATCCCGAATCAATAATGATGAGAAAAATTATTGAAAATTCATATGGTCATCTATTAAAAACTCAAAAAATGTTTCTATCTGATGAATTCTCAAGTGTAGCTTATTTTCAAGGCAAATTAATTATAAGGCTATCACTAGCAAAAGTTGAGACTAAATTTCTTACATTTTTTAAATGTATTCAGGGTGATATATGTGTATTTATACATCCATCATGTGAACTATTTAGATATTTTATAATTTTAATCAATACATTGATTAGATGGTCACATGTATGCTTATTATTAACTTGCAATTTGGTATTTGCAAGATTACTCACCTAAATCATTCATTTGCAAGTACATTTTCTTAATTATGCAATGAAGACTATTCGTCTTGATAATGCTGATGAATTTACATCTTAAACCTTTAATGAATATTACATATTAATTAGAATAACCGTTGAACAACCTATTGCTTATGTTAATACACAAAATAGTCCAGCAAAATCGTTTATTCCAACTAATTGCAAGGCCATTGCTTATAAATAAAAATTCGCATTTTTACTAAAGGGCATGTCATTTTGTATGTAGTAACACTTGTACTCGTCATGCTAACAAATTATTATAAATTCTCTCCTATACAATTGGTTTATGACCAATAACTAAATATTTCGTAATTAAAAATTTTTAGATGCGTACTATATGTTTTAATTGCTCCACCATAATGCACAAAAATGGATCTTTAAAGGAGATTAAGAATATTTGTCGGATACGACTCTCAATTTATAATTAAATATTTAAAACCATTAACAAAAGATTTATTGACAACAAGATTTGTCGATTGTTATTTTGATGAAACAGTTTTTTCAATATTAGAGAGAGAAAATAATTAGCTAGAAAAAAAATTCTTGAAATGCATTATTATTATCTAATTTTGATCATCACTCAAATCAATGTGAACTTAAATAATGTAAACTTGAAATTCAAAAATTCATTTACAAAATATAGCAAATTAGTTACCAAACATATTTACTAATCTAAAGAGAATAATTAAATCTCATATACTAACAGCAAAAGTTTCTATTAGAATTGTTGTCCTTGCAGGACAAGACACGCTAGAATTGTGGAAAACTAATTGGTTTCAAAGATAAAATCTTTGAAAAAAAGAAGAAGTAATTATATAAGATGGTTAAAAAAGAGAAACAAAAACTCTGGAAGAGGACCTAACATAATTGATAAAATTCAAATAAATTCTTATAAATATTCAAGAAAATTATTTTTCTTTTTGCAATTACTCAAACTTATGCACTATTATTTTAAGTCAAATAGGCCCTTATGATAATGGTTGATTAATTAGTATTAGTCAAAATATCACTTGTCATTTTATACTCATATGACACTAATGTGAAATGTGAAAATAATTATGTGGTCATTATGTCGCGTCATCAATTAGTATGATATTTCAACATGTAACGTGATATAAAATGACAAATGACATTTTAATGAATAACCATTGGTCAATTGTTATTAATAAAAACTTATTTGACCCAAAATAAAATTATAAAAACTTAATTAAACACAATAAAAAAATAAAGATTTGATTAAATTTTTCTGAATAAATTCAAAAATTTTCTTAGATATTATTTCCATATATTTTCTCAAATGGGATAGAGAGGGTAATTAATACTTGTTTCTATAAGATTAAAAAACCTCTTCAAAAAAATGACAATTTTGAAAAATTAATAAACTTGAACAGAAAAGAATTAAAAATAAATTCTTAAATTAACCTCAAGCAAAAAAATATGTATCTAGAAAGCTCCAAATGAAAATAACTATTAATATTCACAATTAATGGATTTTTTACATCACTAAAATAACTTGTGCTATATTTGTTTTTTGTTATCAAATTTAAGTGCAAACTGCAAATACTTTTTTTAAAAAAAAATGCTAACAGCGTACAAAAGTGTACATAAAATAGGCTAAAGTCAAATGAGTAATTGATAAGTTATGATGACATCGCTATATATTTTCCTAATAAAAAGGCTAAAAAAGCATGTACAATGAGTTAAGACTGAGAGCAAAACTTTGATTTGATTTGTTTTTGGTCTTTGACCATCTGCCAGCTCTGAGTCTCGTTTTTCTTTGAACCGATCTTCATAACTTCTTTTAACTCATACTATTAATTGATGCACTTATTTTTGTAACAATAATGTTTGGATCTGTCTCTGTTCCTTTTATTTTTTCTTTCAACAACCAAGGTAGGTAAGGTATGTAGAAAAAATCTTATAATATCTATTTAATAAACTTACAAAGTATAGGCAAACCTTATGTTGCATGTGCACATAGTTTTTATATTTTGTTAAGATTTGTAAGTACTCTCATCATTAGTTTCAAAGCTTTCGTGTCCAATCAGCCAAATGTTTTGAATTTTTTTATTAAAATAAATCAATAATAATTGAGTTAAGCGTTATTGTTCACACATCACGTGTTAATGGCCGGTATGATGAATCAAATTCAGAACAAATATAATTGAAAAGATTGTACTACTGTTTGCCATGAATTAAACCCTAAATCACACACACATAAAGAAATTTGAGAATATTAATTAGTAAATAACAATCTTTAAAGTCTACAAATTTAAAATCTTTTGAGTATGATCATACCAATGTTAATTTATCGAATTTCATCATAATTTTAAAATTAAGTGTAATTAGACAAGAGCACTATTAGAATGGGTGACAATATAATAAATTTATCAAGCATCTACAAATGAACATCATAATGTCGTCGTTTTGCAGCCCTTACCCTTTTTTTTTTAATAATAAAAACATCTACAAATGAACAACTCCTTCACTTGACTTCTTAAGATTAATCCTGATCTTGTGCCGTCCTCAGGTGAAATTGATAATGTGTAGAAAACTGTTTATTTTGTATAGTGTGTATATTTTTGGATCTCTCGTTGATAAGAGAAGGGTATGCAGGGCTTTGTTGATCTATTGTCTATTTATGATGCCTTTATTTGATGGTGTCTGTAAGCTGTGTTGTCTGGGTGCCAGCATGCCTGGTTGGGAGGGTTGTGCTGGCCATAATCATGGTAGGCTTGCTGGGTGCAGTCAACAGGCAGCAGGGGGCTGGTTTGTGGTTGTTTTGATATGCAGGGTTTGTTTTTGTATACCTGCATTGTGGTTGATATTTCATAGAGAAGGCATCAAAGTATGGCATTTCTTAAAAAAAAAATGAATAACTCCCAAAAATGTGCTCGGGAAGATTCCTTTTTTTTAATAATATATTATATGGGTATCAACATGCCCAGATTTTATATTTATAGAGATATTCTAGATTTGGTGTCCTATTTTATAATCTAATCCTTCTTTTATAATTTTTGTTTGATTTAATTTTTAAAGTTAGTATATGGTATAAATAAGAGCTAGCCTAATAAGTAATAATAAGTTAGGAGATTTTTAATTTTTTATTTCAATTTTGAACTAAAATTTGAGAAAAACAAATTGATCATTAGTAACTTTTATAAGAGGTAAATTAATAAGGTCTATTTTGAAAAGTAATAATCTTCTCTTCCTCAATGTTTAAATCCAAAACTTCGAAATTAAGTGTACCAAAATTCTAATTATTGTGAAGTGTCTTATTAGGAAAAGTCTATATATATTATTTAGATAATAAAAGCAAGTTTTTGCACAAAAAACTTATTTCGTTTACAGATCTATCTATCATATTTAAACGAGTTTGAATTTAATTTAATTTGTAAAATTCAGACAAATATTGATTTTTTGCACGTATACAAAATGAAAAAAAAAACTCATTATAGTATTAAATAAATATATATATATTTTCTTAAAATAATACAAAATGATCTTAACCACGAGGCAACCATGTCATATATTTTAAACCCATGCAGATAATTTGAAAGGCTTAATTATTGGCTCGTGTCCTTCTACTAGTCATTAGGCTAGAAATTAAGCTTTTTAACTTATACTATTAATTAAAAGGTTATTCCCGTGTTGCACCAGAGAAGTCGCAATCCGCTAATTATTGATGCATCGAGTAGGTGAGCATAATCTACCAATATCTTCTTTTACTTTGTTACGTAAAGAAATTACTTGCGTTCTGGTTGCACGGGTCCAAGTTGCACAAAGTCTGCATGTATTTGCACACACCATGCTGTATTTAATTTGTCTGATCTAAGGCACATGTTTTCAGACATGGACAGTCAATTTTTGCTGTCTTCGGGGAAATTTAATAAAGAAAATGATTCCCAGACGCCTTTTTGAATTGATAATATAATATTATTATTGCAACGATTTTGTTTTATAACTCGTGAGAAATTTAGAGACCGTTGATTTCAATCAAAGACCAGCTGTTTGCAGTGAACATTGAATTATTTAAGTTGCAGTATTCATGCGTAAAGTAGATCAGTCCTGTGGAAAGGGATTGAGCGGCTTGGGAAGAGCATCAAAAGGTAAATCTATTGTCTCCTTCATTCAACTTACAGCAATCTTTTGCTCGATTTTATTTATGCTTGATGCCCATTATTTTGCACGTTCGTCAACTTAATATGCTTCTTCTATTTAGATCCCCTCAGAAGAGAGGCCTCCGTCGGTGAAACTGGAACAGAAGACTTATGTTGTAGAGCGAAAAAGAGGTTGGGCGTATATATTTATATGTACATGCTTGATTTGAGCTGGTGCTTTTCGTCTTGAATCAGTTAGTCACCAGTCTCATTACTATCAAGGAGAAGGTCAGGAGCAGAAATTTGTCCTCCAGGAATCTTGGAGCAGTTTAAGGCTTTCGACGCAAGCTTGTTAGCAAGGTCCTGGATTTCCAGCCATGGAGAAGAAGAAATGGATTCTTACAGTTGTGTTAGCCCTCATCGTGGCAATGCTGCCTTTGACTTTTCGAATCCTGGAATCGCATCAAGTTCAGCGTTTATATACGGGGTACTTTATGCAAGTTTTCTTCCTTTTTCTCGCATTGATTTGTCACTTAATTAATAAATGTATCTTAAAAACTTATACATGACGTGTGAATCCAATTCTATCTTGATTTTTGTCTTTTTTTCCTATCAGATCTCTTTGATCTGTAACAAGTCCTTACTTTTGATTTCTCCAGGGAACTAACAGACATGATACTCGGAAAGCTGGGAGGCTGGGCTTCCAGTAACCACGACCTTAGCACAGACAAGGCTCTAGCGAGCAAATTTATCGCCCCGAACTTAACAGCGTGCCACCCATCATATGGTCGTCCAGATCTTCTTGTTCACTGTTGTCCTCCGGGGTTTGAATCGCCAGTGCCCTTTGTCGATTTCCAGTTTCCTGATCCTCAATCGCCAAAACGTGTGCGCAGGCCAGTCCAACTTGTGGACGAGAACTACATCGCCAAATACAACAAGGCCTTGTCGATCATGAAGTCCTTGCCATACGATGATCCTCGAAGTTTTGCCCGTCAAGCCAACTTGCACTGTCTCTTTTGTACTGGAGCCTACGACCAACAAAACTCCAATACCCCTCTTAGTATTCACAGAACATGGTTATTCTTTCCCTGGCACCGCATGATGATCTACTTCCACGAACGCATCATCGGTAGTCTAATCGGAGATGACACGTTTGCTTTTCCGGTTTGGACTTGGGACATCCCTGAAGGAATGGTGATGCCGGATATTTACGCGAACATGAATTTATCATTCTTTCACAAGGTACGTGACTTTTCACATTTTCCACCGCGGGTGGCAGATTTGAACTACTTCGAGGAAACAAATTTGAGTCCTCAAGAGCAGTTGGATACAAACTTGGCATTTATGTATAACCAAATGGTATCTGGTGCAAAGAAGACGGAATTGTTCATGGGATGCACATATAAAGCCAATGAAGGATATTGTAATTCACCCGGCACTGTAGAGAGTGCCCCTCACAACACTTTGCATACATGGGTAGGGAGCAATCTAGAACCTGGAAGGGAGGATATGGGTAAATTCTACTCAGCAGCAAGAGACCCTATTTTCTATGCACATCATTCCAATATAGATCGTCTTTGGGAAGTTTGGAGGGAGATTCATAAACATGAATTGGATATCAAAGATCCAGATTGGCTAAACTCTTTCTTTTTCTTTTATGATGAGAACTTGAAGCTGGTAAAGATTAAGGTTCGTGATGTTCTTGATATCTCCAAACTTGGTTATTCTTACGAGGAGGTCGATCGTCCGTGGTTGAATAAACGTCCCACGCCTTCAGTTCCGCCAAAGGTAGCCCGTCAGATATTAAAATCGAAAGAGAATGAGAACCAATTCCGACTGTCCTCTGATTTCGGGCCCCATGGTCGGGCTCTAGACGCTAGCTTGACAGTAAAGGTTAACAGGTCTAAAAATCATTTGACCAAGAGGGAGAAAGGAGAGGAAGAGGTCATAGTTGTTCACGGCATTGAAGTGAAAGGGGACGCATATGCTAAGTTTGATGTGTATGTAAACATGGTTGATCAGACGATAATCTCTCCAAAGTCCAGGGAATTCGCGGGGACCTTCGCTCACATTCCTGGGGGTGGGGAGATGATGAAGAGGAAGATCGATCTCAAACTGGGAGTGTCAGAACTATTGGAAGATTTGGAAGCAATGGAAGATGAAAGCATCTGGGTCACATTGTTGCCAAGGACAGCAAGTTGTAGCAGTGTAACAATTGAAGGAGTACAAATTAAGTATATCAAATAAATTCATGTCTTCATTAGAGAAAGAAGGAATGAGAGAAAAACTTTTGAAGTCTCCTTTATTTTGGAGATCTCATTTTTAGTCATTGAAACAAAGATAAATAATGTTTATTTAATGATGGAAAATATTGTCTTTTATTCTGTCTAGATTCAGAGTAATTTCTCGAATAAAGTTATTTTTCCCTCATAGCACGTGTCATGGGCATGTTTTCAGTGGGTTAAGAGCCCTTCAATTATTTTCTTATCTATTATTTATCAACACATTTATTATGACACGTGAATTAGTCTTGGACCACTTATTCGTCTGACCCAACCCTATTCGTCTATGTCTATCAACAATCTTAGTTCAGCCTTACCTTTAGTACCTCTATTATTTATTTCCAAAGCTTTAATTGAAAATATTGTTATCTATGTTTATAATTAATATATTCGTTATATAATTAAAGAAAACATTTTTTTCATTAAAATAAATAAGATAAAATAATATAATATATATTCAAATGGCATATTTAATGAAAGAAAAAAAAACAAAAATGTCTAAATCCAAATAAGAGGTTAATTGAAATGGGGAACTGATTAGATGAGAGATATTCCATTAGTATGGGCTAATAATAATAGGCTAAAAGCGTATCCAACGACTTAAGGCCTAGATTTAGCAACGTGAGCCAAACTGTAGCAAATTTAACCGAAAAGGCTAAAAATTGATTGCCGTCGGCTTTGATTTCTTTATTTTGTTAATCAGGTTTGGATCTATCGTGGACTATCTCTGTTTTCTATTTTTCAAATCAAGGTAGGTAAAGAATTGTTTTTTTCCAAGAAACAAGTCAAATTTGGTATAATACCTAAAGGGGTTTTTGAATTATTAAAAAATAAATTTAAATAATTTTTTTATATTTGAATATTTGTTTATTGATTAGTGTATAATTTTTTATTTAAAAAGCAAATCCGAATACCTTTCTTTCAAAAAAATTAAAAAAAAATCTAAATAAATTCTTATCACTTTTCATTACATTTAATCTAAATAAAAAATCTAAAATTTTTACCCCTGCTCAAATCCATGGATCCTTTTTTGATGGATCGATCCAGCTAATCATGGTATATATAAAAATATAAATATATATTCACGTCCTTCTTATTGCCATTTTTATCCAAATTCAAGTCCCTAATATTCTTAATGATATGGACGTGGCGTTATAATTTAATTAAAAAACTCATTATACATGTATTTAAGGCAATCAATATAATAAACGTGACTAATGATCCTAATTAACTTGATGAGCCTATTAAATTTTTTAACTTATGCTATTAATTGAGGAGTATTTATTGGAGAAACGACAATCACCTGGTTGTTGAGTAGTTTTTAAGATGTTATGACGGAAAATGTTTAAAATTAGAGATCCGGAAACTAAGTGGAAAAGGTATACTCTCATCAATTAATTTTATGAAGGAGAATAAGTAAGCTGTAAGTAAACTAAAATTATATATTGTTTAATTTACATGATTCTAAGACCAATTTTTAAGTGGAATTAAATAGGTTTCCTTTTTGAATCAATGATCAATGGCCACAAAAATCTTTCCAAAATATTTTATTCTGTGTATTAAAATTTTACATATTAGGATCAAAAGCTAGTTTGATTAAGAGGAGAGGAATCCCTGTTCGAATTGCAAAAAAATAATAAGGAAAAAAATTTTAAGTGAAAGTAAATTGCATATATAGTTATTAAAATCGGACCAAATCGACGGTCAAATTGGTTGAACTGCTGACTTGATTATCGAATTAGTTCAATTCTTATGTTAGATTGGGTACGCAAATGATCTACTTCAACTTGATCAAATTCACGAGATTTGTCAGATTTTCATTAATCCCATATTTAGTTAGTGGGTTACACCGATATTGTTAGATTGGGTAAATCTCGTCTCTTTTATTCAACTTCGAGCAATTGTTGCTCGACATTGTTTGTACGTTGCTATTATGTTGCATGTTCGTTAACCTAAAAAGCTGCTTCTGTTTAGATCGATCCCCTCAGAAGCAAGGCCTCTGACATTGCAACTGAATTAGAGAAAATTTTGTATGCTTGATTCAGTTGGTGGTTCTCTTCTGGGATCAGTTAGTCATCACTCATCCATCTCAGTATTATCAAGGAGATGGTCAGGAGCAGATTTTTGTCTCCAGGAATCTCGGAGCGTTTTAAGGCTTTCAAGGCAAGCTTGTTAGCAAGGTCCTGGATTTCCAGCCATGGAGCAGAAGAAATGGATTCTTACAGTTGTGTTAGCTCTCATCGTCGCAATGCTGCCTTTGACTATTCGAATCCTGGAATTGCATCAAGTTCAGGCAGCGTTTATATATGGGGTACTTTGTGCAAGTCTTTGTCCTGTGTTAATCATTGATTTGTCACTTAATTAATACATGTAAAGCCAATATTACAATTGGCTATATCAATATATCAGAACAGCATGTACATGACGTATCCATGTTAGTCTTCCTTGCTTTTTGTTCCTTGTAGATCCTTTGAACCTGTAACAAGCCCTTACTTTCGAGCTGTCCAGGGAACTAACAGACATGATTCTCGGGAAGCTGGGAGGCTCAGGCTGGGCTTCCAGTAACCACGACCTTAGCATGGACAAGGCTGTAACGAGCAAAGTTGTCGGCCCAAACTTAACAGCGTGCCATCCATCTTTTGGTAGTCCAGATCTTATTGTTTACTGTTGCCCTCCGGGATTTGAATCGCCAGTGCTTTTTGTAGATTTCCAGTTTCCATTGACAGTAAAGGTATTTAGGTTTAAAAATCATTGGAGAGAGAGAAAAAGAAGAGGAAGAAGTCATAGTTGTGCACGGAATCGAAGTGAAAGGGGACGCATTTGTTAAATTTGATGTTTATGTAAATGTTGTTAATCATACGATCATCATCCCAAAGTTCGGAGAATTTTCGGGGATATTTGTTCACATTCCCAAGGGTGTTGGTTTCAGGGAGAGAGATCATGGTGGGGACATTGTGAGGAGGAAGACAGTTCTTGAATTGGGGGTCTCAGAACAACTGAAAGATTTGGAAGTAGATACAGATGAAAGCATATGGATTACATCGTTGCCAAGGACGGCAGCTGCAGCAACAATTGAAGGAATACGGATAGAGTACATCAAATGATTGAAGTCTCCGACACCTGGAGAGCACCATACATGATTGATTTGTATTATTGCTATGCGAAGGTTCACGTATCTGTAGCTGATATGTGTATTTTTTGTATGAAAATTGATAAATTATATAGGTAAATAAGTCGTATCTGCTATTGAAATCATGGTAAAACCTTTTAGTAACAGAGCTCCCGGATTTCATATTGAACAAATTTAGCAAAACTATTCGAGTTGTGCTGTTACCAGGATTAATTGGCTAATATATTGTATCTAAGGAATTGAAGTGGACTTTGCTTCTTGCATAGCCTGCCTTATGTTATAAGATAAGCGTTGAGTTCTAGGGACACCATACATTTGAATCAAAAAGCAGAGTAAAAAATTTCAGACCAAATCATTTTATTCCACACAACAAGATTTTAATCACAATTCCAAGAACCTCATACAATTGTAATTATTTGCCTTCATAGATAAAAATTTATCCTCCAATATAACTCCTGCCCTTTGCAGGAAAGAGTCAAAAAGAAAAATAGTCAGCTTAACAAGAGTTAGCCGCGCCCTTTAGGCTTTTGTGTAAACCAGGAAACAACTAGCAAGGTGGAAGGTCCTTGGGAGGAGGCAAAATGGATTGATCTGGTCCCTTTCCATTCTCCACCACAAAAGCTGTCTTCAAACCCCAGCCGGTATGGAGCTCCAAATGACAGTGCATGAACCAAACTCCTGAAGAATGAAAAGAATTGGTTTAGACTGTAGAGGATTACTATTATTTTTTCGTTGTTTTAAATTGCTTTCTTTCTAATGCCATGTTTATATTGAGTTTCTGGTGAATGTACCTGGATTATCAGCCCTGAACCTTATGGCGGTCCACCCACCGGTCGGTACTCCAACTGTGTTTCTTTCAGGAGGGTCAACCAAGTTAAATTTAGCTGGGTCTTTTGCTGGGTCAAAGTTCCCGATTCCAGTCCCAACGACAAAGAAATTATAACCATGAAGGTGGAATGGATGGGATTCAACAGTTAGAAGATTGGTATCCTGTAGCACTAACTCAACTGTGGAATTGAAAGCAATCTTGCTTAGCCTGGTGCCTAAAGTAGTACCAAGATTGGCAGTCAATGGAGCACCAGTGTAATTGAAAGGTTTAGGAGGGCGGTCAGGGAAATCTGTTCTAAATACTCCCTTGACGTTGAAATATTGAGCTTGAAGAAGGCCAATCTGTGGCATAACAAAGGTAATGTTGTTCAAAGATGCAGTGAGTTGTGTTCCATTCAGGCAAGTTGCACATGGGTTGATTCCTAATCCAATTGTGTAGAAGAGATGTCTGTCAACTTTAAGGGGCACATTTGCTGGGTATTGTAGAGAGTTTAGGCTCCTAAGTTTGGCATTGTATCTCAATGCAAAAGCTGTGTCATTTGGTGATGGTAGCTGAGGAAGGATTGGGAGGACAGTGTTTGGAACACCTTTATATTGAAGTATAGCCGTGGCGGTTTTGTTGTCTACGGTCAATGGTGCATCCATGAAAGGCCTAGCCGCCATGAAATATCTACCAGGTGCTTGGGTGGCTTGAACAAGAACATTTGTGGTCTGCCCTGGTGCAATTAGAATTGCTTGTGTAGTAAACGGTTTAGTATAAACTGCATCTATTTCTACCACCGTCATATTGTGGCCAGCAATGGCAAGGAAAAGTTCATCGTTGAGTGCAGCATTGATAATTCTCAAGAGATAAGTCTTTCCTTGTTCTACCTCCATCGCAAATGTATCTGCAAAAGAAAAGAAAAAAATAAGAATGCAAGGCCTTGTATGCTGAATCCAAAAGCCGGTGCTAATACTCCGTTAAAAAAAAGGCTAAGCTTACATTTCTCAGAACATGGGAATAATGGCCCTGGTTTTCCATTAATTGTGTGAGCATCAGATGTATTTGGCGGTAATCCCAGCTTGTTCCCTTGTTTAACAATCTCTTCAACATCGTTATTCCACCATTCACCTGCGCCAATTACAAGAATTATGGAAATATTAACATGTTAATTGTCTAATTAAAATAGTCCCACCAATACGGAACAATTCACCCCACCTAAAATTATGTTAGTTTCCCTGTAAGGTTGAGGAAAAGGGAATGGGGTCCCCTGTTTTGGCATGATTACAATTGCACCATAAACTGTTGCTCTGAGCCAAAAGATATGTGCATGCCACCATAGAGTTCCTCTTTGACCCGTTACATTAAAATCGTACGTGTAACTGTGCCCTGTCTGGATAGGGCATTGTGTTATAAAAGCTGGTCCATCTGCCCATCCATTGCGAAATTGTTTCAGTCCATGCCTGCCATGACAAAATCGTATCAACAAAGCCCAATAATTGACTTCATGACATGAGAATCGCATTTTCAAAAGAAATGATGCATTTCCTACCAATGAATGGACATGTTATATTGGGCGTAGTTTGCGACATTAATGAGAACTCTGTCGCCTTCTCTCGCGTATATTGTTGGCCCTGGAAACATCCCATTGACTGTAACAACAGGTTTAGCATGGCATAGCCTGCTAACATTTTTCACTTGAATCTGAAAGAACAGAAAGCCATATTATCATTAAGAATGAAAATAAATTCAGCTAAAAGGTGAATACAACATGCCATGGATTCAATAGGCCTACATCGAATTGGTATCTTCTCACTGCTGCATCTGCAGGAAGAGAAATGAAGCCAACTAGATAGAGGAAGAAAAAGAATGACCCCGAGCAGAAAATTTTGCCTACTGCCATTTTGTGTGCTTAATTCTTCGAATTCCGGGTTACGTTTCTTCTGATGAGACATAGGGAGTTGAGGTTTAATGGTTTTTATAGTGTATGAAAAAGGTTAAGTAATGCTATCAGTTTGTTAAAAGGGAAGGGAGAGGGTATTGTTGAATTAGGTAAGAGGAGGAGCAGAGGTTGAACATGAACGCTTGTAAGCAAAATATGAGAGGGACTTGAAGGGTGTTACACTTGAAGATCAGAAGACGGAGAGACCAGATGTTATTGATAAAATACTAAGAAAATAAACATGAGAGCTACTTAAAACCAAACACGACCGCCCTGAGCTGGTGAGCTTTACCGTTAAGGAAAAGTGTTAAGATTTACTTCAGATTCCAGCTGCTTCGGGTTGTTCAAAAATGTTTTTTTATGCACATGACAACAGCCAGCCATATCTCACTTGGGAATAAAAAAGGATAATTAAGGTGGAATAAGAACCCTCTTATTTAGTTATTTTAATTGAATAAACATAGGGGTGCATGTATGTCATATGTACATGAATGTTACAATAAAGTCACTAGTCTATTGTGGACTACTACATCAAATCAATGTGTTCTTCTAGATTTGATGCAATAACAATCAATCAGTATCTAATTATTTTCATCAGCCACTGGTAATGGAACCGGGGCGCCTTTTGAAATTGGTTGGTGCAGGTCTAAGCCAACCTCTCCCTCCAATCATGTCCATAGTCAAGAATGGTGCAGCTTCATTTTGTGATAGGCGGTGTGACCACTGAACCCTCTTTGATGCATCAGCTCCAGGTCCATAGCACTTGTATTCACCATAATACGCAGTCCTGTCATGCAAAATAGAAAATGTTACTAAACCAGTAAACATAGATAATTTTAATTTTCAAGATTAGCTGATATATATATGTACCTTTGCTTTCTTGGGTCTTGCCAGTCATCCCATCCTTGTGGGATTATCACATTGGACATGTAGGTTTCGGCAAAGACTACCCGAGAAAAAGCACCCCACGGCCTTCCAAGGAAAGCAGCACCAATGCCAGTGATCTTGCAACCCAAGAAAGTGAAGCCGGTATTCTCTGAAGGTGAATTCCTATGTTGAGCAGTGATAGATCCACTTTTTGTTGAAAGGGAATGCAAATGGCATCCCTACAAGGAGATAAAAGTCGTATCAACTTGTTAGTCATCCTTGAAAAATTTTTACTGCTAAAATTTTGCCATTTAAATTTGTCTCTTTTAGACAATGTAAAGCACTCACTTCATAAAAGGACGAAGCATTTCCACATATGAAATCTGTGCCTCCTTCAATGTAGCAATTTTTGAAATAATGCTTTCCGGTATCATCCAGGAGAGTATCTTGATAGGAGAGAATCCTGCATCCATCGAATGCAGCTCTGTCTCCTGATACCCTCATTGCAACAGCCTTGCCACCCGTCCCAAATGTGTTCTACAGCCACAAATTCATTTCATTAGAATTTGGAGGTAAATCAGCGAGCTTAGGGGTAATATCAATTGATTGTTCGACTGAAATGGACTTAAATTGTGTTGGGAATATACATCAATTTTTATGTTGACTAAAATTTGAATTTGTATCAGAATTGCATCCTTGACAAACATCCTGAATGGCCTACATCCCTACAAACAAAACCTATTTATTTCAGACTGGTGCCCACAGAACATGGGAGGAAGTCCCACACAAAGCCCAGCACTGTTTAGAGGCGCATCATATGCTGAATTTTTAGATGAAAAAGAAAGAGAAGAAAGTGATGAGACTAGCAACAGCTCTAGGAATTGTTTATACATATAAGCCAACATATATAGATACCTGAATTGTGAGATATTGTCCAACAAAGTCAGAGGCCAATACAGTGAGCGCTGCAGAATCAAATATCCCCCCGCTCTCATTCCATGTTATTATGGTGTCTTGGGCCCGAGTGCCACTCAATGTTATAAATGGCTTATCAGCAGGCACAACAATCTTTTCCCTGCTCAATGAAAGTTCAAACAAAACAAAGAGTTAAAAAGTCTGAAAAAAAAAAACAAAAACCATCTTAATTAGCCCATCGAGTTGTAGTATTTAGCTATAAACATGGTCATACACCCACACGTTACCTGTATGTCCCTGGCTTAACCAAAATGAAGTAGAGTTCAGAGTTATTAGATGGAACAGCGTCTATTGCATCTTGTATCTTCTTAAAGTCCCCATGGCCAGCCTGATCGACCCTCAAAAGAATGGCGGTAGACATGTCTATGGGAGCTTTGGCAGCTGCGTTAACCATAAGAAAAGCAAAAACAACTTCAAATAAAACGATAACAATATTAGCATGGCTACAAATATTCATTCCTGCCATGTGCACTTGTGATGACTTCCTTCGTCTCGATGGGTGTGCAGGCCGGGAACTAGATTAAAATAAAATCAACCTATATGATTTTCTTGTAAAGGAATAATGAAGCAAAGTTACACAATTTTGACTGGTTAATTAATAACAAAGGGGGCCTCATTATATGGTATTCTCAAAGCTAGTTTCTTATGTAATTATGGCAATAATACAGATTATAAGATAAATCATTATAATTATATTAGATCACGATATTATTATACTACGATAAGATTAATTTAATAATATGGTAATTATTTATATATTTAAACATTTAATTCAATAATAAATGTATTTTTTTTAATTTAATAGGGTCTAGCTACCCTATTAAGATTTATTAATTACGAAATAAAAAGTACAAATGAGTGGATATAAACTGTACCTCCAAGTTACATGATTGTAAGAAAGTTTTGAAAAAATACTTAGAGTAGGGAAATCCATTTTACATGTATAACTTTTAATGATACAGTAAAACAGATATTCCCTACTATTATATTGAAACAATATATTAAAATAAAATTTAAAATAAAAAATATAAGTAAGAAAAGCACTTAAAATAAAGTGTTTCATTTTATGACAATAATTTATACTATCGTCATAAAATTGAAACACTTCCATGTTACAACACAATAATAAATGTATGTTTTCAATTAAAGAATCTAATTTTAGAATTTTATAAAACCATTCAGCCAAAGATTTTGAACTGTTAGATGGAAAGTTGACATGTTTGGCAATATGAGTGTTAGCTGATTACTTTAATTTAATCCCCGACAGGATTGGTATACTTGAACTGGAAAAAAGTGATCGGATAAGCAACTAAGGACAAATGAATTGAACTAGTAGTAATATTTAGGTAAAGGCTCCTGCCCTAAAACCCGGGGGGCGGGAGTCTACCATGACAATTATATTTTACTTGGTGGTAATTACAAGTTGGTATACTTGTTTTATTCCTTAAATCTTTTCCTCAAACTAACAAGTAATTATTTGTACAGCTAAATAGTTAATCCTTACATGTTTTTAATTAAGAAATCAATATCGAATCTTTCTCATTCCATAAATAAACACACAAAAATTATTATCGAACCAACTAATGGAGTCCAATTAATTTTTGAAAGTTTTGGGCCTCTCTAGATTATGCTGATTGTGAGCTACAACCTTATCTGGAGTCGAATCCAGCTCAGCTTTGAGACCTTGTTATATAATCTTATCAAATGGAGTTTGTAACATAATTATGGCAGTTATCTAGATTATATTTTAATTTAATAGAATTATTATGTGAGATTCTGATATCATTAAATTACGATATGAATAATTTAATGATATCATAATTATTTATACATTTATATATTTAATTCAATAATAAATGCATCTTTCTGATTAAGGAATCGACTTTGAATTTTTTTCACTTCATAAATTAAAAAAAAAAAAACAAGAATGGTTGAACAGAATCCGTCCCTACACCGAAAACTGATTGGGCCAACTAAGGGAGCCTAATTAATTTTTGAAAGTTTTGGGCCTCACTTTGATTCTGCTGATTGTGGGCTACAATCTGATCTGAATCGAGCCCCGCCTGGTTTCCAGGGCCCAGCTAAAACCCGGAGTACTTTTCATTGGCATTTTCGTAATTAGAGTCAAGATACCGGCGATAAATAATAGCCAAGTTCTGAAACCCTAACAACGAAACTGGTTCAGCTTCAAAACCAGATCTTTTCGTCCCTTCCTCTGCCAAAATCAAAAACTCTAGCCTTTATCTTTATCATTTTCCATGTTTTCTGCGTTTTTATTTTGCTTATTTTGAGGATTTAATGTAGAAAGAGAAGGTGCGATGATGATTGTAGAAATTAAATCTCGTTAATCTGATTCGTAACATGAGGATGAACTTTTTCATCCATTCTTAGACGTCTTCTGAGCGTCGTCTCTTTCTTTTTTTTGGTGCTTCTGGCTTTTCCCCTGTCCCTCCTTTGTGAGAAAGAAATCATTTTTATTTGCTATTCTTTGTGGGATAATACAAACATTGTTTTAGCTTTAAAAACTTGTGTTGAAATGTCATTGAGGATTCCATTTTGTTAATCTTCTACAAATTCTGATTTTTCGGCTTGAATGGGGATTAAGTGTTGTAGCATTAAGGAACGATACGATTCAGAAATTATTATGAGAACTGAAACATTTGGGATCGGTTGGAAAGTATGTGAGAAAAGTTTTGCAGATTTCCTACATGAATTAGAGGCCAATGTGTTGAGCCAGCCGATCTGACGGGAAAGCTCGAGCCCATTGCTGCAGTCACTGGGCCTTACAGTTGAAGAGAGGTCAACCAGGACCTGCTTTTTTGCGCCTTCAAGCCGAAAGCATTGCGATTTAAAAACTTTAGAAATTTGATGAACAAAATTTTATAAAAATAATTAAAATTAATCCAATGTATGTTAAAATTGAACATGGTTAAATTTATTATATTAATAAATTCTATCAGTTTTAATTATTAATAATATTAGTAATACTTTTTCTATATAAAATATATCTAAAAGTTTTTGTTCAATATTCCAATAATATTTTATTAATAAAGTCTATATGTTTTTAATTTATTTTTATTTATTAAAAATATTAATAATATTTGTATATAAAAAATATATAAATTAGTGATTGAGTTTTTTATTTGAAATTATACAATAAATTATCCTTCCTAATTGATTAACACAGAAAAAAAAATTAAATCGAAATGGTCAAATTCAATCCATTTAAATTAATTATTTAAAAGTTAATAAATACTTGCGCAAGAAGAAACGCCAGGTTTTTATTATTGTTCCTTCTCAAAATTTCCAATGCATGAAATGTATAACGTAATGACATTAATAGTTTAATCTTTAAACTTTAAATATGATGATATTTGAGTTTTTAACTTATTAGTTGATATATAATATTTTATCTAAATATTTAATTTATTGATTGATGTATAATTTTTTATTTAAAAAATAAAATTTAAATTCTTTTTTTAAATTTTTTTTTAAAAAAAACTTCAATATGATGATATTAATTAATAGTTTGGCGAGTCCAAGTTTTAGCCATTGTAGCCACCACCAACCGTGTAGTAGCGGTCCAGCAATGTAATAAAACAATTACATTATGGGCTATGAATCTACATTTCTAAAATATACATGTAAATGTAATGGATGAATTTTTCTGTATTTTTCTTTGAATTTTAGAAAATGAAATTTCAGCTTCTTATTTTCTAAGTGAATATATTTGTTTACTGCTAAAGAAAATGAGAATGGTTTCAGTTGGTGGCAGAGTCAAGCTAAGAAATGTTTACAAGTCATAATTCATGAGAATTAAACTTTTCGGGTTGGTTGAAACTTGAAAGGAAACTATTTTTCCTTGAGAAAGAGGAAATTAAAGTAAATATATTTTGAAAAAATTATAAGTAGAATTCTTCCACAATTTCAGACAGAGAGAAGGGGGTTAATAAGTTTTTCAAAAGTTTTAAAATTTTATAATTTTCTTTTACTTTTTAAAAAATTATATAATTTTATCTTTACTTTTTCTTCAAAATTTTATAATTTTATTCTTACAAATGTAAAAGTTTTTATATAATTATTTTAGCAAGCCTGTTTGCTCGAGCCTATTAACGAGACCCGATTTGATTTGCTTAATGGATGGTTAAAACCGCAGAACAATGGGCTGCGCCATGTAACGAGTAACGACTCGTGTGAATCCGATGGATCTATGACTTTT
Source organism: Theobroma cacao (assembly GCF_053813885.1). Lineage (NCBI taxonomy): Eukaryota > Viridiplantae > Streptophyta > Magnoliopsida > Malvales > Malvaceae > Theobroma > Theobroma cacao. Next base: position 4,312,961 of record NC_142640.1, read on the forward strand.
CGAGCCGACGACATGGTTAAAAGTTCAAACACGTAACTTTGTCTGGCGGCGACACCAAAATCCTACTAATCAAAAGGTTGGGTCTCGTATTTCATCCAATTTCCAACCCATCAGAACCAAAACCAACCTCCAAAAACAGGACATAAACCAAAGCTTAGAACACAAGAACTCAGGAACGAAATCCTTTTTTCTTTTCTTGCGGAAATCATTTTGGAATCAATCAACTTAATGGATACGGTTTTGGAAGATGAAGAGTACAGTTACAGAGAAGTAAAGTTGCCAACGTTGATCCCAATAGTTCCAGAGCCAGGGTTGGAGAGGGAGTCAGGGGAGAGAAGGAGAGGCAGAGATATAGTAATAGCAGTTGATCATGGTCCCAACAGCAAGCACGCCTTTGATTGGGCGCTTATTCACCTTGTCAGGCTTGCTGATACCATCCATCTTGTTCATGCTGTTTCCAGTAAGCAAAATATTTCGTGGTTATTTATTGGAAAATAATCAACAATGAGATTACTCTATAAGCTGTTTCTCAAAATTATTTTCTGGGTTTTCTTTTAATAGGCGTCAGAAACGAGATTGTTTATGAGACCAGCCAAGGGCTTATGGAGAAGTTAGCTGTGGAGGCGTTTGAGGTTGCCATGGTTAGTACTTTCTTTTTTCTAATCCTTGTTCTGTTTTATGATTGCTTAAAGAGGTGAAATTCTGTGGTAAAATCTTCGAGGTTGTGTGCCTTGTCCAGCAAGGGAATATATTTACCTTCTGTGTGAACATTTTAACATAGGCTGATCTTAGATGCATTCCATTCTCTGTCTATGATTCCAAGAGATGAGTACATGGCTTGTGATCAGCAGATTACTTAATTTTCTAAGGGGAAAAAATGGGTAACTAAGTTTATATAAAGATAAATGTAATCTTTACGTATTTATAGGTTCATAATGTAAAATATAGGTTGATTAGTTCCATTTCTAAAACTTTTTCTTTGTTCTTTGGACACACATGTCTAAAACTTGTAATGTGGCATTTATAGGGAAGTTTGAATCTAGATCAATAACCATCACCATCCCAATTTTTAAACTATGAATTGGTTGTCTATTTGCATCTTTAACTTTTAAATGGATATATTTTGATCACTTATTGTTATTGTTTTATTCCATATCGGTCCATTTTCAATATGCAAATTTTCTTTGAAGCACTCTGTCAAAGATTAAGGTATTCCATGGTTAGAGTTATATATGTTAAACTTTATGTATGATAATTTACACTTGACTCAAGATTTATCATAGTAGTAATTTAGAATTCTGATTTATGATTTGACAACCGAAAGGATACTAATCAAATTAAGTGGTAGGATTCAATGCACTAAGATATTCCTCTTCCTTAATTTATTACTTTCAAATGAATGAGATTCTGAATGTATTTTGCAAACCGAATAGCAGATCTAATTTTACCTGTCATAAGATTTAAGGTTACTACATAAGTTTACATTATTAAGTTCACGTATAATATTGGAATCAAACCCACTTTATTAGATCATATTATGAGCTATAATATTGTCTCTTTATTAAGATCAAATTAGCTTAACCTGATTTAAATAAAATATAAATTAAATAATATAAATCCACATTTTAATTATTCAAGGAAAGTGAACAATTCAAAAGTATATGTTGATCAACATGAACAGAAAAATTGAATTTTTAAGGAACATGCTAATTAAAGTGCAATCATCAATTAGTTTTCGCATCAATGCACAACAAGTTTAGGATGCAATTGGATAATTGACTCCAACCTCAGGGTGGTGTTTTATAGTCAACCCTACCTTTGCATGTCCACTTCAACTCCAATGTAGCTTAGAGGGTCAACAATCTTTTCTTTTTTCTTTTTTTTTTTTTGGTTTGAAAATGGTCAACAATCATTCAGTGTTTGGTTTCAATAACGGTAAATTGTTCTGGAATTAGGTGAAGACTACAGCTCGAATTGTAGAGGGGGATGCAGGTAAGGTTATTTGCAAGGAAGCAGAAAGGTTGAAGCCAGCAGCAGTGGTTATGGGAACCCGTGGCCGAAGCTTAATACAAAGGTTTGCTTTCCCCTTTCCTACATGCTACATCTTTCTATGTGGATGCTTGTGCTTGTGTTACTTTGCCATTCTACAGAATAACCCCCCTTGTTTCCTTGCTCATCTCTCTTCATATTTATACTACTTTTAATTTGCAGTGTTCTTCAGGGAAGTGTGAGCGAGTATTGCTTCCACAATTGTAAATCTGCTCCTGTCATAATCGTTCCTGGGAAAGGTACTACTATTTCTCTAATTGATAGAATCCTTCCATATCATTTCGTTTACTTTATCCATTGGAATGATTCACACAGTTTTCTTTTCTACCCTTAACTTGGCAGAAGCTGGAGATGAATCACTGATATAGTGGAATCGGCAAACGTGGAAAACTAATACTCATCAGATTTGTCTGTTAAAAATTAATAGTCATCAGATTTGTTTGTTTGTGTGTGATGGTCCTGTATAATTTTACCATACAATTTGTTGCGTGTAATTTATTGTTTCTTATCTGATTTGCTTGATTAGCTGAAATCCTAATGTATATGAATGACTTGATTCGAAATGAACTTGATGCATGCAATATTATCTTCTATGATTGCGGGATTTTGGTCATCCTAAAAGAAAGCATGAAAGTGTGAAGCAGAAGTGCTATATATACAAGCAAAGAGGCAGTTCATAACTGTAGATGTGATCCTTTCAGAATCCACAAGACGAGCATGATTTTTTCCATGGGTTGCCAATTTGTTGATGCAACGGAGTTGCGGTCTTAACAAATCAATGGCTGCAAAGCAGCTGCTTCGCTGCAATGTCTGTGATTAGTCCAAATTTTTATCTGTGAGTAGTCCAGCTCTCAGAAAATCAGTTCCATAAACCACTGATGGGGTGAGAATTCATTTATACAAGGTTCCAACGTCAAGCTTCTCTATCCGCATCGCTCATTATGTGGGATTAGTTTTTACCACAAACTTTCCTTCTTTCACTTTACAGCAAATTGATCTCTGCGCAATGGAAACCCAAATCATGGTTGTTTACCCGTCTGATGGGTCCAGTTGATCTTTCTAGTTCATTTTACGTGTTCATTTCACCAGGCCTTGTATTGGTGTTGCGTGAAAAGCCCTTGAATGACTTTACTGGGCCTCTACCAACCCAGCTGCAAACGGGCTAACGACCCGGGTAATGTCTGAAACTGCAGCTCTCTTCTGGGGTTTAAGCAGCTTCGATCTGATTTATAGAAACATCACCTTCACAAAAGCTTCAATTATATATGAAACTTGTCTGGACTGAGGCTTTAATTATTTCATATAGGTCCCAGACTTTGAGCAACTTATTGTGAACACAATTTGTGGTTTGGTGTGTCTTGGTCCTACCATCAATACTCCATTAACAAAATCAACATAGAAAATGAATATTTTCATTTGAACTAGCCTGGTTCCTGTTTTTATACCAATTACTATATTATAGTATGCAAGTATGTAAGCCTGCCTATAGCATCCTCGCAGGAAGTGGAGTAATGGTTGCTGGCTGTTTCTCAGGATTCTTGTTCAAGGTCAAGACACAAGCACTGGGCTTTTACATGCTCCAAACGAATTCTAATGTATTGTACTGGAAGTACCGACATACCTAAGAGAATCTTTGTGGGATTTTTGCCCCTTTGTTCCTTGGAATTGCGGTTTGTGAAAGGTGGAGGGAGAAACTTGAAAGGTTTAGAAAAGAGAGAGAAAAAAATTTCACGGAAACGAAATGGGCCCAAGAAAGGGAAAAGGCAATATCATCTTTCACCATCAACACAAAACAAAGAGAATCAAAGAGATCTTGCCTGTGGATGAGGCCAGGTCCACTCCTTTCACTATTACTTATGGCTTGAAAATGAAGGAAAGCTGAGGCTCTTGTGACTCCAAGAACAAGTAAATGCAATGAAGGTGCAGGCAACCTTCAGTGGTCCCTGCCAGAGCCGCAACCTACACTGAAAAGCCCCTTTCTTCTTCATTAAAACACTAGTAGTTTTTCGAGGATCGGTTAAAAACTATCCGTCGATAGAAACATTTCCTAGTCGTTCAGCTTTTGCCTTGTAGGAAATTCAGGTCCATAATTTTAGAATTATGATTAATCTGAAATCAAGTTACGTCCTATCGTAAAAGAGTAATTTAAAATTGGATCACAACCTCCCAAGTCACCAGTAGCCAACGACAACGGAACAAGAAAATTGAAACCAATTTTTGGCCGTGGTGTGAACATGGGACTGGCCTTATCCCTGCCCTTCTAGTGCTGTAGAACCAAAACCAAGAAGCGCCCCTAAGGAAATAGCATACAGATAATGAGTCCTTGGAAATAATCTGGAAAACAGGGAGCTTTGAGAGTTTAGATTCTTTTCGCCAAGTTGACAAGTTCCTCCACCCACACGGGCAGTTAATGTACCTCCACAGTTGTATAACATTCTTGTCCAGATTTATCCATGTTGATATCAGATGCATCAAACTTTAGTTTCAATCCTTTTGTGGTTATGCGCTGTTTTAGTAAAGCCGGTATAGCTTTGGTCATGATAGGTACATCATCACTTTTATGTTAAATAATAGACAAATGCAAATATCCATCCGCAGGAAAGCTATAAAACAAATGCTAAAGTTATATAAATTAAGTATTTCCTTTAATAACTCCACCAGCAAGCATTCTTTCTTTATCGATGTTCATAAAGGCGAAACCGTACACGTCTTAATTAATGAGAGCAGGTACGTTGACTAGAAAAGATCCAGTTTTGTTCTCCAGTTTCCTTCTGGCTCTTACATGAATTGGAAGTGAAAAATCATGCTGAATCTGGGAATATTTGGATTATTCTCTCCCTGTATTGCAGTTAACACCAGAGTTCCTGCATCCAAGCATTACATACAATTTGTCGTTGACAAATTCCTTAGGTCCTTTCAGGATGAATCAGAGAGAATAATCTATATGGAATGATTCAAGACTGATTCAATTTTCTCTTAAAAATAAAAGTAATATTCGATATAATTTGGAGTCACGGAAACCATTCTAAGGCGCTGAATTAACAAAGGAATGGTTGCCCTTTCACTGACATCCCTGTGCGTGTCTGTGCTACCAATTTTCGCCCCTTATTCCTCATTATATGGTTTAATTATCAGTGTCTCAATCAACATTATATTATTCTGTCTCAAAAGGGAGCCGAAGATGGTCCACTGGTAGGTTTCGTGTCCTATGTCCATGCTGGAGTGCTTCAAGTTGTCACTCAGGTTCATCCAACAGAGGAACAACTTGTGCCATTGGATTAGTCTATGCCTTCCCTCAACATTACAAAATTTTTTGTGGTGCTTCTTGCATACTTTCGTTTAATGCAGTTATTGAACTAGATGTCTTTGAATGCTAGAAAATGGGGCAGTGAAAGTTCAGATAAATGTGTGATTGTTTCAAGGAGGTAAATTGGAATAGACTGATCTTTCCTTGCATTTATCCATCCATATCAACCTCCTTTACCCCACCTGTTCCTGGGCTATGTTGACACCCCAAATTTTTGGTCCCCTCCTCCATCCCATCAACCTTTCATTGTAATTGGAATCGATTTTGTTGTGATTATAAACATAAAATTTGAACAAGAGAGAAAGTTTGAAGTTAATTAGTATTGCTCTTATTCATACTACTTTCCAGTATACATACAAATATATATATACCATATGTACTTAAAGAAGCAAAAAAGAATCTGGATCAAAGACATCTGGAATTAACTCAATCGTCAATAAATCAGGACTGATATTCTGATTCACATCTCCATCTTTAGATTGCTAGCTTCAATGGAACCTGCAAAGATCAAATTAAGCACAGTTAGATTCAATATTTTAGATCAGCAAAGGTATTACACTTCTGGTGATAGAAAAAAGACAGCAGGCGCCCTGAAATTTTCGAAGGACAGTTATAACAAGAGGACCTACTCCAACTTTCAATGGTTGCCAGTTCAATCGTTATAAGAATTCAACAGCAAAAATGGGAATACACAGTCTTATGGTTTCTCCTTTATTTAACAAAATTAAAGGAGCAGTCGTTATTCGTTAAAGATGATTTGATAGTTCTAATTGTAGGTTAGCTTAACTAAGGGCCCCAGTTTTGCTTTTCAGGTCTTAGGGGTACTGTATATGCACATTAGTAGGTCAAAATGTTGCTTACTCTATCTAAAAGAATAATCCAAGGGAACATAGTGCTCATTGAACAAAAATCTATGGTTTTGATCATTGTGGAGTGAAAATGATAGAAAGCTTCCTTTAAAGTAACTTTCTTCTTTTAAATCATATATAGGACACTGCTCTTCCTTCGTAAATTCATTTAACAACTGTGGGGTTCTCTTATGTCTCTATCAGCAGTAGTTAAACCCACTTTGCTTCATTTTTTCTGGCTTGAAAAATAATCAAAACAAGAAAGAGAACATTAACAAAGACGTGTTAGCTTTATGTACCTGTAAATGGCTGAGACGGAAACGATGTTGATCGTCCTTGGTCAAATGCCACATTGTAAAGATTTTGCAATTCAACATCCCATGTTGCAGAGGGTTGAATTTGCTGCATTGCAACGCGTGATCTATAGTGAGAAACATGGTGAATACTGTAGAAGAGAGGGTAAAGCGCAACAGTGATAAGGAGCAGAGAAAATTACCGGGAAACAGGATGAGTCGAGAAACGATGCATCAGGGATTGACACAGGGGCACTGATGGTTCTTCGAGGTGCCATATCAGGAGTGTTCATTCCCATTTCCAACCCGCAACAAGAAACCACATGTTGTACCGGACTGACCTGAAGATAAGGAGGGTTAGCCATTTCTGATGACATCCCAACCGTTGGAAAATTAGTCGTACAAGAGGGAAACACCTGTTGGGGAAAAAACAGTTCCAGCATTAGTAATAGTAACAGAAACGGTACAAAAAAGAAAAAGGTCGTTCTGCAAAATATCTGATTTATTATCTAGGGAATTTCACCTTACCTCTTTGGCAAAAAGATTTTCAACGTTGAAGTCAAGCCTTGGATTTACAGCAGCTAGTTTCATAGATAGGAACTGCAGATTATGAGCATACAAGACAGAAATAAGATTGTGGGTGTACATATATATTGAGAAAATGAAGAATTTTCAGGTCTTTTTTACCTCTACTTGCCGTTGAAGAGATTGGACATAATTGATTATTTCATCAAGCATTCCTGCTTTTCCTGTGATTTTGTTGCACCCCGGAACTAAATCTTGCAGATACTTCATTCTTTCACTGATTTTTTCCCTTCTCACCTACATAATAAAAACATAAATCAAACAAATTAAACATGATTCTGTGATGGAAGTGACCTGATAAATCAGAACACACTTTGATCACGGCCACAGAAAGTTGCTAAAGAATGGAAAAATATAAAAATTCCTACTCACTCTCTCAGCTAAGCTGTGGCTATCAGTGGCTTGGCCACGACGTGCCCGGACGTGAATATAATCAGGCTTTTGAACCTCAGAAACCTTCGAATTCTCCTTGGAAGTATCAGTCGATGATTCCTTCTTATTGTTATTGTTGTTGCTGCTGCTTTTGTTGGTATTGGGCCCTGTAATTTTTGACTCTCCCTCTTCTGCACACGCCTTGATCCTCTTGGAGTCATCTTCCGCAACAACCTAGACATATTCAAAAGAGAAACTCCACTCAATAATCTCAGCGAAACCTATCCAAACACGCTTCGAAATTATGCTCTTGGTTTCTTGCTAAAAATTGGTTCTTAGACAGAAGACACGAACTCAAAACAGAGAGCAACCAAGAACCGTAAATTTACATTTTGTTCACAAAAAAGAACTCAATGATAAAGGAAAGAAATCCCTCACAAGAAAAGCAGAGAACATATCTAGCTAGTTTGGGCTTCCGGGAAAACGATAAAGAACAGTATTAATAATAATAGAGTAATAAATAAAAAAAGACACGACCCAGACCTTTAAGTTTTGCAGCTTATCAACTTTCCTCTTCTTGAAGCTTTCTCTTCCGACGGCTGAACCAATCTTCTCAGAGACAACTGACTCCTTGCCCTTGACCTCCACCACCTCCCCTGCTACAGCCGCCGCCACAGCTGGCGGGCAGCTAGAAGTCCTTGAAATGGCGTAATTCATATCAAAACTGGGCCCATTACCGTACCCACATGGCCCAAACCCCATGCCAGGCATGTCAACCTTCACCAACTCAGGCCAGGCAGTCTCCAAACCAGGGTCAGGCTTCAGTTGCCGAGTCATCACCATGTCACCTAGCACCGAATCACCGCTCATCAAACCACCCTGAAAGCCTTCTACATGGCTGGGTTGGCTCGAAAACACCCCACTTAGCTCACTGAAATAACTTTGCTGTTGTTCTTGTTGTTGTAGTTGTTGTTGCTGAAGCTGTTCCTGTTGCCATTTCAAGCGAGCCCTTTGTCTCTCGAGCACTGTCATGTCCGAACATTGTAACATCTCTGGCAATGCTCTATTCATGTCAAACCCTCAAATTAAAAGTACAAAAAAAAAAATTCCCAAAACCAAAACAAACTAAGTAGGAAAGTGAAAGTAAGAAAAAAGCTGGTAGTAACAGGGAGGACAATAGCCAATAGGGAAACAATAGTGTTGGGGATGAAGAAGATCAGGCAGGTTTGCTATATGAGTTCATGCCTAACACGAGTTCATTGTGAGGATGGTACCATATATCATTACTAGGTGATGTGCTCTTATAGATTTTTTTTATTTTTTTGTATGGAATTTTTGGTACTTTTGAGGAAGAAAGAAAGATAGAAAAAAAAGAGATTTTAATGGCAAAGAGGAGAGGGAGAGTGGGGTATATATAAAGGGCAATAAAGGTAACCGGAATATGACACCATTAGGAACCAAAGAATTATTAAGAGAGAGATTTTCCTTTTTTTTTCCTTTTTCCTCTCCTTTTTCTCAAATTTTATACAAGATACAATTCCAGTATATATTTATTAATTAATTTTAATTTTATATAGTTATTTGGTTAAATTTTTAATATATATTGGATTTTAATTACTATTTTCTAAAAGTAAGTTCATAAGTATAAATTCTAAAGATATTCTAATGCTTTGATATAATGTAGTCCCACAAAGTAGCCAGAGTAGAAATTTCCAGGAGAATCTAAACGCTTGGATAACTAATAAACTTTGGCACTTGGCTTTAACACACGTGTTAATCTATTGGACATTAAAATAGTAAAATAAAATAATAACATAATAGTGAAAATAATTTTTGAATTATTTTAAAAATTTTTAATAAATTTTAAATCTTTTATAATGTTAAATCAAGTTTTTATATTTTTATTTTTAAACCAAATAAATACTTATAAATAATTGTCAATTAATCATCCTTAATCAAAACACTATTTTTTATATATTATGTGGTATTGACATATCATATTAGAAGATGACATGCTAATATAATGACATAATCATATGACATTTATATTTTATGTCAATGTTATATTAACATCATATGAGTATAAAATGATATATATGTTATTTTGACAAACTACAATTAGTCATTTGTTAGTTATGAGATTCTATTCGGTCAAAATTAAAAATACAAGACTTGATTGAATTTAGTGTATGTTTGGCTTAATTTTTTTTCAACTTATTTATCTTTTAAAAGCAAAAGTCAGGTCAAACATGATCTTTTGAAAAACTCTTAAAAAAAATAGTTTTTTTTTAAGAACAAATTAAAAAAAAAAAACTCAAAAAAAAAACTCCAAGAATGAGCTTTTTCTTCTCTTCTTTTAAAAATACAAGAAAATTTTTATTTTTGTTCTAAAAATATCCTCATTTATTAAAAATAATTACAATATTACCCTCTTAAAAAAAATACCTTCTACGATAATTTTAACAAAAATTATAACTTATAAAAAAATTTATCAAATAATTTTAACTTAATTTTAAAAACTATTATTTTTTATAAGAGTTTCATAATAATTTTTAAGTTAGAAAAAAGTCAGGTCAAACAGGTTTTTAATGAAAAAATAAAAATTTATTTAAATTTTTTAAAACAATTTAAAATTTTAAAATATTTAATAAATAAATTATTATATGTTGTAATAACTATTAGGAAACTATCAAATTAAACTCCAATGACAGATCGATGTTATTGTCAATAAGTATGATTCATAAATGATCATATCCACTAAAAAATTCACAATTTGACATCTACACATTTATAGAGAATAAAAATATAAAATCAAATATTTACAAATTTAAATTTATTAGCCCACATATCATGGATAATTCTATTATAGTTCAAGTTCTTCTGTTGCCATAACAACAAATGCATCCGAATTTTATGGACTGCATGTAGAATTTAGGATTGTGTGTATGGCATGAACAAAATATGATAAAATAAATTAAAAAAATGGAATTAGTAAATGCAAAAAAGAAAAAGAAAAATCATCAATATCTTGGTTGGAGTTAAGGAGGAGAGAGAGAGAGTAGAAAAATGGGACAGAGAGCCATCGAATGTATCCACAACCAGAGGCCTTGGGTTGTGGGGACCACTGACATGACCGCCACGTGGTCTTGTCCGGTGCACGGAAAAACGGCTTATTTTTTCTTTCTTTTTTTTGCCTCTCCTCTCTTGCCCTTTTCTTGTAAGAGAAACCGGAGAGAAGAGAAAAGGATAGGAAAGAAAGAGAGCTCCGTTTTATACCAAAAGTGTCAAGTTCTTCTTCAGCTCCTCCATCTTATTGATTTGTTATATTGTTAAGGGTATACGTTTTGATCCTCTTCTCAAACATTGTTAGCTTATATTTCGAGAAATAATTAAGGGCAGAAATAATGATTCTACATGTAAGTATTACAATTATATTTAAATCGGTGCATTTGAAATTTTAAAAATTTATCTCCCAATTATTATAATTGAATTTTTTTCTTAATTATCATTATAATTTGAGATCCCGATTTGTTTTTAATGACATCTCTATAATTAACATGGATTGCGAAATCTAATCAAAGGTTTTAGTGATTAAAGTTGGTCAACTTTATAATCAAATGGAGATCACGTGAGGTGTTGATTTGTAGTGGACGTGCTTTCAAAACCAAAATTGGTTGTTAGTGCTTTTGATGTCACAATTCCATCCGTGACAAGGAGAGTGTTTTTGACTATGTATTAACATTTCAAATGCTTTTACCGTTGAGTTCATGTTAAAAGAATGAGTTCCCATGAATTCTAGAATCTAATGATTCCATGTTTGTAAATATTTAACAATAACCTAAATATGCTTCAACTTGTTGGTAAATCTTCTCAATTGAAATATTACATAAGAAACTTCACTTGACCATACAAAATCTTTGAAATGATTATTCTTTAAATTGGGAAGGGAATTCTACAAATATTGTTCCATCGTTAAAAATAAATTTAAAAATTTAAATTTTTAAAAATATTTATTTTGCATGTGTATAAAATAATATTTTATAATTAAATAATAACGTAAACGTTTATACATGACGACACATCAAATATAAACTTTATATATTATATATTTTTATGGTGGATATCATTTACTCTATGATTTGGTACTGTCATCCCATAAACATCTAAAAGTTTTTAAATTTATAGTGCATAGGAACTCAAAGAAAAAAGGATCATCTTCAAAGTGTTGTGTCTCTGGGCTTCCGGGCCCGCAAAGGGAGGCTGAAAGCTCGCCCTTCGTTACGTCTCCACCCACATGGGTACGTACACGTGGTAGCTACCTGTGCTCTTGATCTGACATGTCAAAGCGCTGACGTGGTCAAACGGGGTTCTGTTCTTGCGATTGGGAACTTTGGCTACCTGGGAAGTTGCAATAGATTACGGTGGACAGCTCTGGGGGACTTCTTCTTCCAATCTCACTATCTACTCGTGGAGAGAACGGGTTTTAGGCACTGGTTGGTTGTGGACAACGAGCGTATAAAGAGCGTGGAAACTAATCATAAATTTGCCTGAGATTCTATTAGGGGACCCTTCTAAAATAGCATAGCCGTCTCCCTGAATAATTTTGTTTCTTTGTCTTTACTCTTCTCATTAAAGAATGCTTAATAGCTAACTTAGTAATTAATGTTCTGAAATTAGCAAGCAAATGCCAAGTAGGAAGGAAGTCCAATTAATTCTAAGTTTTTGACAGGAACGTTTGACGCCTTTGTTTCGGCACTGTGCACGACAAAAACGATGAAATTTCAGAAGGTGGTTGGATGCAGGTTTGATTTTAACAGCAGGAATAGAACAGGACTCGTTCATGTCTTGTCGTTAAAAGGGGATAGAGTCTCCGTCATTAACTTGTCTATTACTTTGAAATATTAGAGCTCCCCTCGACTTAAGTTTATACTAAGAAAGTGATTGAACGAATAAGAAAATTTTTGTTTGGCAAAAAGGTGGAGTCCAAGCGACACCGAGATCTTTGGCTGGAAAAGTGACAACGATTTTTAATAGATTAGTATGTCTGTAGTTATTTGTCGCCTAATTATTAATCATTAGTTGTCTTAATTTCATTCTTTTCACGATCACCATCAATAATATTTAGTTACATCGTAAAATGTCAAATAAATCAAAACTCGTCATATGATATGACTTGATCATGCACTTGTCCAATGGTATTTTTGAAATTTTCAATTTTTTTCTTTTTTAGTAAATATTTATTATTATTTAAATTACATACTGATAAAACTTGATCATGCGCTCTTATATCCACCAATCATCACACCCTTATAATATCTATCAGTTTCCTTAAAATTTCAAAATTCTTTTGTCCTCTTTTGGTAGAAGTTCATAATTAAACTTCATCATCATATATCTACCATTGCTGTATCAATAAAAGTCACACCACACCGCACATGATTTTAACATGTATACTTGGAATTTAACAGCTTACAGTCGTAATCAAAGGTTTAGGTAGCTGCATATTGATTTATGCAGCCATTTGAAGCTTTGAAGCAATATTGGAAGGTAAGGGGTAGTAGTAGTAGTAGATATACTTTGGAGTGGTGGGAACATGTCCAGAGAGGATGAAGGCTACTTCCATTATCACTCAAACTGGGCCCTCTTCACCTCTCCCCATCTTCCTCTACTTTATTAGTAGTAAGTCTCTCTCTCTCTCTCTCTCTCTCTCCCAAGTTGCATGCACTTACACATGACCGTATACCACAACAAAGGGCAAATGGGGCCTCTCATTCTCCATCTCACTGCTTCCATCACTTTCTCTCTGGTCTTCATCAACAGAAAACTACCCTTTATAGCCCTTCAATTTCCCTTTTTTTTTTGGGCTATGACTCTTTCTCATCATCATACAGCTACTTTTCTACTTTATATATATTTTGGATTGACTGACTCTCCCCAGCCCTCTATACACAGTGCTTGCTTTGATCTCTAATGCTTTCCTTTTGGGCAGCCTCAAGATTGCGTTAATTTAATTATCATCACATTCCTTTTCTCGATATAAGATTTATTCAAAGTCTTCTAGGTACTTTTTTTTCTTCCTGGTGTTTTGACTGTTTTCCATTTGCATCCTAACTCTCTTTTGATTCTAATTATTAAGAAGAATAAAATAAAAAAAATGTCGCATAACTTTGTGCTTGCGTTTTCAATATTATTCGTTTTTATTAATCTCCGATCATAGTGACCATACCGGGACCTTACTTTGATACACTAGTATATCAATATGTACTATATTTTACTAAAAAAAAGGAGGAGGACATTATGCAAGGAGAGAAGATGAGGCTAAGTGGTTGAAGATGATTTCCACAAGACTGAATAAGACATTATAAGAAACTGCATTGTTGCTCTGTGAAACGTCATTGTGCCAGTGTGGTCCAATCAGATTCAATGGTGAACCAAAATTTGAGCTTTCTGGCTAAGGTAGCGATATACGATCCCTACTCATCATCAATATATATATCTATGTATATATAAAATTTAATGCTCTAACATATATGTGCCAGGAATGTGAAAGCGAGGTGTCACTATTCCAACACGGCCTTTCATGGTGTGAATGTCTAATTTCCCAAGCAAAGTTTTATTGCCAAATCCAAAGCCATACCATAGTTGGTATCGTCCCATCTTATCTTTCCTGGATAAACCCAAAAATAATAATGATAGAGGGCAGAGACATGGGTTATAAGAAGGAGGCAATGAAATATTGCAGCAGATCCGATGTAAAGGGCATCCTAGTTCTTGCAGGCCCTCTCTTTTATAAAGGCTTTTGAGAGATAGAGAGAGAGAGAGATCAATGGAGTTGGGGCTCTTCGGACACAGTTCTGTCCCTTGTTCCATTCCCTTGAGGCTATTATTTCTAATCACATACGGACGATTTCCCTAGGTTATCTTTCTCTCCTTTAATGCAACATTTAATTTCCTTTACCTTTTCCTTTTTTTTATTATTTTTTCTCCTTTCTCGACATTCGATCATTATAGAATCTTAACTTCGAAAAGATTATTAATTGCAACCCCCATTTGCTTGGAGGCGGTTGGTGTTATCATTTTCGAATTGTATTAACCATGCATTTCATCTATAAAAAGAATCGAATTTACATGCATATTCCATTGAAGAAAATTCCTAAACCCAATCCATGAATCAAGTAAAGGAACGTTTGCATCAAATTTCTGTCTCAAGTAGTGCCAGATCTCTTTACAATCTTGATCATAAAAGCCGACGATCTTGCATGTCACGCTTGTACCATGTTTTGTGTAGTACTTCAATTTGCTTTGTTTTTCAAGAGCCGTGAGGCATCACACAACTTCTACTTATCTTTGCCAGCTTTTAAAAGTCCGAAAAAAAAAAATACTAGTATGAAAGCTGCATCTCTAAAACCAACAAAGTTGTCTTTTTGTTATAACATCATATGTAACACACACTTTTGTAAGGAAAAGAAACTCGAAACTTTGTTGGAAACCCACACTTCTAATTAGATGATGAAATGGGAGGGGAAGGTTTCATTCCTACTCAACGAAGAAACATTAAAATAAGAACAAAGCCTCCTGAAAATTTCTTTCCATACTCCCACCTAGACCGGGTTTCCTTCAATATCAAGCAAGTGTCATCATGAAAATTGTTCGTCAATGCTACGTGTTAGCTGCTGCAAATGAAAAAACACATGGTATATGTTATATACCATTAATTATATTTAATACTCCTTTTTGACTCATTTTGTGCCATATGATTAATAGTTTTTTAGTTAATTGTAGATATGTTTTTTCAGATATACGCATGTGTGTAGAATGGAATGCATGTTTGCTTAATTATGCATGAAGAAGCTATATCAGATATATACCAGTGGAGGCGTTGGGGGTATAACTGGGTTCGAATGATTGAAGTTTCGGGGGTTTCAGTCTCTCTCATATGGGCTAAACAGGTAAAACAAACAGTAAAAGGCAAAGCAAAGGTATGTAGTCTTTTATATATATATATTCTCGAACAAGAAGAAAGGTTGTCAAGTTGAGAGAAAAAGAAATACTAAAAGGAGAAAAGAAATCAAGGGTTGGGACCTTGGACATTATTGTATGTGCATTTATGTATTGCATGAATTGGATTCGCAAGTTCCAAACCACCTGACGTTTGATACCAATGTCTACAGTAAACTCCTCTGTTCTGTGATCCTGCCACTTGCACGCTTAAATACATTTACTTCTCTATGCTCATATATATATATTTTTTTTCTCTATGCTCATATATAGCTAGGTAGACTGCATTTTTTTAGCAACAAAAAAATTGAAACTTGTAAACTTCTAGACTTGAAGGTTAGGATATTAAGGAATCTGTGCTAGGATATCAAGGAGAACTATTGCTACTGTGGGAGATCTAAGATTTGATTCCTAATATCACCCAATTTCACCGGAAGAGTTAGTCAATGTCGTAGAGAATAGGCTGAACAGTAGACTGTCTTGCCAGTTCTGCAGGCCATCCATAATCAACAGGCTATCTCTCAAATTAATAACTGCGCCTCTGCGGCTAACGCCCGCAGAAATGAGGTAGTATCTCCATAGCTTCTACATTATTATGGCTATACGTCCTTTACGAGTCATAACCTGTTGGGTTAGGCAAGTGGGTCTCACCACAATTGTGCCCCGAACCAGTCCAGGCTCCAGGCTCCAGTAGCAGTGAACAAGGCTCGGAAATATTGGGCACGTACGTTTGGGCCAAAATGATGATGCGCGGCATCTTTCTTGCTGGCATGCTTTCAAGTAAAAGCTAGTGAAAGCAACATCTGGACATCAATTGGTCGAAAATTTTCTATGTTTTGGCTCCATTATATGTAGAATGTCAGATAGCAATGTTCACTTGGATTATTATTAACACTGAGTATAGATATGGCTGGAACTAGACCCCTTCACCTACACGGTAAATCTGGGGCATTTGAATATGAAATTAAAAACCACAAGTCATTGCCGTCAAGCTTCAACTACGGAGAATTATAGATGTAAAACCTACTAGTACTTTTTCTTTTCTTTTCTTTCTTCAACTATGAAGAATCAGGGGCCCATGAAATTCACCGGTAATTAATGTTGCTATCGAAGGTAGGATTTCTTTCTCGAGAAACAATAAAAAGATAAGGCTTTGTGCATGGCTTAGCTTTAATGTGACAGATTAAACTTTTTCCTGTTCCATAAAAGGGATTGGTTTTGATTCTGAAAGAAAACTATGAAGATGATAAGAAGAGTAACATTGAGAAAGACAAGAGTTGAAAGCGTCCCAGGGGGCACATAACTCGTAACTCACACACATGGAGGATGCATGCACATATATGCCATTTGGACAACAGCTGATCAGTCAAAGACCCAAAGGGACCGGTCAAAGGCAGAATACGCCAGCTGCAGCATCAAAGACAACAGTAAAGACAAGTTCTTATGTCTCTACAGCTGCTTCACCATCATGGCAAAAGCCAACATCCCACAATCAGTGCTACTACAGTTTTTTGCAATTTGTAGCTGGTCAAGATGCTACTTGGACTCGTTGCAATTTCGATGAATTTAGTCTGTTCCGAGTAAATCCTTTACTTGTCTTTCTGACAAACTTACCTTGGAAAGCAAAGAAAAAAAACCGTGCTGTGCTCCTCCAAAGATACCAAAAAGGAGAATGGACAAATACTTACCCTTGTAATGGGGAGGATCAATGCATTTGAACAGAATAGAGTTCGAGAAAAGAGAGAGGGGAGTTCAAGAATTTGCAAAAGGAAGTTTACTTTGCCATTTCTATGGCTGCACTTGTTGTTCTGTTATTCGTAACTTTTCTTTTATCATCAAAATACAAAGAGAATAATGAAAAAAATAAATAAAAAAAAATACTGCTGCTAGACTATCTTAGTCTTAGAATAGAATAAAAACGTTGGTGACCGTCGAGCTGGAGACACAAATTTGTAGATAAAGGATTATCCAAGTCTACATTCACATAATAATAAGAAGCTATAAAGATTATTCCAGCCAGCTAGATTGAGGGGAACTAATCTTCCCACCTAGCATCTCATCTTTAAACCTTATCAAAGGAAATGGGATTTGACTTTCCACTGGTTTTTGTTTGTCCCCTAAAACAAAAATTCATTAAAATTATGTTTTCTTTTAGCTTTTAGGTAGTGTTGCGAACTGTAGGTTTATATATATCTGTCAACATATACATATATACCTAGATGCACTTGCATCCACTAAATTTCAGAAAAAGGGTGCTAAAAGATAAAACCTTTTGAAATACATAGACTAACTTAATTAATGAGTGTTCCCACAACTAAAGACACAGAGATAAAAAACCCAATTTTTAGCAAAGAAGTATTGGGTTGTATTTAAAATGATAAGCAATAGCAGAGACACTATCACATGAGAGTTTTATGGATAACCCTTTAAGAACAAAGACATAGAGGGCCTCAGTAATATTTATTTATATAATTGTTGACAATAGATTTTGTAGTAAGGGTATTGAGGCATAAGCTGGGAATATTTTAGGGTGAGAAAGATGAAGTGATGGTGGGCGGGGAAACCATAGGGACTAGCTGTAGGAGAGTGCTTTGAAGGATTTTGGCTACTCTCGCAAGTCTCAATGCATGCCATATCTGTCTGTTCCCATTTCCTTTCTAGGCATGAAAACCGGAAAACATATTCTTTGTTTTTATCTTTCAAAAGTGTGCAGGTCCAGCAGCTGAGCATAGATATTATTAGGGATTAAATCCGTGATTAAAATGGCAAAGTAATGCTTCATCTAGATTCATTAATTCTTTTGAAATGCCTGTGTTTCTGTACATAATACATTAATGTTTGATGTGCCGTGTAAACCGTATAGCATCATCATGAAGTGAAACCTGGAGAAGGGATGCCAGCGGCCATTAAATTCAAGAACAGTTGTACGATTCCTACTATAGGTACCATTGCAGGAAAATTTAATATGGACAACAGTACCAAATATTTTGGTCTCAATTGAAATGATCAGTCACTCCCCATGACTTTCAGGTCCTCACCTCTATGGCCGGTTGAACGTTTTCTCAATATTGACCATAACGATGGGCAAACTCACTCTTTGAAGCCTGAAGCTGATCAATGATAAATAGCCTGCCAATTATTCAACCCACTAGTCTATCTAATAATTACCTTAAAACTGTTGTCATTTAGTATCTCTGTGCATTATTTAGTCATGCTTTATTAGTCATTACAAAATGATGGCAGTGGGGAGCCCAGCAAAAGGGAACTTTCATGGCTTAAGGGCTATAATAGTACAGAAGGCTTAGGGGGCATAGATTGGGCAATTAAATGTGGGTTCCTACAACTGTAAAGCTGGTGGGGAATGAGTCCTTCAAGATTATGATTGTGTTTGGTTGGGTGCAAACCAAGTCAAAAATGATTTTGAGAGAGCCAGCTGTCATGAGTTGTTGTTACAATATATGATGTATGACGATAAGTTGAGAATTTGAGAATTGAGAGAGAGAAGGGGAAAGTTTTTCTTTGCTCTTTATCCTTTCCATAGCACTCTTGTTGAGAAGTATACTAAGAAGAAATGGTCTATGGTTGTATCATTATTTCAAGCAAGCAACTGACAGAAAGACTTGGAGGAGGCTGGAAGCCTGGAAGGGATTCTCTGAGAGGGATAAGAAAAAAATAAAAAATAAAAAAGATCCCCTCAAACTTTTTCAAAGGCTGCAAAATCTGATGCCTGATGGCTTTGAGATTCTTCCTATATATGCATTAACAAACATTGATCGAACTCCAGACGTAGGCAAGTCAAAGGGCCCCAACCTTGTATAAATCTTGAAGTGCCCAATGCCAATGGGAAATAAATAAGCCTTCTCAAACATAATTCAGAGGTCTAATATGAATCATGATCATCCTTTTCAAACCAAATTTCAACAAATGGAAAAAAGAAAAGGATAAAGGTTGGGGATGTTAATGGTGGAAGTTGAACTCATGTAAGCATCACCCTGCCATAATATGGTGGGGGTACTGACATATACATATTTGTCAAATGAAGATGATACTTCTTTTTCATTTAATTTTTCTATCAGACTAAGAGAAGATTAAAGCAATTGATAATCTCTGCAATGCAATCTATTAAATAGAGCCAAAGAGAGACCATGATTCTCAGCTTGGAGAAAAGGAGAGACTATGGCAACTTTGTAAGAGAGAATAAGAGAAAGTGCAACTTATGCCCAATGCAATACAAAGCCCATTTTTGACCCATTAAGTTTAAAGCCCATTTTGAGCGGGTTCAAGGCCCATTTAGAATATCGAGTTCCTTATCTCAGCCTAGAGTAAAATGGGCCTGTTTAATGCCCAAGCAAACGTTGTTAAACCCTGAACCCTTGTCTGATGCCGTTTACAGAAATTCAACGTCCGAAACGCATCTTTTCAATTGTTGTGAACTAAAAATTTGCAAATGACAGGGTAATTATATTGATTCCTGGCGCGGCTGATTTTTGTGTTGATTTTTTTGGGGTTTTTCGCTTTTCGATTTCGTAAGTAGGGTTGGAATTCTTAGTGTCCTTTACAAATTTAGGGTATTGGAAAAATGGGGTTATCTTCGAAGCGACGTGGAAAAGCTGGAGGCAAAGATGTGGCCTTGGAGGACTTCGATGATTCGGAAGATGAGGAATTAATGGTTAATGGGGATAGGGAAGAGGAAGAAGAAGAAGATGATGATGAAGAGGAAGATGATGATGAAGAGGAAGATGAAGAAGAAGAAGTTGATGAAGACAATGAAGAAGAAGTAGAAGAAGATAGCGATGAAGGAGAAGAGGAAGGATCAGTAGAAGAGGACAAAGATGGTGAGATGGAAGAACTTGAAAAAGAGTATAAGGATCTTCACTATCATGAGCAGTAAGCATTCCCCCTTCAAGTTTTTTCTTTTTCTCTTTTTAAATTTATTCTTGTATTAGCACATTAGATATTTGGTGCTTCCTTCGCATTTCTAATTTTATAGGTTAGATTGGAATTTGGTTAGTTTACTATACACATTAACAGATTTTGGGTGTGGGAACATATTGAGATGATTGAGTTTGTTTATAATTTAATCAATGTCGCGACTTTCTTTTTACAATAAATTCGAGAAATTCTGTTGTAGAATTGTGTGGAATCAGCGAAGAATTTAATTTTATAGGTAAAATTATGTTGTTTCTGTAAGTTTCCTATTTTATTTTTATTTTTGGTTTTCATTTAGAGACATACTGAGGAATCTTAAGCGTCATAAGGATGAAGATATTCAGAAGGGTCAAGCAGTGAAGAACCAAAAGGTAGTATAATCTTTCTTTGCATTTATATAAACTTGACTCTGATGGCGTTTGGTTTTCCATCGTTACGAATAACTATTATTGAGTACTGTGATCAAGGTTTCCATTTACTTTTATAGCTATCTTGTTTTTTTGGTTGTGTGCTGCTATCAACTTGCTTAACCTTCTCCTTCTTTTGCCAAGGCTCTCTGGGATAAAACTCTTGAGTTTAGATTCTTACTTCAGAAAGCATTCTCCAGTTCAAATCGACTACCGCAGGTACCCTTTTGTTCCCTTTTTGTGTCTTTTGTGTTCTTTACTGGATTGGAATATTTTGTTTATTTATTCATATAGGATTTATGTGAGGGCTTTTCTATCAGGACCCAGTTAGGTCTTCATTTTGTGCTGCAGATGAAGCAGTCAATGTTGCATATTCAGACCTTATTACCTCATCAAAGAGGACTTTAGATTCTTTATTGGAACTGCAGGAGGTATGGCTGTTCTCAAGAAACCTCTTGCCTGCTTATTTTCTATCTTATTTGCTTATAATATTTGACTAGTACTTGATTAGTTGTCGTGGATATGTTAATGCCTTTAACTACCTTACCAGGAAATTCCTTTTGCTCTGATTTTTTCTCTGTATTACTATCAAATTGTCAGGCTTTGCTAGAGAACAATCCACCAATCGCTCAATCTGTAGATGGTATGACACTGATTGCTTTTGTCAAATTTTATCAATATGCATCCTGTCACTTGACAGACGCTTTATTTATATTATTTAAATGTTAGGAGCTTGATTCTCCTTGATAGTTTTGATACACTGACAACATCATGTGTCATGCTGTGTTTAGTTTAAGTTAATAGCTAATCTCAATCTTCTATTGATTTTAATCACATTTATCGTCTACCTCAGAAGTTCCTCTTTCTTTCAATGTAACTGAGTACTTAAATATCTATCAATTTATAATTTGACTAGATGATTATATAAACATTTAACGTCAAACTGCCAACAACTAAGCATGCACATTATGGATCTTGATAATGCTCTTATTGTCCTAACCCATGTCCTGTGCTTAAGGTAATGCTGTTCAAACATCTAAGAGCCTTTCCAGAGATTCTAAAAACTTGGACATGGAAGATGATGAAGAGTGGTTATGGATATCTCAGATGAATAGGAGGTATCTCCAGCGGTTTCTCTTTTGCTCAATTCAAACTGGTATTTTCTGTTAAAATAGAAATGCTCATATGATAATATTCATTGGCTAAAGCGAATCTTGTAGAAAGAATGAGGTGGTTTAGCCTTTAACTGAAATTACTGAGGTGGCTGCTTTAGCCTCTTTTCTGATGTGTTCATTTATTGATCAATGCCATATTTCTCAATTGATTGTTCTTGGAGTGTTTACCAATACTATTCCGAATATGCTCTAGATTCTTTGAGTTGTGAAGTCTACGTTTCCAGGTTGGACATCTTTAAATTAATATTTCAGGAGATGCTTTGCTGAAAAGAGTATAAGCCATAATCTGTTACAGACCGTTTTATGGAGTCTTCTTGAAATTGCTAGGTTCAAAAATGCTGCATTGAGAATGGTGTGTTGATGCCCAGAGGCTCGCATCAGTGCATTAAGGAACATTCACAAAATTGCTTTTATGGTTTTGAGAAGCTTAATCATGTGCTTTCTGCTTCCTTTTTTTCTTCTAAATGTTGTGTATCTTATTTAATCCTCACTTGCTACAATTTTCCTTGTGCAAATAATATTTCTTGATATGAACATTTGTAAGTTAACTGGAAATCTCAATGCTTGAATCTTGTAGAATAGCAGCTTTCAGAGATAAAGCAGTTGACAAATGGCAGAGAAAGACAGAAGTCACAACTGGTGCTGCTGCAATCAAAAGCAAATTGCAAGCTTTTAATCAGGTTTGCTCCTATAAGTGATAATGAATCCATGCCCTATAGGATGTAAAATGAATCTCACTTTGCTCTTCCCTTCCAATGCCAGAACATTAGTGAACAAGTTGCTGCCTATATGAGGGATCCAAGTAGAATGATAAAGCAAATGCAACAAAGAAGATCAACCATTGGCATATTTGGGCCTGTAAGCTACTATACTTACCTAGTTTAGGGGTGCTGAATTTACGTAAAACATTAGACACAGCTCTGGTGCTGGTGCGCTCTCTGTACTGTGATTTTTTTTTCTGTTTTATTGATTACCATCTCATTGGGCAGGTTACTGAGGGCACTAAAAATGCTAATGGAGAGGTAATTTTTTTTTTCATTTATTTTAGTATAGTCTTGAATATATGAACTGGTGTTTCTATTAATTTTTTTTCATTTATTTTACTAGTGTTTACAAACCTTCATTGCATAGAAATGTCTTGTTTAGGTGAAAATCATGGGGGTAAGAGAAGTTGCTGATGGTCCAGTTGTGATAAGTGCTTAGCCAAATAAAACGAGGGTTTTTCTGTCCAAATATTTAGTATAGGTGCTATAGGAATACTGCTTTTGTAATTAATAAATGTTATTAATGCTGCTTTTCCTCCTGTAAAATTTTAGTCTTGAATCCTTTCTTTGCTTAGGAAGCGCATCCTGAAGGTGATCCCGAACTTCTGGATGATTCCGAATTTTACCAGCAATTGTTGAAGGAATTTTTTGAGACTGTTGACCCTACGTCATCTGGTAAATACTCTCTATGATTTAGTAAATTTTTTCTTGCATAACTAATTGTAGACAGCTTGTGTGTTAAGAATCCTTTTTTTTTTAAAAAAAAAAATTTGTTATTGATTGACCACAGAGACAGCCTTCTATGCCTTGAAAAGACTGCAAACTAAGAAGAGAAAAATCGTTGATCGGCGTGCCTCAAAGAGTCGCAAGATCAGGTCAGTTTTCATATCTTATTGAATTGGCACCAATGTAGTGCATTTCCTAATGTTCTACATTTCCTCTTTAATAACATTCTTGTAGGTACCATGTCCATGAGAAAATTGTCAATTTCATGGCTCCTGAGCCTATGAACCTTCCTGACATGGCTCCAAAATTATTTGAGAATTTGTTTGGATTGAAAACCAAAAAACCTACTGCTCAAGTCTGATTGTTCCATACCAGGGCAAGATAGACCCGTGCCTTGAAATTTTGTAATTTTTATTCCTTTGAGATGTCTAATGAATACAAAATGGTTTTATATTTATTTATTTTATTTCTGATGTATGCACTTGAATGTAAGGATATATTTTAGGGGTATGTAAGTCACATAAAAAATTGTTTTGTATCCCATAATTTCTATCAATTAAAGTGTCAAACATGTTACCAACTCAAAGAGGAAAATCAAGAAAATAACAATTAAGAAATATATGTGAAATTGCTAAAGCCTGTGGCAAACTTTCTTCATGTGGAGGTTTACAACTTACGTTTTCATTTTTGAAGCACATATCTGGAATCTGCTTTGGTGAGGTCAGAATCTGCTTCTATTTTTTATATGCCAGGATTTTCAGATTTCATATATATATATATATATGTGTGTGTGTGTGTGTGTATATATATATATTTCAATTTATTTCTGATGCTTCCTCTTTTTGTATCGGATTGAGGCATGCCCACAAATCCATTATCAGCTTCAGGTCACTTCACTACCCGACTTTTTCTTCTCGCAAATGATTAAAACATGATGTCGCAGGCAAGTAAATATCATATCTGTTCCTTTGTGAAATGGAAAAAGGTTTTTTCACGATTCCCTTTGGTTGGTACACAGGGACGCGTACGTTTTTTCTGCTTATCCTCAAAGCAAACAATAGCCGAGACAAGCTATTAGCCTTCCAAAATCGTAGATTCCCCCTCTCTACGAGCCAGTGGTGGACTTCTTGGGCTCTTGAAAAGTCACAGTTCCCCCTCTCAACTTTCATGGCCCAGCAAGGACATGAAAAGAGCTGGGTGCAGCCAAAGCCGTCAGGATTCTGGGGCTTGATTCCTGATAGAGAAGGCAGGCTAGGCTACGTAGACAAACTATTATTCACAACAAATTGAGTGGAATTAAAAACCCAAACCAGAGAACCTTTCCATGGTTCGTTCCAACCTGCTAGGAAAGGACCACAAACGGCAACGAAAAACGGTCAATTGGTATAGGCTATAGGCCCTAGAGAATGTACCCTTTTCCAACGTTGATGTTTAGATGTTGATAACCCAAAAATATCAATGTAAAATTCATGGGACCACCATTTAGTACCTCTCATCTACCACAAATCGGATCGACCCGTAATTAAATTGGCAAGTTACAAAAAAGCAACCATCCTTCCCCCAATTCATGCACCCAAGGCAACTTGTTTCATGGGGGCTACCATTTTTGGATTCCTAGAAGTCTTAAGTCACACGGAGGAAAATAGATCACCAGTTTAGCCAACTGAATGGATATTTGAACTCTGTTCAGTAGGAATGATGGGGAAAAAGGATAAAGAAGGTCGAAAGCCTGTAGTCTGGTCTTGGTTAAAATTTTAATACCATTTAAGGCTTTAAAATCAGTAAGATGTAGCTTCCCATAGTTGGAATATGGTTTGCAAACTCAGTCAAAACATAGAAAAGGAGAAGATAATTGCATAAAAAAGAATAAAAAAACCTTGGGTGTCTATGAAAAATGACTTTCCATATCACGAGCGTTATGACTGGCCTGGACCAGTGCTATGGTCCTCAAGACGATGACCCAACAATCATATGTGGTATCCGTTTATGGTCAGAATTAAAGAAAAAATTTCAATGCCTTTCTGTGCTTAATATCCACATCAGTCAATTAGCTCACCTCAAAAAAAGAAGAAAGAAGATCAAAAGATTCTATCACTTTATTCACTAATTATTGATTGGGCAAAATGTTCTTGGCATAGCTATCAAAATGATCACATACGCATTGTCCATTTCTCCTCTTTTATCTCTTTAGTTTTTAGTGCTTTTTTGGATTATTCGTACGTAGAGATATTTGAGAATTTCAATGATAAAAGAAAATCCTACAAGCATGGAATTTTTTGTCAGCATTAAATTCGTCTTTAAGCTTAAACTAAACGCTTCCACAACATGTAATTTAGCCCTCAGCGGTATTGCTTACTAGGAAACTGGCATCAGGTTTTCCCTGCCAAAGTACTTGCTTGCTCCCTGACTTGATTCCTGACCAGCTTTTGATTGATCTCGTGTGACCAGCTTTTGATAGAAAAGGGAAATGGACAAAGCATAGAACAAAAGAGACTGGCCGGCTGAGCAACGGTGAAAAAAAAAGTTTACCCCACTAAATCAATCAACTGACACAGAATCCACCCCACCCTCTTATCCGAATAGAAAACCAGCAGCACCTGTTGATTGTACTGATACATGCAACAAAAAAAACAATTCTTTCTGTGATCATCTATGTATACTGTATACACATGATCTATAGTAGGCTTTCGGCAGGTAAGCAGCTAGAAGCTTTAGGAATACTGTTGAGGGAAAACATCCCAAGCTCCAATTCCAATGATCTGAAACGAATCAAAACTGCATCAACCACACTGCTCCCAGCTGCCCTCTTACCCTTGGGAGTATGTTTCTGAGTCCAATAGACTTCATATCAGTTCACTGCCGTCTGGGGCCAATAGTTTGAGTCTGATATGTAAAGGAGCTATCCATTTCTCTTGAATGGTTCCAACAATTAAGACTTTTCCTTATTACTATATTACTGCTGTTACATACAACTTCATTTTGTAGATTTAATCGAGGGCCGAATAAGACAGAGAAGAAAAGAATTCGTGATAAGTATCGTATGACACCCGAGGATGACAAGGTAGGAAATGGCAATGTGATAAGTTCAAGTGAAGAGGGGGATTGCTTTATTCCTGGCGTGAATGATGAATATTGTTAGAACAGGACAACGCCAAATGACCACATCAATAGTAAAAAGCCTAAAGCTATACAGACAGGTTACAATTGCATGCCTGTCCACTGGGTGAAAATCTTCTAATAAAAGATCTATTTATCGGGTTTTGTTGTTTTCTGGTAAAAGTACTGTAGCACTACAACTTCTGCATTCCTTGCCAAGTCCTCTTTTAACCCAATTGATTTTTAAGAGATTAGATTTGTCTTCAACCGAGTCCCGACTTATTACCAGATTAAGATTAAAACAGCTAAAGACCCAGTTTGTGAATTCACTTGAAACACTAGTAAGTTATATTTTTCTGAAGTTGGTAACAGAATTTGCTTGGTTCAACAATTGCCAGACACCCGCTCTGCTTACTCACTTGGTTGAAAGAGAGGCTCAAGGCTTGTGTTCCTATAATTATAAATACTAGCTGCTAATTAAGAGAGCCCGTCTATGATCTACAGAGTCTAGAGTGCTTTTAGTCATAATTGTATTTAGAGAAAAAATATAAAAATTTTAGTACCCTTCCTTTGAAACTGATTCCATTCCCTCTCTTTCTTTACATTGTCCTGCTCAATCTTGTGGTTCCAAAGGAGACGAGTCATACTTATGCTACCTTTTGGCAACATAGATTCGCCAACTTGCTCCACCCAACAATCATCTCTCCACTGCTTATAAGTAGAGCGCTCATGGAAATCTTTAGCACAAGCCACTGCTCTACTAAAACCGTCTTTGCTCCTTTCTTCTCTTCTTACTCTTCTTTTCCTAGTCTGCAGTAGTCTTTTTACAAACAATCTTGAGTCCATTTTAATTTGCTTTAAACTTTGCATAGTAGTTATGGCTTCAAGCTCTCTACAGTCCAGAGATTCAGTTTCATGGACGGCAAAGCAGAACAAACTGTTCGAAAAGGCTTTGGCCAAGTACGATAAAGACACCCCTGATCGTTGGCACAATGTTGCTAAGGCTGTAGGCGGAAAAACTGCTGAAGAAGTGAAGAGACACTATGAAATCCTTGTTGAAGACCTTAAGCACATCGAGTCCGGTCGCGTTCCTATTCCTAACTACAGGTCCACTGGCAATGCAGATGAAGAAGAAAGGTAATGCTAATTGAAAATTTGGCCTCCCTTCTCTCCTATTTTTATCTTGCATGTACTGTTAATTTAGATACAATTTGCATGACTTTGTTGGGAACTTCTTTCAATCACTGTGCAATTCGTACCATCCTATGATTGCAAAGTTGCAAAAAGTAGCTGGCGCCCCAAAAATCTGTCTGAAGCCTGCAGACTGGTCACAGCATTACCCGCTTTTTTGTTGGTATCAATAAATCTGAAGGTACCTGTATAGTGTTATGGCTCTAAACAAAAGTTCGAATTCAACGAAAACATAAATCAGTTGATAATTGCCGCATTGCTCCAAATTTAAGGACTCAGAAAAGTTAAAAGATCCATATCAGATGATTACAAGTTCCAAACTTTAGGTGGTCCATTTGATCATTCAGTTTGTCCAAAAAGCCAATTCTAGACCTCCCAAGCCCTACCACACTCCACAAACTCACTCCTTGCATTACTTTCAGTTTCTTATCCTGTCCCTTGTTTTACAGAAATCGCACATGAACTTCAACCCAAACTCCAACTTGATTTTGAAACACATCTTCTCTTGGAAAAGGAATAAAAAAAGGGTAGATAACCTTATGAGAAAAAGATTTTTAATGTTTGAATCTGGAGAATCTTCTTACAATTCCTACCTGAGCAGCTCTCGACAATTTTTATATTATCTTTTTGCCTTTTCCTTTTTGTTTTTTTGTTAATTTCTTAAGCTGAGATTGCTTCCTTTTTCTTGCTTACTTTTGCAGGCTTATAAGGTATCTTAAGCTGCAGTGAAGTCCCAAGCTTGGCCTACCCTTGTATCATATCCTAACGCCAGATCACTACGTAGACATGCGAATCAACATGTGAAAAACGGCTGTCCCTCCCTTCTCCCCAACCCCCTTTCCCTTGTCTACCTCTTGCAGTTTGCTAATTTACTTCGTGAATTGTAATGAAAACGATCTATTTTCAGTAGCTTACATAATTTCTTAATTTCCCGTGTACCCACCATTTCTTAATGCGTATCATAAAATATGATTCCTTAGACAAAAAAAAATGGTATATGCTCACTAACTATGCGAGACACCGGAGAGACGTAAGAAGTTAGGAATCTACGGCCAATGGGTATATATTGCTTTGGAAGGAAATTCCTTTTCAAATACTATTACACATCATAATAATTCATAAAGCCTAATTATGTCAAGGGTACATATGTATTTTAAAGGGGATGAAGAGATTTCACAGGCTTTGGAGTAATTCAATTCTTGTCTGCAAATTATTAAGGACAGAAACAGTTGAAGAGCAATGACTGTTTATATAATAGATTCAAATAATATGACAACAATCTGGATTTCCTCTTATGAGGAAGGAATTTATAATCGAGCTGGGCCGCCTTGGCGGATTATCTAAATGGGCTAAATTAATACAGAACTGGGCTTTCAGCCCTTAAAAGCCCAGGCATATGCTCAACATAAATGTGCTGAAGTTGGAACATGCTCCTAATTTTGCAAGCAAAGCTTATTTGTCAACAGGTCTTTGCCAAATCAATAGGGAGGAATAGGTTTCCAAATTAAACATAAAAAAAGCAAAGGAAATGTCACTTGTCGTTGTTAACTCCCATGCATTCATCATGATCAGCAGCATTATCTTCTAGTAACAAAGAAGCAAGAATTTTCTTGATGAACCTGTTACACATGAATGGTCGCTCCATGTGAGCAAGGTGACCTGCTTTCTCCATACAATGCAGCGTTGCATTCTCTCCTATTTGTCTGCCATAATGAATATACAGTCATTCGCATGGAAAACTCATGCTTAATTAGCTAATGTAGCCTGTTTATTTTAAAGGTGAATAATTAATGAACTGCATGTACTTTTTCATGTTGCGGGCTGCATCCAGGTCAATAAGCTTGTCATCCTTTCCCCACAAAATATGTATCCTCTGCAACAATATAATACATTATCATATTTTGGCTGAAAACAAATAAATCCTGAATATGTGTGTGTGTGTATATATATATATATATATATAATATAAAAAATAATAATTCTACATTTAATTATTCATACGGAAATTAAATTTCAAAGACTAATTGTTTGCTGCTTTTCTTCTGGAAAATGGAAGATAAATAGAAGAGTAACAAACAGATGATGAAAATTTAATTAATAAAAATGTATTAGTATTTGATTACCTGTTGATAACGTGGAATGATGAATTCTTTGTCGCCAATGACCAAAGCCTCTAGTAGTTCAATTTTTTCCTTTCTGTTGTTAAACATGACCTACAATTATTCTCAGAACCCGAAATGAACAACTAAATAAATTTTACAGAAGTTAATTAAATAAATTATTCTCAAATTTTGACTACACTAGCTACCTATAAGCAAGGTCCTGTTCCCCTGTTCTTTTTTTGAATTGCTTGGTAACATGTTAAACCTTAATTATCAATACATTCATAGATTACCTCCAAGAAGTCTTTGTAGATGCGATGAGGAATCCGTGGAAGCTTGTAAGTAGCAAGTTGAAAGAGCATTCGCACACCCTTAGCAGAGTCGGGAAGCAAGTAATCGGGCCAGCTAGAGAATCCAATCCTTTGAAGCCCAGCATTGCTTATAGAATCAGTCATGGCTATAACCGAGCCAGTCAAAACCATGGCTTCGATTAAATCAGGATGCATCTCAGCCATCTTGAAACCTACAAAGCCTCCGTAGCTGAAACCTACCAAGGTGCACCTTTCCACACCCAGTTTCTTCAATCCCTTAGCCATGCACTCAGCTTGAAACTCAACTGACCGTTCAGTCTTATCAGTTATTGAATCGCCAAAGAAGAGTAAATCTGGCACATAAACAGCATAATGTTTGGCCAAAGCTAGCACCTGAAATTGCCATGTTAGAATACCATTTGCACAGAAGCCATGGAGGAACACCACAACAGGTTTGTATTTTTCTCTCTTGGTAGCGGTTTCATTTGGGACCCAAAAGTTCAAGACTGTTCCTGGCTCGATCTCAATGGTTCGGGGTCTCACTCCCGCTAGCTTCATCAGCCAAGGCAGCAACTGCTTGTTGTATATCTTCACGAAGTTCACCATCTTTTGCTCTCTCTCTCAATTTCTGTTTACTTTATCAATTTGGCTCAATGACGAGCAGATACTTCAGAACATATAGAAGCGTAGAAGAACGTGAATTACCTAGCCACGATCACACGTTTTATCGGAATTACAAGTATAACGAACATGCCGGTTTTCACTATTTGGTTTAAAGCCAAAAAAAAAAAATCAAAATGGCATTGATCCATAAATCCTTTTAACCTTATTAATTGCTAACAGATTCATAGTTCAAGATCCAATTATTTCAATCCAAATCAGTCAAAATTTTCATTCTTCGAACTACAAACTAAATCAGATCAGCCAAGTGGAGGGCCACGTGGTCAAATCGCTTTTGGACATGTTGAATTCAAATGGGTTTTTGACTGAGCTGGGTTTGAGCAGAAGAAACTCCAAGAACGTATGTGCTGAATCAGACGAGCTAAACTTGAATGGCCCTTTGAACTAATTAAACCAGTGGAAAAGTTCTCATTGCAGTGTATACACTTTAAATGCCTGATTAACTGTTAACAGTATATTCAACTTGATAACTAAAAAGCAGATACAAAGAAACCAAAAGTCCGACAAAGATACCAGTAAGAATAAAGATGCAAGAGCTGTGATACGTACCGTTGTAGACTCATTCAAAATACAAACGCAGAATCATCGATACAGAATGCCCAGTGTTCGGACTTGCTGTGGAGCTAAAGTGAATCGAGAGGAAAACCAGAAAATGAAGAAGAAAGTGTACTTCTTCATCTATTGAAAAGAGTTATTACAACACTACTTTATATACGGAACCTCTAGCCAATAGTATATAAGCTAAACTACCTAAACATTTACTGAACTAAGTGAAAGGTAATTAAGGTAAAACTAATCTATTACGTAAGGAAAAGAAGGCCCGAAGGGGCTTCCTCCTCTAGCCCCGTAGAAAAAAGGAAAAAACATATTAAAAAAAGAAAAAGAGAGATAAAAGAAGAAAGAAAAAAATAAATAAAAAGAGGTCTCTGTGCAACGCACGGCCATAGTCTAATCATAGTAAAAGTAAAACATCTACATCTGTTATAAATAAAACACGTGAAAGTAAAATCGTGTAAGTGTTGACTTTATTCTTCAGTCTTCTTCAAGCTGTAACCAATATCAACAGCTTTTCTTTTATCATGTCTGCGTATGCTTATATGCTTAATACTTCCCCTCAAGATGAAGTGTATATATTATTCATATTCATCTTGCTAGGGAGACTAAGGAAAGCTTGAGGCTGTAAAGTCTTGGTAAACAAGTCTGCAAGCTGAATATTGGTACAAACATGAATACGAACTATGAAACCAGAACTGACCTTCTCCCTGATGAAATGGTAGTCCATTTCAATGTATTTGGTACGTTCATGGAGAACTGGATTCTTACAAATATGGATAGCAGACTGACTATCAGTGTAAAGGCTAATAGGAGAAGTATGTAAGATGCCAAAATCAGACAGTAATGACCTTAACCATAAAACTTCACAACAAGTGAAAGCCAGGGCCTTATACTCTGCTTTTGTAAAACTTATAGCAACAACCTGCTGTTTCTTTGACTTCCAACTGACCAAAGATTCACCAAGAAATAAGCAAAACCCTATCACTGATCTGCGTGTGTCAAGGCATCCAACTTAGTCACTATCTGAAAATGCAGAAAGCTGTAAATTGGACTGTGATTTCATAAGAATACCTTGACCAGGTGAATTCTTCAAATACTTCAAAAACCGATAGGTTGCCATAAGATGCACATGTCCTGGTTTATCAATAAATTGAGAAAGAGTTTGTATTGCATATGGAATGTCTGGTCATGTAGAAGGCAAATATAAAAGTTTACCAATGAGTTGTCTGTAGGCAGTAGCATCAGGAAGCTGTTCATCATCTGGTATTTTGCCTAGTTTATGGTTGTAATCAATCGGACACTACCAGAAAATCGAGCAACTGTGACAGAAAATTTTCTGTTACTATTTTTCTGTCACAAATAATGACTTATAGTGACAGAATCGTGACGGTTTTGTAACAGAATTAATGATAATTTGTTTCTAAGAGTTTGTGATAGATTTAGTGACAAAATTGTGATGGTTTTTAAATCTGTCACTACATCCGTTATGATTAATTGAGGAGTGAAAATTTTATCTTGGCGCAAAAAATTAGTAACAAAATCTTGTGACGGAAACTGTTACAATATTAGGATTCTTTGTTTAGTGACAAAATTAGCGATGAAATTGTGACAAAAATTTATTTCAGGCAGCCCAAGTAAATAACATGTGATCAATTTAAGTATAGTTACAGATTATTGTAACAAAATAATCTGTCACAAGTATTATTTTAATTTAATATTATATTTTTGTAACAAAAATAGTGACAGATTTATGACAAATAATTTTGAGAGAAAAAGAGGCGCTCTGCTAAATTAAAAAAAAAAATTGATTGTCACAAATTTGTGACTGAAAATCTGTCACCAAGGCTATTGTCTATAATATTTATATATATTTTTTTTAAATTACACAATTTTATTATAATGTGCCAAAGTTAAAAATACGAAATATGGCAAGTGACTGTTCTTGGATGTATGTTCGGCTAGATAATAATGGGTTTCTTCATAATTTTAGTTGTTATCTGTTTCAATTTTCGCCAACAAAATTGGGCATGGTTGATTGATAATGTTTGGATTAAAGAAGAATGGGCAAAAAAATCCACGTTAGGTAGAAAGAATCGCCTAACGAAGAAGGATGGTAGCATTTCCAAACATGCTAGTGGATTAATACCGATTGTTCTTCATGGGAAAAGAATGGTGTGTTTGTTATGGTATGTTTTTTGGATTGTCTTTATCATATTTCAATTTATTAACCTTTTTGTTACTTAATGAAGGAAAAAGAGCTTGGGCGTCTAGTTACTCAAGCAGAGGTGTTTGATCACACTCACAAGCGATCTAATGGTGAATTTATTGACAAAAAGTCGAAAACTGTTAATGTGAGTGAATGTTAGCTATTTTATATATAATTATCTCATTTTTTCTATTATTACGTAAATTGCTTCACTTCAACTAGAACATAAGTTTTGCCTTTTGTTTTATTGGTGTGCCTTTGCTTTTTTTGGCTCCTACAAATATGTTTTATGGTGCTGTCCTAGGATTTTTTGTGTGGATGTCACATGCATTGTGTCCTCTGGCTTTTTAATATTTTGTTTATGATATATATAGGATGAGCTTGCTTTTCTGTTTGTATGTGCTGGGATGAGTTTGCTTTGACCTCTATATAGAGATGCTATTTTTGTTGAGGTTATGGCAATGAGTTACTTTTTTGTATGTTTTTTGAGCTAGGTTGTCTTTGCTAATTAAAATTGTGATGAATTAGTTGTAATTGTTTTATTTAAATTATTACAGGAGAGATATGCTTTTGCCATACTCCAAAAGTTTGGTGAGAGTAGCACACAACTCGAATTTGATGCTGAGGCATGACATAAAATAGTCGGAGGTGTTGGCCATGCACAATTGTATGGGTTTGGAAGGGAAGATCCGAGACACATACTTGGGACTTCTCATCCTTGGCAATCATCTCAAACTGCACCATCTTCTGAAGATGCTCAATCTTTCCAACTTGGAACTCAAGATATGAAAGAAGTTGTGAAACAAGTTTTAGAACAATTGGATGGAGTTCTAGATATAGGTTTTCATCATCTTTTGAGATATATGGCATTCAATTGCCATGTCCATTATCTTTTGGCATTAATTCAATCGGTGATGGCAATGATGGGGAAAATCCAAGAGATGATGATGATGACAATGATATGGCAATTCCTATGGATGATAATGACAATGTTCAAGATGCAGTAGAATATATTTTATTATCTAGTTGAATTCAACTAGACTCATTTAGGAATATATTTGTTATCTAGTTGAACTCAACTAGGCTCATTTAGGTATATATTTTGTTATCTAGTTGATTTCAACTAGGCATATTTAGGTATATATTTTATAATCTTGTTGATCTCAACTAGGCTCATTTAGGTATATATTTTGTTATCTATAGTTGATCTCAACTAGACTCACTTAGGTATATATTTTGTTATCTAGTTAATTTTAATTAGACTCGTTTAGGTTCTATATATAGTCCTTGTTCATCTAGTTGAACTCAACTTCACTTATGGTGTATACTATTGAATATATTATGGTTGATTTCATCAAAATTATCTATGGTGATGGATTTATTATTGTTAATGTTGTCATGTTATGAGATGGTGACATTATGATGTTGTGGTAGTTCTATTGTCACTAAAATTGATGATTGAATTTTAACAAGTACGGAATAAGTTATTGCACATTATTTACTATGATGGATGTAATTATTTGTGACAGATATTATTAATTGTGACGGATTATTTTATTAATGACAGTATATATTAGAAATCGGTGACAGATTGTTTTTTTCATTAGTGACAGAAATTCTTAAAAAATCAATGACAAATTTTTTTATTAGTGACGGAATCTAGTAATTCATAAACATAAGTTATAACAAATTTAGTGACAATAGTGTTTAAATAGTGACAAATTTGTGACAGAATAAGGGACAATTGTCTTTTGTGATAGAAATTTATGACAAAAAATAATGACATTATTCACATATTGTGACAAATATTAGTGATGGAATTAGTGACAAAATAGATTTCATGACATAATGTTGTGACAAAATGAGTTACAATATTTTACAATTGTGACAGAATATTGTGACGGATTTAGTGACTGTTTTTTTAAATTTGTGATGGAATGAAGAACGATTAGTTGCCCAAATTGACAAAAAATTGTGAAAAAAATTACTTTAATTTGTGACAATAAATTCGTTACGAAATAGTGACGAATTTGATAAATTTGTGACAAAAGTATCAGTGAGGCGACTTACAGTGTAGGAAATATCCATCACAATTTTCGTCACTGATTTCTATTTGTGAAGGATTTTGGACTTTCTATGATGGAAGAAACCATCACAGAAACCAATTTTTCTGGTAGTGGGAGTTGTAGCTGGCTTTGCCCCAAGAAGACCATGCTCTTGAAGAAGATCAAGTGTATATTTCCTTTGACAAATGAAAATGCCTTTAAAAGATCTAGCTACTTCAAGACCTAAGAAGTATTTAATAGCTTTAAGATCTTTCAACTTAAATCGAGAACCGAGATAGGTCTTTACATCAATAGCTAACTGACTAGAACTAGTAGCAATTATGATGTCATTCACATAAACAAGCAATGCTATAAAGCCACCATCCTCTTTGTTCAATGTAGACAAAGAATAATCTGAAAAAGATTGATGAAAACCACACTAAAGTAGGACAATGGTGAACTTGGCATTCCATTGCCTAAAAGCTTGTTTAAACCATATAGAGATTGATGTAGCTTATAGACAAGCTTAGCATTGGATGCATGCTCCCCCTTGACCTTAAAACCAAGAGGTAAAGTCATGTAAACTTCTTCGTCTAAATCCCCATTTAGGAAAGCATTGTTAATGTCCAATTGAGATAAACATCGGCTTTTAGCTACTGTTAAGGCTAATAAAATTCTAACGTAGTTTGTTTAGCAACAGGGATAAACGGTTTTTGATAGTCAAACCTTTCAACTTGGTTATAACCTTTAGCTATAAGATGAGTTTTATACCTTTCAACACTACCATCAGCTCTCATTTTGACTTTGTATACCCATTTACAATCAATAGGATGAGAATTAGAGGGTAAAGGGACTATACTCCATGTTCCATTATCCTTTAAAGTAGTCAATTTAGTTGTCATAGCTTTGTTGGTATATGCCTTTGAGCCAATTGGATTGATCAAGAAATATATATATATATATATATATATATATATATATTGTCATTTAATGCATATTTCATCGCATAATTATATGTGATAGAGGTTTTCCTTCATGTTAGTGCAATTATAAGAAGTTATTAAGTGCTAATTAGATGAAGCCCATGGAATATAAAGGCCTTGCAAATGAATTGTAAAATTGTTACAATTATGAGATTACTATGCATCAAAGCCATATTCCTAAAATTGTTCCTGATCATTGTATTGTCAAGACAGGGCATTGGCAATGCTCAAAGACTGGTACATGTTAAGCCTCATTACTTGGGAAGTAAGCAATCGATCTCATAAATTGAAGTATATGGGATACTTGGGGATAACGTGTAGGTGCTTGTTAAAGAACAAGTTCACTGAACATGACCCGCTATGAGAACTCCATTTGGTATTTCACTCAAGTGTATATGAAAAATGTTCCCATGTGATAGTCGTGCAACTAGTCATTGGACTTGAGACACTAGGTCATCTTGTATGAGGAATGGCATACTTTGATTTCACCCTTACGGGTTTGGAAGCAACCAGATGCCTAAACAAGGTGCCTTTGGATATGCCATGAAACATGCGAAGATGAATGAGTGGTCAAGAGAGGATTCATCACCTCAAGTGATATGAGGGGATGTATCTCACTTGTTCTCAATTCTTGATTAACTTGTATAAAGTCTTTGACCAAAGCATGATGAATTTGAGGAAAATTAGTTTTGTAAATTCATAAGGTTAGTCATGAATTATGGAAACTAATATGGAATGTTATAAATAAATATTGAGTCATGCTTAATGACATATCTAGGATATTTGATGAAAGGACCGTATTGCACTAAAAGGCTTATCACTGAAGGGCTTTGTCAAATTCTTTAATTGACTCTCTAACATTTGGGTGGTCATGATGTATTGCTAGATGCCGTTCATGATCTATAAACATAAATTAATTATCAAATTGATATTTGATTATGATTTATATTTATTGCCAACATGTTAAAAGCCTAATGGGTCACACACATTAAGTGACATGATTGAGATTAAATAAGGACAATTAATTAAGTTGAACTTAATAGAAAGAGACCAAAATAAAGTGAGAATTTAATTAAGTTTTCAAAGACTTAATTAAATTAAAATACAACTGTTGTATTTAGGTTACAAACTAGTTTGGCTATATAAATATATTATATTAGCAAACTAGAACCATAAGCCTCAAAACTACTTCTCAGCTGTTTCATAAAATAAGAAAAGAAAAATAATTTTCTTTCTCTGACAAAAATAAGATTCAGCAAGAAATTTTGGTCCTTTTATTTTAGAAACAAATACTTGCTAATGCAAGTAAAAATCTTACCTTTAAAAAGGTCTTATTCAGTCACTGTGTGGATTACTGTTAGAGGCCAAACACTTGGGTGGCTAAAGATTTGACAAATCTTAAAGGTGAAAAAGCAAAGATTTGGATTTAATTGGCTCTTGATTACGATATCCAGAGCAAGGTATATAACTCTTAAACTTATGAGTGTTCATCATTAATCAAAAAGTTACATGAAAACACAAACATTGATCCTATAGGATTCGACTGTTTCTCTGGTTAAATTTTATTTTATTTTTTCGCTGTGTTACTATTTTAATTATTGATTATTTTCATGTTTGAGCATGAGGTCAAATCCTAGCAAGCTTCTTTCCGGTGAGGATGATGCTTAGCTTGATGGTAAGTACTAGGTTCAAATATGTTAGACCAAAAAGCAGTGGACAATTGTTGAGTTGACAGATAATTGGTGATAGGATGAGATGTGACAAGTGTAAAATGTGATCGCAAATCAACTTGATATGCATCTAAGTATTTAGGCAAATGTCGATTTCTATCACTTTTCTAGTTGGAACAAGATTACCAATAGAAGCAAGGGATTCAATATCAATAGAATTAGGTTCATGAGGAATTTTAGTAGAATTTGATGAAGAATCAAGTGAATGTAAAATTGGCATTGTATTTGAAGGTGAAGAAGAAGGATTAGATGATGTAGCAATAAGAACAAAATCAATAAAAGAATGAAAAGTAGGTTCAACATGAAAAGAGTCAAAAACATATTCATGCGTAGAAGGTGTTCAACAAAATGTAGA
The DNA here is from genome assembly GCF_053813885.1 of Theobroma cacao. NCBI lineage: Eukaryota > Viridiplantae > Streptophyta > Magnoliopsida > Malvales > Malvaceae > Theobroma > Theobroma cacao. The sequence continues at coordinate 4,351,669 of NC_142640.1, forward strand.
TGCTTGTGAATTTTGCTGTGAAAAATGAAACAAAAAGACATTTTCATGAAAGATCACATTTCTTGATATAAGAGCTTTATTAGCAGTAAGATCATATACCTTATAACCCTTGACACCATTAGCATAACCTAAGAAAATGCATTTACTTGAACTCTTTCCCATTGTCAGATCTTAAAATTTTAATACAAGTACCAAACTGTGTTTGAACATAGTTGTGAAACCTTGAGATAATTGTGGATAGATCATATTTACATTTCAACAAAAAAATCCATGTAAAACAACTACAATCATTCATTATTGTCAAAAAAATATCTTCGATTGGAAAATGTAAGAACTTCATGGAGTCCCCATATGTTTATATGCAGAATTTCAAAAAGAGAAATAGTAGACTGTACATGGACTTGGAAAAGGTATTTTCTTTTGTTTTGCCATGGGGCAAACTTCACATAACAAATTGTTTGAAGACTGAACATCTGAACAGATCCTATGTATTACATTTATTCTGTCTAAAGGGGCATAACTGAACCTAAAGTGACAAAGATCCAAGTATGGGGTGTAGAAACACAAGTAAGAGCAGAAGACATTCTAATAGATCTAGCAAACTAATCAAAATTGTACTTGGACAAGTATTGTTCATCTTGACTATTTTGCATGAGATACAATCCAGAAGAAACTTTAGCTACTCGAATCACCTTCCATGAAGAGAGATCCTAGATAACACAAAGTTCATTATTGAACCACACACACATGGAATTAGCTCTAGTAGCCTCTTTTTCCTTTGCAAGTTGTATATCTTCCACAATAAATACATTATTGACTGATTTTCCTTTCTTGTATGCATTCTTCCCTTTGTTAAACTTGAAATCTTTAGGGAAACCAATTAGCTTGTAGCACTTTTCCTTAAGGTGGCCTTTCTTATTGCAGTGAAAGCAAACCATATCCTTTTTAAATTTCTTCCTGACATCAGTAACAACACCCATTGCAGACAAATCTAACACTAGTTGGGATTGAATCAGCATATTCCTCTATGTCTCTTCTCTCAATACCAGACTATAGACTTTATCCATTGATGGAATGAGATCCATCAATATTATTTGAGGTCTTATGGCACAAAAGGATTTATTTAAGCCATTCAAAAATCGAAACACCATATCCTTTTAAAATTAAGTACTATACTTCTTAAAACATTCAGGATTGCACTTACTACACTCACATTGTGATAGAGGTCGATAATTCTTCATTTCCTCCTATATTGCTTTCAATTCTATGAAGTATGAATGCACTGATTTAGTACTCTGTGACACATTCCCTAAAAAGTATTGCAAATTACAAACTCTAGTATGATTAAGCTAAAAAAAAATTATGTTTCTGAGTATTCCATATCTTAGCTACAGATTCCATGTAAAACACAGTGGATGCCACTGGTGGAGTGATTGATTCCAACAACTATGCTACAATTAGGTTGTTACACCTAGTCCACGATGCAAAGAGAAGATCTATTGTAGTTGTTTTGGTAATGGTTTCATTAAGAAACCCTATGTTATTTCTAATTGAAAAGTTAGGAAAAAGGACTTACTCCAAGGTACATGATTGTTTGTCGCGAGCTTAGGATTTATCATAACTTATTTTGGATTATCAGAATGATGTAGATAATAAGAAAACTGAAGATCTTCATCCGGAGATAAGGTTGATTTAGTAACCGTCGATTCAGCCATTGAATCAAGAGCTTAACCAAATTTATGAAAAAAATTCTCTAGTGTAAATGAAAATTAATGCAATAGCAAGAAAAAATCCACAACAAGATTCAAGTTCAAAAGATGAAGTTCAAGAACCCTAATCTCGAGTGCTCCAATACCACATTCGAACTTGCTGTGGAGCTAAAATGAATCGAGAGGAAAACCAGAAAATGAAGAAAAAAGTGTATATCTTCATCTATTGAAAAGAGTTATTGCAACAGTGCTATATATACAGAACCTCTGACCAATAGGAAATCAACTAAACTAACCAAACATTTACAACCAAGTAAAAAGCAACTAAGGAAAAACTAATAAATAGCAAAAGTAAAAATCTATAGATGCTATAAATAAAACACGTAAAATCGTGTAAGTGTTGACTTTATTCTTCAGTCTTCTTCAAGCTGTAACCAACATCAACAGCTTTTCGTTTATCTTGTCTGCATATGCTTATATGCTTAATACCCAGAAATGAAGAATTGTATCGAAAAACAGAACAAATACACTATAAAAGCATCAAGGCCTGCCGACAGCGCAAACCTAAGGTACCCTTAGATACTATCATTGTGGGTGATTTGGCTTATATGTGAACAAGATAAAATTCAATTCCGAAGATTAGGTGATCATTTCTTTTTCGGCTGCGGAAATGCATCGGTGGCATGACTTTTCTCTTTTGACCATAAGGAAGCAAGAATTTTCTTGAGGTGGCTGTTGTACACGAATGGTCGCTCCAATTGAACTAAATGACCTGATTTCTCTATGTATTCTAGACTTGCTTTTTCTCTGATTTGCCTGTCAAAATGAATTTAAACCCATCATCATGCAGTAACTATACAATAGACGCATGTAACTTCATAAACAGTTTAGGTATTAGTGAAACGTACTGCTTCAAGTTGCGGGCGGTGCCCAAGTCAAAAATCTTGTCATTCTGCCCCCACAAAAGATATATGTTCTGCAACAAGTAATTGACATCAAATAGTTTAACTTGTTGAAAGATTAATTATATAGTTTTGGCCTCCTTTCAACCTTGATTTTCCTGCCATCATTGTCGTGTATAGCAGGTTTGACCATTTAAAATATTAAAAAGGGAGGAGTAGGTTTACATGTTTTATGAAATTAATTAATTAATTATGTTTTAGTCAAAAGAATGTTGTTGATGATAACAGCCGTGACAAGCCTCCTGCTTTCTTACAACCTGTTGACAGGTAGATATATACATACAAGTTTCTCTTGTATATAGGAAGTCAATAGCAAAATCTTATGAAGATATATATATATATATATTGAACTTAATTAAAAAAATATGAAGGATATCTCATTTATCTTTAAAAATTCAAGATATTTATAATTTAATGGATTGTGATCTATTTTTATAATTGTTAATTTAAGTGTAGGATATATATATATATATATATATATATATAAGATCACATGATTGTTTTACTTGTTAACGCAGATTACATTTAGGGGTCACAAGATTATTACAGAAGAGTATGGCAAACAATGGCAAAACATTAATTTTATAAGAAGAGACAATTAACTTAAACCAGAACGATTAATAATTACTGAAGAGAATTTTTTTATCTTAAAAAGGTAAAATTTTAGATAGAGTAATTTTATAAGATGTAGATAGTAAAATTTTCAAGTAAAAAGAACATTTGAAAAATCTAAAGTAAAAAAATGGAATGAATCGAATGACGAATTTTCTTTAACATATCATATCAATATATAATCAAGAAATTTAAACATGCTTTGAATTTTTTATTGATAGCGAGTTTTCAACTTTCTTATAATTGCAAATTAATTACAAATTAAGGTCATTTAATATGCGATTGATCATTTATTAGATGAAATAGATGAATCCAACAGTTGACTTTTTTAACTTTAAATTTAACTATTAGTTGATTAGTAATTTTATCAACCTTATCAAATATACTTCACCTAATTTTGGCAAATAAAGAAAAGGACAAATAAATAATTAACAATAATCTGCTTACTTAGTTACTAAATTCCCTGTTGGTAACAAGGAATGGTAAATTCCTTGTCACTAATGACCAAAGCCTCAAGGAGTTCGACTTTCTCCTTTCTGTAAATAAAGATCCCCTACAATAATTATGAAAACAGAAAAAAAAAAAAAAAAGGAATTACAATTTCTTAAAAAAATATCGTAGCTCTCAACATGAATGCCACTTCCAATAATTTAAAGATATATAGTTTATGCATGAAATTAAGTAGTAATCGAATCTAACCAAACAAAATAACTGATATTCGTCCTATCAAATATTAGTCCAAATAATGAAAAGTTTTCCTTTAAATTAATATTACAAAATTAAAACTATATTACCTCCAAAATGTCTTTGTAAATCCAATTAGGCAACTTTGGGAAACTGTAAGTAGCAACTTGAAGGAGGGTCTCAACGCCCTTAACTGACACTGGAAGCAAATAATCTGCCCAGCTTGGGAACCCAATCCGCTCAAGTCCGGCATTGCTGATCGACTCAGTCAAGGCCATAACCGAGCAGGTCACCACCATGGACTCAACCAAGTCAGGGTACATCTCCGCCATCTTGAAACCAACCATTCCTCCATAACTAAACCCCACCAGGGTACATTTCTCCACACCCAGCTTTCTCAAACCCTTGGCCATGCACTCGGCTTGAAACTCCACCGACCTCTCCGTCTTGTCAGTGATGGAACCACCGAAGAAGAGGAAATCCGGGACGTAAACGGAGTACTCTTTGGCCAAAGCTAACGCCTGAAATTGCCATGTTAGAATACCATCAAAGCCAAAGCCATGGAGGAAAACTACGGCAGGCTTTTTTCTTTTCGTGTTGGTGTTGTTAATGGTTTCAGTTGGGACCCAAAAGTTCATAATCGTCCCTGGCTCGATCTCTATGGTTCGGGGGCTTATCCCAGCTAGCTTCAACACCCCATGCAACAAAAACTTGTATATCTTCAAGAAGCTCATCTTCCCTTCTCTCACTCTCAGTAGATCTCTTCTATTTTCTGGCTCAATGGAGAGGGTAAGATCTGACTACATTCTGCGATTCATGCTTTTGCTTTTCTAGTCTCAAAGGACAATGACTACGAAACAATCTTGCCGTCTATCAATGACACGTGTTATTCTTACATCGGCTTACGTATGATCCACGTTTAAGGCTTATTCTTCTTGTTGACTTGTCATCTGTTTTTATATAACCAAGATTCGAGAAAAATTTAATAACTTTTAGAACGTTCACATTTTAAGTTTATTTATTAATGATATGATAATATATTGAATTCACGATTAATATGTAGAATTTACGTATTAATATTACATCAAATATAAATTCTCAAAAATATTATATCAGTTAAGTCAAATGCTTATCATTGAATGTTATTATATATATATATCAATTAATATTTGGATTTAGGACTCTCTAATGGCGGGGGACTCTCTAACGAAAAATGCAACGCTGTCCATACTGGATAACAGATCTCGAAAAAAGGTGCGTTTGAGGGAGGAAGATGTGGCGGATCTGGGGATGATGCCAAGAGTGGTTATGCACAATAACCCATCCTTCAGGGATGTTTTGTTGAAATCGACGAAAGATACTCGGTTATTAGAGGGTGATCTGTTTTCTGATGAGGATATGGCGTCTGAACATGCCGATACTACTGGTGGTGAGGTCAAAAATGAGGATGAATCGGAGGATGACGGTGAGGATTTTTGGGAAGAAACCGTCGATGGGTTCCCTGCGCTAGAGATCTCGGATAAAAAATATGAGAAGCTTGTTAAACGTTGGAACAAATCTGTCATTGTTAGAATGTTGAGGAGACCAATTTCTTATAAGCTGTTGTGTGACAGGATTGCCTATATGTGGAACCCTAAAGGCAAATACTCGATTGTTGATTTGGATGATGATTGTTTCCTGGTTAAATTTACAGAGGAAGAGAACTACCTTAGGGCTCTCGTAGATGGTCCTTGGGTGATACAAGGAAGCTATCTGTTAGTGCAACCATGGACACCGAACTATGTAAGAGGCGCAAATGATCTCACTACTGTAGCGGCTTGGGTTAGATTCCTAGGGATGCCGCTTCATTTATACCACAAATCAGTGCTAAGAAGATTGACGGCCCTCTTAGGTCGTCTGTTGAAAATTGATTATAACACATGCTCGGAAAAGAGGGGAAATTTTGCAAGGATTGCAATGGAGTTGTATCTAACTAAACCATTGGTCCCATTTGTATACGTGAAAGGAAAAAGGCAGAAGGTGGAGTATGAAGGCCTGCCAAGGATTTGTTATGTTTGTAGACTATATGGGCATGTCCAAGAAGAATGCCTAAACAAAGAAAACTCTCGATCGGATAGTATGAATGAAAAAGAGAAAGGGGATGAATAACACTAGGAGGATTCACCATATGGCCCTTGGATGATAGTTAGCAAGAAAAAAACGAGAGGATATGAGGGGGGAAGCAGAAAGCAAACAGTTATAGAAGCGAATAGTCAAGCAGGGGACGGGTCCAGGTTTACAATACTGAACCATGCCCCCAACGACGGGCATCCAATGCAAGTGAATACCAAGGAGACTGTGGTGGCTTCAATGCAGGTGAATACCAAGGAAACTGAAGCAGTGATTGAAAATGGAAGGAAAATGCAGAACACTGTGAGGGGGGCCGATGCCAATGGAAAAATTGACAAGAGTTTCAGTAGAAATGCATCGATACGTACTAGGGTGGAACAGCCAAAAAAAGCAACACTGGAGACAGAAAGTAGTCAAAAAAGTGTAGTCGAGGCTGATAAATCTTTAATATGCTCTAAAGATACTGAGGGAGAAAATAAACAAACTGACCGAGAGGTTCAAGAGAGGATACTTGACCCACTGAAACACTCAGTAGTCTCACTGGGTGAAAAAGTTACTTTAAGAAATACTACTATAAGACTATCACCAGCAAAAGGAGATGGATTGGGTGAAAAAGTCAAAGGAGTGCAGATAGCAAAGAAAGAGGGGAAGCCACCTGATAGAACGGGTAATGTTAGGCCACAGATTGTCTCGCTCAAAAAAAGGCAAGAGCAAAAGGAGTGACAATCTCAACTCCCACAACTATGCTAAGAAAATTGGTGACAGAAGAAACTCTTGGGCCAACGTTGGGTGACATGACTGGTCAAAAAGAGAACAATGAAAAGATATGTGGGGGTAACAATGAGAGTTCTTCGAACTCTTGATTCATCTTTTATATTTATTATATAATGGTTATGGGTCTAAAAGTCTTTATGTGGAATTGTCAAGGTGCAAGTAATAATGATTTTATGGCAGTAATGAAAGAATGGATGGTGCAATATAAGTTTTCAATCCTAGTGTTAGTGGAACCTCGTGTAAGTGGCGGTGTGGCAGACAGAATAATCAAGGGTCTAAGATTTGCTAGATCTCACAGGGTGGAAGCGCTTGGTTTTGCTGACGGGATTTGGGTTCTTTGGAAGGAAGACATTCGAGTCTCAGTGATTCGCAGCCATTTTCAATGTATCCATATGTCAATTGAGTACTCGGTTGGATCTAATTGGTTTCTGTCAGCAGTGTATGGCAGTCCTAACAGAACAGCTAGACGGGATCTATGGGAGGAACTATCTACTTTTGCTAGTGGAGTTGAAAGACCGTGGATGATAATAGGTGATTTCAACACTTTTCTTTTTAGACATGAGAAGGCAGGAGGATCTCAGACAGGGAGTCGCCCATGTACCTAGTTTCACAGTTCATCAATAAATTTGAGTTGTTGGATCTGGGTTATAAGGGACCAAAATTTACTTGGCAATGAGGATTGGTTGTAGAACGGATTGATAGGGCTGTTTGTAATGTCAGATGGAGACTGTTGTTTCAGGAGGCAATAGTGCATCTGTAAAGCCCGACCTTATAAAATACTATTCATGACATACATGTGATGATAGCATGATTGCATGCTAGGAGAGTCCCGAAAAATTTACAAAAGTCGGTATTGTACCTAGAGGTACAACAAAGTTTATTTAATCCTCGAACTAGATCAAATAGGAATTTTAAGGTGAGATTAAGAGTTTCACAGTTCATGGATGACTTAAAATGGTAATTTGGAGTTTGAGGATCAATTTGGAGTCAAATCGGAATTTTCACTAACTAGGGGTAAAATGGTCATTTGCCACTTGGGGATAAAATGGAAATTTTAGAAAAGAATTTTTTGGCCCCATTTGACTTATTGAAGTATAATTCGACTTATTGGAGTATGATTTGAGGTTGAGAAGTGAAAAATTTTAATTTCGGTATAATTTGGAGTATAGGGGTAAAATCGTAATTTTACCACCTCGGGGGCAAAATTGTAATTTTCCACCATCAGGATATTTTTTCCAGCACATGGTCTTCCTTTGTCTTCATCTTTGACCCTTGACTAAACATGTGGTGGAGATAAAATGTTTAAATTTTTAAAATTTTAAAAACGGACCAATGACATGATGCCACGTGTCATGCCTTTATTAATTTATTATTTTCCTTTTTAAAAGGCACAAAAATCAGCTCATCTTCCACCCTATGGCCGGCCAAACCAGCAAGAAGAGAGAGAAAACAAAAACAAAACCCTAGAGAGAGAAAATCAAAGAAAAAATATGAATTTTCAAGGAAATTAAGTGAAAAATGTGAGATTTTTTCTATTAAGCTTGAGTTTTCTTATTCCCAAGCATTTCTCTTTATTTTTCATGATTAAATTACATGTTTTCATGATGAATTCAATTCTGAAAAAATGGGTTAGGAGAGAGAAAGTTATTGGATTTATTTGGTTTTAATTTATGTTAGTGTTTTTAGTTAGTTTAGCATATTTAGAAACAAAACAACAAGAAAAGAATTTATTTTCTCCCCCAACCATTAATGGCTGAATTTACCATGTAGTGAGTGAGGATAAGTTTGATTTTATTCTAGGAGAATTGGTTAAGGAATAATGAATTATGAGCCTAGAAAAATAATGGAAATTTTCGGAGCAAAAATACGAATTTTTACCCACTAGGGGTATTTCCGTAATTTATGATAGAGACTGATAATTTGCATCACACTGAGGGACATTAAGTTAACTTGGGTGCAATTGAGGTATAGAAATTGAAAAGAATTAAATTGGAGTTTAAACGGACGCGTTAGGAATTTAATCGGGTGATAAGACGAATTAGGCCAATATTGAGTTTAGATAGTTACCAGTGTATTTTTGCATTCCATATCATGCATTGGTAGTCGAAATTAGTTTAATTTTGATTTAGTACCAATTTGGTGAAATTCTCGATTTTGTACTGTGTCAAGGTAGTGAGTCCTCCGATAAAGGCAAGAAAATTACATCCGAGGACCAGTAGATAGAGTGCTTCGAAAGTCTGCATTCTAGACATTGTGAGTAAACTTACTGTCATTTTAATTATCTATGGTGGTTTTTAGATGTTTCATGAATTCTATGAAAAAAGGAATTTAAAAAGGTAAATTTTCATGTTTTATGAATAAATGAGTTTCAATGAAATTAATTTATAAATTGTTTTGGAATTAATAATGATTTTGAAAAATATAGTACACTGAGACTGTTAATTATGGCAATTTGATTGTTTAAATTGACTGACTTATGATAAATCGAGCATGATTGGCTAGTTGGCAATTGTATTGAAATGAGAATTGTTTGGTTGCCTTGAAAAACTGCGAATTACAAAATTGTCATATCATGTTATTGAGTTTTATTATATGATGGATTATATATTAATTAATCACTGCAGTAGGGGGTTTCTGTGGATCAGTCTTTTAGAGGGGCACGGTAAACCTCATTATATTCTTACCTTGAACGGAGAGGCGCGTAGGGTATCTCCTGAGGTAAAGTTTAGGGTTCACTTCACGCTAAACCACCACGTGAGGGGGAACTTAGCCAACGCCAAGGAACGGCTATGTTTTCAAAACAAAAACATGATTTATGTGAAATGTAAATTTTAATAGCCTTGGCGGTCTCGGTAGGATGCCTCAGCCAAGGTGTCCCCAAGAATGGATTTATGACACAAGCCTAGATTTTTATGAGATTCATAAGCCTTTTTACGTATTTTGAACGAGATGTGTTCTAATTGTATAACCCAGTTTATAATGATTTACTTTATTGTCTCCTTGTACTAAACTCTAGATGTTTATGATGATGTTTGTTTACTCATTGGGATTTTATAATCTCACCACCCTCCTTTCCACCTATTTCAGGTTCAGTATAGACTGTAGATAGCTGATCTCATCGAGGACTACAGTGAGATCTGCATTTTTCAAACCGTAGGTTCACAATCCTCTTTACTTTTGTTTATTCGGGGGCACTCTTGTTATTGTAAATTAAATTAAATATTTTGGCTTACTGTATTTAAGTATGTATAAATTTATTTAGCTTTTACGCTATAAAAATTATTCACGTATAACTCTATAAATAATGTTTTATAAGAAAATAGAATATTTTACTTAATATTTCTTTTATTTTCTTATTATATTCAAATAACCATAATTTCGTTTTAAATGAAGATTTTAGACTTTTAAACTCATTTTGAATATGAATTATGTGTTTTGTACTTGTATATTACGTTTAAGCCAGTTTCAAAATTTTTGAGAAAAATGACTAAAATACCCATGTGAGACGAAAAATTAATATTTTATTTGTTTAAAGTTGGAAACAGCTTAAAATCTTTTAGAACACGATATTTGACAATTGTTGCTCACAAGGGAACAGAGAAACTGATAGTAAAGCCTTGCGAGATTTCGGGTTGACATTTCAGGCAATAAGTGTCTACCAGGACACCGCGACGGTTGTCACGGGCTCTAGGGGAGTACCGAGTCTTGACAGCATCATTTGCCTAAGGTGCAGTCTGATCATAGACCACTACTTGTAGTATTAGATGACCACCTGAATGGCCAATCACCATCTGTCTGCCACTTTCAATCAGCATGGTTAACTCATGAGGACTTTGGTAACTTTGTTCAGCAGGCATGGAATAATTCAAATAGTTTAGTTGCAGATATCGTGAACTTTACTACAAAGGCTTGTCAGTGGAATAGGAAAGTGTTTGGGAATATTTTTCATAAAAAGAGAAGGTTATTGGCACGACTGGGAAGAGTTGAAAAAGCTTTGAAACCTTGGCAATCTTCATATCTTAGAAATCTGGAAAACAGTTTGCGAACAGAATACATGAAGATTCTTAAACAGGAGGAGGCCTTTTGGATGCAGAAAGCAAAAACTGATTGGATTAAATTTGGGGATGCAAATACCAAGTATTTTCATGTTAGGATAGCTCGTCGGAAAAATAAGCTTAAGATTGTAAGGTTGAAAGATGAACAAGGGAATTGGTGCGATGATCAATCAACACTTAAACTACAAGCAGTTGCATTTTTTCAGAAATTATATTCAAAAGATAATGGGACATTGTCATCTTACTCCATCAGATGTACTTTTCCTACACTTAGTGATGAGGATAAATTAAGACTAATGCAACCAGTAGAAAGTAAAGAGGTTTATGATGCACTTTTTGAAATGAAACCATTGAAAGCCCCCGGCTTAGATAGACTACCTGCTTTATTTTTCCAGTCTCAGTGGGCAACAGTTGGTCAGAGCTTAGTCAAATACGTGTCAATAATATGTAGGGTGGGGATTTTGGTGACAACATGTGTAGTTCACTTATTGTGTTAATTCCTAAAGTGTCTAATCCGGAGACTATTTCTCAGTTTCGTCCTATTAGTCTGCTTCCGGTTGCTTTTAAAGTATTAATGAAAGTTATTGCTAATAGACTCAAACCTACGATGAATTATTTAGTGGCAGAACCACAGGCAAGTTTTATACCTGGGCGACAAATTGCAAATAATATAATTGTAGCGTAAAAGGCTGTGCATTCTTTTGAGAAAAAACAGGGACGTAATGGATGGATGATGGTGAAAATAGATTTGGAGAAAGCATATGATAGGCTTGACTGGGCTTTCATCCACTACACACTAATGGAAGCTAGAATTCTGGATAAAATTGTGAATCTTTTGACTAGAAGTTGGCACTATTGCAACACAAGGATTTTATGGAATGGGTCTCACTCGACAACATTTCATCAATCGAAAGGGGTTAGATAGGGTGACCCGTTATCCCCCTACTTGTTTGTACTATGCATTGAAAGGCTGGCTCATGGGATCAATGCAGCTGTTGAAAATGGTTCTTGGAAACCAGTGAAATTAAGTCCTAGGTGTCCACCACTTACTCATTTTTTTTTTGCTGATGATCTGGTACTTTTTGCAGAGGCTTCGATTGAACAAATAAAAGTGATAATTGAAGTTCTTAAGGAGTTTTGTGCATGCTCAGGACAAAAAGTGAATGTGGATAAGTCTTTATTTTATTGCTCAAAGAATGTGGGTCGCGACACTATCAACAATTTGATAAGTTGTTCTGGATGCCACTATTCCGATGACCTTGGCAAATATCTTGGAGTCCCACTATTGCCAGGTCGCAGAAGGACAAGCTTGTACAATTATTTGGTGGACAAAGTGCGTATGCAGCTTAGTTCCTGGAAAGCATCTGCACTCTCACTTGCAGGACGTCTCACACTCGTAAAGTCCGTATTGATGACTATTCCGAACTATATAATGCAAACAACGTTGTTACCTTCCAGCATTTGCTAGACAATTGAGCGTTTGTGTAGAAACTTCTTATGGGGAAGTGATGAACACAATCGAAAGGTGCATCTTATTAAGTGGGAAAAATTGTGTCGACCCAAAGATGAAGGGGGCATGGGAATACGAAGACTAAAACTTATGAATGAAGCTTTCCTCATGAAATTATTATGGCAACTTAGAAATAGACAGGAAGCACTTTGGGTTAGAATATTGAGTGGTAAGTATAATATTCATATTGATCGAAAGCCAGAAAGTATTCAAAAAAGTGGAGTTTCTAGTCTATGGACTGCATTAAGTCGATTGTGGTCAGTATTTACGTTTGCTACAAGATAGGTAATTAGAGATGGTATGTCCGTAAATTTCTGGAGAGATAAATGGCTTAGTGATAAGACATTAGCTAATATAACTTGTAGAGTGGCAAATTCGGCATTAGACAAGGTGGTGGTGAGGGATTTCTTGAATCCAAATGGCCATTGGGATTATGATAAACTGTCTTATTGCCTTCCGAATGAAGTAGTGCTTCAGGTGGTACAAATAATGCCTCCCACGGTCACTATCGCTCAGGATATGCCTTACTGGGGAAAGTCTGCATCGGGTCAATTTACAATAGCTTCAGCGTATGATTATTTAAGGCAATTATCGTCACCGACAAAGGCCAGGCCAAGTGGAATATGGCAAGGAGCTTGGAAATGGCAAGGGTCACAAAGGGTTAGAACATTCCTTTTCCAATGTCTGCATGGGAGACTTTTGACTAACAGAAAAAGACTGCATCGACAGCTTACCGCAGATTCGTTGTGCCCACAGTGCAGGATGGAAGATGAAACCGTGACACATGTACTACGGGACTGCATGGTGGCGACGTCTTTATGGGTAAGGATAATCCCACAACATGAGCAGAATGATTTCTTGACATTCCCACTATGAGAATGGCTGGTAAGCAATTTACAGAAACAACAGTTGATACTAGGTAACCCATGGTCCATTGTATTCAGGTTGGCTTGTTGGTATCTGTGGAAATGGCGTAACGGTGTGGTTTTTGATGTTGCCTTTAATCCAACTAGAAAACGGATAAGTATGATCAAGAGTATGGCAACTGCTACAATAGCACCATCAGCAGACTTTGATGGTGTTCAGGTCGAGAGAAGAAAGAAGGAAGAAGTTCTAATTGAATGGAGAGCTCCACAAGTTGGTTGGGTCTGTTTAAACACTGATGGAGCATACAAAAGGTCAATAGAGGAAGCCTCTGCAGGGGGAGTTAAACGTAATGCAGAAGGGGATTGGCAAGCCGGATTCGTGGCAAAGCTAGGTAAATGTTCTGCTTATAGAGCTGAATTATGGGGAATACTTCATGGTCTCCGACTGGCGTGGGATTCTGGGTTCAAAAAAGTGCAGGTACAAGTCGACAACAAAATGGTTGTTCAGGCGATATCAACTGATAAATTGATACCTGGCGCGAATACTGATTTAATAAGTGCGATTAAAAATGTTTTGCAAAAGGAGTGGGAGGTCAGTTTTATGCATACCTACCGCGAAGGGAATATGGTAGCAGATTACTTGGCTAGTTATGCTTTTGTTTTAGAAGAATCTTACGTTGTACTTGAACAAGCTCCCACTGGAGCAAGAAAACTCCTAATATATGATATGTTGGGGGTCTGTCTTTCACGAATGATCCCAGTTCAATAAAAGAAAATAATCCTTTCCCTAAAAAAAATAAAAATTAATATTTGGATTTAAATTTTTAATAAAGAGATATTATATATCAATTCATGTTTGGATTTAAACATGAAAAATAGTAAAGAATTTGAAAAAAAAAGAAGTCTGCACGCGAGATATTAAATCTTTAACTTTACAACGTTTATTATTTAGCATTATACCATTATTTATTTGCCCCTTCATTTTTTTATTGAAATCTATAATTACTTTTTTTATATTTTTAATGTACCTGTGATATGTCAGTCTCTACAAGTAACACTATCACATACGTATTAATTAGTTATCTTAGCTTTTCTCAGTATTCAATCCAATGCCTTGTCATTTGGGTGCGGGGTGGGAACATGTTGGATTGACAGCTATTTTCCATCGACAAGGGACTAGTTTTCATGAATTCAATGCATCAGTTATAGCGTGGTGGTTCAGACTTAGGAGACAAGACAAGACGCTCAAGCAAAGGCCAAATCAGAGAAAGAAACAACAAGACCTTGACGAAGAACAGGAACTAGGCAGCTTGTAATAGTGAAAGATTATACAGAATCGGATGATTTATTAACAACAACTAACTTCAATAAATTGAGTGGGAAATGGTTCCATGACCCAAAACTTTCACCCCGTCATCAACGTGCCACTCTTCTGACAATATTAGCTGATAAAAATTAAAAAAAAAAAAAACCGATGATGCTATTTCGAATTTGAGATTATCAAACATAAATTTATCTGATAAAAATAAAACAATTTTTATTTTGACTTAACTAATTGAACGTTTGTTAGAAAGAAAAATCTTAATTTATTGAACTTGAAATTTTAGTATATAAGAAAACTTTCAACAATTCTCACAGTGATCAAAAAATGATAATTAAAAATATAAGTGAAAACGTGCTTATTTAACGAGAACCACTTATTTGGATTTGAGGTGAAATTCCATAGTCTCTCGAGCACAAAATTGACCATTCAGAGTCGTATGAAAAATGCAAGGATTTTTATGTATTTTGGTATTGACAATTAAAGCAGACAATGACCAATGCAAGCCAGTTGAGGCCTGCCGCTGCCTCTCCTCCTTGCGACATGCAGTAATTAACAAGGCTGAAGAACTGAACCTTGAATTGAATGCTCACCAAATAAGTATTGGCATCAAAAACAATCGTCACAAGATGGCATGATTCGGGAACCTTGAATTAAACAACCTTGAATTTAATGTGTCTTGATTCGGGTGGTTTTATTTTGCTAGCTAGAACAGGAGAGTTTTCAGCTCTAATAACGCGTAAGAAAGGAAAGTACGGCAAGCAATTTAATAGTCCGAGTCCAAGTGGAACTCCTCTTTGTATCTGTCCTCTTGATGCAAAATTTCCAAGTCTGGATAGGTGGGAATTAATCGAAGCAGCTGATATACCGCATATCCCTTGGCTATCAGGGGTGGATAAGGTCAACATAATCTCTCATCAATGGAGTCCAGTGGGGAAGGAGGATGGCACGACTAGTATGGAGTTATTTGAAGCAGAACTGGATGGTGGCTGGGACAAGGGTGGCCAGGCTTAAAGTTGAAAATAAGTTTGTGGAAGAATCGAATTTGATTTGAAAAGAAATGGCGAAGCACTTCAAGAAGTTATACAGCGAGAGGAAAACTCTTAAGTCAGCGGCCCTATCTTGTGGTAGTCCAGAACTATCAAAAAGAAGCGGTGTTAGATTTGGAGTGTGCTTTCTTAGAAAAAGAGGTCTAAGAGGTTATTGATAAGTGTGATGGACATAAAGCGCCTGGTTCTGGTGGCTTTAACCTCACTTTTTTCAAAATTCAATGGAAAGTTGTGAAAGAGGAAGTCATAAAGCGCCCAGTCCTTGTGGCTTGAACCTCACTTTTTTCAAAATTCAATGAAAAATTGGAGATACGGGAATGAACAAGATTTTTTACGAAGAAACATCGTAGCTGCAAAGAATGACTATGATCTATGTGGCCTTATACCCAACTCTAATGCTTCTCATAAATGTTCTAACTTATGGAAAATATCACTTTTCCTTTGATGCCTGCAAATAAATTTTTCTTGCAAGTCTCATCTAATATGGAAATGGTTGTAAGTGATGGGAAATATGTGAGGTTTTGGCAAAGATAGATGGTTGAATGGAATGATTCTACAAGCTAAATTTCCTAGAATTCATGCACTGGTAATCAATAAATTGGGCACGCTTAACGAGTTTAGAAGTTTGAGGAATCATGATTGGGAGTGGAAAATTGAATTACGGAGGCAATTATTTGGATGGGAGTACAAACAGTGGACTGATTTATGGAATCTACTACGTTATCATTTCTTAAGCAAAAAATTAGAAGATGGAGTTGCTTGGAAAGGTACGTTTATTTGTCTATATTCGTCCAAATCATTTTGTCAATTTGCGCTTGCATCTAATGGTGAACAAAGTGAAGTTTGAAAGAGGTTTGGATGGGTTATGCTCCTTTCAAAGTGGAGGTTTTTGTTTGACAAGTTATATGGGAGAAAGTTGCAGTGAAAGATGAATTAATGAAGGGGGGATTTTTAGGAGATGAAAAAGCAAGATGTGTATTGTGCAACAAGGCTAGGGAAACGGTTTGCCATTTATTTTTTTCATGTCCTGAATCATGGAAAATTTGGAATAGATGGTTTAATAAGTGGGAGGTACAATGGGCTGCACCAAATACTCCACATAGTTTTTTTATGATGTGGCGTTCTTTGATTAATGGTGCTGACAAGGGAAATGTTTGGTTGCTGGGTTTCTATGCCACAGTTTGGTCTATTTGCAAATCTCGCAATGATATTGTGTTCAACGGCAAAGGATGGGATATTGAGCAGCTGTTTGATAGGATTAGTTTAAGAGTAGCGGTTTGGGCTAAAGGAAGATGGTCTCATATTTCAAATTCAGCGTAAAAACTAATTCATTGTCCAAAATATTTATTACGAGAGCAAAGGAAGTCAGAAAAGAGGAGGAACATTAAGTGGTGCGCCCCACCTAGAGTTTCGTTAAAGTTTATGTGGATGGGTCTTTCACAAGCAATTCATGTCGAGCAGGTCAACTGAGCAACATATTCTCTACTGTGAACGGACAACACGTGGCTTTGGAAAGCAATTGCTGATGTTTAACTGCGAATGGGACAGCCATGATTTTTTTGTTACTCATGGTAAGAACTCAGACATGGTTTCTATGTCTGAAAGTGGTGCGAGATTAAAGCATTGGACAGAATCTTTGGCTCCTTTCGGCAAGAAATATTGCAAGCTGTCTATAGTGGACATCATTTCCTCAATGAATATTTCAAACCGTATGAAATTGGTTCGCCCTTTTGTCAAGCATGTCTCATATCCGGATATCTTTACATCCAAAATGATTGTATATAGGGTTTTTTTAAGATGTCTTTAATTATTTTATTTTTATTTTTTTTACTGTACTGATAAAGTCCAAGGTTCATCATTGAGCAATAAAAATGACGTACTTTTAAAAAAATTATATAAAATAAATTACTTTTTAATCCATATTGAAATAAAAATATAAGCATATTATATTATCATATAAAATTAAAATTAAAATTAAACTTTTCATTGAGAAGAAACTAAAAATTAAAATAAATTTTAACATTTAAATTATAATTAATTATTTTTTATATTTATTACCATTAAACTAATAGTATTTTTATTATAAAATTCATATACGATTTTCTCAATTATATAACAATTAAATATTTTAAATATATTTATTTTAATTAGTTAAGAATATATTTTCATGCCACGCTTTTATTTTATTTTTTATTTAATGATAAATATTTCTTATGTCATTTTATTTTTCTTTTTTGATGGATTAAAGTAAAGCCCGTTAGGAATTATCTATAGTAATAATAGGCTTTGGTCGGGCAGAGATGGGAGACTAAAGAGACGAGGTCCAAAGGTTTTATTTAAGGGTGTTAAGATCCATTGATTAAGCATATGTCTGCCCACTGATCTACACTGCAACCGCCCCATAAGTCATTTCCAATATTGGATTTTGGCCCAATCATCTTTAATTTTCGCGTCACATCTTATAATTTTTTTTTTTACAACCAGATACTTAACATAATTAATTATCATAAAAATCTTTATTTTTGCATAAAACTCAATTAGTTATTTTTTTTAATCTTTTTATGAATTTTCTTTTAAAATATACTAATTTATTTGAATTTTTGGACAAAAATTAAATAAAATAATATTACATCTCATCAAAAAAGCAATTTTTCTTTTATAGATATACAAGTTAATACAGTAGAATACGTAAAAAAAAAAAAACCAAAAATCAGGGTGTAAATGTAAATTCCATACTAGTATAGTTTTACACAATGTTCATTAATTTTGCCTCTTTTCTTTTTGGAAATTCGGATTTTTTAACATATTTCATATTTCGAGAAAATAAAAAATGTATTAAACTACTAATTAAACAAGAATGGAGTAGGTTTATTGATTATTTTACAGCTAATAAGAGTCAGATCAGCGGCCACATAATCTTATAATTAAATCATGAAACAGCTAAGAGAAGCGGTAGTCCTCATGGTTCACATCTGGCACCACATGAGCCAGGTCGAGTAAACAAGACGTTCAGCAAAGTTTTGTATTATTACAATGTTTATAGTCAATGAATTCACCACTCCTTGGTTGATATAAATGGTATCTTACGCAGACAAGTAATTGCAAAATTTATTACCCCACGAAATTTCTTAAGAAGTAAAACAATATTCATTAATCAGTCCTCCAAGTTATAATGAGACCAAAAGGCTATTTTCCCTTTTCTTCTTTTAAGGGGAGGAAACAAGCAAAGCAGATTGGACTTCCCTTCTTTTTCATTTGGCTTGAGAGGAAAACTTCAAAGAGATGAGAATTGAGGGAAAGGGATAGGTTTCCTAACACCCAAAAAAGAAAGGGGATATTATCAGAGAGAGGAGATGCTTGATAGGGATTGAAAATATAGGTATCCAACAGGTTCGGTTTACATCTATTGTTCCACCGTATTCCCATCATCCTAAACCAGAACGCTTCTTGTTTTCTTTTCCCCAAAAACCAAACCAAACAAAACAAAAGGAAATTAATTCATCTATGTTTCTCATCTAATCTCTCTGAAGCTAAGTTCCAATGGAGGTTAGAAAGCCAACCTTGGTTCATTCCAGTTTCTGAGGAAGCACCTTCCTGATTGTGAACTCCATCTTGAAGTTGTGACGTGTAGGGAAAATTCTAAAGCATTCACTCCCTGAACGGCAAAAACATAAATTGACTTCGTATACGCATTAATAGTTTTCTAAATCAACAATTCAAGGTAATTCAAAAGTTAAGAAAGGCCAAGCATATGCAGATGAAGATACTGATCTGTAGAGGTGTTATCAGATGGCCGAATAAGAACCACAAAAGCTAATACATCTCATTCCACACGTATGGTATATAGCAAGGTTTTAATAACTATCAAGTGTTAATGAAACTTCCTCTATTACCAGTGTACTAAATAATGATCTTCAACATGGGAGGCTATAGTGCGGAGATGGGTCACTAACATTCCACAAGGCAAAGGTTTAGGAAATTATCCAATTAGTCAAAGAATGCCTTTACAGACAATGCTGTAGGGCCAGAATGTAGTTCATAAGAAAGAATGAAACCAAGAAACGGGAACAGTGATCCCACAGCAGCACTTTTTTCATTGGCTTAATCTTAAATTGGGATGAAAAGACTTCACTCAGCATTGTGATTAGTCATTTGATGCAGCAGCCTTTTAAAACATAGGATCTTAACATTCCATGCCCGGTCGAAAACAAAATAAAAGTAGCTATTTGTGGATTTCATATGTATCTTGGAAGAAATCTATAAAATCAGACGCCATTGAAATACAAACACTGTATTCACCATAATATAAATCATTAAAGTACAAGATGACGTTCAAGTAGTATATACTCATGACATTCAACCAAAAGACATTATAACCCCCAAGAGGCCAAAGATCACCACATTACAGGACCCAACAAATTTTAAAAAAGAAAAAAATTCAAGCCAGTAAGAAACGAACATAGAAATTGCCTGGTTACTTCATCCGGTTGCCGTTTTCTAATTAAGAGTCAATAACCAACTTGTACTTGAGCTACAGAGCAAGCTGCACGGGATACCTGTGAATGCACTCTTCCCAGGGATTATTAGGAGAGGGCTTCACATTGCGGATGGCCACCCACACTGCACTGTTACACTTGAAACCACTCCCAAAAGCAATCTGCCAAACACGGTTCCCCTTACGCATCCTGCCCTTTGCCTCTGTATACGCCAGCTCATACCAAATTGAACTCGATGAGGTGTTACCAAACCGGTGGAGTGTCATCCGAGAGGCCTCAGCATGTACTGGCAGAAGCTGCAAATTCTTCTCAAGCTCATCAATCACAGCCCTCCCCCCAGCGTGAATGCAGAAATGATCGAAAGCAAGCTTGAAATCTGGGATATAAGGCTTGATTTTTGCATTGAACAACTTCTTAGCAACCAAAGTTACAAAGAACAAAATTTGCTCACTTATAGGAAGAACAAGGGGACCCAATGTAGTGATGTTAGTCTTGAGTGCACCACCAGCAATTGCCATCAAATCCTTAGACAAAGAAACCCCAGTTTTCCCAGCATTATCCTGCTCCTGATAAACACACTTAAATGCCTTGTCATTGGCCCCACAGTGTGTCCTCACCACATGAACAAGCTTATACTTACTCCTCCTTCGATCTGCGGATTTATTTGACAACAAAACGGCAGCACCCCCAACTCTAAACAAACAATTTGGTATTAACATTGATTTCTTGTTCCCAAAATACCAATTCTGTGTGATGTTCTCAGTACTAACAACAATAGCATAACTATTTCGATGAACTTGCAACATATCCTTAGCAAGATCAACAGCTATAACCCCAGCACTACATCCCATACCCCCAAGATTAAAACTCCTAATATTTCCCCTGAACTTATACTTATTGATAATCATAGCAGACAGTGAAGGAGTTGGATTAAACAAACTACAATTAACCACAAGAATTCCAATATCTCTCGGCTTAACATTAGTATTAGCAAAAAGATTATCCAAAGCACCAAACATCACCTGCTCTGCCTCTTCTCTTGCAGCAGCCATTGATGGTCTTGGAGGCAGGTAATGCATTGCTTCAGGCACACAAGTCTCTTCTCCAAGCCCTGATCGTTCCAAAATCTTGCGTTGAAACTCCAAAGAGGATTCATCGAAATCACCCGTCAGCGCGGAATGTTCGATGAACTGTTGGTACTTGACTTTCAGATGCGGAGGAGGGAGATAACAAGAGTAGTCCACCATGAAAACGGATCTTGGTCGGGTCATGATGTAGACGGTTGATCCAAACACAAGGATAGCAGAGAACACAACGACACTGACCAGATTATACTGAAGCTGAAGCCATAATTGGTGGATGTCATCAAGGTTCAACCTTGATGCTTCAACAATAATAACAGCCATTAAAGGGACCAAACAAAGTGTCAAAAGATGACTTATTAAATAATGGTAACCAAGTTTAACATACTTCAAGTTGACACTTTGTAAAAAATCAGGCAATCTCCTACTGTGCCGGATCTGAACTCCATTGCTTGAACTATTCTCTTGACTACTCATGATGATGGGTAATTCAAAAGTCTGGATTTTTTTTCTTCTTCTTCTTCCTTCTAAAAGAGCAAAAAAGAAAAGAAGTTGGGTTTTTCAAAAGAGTTATAGAGTGATGTGAATTGGGTTTTCTTTGTGGTGTTGGAAGGGGCATATATATTGGAGAGGATTTAGAGGTTTTAGGGAAGGTTGGGTGGGGTTTTGAGAGGGTTGATGCAACTACAACAACGACCAATGCCCATTAAAGAACACGTAGATTGTTAGATTACTATTAGTAGAATGTTATAGAGAGGAAGGAGAGGTGGGAGTTGGAGTTTCCTGATCTGTTTTAAAGTTGTGATAACGCTAGCCAGCCTCCTTTTAAGTCTTCACCCCTTTCCCTTTCATTGTTTCTGGTTTTTGCCTTGCAATCCTCTTTGACCCTGATTTCTTTATTTTATTTACGGAGTTTCAGTAATGTAAGGGAAACCAAATGGGCAAAAAGGAAATGGGGTTGAGTGAAGAACTTGAGCATTAAATTTCGTGTGTTTTGGAGGCGAGTCAAAACAGATGGGAGCGGAAGTTTCAAAGTTGTTTCCTTGCACGGCTTGAGGTGAAATGAAAGCGAAGGCTGTGTTTGGGGAACTGGGCTACTCCCAGTTTCTTTCTGTCTTGCCAAATTTTACACCTCATCACTAATTATTTATTACTTTTATTATCATCTTCAATATCAAAATGAAGGCCCAAACTTGGGGAGAAGAGACATATATTATTTTTCTAATACAATTATTTTAAATAAGATAGAATTTATCTATTTACAAATAACTCAATTAATTCATAATCTCACGAAACTGTTCAAATTAAAAAGATAAGATTAATAGGATTTTTCCCAATTAAAACATGCACCTTTTATAATTATTTAATCACTTTCTTTTACATATTTAATAAATGATAAAACTATTTCTCTCATCCTTCCAATATAAGTTTACAGTTCCTTTAATGTGGATTAAAAAAATCCATGTACCGTGTGCCAATGCAAATAAACAAGTTACAAATTGACCTCCTTGGCTCTCTCCATTCCCTAGGATTTCTTCAAAACTTGGACTGTAATTGACATGTACATGATGAGACGTGTATGCTAAAGGGGCCAAGAAACCTTGTCTTTACAATTTCGTGAACTAAAATCAAAACCAAACGAAGTCCTAGGAATCATAGGGAATAGGTTGGGTTTCTCTCCCTCGTTTTTTTCTCATTTATTATTTTTTTAATACATCTCCTGTTAAACAACAGTACATAGGGAGATGCGAATGACTTAAATGGAGCTTACCACAGGGACGTAAATCCACAAATAATAGTTTTTTTTACTTATTAAACATGTCAAAGTCTATTTAATTATTTATTAATATATTATTTTTATAAAATATATGAGAATCAAAATAAACTCGTATCAAAATATGAAAAAAATATCTTCGTAACACAAACATTGTACAAGAAGAAAATGTCAAACCAAAAAGAAATTAAATGAATTTTCAACTTACAAATAAAAGCTCCCTTCCACATAATAAATATATTTTTCAAATTAAAAATATAAACTCATTACACGAGCCAACGCCGTGGAAAAAGACTCCTAGAGCAATGACCCTGAACACAATATTAGACCTCCCAAACGGGACTTAATAAAGAGATGTAAATCCATAAATAATTAGATGGGGGTGCTAATAGGATTGGTACAATTTAGTCCCCAAGGCACTAAAATAAATTCAATAACCCCACACGAAGAAGATAAATTGATGATTTCATTGATGGCAACAACAACATCAAACAACAGTTCACTTATTCAACGAGAGAGAAGAATACCAATTGCCGCCGATTTTTAAAAATCTTTAATGCGGCTTTTTGGGGAAAGGTGTGGGACCATTATCTCTGTGGCCAGTCAAAAATATCCTTCGTACCAATCGTCATCGTCATCGTCACCATCACCGTCGATTGAAGGCCAACTTTCTAGTTTATGACATGGCATTAAAATTTAAAAGTCAAAACGACCAAACCGGCCCATTATTATTTGCCATGGTCAGCATTCAATTTTTGGGGTTCATTTTGTGGCTCAATTCATACACAAATTTAATGGGATTGGACTTTTCCACCCCTCTTGTATTAGAGGGAACCATACTGTTCATTCAAAAGAATTTAACTGGCCTTAGCAACAATTTGGGAGGCCATACCCCTGCTACCTACTTCCGGAGTCAGCTCACGCGTTTTCATAACTACAGCTAGTTTGACAGAATAAACGCTATTAAATTTGGGTGAATATTTTACATACATGTTTAACTAAATTGGAGATTCATTACAGATAAAAATATTTTCAAATTATTTAAATTACGTTCACTGGTTTTGTGATGCATAGAATCATCTCAAACAGAGCCGGCCCTTGGGTGAAGCCAACAAAGCAAGAGCTTTATGCCCTTAATTTGAAAAGGTCCCCAACTTAGAAAAGATTTATAATTTTATAATAATTATAATATAATTAATTATATTAAAAATATATATAAATTAAAAAATATATAAAAGTAAAAAACAATTAATAAAAATATTTATTTTCTTATTTTTTTTAATTATGTACTTAATAAATTTTAATTTTTTATTATTTTTTATTTCTATAATACTATTAATTCTCAATTATATATTTTTTTTTAATCAACTAACGATCATATGTATTTAATCATTTTCAACAGTTATTTTTTTCTCATTTATTTCTCTTATTTTCAATCAACTCATTTAATGATTTCCAACAGTCATTGTTTTCTTATATATAAAACCAATTATTTTTTTTCAATGTATAATATATACTTTTGAATTTTTTTTCTTATTTACTCTTTCTTTCTTTAACTTCATTTTTTCTCCAAAAAATATACAAGAAGTCTATTCTTTCATTATTTTCATAAAGTCGCGAACCTTATCTGCGGCTTACAATAAGTATTAAACAATTAAGTACTATTGTTTTAATTTTATCGTTCTAATTTTTACAAATTTTTTTTACTTTAATTTAAAATTTATATTATATTATTATATTATTTTTATTTTAATAATTTTTTTAATTTCAATAAAAAAATCTCATTTTAATATTTCACTTTAAGCTTTTGAACTTATTGAACCGCCTCTAATCTCAAATTAAACATCCCTCCCTCCTTTCTTTACTCTTTTTTAATCTTAATTTTTCATTATTTTATTTGGGTGATGAAACAAATTTTCAGTTCTTAAACCAGTGTGCTTTACGTGCTGAATATTATATTCTTAAAGGAAAAGTTCGTGACGGATTTTTAATGGAGCTGTGAAGATGTTTCTTAGGCGTTGGAACTGTGGTTCTGTCTATATTATTGTGCATTACAATACTATTTTATTCTTTTTTCAGTTTCTTCTCGTACCTGATGGTTCCGTCTATATGTTGTTTCGGTACATGCCTACATGGTTCTGTCTATATTATTATATTATACATTAAGGTTTCCCTTGCCTTCTTAAATTTCATTTTCTTTTGATAAAGAAATTTTAAGTTAAAATAA
This sequence comes from Theobroma cacao, assembly GCF_053813885.1. Lineage (NCBI taxonomy): Eukaryota > Viridiplantae > Streptophyta > Magnoliopsida > Malvales > Malvaceae > Theobroma > Theobroma cacao. The sequence continues at coordinate 4,376,899 of NC_142640.1, forward strand.
ATAAATTATTAAAATAATAAATTGATAGATAAACATCGAAGCTACATAAATATCATCTAAAAATAGATATTATGCATATAATATCTATAAAAGTTTCTAAATTATTTAAAATATCATTTTATAGTAAAAGATGTTAATGTGATATGTAAACATGTCATAATTGATAAAATATGATTATGTAATATTTTTTATTTTTATATAAATAATATATGATATAAAAAATGATAAATAATATTTTACTTAATGATAGTTAATTAATTATTATTTATTTAATTTAAAATAAAAATATAAAATTTAATTGAATGTAATAAATAATAATTTATTTAAATTTTTAAAAATGATTTAGAGACTTTTAAAATATTATGTCAGATTATATATACTAACAAATTAAGTAGATTATTCTAATTGATAGACAAGATACACGATGTCCGGAACTAATTCAGCTCCGTCATAATCCGTTAATATATTTTTTTTCTGCTAAGAAAAATGGTTTAAAATTATTTATCTAATCTAACATTCTGTCAGTAGTTATAAACAAATAGTTATAATAAAAAGGCAGCAGAGTTAATGATTTGTTTGCATGGAAATCGTGGAAGAATCCCATAAAATATCTTGGGGCTCTAATATGACTTTTAACAGGTTTGCTTTGGTAGCAATCAAATGTGTGAAGCTCACTGCCCAAGATAAATTTTATTAGTATTAATCCAGTGAATTATAACCGAAGGAAACGACTAATTTCAATTCTCAACGTTTTATTGCTTTGCTGAAAAGCAAAGGAGAAAAAATGTTAGCAATGTTTCTGACAAGTTGAGGAATTAGTTCTTCCCTGGTAAAAAGTGAAAGACCTTGTGCAATGCTGTAAGTTTGGAAATGGCTAATGGTCAAGGACGGATCAACCGATAATGGGATATCAGAAAAGCTATCAAATGAACCTTCCCAAGGTCAAAATTCAAACCCACATTTGCCTACACTCGTGTTGCATTAGCCCACGAGAGGGAAATTCCAGGCAAATGTTTTCGGTTTCTTGATGAACAGAGGTCAAACTGTAAAGGGCATCAGTCCAAAATTTTGCTATGAGCTCAAGTCCATATTGACACTAATCACATTTTAATAAAATCTTATTGAATTTGAGTATCTCTCTTTGATCCCGTAAATCTTGATGCCTTACCTCTTTTTAAGAATTTGAAACTTACTGTTAAAGTTTTCAAATTCGAATTATGACGGGGATTCCATGTAAACTCTTGAAAAAATTCGTAATGCTGCTGGTGGTGGTAAAGAAGAAGTGAAATTAAATTAATAAACTTACTTAATGGCGACCCGTGAGACTTAACAAAAAAGTAGTAGCCCATATCAATATTCGGTCCATAACGCTAGCCCACGAATAGACGCCCATCTCCCACCCTATTCTCTTGCTCTTGAGCAGTGTTGCGTGACGCGTCTCGTTGCTGTGGTAGACAACCACAAGTGCTTTTTTTTGAAATGCAACAACCACAAGTGCTCAAGCCTTGATTTCAATCTTCAGCTTTAAGATATCAAAATCTGTCTCAGCGTTTACCCAAAAGAGAAAAAACAAATGTTCTGGATTCGTTCGCAGATGTTTGGAATGTGGAAAATAATTGTTGCATAAAAGGAATGCTAAGAGAAGTTGAAATTTCGCTGCCACTGCAAGCAAACCCTGTCAGAGTAGTCTGATTTGTATCCTATCCCCTCCCCCTCAGATGGACCATATTCTACATCGAAAGGGAACCGCTAGACTAAAGAGACTTGTATACGGTGATGGATCCATGATATGATAGTTTAAGCTTTTGGATTCAAATGTGTGATTTTGGGCCATATTGCTTGGTACATTCCTCAGCGCCTGTCAAGCACACAGAACAATTGATATCAGTGTCAAGTTCCGTTGCCATGGACCCAAGTCGCGGAAAGGGCTGCTTGGAGTAGAGGGGGAGTCCTCAAAAAGAGGAGGTGAAAAGGGCTTACCTATTGCCAGAAGAGGGCTATGATCTGCCACCAGAGTGAGTTGTCTAGACTGAAGCCATTGACAAGCATGGACTGGCCTGCTACGTTCCCAAATCCTATATTGAAAGGAAATCACTAAACAGCTTATATATGATGGTGGATTCATCAGCTGATAGCTTATGTATCTCATTTGTTGTATTCAATTAAAAGGAAAAAAAGACCAATGGTAAAAAAGAGAGTAAAATGTTAGAAAAATATTAGTCCCTTTTAGTATACGATAAAACTTATTGAATTTGAGTATTTTTTTTATTTCTCGTAAATCTTAATATCTCTTTTTAAAATTTTGAAACTTTCAATTAAGGCTTTCAAATTTGAATTAATGATGATAAATCCTTCAAGAATCCGAAAAAAATGTAATGATGCTAGTGGTAATAAAATTTTTTTAGTTCATGTATGATTTCAAATTAGATATTTAATTAAATTTTAATCAGATGAATTTTTTCGCAAATATATATGAATTTATTCTGGATAATAACTTTTAAAAATCCTATTGAACTTGTACACAAATTATATGTTTTTAGTTGTTGGGTATGCTACTTGTAGGACTGATGGAGCCGTGACTGAATACGTGTTGAATAGGAAATGAAATCACTCCACAAGGTCTTGCACAATTGGGCAACATTTGGTTACTTTCTAAAATGGCCGGCTACTCGACAAAGAGGTAGTAGCCCCTGTATCTTTACTTTTTAGTGAAGAAAGCCGAGTCTTGAATTGCTTAAATCCTCCTTATTTGCTTTACTGACACTGATACTTAATGGTCATATTTGTATCGCACTAGACTATGTTAAGGAATCTCCAATATATGGAAATACAGAAAGGCATTCTTCGTTTTACTAAAATTGGATTGGATTGTTGGCTCGGATCTGACCAAAAAGGGGAAAAGGACAGCGAAAGCCTGTTAGCATACAATTTGTTTGAGCAATTTAATGCCCAAGGTCAAGTTGTTCTATTTTTATGATGGAGAATTTTTTTTTTTTTTGAAAGGGATAAATAAACCCTTGGTAGGACTAAGGTTAGAAGCCTAGCGTTGCTGGAATTACATCCACTAAAAGGGCTGGGTAAAACATGAAGATCATACCAGATTTGAGTTTATTTAGGAGATAGAATTGCTGTTTGGATAATTAAATATTTGATGTATTCATAATGTATAACGTCTCTAAGACAATATCAAGTTTTAATATTAATCGTTGATGTTAGTATTTGGTGATCTGACAAAATATAAAAGTTATACACTGTTAATTTATCAAATATTAATTCTTGTTATTTATGTCCTATATATGAAAGAAAAGTCCAATATGGAATATATAGTTTTAAAAGATGAATATTCTCAAGGGAGGTGGAGGTGGGTTCGTTCAATTCAAGAGATGCAAATCTTGAAATCCAAATCTTTAGTAGTCTTTTCTTTTCTCGTCATATGCATGGTGGAAGAAGGGTTTATTTCCCTTTTTTTTTTTTTTTTGAAGGTTGGATCTTGCTAGATTGAAGGCCTATTTGACGCTCTCCAATAGGAGTTGTAAGAGTCAATGGCGAAGGGGTCACATGCTTCATCCCGCATATTGTGAGAGGGTTGTTCAACGGACCAACCTAACAGCACGCTTCTGAATTCTTATTTGTGCACTTTAGCCTAGATATGGCAAACCCTCCAATCATTGACGTTCAATATCTTGCCTTTAGGTTAATATATTGACAAATTTTATTGCTTAAAACTAGCTTATTTGGAGCAACATGGTGGTTATCTTAAACGTCTGCTACTGCTAAAAGAAGCAGATGCGGCCCGGCTGCATGCTGCCAGCACATTCTTGCCCTGCTATCATGAGGCATTGGGACCCTAGCTAGGGACTTGATAATGGAAAGGGTTAGTTAAGTTCTCGATGCTTAATCATATCCTAAATCCAGTAACATCTGGAGAATAATTTGCTGACAAGATTGTCCTCTTCATTTTTATAATTACCAGCGAAAACGGTCTATGTTTACCCTTTGGGGCTACTAATTATTTGCACCACACCTACCAAAGAGGTCCTCATACAGGTCATCAATCAGAATGAGTTTTGTGTGAGGCTGAGAGTTTTTCATCATGTTGTCGATTAAGCAATTGAGCTACGTACACTTTGCTCGATTCCTACCATAGCTTACAAGATCCAAGGGTGTAACAAGCAGATGAAAGCAAGTTCATTTTTTGACAGCGTCCAGGAGCTAAATGAGCTTCTGTTTTCTTTATTACTTTAGTTGGTGCTGGTGGAAGAGAGATGAATTGAGCTTCGGTATTATACAATAGGCTTCGCTTTCGTGGTATATATATTTTACCCTAAAAAGATGTTAGTGAGGATTAAAGTATATGGGAGAAAAAGGGAAAAAAGCTGATGATAACATATGCAAGGCATAGGAGGTGGTGTTCCTATTGCCATGTGGCAACATGTAGTTCCAAAGATAACCCAAGTTTCTGGCTAATTAACTTCAAACTAATCACCTTGCCTCCTTTCATATAGCTCTCCTACCTCTGCTGCATTTCTGCCCGTTTAACCTCATATATATATATACACACAGTATACTTCCATATTAATTTGTTCTTTAGCGATCCCATGCTGATGATGTACATCTGTCAATCTCATAGTGTTCCTTTCGTACAGAATTCACTGTCAGATTACATCTAGTTCAATGCGAATTTTGTTATTTGTACTTTGATTCTTCAATTATTTCAATGCATTATTTATTGTACTGAGAATAAAAGCACTAGTACAGGCTAAACAAAATACGTACTATAGATTCCAACAAAAGAGATTCTTTCACAAAAAGAGCACAGGAGAGAGGAAGAAAGATGACAGATTATGTGCCACTTCCCGATACATTATTAATAGATGACATAGAATATATAAAGAGCGTAATAACTAAAACTTAGAGGAGGAGATGGAGTCACTAATCGCGATTCTGCTATAATTAGTACTATTACTACAATCACTATGGTGACATCTGATATACTAGCAGGCGGTGGCAATGGATCTTTATTGTAGGTGACGCAAGTCCATTCCTCAATTGGGCTCCATACTTTTCATCCTGCATATTAAAAGAGAAAATCAACAGAGTTAGCCATAAAAAATTAATGATGGGGAGATGCCGCTTGTTTGATTTACGTCGGAAGGAAGGAGAGATGTAGAGAGAAATATAAGCTCTGGTGGCTTAAAGCTCAGAGTTATGGGAGCCACGTGAAAAAGTACATCAGGAATAAGACTAATGAGCCGGGGAGGAGACGACAGATGACGAAAAAATCAGAAAGCTGCTATAATTTCCTAGGTCTCTAATTTACTTTCTTGGAGGGACTCCCATGATTGAAATTATGTAAAGGGGTCCTCACGAAAATATATGTGACGTACTCTCTGAAAACAACAGGTCTTGGTTTTATTTACAAAGCATAAAAACTTAAGTAGGTTAGGCTTATGAAAGCAATAAAAAGTAGTAGCAAATAAGCAAACTAAGTCGCGGTTATGTGTTCTGTGGCAAGTGGGGGATGGAAACCGCCTTATTGTGCCTAAGAAAAGGAGTCAGAGAATCTATGTAAGGTTTGAGGGGCCAGACTCGAGGGACAGGCGTTTGCCCTTTTTCGAGATTTAGATACCTTTAATTTCGGCATCTAATGGTTACAAAAGTCAAAGAGATATTCTAATTGCCGTACTAGCTAACACCAATGGAAAAAGCTTGCTTGCTATCGTTTTGTTTTTGAGAAAACAAAGTATAACTTTGTCTAGGTGAAGGTCTTTTCTTTGCTAGTTAGTACTATTTTTTCACTACTTTTTCTCCTCATCACTCGCGTTACCTCGGCTATTTCCGGCAGAGGTCCTGTAGTTGGGGAAGGGCACTTGGCCTGACTCGATGTGCTTCACATCCTGCACGAGGAGCTCATAGTGCCTTTTCACTTCTTCAGCAGTTTTCCCTCCAACCGCCTTGGCAACATTGTACCAACGGTCAGGGGTGTCCTTATCATACACAGCCAAAGCCCTTTCGAAGTCTTTGTTTTGCTTGGCTGTCCATGAACCAGAACCACGGGAGGACATTGAGCTTGATGCCATTCTTCTTAGGCTAACGTAAAATAACTGTTCAAAATTAGGCAAGAAAACTAGGAGTACCAGTAGAATAAAGAATCACTATTCAGAATGGTTTTTTTTTTTTTTGAAAAATGAGGAAATTGGAGAGCGTACAAGAAGCAAAGGATACTGAGGAGAGGATATAGGGTCAAACAAAGAAGACTGCTGTCAAGGGGATGGTATGAGCAAAGAGGTGGCAATGGCTGCTCTTTATAAGCGGAGGGGTGGGGGTGGGGGGTGGGGTGAGGTGGGGTATATGGCTAGTTGGCGTAGAAATCTTGCAAAAGCCCTGTAGAATTTTAATGATTTGTCTCCTTAGGAACCACAAAATGTAGTAGGACAAAGAGGAAGAAGGGAAATGTAAGAGAATCAGTATCTCCAAATAAAAATATATTAACAGAAATTAATTATAGTAGCATTTAATTAAGTCCTTTTCTTCGTTTATTATTCTGCACACCATATGAGGCAGAGAAAAAATTTCTTCATTCTGATTATAATCATATGAACTGGATGATATATATATATATATATATCTCAGAAAACCCACACAATTAACAAGTACTGCTTAAAAGAGTAGATCCCGGAAAGCTTTCCCTTGTTTTAGCTAATAGTAAAACTTGAGTTGATCGACTCACGTGGTTATGGACTATGAAGTTCCTGTAGTTCCTGGAGAACAAAGTAATTTCAGTTGATCATAGAGCCTTAGAAAATAAGCATTCCAATACGTGCTTGGGGTCAAGACAAAACAGAAATCCCAGGGAAAGTTTGTTTCTCCTTGTGTTATTAGGATTCTTTTTTTTGGAGATTTCAATTTGCCCTTTGCATGTTCTTATTCTACTCCTCCCTGCATGCGCTCAGGTGGGTCCATATGCTCGAACCATAGACCAAAAATCTTGTGTCCGTACTATAATTTCACGTGTTTCACCGCACTGCTAATGAGTATTATTCTTCGAAAAGAGTCCTACTGTTGGTTTTGTTTTGTGGTTCCCTACAGGTCATTCTTGAATTACTGCACTGTGTCCTGAACAACATTCCAAGCATTCTAGCTGGCTTGTCGATTTCATACGATCATAATCTTGTTGCTTTTCTTCTTCCTGGAAAGGTCAACATATCTTACCTACTATTTTTACAATTGGGGTTGTTCTTTGTTGAATGTTTGGTTTTCTGGTAAAACGGTGTGTAGACGTCTTGTTCTTTGACTGGGATCTGTTTACTCAACACACAAGAATGTTTAGAAACTTTGTAATGTTGCAAGATCCTCTGTATGGTAGAATTCATTGCTCCTGGACTCCGTTATCAGTGTTTCTTGTTGAATAGAAAATTGAAAACCCTCGTCGCCCGGCATATAACAGTTAGCTCTAGCAGTCTTTATTCATGCCAATCACAAAGGCATCAACATAAAAGAGGGAAAAAAGCATGTTGCTCATGATCAATGAGTTTGTTATAAGGCAATGTGTAAATAATGCAAGTCGAGCAAAGTAATCTTGTTATTATATGATCTATGGAAACCACTGTTTAAGCCCTGCAAATGAAGCAAAGAAAATGTGACAAACCGAATAATAGTACAACATGGTAAATTATTTGATGCTATCCCTTTCAAATATAGTCCCTAAAATGTGCACAGCACATCCAAAAGCTGGTATCAGATAAAAATAAACTGAATACTGCTATATATGAGAAAAAATCTCCATGGTTTATAGAGTTAGTCCACTTGTTCTTTGCTTTTAGTGCTTTGTAGTCTGGTAAATATTGTTATGATTTTTTCGTTCATGGCTGAATTTGGTTATCCCTTGTGGAAATGGAACTTTGATTTGAACTCTTGCTTCTTTGGGGTGAACAGATGAGTATGAGCTTGGCTGGTCCATATCGGTTCCACCCTGGTGCCTCCAATGATGAAGATCCATAATCAAACCTGAACTGACTTCAGGTTAGTCAGGCGCAACCCAATTGCAATTATTTGACAGAATCTTTTATTGGCCCTGTTAGAAGGAGCCCCCATGTGAGCTTTTTAAGTCTTCCCTATATCTCTTCTTTTCTATTTTCCTTTTTCACTTTTCTTGCTTATAAGGTTTTCCGATTAGGCGATTACCCCTAAAAATATCAACGAAGGATCTGGTTAAAGCAGATCATACAAAGATCAATCCCAGGACCTGTTTTAATTGACCATTTCTCTGACCCTTCGACATATACAAGTGCCTAATATGATTTAACTGAAGAAAGCGACATCTATTGAAGATACGTATAGGCTTCAGCAGAAAATCAAGATTGGAATCCCAATGATTGCTGCAAGTTATCCTCTCAATGTGACGAAAAGGTTTATTTTTCTCCATCTCCAACTCATCTCTTCTTTGGATAAATGCAGATTGCAGCTGAGGTCTGCATACGCAAAATCTGTGCATGTTCTCTTGTCAACTTGAGCGATATTTACACATTGTGGCATTTGTAATCAGATTCTCTCCTCACAAAAAGCAGGGCAGATAAGTATCACATAAATGGAAGATTAAGATTGTCACAGTAATTCCATTTCAAGCATATAAAGAACGTAATCTCTTCATTCTAGAAGTATCTGACAATCAGAAAATGACACAATTTCTCGGAAGAGACTAAATATCTGCTTGGAATAATAAGTCAAATCTACGAAGGCATCAGAATTCAGAGGACGGTGGTGTGATAACATGATTTAGGCTGCAAGTTGATTTAGAGTAGCCCCAACCTATATGGGCCTACGCTCACTAAAATCCAGCAAGTAGACCTCGGTAAAGTCTTATTCACATCGTTTAGAGTCCACAGAGCCGACTCCCAAATTTAAGATTTAGAATGACAGGAATGGGAAACTTTCTGCATTCGGGAAAGCGTGATGTATGATTCCTTCAAATCTTCGTGACGTAGGATGCTGCGATAGAATGAGGCTGCTATAGTTTCAGAGCCGGTAGACTATACTTGTGTTGGATTAAACAATGAGAAAACGTTGTGCAGGGGCAAAAATAATATCTAAAAATCTCAATTTTCTGAGAAAATAAAGCAGTGTTTATCAAGAATTTTTCAGTGTGAAACACATCATTCTCTGCTCGTTTCTTGCCATCCTGCTGATTTATTCCATTGAAAAGTGTTTCTTGAGCATATTAATTTTAACCCTTACTTGTTATAATAGGGGCATAATTTGTTAAAAAATGAAGCAGGTTTACCAACTACCAGCACTCACACAATCCATGGCCTCTAGTGTCAACTTGCAGGAGTCATATTCTTGGATACTGACCACATGCTAATGGGGCTCGCTGTGATGATTGGTTGAAAATTACCCATGCAACTTTCTAGGAATCGGTACGAAAAAAAGTGATGCTGTTGAGATACACCTCCTTGCCGATATTTGGAATCCTTATCATTCAGTCTATCCAATTGAAAGTAATATCTGTGGATTCCTTTCTCTCTCAGGACTTGTTCTTTTGACAAGTGGTCCTTCCTTGGAAATTGGAGGAGTTGGTTTTGCAATGATAAGGGTTTAAACTTCGTAAATCTATTGGTTTTTAGTAAGTTCTAAGGGAGGGGGGGGGGGGGTTGATGGTCTCTTAGATTTTTCCTTTTAAGCGCACTTTTTAAGTTAAAGACCACAGAACCAGGAATCTGCAACTTTATTCTGACGGAAAAGAGCCCACTACCTAGACATACCACGCCGGCCAGTAGATTTACATCAGCCGCAAAAGAATAAAGATGATTTTCTTTCCCCCGTGGAATCTTTGAACACAGAAATTTTGGAACGATGGAATGTAAAATTGGTTTGAATTAGTTAATTTCTTGGAATATGAAGAGTGAAAGTTCTTCCAGAAAAAGAAAAGCCATAGCCCTATAGCTATAGGGGTATAGGAGAGAATATGCAGAGGGAAAATGCCTATTTATCGTGTGAATATGATTAATGCAACCCTTCCTATTAAGGATCACAAGGGCCGTTGTCTGTGTTCCATGAAGGGTGAAGCAATAGAGAGTAACACTCAAAGTTGATAATACATCTGTGGCTTGTATAAGCTGGGAAAGATGTGATGTATTCGCAGGACACGAGCCCATGCAAAAAGATATATGGATAATTAATGACTCCATTGTCTTGTTTTACAACCAATCGCATGACGATGTCCATTCCCAAATGCACCAATGAATTTCTGTCAAGTTGGTCTTAAAAGATTTTGTGTGCGCTGAATTGGAGCTTCATTGCAGTTTGAGACAGGTAAAACTATTTCCCCCCACCCTTTCTTTTCTTTTCTTTTCTTTTCTTTTTCTTTTTCTTTTTTTCATAATTATTATGATTTTTCTTTTCCTTTTGGAATTTAAATAAAAATAAATTGTACATGCTGTTACGCCGTACGCTGATGGCCAATTCAATTGTTGGAATATTCAGTGAGACCAAACCAAGATATTGTGGGGCAGAGATTCGCAAGTTCTTATGCTGATCTTGTGCTGTCGTTCTCGCTAAAGTGCAGCGTAAAAGTCAATGTCGGTTTCGTGTCTGCTTGGTGATTTTGCAATCAACAATACCACGGAGAAGCTAATGCAATATTTCGTTCTTTGAACTTGACAATTTCTTTACGAACATTATCTTTTTTGTGTCCTGCTTCCTTGTTATTCCACAGGAAAATCATGCTTTTAGAGACCAAATCCAGCGTACAGATAACAAAAATATTCTCACCATCTCAAGGTGTACCCTGCGGTCAGCTTACTGATGTACCTTTGACAAGGGAGTGAAGCCAAACCAACTTCATTGTTAGAGTGTGATGTTGGCCCTGCAATGTGACAGAAAGTAGATTTATCACAACAAAAGAATTTGATTCTTGAGAGACTAATTCAATTTATAACAATCTTTGGGCTTTGGCCATTAATCAGTAGTAATATCAGTTTCTTCAAACAAAAGAGTAAGACCTGCTTGTTAAAGGCTACATTCCATAAAAACTGATGTAAGAAACTCTGATGTTACCTAAAGGTCACCAACGTTATACTGGTGTAGGTTCTGTATATGAAGTTGAAATGATGTCAAGGTTTGAGGCTTGATTCAGCATAAGAAAATCTCGTCTATGGGCTATGGCTTCCGACCAGAGTGCAATGCAATTGTTTTTAATTGGCTGAGAAAGTCAATAGCTCCCAGTTTTATACCATATGTCAGCTTGCTCCATTTCCTTTCGATAAAAATTTACAGCTGGTGTTTCGACAGCAGGTCCAGACTCGAAACCCAGAGCTTCTATGCAAATCTGTAACCAGAAGAGTAGAGGGAGACTCTGAGAACAGAGGAAATTCATTAATTTTTCACTATTCAACCCTCTCCAGGAGTGGACGTAGGAAGTCGGGAACTCAACCAAAGACGGGAAATGGCCACATAATAATAATAATAATCCATTTCTCTTGGCAACTCTTGATCCGTGACACAGTTTGGGCCTTACCATTATGCACTCCTGAGACTTGGGATGGGCTTGTAAAAGCTATACATGCTTACCAGGACTCCAATGGGTTAAGAGACTCAATTGGCCCCATCCATTCACAAGAGTAGAAACACCAAAAATGACCACAAAGATCAAGCATAGATGCATGTCATGGAAGGAATGTAGGGCATGGCCCATCATCAGCAGGAAAAACCATGCAAGACAAGATTCAAAGCTTTATTAATCCGATAATTCACTCTATCTTACTAAAGATATAAGCTTTGTTGTCAGATAGCCTTTTAGTTTCTCATTATATTATATTGAATATTATCTGCTGCTAAGACATTAAACCCTAAATCTAATAGATAATTGGATATGGAATTATCGTGATTATCATGTTTAGGAAGTTATCTAATACCAAATGCACAACGGTAACCGAATGGATAGCAAAATAAGCCATTCAAGAATTGGTGTCAACTCTCAAAGGTTGTTCTATCTTTTGATATTTTATGTTAATCAGTGTGGATCATGGAGTTGCTTGCTTGGCAGCGATTAAAATTTAATAATAAAAATAAATCAATAATCAGCTCGAATTTGAAAAGAAGATCTATACTTCATTCCATTTTTCAAGTTTAAAGATTTTACACCTAACAATACCGATAACATAAGCATAAGAACCATTCGGTCAAAAACGAGAGAACCCAACACCCAAACAGTAACAGAGAACCATAGAAGAACCGTAGCAACATCATCAAACCAAACACTAACTAAACAACCAATAAACCCAACCACAACACATACGGCCCAAGCCCACTCATACGCTAATTCTAAGACCTCCAGTTGCCCTCAGAGGCGCCGCCACCTCTAGGGTAGCGAGATCCACCATCACCATATCCACCCTCACGGCGTCCACCTCCGTATCCACCACCGCCATATCCTCCACTATTGCCATATCCACCCTCACGGCGACCACCTCCGTAACCTCCCTCACGGCGACCTCCATATCCACCGCCGCCACCACCGCGGCTGTAACCGCCGTTTCCACCATAACCGCCACCGCCACTACCGCTTCGGCGAGATTGAGCTTCATTGACGGTGATATTCCTTCCGTCCAGATTCTGACCGTTCATTCCTTCAATAGCATCCCTCATAGCTTTCTCGTCACGGAAAGTAACGAACCCGAAGCCTCTGGATCTTCCAGTCTCACGATCGTTAATGATCTGAATAAAACATAATTAAATTAACAACAAATATATAAAAAAGGTAAAAGAATATAGATATATTAGAATCGATCGATCTTCGGCCCAGGGGGATGAAGACAGAACGTACCGGCGAGAGATATAAAAGAGAGAATAGTAACAAGAGAGTATCAAGTAACAAGTAGTAACACAAAACAACAGATCAAGGATCACAGATCATAGACAGAGAGGCCCGGATCGGGTCGGATCGAGTCAGATCTGGAGTCCGATCTCTGCACAAACGGACCTTCGATTCGACGATCTCGCCGTACTGGCTGAAGGCTTGTTCGAGAGCCCTATCGTCGGTGGCCCAGGCGAGCCCTCCGACGAAGCACCGGAACTCAATATCTGCGGAGGCCATGTAGGAAACACTACAATCCCCTAGGGTAAAAGAGGGTAGCAGCACAAAAAGGGGATGATATTTTGGGAGGAGCTGAGAATGAAAAACGGCGAGAGGCTAAAGCATGCTTTTATAGAGAGGATGCGAGGTTCCAATTAGGTTAGTTGCAGCTGGGTACAGTAAATGCGCTTAACTATGATTAAAGTTCTGACAAATGCTTTGGCTTGTTTGGTTGCTAGCATTGGTCTATCCTTTGATTTAACTATTAGCATAGCGCGTTTTGAATATACTAATTAATTTCTTTTCTTAAAACCAATTATATTATGCAAAAAATATTAAACCTAATTTTTAAAATTTTTTATTTTTACTATTCCATGAATGTTGTAGGTGAAAAGAGTTTAATATAATCTTTATTATTTATAAATATTTAATTAAAAAAATTGGAATATTAGATGGAAATTATAGTTCAGGGCTGAACAGAATATTCGGAATAAAGTTTTTTCCGTGACCAGAAACCAACTAAACCAGGGTTAGTTAGCAACGCGGTGACCAGTTAAAGACTGAGATGGTGTCAGGTAGGGTCCACAGTCACGTGCTGTCGAGTAGTTGACGCCCATAAAAGTCTTGATATTTACTTGCCCCTACCAAAAATATCTCAAAACCTCTGTCGCTTTTCAAATTGTTTTTTTAAATTGTTTTCTTGAATAATACTTAATATCTCAAAAATTTCTACAAAAAAAATCTCACACGCTCTCCGTACTTGTCACCGAAGCAAATGGCCGGGTCGATTTGGGAATTGGGATGAAGACCAAAACTACCGAATATTGCTGTCGTATTGTTTTTCTCACACTCTGTTTTTTCTTTCTTTCATTAAATACATGCAATTATGGTGGGATTTTCCAAAGTTTGGGTTCTCAAATATGAATAGTAACACTCCGTTATACGACAAAAAAGAAAGTATTTATATATAAGATTTATATTTGATGCTTTGATAATGTATAATTTTTATACATTATCATATCACAAAAATGTACCACTTCATTAATAAAAGTAAACAAAAAATTTAAAATTTAAAATTAAATATTAAAAATTTATAACAATTAATTAAATAAAAAATAAAATATTTTTATTTTTTAATCTCTCTCAACCGTTCTTTTTTTTATTCTCTTCTTTTCTATTTCTCTCTAATTCCATCATCTTCTTTTTTTCTTCTCCTTCCATAAAAATTAAGTTTTACAAAATTCTGTAACTTTAAGAGTAATTTTTAAATTCTTTTCTTATTTTTTTTAAATTGAGAAAATAAGATTCAAATAAATAAATAAATCTTATTAGTATAATTTTATTTAGTCAACAATTTTGCTTATAAATAATACATTAAGTCCAAATTTGTTCTTTTTCCACATACATTAGGTTTTTTTCCCCTTATAATGCACTCATAAAACTTCAAATCTCTATCAAAACCAAAATTCTTTTAAGGCGTTACTTTTCCATTTTACTAAAACCCAAAATGCTAGTAAATTTAAACCTGAGATGCTAAACTAAATTATATTTGTTTTTGGTATTTAAACCAAAGTTATTGTTCATATGATATGTTATATAAACATTTTAATTTTTAACTAAACCCAAGTTTTCAATATTTTAAATGAAAGTTAGTCATATTTGATGAGATATTACTAACCAGTTTACAAGAGTTTCAAAATTAATTATATGAATTTCCCTTTGTAACACCTCGAGAAAGAAAGGTGTGATATGGCTTATAGGAAAAGAATAATTTTTTGTGTTAATTAAAAGCAAAATTGTTAACTTAATAAAATTTTGCTTAAAAAATTTATATATTTAAATGTTGTTTTTTCATTTTTTAAGATATGTTTTCTCAATCTCTTTAACAAATAAAAAAAAAATAAGAAAAGAATCTAATAATTGCTATTAAAGTTTTAAAATTTTGCAAAACTTAATTTTAATGGAAGAAGTGGAGAAGAAAATGATGGACTTGGAAAGATAATGGAAGAAGAGGGAAAGAAGATGGAGCGAGATCAAAGCTGAGAACAAGCACAATAATATCTAAAAGAGATAGAAAAGTGAAAATATTTTTTTAATTAGTTATTATAAACTTTTTAATATTTAGATGACGTTTGATATTTTCAATGCAATATGATTACAAATAATATGATTGCAAATAATGTTATTGTAAATAATGTTATTGCAAATAAAATAACATTACAGTGTTTGATATACAAGTAAAATAATGATTAAAATGTAGTGAAGATAACATTACAACGTTTGATTTACAAATACTTTACTAATAATGTAATGTTAATTTTCAAAATTACCCTTATTTATTAAAATGTAAGTTTAATATACATGTATTTTTTATTGTTAATTTTTATATAATATCATCTCTTAAATTTAAATTTTAATGTCATATTTTATTTTCATTTCTTATGATAATCTTATAAAATTTATTTTTATTTCTTTAATATATTTTTTATATTATATATTTTATTTTAATTTCTTTTACCTATATTATATAAATTTTAATTTCTTATATTTTATTTTATTTTATTTTTTGATTCTTATATTATATATTTTGTTTTAATATTTTTATTTTAATTATAATATTACAAAATGTTTTTAACAAAGTAACAAAGTTGAAGGATAAAAATGTCTTTAAGAATATTGTAAAGTATAATGTAATATGATTTTATTGGTTTTGGATTACAATCACATTACATTCATTGACTGTAATGTGATTGAATTGTAACTTTATATTGCAGTGGTTTGTTACAAAATAAATATTATAATGTAATTTAATTAGGCACATTGTAGAGAATGTACTTCCACTTCTCTTATATCAAACGTTACTTAAATTTTAGTATTTAAATATTTTTTACCTCATTAATGAGGTGCCATATTTTGGTGAACTAATAGTGTATCAATGCATCAAATATTAACCCTTTATATATATATATATATATATATATAAGATATCAAAATTTAATGACTTGATAGTATATAGAAACTATACACTGTCAATATATCTAACATTAATCCTTAATATATATGCTTTTTTATTTAGAAATTTATCAATAGGCTGTCAAATGAAGGCCCTTGGGGCTTTCTTTCATCCATAATAATATAGTAATAGATAGACTCCAACCAAGCCCAACTGCTCTTGTCTTTGGATTGGGTCTAGTTTGGAAAAAGCCTTTTCCATGTCAAAATAGCTTAAAAGCCTCGTCATGCTATTTATCCTGGGTCAGGCTCATGGGCCGATCACTTTTTTTTATCAAATGGGGCCTAGTGGCATGCAGCTGGGCTAGGATCCCTTCAGGTAGGTTTTGGATAATAAAATATTTTCAACTTTGACTTCATGCCTATTTGGTCTCTTTTTTTTTTATTTACATTTTAAAAGCAAAAGCGACAATAAAATGGATTTTGATTTTTTAAAAAAAAAGAATTGCAAGAAAAACTTCAAAGAGGAGTTTCATTTTATTTTCTTTTAAAAATATGTTAGTTGTTTAATAAAATTTTTATTTTTATTTCAAAAATATCTTCATTTATTAAAATAATCTCAACGTTACTCCCTAAAAAAAAATCTCTTTCTCAATCGATCTTTCTCTCTGCTCACTCTCTTTACAAATTACCTTTTTCTAACATAAATTACGATCTCTCTCTTCTATCTTTTTTTACAAAGATTACTAAAAAAAAACCGAACACAATTATAGTTTTGAATAATCAATTAAAGTGAGAAAAAATGATGGAAAATAAAAATAGTTGATTTTAAGTTATTTATGAATTAGGTGTTACTTATAAATTATTTGTAAAATTTTTTAATGATTAATTATAAAATATAAGCTTTATGTTATATAAAAATACTTTTTATATTTTCAAAATTTTATTTTAAATAAATAAAAAATAAAATTAATATTTTTTTAACAAAAGAATTTGTGATTAATAGAAAGTTATTTATTAAACACATTTTATGGTAATTTTAACTAAAATTAAAGTTTATATAAGTTGATTGGTAAACATCTTATCTATAAAAAAAACTTATAAAAATAAAATTACTAAACGATTTTAACTTAATTTTAAAAATTATTATTTTTTATAAGAACTTCAAAATAATTTTTGAATTTAAAAAAACCCAAACCAAACAAGTTTTGAATGCATCGCCCAACAAAAAGAAATTGTATATTACTGTATTTTGATTTTTGACTAATTATGATATTAAACAAATATTTTGACTGGTCAATCTCAGTCGGTTGACAAAAACCAAAATTGCAACGTTTCTTGTAGCCTTGATCATGAAATCCGACTAAAAAAAAACTTTATTATGTAATTTAGATGGCTTTGCAAGGAATCCCATGGCAATATTTTTCTGTATCATCTGATAATTAAAAATATAAAAACTTTTGACTTATGAAATTTATATTCATTGTTTTTTTTTTTCCATAGTCATATTGATTATGTTCTATATATTATGCACGCGTTATGTATAGGAACTGTTCTTCAATTTCATTATATACTTTTATTATCGATATTTTCTGAAATGAAAAAAAAAATCCTTTTTTTTTATAAGATTATAGTTAATCAACATCAAGTATGCATTTCTGATCTAAAACCCAATTATCTTTCGCTATCATTCATATTCTTTTTTGTATGCACATTTTAAAAACTATAAAACTTGTTAAGCATTTCATTGACTGGATAAAAAAAAGGGTATACTTCATATTACAAACTCTTTTTTTATTTGGTTGAGATTAAGATCTGTGTTGGAAAGTCTACAGTGATTTATTTAGTTTTAATCCCTCAAAATCAATATTCAATCAATCTAGAATCTCATTATTTCTGTTTTGTTTTCCTTGACTGCTTCTATGATCTCATCAATCAATTTGAGGATTAATTAATGCAAATCTTCAATCTAATCTTCTGAATGCCATGTGCATTAAGCATTCTATGTTGAAATCGTAATGCTTTTTGTTCTTAATCTTTTGTCAATATATGAAGCTGTGAAAGGGACTAAACAACCAAGAAAACGACCCAAACCGGGGTGGTTCTATCCCATCCAGTTCCGAACTTGAAAATCAACATGATGATGACGAAGTTCACCAAACCAATTGTTGGGAACCAATTACCATCGTTATTTGGTCATCACTACTTGATAGATTTCTATCTCCCCACCTGTATACTTTGCACTACAAATTTTGTTTGTTCGAAGGTAGCGTAGCCCTTTATAATTCAATGCCACTTTGATTATTCTAAACACTTTTTTCTCTTTCTTTGCTTTGCTTATGCTTGTGGGATGGGGGGGAGATTATTGTTGTTGCTTCAAGTGAAGAGAAAGGTTAGCCTTCCTTCTAGCTGACAAGATATACCCAATTAATCATCCTATTGGTATGATTGTTTCCAACTTGCGATGGGTATGGCGAAATTGTACTCGAAGAGTGTGGTGTGGGCTAGAGTAAGTAAAAAGATTGTACACTTGTACCATAAAAATGACAAGTTCTCTTATTTTGCTAATCACTTTCACTTCTTTGTTCCTTTGCTTTGTATCCCGCTATTCATGTTTAGAGCATTGAATAGCACTCTACACTAATGCGCTTACTAGTTTACTTATCAGCGTCACAGGTTCGAGCTACAGCTGGCAAATAAAATGATTTCGATAGCTTTCCTGTCCAATAAGGTTGCATTTTCATGGGGTCATTAATTTTATGGGCCAGCACCCCGTAAGAAAATTATCCTTTAGTATCTGAATTAAACATACCTGCTTTGCATTTATTGTTCTCTCAGTTTGAATCTTTTTCCCATTCCCCCTCTCCCTGTTGTGGTAAACTGTGATCTTAATAACTAATGGGCTATCATTCCTTCCTTCTACAAAAGGAAAAAGAAGTGTTAATGTGCATGTTTAAGTGTTGATGTTAGACTTATATTCGACTAGTGCAAGGTGGTGAGAATCTTTGATTGAATTTGTGAAGCATAAGTTCATCTTCTGTATGCCTTCAATATTCAGGAAAGAAAACCAGTTACAGAGAACAGACTAACAGTGAGAAAAGGAACACGAAGAATTTACTAGCCCTCAGGGACATGAACCCAAAAATAGGGAAAAGATAAATTATACAATACAAACCTGGAAAGTCTATCATGCTTTAGGTGTGCTGTATGCATGTACATTGCGTGCCAAGCACTGATAATTGTTAAATAGAATCAGTCCAGCACTGAATTTCTTATTGTTTAATTTATAAGTAATAATATAAAACTTTGGTACTTGCAACAACTGTACTTACTGACTCCCTGAGACATGTATATGCACTGGACAGCGGCAGAGACACTCAAAGGTCTAAGCCACCAGCACTGACTCAAATCAGTTTATTTCTTTTCTTTTTCGCTTTTGGGAAGCTAGTTCAAATATTAATTTCAGCATATGCATTAGTGGGGTTAGAGTATTTCCAATTGAAAAATGATTAAGAATCAGACTGTACAGTCTGGATTCCTGAACTTAAGACGAATAGTTGAGTTTTTAATTCTATACTGAACATATATCATAATCATCAAAATGCTCGAGTCCACGCCTGGAAGTGACATTAACCTGTAAATGGTATTGTTTTAAGATTATGTTGAAGTTTAGAGAGTATATATTCAAAGGTGCGAATCATGTAATGATCAGCAGCCACTTGGGGTCCATGGGAATAGGATTATGAAGGCTGCTGTTCATGTCTCACTTTCGTTTTTGTGTTCTATTTTGTCCTTAATATATACAATTAACGTTTGAAACCTGATTAATCTTTCCCAATTCCAATGCTTCGTGCTGGATCAACCTCTCGGTATTGTAATGCATATTCCTAACAGAAACATAGTTCCTGGGAAACCGAAGTGAAAGGCACAGGGACAAGACAACAGTACAGTTCCCTTTTCCCTTCTGTGATCTGAAAGAAAGATTTATTTAACTTGGATGATACAATAAGACAACTTCTTAGCCTTGAATTCCCTTGCGAGGAACGGGCAAATCTTGAGAAGGAGAAAAAAGAGGAAAGAAAAAAGCAAAGGACAGGAAAGGGATGGAACAACAGCTAGTTAGATTTGTTCTCTTTTTTGACATGATTAGATTTACGGGAAGCAATTCTTTTGGCCAACGGGTGAGTAATTGAAAAGGTATGTAATGTAACTATATATATAGATTTCACTACCAAATAAAGAAGAGAAAAACCTTGGGACGACATATTGATTTCTTCCAGTATGAAAAATAAAAAAAAAATCTTTGAAAAATGGAAGGTTTTGTGGATGACAAAACGGCTCCCCACCGATATTTTGAGCTATCCAATAAGGAAAGACAAATCAAGTTGTACACCTACAAGGCGAACAACCCAAAGTGGTGGTTCATCGTTGACCACACTTTAATTTGTCTTTCTAATTTGTTAAATATTGACTAAAGCTAGAGCAACGTAGAAGCGTCTTTATGTTGGACAAGTAAAGGAAGAAGGAATCAGTCAACGTCGACCATGGCCTTGGAATCGTGTCATGTCATGTCACGTCAAATTCTAATGATTACTCCTAGTTAATTTCATAGAAAACTTTAAGCCAATTCACTTTTCTTTCTTTCTTTCATAGAAGCAAGCAAAATGATTATTTATCGCTAATTAAAACATTTTACTCATCCCCACCAAAAAATGATATAATCTTACCAACAATTGAATACCGTTAGGTCGACTTTTAATATATGATGATCATGATGGTTTAAGTATTACTTCAACGTGCAAAATTCAGACATTTTGAGTTTTGATCATTGAAAAATGAACCTTTTTCTTTCCAATTTTGCGTCGTGAGAGGCAGACGGTACGTGCATTTTGGAACAGTAATTTCCACTTATTTTGTTTGCCTTCATTCATACTTTTTGATGTTGTTGGCCTGTCAGAAATGGGAACATGATACCAACTTGCCTAGGATTTTGATTTTTGAACATTACCAGTGTTGGACTCTCCGTCCTCTTTAGACTTTTATCTAAATTTATGCAAAGTCCGTACTTGCAAGCATTTTAAAATTTCTCTTCTTGTTATTTTTTTATTTCTGAGGTATTGAATGTGAGAATCTCTCTCGCCCACTTGTCTTTCTCTAAAGTTGCATGGCGTGAATCGTGTTTAAATTGAATTTACTTTAATATTATTTTATCATAAAATTATTATTTTTTTTTAAAAAAAAAATTAATTCAATAAGACATATTGTGTTTGAGAATCTTCATCTTGTTTTTTCCACAGCTCTCGCAATGAGATTTTCGTTCTTTTTCTGTCTTCTACTATTACTTTTTGGGTGTCTGTGAGTATCCTATGAATCACCATCAAGCGAAGGGTCGGTCATATCCAATATTTGCATGCTCAATTTGTCAAAAGTTTTACCAAATCAATAATAATGTTCCTATTGTTTTATATGAAAAAACGTTGTTAACTTTTTTCTTAAATCATTATCGATACATTTCAAACGAGTTTCGAGAAACTCACTACTATTAGTTTACGTTTCGATTTTAAGTGTCAACAAATCAACAAATAATTTTGAATTTTCAATATTTTATGTACCATTAATAAGTGATGGATCGTTGAAGGGTTCCAGGTTTATATGGTTAAGACTTAAGAGTTAGTAAAACACAATATATAATACAATTTAAGGTACTTGATTTTCAAATATTGTTTGAAAAGCATGAGATTTGATCTCTTTTATTTATTAGAGAAGGAAAAAGATAAAAAGTAGTCGTTAGATTATATATGTTTTTTGCAGTCGATGCGTCGCTGGCAAAGCCTGAGACCTAACAAGGCATCCTAGCTGCTTTAATTTTTTGTCGATATATTGACCATAATTCATTCAATAGATTTGCCCCACAATAATAATGTAATATACAGCTGCTTGGATTTTAAGAGGCTTTTGACCCTTACCCTGCTGCCAAACTGAAGCATTCAAGGTGAAACTTTGTGGGAAGGATCTTTTCAAAAGGTAGTATAAATAGAGAAAAAAAAAACCTGAATTACTTTTCAAATTTAAATTTATTTATAAGTACATGTATCAATTTATGAATATATTTTTATTGGTTTTTAATAATAAAAGAAAATCTTTTCTCGAAACTTTAAACTAGTGGTGTTCCTGAACAGAACAAGATTTTGGTAGGATTATTTTAATGAAAGGTTTGCGGCTTCCAGGAAACGAGAACTAAATGCATTTCCATGGGAAGAATGGCTGGTAGAAAACTTGACGCATAACATTCACAGGGTTTAAATGACTGAAGGTGATTTTTGAGAATGATGGTCGGAGACTTGGAATTCAATTTTTGTTGTAAGTTTGTTGGCCTACTTTGTTATGTCTCTCTCTTAGACCCTCGTCACAGAGAAGGGAAGCATTTCAGTCCATATCTGGAAAAAATGAAAAACCATGGAAATACGTGTCCAAAAGCATGGTCTTCAGGATCTAGAAACTGAAATTGCAAGCAATGGGAAAATGCCTTGAGAGTAACTTCTCCTAATGTTAATTTTCCCCTGGTGATTGATCATAACCTGTTATAGTTTAGTCAAAGGCGTGTGTTCTGTATGCTCTTGTGTCCTTTTCATTTGTGTGTTAATTATTGAATGGAAAAAGTGGTATTATACTACGACTAGTTTTCATTTGTGTGAATGAGATTTTGGGCTTTGATGGAAAGAGGAAAGTAACCTCAAATCTTTTCAGAGGAAGCCAATCTCCATCTAGGTAGATGGCTATCAGTATTAATGCATTGCGTGCAAAGCATGCTGCTATAGCCCAACAATGGTGCCACTCTTGCCCTAGCTACTAGGAAACAAAATTTCATACTAACAAGTTGCTATATATAAATATATATATAAAAAAAGCATTACCCTGAGTTTCCCATTTTCTTTTTTTTTTTAAATAAAGATTAGGTTCCATTGAAGAACTGGGTATGGAGGTGTAAAGTGCATTGATCATAACTGAGTTTCAGAAGATGACAGTTTGTGAACTCAGTTGTATATTAATGGCCTTAAAATCTTGGTAACAAAAATTTTCCTTTTGACCCATTGTTCAATTAAAGATGTGTTCAACTACAGAAGATACATGACAGTGTTGATTTTTAAAAGCAAGCTCATACTCTAGCCACACTAGTAAAGAGTTTGTGGTCCTTTTATGCTCTTTGGGCCTGAACATGTGAGAGAGCAAAAAGAAATTAATTATAGAGAGAAAGAGAAGAGTGAGGAATAGAGACAGGGCATATATGTAGGTAAAATTGATCTTATTTTCTTAAATTAATATACGTGGAAGGAAAACAAAAATAAGGTAAGGAGAAAAAAGGATGTCTATTGGAACAAAAAATTGGTAAGTACAGCTCAAACTATAATTATATGATATAATCTTACTATAAGAGAGATATTTAATTCTTGATTGAAATTGATTAAGAATCACATTTGCAAACTATATTTTGTCATATGGTAAAGGTGTAATTGAGAAATTAATTATAGAATTCACTTGTTATTATTTTAAATTGTACATACATAATTCAACAACTTTTGTATAAAAATGACAAATTGAGTGATCTCAATAAGATTCAGATCGGTCAACGGCCTCCCTCCCTCATTTTCACCTTTCTTTAAATATAGTAGATTGAGTGATCCCAAGAAAACTATTGCACTTCAATCACTTATCTTCAATATAAAATATTCAAATTGAGATCTAACATTGGATAATCAAACATTGTTTGAAATTTAGAGATATAATCAAAGAACAACAGACAGGGTTTGAATATGCATAAGCCCATCATTATGCCATTATCATCAAATTTGATTCAAAGAGAGTGGGGATTTGGGATATGCTTTTAGTTTTATTATAAATAAAACTCCTCAACAACCCAAACAAAAAGGTTGCAAGTTGAACAGAGAAAATACACCTGTAAATGGCCAAGGGTTGGACTGAAGGGAAAGCAAGTACATCAGAATTACCTACTCCCGTCAATTAACCCAATGGAGTCCCACATGATCAGAACAGGGACTTAAAAAAAAAGCAAAGTAATATCTGTTGCTTAAAAGCACAGATCTTTCCAGCCCCCTAAAGAACTGTAGGTTTGAGTCTCTCTCTTTTTTGCTGGTAAGTAGTAACTGGTGCTGTAACTTTCTTTAAGCCGTTGAGTGACATAAATTCACCACAAAATCCAATTTCTTTTTTCCTACCCCAACCCAACAAGAACAAACAAAAGAAGAAAAAACCAAGACAAAACGGGAAACATGAGAAAGTTTGAAGACTATTACAGAACATGAAGATATTAACTTAAAGAGATAGAAAGTAATAGAATTAGTGCAGTATTTTTCTTTTTGGAAGCTTAGCTGGCTTGGGCGGGATTACCGGAGGTCAAACTAAAAACTGAACCATCGCCGGACGTGGCTCTTTTATCAGACCAAAATTACGGAGCCACTGGTTCAGACTTCACCCCAATGGTTCAAGCCTGTTATTAAGCCTTTTTTTATTTCTTAGTTTTTTCCTTTTCCTTTTTTGTCTCTCTGAAAGTTCAACTCTTTTCATTTTTTTTTTCATAAGTTGATTTGTCAGAGCTTAAAAATTGAGCCTTTTGTTTATTTGTGTCTCTTCAGAACAAGAGAAGGAAAGGGAAAGAGTGTACAAGTCCACCATTTAAGTTTTTGACCAGCCACTCTCCTCCTTTTCTCTCTCCCTTTCTAGAATTATTATTGTTTAATTAATTAACATTAGTTTTACTATTACTTTTTCAAATTTTATTTTTTTCTCTCTTCTTCTCTTTTTGTCAACTGAAGAAACTGAAGGATTTGGAGAGAGAGAGAGAGAAGCAAAGAAGAAGAGAAGTTGATACAGATTGGTTACCAACAGGTTTGAAGAAATAAAAAATAGAGCGTTGGTCTATCAAGGTAAGAGCTTTTTTGGGTTTTTCCTTTTGGTGTTGAGGCTTCAAAAGAGAAAGAAAGTTTCCATTTTTTTTTCTGAAGGGGGTGTCTTTTATTTTTGTCAAATTTCCATTACATGTAAAGATACATGTATTCTGCTTGGACAGAAAGAAAGAAAAAAAGAAATATGAGAATATTTAGATGATTGGGGTCAGTGTCCATGAGCCATGGTGGATCAGCGTAGCATAGGAGTAGCTTTCTTGTATCTCTTGTTGTTGCTGTTATTTGAGTCTACATTTGAGCAACAAGTCCAGCAGCAGCAGCAACTGAGTTCAGGCATTGAGTTAACAGCTTTATTTGAACTCAGATCCTCTTTGGGGCTTAGAAGCAAAGATTGGCCTAGAAAAGTTGACCCCTGTTCAAGTTGGAATGGTATAAGATGTGAAAATGGCAGTGTTATTTGGATTAACATTTCTGGGTTTAGAAGAACAAGGCTTGGTAAACAAGACCCACAGTTCGCTGTTGATTCTCTTGCAAATTTTACGCGTTTGGTTTCCTTTAATGCCTCTAGATTCTTGCTTCCTGGTTCTATCCCTGATTGGTTCGGCCAAAGGCTGTTGACACTGCAAGTCTTGGATCTCAGGTCTTGTTCTGTAACAGGTGTTATACCTTCGAGTCTTGGCAATTTGACTAATTTAACTAGTCTATATTTGTCAGATAATAGGCTCACTGGGCAAATTTCTTCCACTCTGGGTCAATTGTTAAGCCTTTCAGTTCTTCATCTTTCGAAGAATTTGCTTACTGGATCTATCCCGTCATCATTCGGTTCGCTAATGAATCTGACAAGTCTTGACATTTCTTCGAATAACTTAACGGGGTTAATTCCTCCAGCCATTGGGGCCCTTTCGAAGCTACAAAGTTTGAATCTTTCGAATAATAGTTTAACGTCTGCAATACCTGCACAGCTTGGGGACCTTGATAGCTTAATTGACCTTGATCTCAGCAGCAATGATTTGTCAGGTTTGGTGCCACAAGATCTTGGAGGGCTAAGGAATTTGCAGAGAATTGACTTTGGGAAGAATGGTCTCAGTGGGTCTCTGCCGGTCAATTTTTTCCCTTCTCCAAGTCAGTTGCAGGTTATAGTTCTGAGAAATAATAGTTTCGTTGGTGACCTTCCTGAAGTATTATGGTCAATACCTAGGTTGAAGCTGCTCGATATCTCTCGCAATAATTTCACTGGGACGCTGCCTAATTCTGCTTTGAATGATAATGCTACTGCTGCAGAACTTGACATTTCCCAAAACAAGTTTTATGGAGGTCTCACAACTGTACTCAGAAGGTTTAGTTCAACTGATTTGTCTGGAAACTATTTTGAAGGTAGGGTTCCAGACTACATGCATGACAATGCATCTCTTAGTAGTAACTGCCTCCAAATTGTACCAAACCAAAGGACTCTGGCGGAGTGTGTATCATTTTATGCTGAGAGGGGCCTGAGTTTTGATAATTTTGGGCGCCCAAATTCCACAGAACGTCCTGTACCTGAAAGTGGGAAGAGCAACAGAAGGATAATTATATTGGCTGCAGTTTTGGGAGGAGCTGGGCTTATTGTGCTATTAATATTGTTGCTATTGCTGGTCCTATGTTTCCGTAGACGGAGTTCAACAAATCATAGAGGGATTGGTGTGGAACCAGTTCCTGCTGGAGAAACACCTTCACCAGGAGTAGCAATTAACTTGTCAAGTCTAGGTGATTTATTTACATATCAGCAACTTCTTCAAGCCACTGGTGATTTTAGTGATGCAAACCTCATTAAGCATGGTCATTCTGGTGATCTCTTTAGGGGTATCTTAGAAGGTGGTTCTCCTGTTGTCATCAAAAGGATTGATTTGCAGTCAATAAAGAAGGAAGCATACCTTTTGGAATTGGATTTCTTCAGTAAAGTTTCACATACACGAGTAGTTCCCCTATTGGGACACTGCTTAGAGAAAGAGAATGAAAAATTCTTGGTTTATAAATATATGCCAAATGGAGACTTGTCAAGTTCCTTGTACAGGAAAAATAGTTTGGAAGATGATAGTTTACAGTCATTAGATTGGATAACAAGATTGAAAATTGCTATAGGAGCAGCAGAAGGCCTATCTTATTTGCATCATGAATGCATGCCACCCTTTGTCCATAGGTATTTTTGCAGCTTTCTTCCTCTTATGCTTAAATTTCTTTCAGTTTGCATAATTCTTTTTTCTCATGCATGTGATAAACTGGAATGTAGAGAAACTCACAGGAAAAACTTCAGAGTTCAGCAATAAGGAAGAAACCCTAGTTAATTGGCAAATTTTCATATGATGAGGATTTTGTTACAATAATCAGTTTTCTTTTTCCCTTTTCTTTTGGAAGCCAACACTAACGTATGTTCCTTTTGTTTGTATGCTACTGTGTTGATAATCTGCTTGCATTAACTATTGGTTAATTACTTTATTCTATAAAGCCAATGCTTTGGCAGCCTCAAGTGTATCTTCATTTCATTGGCTGGGCAATCAATAATTTATTGACTAGTTTTCATGAGGACTAAAAACCTTGTACAAGCACTGACATGCTCTCTTTTGTTGTGAAGAGATGTTCAAGCTAGCAGTATACTTCTTGATGATAAATTTGAAGTGCGACTAGGGAGCCTGAGTGAGGTCTGCGCTCAAGAAGGCGATGGTCATCAAAATCGAATTACAAGGTTACTGCGGTTCCCACAGTGAGTATTCTGTAGCATTGTCTCTGTTTGGATGCATTCAGATTGTGACTATATATAGATGAACATTTAAGCTTGCTTAAGATGTTAGTTGAGCATGTTCTTGCATATGGCTTTTGTTTTATCACTTAGTAAGTGGCCCAATACATTTGATTTAGTAATGTTTTGTTGGTATCCCAGGGGATGGTGGTTCAACATGCTTATATTTTGCAGTAATTAAGTTTCCAGCTGCCCTTTTTATTTCAAATTTGTATTGATTGTTTCCATAAGTTTCCTTAAGTTAATTTTGGATAACAATAGATTTTTGCATTGTCTCTTTCATTTACTCACTTCCTATTCACTTCCTTTTGCTGTCATGAGTTTAAGATATATGAAAAGTCCTTACCTTTGGCTTTGTAACAAAATCAATCTTCTTTTTAGCATCAAGCTGAGGATTTAATGTCTATAGTTTTTAGATGGAAAATCTAATTGAAGAGTGCGGTACTTCTATATTGTTCTATGCTCTAGTTACGAATAACATACTGGTAGAACATTGTACCATGCACCTTTGGAAAATCAGCTCACTCTTAGTTCTTAACTTCTTATTAATTTGCTTATTCTAGTCCTGGGCATATTCTTCCAGGACATGAACATGTTTCCTTGACTTGAAGGGATGTGCTCCAGATCAGGTTTTAATGTGTGATGCAGTAGAGAACTGGCAATTACCTGTTAAATAAAATGTTATATTTTGCTATGGGGTCTGCAGTACTGGCATAGCTTTTAGATGTTTAAAATCCTGGAGCAATATCAGGCATGGTTCTTATGTGTTCGCATTCATGTTAATCACCAAATAGCATATCATATTTCTGCCTTTCTATATTCTTTTTTATAATTTTATTGCTGTTTTACTTGTAAAGGTTGTCATATAGTTCATTCTTGTTGTGTGCAGGTCATCTGAACAAGGTTCTTCAGGTATGTGTACATTTTATTTGTAAATATTTCAAACTTATTTTAGATCTCAATCATTATCTCCTGGCTGATCCCTTGTTGATTTGGTAGCATAGTTTGCACTTTAGGTCCAACATGTTTGTTGCATCTCTTACATGGTTGCAATGTCTTCTGCCATTTGACTAGTTAGCAACCATTTGTGTTCAAGCTTCACATTGTGATAGCATTGAACCCGAAAAATCAACTTTTCTTTCCTTTTGTTCCCCTTTAGGAGAGTGGCAGCTTATTGCCGATATACATACTTATTTAGACTTACCAAATGAATAAATAATTACTCATCCTAGGACAGAAAAAATGTTGCCAGAGAAGTCTTCTTAAATTTCCTGACCTTACATCATCAGAGGGATTTGCAAACAAGAGGAATGCTATAGAGCATAGAATTGCCATTAAATTGTGGTCAAATTCGAAAGTTGTTTCTGAGATTTCATTTTTATTTGTAAAATGGTCAGGTTCATCTACAGCATTGTGTGCCTATGATGTTTACTGCTTTGGGAAGGTATTACTTGGGCTGGTAACAGGTAAGCTGGACATTAGTGCATCCAGTGATACCCAGATGAAGGAATGGTTAGAACGGACACTACCATATATCAGTATATATGATAAGGAACTTGTGACAAAAATTTTGGATCCATCTCTTCTTGTGGATGAGGATCTGTTAGAGGAAGTCTGGGCCATGGCCATTGTTGCCAGGTCTTGTCTCAATCCAAAACCTTCTAGGCGGCCCCTAATGAGATATATTCTCAAAGCTTTGGAAAATCCTTTGAGGGTGGTAAGGGAGGATAATTCAAGCTCAGCAAGGCTTAGAACAACCTCCTCAAGAGGATCTTGGAATGCTGCTCTTTTTGGTAGCTGGCGTCAAAGCTCTTCTGATGTAGCAGTTATTCCAGCAGCCTCCACTACCAAAGCAGAAGGGGGAAGCAGTTTCAAACAGTCAGGAACGACAGGTTCACAGGGCAGTGCTCAGAATGGCGGGGGTGACCATTCATCCTCACGTAGACGGCATTCTAAAGAGATATTCCCAGAACCATCTGAAGCACAAGATATCGAAAGACAGGATCGGGACTAGCAGAGAGGTTAATTTGTTCTCAATTCTTTCTTAATAAGACAGCAGGCTTCCCATTTGAGTGCCTGCTGGTTGGCAACCTGATGAAGCTCTTCTTAGATTTGGAGTAAATGGGGTTTCAAGCTTGATATTTGCGTTGAATTGGCTGGCCTTTAGATGCACATATCTTCTTTAGAAGGTCATTGACAACTAAGTTTTGTGAAGTCAGTCTCATGAACAGTGGTTCTAGTTCGTGGTTGGATCAGGATGGACAAAGGTTGGGAAGAGAAAGGGGTGCCATTGACCATCATGGTTCATATTTGTTTGACAGCTTGTTTTCGGTTTAACGCAAGCTACAATTTTATTGTAATTGATCTTTGTTTGTGGTCCTTTTGTGCAATGTAAATTGTAATTGTCGAGGATTCCTTCATTCAGATGAGATTTTCAGCTGTTCAGAAAGACAGACATGAAAATCAATAGAGAAAAGAAATTATACTGAATTTTTTTTTGATGTTGCTGTTATTACGGATATATATTAACTGGAAAAGAGTGACACTGTTTGCTACAGGCAGCCTATTGTTACTAACTGAAGGCCATGACTGGCCAAAAAATAAAGAAGGTTCCATTATTTCCTGGAGTTTGTATTTGGTTTCTAGTGTCTGGTCTCTTTCACAGAATATAGTATTTGTTCTCTTCCTTTTGCATTTGGTCATATCAAAATCAGATGGGTGAAAAAAGTACAGTATGAATCAATTGTTGAATACGTATCAAAAGAACAAAAGAGAAGAAACAAAATGGATAGCAACAAACAAATATGCCATGGAAAGATCCACCCACAACATTGACAAGCCAGGACAAAATGATAATAATGCTGATTCCCCATCACCATATGCCTTCTAAAAGGATTAATGTTGACATTTAGAAAAATGGAATATCAATAGGTTCCACCGAGATTTGAACTCGGGCTATTGGATTCAGAGTCCAATGTCCTGACCACTAGACCATGGAACCTTTTGGATCGGAGGGTTCTATATTTTTTTTTACAAATTTTGCTACAGCTGGAAATATCTGCCACTTTTTATCCATATCCAATTCCCACCATAACCAAAGAAGAAGAAAGATGCTTTCTTGCCCTCCTCCTCCCTCCCTCCACCAGCATCTCCACCGTCACCCTCATTCCACCACAGTCTACTCGTCCATCCACCGCCAACCTAACCTCCCCGCAATCACCACACCTGACCCTCTCATCCGTACTCAAAACGCAAAATCCACCTCCCTCCTCCACCACTCCACCACCACCACCAACAAAACAAAAAACCCACCCCAAGAAAGCGACAATGACCAACAGCAGCACCAAAATTCCGTCCACCCTAACGACAATAAACCAACAACCCGGCAACTTATAATTCCACCTCATGAAAAACTAAACATCCTAGAAATGTCCCTCGCCTCCAAACGCCCCCCGCTGTTCCCGGGCTCCATTTACGCCAATTCTCTCCTTCCTCTCCAATCCGTATTGCGAACCCGAAACGACACACAACACCTAGAAAACGATAACGACGAGGACGATGAGGATGAGGAGGTGATGATAATGCGTGCGCTTGAGATTAGAAGGAAGGTAACGGCAGTGGTTTTTAAGGGAGCAATGAAGAAGGGAAAATTTGGAATTACGTATTCAACAAATTTGGTTAATAGGTTGTCGGAATTTATTGATCACGTGATGATTGAAGCAGCTGCGTTGAAAAGGTTGCCTGAGTTCGAGGATTCTACGTTTAATGTTCGTGCTAAGGCTGTTATTGATGACTCCAATGTCGTTCCTCTTATAAGGTATGCCATAGTTTTCGAAATTACTTTTGTTACATGCTTTTTCGTTCTAGTAAAGTAGAATTAGTAACCTTTGATTGTGATCATTGTAATTGTATAGGTGGTTGAAGCACAATGACCTCTCATATCCTAAAATTGCGAAGCTGATATGCATGTCTAAAGGAAATCTTGATTCTATACGACGACTTGTTGAGTGGTTAAAGACAGTTCATGTGAAGGCTGAATTTCTGGGGGTTACGCTTTTGAAATCTGGAGATGATATTTTGCAACGTAGCATTGAAGAATTGGATGAGATTGTTGAGTATTTGGAGAGCAATGGAGTTAAGGGGGATTGGATGGGTTTTGTTATTAGCCGATGTCCGAAGTTGTTGTCCTATAGCATCGAGGAAGTGAAAACGCGTGTAGAGTTTTACTTGAATATGGGTATGAATGCAAATGATTTTGGGACAATGGTGTTTGATTATCCCGGCGCACTTGGCTGCTTCACTCTTGAAGAGATGAATCAAAAGGTAGCTGACTATTTTTTTTTTTTCTCCTTTAACATTCTGGATTCTCTATTCACTTTGTTAAGTAAATGTACATGACGAGGTGATCATGAATCAATGGGGTTGCTCTGTAGCAAGTCTTGTTAAAGTGACTGTCCAGTTTGTGTACTTAATGAAGTTATATGTTCCTCTTGTTCATCCAGGTTAATTATCTGAAAGAGTTTGGCCTCAGTACTGAATATGTTGGGAGATTACTAGCATTCAGGCCAGAATTGATGGGTTGTAGCATTGAAGAAAAATGGAAGCCTCTTGTTAAGTACTTATATTACCTTGGAATTTCCCGAGATGGAATGAGGAGAATGCTTACCATTAAGCCAATGGTTTTCTGTTTTAATTTTGAGACAACCATCGCACCTAAGGTAGTGATTATTGTCTTGACTTGGTTATGTGCTTCAATTTTCTTCCTGAATTCTTCTTTACCTAGTAGTGTGTTTCTCTTCTTGTTTATCTTATATTTTGCCATTGTGGTCCTCTACTTCAAATTTTATTTGTTTTCTTTTTCCGCTCACATGAACTATATGTTTGCTATATTGAATGGTTATGCCAAGTATATGTCATGCTGTATAATGTGGATGTTGACACTGATTTGGTTTTCATCTTGTCAGGTTCAATTTTTTCGGGACCTAGGTGTTCGAGATGATGCCATTGGTAACATGCTTGTCAAGTTTCCTCCCTTACTAACATACAGCCTCCACAAGAAAATTCGGCCAGTGGTTTGTTCCTTTTCTTTTGATGTTACCTTCATCTTTTAGTTACTCTTGAATAGGTTTTCATCTGTTACCTTTTGATCTTTCTCCTTGAACAATTGCTTGAAGTAGTTCAATTTATTTATTTTTTTTAAAAAAGAAGTAATTTTTTCAGTTGGATCAAGTGATTCAAGGAGGCATTATCATTGCATATATGTTTCTGGCTATATGGTTCTGCTTTTAGCATTTATCACTATTGTTGTTTAAGTTGGTATTACCTATGAGGTATTTAAGATTTTAAGCACAGGTAATGTAATCTTATTGGAATATCATACAGGTCATATTTTTGATGACAAAAGCTGGAGTCACTGAGAAGGATATTGGAAAGGTTATAGCTTTGGGACCAGAGCTCTTGGGTTGCAGTATAGGAAATAAGCTTGAGGTTAATATGAAATATTTTCTGTCACTAGGCATACGGCATAGACAGCTGGGTGAGATGATTGCTGATTTCCCTAAACTTCTTCGATACAAAGTAGACCTCCTCTATCCTAAGTATCGTTATTTACGACGAACTATGGTCCGTCCTTTGCAGGATGTGATTGAGTTTCCCAGGTAAGGAACATTGCAGCAAGCTGTGTTGATCTTATTGCCCCAGTCTTCTTATGTTCATTTATCAATTGGACTGCTTCATTAAAATTAGTTATGATCAAGACAAGACTATTTATTATTTAGGTTCATTAGTCCTGGGAGATGAGCTGAAACGTTTTTTAATCCTATTGCACTCAAAATGTGCATTTATCAGTCAGGTTCCCAAGTCATTTGTTGAATGTATTATTCTTAACCAGGAAATCTTTGCATCCATTTTTTATCAGTATTAGCATTAGACATTTCTCTTTCTTCATTCGTAATATGAGTCTTCTCTCTCTCTCAGCTGTTGTATTAGAGACTTAACGTAGTGAAAATTCTGCAGGTTTTTTAGCTATTCTCTAGAAGAGCGAATAATTCCAAGGCACAAAATTATGGTGGAGAATCGGGTTAACTTTAAACTTCGCTACATGTTGGCTTGTACTGATGAAGAGTTCAATGGAAGAGTTGCAGATAAAGTTGAGAGGAGGCGAAGGTTTGAATCTGGTCTCTTAGATAATGCTCTGGCTGATTCACAAACAGCTGAAGGTTCCTTGGGGAAGGCAGCAGTCATCAATTGTCCAGCAAGTGAAAATGCAATTTTGAATTTTCCTGTGAGTGATTACTCAATGGAGAGGACAGTCCAGAAGTGAGGATTCTCCAGGGTTGTCGCTCTGAACTTGAATGGCTAAAGTTCTGCACCACTTTGACATTTTAAAAAACTCAATAGCCTTATTACTTTTTGGTTGTAAATACTAATGAATTTTCTTTTCTTTTTTTCTTTTTAAACACAGGAACAAGGGGTTGCTGTATATTAGCCTGATTGTATATTAAATGTATCTATTAACAACATGAAGGTAATGACAGGAGAAAATTTTACCTGCAATAGCTCGAAGCCTTGCCTGATATCAACTAGAACACTAAATCTGCCTAGCAAAGAGTCTAATACATTCTGTCTTACCTTCGTTATGGTACGTTGGGTGTCTCCTTGGACTTGAAGACATCCCCAACACACAAAGATCACATTTTCCTCCATTTTTTTTGCCCTTTGAAATTGTAAATCTAGTTTGACCATACATTTCTTCATCGATATTATAATATCAATATGTGAAAGAATGCCTTTGGAGGGAGCGGTTAACGAACAAAACCGCGTTAAGGCTTAGCACAGAGAATCCAACAAGGCAGGATAACAAACTGGGATTGCATTGGGTGTTGGAAGTCGAAGCATGTTGAATTAACACGTCTTAATAAAGTGAAATAAATAACAGTGACAGGTAATGTATCTAATGAATACAAATGTTCCAAGCTGTGATCACAGCCACTATTACACATAAAAATTGAAAGAAGAAAGGAAGTCAAAAATGCCTGATATAGCAATTGCTCATTGTATATGCTATAAAAGTACATGTGCAAACTGTATTGGTGTATCCTTGGTTCGATTAGAAGAAGAAAGAATGGAATGACAAGAATGTTCCATAGTCTAATTAATTCCAAGGCGACAGATTGGATTCCTTTTGATGAGACTAAGATCCACCTACAAAACACCCATGCATACGTAAATCCATCTGAAAACAACCACTACACAGTGAGGAAGATAATATGTCGGTGTATATGATAGTACCTTGTGTCCAAACAGATCCCTAATGTTATCGACTCCATAGAGTATCATAGTTGGTCTAAGTCAGACAAACAAAAACAAAATATCAAGACATTGTTCAAATTTGCTGAAAACAAGCTTGAAGTAGGCATGTCAACAAGCTGGCATTAAAACAATTTTTCATTCATAACTTTCTTCAGTAAAAAATAATAACACCAGGTTATAATTTTTTACCTTTCAAGGGAAAGGCCCCAAGCAATAACACGAACGTCCTCGGGGAATCCCATTGGAAGCAACATTTCAGGTCTGAACATGCCAGAATTCCCAATTTCCACCCATTTCTTCAAGCCTTCATGATAACTGATAAAAACAAGAATTATCTGTCAAATCTATATTTACCTAACAAGTATCACAAACCCATTAAGAGCAATATGTGACTTGTCACCTGAATATCTCCATGCTAGGTTCGGTGTATGGGTTGTAAGCAGGCTTGAAACGCAACTTGGACATGCCTGAAAGAGATCATAGCAAAAACATTAACATCAATTACATTTCTATATCATTTTCACCATCACCACAAATTCCTACGCCAGTTCTCATAAGCATCAATCTCATGATGAACAGTAGCATATCAGAAGACAGATCACCGACAGTTACATCACAAACTTTATCCAGAAAAACACTACAGGCTTCAATACATTGAACCATAAAAAATTGAACACTTAGTCCAATATATGCACAGTGCCGCGATGAAACTATATTTCCTGCAGAATGATGCTCGATGATCATTACCTAGTCTTGAGAAGAAGTCATTCAGGACACCAATCAAGTCACCAAGAGTAAGTCCCCAGTCACATACCAAACCTAAAAATAAGGACATAATTTCCAGATGGTCAGTAAAACATTAAATGCGTTACAAAAAAAAAAAAATCAGATATTTGCAAAACAAAGTAGCACACAGAGGTTGGTCTACAAGTTGGATCCAGTTAACATAACCAGAACTCGGACTTGAGTAAAAATGACAAAAGTAGAGCAGATGCATGCAGATTATAAAATACCTTCAATCTGATGGAACTCTGCAAGATGAGTTCGGTCCACAGATTCATTTCTGAACACACGGTCTATAGAGAAATATCTTTTGGGGGTAAAAGGTTGCTGAAGATGAAATCAAAAAGGAAATCAATATTAACATTCACAGATATTAGTTAATATTGATGCAACCAACATCAACAACAAGTAACAGTATAGACAGCATGAAATATTGAATACCCCTCTTTTTTCCCAGATGGAAAGTCAAACTTAACATATAACAGAGATCCTGATCATTGATGGATTACACACACAATCAACAAGATGGTGCAGTGTAGGTAATTATAAGTGCAGTATGATGCTCCTTGAAAAGTATGAATGCATTAGGATTAAAGCACTATATACTAGTTTATAGGAAATGCTTAACAAAATAAGGATTTCTGAATTTAGGGAAAAAAAGTCAATTAAAACAGGTTGAATCAAACCAGAGGGCTAGACAAAGAGTAGTAAGACAATCAAACCTTTGCTAGAGCATAAAGCATTCTAGTTGAGACAGCAGTTGTATGAGTACGCAGCAGGTTTTTGTTTGCTTCCTCTCTTTTCCAGTCATACATATATCTTGGGAAAAATAAATAAATAAAAAGTTTAATCAATTTCTTGGTTGTCAAATACAGAAGTAAGACTCCAAGAGAAAGAAAAACACCATACCCCCTGGAGCCATAACCACCAGACTCATGGACCCGTTTCACCAACTCAACATAATCTTCGGGCAGTTCCCTTGTAGTAGATGGAGCTGTAGATGTATGCTCCAAATAAGTATCCAAACGAGAGTAGAAAAAGCATATATGCTAGTCAACCAGACAATTGAAACACACCTTCCATAAAGAATGTATCATGCGAATCACGAGCAGGATGTTGTTGTGGCTGGAACAATGCATCAAAGTTCCAGAAGCTACAAGTGGAAACAGATACGGTACAGCAATATTAGAGACAAATTTATTCTTGTCATACATGAAGGAAAAGAATTAATGAGAATGTAAATGTAGGATTTTAAGTTCCTTCTGGCCATATTTTTGTTAAAACATTATCTTCTTCAGATCTTTTGAAGACACCTTCATATTAAGAAAACTGAAGGCATGTGTATTTTTTTTTCTCAGGTTCCTAGCTTAACAAGTATACATTGCTTATTCGAAGAAGCTCCACTTGTAATCAACCATCACAGAAACAACATAAGCAAAAAAAAGAAGAGCTGGCTATGTCAACTACCTGCTTTCAACGAAATTGTTTGTTGGCATCTCCTCAAAACTGCAGCAACAAATGAAAATCTATATGAATATCAAAGTTGAAAATAAAATATTGCCAAAATATTCATCTCAAACTCCCAGGGAGAAAATGACTAAATGAACATAGTATTAGAGAAAAGACCATTGTAATAGCATGGCATATTTCTGGTGAGGCTGTGTAACATGTTCTCATTCTTTGTAAAAAATAATAAAAATCCAGACAAGGTGATGAGTGTTGCATATGCACTATGAGTTGATTTCTGTGGTCCTCTTGCAGCAGCACCATGTATGATAAAGGTTGAAAAACTAGCATATAAAATCTGAATGTACAGAGAAGATTTATATCAAAGCTCAAAACTCACCCCATCTGAAGGAATATGTTCTTTAATTGTTGTTTCACCTGAAAATAGAATGCTCAACAACGTTAATTACATGTATACAATGGGACGCTTAAGCCAACAACAATTAAGGCATCAATTAACCAAAAGGGATTGGTGATACAACATCCTAAGTGAACCATTGCATCATATTGTGCACAATAGATAGTTTTCACACATTCACATATAGGAGCCGAAAAAAATATAATAGAAAAAAAGTCTTTCATAGACCTAGATAAAGGCCCAATTTATAGTTCCTCAAGAAAAGTTGAATGACGCAGCTTTTGTTCTGTTCATTTATTTGACAATCAAAAAATATCAACCTTTAACTGTAATTTATATGCAAATGATATAAAACCCACAATTTCAAAAACTTTATACTTATTCAAAAGGCTGGTATCCGTCATATGTATTTTTAATGATAAAATTAAATAAGTTGATGAACAAATAGTCCTATCCTTGCCTTGAGCAACGGGTGAAGATGGCCAGCTTCAGCTGGTGGTCCTTTCGCGTTGAAGTTATATTCTTTGAACTCTAATTCCTTCCAGTCACCCCTAAATAACAGAAAACATAAATCAATATCAGTCCAACAAAATCCCTTTGGAGCAAAGCATGTCTCGCTAATAAGACAAAAAGAAGGCATTTCAAAATCATTACTGAAATTCTAACTTCACATGCATACTCATCATGTCTATAGCATACCTCTGTAGATTCTCTCGAGTCAAATCAGTAGCAACTTTCTTTCTTTTAGGGGCATAGTTTGGCCCTTTTCTCACTGAGTAACCTTTCCATGTCCTAAAACAAGATATAATTGGGATAATTGGGAAAATATCAGCAATGTGAATAAAAATACACATCCACTGTAAGCATAATAATAAAAGCTCAGGCAAGGGACTCGATGATTACTGTGCAACAATAAGCTTTCTTGCTTTAAGTGAATTAATATCATCTTTGCCAATTGCCTGCAGTAAAAGATTCAACTTTAATCAGTAAAGGAAGAAACAAAATTAAAACCATTTACATCAATTTCAATAAGGGAACTTTTGACAGAAAGATCTAACTCAAAACAAAAGACAAGCAACTCATTATAATGGAGAAATATACCTGACCATCTTGTATTCGTATTAGCAAATCCTTGACCTTGTCTTCCACATGTTGGACCTACAAACCAAAGCAAAAATTGGAGGGATAACTAACATAATTACATAGAACATGGGCATTCAAAATAGAATTATCCAATGTTTTCACAACATTACCCATAAAAATGATTACCTTTCTGGAAACTTGCTTGCCCATATCGACCCATTTGTTTTTCCCAGCTTGTGAGCAACCAATTTTGAAAACTGAAGGGTCTAGCTTTTTCTGCGGCAACGCACAGTGCCAAATATTACATGTTAGCAACGAGCTTAGAAACATATTTAAAGAAATGTCTTTTAAACACAGATCCCAATAAAATTTTGCAATAAAAAAGAAGGATATCGCATGGAGTAGAAGACCCAGAATCGAAAATGAATTAAAAATGTGAGGGAAAAAAAAAAGCAAAGAAAGAGAAGGAGAAGAAGCATGCCTGCAGTTCATCTTTAGAAATGGAGCCCTCGGGAGGGATAGCTAAGAAGAGTTGAACTTCGGGGGATCCTTCGGCAGCGTATTTTTTACCCTCGTCCGTGAGCACCCAACTCTCCCTTTTAATATCCTGGGCATCGATGTAACGGAAACCATGGAGGCTCTTGATAACATTGACGACATCGTTGTGCTGGAGACCGTGTTGGGATGCAAACTGTCCTGAATCTGGGATCTCCTCGTGGGTCGCCAAGTAACCTAGTATCGCATCCTCCGCCATTGCCGCTGTGTCTCAACTTTCCTCACTAATTTTGGACTTCCTGTTCTAACCCTAAAGCCTCCACTCTGAGTTGGCATGGATTACATCAACGACAGCCTTTCTTAGATGTTGGGTCAAAAATACGAATGGTCCAATAATAGTGGCTGGGCGGCTTTACTTTGGGCTGTTGGTTTGCAATGGGAGCATGGGAGTGTTCCCCGATGACAAGCCTAATATGAAAATTCTGAAATGGCAAATTCTATTCTTTTCCCTGATCTGATGATGATGGTATAAATCAATGAGATTATCCTAAATCTACATGCAGAGCAGAAGTTGCCTCATGCATTTAGTTACTAACACAGGCTTGTAAATGTTCAAATTTCTCAATTAGGGGAATATCTAATTGATGCTGTTAGTACTTAAATTTTATTTCAGGCACAGCAATACTAATTTGTACTAACAAGAAGATAATGAGAGAAAAGATCTATCCAAATCAACATGTGATCATAGTTTCTATTGCTCTGATCAAACCATGAAACTGTCCATGTAGAGAGGATTGACAAATCCTACTTGTACAATGGATCATTTCATCATTTCAGAGAAGATCATGCCCATGTCTAAAGAACCAGGGTACATTGATTTGAGAATGAGATACCCAGGAGGTGCTTATTCTGACCAAGAAATCATATGATGGACAATTCCAAAGCAGACTTCAAAAATTGATTTCATTCCATCAGTCTCTTCAAAGGAAAAACAAAAATAACAAAAAACCTTGCTATTTCTCCTCGGGTAAAGTTTTACAAATTGAAAATTTGTTCCCTGAACATAGGATTCTTTCATCCACCATTGCCTTCAAATGTAGCAACAACATAATTCACCAGGATACATTAACAAAGTCAAAATGCCCAAAATACATAGTATATGCAAGACCATGCATCAATGATCTTATTTTTTCAGAAACTAAAAAAGCAGCAGTTGCTGTTCTGAGCAAGGAGGAAAGATGGGAGGGGCAGTATCAGCGATAAAGGCTTTCAGATCTGAGATTCTCTGCAATCTCAGTTTCCCATCGGTCACCATTCTCAAGCAGCTTCTCTTTGTCATACAGCAGCTCCTGCAATAACATTGACAATAACTAATTGACGTCAACTTACAGGCAGCAACAGCTGTTTATGATTCAATTAAAAGCAAGACGAACCTCATGAGTCTCAGTGGCAAATTCAAAGTTTGGTCCTTCAACAATAGCATCAACAGGACATGCCTCTTGGCAAAGTCCACAGTAGATGCACTTAGTCATGTCAATATCATACCTGCAAAGTTGAACTGATTGTAAGAAAAAGAAGACAAAAATAACACAAGAAGATGAAGAAAAAGAAGAAGAGAATCAACCTCGTTGTCCGACGACTTCCATCCTCTCGTTCCTCAGCCTCTATTGTGATTGCCTGTGCTGGGCATATCTGATAAACCACCACACTTTATGAGAACTTATAATAATAAATCCATATTTAACAAAGATGAGAGGAGCTTAAATATAATAATAAATCCATATTTAACAAAGATGAGAGGAGCATAAACAGGATCTAATATATGATCAGAATAGTAAAATTCATCAACAAACCAAGCACAATTTGCCTGGGCCCAACTTTTCACAGATTGCTTACTCTGCAAGACAAGCAATGACAGACACTAATCTTCCTTTATATAAACCAGAGGGCATAATAGCGGCATTATACACCACAAATAGAGTAAACCAATGTGCAATGTCCATCAATGCATATGACAAAAAGAATCAAATGAAGTGACCATAATATCCATTTTGGTGTCTGTATGCCAAGAAAAAACAACAAAATACAGACTCAGAGTTAATGAACTTAGCCATTGCCATTTCCAGCCAGGTGTCCATACCAGGCAGCAGAGGTTAGTTTCTACCCAGGTTGATACTTGCCATCCCATACCGAATCACCACATGGTGGTATCATTCCCACACTAAACCCAAAAATAATAAAATAAAATAAAAAAGATAATGGGGTCATTACAATGAAGCTTGAACTTACAGCTTCACAAAGTTTACAGGCAATGCAACGTTCCTCTCCAGTTGGATATCGGCGGAGAGCATGCTCCCCTCGAAAACGAGGGCTCAATGGACCCTTCTCAAATGGATAGTTAATCTGCATGAGGAAAGACAAGTTTGCATCATACATCTGCCTCAATCTAAGCCCAGAGAAAAAGGATTGGGAAGACACTTACAGTAACTTTTCTGTCAAAGAAGTACTTGAGTGTCAGCATGAGACCCCGAACCATTTCAGTTAGAAACAATGTGTTTATGCTTTGCTCAAAAACTGCAATTGAGCCAAATAGAAGAAACAATTCATTGCCTAAAATAAATGAAATGACATGTAACGCAAACAGAAACATTTCAGTTCACTACATTACCAGCACTCCAGTCTTTGGAAATCTCCTTTGCAAGCTGCTCTCTTTCTTCATCATCTACAGTTTACACACATGAAAACATCCATGAATGAGAGATTATTAATATCAACAATAAAAATTCCCATCAGACGGGGCTAGGTTGTTATGCATTTAAAAGGTGTGACAGGCATTTTCTAGTAGACTAAGGAATCCAGATAGACAAAGTATTGCATTTATCCCCATTCCACGCTCTTTCAAAACTCAAACTATGTTTTCCAAATATGCACACATTGAGATTTATGATAAAAGTGAGAAGATAGAGATACAAAGGTCAACCTTTCTTGGTGCTGTATGAGTGTGCAGTGAGTCGCAGCCCAAACTGCTGAGAACCCTGCAAAACTTGCCCTGACACAGCCTTTACAAACATAAGCAACAAAATGCAAATCAGCCACAAAACTATACACAAACACTAACAAAAGAAATTGAACAAAAACTCCTTTTTTCATCAAAAATCTTAGGCAAATGTTTACCTTAAATCTACCTATGAGGATTTGCTCTTTTCTATAAATCATTTCCAAATTACATTATCACATGCCGGGAATTAACATTTGAATTTCGACTGTCTATCAACAGATTCTAACGAAAAATTAATTTCTAATTACATGAAATTTAATCAAACTAGGGCACAACTGAAAAGGGAAATGTTAACCAAAAAAAAAAGCAGTTAGGTTTGGAAGGAAGATGGGAAAGTGAGTTCTTACGAGGTGTCGAGCTCGGAGAGAGTTAAGAGAGTTGCGAGCGAAGATCGCAGCCATTGATTTTGGTTGTGGGTTGGTGGTGGTAATTTAACGGATGAAGACGATTAGTTCTTCGCCGATCGGAGCTGTAAAACCAAGGAACTGGAGAAACCTCCTGCTTAATTGGGGGCTTTCACTTTGCAGGTCATTTTTTTGTCGCTGACGCTTTCGATTCGGGTTCGTTTAGAAGAAACGGCTCGTTTTAGATAATGCAAGCCTATCAGGCTAGTTGGGGCATGAGGACTTCTGAGTATGGACTTCAGCCCAAACTGCACAACGTTCTTCTTAAATCATTGACTGGCCCAATCCAAGATGGGAGTTGGACTAGCCTACAGCCCAAGCAGAACATTCAAATTCGACGGTGTCGTTTTAGTTTTGTTCGAAAGGACACCGGTTTCTGTGGGCAAGCTCTGAATTCTCAAATACAAATTGTAGGGTTTAAGGAAGAAACCGGCCTCCTTTTTCCTCAGCCTCGGGCTTCATCTTCCAACAATTTCCAGACCAGGGAAGAAATGGCGTCGTTTTGCAGATCAGCAGTAATGGCGGGTTCTAGGTCCCTCGCTTCTAGATCCAAAACCCTAACTTTAAAGAGCCTAACTCCAAAACCAATGTCTTCTCCTTTCTCTTCTCCGTCAACAAGATCATTCCCTTGCGCTTCAAGGTACTTTCCTTTTTCTTTTTTCGTATAAATTCGGTGTCAATTCTTAACTTTTTTTTTTCTGGTTTAAAAGGATCTTATCGGTGTTGGGAGGAGTAGAGTCCATGATGCCACTTCATAGTGCCATTGCATCTGCTCGGCTACAATCAAGCATAGCCGTCGATTCGTCCTGTTGGAGCTGGCTCTCTCAAGGTATTTTTTTTTTCTTTTCTATTTTCATTTGTTTTTCAATTGTCTAATTTCAGAAATTGCAGCTCCATTTTGTCCACTTGATTGGATGAAGAATGTGGAAAAGGGAAGATAGTGCTTGGCGAATTGCTAGCTGTTTTCTTAAGTATTAATTGTGATTATCCTTTACTTCCCTTGGACGTTTTCCAATGTTCCGAATTTGGAAAATTTTCATAGAAATGATTTGTCTCGCACTAAGTTAAAATTATTGTGCGGAATCATGCATAAAAAGTCACTGATTTGTAATACCATTTACCTTCTGCGCCTATGTTGTAGTTGCCTCTTGTTTTATAGCATTTAAAAACCATACGTGTTCTAACTTGCTTTTCTACTTCATGAAATAGGACTTGCAACACCATTGTGACAAGGCTGGATCCTTTGTGGGACAATAAAAGCATAGGATCTTTTTTTAGAAATCTATGTCAAAGGAAAGCAAATTGTTCATGTTCTTGTCTTTGTATTATGAAATTCTGCAGTGCCTGCAGATTTGTTATCCGGTTTTTTCACTTATTTACAA
Source organism: Theobroma cacao (assembly GCF_053813885.1). NCBI lineage: Eukaryota > Viridiplantae > Streptophyta > Magnoliopsida > Malvales > Malvaceae > Theobroma > Theobroma cacao. Next base: position 4,420,997 of record NC_142640.1, read on the forward strand.
GAGTTGAACTTAGCTGTGTATGTTTTGTGGACAAGCGAAGCTATTTTAGCTCTGAAATTTGTATCTCGTAGCCAATGATCAGAAACCATTTTTTTTTTTTTTTGTTCTTTTGGCTCATGCTGAGGCTTTCCCTTTCAATTTATTTAAATCTTCTTTTTGAGAGATTGGATGATAGGGTTGCTTACTGTTGCTTGTTAATTCAAACCATTTCAACATAATCGGATTTTTTTTTTGTTCCTGTATGATGGGTCTGATTTAGGCATTCTATTATCTCTATAATTCTAAAGGATCAGTTTTCTGATCCAAATCCTTATATTCAAGTGATTCTCGTCAGCCTTGAAATCATTTACCAAGTGAAGTTCTTAGACCTGGCTTGTTTCCAACCTAGAATGTTTGTGATGCATCCTTCCTGTCAACTTCATTTCCTTATAAGCCACATTGTTTCATAACATGCTTTTCTCATTCAACGTGTCTTATACTTTTGTTTTAATCAGCAAAGCTTTCATAAGTATTTGGCCCAACATTTCCATCTACTGATTATTCTCCATGTATCTTCATTGTTATTTCCTAGACTTTGCAGTTCCTCGGTGACCGAGTAAGGGCTTCAGTCATTCCAAACCTAATTGGCTTGCATTTGAGGGCTTCAGTCATTCCAAACCTAATTGGCTTGCATTTGAGCAGTTCGTTTCACATCCATCCCTTATCCTTTTCTTTTACGGCTATTTTTTCATTTCACATCTCTTGGCTAGATGGATTTCTACCTGTGGCAGAAAATTGTGTTTTTTCCCTCCTCTTTGACGAGGCATTGTCTATTTTCAGCACAGACTTGTTAACGTGCATGTATATCCTATTCTGAAGATGGTAGTTGACACTTAAAAGGAAAAAAAAAAAAAGAACAAGAAAAAAGAGGTGAGAAAACAATTAAACCCTGCATTTAGGAAGTTCTTTTGCACTTGAATTTGTGCACTTTGAGAAACATTAGTATTTCTAGTGTTGTTGGAAGTTGGAAACTACCTAAGTTATCAATTTACTGGCTACTCTTTCTTCTTGGTTCAAGCCTGCACATCACAGCTGAAATTATTCTTTGGTTATGGGAAATTTGAGGCTTCATGCAGAACTTCTTAAACTACTTCATTGCGTTGCGTGTGCCTTTTTTCTGTCTTTTTTGTTGGCATAGTTCTCTGGAGTTGTCATCCTATTTGACTTGTGTTTATACCCGAATTTCCCGTGAAAGAAAAACCAATCTGGCTGTTGGCTTTGTGTTATCGTGTTAGTTGTTATGCCTATTTTCCTCTTTAAATGTATGTTGGTGAAGTTATTGACTTCCAATGATCATATTAGATGCACGAGCGTTCATTGCTTTATGCTAGGAAATGCTTTTAGATCAAATTTCACTCTAAAAATGTTGGGAAATCCCGATGACCAACCTCAAGAAGAGCTTGAGAATCAACAGGGCTAACTGATGAACAGCTAGAGAATCAACAGGCCTGACTACTGCTGTTCATCTTCATCTGAAGTCGCTTGCTTTCTTTTTAAGGAAACAAAGACAAAAGAAAAACAGTCTGCTTGCTTGGGATGAATGATGATCACACTTTGACAAAAGAAAAATGTTGGTACACGCAGCACCAAAAGCAAATCTTTGAATTTTCTATTTGATGACAGGACCTTATGGTTGGACTTTGACAAAACCTTGCTTATTAATCCGCTCGATCAGCCAAATGTTTAACATTTATCTCTTTAAGGAAATACAGGTTTCTGGTTTCCGTTCAACTTGGCTGGAACGTGTTGATCTATGGTGGCTTTTGATACTTTATAATACAAGATGATTGCAAGCAATGTGATTATACGAAAAATAACATTATAGTATTTGATATATAAATAAAATAATGATTAAAATGTAAATAGGGTAAAATTATAGTTTTGATTTGCGAGTATTTTATTAAAAATGTAAAATTAATTTTTAAAATTATTTTTATTTATTAAAATATAAATTTAATATATTTATATTTTTTATTGTTAATTTAATATAATATCATCTCTTAAATATATTTTTAATATCATATTTTTTTATTTTTATTATAATATTATATATTATATTTTTTAATATAATTTTTTATATTATATATTTTATTTTAATTTTTTACTTATATTATATAAAATTTAATTTCTTATATTTTAGTTTAATTTTTAATTCTTGTATTATATATTTTATTTTAATATATTTTATTTTAATTATAATATTATAAAATATGTTAACAAAATTAAAAAATTAAAAAATAAAAATATCTTTAATAATATTACATAGTGCAATATAACGTGATTGCATTAATTTTGAATTGCAATCACAGTACATCTTTTACTATAATATGATTGTATTGCATAATCTTACATTATAGTGATCTATTATAAAATAAATACTATAATGTAATTTAATTAAACACATTATAAAGAATGTGTACCAAACGTCACTTATGACTTGAGGAAATGATTGGTGTGGGACTGACGGGTTAAGGGATTCCGAAGTTTGGCCACAAACCTAAACTAACGTGATAGATTATTAGTGTTGTATCCCAAAGGAAAAGGACTCGCCACCTAATACTTAAACACATTTAAGAGGGACAAAGAAATATTTAAGCTACTGCTTCGAGGTCTAATGCTTCTGTTTCGAGTGGCCTTGCTTTAAAACTGGTTTGTCATCCTTGATATCGGTGGTGGGATAAGCAAAATCTGTTCGGGTAACGCTGGTTAAAGATCGTACCAGACAACGTGCTATCACAGGCCAGGCCTCCAAATATTATTGCTGCCTGCCTTCGCAGTTCAATGTCAACAAATTAAGACAAAAGAATATGACGGAGGCAGTGTCGTATATAGAGAAATGCAGCCCGCCCTCGTCGTGTTTTGTGAAAGGAATGCGAGTCTAGTGCGGTCTCCTGTTCGTCCATGTGCTTTTCACGTGGTAATGCCCCCATACGAGAAAATTATGTTAAATTCCTAGGCCCTGCTCTTTTCTTGACCTTGATCATCCCCAAAACCCTAGGTCTTTTTTTATCTTCTTGAAAAAAAAAAACAATACGAGGCATAAAACTCTTGGATGGTTTCATTTTCTGTCTAAAGAACAAATGAATAGGCTTAAAATGAATCTATATTCATTGAACTTGTACATCCCAAGCAACATACACGAGAAAATTGTTAGTATGTTATTAGTTTCTACTTTCTACAGTTGGAACTCGTAAAATTTGACTTAAGAAAAGGAAAGAGAGAAAATGGTTGTTGGTAAACATGTTCTGGTAATGACAAAAATCCGGGTACAATAGCCTAAAATCATCTTTCTTTTTGGTCAGAAAGGAAATAATTTCATAGCTAAACAACAGTGCTTACAACAGAAGAGTGTCTCCACTCTCCACCATTAACATAGATAAAGGACAGTTATCTTTAGTGTTGTACTTCAAAACACGTAATAGTCAAAGAACAAAAGTAAAGAAAATGAAAAAACAGTGCAATCTCAATGACACTTGTCCCCCTAATCAAGCAAATGAAGATTAAAAAATTCAAAGGAAACAAATTAGCAAAAATGGAAACGAAAAGGAAAATATCTCCATCCAATAGCAACAAAATGATTAACAAAGCTATGAACAGAAAAAACAACATTATTAACAAAGAAGTCGTAGACTAGACCCGTTGATCCCTCCCTATAGGCAAGCTTCTTGTCCACACGGAGAAAAGATTAGATTCGTATCTTGTAGTTTCATCAAACTTATTAAGAAAAGCCTTAGACATCCCTTTCAACACATTGGCTAGTGAACCTTCATCTCTTTCTCTTTCTTGGATAAGATCTGTAGAATGTCTGGTACACTTTGACCCCACTTGATAATTTATTCCTTAATAGTCTTTTATCCAAAACTTATAACCCATCGTGCACAGGGAAAGGAGAGAAAAGAAAGAAAAGAACAACCCAATTCTGTTTGAAGAATTTGAGCACTTGGGTTGTTCTTTGTTCATAGTTTTCATTGATTGTAATTTGATTCATTTTGTTCAGAAAATTTAAAGACTTGGGTTGGTCTTTGTTTTATATGTTACTACAGAATTACAGAACGTCATTTCTGCCTGGTTTGGATTGGTTTCTTTAGAAAATCAAAAGCTGTGCTTTGTTTTATTCGAGGGGAAGGGAATTGGGAAACACCACTCAAAGTAGACCACAAATTCGATCGCTTCCCGATAGCGTAAGCCACGAAGAAGATTGGGAATGTGCGATACTCGAGGTGAGTTTTCCTGTGCGTAAACTTTTTGATCGGAAAGGCTGTGGCTTTGTCTGTTTTGATGTTTGCCTGGAGATCATGCTTGATACACATGCATGATGCATGCATTCATTTTGTATACAATAAAGAGACAGGGATAGACAGAGGGGTCTTTTTTTGTCTGTTTACGTGACGTGCGTGAAAATTGCCTATTGCTGGTAAGTTTGTTGGAATCTGTGGGGATTGATATTGTTGTTTTTGTTTTTTTCTCTGTTATGATCAATTTCCCTTCTATTTTTTGACTATTTATTTCTTTTAATTAATCTTCATTGAAGTCTAATTCAAACAGATGAAAGGACAAATATAGATTCTGTTTTTTAGTGCTTAGCTGATTTCACTGCTACCACCCTGATGTATATTACCTTAGTCACTGGTTACATATGATTCCAGATTTCATTTTATTCTGCGTTTAATTTTGGGATTTGGAATTTTAAGGTTGTGTTTGGTGTGTTTTCGTTTTTTGCTTTTACCATCAATATATGTTGGGCTTCAACACCTTGGAATTTTTTGGTTTTGTCTCCTGTATTTACCCAGCTTCTTATCCCTTCTTTATCTTTTTGTTTCTGCTTTTGGTTTGGTAGTTCTTGCCCTGTTATTGGCTCTGACACTACTTAAATTGCTGTTTGTTTCTCAGTTCAATTGCTGTAGAAGATAAACAGAATTTCCTCTGTAGGTTATCTCTCTTCTGTTTGATTACTTTATCTTGAGGGGTTTCATATCTTTAGTTCAGCTTCAGTTGCCTTGTTTAGTTTTAATATTTTTCCTTATTTCCTCTTTCAAATTCTTAATTTCTGGTTTGTAGTGTTGAGTGGTTCTCAGTGGAAATTTAACCTCCATCCCTCTCTGTTATATTTGCTTTCTGCTGTTTCTGGGTTTTTGAGTGTCTGGAAATTGCATGAATTCCTTTGGTTTCACCTTCTTCATCTTCCTGCAGATTTTTTATGCCGGGATGATTCTCACTTGTATGAACTATAACAAGTCATCAACTCAATCAAGGTGGAAAGGTTTCACCGAGGAGGAGGACTAAATGCTCTAGAGTTATGGAGACAGTTTATGAAACATCTAATGGAAATCGGCCTACTAGTGAAGGCCATATGGTTATGAGGCACTCCCCTTACCAGCCATTTTCGAAGAGATCGTTATCTTGGCTTGATTTAAGAGTTTTCTATGTCAGAGTAAGCAAGTGTGAGACTGATGATTCAACTCCCGAGCACCTCACTTTAAACCATGTCCCATTGAATCCTGATACACTTCTTGAAGTAAATGGTGTTAGAACTGGCATCTATTCTGATGGCGCATCCACCCTTCTTAGAAGGGATCGGCTAGATAAGAAATCTGAAGAAGCCACTTTTGTGAGCACAGATAGCACAAGGCTGACAGGAAGTGTGAAGTTTGAGGTTTTTCATAAGGATACTCTTCTGCTATCTGTGGTTTTAGAGTTGTGTGACAGTAACGGTTATACTGAAGAGTCAAGAGGAAGTGGCCAGAAATGGAGCATGAATTGTGAATCAGTCATAACTGCAGGCACTGGCTTTCTGAAGGCCAAACAATTTGTTAGCCCAGATTCAGCTTCTCCCACAGTTGAGGTTTATGTTGCAGGGTCCTTCTTGGGCAGTCCAATCATATTGACTAGAACTCTGCAGCTTAGTTTACGGAAGAAGCAAATGAAGAAGGGGATGCTGGACTCGATACCGGAGTATGAGGCAACTGAAGGCCCGAAAGAAGTTACTCCTGTGCAGGTATTTGTTAATTAGAATTTCAAGCTCTTGAAAAGAAATAAAAAATCTGGCTGGTTTCCCCTCCTCTATTCAAGTGATATCTAACCTTATCCATTGATCAAATACTACAAGTATTTTTTTTTTTTGCCTTTCAAAAAAAAAAATCTTGTCTTAAAATAGTGCAGAATGATATGATAGGTGCATACTTTTAGCTCAAAAAGTAATACTCAGTTAATGCTACCTAGGACATTGTTTATATCACCTATACACATTTTAGCTCATTTCCTATGTTATAAGTACTAATATGTGTTTTCATTTACATCAGTGATCCATTGTGCTAGTCATATGTGTACCTGAACATTTTGCTTTAATAGATAGGCATACTTTGCCTGATACTGGCCTTTGAAAGAGTAGAGAATGACTTGAATATCATCTTGAGCTCAATCTCTTTAAAAAATTATCATGCCGTTTACAGTTTATTTATGGCTTGGGTATAAATACTTTGCCTGATGCCTGGTCCTGGTCTATTTTCTTGTTTCTTCTGGTATCCTTCTGAACTGCAAACATCCCTGAGTAGTAATTAATTGGTACAAAGGCCTGTTAATTTGTTAGAAACCCAGTATGATAACTTAGAAAGTCTTAGAAAGTTCCCTTTCTTGAGATTTTTTGCATTTACATACCCATTTATTGCCTGGATGCTAGTGCGATGGTCAGTAATCCAACTACACAAATACATGTCTCTATTGGAATGGCTTTTTCCTCCCTCTTGGCCTTTTCCTTCATAGGATGCTTCGCAATCCTTTTTTTCTGAAACAAGTGGAACTGCTTACAGCATGAAATCTCTAACTTAACAAAAGTAATAATGGTTCTTACAAGCTTTTGGGCCTTAGATCAGATAGTGAAGGGTTTTTTAGCTTTTGACTTTGCCAATCATTGATGTATCCATATATCTGGTTAATTATTGTGATATTATCTATGGAATTTATTTTAGATAACCACCATAGATACGCTATGTATGTTTGAATTACCATTCTGCTTTTCACTTCTTTCTCACCTTTGCAGATACCAGATTACTTGAATTACAAACCAGAAAGTGAGGACCACAACCATCTGTACTACTCAGGGACAGACTATTTTGATGGTGAAGATGGGGAGCTCACTTGGTTTAATGCTGGTGTCAGGGTGGGGGTCGGGATTGGCCTCAGCATCTGTGTTGGACTTGGGATAGGAGTAGGTTTGCTGGTTCGTACCTACCAAGGCACAACCCGTAACTTTAGAAGGCGACTACTCTAATCGACACTTTCGCTTGCTTATGATTTTGCTAAAATAAGTCCTCCCTATCTCTCATGGGCTAACTTAGTGGTGTTTCTAACATATTTTCTGTGAGCTCATACTTTGTGATTAACTGAGATAAGGCATAAATTTCAGCTTTTCTTACCTTTTAATCCGAAATAAGTATATGTTTTCGTTCTATGCTACGTACTACCTTAAATAGGAAACCTACATTTGATGTGATGGGGATGAGAATTCAGCCATTGTTTAGCCTCCTTCATGTAGCTAGCTCATCGGCTGTCTGCCTTTTGTTTTGGTGAAGCTTTATCTCTCTTTCTCTATCTATCTTTTTGGTTTCATGGAAGGATGTTAACAGCAGCATTAAAGTTTTGGGGAAGAAAGGATCTCATTGCCCAGATTATGACTCAATATCTTTGCAAGTTGCAGAGGAGGTGGTGGCTACCAAGTTTGGTAGACATCTTCATCTTAAGGTTACTAGTTGTCCTTGAAGTTACTACTCTTTATAATGTTAATAGAGGGTTCCAAGTTTTGTCAATGGGCCAACTTCATTTTCATGCCAATTGAATAAATAATATGTTAGAATTTGTCATAGTAGCATTTTTGCATGAAGGAATTACTTCCAAAATAAAAAAATTGAAAACATTAATTGACTAAATTTAATCTTTTGATAAAAAGCAAACTAATATCTACATGAGTTTTTGTGCAATTAGATATTTTGGACATAATATTTAAAGAAATTGTTAAATTATTTTTAAAAATTTTAAATAAATTTTCATTCTATTAGTATGCTCAATCAATCTTTATGTTTTTTTTTAGTTAAATAGATATTTTATAATTAACAGCTATTCGTTAAAATATTATTTATTATTTTTATATTATGTGATATTAGTATGATATAATAGATGGTAATATAACATTTCACTTTTCAAGTCAACATTACATTAGTACTATTTCGACATAAAATAACGAGTGGCGTTTTAACTAATAATAGTTAATCCATCATTAATTATAATTTTGTATTTGATTAAAAATAAAAAATATAAAAATTTAATTGAATGTAATATAAAAATAAAAATTTATTTGAATTTTTTAAAATACTATACTTTTATTTTTTTTATGTGAAATTAAAGTTATAAAGTACAAAAATTCTAATTTAAAAGGTGAACGATGTTCATGGAATGAATGGGTCAAGATTTCACTCATGTTTAATTAATCACAAAGCAACAAATTTATCTATTTTTAATTAAAAATAATTAATAAGTTTTTGGATCCGTTAAAAGAATAATTAGTAAAATGCTTGGGCAGAAAGTTTCTGCAGTCGGTTTTCTATTTGCTTTTAGGCAAACCCAAAATCGGCTGTAAACGTATTTTCCTCTACTTCTATCAATTACGATTTCCCTTAAGTCGGCTTCAAACGTGTTACCTCTGCTTCTCTATTAATTAGGAATACCCTTGAGTGATATATATATATATATATATATATATATAGAGAGAGAGAGAGAGAGAGAGAGAGAGGAAGAACTTCAATTCCAATTAAAATCGTAGTGATTTGTGAATAGGGGTCGATAGTTTCGACCTTCAACTTAGGGCAGAAGACGTAGTAGTGCAAAAGAGATCAGGATGACGGCGCCTGGCAAAAAGCCAGTATTGGTTCGACAAGTCTTTGCTGAAGACTTGGAACGTGAGTTTGCGCTAATCCGTAGTGCAATTGATAAGTACCCTTTTGTCTCCATGGACACAGAGTTTCCTGGTACGATTTTCAAACAAGATAAAAACCTCATTCATCAAGCTGATCCTGCTATCAATTATCTGTTCATGAAATCCAATGTTGATGCCTTACGTATTATTCAACTTGGTTTAACTCTCGCTGATTCTCAAGGTAATTTACCAGATTTTAATACCCCGTATCGATATGTTTGGGAGTTTAATTTTAAAGATTTTGATTTCGAGAGAGATTATTGCGATAAAGAATCTATCGAGTTACTTAAGATACAAGGTATCGATTTTGTGAAAAACAAAAAAAAAGGGTATTGATTCAAAAAATTTTGCGAAGAAGATTTTGAGTTCGGGATTGGTGTTTTCTTCCCTGACTTGGATCACGTTTCACGGGGCTTATGATTTTGGGTTCCTGATGAAGATTTTGACACAACATGAGCTGCCATATGACGTCAATTCCTTCATGGCACAACTGGTTTATTTCTTGGGATACAAGATTTATGACATTAAGCACACCTTCAGGTTCTTCGGCCTGCATGGTGGCCTGGAGAAAGTGGCTAAACTTTTAAATGTTGCTCGTGTCGCTGGGGTGAGCCATCAGGCAGGGTCGGACAGTCTGCTAACCCTTCAATGCTTGATGGAACTGAAGCAGTCGAAGGTTTTTGATCGCATCAACAATGGCCGAATGCTGCCTGCTCTCGCATTGTATGGACTGGTTACAGTGTTAGGATGATAATCCCCATTTATTCTTTTTGTTAATTCTTTTTAGTTTATGATATTGCATTAAGAGTTTTCGTTAGCAATTCTAAAGTTTTTCTTATCTCCGAGATTGCTTGCCTGCTAAGCTGGTTTCTGATAAAAAAGGAGAAAAAAAAACATAAAAGGAACAAAGGCCATGCACAGAAAATTTATTATAGGAGGCTCAATTAATATGCCATTGAAATATGATAAATCAAGAAAATAAAAGATTTTAAAGTCTGAAAAAGAAAAATTAGAAAATTTTGAAAATAAGTTAACAGCCATTTACCTTTTGCAGTAAATTTATTGTAAACAGATATAGCATTTTTAGTGATTTTATGGATGAAGAGGAGCTCGCAGCCAACTTATCTTAATCGTATCGTACGCACCATAGTGAAAAAAGCCTACCCATGGCAGTAGAAGGGGGTAAATTTGCTAACACTGCTGCAGAAGCAGTGCCTTTAAAAGAATACTGAGCTTCCACTGGAAACGAGGTTCTCGAGGAAAGAAAATTCATCTACACATTTTGGTTGACCTTGCGCACAACACCTTACAAATATTTTTTTGATGAAATTGGAACGACACAGTGGCTATACTTCTTAAAGAAACTGACGGAATTCCACGTCTAATCACCCCTTAAGCCAACAAGACCTTTCACATAAAATTAAAGGTCAGTGCAAAGTGTCCATGACAGCTTCAAGAAACAGAATAAAAAACATCCAGTTTTTGCTTCTGTTGCGTACATGGGGAACAATAGGGAATATCCATATGTACAGAGTAACTAGTTTGACTCCAGACATCAGTTTAGCATATGCACAATATTCAACAGAGGAAACTAAACCTCCTAAACCAAAACAGCACCGAGGGGGTGACAATCCACATACACAAAAACACCACTCTTTCACTACTTCTAATCAAGGTTTTCCAGTTGAGGAGGTTGAGTTGCCCTGCGAAACCACGTATTGAATGCTGTGACCAAGTGGGGGCAATCTTCAACATTTCTGGTTGAGAAGCTGAGACATTGCCGCAACAACACTTGTGCATCTGACATTGGCAGTGTGGAGATAATTCTCAGGAATGTCTCCTCCAATTCCAGGTATAATGTTTTATGACTGGGCAGCATGGGCGAGACATTGTCTTTGCACACATTCAGAACAGGAAGCCAGTCTTTGACAAGCTTCATTCTAACCTGAAACTTATAGAGACCAAAGTCATTTCAACCACCCATGATGAGCAAGAAAATAAGAAATACTTCACTTCTCTAAACCTCAAGCACCAAGCATTCATTACAACCGAGGTTTCAAATGTAATTGATATGCAGTTTTTAAAATAAAAAAGAAGCAGCATACCATTTCACAGTAAAAATTGGCTTTTGCACTCAAATCTTGTAGGAACAAATAACTCTACCCTTTGGAACACTGTATTTTATCACTCAATCTGGAGTGAACACATGCTCAGACCCTAGTTTTGCTTTAACGAGTGATAAGTTTTAACAGTCTTCAGAAAATCACTTTTCAGACTCTGAGAAACAAAAGTATTGATATTTCAAAAACACTTGTTAGATTGAAATACATTAAGCCTCTGATTGATTCATGCTTTTACTTTTTGTCTTTTGCTATTTGTCATTGGTTTTATATTTAGTTTTTCTTTTCTTTCCCTTTTTTTACAAAAAGAACAAAAAGAGAAAGGCGAAAACATCAATCAACAAAGCCTAAGTTGAAATGAACATTGACAGATGAGATTATTAAAGGCTCCAGTTGATACCACTGGAACTTCAAAACAGTGTTTAAAAAAAAATACTAGAATGAGTTGTTACCAATTGATTTTATGAACTACCTTGAGTAGGCATATCAATCAAACGGTTAGACTACCCAGAAACACCACAGTGGATGCATTTTCCCCTTTAAAGGAAACTGATGGCACACCACAGTGGAGTCCCCATATTTTATTTAACCAAATGAAATGTATTAACAGTTGGAAAAATAAAGTGATCAAGGCCTAGAATGAAATAACTACCCTCGCTTAACACTTCAATTAGATTTTCAAAGACTCGAATGAAATTTATTTAACTAAAGACTTGAACATACTTTTCTCAACTCATTGAGCAGAGGGTTTAGGATGTTTCAGAATTATGTTTACATTTGAGCTTAAAAGAGATCTTCCCAATTTATCCATTATAATTTTTAATTGAAAACAACTTGTTTCTCCAGGCTATTAGTTCCCATAACTTGATAACAGTTTCCCTGCCTGACAAGCCACTAGCACTCCACTAGAAGTACCAGCAAATTCATATTGAATCCACCAACAAAACATAACATCAGATTTCCCAATTTATTAAACATTGTATAGTGAACACCTGCATTTTCATACGGTCAAATAATTGCCAACAAAACCAATACCTGTCTAGCAGCGATTATTGTTCCAGTAGCAACTGCATTGGCCAGCTTACAAGTACACCGGAGCACAACAGCAGGGAGTCCCGGAACAAAATTCCTCCAAGCATCATCCCTAAAAGCTCTCTGCAAATCCGCGGTAAACGCAGCCTGCTCACTCCACTCCTTCACGGCCGAATCCGCCACCCTCAACTCAATCATCCTCTCAACCAACCATAACAAATGCCTCCCATTGGTCATCGCAGTATGCAAATTCAACCTCTGTATCGCCTCCGTTTCATTGTGATCACCTCTAAAATCAGGGCTTGAATACTCCTCCAAACTCTCTTTCACAATCTTCAAACTCTTCTCGAACTCCCTCTCCAAAACCCTCCTCGCCGATTCCCTTGATGAAAAATCCCTCAAAAGTTTCGCCACGAAGGCTTTAACAAACGCCATATTCGGATGACTATGAATCGCCTCCAAAATCAATCCGTGCAACATTTCTTCACAAGAATCATCTTTCCCCAGCGAAACCCTAGCCAGAAGTTCCTTTGATTCTTCCTCGTGCAGGAACGGAATCAAGCTTAAAACTCTTTGCTCTTCCTCCTCGCTCCAAGGCACCGCTTCTAAGAATTTCACGCATGATTTTATGCAATCTTCGAAGAGTATTTCGAGAGCCACTGGGAGGATTTCGAGTGCGGTGGAAGCCGAGTCGATGACGGTTGCGAAATCGTTCGTGTAAAGCAGTTGAAAGACGGTTAAATGGATGGTTATGGAGTTTGGATTGTCGAGAACGCCGAGATTTAAATGAATTAGGCTAAAATTATCGTCGTTTCTGGAATCTTCAGCGGCATTGTTGTTCCTATCGGTGATTTTTTCATGTTGCCAACGGTCGGATAAAAGCGCCGCGAAATATTTCGAGCGGTTAATGACGTGGGAGTGGAGATAGATCTGGATGTCCGATTGGTCAGCGGAATCCGAGGGACTGGCAGAATCAAAGGGGGATTGTTCCATGAAGAGGCGGAGAATGACATCAGCGGTGGAGGGATCGTTGAAGGAAGAGGTAGTGGTATTAGGATTGGTGCTGGTGGCTGTGGTGGAGGAGGAAGAGGTGCGGCGTAGCTTCTGGGAGGACTCGGACATGGTCTTGTCGGCGAAGGTTTCCATGATTGCTGCGGTGGAGGAGATGCGCATGGCGGAGATGTGGTGCTGGGGCACGCGCTGCCGCTTTCGGAAGCTGTTTGGGATCATCCGGGAGTTTCTAGAGGACATTCCAATTTTGGTTTGGATAAGGAGGAAATGAATAAGGTCCGCTTTGAGAGTCGATTTTCAGTACAAGATTTGGAGGACAGGTGGCGGAACCGGAAGGCGAGTTGGCTGTTTCTGTATAGATGCGATGTGTGGGAGGAGGATGTTTTCCGTAGAAAGATATCAACTGTGGCAAAGCTCAGTTTATCTAGCTTGAGCTCTATCTATTGATTGTAGATTTCCGTTTTAAGTTTTTTCATTCTATAGTGCTATTTCCATTTTTTCTATCTCTCTTTCATCTTTTAAGTGAAGATGGGATGGATCATTTACATGATGACCGAATAAGAGCGCGACCTCATGGTAATTATGGCGAGGACATTCATTTCAAATTAAAGGTACTAGTTTCTTTTAACAAAGAGGATAGGGATGACGGTTTTTTTTTTTTTTTTATGCATAGGAATTGGATAAGTCACTCACCCTAGATGCGCTTACCAAGATGGAACACCAATGTCAAGAAGAGACCGTGGAACTGTATAGGAAAGGAAAAACAAAAAGAGAGGACTGGCTTCGGAGACGCGTGAGGAGCACGCACCAATTCTTTATTAGGACTCCAGTAACTGTCACTGCTGAACTGCAATTAGTTAACGAATCCGGTGGCCAAATCTGGGGGCGGCGGTTCCCTCTCTCCTAATGTGGCAATGAGGCTCTCTCATCTTTTCTATTGTTTTGGGTAAACTTATTAAATATCCTTATTGAGCCTGATGGACCTGTCAAGGTGGTCTATGATTCAAAGTTGGGATAAAGAAGCCAGCCCAACCCAAATTGTTTTCCTTTTTCAATTAGAACAGTTCGATTTTGAAATTCTCAAAATTGAAAAAATTCGAATTCCTTCTAAAAAATCGAAACCAAATCGAAAAATGTTGATAATCAAAACCGAACTATTTCGATTAGTTCAGTTCGAAAATCAACCTTATAAAAAATATATTAAATTAGATATATATTAAATATTAATTATTTTTTTATTTACTTGTTTGAACTCAAATTTGTATGATTTTAAATATAATTTATTAAGTTATAATAAAAGTTAAAATGTTTTAGAAAAAAGACTTTGTGTAATGAATAAAATTATCCTTCTTTATATAAGCATTTTTCACTTCGATTGAGATTTTTTCTAATAAAAAATCGAACTGATTAAATTATTATAACCGAACACATTTAAATAAAATAACCGAACACCAAATTAACAAAATCAAAAAAACCAAACTCACTTCAATTTGATTTAAATTTTCACATCCCTATTTTCAGTACATCAAACCCAATTTTGAGTCCAAGACTTCAAGTTGAATGTTTAAGGTCGGTCAGTGAGCTAAAGTTCAAGCTTATCAGCACAACTGGCTGATAAAATTATTGAATTGCTTGTAGGACCTTAAGGACTGGGGAGTCATTAAATACTTTAAGTCTACACAAATCAACAACCATATTAATTTATCATTATTAATTGCTCATTAATTGGTAGTCACATTTAAATTGACAACGGAAATTAACATTAGGCAGGACAATTATTATTTAGCAAACATGAAATTTGCATTTTCAGGCAAAATGCATGGTTGGTTAAATAATGGATTTGAGCATCTAGCTTAGCGACTTGTTTCCCTTCAAAGAGTAAGTTAATACTCATTTTATTGCATTTGAACATTAAATAATAATAATAATGAAAATAATGATTACTCTTGAATGGTTGGGTAATCATGCATGATTTTTTTTGGGGTATGAGCAAATGGTTCATGATTATTACATGTTAAATACACTGTGCTTCCCCCATGGTTGCACTAATCATGTCCAGCAAGGGTCCGACACCCTCCCCAAAAAACCAAGAACTTTACGAATTACCTTCCAGAAATTGCTCCAATGGTGCGGAAAACCATAAGCTTTGCCAGGATACTAGAATTTTCTTTGAAACAAACCCTAGACAAAGAGACATTAGAATCAAACAAGAATGATGGGAAAACTGTTGGTGTGGACCAAAGATAGTGACTGTAGCAGACTGAAACGTAAGTAAACGGATAAATTATAAAAATGAAGGACCAGAACGTGGACCTTTCATACCTTAGACAAAGCAGATGAACTATCAATAAAGCATATTGCAGTTTAAAGTGGTACGAAGAAGAAGAGCAAATGGATAGATTGAGTAGTTTGAGCTATTGCATTTAAGGATCAAATGTATTAAATATTTTTCAAAAATCGATCAAACGTAAAGAAAGATTAAACTAACCAAACATAAAGTATGTTTGGTCAATTTGATTTTAGACCAATTGATCAAATTTTATCATTTTTTTATAAATTATAATATTAATACTTATAAATATCATTCATAATTATAATATATATATATAAATTATGTATATATATAATATGTTATTTTATTATATATATGAAATTAATATTTAATTTTTTATATCAAAGTTTGTATACATAATAACTAATTATAAATAATATATTATAAAATTTAAGGTGATATAATAAAATTATTAAGTATAATCATATAAATAAAGTTTATTATAAGTTACAGTATTGCTTATGTATAAATTAAATATATGTATATATAATATATTACTTTATTATGTATATATAAAATTAATGACACAACTTATATGTTATAATGTTTTATGTCAAAGTTTGTATAAATAATAACTAATTATAAACAATATGTTATAAAAACTTGAGTAATAATTAATAAAGTTATTAAGTGTAATTATATAAATAAATATTATAAGTTATAATAATGTTTATATATAAATTAAATATATATATATATATATAATGTTTACACAATTATTTATATATTCATAACATTTTATATTACGAAATATTATTAAAATGTAATAATTATAAAATATTAATATGTAAGATATTTACTATCATATATTATAATATTAAAATATAAATTATATTATTTAAAATATATAACTTGTAATTTCATATCAATATAGATTTATAAATAAATATATATAATTAAAATTAAATTGTTATGATTATTATTTGTATATGTACATATAATAAACTAAATTAATATATTTTAAATATATTATTAATTTTTCTTAATATATATATATAATATTATATATATTAACATATATAAAAAATTAATTTGATTTTTTAGATAGATGGATCTAAAAATTTTAAAATAAAAAATCGATTAAAAAATAATTGAATTAAACATTTTAGATCAATTGATCCAATCGATCAATTAGACCAAATTATTTTATCTAAATCATTTTTAATTTAAATAAATAATTAATTTGATTTGATTTTACTAAGCATTGTTATGTTTCCCATAGACGAATCTCGGGTATGACTGCAAATCCCACAAAATTTTGTTGATTGCTCCCATTCCCATGCCGCATGGGACTTGGGTCCCAGTTCCAAGCCGTCCTATCAAAAACGAAAACACTATTCAGACCAGGTTAATCAAGGTTCATTTCTATTGAGTTGTTCTTGTCTGGTTTCGGATGCAACCGTTGTAAGATCTTGAAATCAAAACTAACCGTTATGATTGTCATTCTTCTTTTGTCTTCTGTTTGAATCAAACAGTTTCTTTTGGTTGGCTGCATTCGACACTGTTTTATCTTGAAATTGTGTATCAGTGAATGCGTTGACTGCTGATACAACACTTCGCTTCCTTTCTATGTTTTCTCTGCATTCCTCTCCCCCTTTATTCTTTGCTCATCCTATTCTCCACACCTAATTATACAGCTTGTCATAATACTATGTACTTCAAAATTTGTTTCTTTCTGTCACTTTCAACACATGCCTTTTACTTGTTAACATATACCATCTCTTCCTAACCTAAAAGAACACCCCCCCCCCCCCCCCCTCCAACTTACCAATGAAACATATATAAATATGAAAGAGCTTTCAAAGGTAGGGTTGCCATAAGTTTTCAACAGTCTAGATAACTACAATGGTCATGTGTCTTATTGAGGAAGAATTCAATGTTTCTAGATCCAAGTTTTAATCGGCGAGTTCGATTGGACAAATCATTATCATGATTTTGAGATGGGTTTTGCATGTGTCTTCACGAGCTACCCAGTCCATTTGTTAATGACTATGTTTGGAGTGGTTGGACAGTACTGTGTGAGTAGTTGTTACTTCTCCTTGTGAAAATATGGCTACAAAATTACTTTACGATGGTAACTCAACACTCATCAGGTACATACCAAGAGTTTAGATTTTATATTTACTCATGTAGGCTTCTTCACAGTGGAGTCAAGAAGGTGACGAATGATACCAATTGTCATTTTTTAATTTTCAATTTTTTTATTATTATGTAAATATAGAAAACCTGATGTATAGAATATGATTATAGTTTTAATCTAAACATATTCTTTACTAATCTAAATTTTAATGGTTACATCCTCTGTAGGAGAGAATTTCATAGACCTTATCATCATGTTAAATTAAGGAAGCATAGCTACCACTGATTTTCTTTTTCCTTTTTATGATACATCTGGATTCATTGCTACGCATATATCCTCAGCCACCTAGTTAGTAACGAAATTTTGAATTCCCAGCAGGGAAGCCTGACGCTGCTGGAATTGAATCAGTGCTTACTGTATTAGGACCTAACTCACGAATTCTTTACATTCCTCATTAATGTGTTATTCCGGGGCCCCGCTCTCAGTCCCCCGTTGTAAACCCTACTAGGATTTCCTCATTGGACGGGAACACCGACAGAAAAATGACTTCATTTGTTCTCAAATTTACCAGAACGCCCCCCACCCCACCCCTTCATTGATGATTATCAACTCGTTAATGACATAATTATTGCTAAAATTGAAGATTAGTTGTGTTTTCGAAATCTTTAGCTAGAGAGTACTAGCTATGATGTGGATTACATACCTTAATCTGAAGTTGAATATTTAAATCCTCTTTTTTTCAAATGAATAATGTGATTGTCCTTAAAGCCAATTTTTTATTTTAGCCATTGCTATTTAATTTTGTTCAAAATATCTTTGGCACAGCTTCTGTTATATTTGACAATGCTTGTTGTACCAAGTTTTGCAGTGACGAGAAGCAATAACCGAAATCATAACACATGGGCAGTTTTCACCTACTGCAGTTTCCTTTCAGATCTGGAATAAGTAGAGATCCATATTCGGAAAGTTCCAACAACCACCATTAAAAAAAAATGCTATAGTCCAGGGTAAAAACACTAGAGAAAATAAATGGTGGGTTCCGATCAGATTTTGTGTAGTTGTTAAAACCAAGCAAAAACGAGGTTACCAGACAAATCCCATTAGGTAGCAAGTTTACGTTAAGACACTCACATTCAACCTGGTTTAAGTGTTGAAGACAAATGACAAATGGGGGAGTTGTTTAAATCTCGGGCGAATTCTGGTCGGCTTAAATTGTGTTCTACGTAATGGGCTCCTTTGCCATCGTCCCCTGTAAATGTTGGTTGAAATTAAAAAAAAAAAAAAAAACCTATGAAGCGCGGATCCTTAACCTAATGTAAAACGTTGCTATTGTCGGAGAATTTTTGTTCCAAATTAAGGAAATTGATCACAAAGAGATGCTTAGTTTTCTTAATCTCATCATGATTTGCTTATGCTTTGTTCCTTTGAATTTTGCCAAACAACTGCCTACCCTCTACATTTTCCAAGACTTTCTTTTCAAATGATACCCTATATTGTTGGAAGGTAATCAATCTTTAATTAAAATCATTATGTTTGTGTATATTACAAATTTTAGTTAATGATAAAGAAAAATTAATATTAAAAAAATATAACAAAAATTTGATTTATTTAATTAGAGTTACAGTACAATACTGTTAGTTTATTAGGATTAAACTATATATATTATTCATTTTTATAACATACATAATTTACATATTTTATCATATATACAATTTTTTATAATATAAGATTTATCTTTTTTTATTCAATAAATCAACAAGAATGGTTTTTTTATATAAAGGAAAAAACAGCTAATAGATATGGATTACATCATTTGAGGTCAATTTATTTCTAATTTATCTGTAAAAATAAATTTTAAAATTCTTGATAAATGAGTATTAAAGATAAGAAGGTTTATAGATAAGTCTTTGTGATGTGTGGTTATCCAATTGACATTTTGATTGATTTTATGATAAGCATAAGTAATTTAACATTTTCAGTTTCGAGGAATCAATTTTTTAATGTCTTTTAGTAAATAAAAATTTGATTTGAAAGATGACAAAGACTTTGCAAAATTTTGCATTGCGAGCATGGAATTAGTCTCAATTATAAGCTTTCTAAATGCTTTGTTCCAGCATAACAATAATCCATGGAAAAGCACCCAAAGTTCAGAATAAGAATGTTTTTAAATCTAATAATTTATAGTTGCAATTGAATAATATGTTTTTTTTTAATTACTTCAAGGAATGAATTTAAAAAATGAGAATTAATACCTCTTATGATGTATTAATTGTGAATGAAATAGCTTTTTCGCTTGTGTAAAAGTCCAGAGACTCACATTATCATTATCATAATTAAAACTAAAATTAAGAATTAAAGACTCATAATGGTGCTATAATCATCATTTTTCTTCTTGGATTAAGGAAAAGGGAAGAATGAAAAGGGCTTTTTTGGTCGTTCGGGGTTATTTAAGTCATTTGAAAGCACAAGGAGAAGAGCAAGCAGAGTAGTCAGTCTACAGTGGCATTCCCGTAATAAACCCGCAAACGCAAATCCAATATAGTTACAACTCATCGTGTCCTGTCTTCTTCACTGTTTGCTTTTTTTTTTTCTTTTCCCTTTGTATCCGTTGAAACCTCTTCTTTTTCTTTGTCTTTATAGCACCCGAACCCTTCCTTCCTCTAACTTTTCCCACTCTTCAAGCCCTCCTTGAAATCGTTATCTATTTCCTTCTAACATTTTCTTTCACTTTCCCGAGAAAATTACTTTCCTCACCGGAACCAATGCCGGTCACCGGCGAAGCCGACGACAACAACAAAAACAACTCTATAACTCACATTCTTTCCTCAAAAACACCGTTGTTCAACCTTAAACTCTACGTAGTAATATCTATTCTCGTAGTCTTGATACTTCTCCTTTCTTTCACAATCTTCCTATGTTTCCGTTTAAACAGAAACGCGCGCAAGCGGAAAGTGAAGCACAGCTCAGGTCTAATTCCGTTGGTTTCCAAGGAGATCGTGGAGATCAAGGCGTTGGAACAAGATGTAGAATGCTTTGCTGATGAGGGGAAAATAGGAAATGTGGCTCCGAAGAAGAGTAGCGAGGGCGTTAGCGATGATGCCTCGGGAGCCAGTGACGTGTCGGCGGATGTTCAGAATATCGGCTGGGGTCGGTGGTATAGCATGAAGGAGCTCGAGATGGCGACACATGGATTCGCCGAGGAGAATGTGATCGGTGAAGGTGGATACGGCGTCGTGTTCAGAGGCATTTTGCAAGACGGTTCCGTCGTTGCTGTCAAAAATCTGCTTAATAACAAGTACGTAAACTTCTTATGTTCATTGATTCAGGATCGCGCTTTCCTCTGTTTGTTTCTAGGGAAAAGACAAAACAGTTTCCGGGAAAATCTTTCTCTTGCTTATTTTATTCATGCATGCTAGATCCAAGACAGACTGTTGAAAGATTATGTTTTTGTTCTTTTAATTGCTGTTTTGACTTTAATTTGTTTCTTTTAAGTTGGGTATGCCATTATAACTTGATTACCATCTGGCTTTAGATTGCTTTTGTGATGGTAAATAAAATAAATTAGATGTCTTTGTTGCGTGGCGTAGTACTAGGAAAAGTAAAATGGTTCTTTTTTACTTTGGTGTGCCTTTATTTTAATATTAAAAAAACCAAAACTATTTTCACTTTCTTTGCTTTTACTTTGTCTTTCCTTTTTTATGTCCTTACTCTTGACTGGGAAAAGGAAATAAAGTTTTGTTTATTTATTTGTTTACTTTATTTGGTTTAATTGCTGTCTGAGCGAAATTTCTCTGCATTGTTCACAGGGGCCAAGCGGACAAGGAGTTCAGCGTGGAAGTTGAAGCCATTGGCAAGGTGAGGCACAAGAACTTGGTGGGTCTAGTTGGGTACTGTGCGGAAGGTGCTCAAAGGTAACTTTGTTTTTTATATGTCCCACTTGACAGTCAAACATTGTATCTTAAAATGGAAATGAACTGGCAATACTAAATTACACCTTTTATTCAGGATGCTTGTGTATGAATACGTTGACAATGGGAACTTGGAGCAATGGTTGCATGGTGATGTGGGGCCTGTTAGTCCTCTTACGTGGGATATAAGAATGAAGATTGCTATAGGAACGGCCAAAGGGTACGAAGTTTCCTCTTTTTTCTTTTTCCCCATCTCATGAAGCCTTATTTATCTTGCCTCTGCTTGAATGTTGAAGAGTGAGCAGAACACTTTTGTTTCTTATATTGCTGTGTGACACTAAGTAGGCTCAACTTATCTTCCCATATTAGAGCATAAGAAAATATAAGTTTTACACGTGAAGTTGCATAGCATCTTAATTAGCATTAATCGTGCCATTCTTGTGTTCCTAAGAGTGTGAGGTCACATTTGTTACTTATTATCCTTAATGATGGAATTATGTCCAGTGAGAAGAAGAACAAAACTGAAATTGAAAAATGCTATAAAATCCTTTATTTTCTATATTCAATATCTACATGTAATAAGGGTTTCATGAAGACCTTCTATACCCTGATTTTGCACCTTCTTACTTTAAATTTTATTAGTCTATAATCTCAAAGTGGCATCTACTTATGAATTGTTTTTATTTATGAGTCTTGTACTAAGATGGGTAGTTTTCTTGTAGTTAAAACTTAGATATTAATTGCTAAATACTGGAAGAAATCCTCAAGAGTGTTTTGTGAGCTTCTTATTGTTAAGTGTTAAACATTACCAAATTAAAGCTTGGTAGGCTCCTGGACCAGATTGATTTATACATATATGGGTGTGTGTGTGACTATGTATATTAATTTCTTCAAGCGGTTATTGTGGTTTAGCTTTTGTCTTACTTCCATCCTTCTTCTTTCCGCTAAATTTTTATGGTTTTTGTTTCTTTTGCAGGTTAGCCTATTTGCATGAGGGGCTAGAACCTAAAGTCGTGCATCGTGATGTAAAATCAAGTAATATTCTTCTGGATAAAAAGTGGAACCCAAAAGTATCAGATTTTGGATTAGCCAAACTCTTAGGATCCGAAGCTAGCTATGTCACTACACGTGTAATGGGAACATTTGGGTTTGTTCTCTGTCATAGTCCCATGTCTATTATTTTAGCAGATGGAACAAATATATATACCTGCACTATTGGTTCTTATCATGTTATATTTGTTAATTCCCTGCAGTTATGTTTCCCCGGAATATGCAAGCACAGGAATGCTTAATGAGGGAAGTGATGTCTATAGTTTTGGAGTCCTACTCATGGAGATAATTACAGGGAGAAGCCCGATCAATTATTCTAGGCCACCTGGAGAGGTAAAAACAGTGTTTCACTTGCAATACCTTCATTGAATGCCAGAACACCATAATAAGACTTTTTCTATTTGATGTATTTCAGATGAACTTGGTTGATTGGTTCAAAGGTATGGTAGCAAGCCGTCGTGGAGAAGAGCTTGTGGATCCATTGATTGAAGTTCAACCTGCTCCTAGAGCTTTAAAACGAGCACTGCTTGTTTGTCTCCGCTGTATAGATTTGGATGCCAATAAGCGACCAAAAATGGGGCAGATTGTTCATATGCTTGAGGCAGACGATTTTCCTTTCCGCTCTGTAAGCCCTCTTTCGACATGCTTTCAGCATAGCCTTATAATTGGTCCTTTAGTATTGATAATATGCCATCACCTTAATTTGAATGGTTTATCATCAATTTTAGTCTGATTTGATTGGTTCTGCTGGTCAAGAACAGCAGATTTTCGTGTTCTTTCTGTGAAGGCAAGATTTATTTTAATGGCCAATGTTTTCTTCTGAAAGAATAAATTTTAAATAAAGGGAGCCATTTGGGCTCCTTTGAGTTTTAGATGTCAGAACTCTTTTTATCATGCTGATAACGCATATTGAGTTTTTTGTACTACTTTTTATGTTACCATGAGTGCATGATCTACAAGCATTCAACGTCTAATTGCTGTATGGCTCTGCAAATATTCTTCTACTAGTGAAGTTGTGCATGTGAAGAAGTTGAGAGGGTTTTATTGACAGAATGTTGTCATGCCGTTTACAAAGTTAAATATGTTTATAGAAGCACTTAAACATGCTAATGTAATAATCTAGTTGTCCTCATATCCACAAGGTGATTACCCATTTCTAATTATTTGAGAATACTTTTTCATCATATGTTGCCTCTGTCTTGCCCTGCTTTCAGCTGTTTCGATTGGTTACCTGTTTTGTTTTCTACAGGAGCACCAGCCAATGCGGGAGAGAGATACAGTTCCGTCTTCTGTGCCAATGTCCGTGAAAGGTGCACACCCAGTAAAGCATGCTGAGAATGTTGGTGTAGAGAAATCAAGATGGAGATAATTGTTGTTTGTTCAAGGCATTATGGTTCCTAAGGTCAGATTATGTTTTAGAATAACGTTTACCTTAGTTCACATGAAAAGATTATACGCCTTGAATGTGCATATATACATATAATTTTCCTTGGTTACTTTTTGTCGATACACTGCGGCATTTTGGATTTCAATGAGCCTTGTAAATATGTACTTGTCTTTTAACATTAATCTATACAGTCTGTTAAGGATGTCAATCTCTCTATTTATATTGATTAAACCTTGATATACTTTGTATCTGCCAAAGACTTGTTGAACTCCATATGAAAGAACCGATGCAGACTATTGTCGAAATTCAGCTGACAGTCATTTTTAATCATCTGCAACATGATTCCTGCTCCAAATTATTTAGTAATAGACATCTGTAACTGCTTGTAAGATCTTTAAAATTTCTGCTTTGACATTCATGGTATTTGAAGTGAGCAGAGGTTTGAAGTTTCTTACTTGGCGTGATTTACCAAAAACATCAGATACCTTAGATTTCATGGGGACAGTGGTTTAAAAAATAATTGAAACTTAGGAATCCATTTATGATTATTTAAGCAAGTTCAACCAGCAACTGCAAGTGTAGCAGCACCCGTCACTTGCCTGCAGCGTAATTTGGACCTTAAACACTGATATCTTACCAGATGAAGATGTGCCTGAGAATGGAAAAAACCGTTTGCCAAAATGGTAGCTCCTACCAGAAGAGGAAATGCTTCTATGTTCAGTTGCCACCTAACTTGGTGTCCTGTTGGTTTCACCAACATCACAAGGCACGCAGCTCTATATTCTGGTTTCACCGACGTCGTCGAGTACCTGCACTATGGTTATTATTGATATGACATTGGTTTGTTGAAATAGCCCATCATCCCCAGTTGTTTTCAGCAGGAAATGGCAGAGCACTAATTGCCAGGAGGGTTAGTAGCTGAAATCATATTACTGCTTCCGAAAGGGAGACTTCCCTTGCGAATCAATTCCCTAGTCCTTTTTCCCGTATTCACCTCCTGCGAAGTTGGCATCATGAGGCCATGGCAGTGTGAAGGTTAAAATCTACTTCGCCAAGGCTATGACAACTTTCCCAAAGATATCTAGTTAATTCACCCATGTGAAAATTGAAAAAGCAAGTTAAGCGACCGTAGCCCTTTGTTTGGTAGGTTGGGAAAGTAACATTTGCACTGAAATTTTTTCTGTTTGCCATCATTTTTGGGTCATACCATTCTAGTACCTCAGTCGTTGGCACATGGTTAAACAGTCATGTTGAGTAGCATGCTCCTTGGTCAAGGGACCAAAATCATGTCGATCAAAACAAGCAAATTGTTAGCCAAACCTGCAGTGCTCTCTCTAGGTCAGAAACAGCCGAATTCTCTTCGTTAAGAAACTAATCCTGCCCATCACTGTTCTCTCAAATTGCCTAATCCCGTGGCGCAAAGCTATGCTTTTTTCTCCTAAAATGCTATTAATTTAGGAATAAAACAAAAATGCCAAAAAAAAAATTGAAGGTCAGACGCATTAACAGCCAATCAGACGGTTGATGGGTAGGTTACTTAAGTCTTAATCTCTTGGGTTGGACCCACCCCAACGTGATTAATTCGCTAACTTGGTTTTATTTTATTTAATATAATCCACTTCACAGGTGTTGCACAACGCAGGAACAGCCAATAATCCAGCTTTATCCGACACGTGTCCCCCGTCAGATTCCATCTCTGAACTCCATCAGCAAAGCAAATCGCGCGCCATTAAACTCAACATTTACAAAACTATCATACCCCAATATTATTCCTCTCCCTCTCTCTCATACCTTTCGGCGATTAAAGATTAAAAAGAAGAGAAAAAGGAAAAAGAGAATAAAAAGTAGTTATACTATACAATCATTTCAAACTCTAGATCTGCTCTAGGGACAAATTTAAAAAGTTTTGGAGCAGATTTGAAATCGATTCAAGAGAGTGAAGGGAGCGGTTAGTTTGAGTATGGAGGGGAAGCTGATAGAGAGGTTGGAGGCCGCGGTGGCGCGGCTGGAGGCCCTTTCGGCGGGGGGTGTCTCGGCGAGGGATCTGCCGGATGTTGGTGTTGAGGTGGCTACGGATCCGTCCATTGTGGCGTTTGACGATCTGATGGCTAATTATGCGGCTAGGGTTTCGGCTGCTGCGGAGAAGATTGGAGGTCAAGTGCTGGACGTGACTAAGATTCTTGTCGAGGCCTTGTCTGTGCAAAAGAAACTTCTTATCGAGATCAAGCACGCACAGGTTACTTTCCTCTTTTTCTTTTACTTTAATTAAAATTTTTTGTGCTTTTTTTTTTGTTTGATTGAGCTATTTATTGGTTAGTTTTCTTTAAATTATTGCATTTTGCGATGAATTGTGTAAAATTTAGTGAATTAGATTTAGATTTAATTCATTTATAGCTTAAATTTGGTCGTAGTGACGATTGTACAGAAGAGAAGAATACTGAAATTAAGTTGTTTTGGTTTCAGGTTCTATGCGAAGATATCTTATTCCATAGATTTTATAGCATTGATTCCAATCCAGAGAGTGTCCATTTCATGCTTGTAATCTGAGGATGAAAGTTGAATGACCTTAAGAAAGCATGAGAATTATTGACAAATGACTAGTTATTTAGCCATTTTTTAAGAAATAATATTAGCAGGGAAGCATATTAGGAATAGAGTATATAAGAAGCTGTCTGAAGATGTTATCATTGAGGAAACCAACATTTGGTGGCTTGAGTGTTGATATTATGTCTTTCGAAGAAGTTGGTTTTAGATGCTAGGGAAAAAAAATATTGGTCTTCCAGCTGCTACCTACTTTTTAATTTTTTACTCTGCAATTATTGTACCAGTGACTCTATTGTGTTCTGAAATTTTGATTGCATTCAATCTGTTGGTACAGAAACCTGATATGGCAGGCTTGGCTGAATTTCTCAAACCGCTGAATGAAGCGATCATGAAGGCTAATGCTATGACAGAAGGGAGGCGATCTGATTTTTTCAACCACTTGAAGAGTGCTGGGGACAGTCTGTCAGCTTTAGCATGGATTGCATACACTGGCAAAGATTGTGGTATGTGAATGTATGTTGTGGCCTATTTGCACATAGCTATGCTTGTATAGGAGCCTGGACAATGGAGTGGCCAGTTTGCTCAATGAAGTGACTCACTTAGGGTGTAGCATAAATCCTAACTTATGTTGAACACAATCAGGAGTCTGATTCACACTATTTGTTTAAAGTGTGAATTTATATTCCTGCCTTTGTTCAAAGCTTGAACAAGGCTCATGCTTTCAACTCACATGCTTAGGCCTCTAGCAAAAAATGAGTGGTGGTGCTGCTTGTTGTGTAGGTCATCATATCTAGTGAAGGTCTTGCTATGTGTAAATAGCCATTTTATGATTTAATATGGCTATAGCATATGATCCTACCACTTGCTGTTTAATTGTTGGTAATGCTTTTCTTATTCAAGGTATGAGCATGCCTATTGCACATGTGGAAGAAAGTTGGCAAATGGCTGAATTTTACAACAACAAGGTACTTCTTTATTTGTTGGAAGCCAGCAACTCAAACTCTGAAACTGCCATCCACTATGCGTAATTTCTGTTGCCTTGAAGCTAAGGAAGAAAACTTAGGAACAGCGTAAGCATAAGAAGGGTGCTAAATCTTCTTATCATTTACATATGTTAATGTTTCTTTTCTCTCTTTTCTTTTTAATCTAAAAAATGGCCAATGGTGTTGTCATCAGTCAGATAAACCTCTCTTTTTCATGTAATTAATTTTTCCCCAACAAAGATATGAAATATATATTAAGAAAAAAGAGTAAGAAAGTTTGTTATGTTGAACTTTATTGAGTTAGTAATGCTACCATTTTTTGATGTTTGGTGCTTTTAGTTTCGTTGTAGTAAGTGGTGATTAACACATTCTGGTTGAATGTATCTTTTTCATTTAACATTGTCCATTCAATTGATATGATTGTCCATATGAGCAAAATAGTTAGTTGGTTGGTACTGAAATTTGCATTGTAAATATCAGGTTCTTGTAGAGTATAGGAACAAAGATCCGAACCATGTTGAGTGGGCCAAAGCTTTGAAGGAGCTGTATTTACCAGGTCTGAGGGATTATGTCAAAAGTCATTATCCTCTTGGCCCAGTATGGAGTGCTTCTGGTAAAAAGGCATCTAGTGCTCCACCAAAAGCTTCTCCACCAGGTGCCCCTGCACCTCCTCCTCCTCCACCTGCTTCTCTTTTCAGCGCAGAACCTTCTCAGCCTTCTTCATCACGTCCAAAACAAGGGATGGCCGCTGTTTTCCAAGAAATCAATACTGGAAATGTCGCTTCAGGTAATTCTCTTTCCTCCTTCTTTCTGCTTTCCTGTCTATCTTTTTTATGTTGATATTAGGCAACTGTGGTCTGAGTCTCTTCATGTCTAGGCCTGAAGAAGGTGACTGCTGATATGAAGGCAAAGAACCGAACAGATAGAACAGGCATTGTTAGTGCTGGTGAAAAAGAAACACGTTCCAGCTCATCTTCTTTCTCAAAAGCAGGACCACCAAAACTAGAGCTGCAAATGGGTCGTAAGTAAGTGTGCATGATTTCTGCATGCTTGTTTAACTTTTATATAGGTGGTTGGTGATGGTATGTGATATATTAATTATCTCTTCCTTGTTAACATTGGCAGGTGGGTTGTTGAGAACCAAATTGGAAGAAAGAACTTAGTTATTGATGACTGT
Organism: Theobroma cacao; assembly: GCF_053813885.1. Taxonomy (NCBI): domain Eukaryota; kingdom Viridiplantae; phylum Streptophyta; class Magnoliopsida; order Malvales; family Malvaceae; genus Theobroma; species Theobroma cacao. Next base: position 4,449,625 of record NC_142640.1, read on the forward strand.
GATGCCAAACAGTCTGTATACATTTTTGGATGCAAAGATTCTATTTTGCAGATTCAGGGTAAGTCTTCAGAGGCATAATTCTTTTTTTCACATGGCATTGTAGTTTCTTTACATGTGCAATTGTTTGCTTTGGCTCTGTGAATCTTTTTGTTATTTAAAAGAGATGACCATTAAAAGGCCCAGAGCAACTTAGTATAGTTGTAACATTATGCAGGGAAAGTCAACAATATAACAATTGACAAATGCACTAAGATGGGAGTGGTATTTAAGGTTAGTAGGGCAAAGATCTATTCTTGACATATATATTTTTTAGAAGCATAACATATATTCATTTATGCCTTTGACTTGAATGGCCAGGATGTTGTGGCTGCTTGTGAGATAGTAAACTGCAATGGTGTTGAGGTGCAATGTCAGGTATATTTCTTCTTCTTCCTTCTGATACAAATACCTTGAAACCAAATGCTGACCATGTTATTACATTCCGTAAATTAGCATATAATGGCCTTTGGTTCCATGCTCTTTGATTGATATTGTTACTACTTACTTGGGCTGTAATTAGTTATTGATAGTTTTTATACTTATGATTATCTACTTTGTGGCTGTTTTAGGGTTTTGCTCCAACAATTTCGGTGGACAACACATCAGGCTGTCAGTTATACTTAAGCAAAGATTCTTTGGGGGCATCTATAACAACAGCAAAGTCAAGTGAGATCAATGTATTAGTACCTGCTGCTGAGGCTGACAGTGACTGGGTAAGTTGACAAGTTTTTTCCAATATATTTTGCTTTTCTGGTTTAGTTTTATTTTTAAATTTGATCCTTTCATTTTGTTACATGGTTGCTTGAGTTTTCTTACAACATTGTTAAGATCACACACCCTAGAGAATGTAGGAAAAATAAAAATACTACGCTTTTGTAACTAAATTCAATTATAGGTAGTCCTTTGACTGTTTAAAAGAGGTATTTGCTTTTAGATTTTTAATTAGACCTTTGTTAAAGATAATTTAGGGTGTTTAATTGCCATTATCTTACCTCTGTTTGTGTGAGCTACTACAAGAAGAAATCTCAGAAGCATCAAGCAGTTTAATGGTTTCAATATTCAATCATTTTTTGTGCATCAGTGGGAAGTTAGAATTGTGCTAGTGATATTTGCTTAATTACAAGAAGGATGCTGTTGGTTTATTTTTGTTTACTGTGGATGGCTTACCATGTTTTGTGTTGTAGGGGGAGCATGCTTTGCCGCAACAGTATATCCATGTATTTAAGGATGGCCAGTTCGAGACTACTCCTGTCTCCCACTCAGGAGGTTAATTGGGACTTATTCTAATCAAGCATTTAGCCTTCCTTTTTTAAAACTTTGCTCTTTTATTTCCTTGGACAGCAGTGGGTGATTTTGGTTTTTTTCTACCCTTGATTTGATCGCTGTCTATATATATCTATGACACGCATCCGTTGGTCATCATCTGGTTTATTCCTTGAGTTTACTGAAAACAGTTTGAATCTCTTCCATGATCTCTTTTTGTGTTTGTTTTTGGGAGATGAGTTGAGCTTTTTGCAACTATTTATGTTTTCATTTGGAACTTTAATTTTATTATGTTCAGCTTTCTGATTTTTCTTTAACGAATTATACTCTTATAGCATGTTTGGTTGTGAGAATGACTTATTTCCAAGAAATTTTGATTCTTTTGTTTGGTTGAAAAATAGTCCAAGAATAGTCATTCTATAGGAATGGTTATTCTTCGAATCCTTTAAAATCAAGGAATAGCTAATATCACCTTCTGGTATTAGCTATTTCATGATTGAAGAATAAATTTAAAAATTAATAAAGATAAAAATATTTTTTACAAGTTTAAAAAATTACAACTTCATTTGTTTAAAATATTATTTTTCTCTCTCTTCTCTTTCTCTCACTTTATTCTAATTTTTAATAAAATATTAATATTAAATTATAAATAAAATATTAATTTTTAAATTATCAATTATTGATAAAATAAATTAAAAATTATTTCTATTTAAAAATAAAATAAATTAAAAATAAATAAACATAATATCATTTAAATTATATAAACAATAATAATAATTAAATCATCAATTATTAATATTTTAAATAAATTATCAATTATTAATATTTAAAAAATAAAATAAAATAAAAAATTAATCATAATAATATTTAAATTAAATAAAATATTAAAATTTAAATTATCTATTATTAATATTTTAAATAAATAATCAATTATTAATTTTAAAAATAAAATAAAATAAAATAATTGATCATAATAATATTTAAATTAAATAAAATATTAATATTTTATTATATAAATAATTAAATTATAAATAAATATTAATATTGAAATTATCAATTATTAATATTTTAAAAATAAAATAAAATAAAAAGTAATCATACTAATATTTAAATTAAACAAAATATTAATATTTAAATTATTAATAATTAATATTTTAATTAAATTTTAGATTATTAATATTTAAAAATCTAATAAAAATAAAATATTATATAAATAATAAATGATGTTTTTATCTTTTTATTTTTATTTTTATTTATTTTAAAATTATTATTACCAATTAAACATTACAATAAGTTATAATAATTATTTTTATTATATTCTTTTTGTCATACTAAACTAAGTAATAATTATTTTATTCTATTCTCACTTCATTATATTTTCACGTAATAACTATTTTTTTCTATCAACTAAACGGACCATTAGTGTATATATGTGTGCATATTTTAAAGTCTTTTTTGGATGTTCTTAAAAGATCTCCTGTAATAAAATGTGAAATGTGAAACTATTGAACCCATGAAAGGCGAATAGAAGACTGGCACTCTTGAAGTGCTGGGGGCAAACAGGCAAACGGTCTTCTCCAGCGATGCTGACATTATGGCAATGCTAAAACAATATGTTCCTTTTTCTTTTAGGGCGCAAATGACAATCACATGGTGAGGGGACACTTGTCTATGACAACGATGCCCTGCCTGTCCTGACATTTCTTCCATGCATTATTACGCCTTCCAAAGTGTGCTGAAGATCAGTTTATGAATAATAAGTGTACCCGGTATTTGTTGCCATTCCTAAGACGCAGCTCATGTAAACTTAAAAATATTAGTATTTTCCTTTGCTTGAATTGGGATTTGGGGACTACTTAATCAAACTTGGCACTATTTGATGTTGATATCTGTAGGTGAACCTGGTGCGGATATGAGCTGTAGTTCATGGGCCTGTCCAGGCAAGTGCTATCGTGCTCGAGTGTGCTAAATTTGTTTGTACTTGAGTGACGGGAATGGGCTGGGATATGACGTGTCGCCATTCGAAAATTGCCCTCCTCATATCGGCTGTTCAATTATAAGCAACATTAGGTCCACTAGGAGATGACTCTTTTTGAAAGTGGGGTAAGTAGCAAATCCTTGGTAGTTGGTGGATCAAATTCCGCACAGCTGATTTACCCCATCTTCTATTCCTATCAACCAGCGCCCGATTCGGAAAGACCAAGGCCAGGTAGGAGAAAGTGACACAAGTTTCGTCCTCAGAAAAAATAGTTAAAGAGGATTGGTGCTCCATTCGACGACATGACTTGTGACTTTGGAGAATCATTATTTAGTCAAGGTGGTACCGTCGATCGGTTTAGGCAAAAGCATAATTTATCTGGGGGGTTAACATCTGAACAATATAGTTCAGTCCTAAGAACCGAATTAATAAAAACTAAAGTATCAACCCCTAAATATAAAGCCGAAACAAAATTTGATCAAACAATTTACCCATAGGTTAGGTTTAAGTATCTCAAACTTCGCTTCTTTGAGTGAAATTGACCTGTTTAGGCCCTAAACACGACTAAATTTTAAAGATTTAGTTAGTAATATCTCTCAAAGTCCCAAAACCACTAATGTTCTTTATGAAAAATTCACTTACCTTTTTAATTTTGGATCTAATATTATAACATTAGAGAATGAAAAATTATGGAAAATGACTTTTCTTGATAAAAATATTTTAAAAATAATTATTAAAATAAATTTAACTGTATTCAACCATATTTAGTCATGACTTGACGAAAATATCTTTTAAACTATTTCAAATAAATTAAACCATTCATCACAATTTCTCCTCATTTCTCTCCATTTGTGCTTCGGATTTCTCTCTCACCATCTCAGTCTCTCAAATTTTATCGATTTCTCTGTTCGTCATTCGTCTGTTATGTTTTCGATTTCTCTCTCTCACGTTTTCATATTAGGTATTTTAGATAAAACTAAAATGATAGAAATAATCACAAATGTATGAAATAGCTTTTAATTGAATCAATTTAGGACCTAGATATCAATAAACTCAAAAATTTGAAATTTATAAATCTAAGTTTTCAAATTTTTTTTTTATTTTTAGTCAAAGTGGGTGTTTTTGATAAAAAAATATTTGTATTTTGATTTATGAAAACATGTTAGAAACACTTTAATCTATGCCAAATTGTCAAAAAAAAAAAGTTGAGAGGATTTGAAGTTTCATAGGCTTTTGTACATGACGTATCACATGTTAACCATGGCTTGTCACAGATTTTTGTATATGACGTGTCACATATTTTTGTACATGACGTGTTACACGCTAATCATGGCTTGTCACAGGTTTTTATACATAACGTGTTACAGATTTTTGTATATGACGTGTAACACGCTAATCATAACTTGTCACAAGTTTTTATATATGACATGTAACATCATAACATGTAACTTCATTAAAAGTAATTTTATCTAACTTAACTAAAAATAATTAAAATTATAAAAAAAATTATTTTTAAAAATATTTTATTAATTTTTTTTTTTAAAAATACCCCGTTAAAATTGTAAGGTAAAAAGGGTGAACAGAAGGAATGGGTTTCGAGTACCAACCTGCTAGCTCTTTCTTGGAAAGGGCGTTGTGGAAATACAACTTGATTGGCCTCAGAGACAGAGATGAGATCACCCACAAAATATTTGGATGAATGGTCCTCCTCTCTGCCCCCCTCCCTACTCCCACGCCAAAGGAAATAAAAAGAAAGAAAAAACGTTCCCTACGTTCTTTTCCCTAATAAAAAACAGGAAAACTACATCATGCAATGCAAGGGTGGAAATATGCAAAGGACGAGCGGTCCCAGTCCCCGGCATGAGGTAGTTGGAAATATTAAATTCCCACTCATGAATCAGAACCTGCTTGGAGTTTTCTACGACTCTACAACACACCCCACCCTTTTAACCGTTGCATATACTGTTACTATTCCTAAACCCGAACCTTTTCCAAACCCACTTTCCTTTCCATTTCGCCTTGCGAATGTGAACTAGTACTACTAGTATTTTCTCAGCTTCCCCACTTCATAAACACACCCCTTTCAACTTTCAAACAAATACTCAGCTTAAGCAATAAGCAAGACGGCACTCTTCCCCTTTCACGCACACACTCTCTCTCCATCTCCCCTTGGATGGCAACTCTCTTCCTCTTCCTCTCCTTTCTCCTGCTCTCCTTTCACTTCTCAAGTAAGTCTCTTGCTACCAAAATTCCATCGCTTTCCCTTTCCTTCCTTGACCGAGAAAAAAAAAAAAACAGACATACACTAGATTTCACTATCTGTTACTTCACTTTCAACAGCGTAACTTAGAACTTGACTTAGTTTTAATAATTTGGGTTTCTTTTTTGTTTGTTTGTTTGTTTGTTTGTTTATAGGTTCAGAGTCGTTTATTGGAGTGAACTATGGCCAAGTAGCTGACAACTTGCCGCCTCCATCAGCCACCGCGAAGCTTCTACAATCCACGTCGATAGAGAAGGTTAGGCTGTACGGTGCGGATCCGGCTATCATCAAAGCTTTAGCTAACACCGGAATTGGAATCGTTATTGGAGCTACTAATGGAGATGTTCCAGCTTTGGCCTCCGATCCCAACTCAGCTGCTCAGTGGGTTAACTCGAATGTTTTGCCCTTTTACCCTGCCAGCAAGATCATTCTTATCACTGTTGGCAATGAGGTTACTTTCGAAAATTACCATTTGTCCTTTACAGTCTCCTTTTTTTCCACTTTTTAAAAGATTAAAAAGGGGGCGATGTTTGTTTAAGAGGAAAAGATTGGAACATTCTTAGATTTCAGTAAAAGTGAGAACTTTTCCTCGTGAAAACCAACACCAATTTTAGTGACAAGAAAATATTTAAATCGCAAATGTTTTTTTGATTTGTTTTCAGTTCATAATTAAAAAAATTTTGTTGTTTTTGACAGGTTTTGATGACAAATGACCCGAACCTGATAAACCAGCTTCTACCTGCAATGCAAAATGTCCAAAACGCCCTTAACGCGGCCTCACTCGGTGGCAAGGTCAAGGTCTCGACGGTTCACTCCATGGCGGTGTTGAGTCAGTCCGACCCACCATCTTCCGGGTTGTTTAGCCCGAGTTACCAACCCGCGTTGAAGGGCTTGCTTCAGTTCCAGAAGGAAAATGGGTCCCCTTTTGCTATTAATCCGTACCCATTTTTCGCTTATCAAAGTGACTCCAGACCTGAAACGCTTGCCTTCTCCCTGTTTCAACCTAACGCGGGACGAGTCGACTCAGGAAACGGGATCAAGTACACGAACATGTTTGATGCTCAGGTTAGCCAATTAGTCCGCTTTGGTTTTTAATTGGTGATTGTAAGATAAAAGTAATCGTTTTCAGGGAATGTTTAATTGATTATTTAATTGTCGGTGGGCTTTCCATGCACGTGTGAACTGATTATTTACTACTTCGATATGGGCTGGGCTTGTTTTGGTGTTAACCAAACCCATCTAAGAGAGTTGACATGTGAGTCAACAGACAACAGTACGGAACATACGTTAGTTTTGCCCAGTGGTCTACGACATTGACTTAGGATGTTCACAGTTCAAGGATTAGATCGGATGAATTCATTTCTTTATTTTTGAGTTGTCATCGTTTTGATTTACTTTTTGACTTAAACCGACGATTCCTTTGGTTTTTTCTTTCTTTGCCTAATCTCCAGCTGTTTCTTTTTTAAATCAGGGTGCTTTGTACGTTTTCCTTTTTAAGCCACCAATAATATGTATTTACTCTTTAGGAATCACTTCAAGAAATAACTGGCGGCACCCTTTGTTCAGGTTGAGTTGGTTAACTGGTTTATGATAACACCTTTCATCTGATGATTGTTCATTTGTTTGTTGTTCGATGTGATGATAGGCTCCTGTCTTGTCTGTCATGGTTTTGATGACTTTTTTCTTCCATGTGGTCCCTAAATACATACGAGTTAGTAGCAGGGTATTTGCTTCATTATCCTCTCTTTTTTTTTCTTTTTTTTTTTTTCCTTATCGCGTTTTGGGACAGAATCTAAATCTTCGAATAAATTTATATTAAAACTACTGAATTTGTTGCAAAGTTTGATTAAGTTCGTTATCTTGTTGCAATTGGCCAGGGGGCATAACGTTTGATGTTAGGAACGTTATTACGGATCCATGTATACATGGCACAAATGAATTAGCACTCCACCGTCATTTCTCCCTTAACTGTAAAGATCTGGGCTATATTATGTTATTGTAAGATGATAAAATGACTAAAAATTCATTGTGCATTTACGCAGAGCATGTGATATGTGATATGTATGCATTTGTCTGAGAAAGAGCCTGACTCTAGGCGTCTGAAGTGATCTAGTGATGACCCCTTACTAAGTTACTATATCTCTTTAATTCCTCTTGTCTTTTTCATTGAATAATTGGAGGGACTAAGTGTCGTTGATGTGACTTGTTGTGCTTGGTGACAGGCTGGCCATTGCAATAATTCTAGGTTTGCTCTTCCAGGATTTCATTTATGGTTGGATGTAGATGTATGGATAATCAAAGTGAACACATTTTAACGAGGTCCAAAAAAATATAACCGTCATGTTACTGGAAAAGGATTATATTTCTTACCATAACATAGTAATTTGGCCACATATTATGGCATTTGAATATTTACTGTCAGTCCTAAATAACTGAAATGTTGCTCTGTCTGAATATTATCTAGCATGCTGGCTTAGCAGTTGATCCATCAGTTGGAAACTTGAGTGCAATCGAATGATTTCATGCCTTTTAACACCATGAGATGATTATGATGTGCAGGTCGATGCAGTGCATTCTGCCTTGAGTGCTATGGGGTTCAAGGATGTTGAGATTATGGTTGCTGAGACAGGGTGGCCATATGCTGGGGACAGTAATGAAGTTGGACCTAGCATCGAGAATGCAAAAGCCTATAACGGGAATTTGATTGCCCATCTGAGATCGATGGTCGGGACTCCATTGATGCCTGGAAAATCCGTGGATACATACCTCTTTGCGCTCTATGATGAGGATTTGAAATCTGGCCCTGCTTCTGAACGGGCATTTGGACTTTTCAGGCCTGACCTTTCAATGACATACGATGCTGGGCTTTCAAAGAGTAGTCAGGTGAGTCTATTAATTAGTTTATTTGAATTTAAAAAAAAAAAGAAGAAGAAAAAACCCTTATCAATAATGGTTGAAAAACAATTCTTATTATTCTTAATGGAGCTTTTGTACAATCTTAGTCTGAAGGTTATGTCACGGTGGCAGAAAGCTGAATAGAAAGTTGTTTACAGTTAGGTACTTAGGTTTCTTATAAAATAGTGCGAAACATATGTTACAAGAGAGTAGATGATTATGAAGATAAAATTTTCAAGCCAGCTTTAAGAGATTAAGTATCGTGGAAGCTCAAACCGATCAAACGATTGTCTTAAGGCATATGACGGAATAAGTTCAGAGTAATTCCACTCAAGTAATCACAGTTAAAGACTGCATGAGATGAATTGTCAAATATATTCTGAAGCTAAGTTTAGCTGCCATAAATCAGGTAGTGTCTCCCTAGCTGTAAAAATTACAAAATCTTGTTACCCATTATTCTTTCAGCCTCAAAAAAACTTTTTTTTTTTTTTGCACCAAATAAAGGCCTCCATGAAATTTGTTCTTAGAAAATTTCAGAACTTATTGAATTGAATGATTCATTGGACTATTGTATTTGTAGTAGCTGCCATGAGTTTTAGGGACAAGTAAGAAGGCTACTTGAATTCCTGAGTGGCATTTATTGTTTAGTAAGTGACGTTCTTATCTACTTTTTCTATGTTCCAGACTCCATCAACTCCACAAAATCCTGTAACTCCAGTGACTCCACAACCAAAACCAACTGCATCTGGTTGGTGTGTGCCAAAGGCTGGTATATCTGATGCTCAATTGCAGGCAAGTCTAGACTATGCATGTAGCCAAGGCATTGACTGCGGTCCAATCCAACCCGGAGGTGCCTGTTTCGAACCAAATACTGTCGCCTCCCATGCTGCTTATGCCATGAACCTTTACTACCAGACATCTGGCAAGAATCTATGGAATTGTGATTTCTCACAGACGGCAACCGTAACATCCCAAAATCCTAGTAAATATCTGTCCACTTTTAATAATGTGAATAGATTTCGAGGAATAATCCATGGAAATGGACTTTTAGTAAAGCTTATCCTCTCTTTGTGGTATTGCTGGTATCTGCACCTTAGTTAAGCATCTTTAAGGAGTCTTAGCTACAAGGATATCTTTAACATCACTTTGGAATCCGAAGATTATGAAAATTTGATATCTGTGGTTTATTACTGCCTTATCATTAAGAATAAGTTCAGTGATTCACATGAGAACCAATTATACCCTCCCTTATCTCAGTATCCACGCATTTCTCTCCTTTTTTGAGTTTCTGTTTTTTTTTTTTCTGAATGGAAAGTTCCTCTTATTACAGGTTACAATAATTGCATCTATCCTGGTGGGAGCACCTGAAAAGGCAGATCAAGGAGATTTGAAATTGAGCAAAGAAAATGAATAGTTAAATAAAGGGTGTGGGCCATGTGTACCAGTGTGGGTCTTGGTTAAAAAGTTTTTGACTGAAAAGTCTTCCCCTTTGATCTGGATGCATTAGGTGTAGCTTTTCCCTCTCTGATATTTATTTGATCTAATAAAGTTAGGGATGGAAAAATTCTGGATAAAGTGCAATGATGTTGAGTGAAACTTTAGTGGTAAGAATGGGGTCCTCCTTGCTCCCTGCCCTGTCTATGTACCATGTTTTCAAGCATCCAATTATATAAAAATGCATTATTGTCAATGATTTTGGCGTTTTCCATGTTCCCAACTGTGGATTCATGTCAAGTTTCAGCTGATTTTCTTAAACTTGTGCTGTTGAGAAATTCCAAATAACATTGATTATGGAGCTATGCGCCTTTGGTCAAAATCAAGTCTGCATGGCTCTCTTTCTCTCCTGTCTGTCTTCAATGCAGTAACGTTTAGTTGTGGAGGACGTATAGTTTCTGTATGTGAAAATGGGTTTCCAAATTCCAAGACTTCAGAAATGGAGCAGCCATGGCACTTTTGTCTTCTGGTGGAAAAAATTGAATGAAACATGTCCTGAAAACTCTCAGACCGAGATGCTGTACCATAATTTTACCGTTGAAAGTAACCAGGCCTCTGAACTGTTTATTATCCAGGAGATTAAAAAGATGACGTAACGTTTGGTATAAAGAAAGTGATAGCACATTTTTTGTAATGTGTTTAATTAAATTATATTATAATATTTATTTTTTAACAAATTATTGTAATGTAAGTTTGTAATGTAATCATATTACAGTCAATGGATGTAATGTGATTGCAGTAAAAAACTAATACAATCACATTCATTGCACTCTGTAATGTTTTTAAAAACACTTTTACTTTTCAACTTTATTAAAAATATTTTGTAATTTTATAATTAAAATAAAATATATAATATAAAAAATTATATTAAAAATAAAAAATAAGATTATAATAAAAAATAAAAATAAAATATATGATATTAAAAATATGTTTAAGAGATGATATTATATAAAAATTAATAATAAAAAATATAAATATATTAAATTTACATTTTAATAAATAGAGGTAATTTTAAAAATTAACATTACATTCCCAACAAAGTACTTGTAAACCAAACGCTGTAATGTTATTTTTCTTACATTTTAATCATTATTTTATTTGTATATAAAATACTGTAATGTTATTTTCTCTAAAATCATATTACTTGCAATGACTACTTGGGAACACATTCCTTTTTGTTTTTGAGTTGCTATTAATTGATTTCTGTTTTTCATATATCAAAACTCCGTTGTCGTCCAGTGGCTAGGATGTCTGGCTTTCACCCAGGAGACCCGGGTTCGATCCCCGGCAACGGAATGATTATCCGCCTTTTTAACCGACAACAACTTTTCACTGTCAGCACAGAGAAGTGATTTTGTTATTTTTCATGATCACAGTCAAACTCTCGTATTTTCTACCTAAGCATTTGGAAATGGCGAAGACTAAAAGAGAGATTGGGCGCTGCAATCTGGTATTGCGGCAATGGCAAGAAAATATTCGTGGTGACAACCATTTGGCGGCGGGGCCTGCCCTGTCCTGAATATAATTATCTGTTAGGCCACTGCTTTAGACCTTTTCAAAGCTTACATATAAAATTACAATGTCAACTCCTCTTATATGCTCTCTCTAGATGTTTTAAGATTAGCAGCAACAACAACTACTACTACTTCTTCTACCATTATTTCTTCTTTATTTTTATTCCCATGAAAGCGGAATGAAAGACTTCTTCTCCTTACGGGTTGACTTTCATACAATCTCCTTCGTTTTTTAACATTTTCGGTATGTCAAAATCAAAGAAAAAACCAACCCCTTTAACCCTTTGGGTTCAGCTTGGACTCTTGAAGGAAAGAAAATTTACCTTTCTGCTTCGGTTTTTGTTTTTCACATGGGACATGTGGGGGAGGAAACACAGAACTTAACCAGGGTGAAGGTGACGATGAAGAAGGAAAACAGAGGAGGGGGTCCCAGCAGAGATCCACGTGGATCATGGGTGGGCCCGGCGGCGTCAGTCAAACTCAATCAAAACCTTACCAAGCCTACCATAAGCCTCTCTCTTACTCTCGTTCAGAATCTTACAACCATCACCTTCACGGCCTTACTATAAAAATCCTCCCTTTTCCTTAAATTAAATTCATCAGGCTGTCTCTCTCTTTCTTTGCTTTCCTTCTTTCCTTTTATTTTTTTGGGTTTTTTTCGGTTATTTTCCTTTTAATTATGAATCCATAGATGGAGGCCTTGATTTCATAAGCTCACAGGAAAGAATATTACTTAAAAACTAATAAAAAATGGTCATTTTGAGTAAAAAGTTTTGAGCCAAAAAGAGGAAAACAAAAGAGAAAATGTCAGTTGTGGAGCTGAAAGAGAGGCTCTCTGCGGCGACGGAGACAGTGAACAATCTAAGAGAGCGATTGAGGCAGAGACGCCTACAGTTGATCGACACTGATGGTAACAATTTTTCAACCTTTTTCTTTCTACTGTTTTTTTTTTTTATTTTTTAAAGGAAATTTTGGTTCTGAGATCTGTTTGGGTTTTTGGTAAATTATGGTTAGTCGCCGAATATGCAAGGTCGCAAGGGAGGAGTCCAGTTACTTTTGGCCCAACGGATCTGGTTTGTTGCAGGACCTTGCAAGGTCACACTGGCAAGGTATTTCTTTGGCCTTTTATTGCAATTTTTGAAATTGATGATGTTATTTTGGTAGCTCGAAGAAAGGGGAATTTGCTAACTAATTATTTGAAATTGAATTGCTTTGGGGCATGGGTTTTACTTCCTTCTTTTTTTTTCTCCAAGGATTTAGTTTACAGAGATTTCTAACAAAGTGCAGTTCCTTGTTTTTTGTTTTTTTTTTTGTTACAAATCTCTTTACTACATAATTTGCAGAAAAAGAGATTTCATGTTTTGGTTTTTTGGCTCCCCAATACTTAAGTAGTTTCCCGTATAATATGATGTGTGGTAAGTTTATGTGTATGTGTCTGTGTCTGTCTTAAGTGGTGAATGAGTTATCTTTGTGAACTTGCATGTGTATTTTCTCCCAGGAAAAAGGAATACTTCTTGCTATGTGGATAACTGATAACAAGAAATGCTTTGTGGGAAGACAAAAAAGGGTGGTCTGGTTTGTTATAGAACCTGGTGAGAACTGGGAAGTGAGACCCCTAGAAGCACGCTTGGTTTTCCCTGGTTACTTGCTGAAATGGGAACAAACAAGTTGCTAAATTAAAGCGAATAGGGCATTTTAATTGTTTTGACAAATGTGCAAACCCTTTATTACCGCATGATGAAACATAAAATCAACTTAAGTCTCATTCAATTGTAGATCACTTGTCATAGTGCTGACTATAGATAATGTGGTCTATTTGAATTTAATTTCTAAGAAATATGCAGGTATACTCATTGGATTGGACTCCAGAAAGGAATCGAATTGTCAGTGCATCTCAGGATGGACGCTTAATTGTGTGGAATGCTCTAACAAGCCAGAAAACTCATGCCATAAAGCTGCCTTGTGCATGGGTTATGACATGTGCTTTTTCTCCGACAGGTCAATCAGTTGCCTGTGGTGGTCTGGATAGTATGTGCTCTATTTTCAACTTGAATTCACCAACTGACCGGGACGGAAACCTACCAGTATCCAAAACCCTTAGCGGGCATAAGGGCTATGTTTCCTGTTGTCAGTATGTTCCAGATGAAGATATTCACATTATTACTAGTTCTGGTGATCAGACATGTGTTCTATGGGATATAACTACAGGCCTCAGAACTTCTGTTTTTGGGGGAGAATTTCAATCCGGACATACCGCTGATGTTTTAAGGTAGTTTAGTTTTTTTAAGTTGGTTCAACGTTTATGTTGTTATCAGCCCGTTTTTAACAGAAATTGTGTCCGAAGAAAATTCTTTCTCTGGTATCTTTACAAGATCCGGCCAAATGTTTATCTAGAAGTTATAAGAAAAAGTAGTGGAGTTTGCGAATTGACGCTGGTTCTGATCTAGTTGGATTACCACCTGAGTCCATTGTTTCGCATTTATCAAGTGTTCAATATTTTAATAAGTGGGCTGGGTATGAAGTTGATACAGAAAAGTTTCCATTAATATAATGGTTGTTATATTGTTAACTGCAGGTAATAACCCTCAGGAAGCCTGAAGCTCACTTTCTGTATTTAAAATTGCATCTGATTGATTTATTTTCCATTTTTATTAGTCATATGATGGACCTATGTCCAGTGATATTCATGTTTATAGAATCTTCCTGTGAAAGATAATAAGGCTGTTTTACAATGTTATATTCTTCTTTCTTTCAGTGTCTCAATTAATGGATCAAACTCCAGAATGTTTGTTTCTGGTTCGTGTGATGCAACTGCCCGATTGTGGGATACTCGTGTTGCAAGTCGAGCAGTGCGTACATTTCATGGTCATGAGGGTGATGTTAACACTGTGAAGTTCTTTCCAGATGGCAATAGGTTTGGAACTGGATCAGATGATGGAACTTGCAGGTTGTTTGACATCAGAACTGGTCACCAGTTGCAAAAATACTATCAGCAGCATGGTGATAATGAGGTTCCACATGTAACCTCCATTGCATTCTCCATATCTGGAAGACTTCTTTTTGCTGGATACTCTAATGGAGATTGCTATGTGTGGGACACCTTATTGGCAAGGGTACATAACTCAACCATCATCCCCCCCTCCCCTTCCCCTCCCCCTCTTCCCTCCTTTTTTCCCCTTTACTTCATCTTTTCCAGCCCTCTGACTTCAGAACTTAATTTATTTCTTAACATCCTCATAAAGCTTTTTTTTTCCCCATGAAATTCGATTTCCATTGAATCTTGTGGTGTTTTGTTAATTATAGACACTAAGCAGTGAAGTGCTTTTGTTGCCTGAGTATGTCTTTTACTTTAGCCTTACTTTTTGAGCTTGGGAACCCAACACTTCAACTTTTGCTTTGCTCCCACTCTTTCTTCTATTTGCAAATAAGCATGAGCTCAAATAATTTATAGCTGATTCCACTTTGGCATATAATCGGCACTGGTTCTAATCACCTACTCTTTTGTCAGGTTGTTTTGAACTTGGGATCTCTCCAGAACTCACATGAGGGCCGGATTAGCTGTTTGGGTTTATCAGCTGATGGTAGTGCCTTATGTACAGGAAGTTGGGATACAAACCTCAAGGTTAGTCCATGTCTAAATCCAGCCCTGCCATATCATCAAACGCATTTGCAACTTTGGAATTGAAAAACCAACCCTCTCTACTCGTCTTCTTCTGTTCTTTTGTTTTTTTTTTTTTTTTCATATTCTTTTTAACTGAATCTAGTATGTCTTGATATTAATTGAAAAATGAAAAATCAGAATTTCTGCAAAGTGTGATGTTCGCTCTTGACATGGCAGATTTGGGCGTTTGGAGGGCACAGGAGGGTGATTTGAGTTGTAAGAGAGGAAACTCTTTCCATATTGCAAGTCCTCTCAATCTCAGGCCCCATTCTTCCTAAAGCAGTGGTGCATTATATCCTATGTGGAAGATTCTTCTGTATTTCAATCATGTTGGAGGTTTGGGAAACCATAGTCTTGTACTGTTGCTTGAACTTAGATGTGGAAAAGCCAATTTGATTAGTGGGTAAAGAGAGATTAAAGGTAGCGTTGCTTGAGAACTTGTACTGGCAGAAAGGTTCATTTGCATTTTGTTAGCTTTGCCTGATTGTGATTACTCTTTTTTTTTGTTTTTTCCATAGTAACCAACTCAATTATCGACTTTGATTTTCCTTCCCCCAGTTGTGTGTACCCATTTGTGTTCAGCCCTTTATAAAGCTGACAGATTGTTATAGCTCAACGCCGTTGAGGTAAAATTCTCTATGTTTAGTATGTTCCTATTACCTGCGTCCTTGGTCTACCTGTTCTTCCAGCTAAGGGATTGACGTTTTATAACAGATGAGGATTGCAAAAGACGGTTTTGGATTTTTCCTCTTTTAAAGACGTAGTCGTTCTACACACATCCAAAAAGTCAAATTATTCCATCTAGGGGTGCACCTCTGACCATCGTCCCACCCCACCCCCATTTTGGGATTAATTATATTTTTGTGCTACCACTTCATGAAAACATGCGTCAGACAAACGAATAATCAAAGTTTCGAGGGTGGCGTAGTTCGGTTAGCAGATACACTTCTTTTAAATTATGCAAAATGTACCCACACAGCTGCACTTGTGTTGAATTATTTAAAACCCATGAAGCGGTTTGCTAATGGCATCTAATACTGGACTGGGGCAATTATTCTATGGGGAAACTTGGGCAATGCAAAGATCGGCAATTGCCAATAATAGTAATACCATCACAACGCCTAGTCCCAACTTCAAATTGGCACACAAACAACTCTTCAAATCTTACTTCCTTCAATGCTAATCACTACAAAATTAACAAACGTTCTTTATGCCAACTGACAAGTAAAAACGCACCTCAAAATTCATGAATATAAAATCAAGCATAGCTTGATGGATCCTATCCTTAAATCCCACATAACAATTTTGGAAATAAAAAATAAAAAAAAATATTAAATCCCTCCTATGAGCCTGACTTGCATGATACACGGTTATTATTTTCAGAATAACAGATGACCAGATAAATGCAAGTGAACCGAGAATAAGGGCCATGCAATTCTTTCTACAAGCTTATCTATTTTGCAGCCATCTGCCTCTGATCTCATATAAAACCACAAAAAAATTATAAAAGCCCGTAGGCAAAAACAAACAATTAACAACCTAGCCGCTCGCTACAATCTCATGAATGGCATCACTAACAGCTTCATCCTCAGATCTAACAGCAAGTTTCATTGCTACATCCTTTGGACCATCAATTCCAAATTGCAACCTCACAAGCACCTTCACATTGCCAATGTATACACCAGATAGCAGACAAGTGTGTGACCTTGAATTGCTAGGGACAACCTCCGTGCCCTGTACACCACCAGAAAATAAGTTGAAAAGATTATCAAATTACACTGGGATTGCAGTGAAAAAACAATTGACAACATGGTACTTGACAGTCCAATGCAAGGCAGTTAAAAAAGTGAAGGTAAAATGCATATCCATATCAACTGCATAGATCCCAAAAAAAAAAAGACACTGTATACTTACCTCACAGGGTTGCATGCCAAGCAGATTTATGACAGCATTAACGGCCTCAGCCAGGCTATCCCTTGGGCCAAGGCCATATTCATCTACACGCTCACAATCTGCACCCATGCTTTCCCATGCATTCCTGAAATTAGAGACGCCCACCTTCAACATGTAATCAGCTGCAACAACTTCAAGATCCTCCAGTTGGTACTCATCCTCCACTCCATCTTCCTCAGCCTCACCAGTGCTTGGATCAACCTAACCAAACCCATGAAAGCTTTAGATATGAGAACCACCTTAAATGTCCAGTTCATTTATGGAAAACATATTGTCTATAGGATATTCTAATGCAACTTAAAACTCCTGAGAGACAGATAGTGGGGTGGGGTGTAAATGAGATTTCTTCGCAAAATGTGTTATCATTCAGAACCAAAGAATACCTGATGCGTGGATATTAACACATTCAAATAATGGAGAATCAGAAAAAGCAGCACATGCTGCCCGAGCAGAAAAATGATAAAGCCATACCTCTTTTACAATGAATCTCAGCATATTGGAAAACTTTCCAACAGCAGAGACCCCCTCTGGCTTCTCAAATGCCACAAAGGTCTGTCCAGGTGAATCATATGGAAGTGATCTTAAAGGCTTTGTAGCTACTTCAGCAAATTCCTCAGCCTCTGAAGCATCCACAATAACAGTGACCTGGCAACAGGCAGATTAAGTTATCCAAATAGTCTATCATAGGTCTTTGGTAATTTAAAGATGCTTCGTGTAATTTGATCATTACATTCTCCAATAATTGTTCTGGAATAGTATTGGTGCAGTTGAACTGAAACACAACATGACCATCAAAAATATGTTTGACAACATTAACTGCATACTCTGTTTCTGCTTCTGTCAGCTCCACAGGTGCAGAGGACTGGCCAATAAAAATTAGAAAGAAGGCATTAGTAAGTTCCAAATCAGAATAATGTCTAATCATTATATGCACGGAACACACAAGGCATAGTCAATGAAAGTACCTTGAAAAGCTTGCCAAAGTTTGCAAACTCAGGAATGGATGAAAGCAGCCTCTCATAAGCATCAACAGTTGATGGCGGGCCAGTAGGAGGAGCACTAAGACCAGTTGGCTTTTTACCTGGAGCTTTCTTCTCAGCAAGTGGCTGAGTCTTGACCTCCTTTGGCACAGAATCAATGTCAAAAGACTCCTCTGATAGTTCCTGTACCCAAATTAAATACATGAGATCATGACCTAAAAGGCAGAAAAAGTGTAACAGAAATTTAGAAACTTACATAATTTTTCAAACTGTTCTCCAAGTTCACCAGAGGGATATCTAGTGAACCAAAGAGAAACTCCTTTACATCTTCACCAGTTTCAACAACTGCACCATCGCCACCAAGTGTATTGAGATAGAGTGTAGCCCTGTCACGAACCTACAAACAAAAGATTTAAACAAACCTTAAAATATTTGAATATCAAGAAAAAAAACAACACGTTTCACTTCCCAAGCTCAGGATTAAGAATGCAACTAAAAACACAAAACAAATGAAAGGAAAACGATGCAAGCATAAGTATATGGATCAATCGTACAAATGCAAACGAAAATTACATGTCAAACAGTAACAAAATATATGAGATTATTAATGATAGACTGACCTCATCATCATTGTCAAAGAGACAGCGTCTTAATAGAACAAATATGCGAGGCTGCAAAAGAGAGTAGCGCAAGATTTTCCAGCTTAAATAAGTGATCAAAGGGTCACAGGTTGAGATTACTTCAGAAAAGTGAAGGAGAATAATTAAGATTTCATACCTTCAATGCATCAACCATAGCACCAAATTTTGCTAGGGTGCTCACAGCACCAGCACGGACAGTTGCATTCTCAAGATGCACACGGTTATAAATGTATCGTATATATTTGCTTGGATCTGAGGTTTTTGGGCCTTCAATCCCCAGAAAGTGAAGTATCTATAATACAATGTTGAGACAAATATAATACAAGTCAAAGATGGGAGAAAAAAGGAAAAAAAAAAAAGCATAAAGAGCACGGTAGAGGTGATGGAAACAAAATGCTACCTGTGTGGAAAGATATGTGAATTCACAATCTTCAATGAACTCACACAAATGAAGCAATCCACTCTCCTTTGCTTCAGGGATATCTCTGATGAGAATAACAATTGAGTCTACAATGGCCTTTTTGTACTCAAATCCACCTTCTTCCCTTAGAATATTGCTCAAGAAGTTCATCCTGAAATAACAATGGATAAAAAGAACCTTAAGGCACAAGAAAGGAGCATCTAGTGAAGCCTATTGACCAACAATGCAAAGCCAAGTATCCCTTACAAAGATCTGTGCTTCAATGGAAACTTTAAGCATAATGATCTTATGGCTTCCACAACAACAATTTTGAATTCATCAGCAATATCTGACATAAAATTTGTTATCTGCTTCATCAGTCGATCCACACTTGACTCATTTCCAGTCTTGAGAAGGGTAGTGATTGCAAGTGTGGCAATGCTTCTGTTTTGGTCAGAAATTAAACTTTCCATGTCAATATTGCAGTTTGTGACAGCCATGGGATGAGTCATTGCAACCTGAAAAGAGATTAAGTCACACAGTCAGAACGCACAAAAAAAACCATAATCTGAACTAAAAAGAAACAACAGACATTTATGATTGAAAAGTGATTATATATTGCTAAACAATATGGTAACAGAACTTTCAACAAGCTCCATAAGTGTATTTGAACTTCTGCAGCTTGCAGAAGAAACCACCGTGGCCCCTCTGACTAAAGTGCTCAGTTTCATTTTCCTTGAACCAACAACATAGATATCTACATAATAGCGTGATATATTATTGAGCAAAGGAAAATCAATCAACCTTGTTCAAAGTACGAACTGCAGCAAATCTCAGGACTGGCTTAGAGGAGCTTAAAAATAGCTGAAGAACTGTAATTGCTGGTGTCAGTTCTCGGCTTGTCACACCATTCAGCTCCGTGATTGCTCTAGCAGCCTCAAAAATCACCATCTCAGCCTTATGGCGCAGACAGCCCTCAAGAAAATCATAAAAAGGGCGATCCCCTGTTTGAGTGTTATTGGCTGACTCACGAATAACCTGGAGATTCATCAATTACTTCATAATGTTTATGAAAAAAAAGGTTGACAATAAGGCAGAGATATTTTGGAGATGGTGAATACCTGACTAGTGTAACGTATCAACAGGCATTGGGCTAAAGGTGAGCGCACACTTCCCCTAGTCAAACTAGTAACCAGCTTATTAACAGCTAATCGATCGTTTTGCCGTATCTGCAAGAATTAAATCACATACATTCATCATAGGTGTGACTCAAATTACATAAACTGAAAAGATCAAATTAATTAATGTTACCCAACATCCAACCATGCATAAAAACACATGCAAGAATAAAAAAGTACTATAGTTTTCTACTGCATGAAATATACTGTACTTTCCTTTATTACACACATTTTTCTTATCAATTAGTGCAGATAAAATTATAAGTAGTGTTCTAACTTAAATAAGCAGCCAAGCATGCAATGTGTTAAAATCCGGTAAAAACAAACCCAACCAGGCTGCTAAAAATAGTCAGATGAAACAAAAAAACCTAGACAATCTATGTGCCACAACCTATTTTCAAAGAAAACTTTTAGTGTTATAGACACAAGACTTGAATCAGTTAACAGATTAAACTTGATTTTAGCAACCGACTTCAACTACCAAATAAAACCCCAAAACTTTCCAAACAAGGTACATAACATACCTGGTGGAGCAATGCCAAAGCATGAAACTGCACAAGGGCTGCTCTTGATTGAACAGCTTCTTGAACCTCATTACTCCATCTTTTCACAATCTCAGGGTTTGTCTGCCAAAATGTTTATGACATGTTAACAAGTCATAAGAGTTTTGATAATTAATTCATAACTAGATGAAAAAACCAACCTTAATAAAAAAAAAAAAACCCAGTACCTGAAGTAAGTGGATACCACTGACTAAGGCTGCACTAGCAACAACGGGATTTTTGTCAACAATTGCTTGTTTCAAGTATCTCTCAATCTGGGTTAGAAGAGTTCCATCTGTTATCCGACAAAGCACACGAATAGCATTTGCGCGATACATATCAGTCTTGCTAGTCATGTCCTTCATAAGAGAACTTGTGACAATAATAACCTATTTTCAACAAGAATATAGATTAATTAGTATCTAAATTTGCACACATGTCAGCACACACACGAAAAGTTATTCAACAAGCATGCAAAATTTAAGATATATAACCTCATCTGCTGAGGGAGATAGCTCCTTTATCATCACATAGACCATTCTCCTCAAGCCTATATCCCTTGATTGAAAGAGCTTTGTCACAGAAAAGAAAACTTCTGTTGCTTCAACCTATCCATATAACACCAAAAAAAGGGTCATTCAACAGGGGAAATTTTCATCACAATACAGCACAATTCCTTCAATATACCTACTTACAACAGCAGAAATCCATAAAACAGAGGTCAATTGTAATCTCACTAGAAAAAAATGGATCTAATCTTTTACGGCACAATTAAAAAGAAAAACCGACCTTAGTGAATGTTTCTCCTTGGTTCAGTAGATAAAGAAGCTTTGTGATAACCTGCATAAAAAAATTATAAATAAACATTCATTATAAAATGAAAAACAAACACACTAAATAGAAAATCAAAGTTGGTTAAAAAGCAGAAACCTGAGAGCATCTACGCGGATCAAGCTGAGGGTCATTGAAAACCCTAGCCTCTTGAAGAACCGCACCCTTCTCAATCCCCAAAAATGGAGAGTAGTCCGCTGTTTAACAAACAAAATTACAAAATTAACAATAACAAAAAAGTTCTCCAAACACCTAAAAAGCTAGAAAAACTCAACAACACTACAAAAAGAGCTCAAAGAAAATAGATACATAGGCCGCGAGATCCACATCAAATCAACTTAAAACTTAACGCATCCGTCGAAACTAACAATCTACATTGCCTTTACAGGAAGAGAAAATCTAGTGTTGTAAGGGTGCAGATCAGATCAACTAAAAGTAAACCAAATTCTACTAAAACTAAACCGTAATCCCTAGAAATTAGATCTAAAAATCACACAATGCATCTGTAAATCAATCGAAATGAATCAAAACCGCACAGATCTAGAAGCTAACAACTGATCTAACCACTGGCAAATCTAAGAAACGCGAAGTGCACTATCAATTCCGAATAAAAATATGAAAGAGTGAAAAGTGAAATAAGGGAATCGAAGAGAATGAATATTGAATTTACCTTCATCGTCGCGATCATCGTCTTTCTTCACCAAAGGCTGTGCCATCGCTAATTGAAAGCTTGCCCCTTCGAGATCTAAGGCGAGTTATATAATTTCTCTTCTTTTTATGTTCGCAGGCGAGTGAGTCTTTCCCTCTTTTATCTCTTTCTCCCTCTCGCTCGCTCTGTCTCGTGTTCTTCTTAACGCTTTGGTTTTTGAAGAAGAGAGGGGTCTTAGAATAGGGGGGGAAATCTGGTGGATCTAGTAATATTTGCAATCAGTGTTGATGTTATTTGAGTAATAAAAATACGCCACGTCAAGAAAATTGGTAGAGTTAAATCACGGAAGTGCCCCTGGGTATTGTGATTTCTTAGATGGGGGGGTCGACGTACCGGCGAAATCACGATGTTTGAGTGACTGGAATGCCCTCCGGTTAAAGTATG
Organism: Theobroma cacao; assembly: GCF_053813885.1. NCBI lineage: Eukaryota > Viridiplantae > Streptophyta > Magnoliopsida > Malvales > Malvaceae > Theobroma > Theobroma cacao. The sequence goes on from NC_142640.1 coordinate 4,472,347, forward strand.
GTATTTATAATTAATTATAAAAAAATTAATTTATTATTAATTATCTTAAAGACATATAATTGGATCAATTAAAATTTACATATATGTCATGTATTTTGTCTCTTTATAAATATCTAATTTGGATCAATAACAATTCATTTATTGATTATTCAATTTAATTTTAAATAAATGAAAATAATATTTAAATTTGATTAATTAAAATTAAGATTATGAATATCAAAGCATAAAAATTGTTTAACTCGTTGAAGCTAAATCTCCAAATTCAAATCTAAAATCTTTGATCTCCCAAAAATTTCAAGTCTAAAACACACAAAATTTGTGTGTACAATATAATTCTTAAATTATCCTAAAGTTATTCAATTTAATATTTGAGCTAAAAACATATTTAATTACTCCATAAAATATTTAATTCAAGTGTATCAAAATATCAATAATAATTACACCTGATACAATTTTCATAATCAAAGGAGTAATTAAAAGTTACGGATTTTAAACTAATTATGAAATTAAATGTATTTGAACTAATTTCATACTATAATGGGAAACTAAAAGTTTAAAAACACGATATAATTATCATATAAAGAAATTTATAGATAATTTATTTAGAAGCATATACATAAAATGCTGTTTAAAGTTAACCTCCAAGATATCATAAGATATAATACAAAGACATATACATGAACTTCAAATTCCAAACTTCATAACTACATTCAACCATCATGAATGGCTATAACAACAAAAAATATATTTATGAGTTTGTAAGTGTGCATCTTGGCCAAAATCTCTTTGTTTTTTTCAATCAAATGCCTGTTTGGAAGTTTACCGGACCTAAACTAAGGGCATTGCAATAAGGGATTATGTCTTTGATAATTTCAAGTTTTACAAACGTTGCCTCCGGCTTATATTCCCGCTTGAGTCGCTGCTAGAGGAAGAAGGATTGAGCCCGTATTCACTCGTGTTACCATAGTCGCTGCTTCCGTAGTCTTGGCAGTCCAAGGCCATTTTCCTAATCTTCTTCATGTCTATACCATGGGCATCAGTATCATAGTCATAGCTAGCCATTGAGCTGAACCTTGAACTTTGGCCAGGTCTCATAGCGTCATTTAAGTCATCCATTGAAACATCATCTTCCAGTGCCCGCACAATCTGTTTCACATGCATATATATGATTCATCAATACTTCCCCTGTTTAGAAATTTTTAGAAGCATTGAAATATATTGATTGTCTCCCCTTCTCGGCCTCGCCCATGGATAGAAATTTACAAAGTGAGTATTCAGGTATGGTGGTGGTAGGTGTATATATGAAGTGTTAGGTAGCAAATCATATTCAGGGGAAATAAGGTGCTTAAACATGTAACTCAACTTTTCCTAACAAGACCAGAAATCTAAAGTATGTGGAGTTCATTTACCTGTCGCATTTTGGGTCGCCTTCTAGCCGAATGCCTAACACATGCAGCAGCACATGCAACCATGCGTACCATCTCATGCTGGACAAAATTGTTCTCCAGGCGTGGATCCACCAATTGACTGAAGTTTCCATCCTCCATTGCACTGGCGCATAAGGGTCTAGCCTGTTATGCATTTAAAGTTGAATTTTTCACCATCAGAATCTCTGAATCAATACTTTAAGCTTATAGATTAACAGAGGAGACATTTCGCACCCAGTCTACTAAGCTCTCATCCATCTCCCCGGTCAGGTCCAGAGGCCGACGTCCAGTTATCAATTCCAGGAGCACAACACCAAAGGAGAAAACATCAGATTTATCTGTCAGCTTGCCACTTGATGCGTATTCAGGAGCCAAGTAACTGCATCAGGTATTCTAATCAGATATATATGCCCAAAGCTTGTAGATTCAAAGAATCTAACTAATTTTGCTTACCCGAATGTTCCCATGACACGAGTTGAGACATGGGTATTGTTATCTTGAGAAAGTTTAGCCAACCCGAAATCTGCCACCTGTTTTCGCAATTCAGTATTTTCGAATAAGCTGAAACATACAAATCGATCCAATCAAACTATATTTTCAAGGTTATGACATACCTTGGCTTCAAAACTGAAATCAAGTAGGATGTTGGCAGATTTGATGTCTCTGTGAATAATGCGAGGGTGGCCTGCGTTCCTCAAATGGATTAGAAGAGAAGAAGAACGAATGTGAGGTACAGAGTTCAGTAATGCTATATAAATTACTTACAATCTTCATGCAAGTATGCAAGACCTTTAGCTGCTGCCAGTGCAATTTTGAGCCTAGTAGGCCAGTCCATGGTCGGGAGATCTTTCTCTGCATTCAAACAACGATGGCATTAAATACGAACACTTAGAACTAGCATGATGTAAGTTTGACTCTTCTCCAGTCTTTCAAAGAATCTTCTTAACGTACGGTTATGTTACTATCAGAATCTATATGTGAGTTAGTGATATTGCCAATAAAGGGTAATGTAGCCATTGCCTACCATGGAGGTGGAATTCGAGAGTTTTATTAGGCAGGAATTCGTAGACCAACATCTTTTTATCTCCTGCAATGGAATACCCAACAAGAGATACAAGGTGGCGATGATGGACGCGGCTAATAATCTCAACTTCAGCCTGAAATTCACGTTCACCCTGCCCACTACCAGATTTGAGACTTTTAACAGCTACTTCTTTGCCACTGGGCAAAACTCCTTTGTGGACGAACCCAAACCCACCTTGACCCAACAAGTTAGCTTCAGAGAACCCTTGAGTTGCAACCGCTAGATCTTCATAGGTGAAAGTGCTTTGTTTGAGCCCTAAAGCCACAGGTGAATATGCAGATGGCAAAGGCGGACCATGTTGACCCGAGTACCTTGAGCTCATTTCACTTGTCAAAGGCGGTATTTGCCCTCGTGGTTCTTGTGGCCACCCTCCACGACCTGCATTTCCACCGGGCGGCGGTGGTAAATTGATGGCAAGGTGACGATCATTAGCTTGGTACCCATTGTTCATGTTATTTGGTCTTCTTGGACTCAAGACATTTCCATATCCGACGCCACCTACACATTAACGCATTCTTAATCAAAATGCATGGCTTTTTTAAGAAAGATGATATTCACACTTTTCGTATTTTGAAATATATTTACCTTTTGGTGGCATTGAATTTTTGTAGTATTGAATATGATTATCGAACTTTGACTTCTTTTTCTTTCTGTTGCATACTGCAATGATGAGCGCTACAACGAGAATAAGCAACAAACCAACGCCAACTGAAACACCTATTATAATTGGCAAAGACGGTGACGATGACGTATTACTAGCTGATGAATTTGATGATTTTGGAGGTGGAGGTGACAATATTCTTGGCGGGGAAGCAAGAGTTGATGAGCCATTTCCGGCAGTTGACTTTGGTGTTGGAGACGGCGATGCTGGAGTCTGAATAGCTGTGGCAGCATTATTTTGATTGCTGCCATTATTTTCATTATTAGCTGGTGGTGGTGGTGGTGGTGATGGTGGTGATGGTGGCGATGGTGGTGATGATGATGACGAGGGCGGTGGTGGAGATGACTTTGACTCTTGCATGGGTGGTGGAGGCGAGTTAATTATCGGCTGCGGCCGTGGTGGTGGTGATGCAGTAGATGTTGAATTTGGAGAACCTTCAGGGGCAGAAGCCATTTGGGGTATTTCTGACAAAGTTTACCCTTGAAAGGTGCCAGAAAAACCCCCTCTCCCCTCCAAACGATGCCTTCTGAAGACCTCTGCAATGGCAAGTAAAAGGAAACATTAGTCTTTATCAAAACATACACCACAAGCTTAGCCATGAAGGAAAACAAATGTAGTCCAAAAAATGTTAGCCCAAATCTCATTTGCTCAAATATAAATTTAAAAAAATAACGAGAAAAAAAAAAAAAGAGTACCTGTGGGAGAAAAGTAGGAGGATTCTCAAAGGGAGGGGGCAAGAGAGATTTTGCTAGGTAATAGCTCCATCAAACATGGTGAGAACCAAGAGTTTCCTTTCCCTGAATCATCTCCTCAAATGGAGGAGAATCTCTATTTGGAATTCTAATTATAAGATGGTGTGTCTCTTTGTTATATTTTGCCAATGTCTGTCAAAGCTCTTATTTTGCAGGCTTAAGCTGTAATTGCCAACTCAAATTGTAATGTAAAGCAGTGAAAAGGCACAGGTGATTAGTTTTCTGTTGTGCTTTGTCTTTCGGCCAACTTCCTTCCTACTTTGGAGTTGGTTATGCGATTTTCACATATACAGGACCTGTCAAAGCATCCAATCGAACATCTATAAAATTGCCTAACAACTGTTGATACTCAATAAAACGACCCATATTTACACCCTTAACAACCACATATGTAGAATGATATTTTAATAATTACTTTACATTGTGTTTTTATAATTTGATGGTATAGTATTTAAAATTATTTTTGAATTATTTAAAAAATTTTAAAAGTTACTTCACATATATGCGTTCATTATACTTTTATTTTAAATCAAATAGATACTTATAATTGACAATTAGTTAATTGTTATTAATCAAAATGTTACTCTTCATTTTTTATACCACATGATGCTTCCGTAATAAGTTGACATGTCGTTGTAAATTGTGATGTGACATGTTAATATAACTACGTGATATTTTTATTTTCAGTTTAGCATTACGTGAATATAAAATAATAAATAACATTATGATTAATGATAGTTAATTAATTATTAATTATAAATATATATTTGATGTAAAAAAATAAAAACTTGATTGAAGGTAATAAAAAAGAATAAATTTATTTAATTTTTTTAAATAATTTAGAGATTTTTTAAAACATTATCCTTAATTATACTTCTGATTATTTTTTTAATACAATTTCTTCTTATTTAAATTGAATTGAAAGTCTATCAACCTAATTTTGGTTGTCCCTAAATAATAAAATATAAGGAATAAATAAAGAAACCGAAAAACACATCAACTGCTCTCGTTGAGAGTTGAACTCAAGACCTCCCGCTTACTAAACGGGTGCTCTAACCAACTGAGCTACGAGAGCTGCTTGAAAGGCTCGAGTCACTTAAAATATTGATTTTATAAATAACAGACCAATCAACAATGCGACGCCGAAAGTCTGTTTACCAGTCCACATGGGATTACACTGGTTAGACGAAACAGCAGTCGAAGCTGTCACGCAAACCTTCCCCCCAATTTCACTTGAAAAATAAAAACGCAAAAATATAATTACAAATATGCCTAATTACAGGTCAGTCCAGCTTTTCCATGACTTAGCAGCGAAAGAAAGAGAGAGAAAGAAAAAGGAAAAAGAGTAGAAGAAGCTTTGAAAAAAACGCTAGAAAATTCAGCCAATTTTCCATTCGAATTTTCTCTGTCAGACAAACAAGTCCACGAGCCCCTCACTCACTCTTTCTCTCTAGATATAGAAAATTTTCTCTTTCTCTTTCTATATCTATAGATCCGCCGATTTCTTAGCGTTTCGTACGATGCCTTCTCGCCGTAGAACCCTCTTGAAGGTCATCATCCTCGGCGATAGCGGGTTAGTTTTCTTTTTCTTTTTTACACCTGTCCGTATAATTATACGCACCAAGACGCATGTGTGTGCTTTTCTTTTAATTCATTTCTAGGGTTTTCCGTACGGCTCTTGAAAGATCTTTCGATTCGAATTACTGGTTTCGTCTGTAGCTAAGCTCTTGTTAGTTTCCCTTGCGATTTTCTTTGAAATTTTTATTAATTAATTTATTTTTTGAAATTCAATGTTTATGATTGTGACTGATCTGTGATTTACAGGGTAGGGAAGACGTCTTTGATGAATCAGTATCCTGCAGCAGTCTTTTTCCAATTATTAAAAAAATTTGAAGTCGTATTTAATTATTAATTAATAGTAAATTTTGTTACTATGAGTTATGATATTGTTCGCCTTTACATTTTGCTTTTAGATATGTAAATAAAAAATTTAGCAATCAGTATAAGGCAACGATCGGAGCTGATTTTTTGACAAAGGAGGTGCAGTTTGAGGATAGGCTTTTCACCTTACAGGTTAGATTTATTTTTACTATGCTCTATATCTGATTTAGTATAAAGTTAATATCCTTTTTCTAATGCCCGAATGCAAGCATTTTAACATTTTAATGAGCTTGCTTCAGTTGGTGCATTTGTTTTTCGGGATCCTAATTTTTCCATATTGAAAAATGGTGTATTAGGCTTGATTTTGATCTGTAGCTCATGAAGCAAGCATGGTTTTGAACATCTTCATATGGAATATGAATGGAGCTTAATGAGGATTTCTTAATTGCGTTTAAGATCTATAACAAATGCATCTTACTTTGCACTATGATCTCATTAGTACAAAACTGCCTGTTGCACCCTCTTTACATTCATCAAAAGGCTTGTTGAAGGTTTCTTTTTCTCTATTTATATTGTTGGGGATGAGCAAGCTTGCAATGATTTAGAATGTGAGGGCTCATTAATTGGACTGGGGTTGATTACTGGATGAATTTTCTTCATCAGGCAGGGTTCTGTGGTTTAGCTTTAGACAACCTTATGACTACCATTGGGTATTTGTCTAGCAAATTGTAGCATTTCATTCTAAAATGATTTCGGGTTTTATAGTAGCTTTTGTGTTATTTGAATGTGCACTTTGCTCAAAATTCATCTCTTTTCCCAGATCTGGGATACCGCTGGCCAGGAAAGATTCCAGAGCCTAGGTGTTGCTTTCTACCGTGGTGCTGATTGCTGCGTTCTTGTATATGATGTCAACTCAATGAAATCATTTGACAACCTAAACAACTGGAGAGAAGAGTTCCTTATTCAGGTATATACTCTGAAACCCCGTGAATTCTGCTGGAAATTATGTCAAACAAACTCTCCAATGATTTATTCAGTAAAAGAATGCTGATCTGAGAAACCTCCTGCAGGCAAGCCCTTCAGATCCAGAGAATTTCCCATTTGTTGTTTTGGGAAACAAAATTGATGTGGATGGTGGAAACAGTAGAGTGGTATGTATTTTCTTAATTTTTTCTACCTCTGCAATGGCACTACTCTCTCTCTCCTTTGACATAGCTTCAATTATCTGCTTCTTCTGGACAATCTAGGTTTCTGAGAAAAAGGCGCGAGCATGGTGTGCCTCTAAAGGAAATATCCCATATTTTGAGACCTCTGCCAAGGAGGGAGTTAATGTGGAAGAAGCTTTCCAGTGCATAGCAAAGAATGCCCTGAAGAGTGGGGAAGAGGAAGAAATGTAAGTTAAAACTTATAATCAGTTCTATCCATGCACACAAACATATCTAGTTAATTTTGAGCTATGGGAAAACCTTAAAACATGTACTTTAGTAGTGTTAACTGTAACAGTAATCGATTGCTACATATAGATATTCAATACGTACTTGAATTAACAACTTGAGTGGCAGCTGCAAGTACAACTGTGTCTTAAATCTGCTCAGCCAAATTTGGCTTAGTCCGTGCATTATTTAATTATCTTTCTATGTATTAATATTTTGAGAGGTGACAATATTTGCATAACATCTTGATTTTGAGGACCCATAGGTGCGGATTGCAAATTGTTAAACAGCTTAGATCCTGAAACTATTTATCAATAGTTTTTTCTTCATTTGTTTTTTTATAGTCTGATTGACAATTTCATTCTTATTTGCTCATGTTGTTCTGGTGGAATATTTCGTTCATGAAGATACTTGCCTGACACCATTGATGTTGCAAGCAGCAGCCAGCCAAGGTCAACGGGATGTGAATGTTGAAATATGTTACTATGTGATTTTTTTTGGGCTGCAATAAATGTCTTTGTAAGTGTTACGAATGATTTGACCTTTCCAATCATTTATATGGATTTGTACGACACTACACTGTACATTAGTGTGTGTGGAGAGAAACAGAATGGTCTGTTAATGCTGGCTGGATTTAGTTGCCTGGTGCTTTGGTAATGTTTTAAGTTCTTAATTATTCAGCACTGTCCGAGTATTGTTCCCAAGAAATGTTCAAATTTTTTCGAACAAGGATGGATTGTGTCCTGTTTCACCTGCAGCTGAAAGCTGTTTTAATGCTTACTTTCCCGCTTTACTATCAGGAAAGTGAAAATGTACGGAATTTTGGTTTTCAAAATGGGGATTGAAAAGGAAGAAGCATCGGATGTTCGGTAACTAAAACTTGCTGGCTGATTCACAGAGGATAGAATTCTCACCCATCGTCCCGCTTGCAAATCCCTAGGGTTGAGGTCTTTATGCCTTGTGATTTGACTAGATTTTTCCGGTAAAGGAAGTCTTAATGCTACAACTCATTCAACGACTAAATGGAATCGGGGAGCTACTCATCTAGAGAACAGCAGAGACAAGGGAGATCCGATTCAAAGATTTACATCATTTTTATAAAATTAAGACGACTCTCCCCATATTCATAAATGGAATACATCAGTTACATTTCCCACACTTGCACCTTAAGATGCCCAAGAATTGGTAAAGGTCATGGATGTTTAATTTGCACTAACTAAATTCATCAACTAACCTTACAAAAATACAAACACAAGAAGAAAATTCCAAGTTAGAAGACTCAACCATTTTGACTTAAATAGGATCGACGCCCCAGAAATGGTAGCCCTGCAGGGGAGAACAATAAGCAGCTGCTCCTTCCTCCTATGATGATGAGATGCCATTGCCAGCTGAATATGTAATGTAGGCAGTGGTTTCTGGATTGCTCAGAGATAATCAATGCTGTGGCTGAAATTATCACAGGAAAAAAACACCAAAATGAATTTGCTACAATTCAGCTGGGTGAAACTCAAAGTTCTTGAAAGCTCTTAAAAAGACTGGCAACAATAACAAGAACAAAAACCACAACAAAAAAGAGATACTCACCTGGTAAACCTCATGACAGATGGCTGTTGTATAAAAATGGATGAAAATTTCTATTCACAAGTAATCTGAATAGAGACTACTTTGATTCAACTGAAGAAAGATTATCCGAGCTAGCAGGCCGGATTGAACTTCCTGCGACTGTTGTGGATACAAACAGGTTGGGAGGGGTAGGAGCCATAGGCCCAATGGGTCTTGACATTGGCGGCCTTGGGGCAGTCATGCTCATAGGAGGCCTTGCAACTGAATTTGCGAAGTTTGCTGCAATTCTATTTGCAGTATTTGTAGGTGGCATTGCTCTAGATGAGGAAGCTGGCAAGCCCAGTCGAGCGGCGATTATCTGTGCTCGCTCATGGTAAAGCCTCTGCCTTGACCTGTCCAATTGCTCCTTCACCCTCATTATGACACCCTCCATTTCATTGAAGGAAGCTAATTTGGTTTCCATCTTATGTAACTGCATTAAATTAAAGCCTCCTAAAACTTAGATTTTGCTCAAGTTGGAAATATAGAAAAAGGAGACTGCATGGACTTTGCAATGAAACTACCTGCTTTTCTATTAATGATGTAGTAAGTTGTCGAATTTGGTCCTCTTCCTGGTCTGCCAGAAGTTTTGCCTTCACTGCTGCTGCTGAAAGTGCTGTAACTGCAGCACGCTTTAATTTATCAATGCTAAGATCACCTATTGTCTCGGCAGCATCATGGTTCTTGTTTTTACCTTCTTTAATCTCATCTGCAAAGAACAATAATATGATGAGACACAATAAAAAAGAACGCATTTTTCCTATTGGCAGTTAATATGCCATTTTTTTTTTTAGTGAACATTGTAAAAACATCACTATCTATCAAGGTTCAATTTTCCAAGCCGATCTGCATAAAATTAAGGAAGACAAAATATGCTTAATCTCATAGAACCAAGCATTGCTTTCAGCATTTATATTTTAAATCAGACTTGTTAAATATTTCTACATATTCCCGTAAGTTAGTAACTAGCATTTTCAGTACAATTGGCTACTGTTCCCATAACTTCCACACTCCAAACAAGACATTTATAGAGAAATGAAGAAAAACCTGTGGTTGCTCCATTTTCGTTCAAATTATTTGATGTGACTGATTGATGAGGCTCAATCCTTTCTAATGGTTGTGAATCAGACACCATTTCAACATCATTTGATACCTCTGTAGGCTGTGTAGGCTCTCCGACAGAAGTTGATTTAACTGGTGGTTGCTCATTCTTCCCTCGGGATGGAGAACCAGGAACTGTCTCTACATTTTGTAAAGCCTCTGCTGGTTCAGATAGCTCTCCAACTGGCTTTGATACAGCTGCATCACAAGGTTCATTCTTTTCCAATGGAACAGAGTCAGTCATGTCTACTTCCTTCACTGCCTCTGTAGGCTGAGAAGGCTCTTCCACTGAGGTTTCCTTCCCCCCTGTCTCCTCAACAGAACTTAGTGAAACCTGGGAAGCCAAGTTATCTGATTCCTTCATTAAGCTTGGTTGATGATCCTTTGATTGATCAATAACGCTGGATTCATTCAAATTAGCCTTTTTATCTTCCTCATTAGTTGTTAAAGTGTCTGGCTCTTTTTTATCGGTGGATAGTTCATTAGGTGAAGCTGATGTCACCTTATCTTCAGGAACCGAAACTTCAGTGTTTTGGTCACCATGGTTGCTCAATGAATTTTGCTGATCCAGAACTGGGCTAGACTTATCCTCCTTGGGGCCTTTTTCTTCCAGGTTTTCCACATTCTGAGCATCCCGATTAGCCATACCATTGACAACACTGCCAATCTCTTACTGACATCAGATGTAATATTCAGAAATTGCTAAAGAATTATAAGCGTGAAATAGGTTAACATACCTTTCAGAACCATTTGGTTCCTTGTCATCTGGAGGATCTTCCAAAAGAAAGCAGTTCCTTGCAGCCAGTTGAATGCTGGGAGAACTACCTGATAAGGATTTCAATGAACTTTGGGCTGAAGCAGCAGCAATCTTGGGTCCAACCAGCCGTGCAAAAAATCCTGCCTGCAATGAGAGATACATAAAGTTGTCACACATCACCACCAAATGGACAAAGGATAAGTATTCATAAACATTTTCAAGAGAAAAAGTTGCAAAGTTTAATGAAGCAAATTTATGATACCAGAAGTGATGAGATTGTTCATAAACAAGTACAAAGCATGCAATAGATTAATAAAGGACTTCAAGAGGCATGTGATAGATTAATGAGAATTCAGTATAGCATAACAATCATTTAAAAGAATGAAAAAAAATGACCATGAAAAACTGTTACCAATGAGCAGAAAAGCAAAATGCCATATAACAGAATTTTTGGGTTTGATCATTCATTTGCTGATCAAGCAAGCCACCGTAACTTTTATTTTGGAGGATCAGAAAATCTGAATGTAAGTCCAAGGATGCTTGACACTAATTTCATGAAAAATAATTACCAACAGTCACCTAAATAGAATCAAAAGACTGGTTCAATTGTTTCAGTAGCAGGTAAAGAAGGCAGCTTAAAAGGTATAAGTACAGCCATGTCAAGTCATGTCCTCAACCTTTTCCAACAGCATATTTTGCATTTTGAAGTACATCCATCAACATATAACTTTTCATATGGAGCAAAATCAATAAACCATTTAAAATTATTCTAAAAACACAAACAAATGATTCCCTGAAAAATTTTTAAGATAATAAGATTATTTCAGAAGCCATGTACAAAATTGATATATTCCAAATGTTAAATAAACTCAGTTTCCCCTTCATATACATCAATTGATAAAAACCTAATTACGTACTTAAACATTCAACTTACCAATGCCATAACAGGATTTCCCACATCAGCAAATGAGAGTGAGCTTTCAGACGTTAAAATATAACCAACAGCTTCAAATGCCTCCCTTAGAGCGATAAGTGCACAGTTTTCATTTGTGTCTTGTCCACCCTTTGCTTCATTAGTTTCTTCTGGCTTTGATGTTTCTGGATCAACTTCAACATCAGTTCCAGTTTCAGGTTTCGACGTTTCCACACTAACTCTCACTTCTTTTTCATCTTCAGGTTTTGAAGTTTCCATCGATGTAGTCTGGGCCTGATCCTCTCGAGGAGTAGTCTTACTCTCTGTCTTTTCAGAGACATCTTTAGAGACAGATGTTTCATCACTCATTGCAGCAGGTCCAGTAGATTCTTTGGAATTGTTCTCTATATTATTGTCACAATTATAGAATACATCCTCAATTGGCATTTGAACAAAGTGCAGTATGCATTGAGCTTTGGTTTTCGTAGCAACATGCTCTGCAATCTCATTCCAGTTTTCTTTATAAAGTTCAAGTGCCTCAAGGAGGAGGAGGGTTTCCTGATCTGTCCACTTGCCGCCACTAAGACCGGGGGCCTCAGCAGGCTCCATGAGAATAAAATCTGACGAAGACATGCCGGAGCCGAACTTCCCATTGCTAAAGCAATCAGAACATAAGTCAAAATCTGCCTGTCAAATACAAACATAATCAGCATCATAAGAAGATAGGAACCCAGTTTACTAAATTAGTTATATTTGCATTATGACCATTCATTTCATACAAAGATTCACGGATCATTGGCTCATAGCCTTATTGTTAGTAAATAATGAATCAAGCAAAAAAGAGACTATCCAGGTGGTGCAAATTATTGTGATTTCTTATTTGCTGAACACCTATTTCTACAACACGTGGATGGAGAGCTGTAGCTAAAAAGGCTTGTAGATTTCCTTAACACTTGGCTTGACCAAAAGGCGTCATACAAATTTACCTCTTTTAGAAGTAGAATTCCCTCTTACTCTCTTAGAAATATAAGACTAGTTGGAAAATGAACCAAAGTGTGTGTGTGTCTGTGTGTCTGTGTGTGTATGTATGTATCAATTCAATCCAAGCAAAAATTAAACCATTGACTACCACTATAAGGAACAAGTGTGCACATGTGCCTGCTTGGACAGACATAACTAGTGCAGTAATTTTGCTCTTGCATAGTGAACTAAATAATTTGAGGTTCAGACAATTATTTATTAGTCAGTAACTAACCTGCTTCTGGCAATGGTAGCGTTTCCGGGAGCAATCAGCTGAACAAGAATTGCAATGGTACTCAACAGCTGGCCCCTCAGGTCTGACCAAGTCCTCAGCAATTGCAGACTCTGGAAGAAATCCAGATGGTACAGATGGAGTTGAAAGGTTAGGCCTGGGAACAACTGGTGGGCGTGATTCAATTGCCTCAAAGCGAAACAATTTTTCAAGCAAAGAATCCATTTTGGCCATCCCATCACTATCGGAAGTGGGCACAGCAGAATCAACTGGTATGAATGGATGAAAGTTAATCAAACCCCAGTAGTCCAGGAACTCCAATACCTCTTGCCTTGCGTCCATGTCACCAACTTCAAGATCTGACAGATCTTTCAACTCAATTTGCATACTTGGATTTGCATGAAATTTCTTCATTATCCAATTACGTATCTCCATGTACACATCAGGGGTACGTATTGGGGATTTCCCATTAAAGAAAGAAGGCAAGACACACTCCTCCAGATTGTGAACTTTTGTCCATGAAAACCATCCTGCGAGTACAAAGAGAAGGGTGAATACTCAAACTGACAACAAAAGGAAACACCGAAGAATCTAATATTTCATTTTCTTCTCCTTCATTCTTTACAGCATCAGAATAAGAGGCTCCCAATGAAGCCAATTCATTTAGAGACCTATAGCAATCTGATGATAATAACTAAGATCAACATTCACTTGCACGGCTGATAATAAGTGAGCACAAGAAATTGAATGCACACTTATTATCGTTTTTTTGAGAAAGACCATAAAAATCAGGAATTACAACGGAATTAACATTTTCACAACCCTCCATTTCGAATCTTTCTTTTTCAAAATAGCAATCATCAAACTGCATTGAGATCTAATGCTAGGGCTCAGCGAAAGCACTCACATGCATAGAAACATAACGAAATCCTTGCCTTCTTTTCCTTGTGGCCAAGTGAAAAACAACTAATAAATCCTCCCCAAAGGCACAAAGATAAGGACTTTCTAGGAACATTCAATATTGTCATACAGAAACAAATAAATAAAATACCCAATTTAACAACTACCTAAGAAATATTACTCCACACAAAACAAAACAAGAATTCCACAAAATTTCTCCCTTGGGCTAACCCCCCCCCCCCCCCCCCCCCCCCCCCCCCCCACCTCTCACACCTGACTAAAACTCCAAAAGAAAAGCTTCAACTTTCCTTCCCTTTCCTCCCCATTTTCCCAGCAGCCAAACAAAAAAATTTGACAAAGAAAGAAAAACTTACCGCAATGATTAGGAACCACATGCGCATTACTATCACGAGATCTAACAGCCTCAAATTCAGCCTCAATTTTCGCTTCCAAAGCCTCCCACTCTTCACTTGCCTTATTCAACTCCTCCAAGTCTTCAGCCCTCACACTATCTTTCACCAAACTCGTTTCCTCAAGCTTCCCACCAACCGATCCCGAACCGAAACCCAACGCTAGGTTGCCACTAGGCGCCCCTTGGCGAGCCCTAGTTAAAGGACCATTATGGTTGATCAGAGGGTGGGAGATCAAGTTTGACTTCTCTCGAGTAATCCGTTTCGACGGCGTTGATGAAGAGCTGGACCCTGAAAGAGAATTAGCTTTTCTCTTCTGTGCTCCTGCTCGACGGCGTGTTGATGCCGGCTCCGGCTCGGCTGAGCTCGGCCCCGCCGGCGAGTTCCCCGCGTCCCGGCGTTTCTCCTCCATCACGGGTCGGGGGGTTTGGTTTTCTGGAAAAGGGTTTTGAGTCGGTTCAGTGTGAATTTTGTTGCTGTGTGTGCCTTTGGGATTTTGCTATTGCCAGGGTGGGATTTTGTTTCTTCCACGCTAACAAAAGCGTTTTCACTAATTAAAGGAAATAATAATTGTCGTGTACAGTGCGGTTCACAATTAGTGATGAGACATTAATTTGATGGTCATTCTGTGCCGTTGACTGATTGGTTTGCTTTGGGATCTGTGCGGATGTTGAAATGTAAAACTTTTTCCCTTAAAGTGCAATATTTTGCCGGTGTGAATAATTGCACCAGATTGTCCCCATCCAACAATTTTCAGGTTTTCTTTCCAGTTTTTTGGATAAATAATTTTTTTTTCTTTTGGGCAAAGCCACAATATTTTAGGTAGAGCAAAGCAAATTTATACGTGTACGATTTTAAATTTATTTTAGCCGAAGAAATTAGGTAAAGGAAGTTGTAAATTTCCTTATTTATTCTATTGATAAATATGCAAATGGATTCTGTCCTTTATTGGATTTTTTTATGACAAAAAAAAAGACAAAGAAAAGAGTTGTTTTCTTAAATTCTTACAAACAATATGTAAGATTAATTAATTATCAAATAACTTAGGATTTGTAAGGTTTTAATATATTTGTATATATAAAAGAAACTATCAATGAATTACAACTAGTATTACATTCTCAAAATTTTTAATTAAAATATTTATTATCATATATAATAAATTATATCAATTTACTTTCATTGTATATGGAAAATTATAAACCAATAATGTATCGAATATACATTTAAATAAAAAAACTTATTAAATTTTATCGAAGGTATTACCAATGAAAAACATTTCCTATACATATATATATATATGTCAACATTGACAAATTAAGTTTAACATCAAGCAATATATATGCTCATAATAATGGATTAAGAATAACTAGATAATTCTCAAAATACCCAATTTTCTTACAATAACATTGATCTTCACAGACATACCATCACTGTTTTGCTCTTACTTGTGTTCCTATGAGAACACATAGAGCCTTATTTATGACAGAACATTTACCCATAACACAAACCAGACAAAGAGTGCCACGAGGCCATAGATTCCTACTAGATATTAATTCAACCCGAAGGTTTGTTCTGTTTCCCTTTTCAATCATGGTAAACGGTGATGTTAGGCCCTGGTTCAAAATCACTAACGAATGATTTTTTCTCTCCTTTAAGGCCAGCATCGTCACCGTAAGCAGGGATGCTCGGCCTATCTTTAGTAAATGATGATGATTTCTCTGCTTTCAGATCAGCATCGTCACCATAAGCAGAGACGTTTGGCCTTGGTTCGAAATAATCGGCAAATGACTTCTTCTCTCCTTCGTTGGGCCTTGGTTCAAAAGCCTCGACGAGAATCTTCTCTTCCTTCAGCTCAAAGCTCGTAGGTGTGTGACAATCGGTTTTCTCCTTAGAGGAGGTAGCTGCGTCAATCCGAACAAGGGCTTCAATTGCTTCTGGCATTGCTTGCTCTCTCATTACAGCTCTCCAATATTCCCCGGCATCTTTCCTAGCTGCTGCTATGGTGTTAGCGAACTGCATAATCAATTCATTAAAAAACAATTTCAAATCAACATATATATAGGCAAAGATCCAGGGCGATTGATAAAGCAGTCTTGGGTCCTAGACAATATATCAAAGAGTACTCATTATTGGGTTGTTTTCGCATGACTGGTTTCCAAATTTTTGCATGTATGTTTCCTGCTTATGCTTTACAATCCTACATGCATAAAATGCTGATCATTAAAGCATTAAAAGAATCATCGAGTGATATAAAGGAAGAAAGTGGACATTGAATATTGGGAGTTTGTTTAATGAACTTGCAAAGCTTACCAGGAGAAGTGACAGGAATGCAAAGAAAGAAAGGAAAGATTTCATGATTGCAGACAATAGATGCAATAAACGTTAAAGAATGCTATCAGCTTCTATAATTCTCATGGAACCAATCTGCAATAACTCTTCTACATATAGAAAGAATGCGGGGACTTTTTTGGTATTTCCGGAACAATGATTAATTTGTAATATATCCTGTAGTAATAATTGAAGACTGAGGACCCCTTTGATTGTTTTTTTTCTTACATAATATTTTTAAAAAAATTTAAATTATTTAAAAATATTCAAATAATTTTTATTTTTTATTAAGTATTGTTAAATCCATATATATTTTAAATTAAATAAATATGAGACCGTCATGTGACTACATTAATACATTTCATCATTCTCAAACAAATCAATATGTCACATCAATTTTATATGAGTATAAAATGATAAATATTATATTGATTAATGGTCATTAATCAATTATTTGTTATAAGAACATATATGAGTCAAAATAAAAATATAAAAATTTAATTGAATGTAATAAAAGAATAAAATTTAATTTGAAGTTTTTAAAGTTCAAAATTTTTTTTAAGTGTTATGTTTTTTTTTTTTGTCTTTTTTATTGTAAGGATCTTAAGTTTTTGCTTGACTTGATTTCTGAAACAACTTAAATCTGAACCAGGCTAAACTTTATTAATAAAAGCTAAATCGGTTGATGGAAAGTTAGTAAAAAGCAAAAGTTTCAAATAAAAGTTATTGACAAGATTACAATGAGAATTAATTAACTTGATATATAAATTTAATAAAATTTTACTATATGAATAGGAATTAGATACTTTTAATAATACTTCATTTTAAAAATTAGATATTCTTTTACTGTAGCTCCAACCAGTCCATTTGCCTGGCTACTTGAATTTTAAGAAATTAAGAATATGGGGAGATTTCTCAGCTTTGAGGAATGGCAACATTTTATTCATGTGGGAGGTGCATGATTTTCATTGCATTTACCTCCGCAGCACTAAATGTTTATTAAAAGATACAGTCATGAACAGCGGCAAAATTATTTTTCTATAGCATAAAAAAGGTCCATGCCGTATTTATTATTCTAATTATAGTAAAAATTTTACAAATTAATACTTGATAAATTAATAATCTCGATTAAATAAAATTTGTAATCGATCTCGATTTAGGATTATCATGATAAATTAATAATTCGTTAAATTTATAAAATAATACAATTAAAAAAATATATAAATCTTACTTGATATATAAATTAAAAATCTTCTTATACATCAAATATATATATGATTCAATTAAGAGATCTTTGTAAAATATGATTCCAATGCTACTTGTTTCTTTTTCAAACTGATTGTCTCATTGGGCCTCATCTCTAAGTTTTCTTTGTGTATTAAGAAGTTCTGGTGTAGTACTGTTTTTATATTGTAAGATAAAATTATGTAATGTGATTGTTGTTTTGAGTACATCTTTATGTGAGATAACGTCCAATACAAAACTGTAACACCTCGCACCCTCGTTTAGCAATTAATAAGACCCTATCGATAAGATTAAGGATCACATGATATAAATTTAAGGATCAAAGAACGGTTACGTATGAAAAAAATATTTTAAAATAAAATATTATTAGTTATTATTTTTAAATAAAATAATATTAAAATATTAATATTTTATTTATTATTGAAATTAATCACAAATGTAGAGTATACGACTAATTCAAGTGAGGGAAAAGAAGTAAGGAAAAATTTTAGAAAAACGATGATAATTGTACCCACATGATTTTATTAAATTGATCTAGTATGTGTAAGTAAACATTTAAATATTATGATAATACCGTATTGAAGTATAGATTTGATATTTTATTAATACAACTGTTAAAGAAAAAAATAAAAAAAAATTAAAATTAAAAGATTATGAGATAACTTAATTAAAAAGATAAAGACTTGAATAATTAAATAATAAATTTTTCATTAATTTGATCAAAGCTTCCTTTGTAGCATTGTTCCTTGTGGCCGGCCATCCTATGTAGCATTGTTGAAAATGTAAGGCATACATAAGTCAACTATTGAAGGTGGCGTTAATGACAAAGACAAAAGAAGACAAAATTTGCATATAAAGGTAGTATTTTATCCAAGCCACCGAGGGACCAACAGTAAATTTCTTATGAAAAGCGGTGCAATTTTTTTTATGCTTCTTTGGGAGTAACGGCAGTTCATATTAGCTGTCACTTGGCATGTAAAACATATTTATCTTGATTCCATTGATATCAACGGCAAGGAAGGGAAAGATATTTTTTAAAGGATTTTGGTTTAAGTTTTAAAAGGGGAGCTTTGGTTTTTAAGTCTAGGACGGAGGAGAAAGAGAAGAGAGAAGAAAAAGAAGAAGGTAGAGAGAGAGAGCATCGGTGTCGGAGGAGAAGGAAGAGTGAGAACAAAAAGAAAAAGGGAAGGAAGAAAGAAAAAAAAAAAAGAAACGTAGAAGAGAAACGCCGGTTTGAAGGAAGGCCGGCGGTAAGGGAAGAAAAGAGAGGAAAAAAAAAAGAGGAGTAAGAAAGAGAAAGGAAGAAATTGAAAAGAAAAAAAGAATAAATAGATATATGCATGAATCAATAGTAAAGTAATGTCTCGTTATTGTGAAGTGAACGGGTATTAAGTTTCAAAATTATATCTCTATAACATATTATATATGTTACATTTGAAAGTTGACGAAATTGTAGACAACATTAGTTGGTAGAAACCCTTAAGTTATTTGTGTTTGTAACAAGAATTTTAAATTTATTTTTTTATAATATATTTAAATATATCTACATGCTTTTAATTACAAGAAAACAAATTTTTGATTGGCTTTTCACTTCAAAATCATATCTTGCAAGCTTGTGTGATGTTTAAGCTAATGACCTTTTTATTGATTTATAGAATTTGATGATAAATTATTTATTTCACTTATCATGCTAATTTGATAAATATACCATGTTTTGAAATAAAATATACACAACATTGATTTGTGATTATATTGTTTACAAACTATTATGTTTTGCAAATGTATTAAATTATAATGATTTTTATTTGAACGTAATTGAGATATACTTGGTAGAATCAGTTACCACACCAGGTCAAGTGTGGTCTTTGTGTATAAAGTAGTAATTGTCGATTATCGATATTTGATTTAAAAAGGGAACTTGAAGCCCCGATTTATATATGGTGGTATGAGTAGTTTCCACGAGTAGGTAAACAGGGAGTCTTGAAGCCTCGATTTAAATATAGTGGCGTGGGTAGTTCCCGCGAGTAGGTAAAAAGAGGGATCTAAAGTCTCGATTTATATATGGTGGCATGGGTAGTTCTCACGAGGAGGTAAAATAGGGAGACCTTAAGCCCCGATTCATCTGGTGGCACGGGCAGTTCTCACGAGTAGGTGATGATGTTAGAGAAAATAAGCCTATGGGCTATGCTAATCCTACCCGATGATGATGCTCTCTTGTGGATTTTTATTTCACTATACATGACATTAACACTTGAAATTTTTATTTAATGGCAAGTGAAATTTACTTATTCATTGGTGATAAATTATTTCGTCTTTTTATATTTGAGACTTTTCATTTTTCTCTTGTCATTGAATTTAATGTTGACTAGATGTCGGGGTTGAAAGATTTTCTAGTACCTTAAATACAACTGTTTTCATATATGTTTACTTGTGAATTATTTTTTTTAAGAATTGTAAGGTATAAAAAACAAAATATCTCATTTTTATGAAATGTATTTTCTTCGCTTATTTTTGAATTTATAAACATTTTACCTTTATGTTTGTTTCCCCTCCTCGCCTGCTCATGGGGTCAACGATAATTACTGAGTCTATGAGACTCACATCGCTCTTATTTCTCTTTTTTGCAGATAGAGATTAGTCTAACGTGTAACCATCGGTGCATACGATCCACCGCAGATTAGGTAAAGGCATCTCCTAACCCGCTTCGAGTTGCTCCGCTGCCTAAGGTTGTGTCACAAAGAAATTGCTAAATGTTGAAAAATGTTGTTAATTCATGGTCATGAATTGTTTAAGACTTTGTAATTGATATTATTTTGAATAGAGTAAACAGTAGTTTAATTATTAATATTTGCTTACGCACGTTAATATATATATATATATATATATATATATATTTAATAAATCTAACGGAAGTTTCAAATGAGGTTTGTTCGGGACTTAGCAAAAATTTTCTCGGAAGTCTCGAACGTCGGTAATGACTTAGGAGGGGTCGTTACAAAAACTATCCTCTTCAACTTCATCTTTTTTGTCATTTCCAATGACGCTTTCAATAATTTGCTCATCAAGAATAATGATAATTCGTAATTAGATAATTAGGTAATATTCGTATAATCACAATATAGAATACATGTATTAAGTTCAATATTTAAAAAAAAAGTCTCGATAAATTAATTTTTATTAATTAATATAAAAATTAATAAAATTTTAATTTTTAATTAAATAATATCTCGATAAATTAATAAAATTTCATAATACTAAAACTATTAATCTATAAAGATTTACTGTATTATATACTTAAATTTCATCAATTAAAAACAAGAAGCAATCCACTGCTAAACAACTATATCAGGTCTTGCTGGAAATGGTGGAGTCTTTGAAATCACCATGGAATGATTTTGCTCTTCTGATATTTCAAGAACATTAGTACCTTGCGTTGCACTTGTTTGCTAACAATTAATCAAAGCTTTACCATAATCTATCAAACTAACTGATCAGGTCTTCTTCAAGGCAGACATATTACAAATATGATGCATTGCAAACCATATGCATGGGCGATGCACATTACTAAAACAAGATGTTGGGAGAATATTAAAACTTGAATGCCTGGAGTGGCCATCTGCCCATCTTTCTTGTCTCCCTGTCGTTTTCTCCCCTATGTTTTTCCATTTTCCCATTGTCTGGCTGTAGCACTTGTCTCTGTTTGCACAATAATTAGAATTTGGAGGCACACTGTTTTTCTGTAGAAGTGCGTATACTTATCTAATTAAATAATTATATACACAAATGTATGTACACATTGTTTATTCAGATTTTAAGACCCACATATACTATTATGATGGAATACAGTGTCAAAAAAATAAAAAAATAAATTTCTAATTACTAATCATACATATATGTATATATATATATATATATATGTATATATGTGTGTGTATATATATACATGCAAACTTATTCTTCCATTTTGTTCTATTATCTCGACAACCTTAAATCCTTATATCCTAAAAGATTTTTGTTTCTTTTTTTGGGGTTTAATTGATGTCAGGCTTAGTTTGGCTAGAAATATTGATAAAAATGTAGATAAAAATTCTTTTGTTTTAAACTTATAATCTCGGTATAAGGAATAAAGATGTTAGATCTTAATTAGTAAATTCTCTGCTTATTTAGATCTTAATGTCATTATTATTGCTAGATTTGTAGCGATGGATTCCTGTTTAATTAGTAAACAAAATGCATTACACTTCCCTATCTAATCATATACGTAAAATGCTCAACATCTAATTATATTTCATATATTCAAACATTACAACAGTACCTTAACTTTTTGACAATACTTGACCTGATCCTAATACACTCACATAACACAATTCTTTATTCTCAAACAGACAGACACACCTTCACGTACGAGGTACAGCTTCATACTACAGAAATAGTCGAAGATACTAATTAAAGAGGCAATTCCTGCATGAAAGCAATCTTTTCAACCCTGGCAAACGCTTGCTTTCTTGCCTTGGTTAAAAATCACTGACAAATTGTTTCTTTTTTTTAAGGTCAACATTGTCAGTGTAAGCACTAACACTTGGCCTCGGCTTGAAATCATTAGCAAATGACAACTCCTTTTTTTTTAGGCCAACATCGTCGGTGTAAGCAGAAACACTTGGCCTCGGCTCGAAATCATTAGCAAATGCCAACTTCTTTTTTTTAAGGCCAACATCGTCAGTGTAAGCACTAACACTTGGCCTCGGCTCGAAATCATTTGCAAATAACTTCTTTTCTTTAAGGCCAACATCGTCAACGTAAGCAGTAACACTTGGCCTCGGCTCGAAATCTTTAGCAAATGCCAACTTGTTTTCTTTAAGACCAACATCGTCTGTGTAAGCAGTAACACCTGGCCTCGGCTCGAAATCATTAGCAAATGACAGCTTCTTTTCTCTAAGGCCAACATCGTCGGTGTAAGCAGTAGCACTTGGTCTCGGTTCAAAATCATTAACAAATGCCAACTTCTCTTCTTTAAGGTCGACATTGTCAGTGTAAGTAGTAACGCTTGGCCTTGGTTCGAAATCATTCGCAATTGACAACTTCTCTTTAGAACCAACATCATCAGTATAAGCTGTAGCACTTGGTTTGGGTTCAAAGCTTTTAGCAAATGATGACAATTTCTTCTCTTTAAGGCCAACATCGTCAGTGTGAGCAGTAGCACTGGGTCTCGGTTCGAAATCGTTAGCAAATGATGACTTTTCTCCAGTAGACCTTGGGTTGAAATCCTTAACGAATGATTTCTCTTCTGCTGGCTTAATGTCATTGTCATAAGCCGTAGCACCATGTCCTGGCTCAAAATCCTTAACAAAAGTCTTCTCTTTCTGAGGCTCAAAGCTCTGATCAGCATCATGACAGTTGGGTTTTTCATCAGAGAAAGATGAGGCAGCTGCATCGATGCGGAGAAGGCCTTCGATTGCTTCCGGCATGGGTTCATCTTTCATCATAGCTCTCCAATATTCCCCAGGGTCCGTTCTTGCTGCTATGGTGTTAGCAAACTGCGCAGAATGAGATCAAAAATAGTTGGAGCTATAGCTACCATAACGTCAAATAAAAATGAAACATTAGTATATGAACTACGAGTGTTTTGCTAGTTTCCTTTTGCCCTTCTATTTTAAAGTATAAAATTTCTGAGTTTGTGCTTGACAATTTGATCAAAGATTATTGAAACATCAATTAAATGGAAATTCAAGTGATATAAATGAAGACTTAGTTTGTTTAGCTTGCCGTGGAAAGAATTAAATTAGCTTACCAAGAGAAGTGAGAGGAAGAATGCAAAGAGAGAAAGGAAAGACTTCATGACTGCAGAAAAAGGCAATAACGTTAAAGTAGAATACCACACTGTGACCGCCAACTATATATGTACGCAGTTAAATAAGCAAATCGTTCTATTTATAGAGATAGAAAAATATGTGTATGTATCTTTCTTTTTTTTTATATGAAGGGAAATTTTATTGAATTAATTTAAAATAACATCCTAAGTCATTGGACACTTAGAGAGTCCGTAAGTAATAAATAAAAAATATTTACAGGAGGTACATCATAAACTTGTAATCTTATACTTAAATTATCATGATGAGTGGTCATCCAATCGGTACACTGATTGGCTTCACGATATATGTGAATTAAGTGACATTCACATTCCTTGTGAAGTAACTATCTGATTAATTGTAGTAATTGGATATTTGACTCTAGGTCATTTTCTTTGTTTTGTATATTTTGCAATGCTAAAAGCGAATCTATTTCCACTTGTACTTTTCTATAATCTTTAGACCAACATATCATCAATCCATGATAAATTCCCAGAGCTCTGCAATTAGAGAGAATAAAATACCAATCTTATAGGTGAATCCTATTAACCATGTTCCAGAGCTATCTCTAATAAGTCCACTTGCTACCGCTGGTCCTGGTTGCCCTTCAGCTCTTCCATCTACATTTAATTTGAAAAAGAATTCTTTAGGTTTCATCCAGCTAATCAGAGACTCGTGCTTTACCTTTTGCTGATCATGTTGTAAACTATCCCAGGCTTCTTTAGCTTTTGTTCAGATAAGTTGTTTGGCGTTGCAAGGCCAAGAAAATTTTCCATCAAAAATAGATAAATTAGGCCAATGCCAAAAGTACCATAAAGCATGAATGAATATGGTCCCCCATGGAATACCTTCCAAGAACACCGTACTCTGCATATTGTTTAATATCCAGACTTGTAGACCTTGCATAAAAAAATCCTCTGTTACCAAGTCGGGAAGAAAGGATAACCGGTATGTATCTTTTTATAACAACCAGTATTTGTTTTTCCATTCGTAGTAATACGTGAAAATTTATCTTTTATTTAATTATTAATATTTTTGAAGTATAAATAATTAAAATTTTATATATTTTTTTGAAAATGAAATTTTATAATATTCATAGGTAAATTATTTAAAATTAAGAAAAATTTTTTTAATAAAAGTCATTTAATGCAATAAACGTTTTCATTTACAAATTAGATAAATTTTATTAATATTTTTGATAAAAAAATTTTAAAACAATAATTTAGAATAAAATAAACAAAAATGTCCATTTTCGTTGATAAAAATTTTTATTTCTATATGTGCTTTTATATAGATTATAGTTATAGATATTCAAGAAGTCATGATTGATACGGATGATTAATTTTTACCTAACAACATCTTACAAGTGCATTGTTGTGATGGGGGAGGCATTTTTTTATTTAAATAATTTTTAAATTTTGAAAATATTTATATTTTGTTACAGATCTTAATATATATTATACATATAAGGAGAATATAATCATATATATTTTTAATAATGATAATTCTAATAAAAAAATTAAATATATTAAAAATAATTATTCATAATCTACGTAACTATATCATAAATATACTTGCAGGTGTCCGTAATTGATATACTATTATTTTTTAAAATATTTATACTTTTATTGTATAATTTACTTTGTGTTATCAAACAAATATATGTATATTTATATATATATAAATGTTCATTATCAAATTTTTTTAATGATAACAATGTCATTTTGAAATAAAATTATCATTCTAAACATAATATAAAAATGATATGATTTCATTAAAAAAATTTAATTCATGTAATAACAAATATCATACCTTACCTATATGTATTTATATGATTATTTATAAGCATACTATTCCTAACATAACGTAGAATAAATGTAGATTTTAAAATCATCCATAGTATTTAGATATATTAGTAATTGATATAATTTGAATATGTTTATTTACATTAATTATGTATACCATTTTTAATATAAAATTTTAACTTATTCATAATTTTTTTCCAATAAAATTATTATTTAATCAATTACATAACCATTTTACACCCCTATTTCTTTTTCCTTCCCTCTTCCCATTTCTTTCTCTATCTTTCCACACCCAAACATTAAAAAAAAAAAAAAAACCATGTGACAATCTATTGGCAACTGAAGAGATGAATTGCCAATGAATTGGAAGTTGTTAATGCAAGTGGAGACAACTTGAATTGTAGGTGGATAGGGTAATCCTCTTTGTTTCTGATACTTACAAATACTACTACTTTTGTATACCGCATATGGAAAAGCTCATGCCTTGTCCTTATCTATATAATGGCATTTATTGTGACTATTTTTTGTAAGTATATTAGAAATGAGCCAGCGAATTGGCACATTCCTTTTTACTTGTTACATTAAAAAAATAAATATTTGCCTAATTAATTTGTCATGATTAAAAAGCTTATCATCAAACGAAAGATTACTAATATTATATAGCCACAATCATGGGAGAAAAGATAAAATCTTTGATTGATTGACAAATTAAGATAGCATGTACCCACTCCCATTAGTTTAATAAATTTAATAGATTCGGCTCGATCTCACGTGCTAAATTTAATGAATGCATTATTATGGTTAAAGAATATTTTCTTATAATATATTAGTTAATGGTCGATTATTACTTTAAACTATAGATAATATTTAATTAATTTAGAAAAGCAGTAAGAGACATTCACTTGGCAAATTCCTTGATAAGATGATGAATAAATAAATTGACGATGACATGAGCCAAATTCATTAGCATTGATCTCTGTAGAAATGATTTGCAACAAGCACATTGAATTCATGTCTAGTCGAGTTGGATGACTCGTTTTGTCGGCAAACTCAATGTTCTCCTGTATTCTAAATTTCGTCGAACTGATCTCCGAGGAATTCCAACGCAATAAATCGTTGAAATCAGATCATGGACAATTTGGTGGGAAAGGAAAATGAAATTCCAGGATTCAATTTGGTGGTGAGGGAAAAAAAAGGAAAAATTTAACAAAGGAAAATTATATAAAGGAAATTTTGGATGGGATTGGTCTTGTTAATTAGCATATGTATGCTTTTTGGGTTTGCATTTTAATTTTAATTGATATTGTAATTTATTTATATTGTTAACAATAAAAACATTAATAAATAAATTCTTTTTTTTAAATTTAAATATTTAATTTATTAATTAATGTATGATTCACTGTCTAAATAATAGACAAAACCACAATCAATAATGCTTGGCCTTGACTTAAGATCATTAGCAAATGATTTCTTCTTTTTTAGACTAAGCAATAATGCTCGGCTTTGGCTCAAAATCATTAGCAAGAAGACAATCTTTCTTGAGAACAACATCATCACCGTCACCCTTAGCTTGAAATCAGTACCAAATGGTTTTTTTTTTTTTTAGACCAATATTATCATTGTAAACAGTAATTCTCGGTCCTGGTTCAAAATCATTAGAAAAAAGAATTATTTTTCTTGAGAACATTATCGTCACTGTAAATAGTAATGCTCGGCCTTGGGTCAAAATCATCAGTGAATGATTTCTTTTCTTTTAAGACCTATGTCGTCATTGAAAGCAGTAATACTCAGCTTCGGCTTGAAATCATTAGTAGTGCTCAGTCTTGGCTCGAATTCATTGGCAAGTCAATCAATGGTTGGACCTATGTACTAGAGTTCACGTAAGTGATTAATGTTTAGTACTGGTTCTTACGTATGACTAGAAATAACTGAGAATCCCTATTAACTAGAATTTGGGTTTATGGTCTACTTATTCTTGGGGCTTGTGGTTAATTTTATTTGGATTTATCTATGTGATGCAACATGTGTGCAACTGCAAGCTATATCGCCTCCCACATCTCGATGAACAATAATGACCAATCAGTGAAGGAAACTTATCCTTTTTCTCTTACATACATCACAGAAATCCTTATCCGTACAAAGATTTTGATTTTATTTTTTGTTGCTTTCTCTTCCATTTAATTAGGTGGAATAAGGAATTAATCAATTAATGATGAACATTCAATATCAACTTATGATAATTGAAAAATAAAAATCATGGGTTAATGTTAAGAGAAACCATCAATTTGTCTGTCATTCATCAAATTTATTAAGTTTTAATTTCAAAGTCTAATAATGCTTGACCATGCAACTAAATTACACAAGCAATTATTGGAATCATTTAAAATCTGTTAATTAGAAAAATATTGAAAGGGACTAAAGAAAGCTAAAAGTAGTAACCTTCTTTGGATTCTTCGAAATGTGGGTATGCTCCCTCAAGTCAAAGATACTTTATTTCATTATTTGCGGAAGTTGCTAAAACAGAGAAAAGTAGACCATCCTTTTTGGAAGATGATCCAAAATCTATTATACATTCATCTTTAATTCGAATCCATGCCACCCAAAAAAGAAAGGGAATAGAAAATGATTTACTCAAGCAACCTTGTGTAATGGATAAACGATGCCAGCTAATTTGTGCATGTAATCAATGCTTAATACCTGTCTTGCTCTTATAAATGCGTGACAAACAAAATCAAACAGCACTTACAATTATAAAGTTGTGACTGTTTTTAGTACTTTCCAAAGTAGTCATGATTTCCATCTGGTGTTTATTTAATTTGTTAAAGCTTTAGATTTGGAGCAAAGTTTAAAGATTCAAATCTTATTAGCAATATAGTAATAGGTAGACATAGTAGTGGCATGCCATATTCATCTTATTTTCATGCTCGGAAATATGCATGCAGTCAAAACAATCGTAAAAGATACTGTCCAATCCTTGTCTCGGCGATATCCCCTCCCATTATAGTAAAAGATTCGCTTTATTATATGAAATCTATTGATGATATGACAGACAAAGCAATCCTGATTAAGGATTTTGTTTTCTAGTACATTAAAGTTTGGTAATATCTTTGATTAAGTAAAAGTTGTCGAATATGGTGGCTAGTCACTTCAAGATTTTTTTATTTTCCAGCACGTTGAATTCATGCGCTATATGCATGTGACTCAATATCTGCAAGCTTCTCCGATCCTTTAGCCTTTTCGTCATTTGGACTTTGTTCTTGAAAAACTTTGCTAATTGTTTTGATGAATTTGGGAATTTAGCTAATTAGACTAAATTTTGAATGAAAATTATGTTAAATTTGTAATTTATACTAATTTAATATCTATCATAATAAAAATTTAAAATATAAAAATGTATTCGATTCTTGATACATGATTTGACAGCAAAAATAATACTATTCAGATAATTGTTGGATTTCAATGTACTAAGATTTTTCTCTTTCTTATTTATATATTCTCTAATGGATGAGAATTTTAATATTATTACTTAAACAAGAAACCTAACTTTACTTGTATATACTGAATCTTTAAATCTAATCATTATTATAAGATTTAAAATTTTTTACACTGGTCTATACTTTTGAACTAACATATAATATTGAAATTTAACTCGCTTTATTAAATCATATTATGAATAATAATACTAGTTCTTTATTAAAATCAAATTAACTTAATTCGATTTTGATTAAATATAAAAAATAAATAATATAAATTCATACTTTAATTCTAAAAAAAAATCCAACAAATTATTTATGAAATAAACTCTGGGTAAATACTACTAGTATCAAATATCAAGCACGAGGCATTTCAATGGCAAAAATATATAAAAGCTGGGGGAATTGCTTTTATATTATCGAATGTTAAATTGATGGAGACAAGAGATTTTTCTTTACCCCTTTTCCTGGTGTCGCTTTTACACAGATCTGACACCCCACCTGCAATCATTCTTCAATTTAGAAATATAGACAGGAGGCACAAAAGGAGAATGCATGGGTGAAAAGGCAACATAATCTCAATCAGGTTGTGTTTTCTGACGAGACCCAAATTAATTTATTTGATTTTGAGCCCATGTTTGATTTGACATGTCACAATAATGCAATGAATTTCACAGGTATAAAATAAATATTGAATTTCATGGTGACAAGATTTAGTGAAAATTTAACACTGGCTGTTATGGTATGTTTATCGTCTTTTAATCTTATATGGGTCTTATTGAATTATAAGTTTGTGTTAAACTTTTATGATGTGACCCTATTGATTCTAGTTTTAGTGACAATAAGACCCTGAAATATGACAAAGCCTTGAATTTGAAATAAAATTTACCATTACCTTTGTCATCTTGCATATGAGATTCTTAATTATCTTTGCATTGTATTTTTCTTGTTGAAACTAATGCTGTTGCCTAGCTCCAGCTTGGGTAGGTGAAGTATTCACTAGTTAGATATTTGAACATTCAACTTCTTCAATGATTGAGCAAAATTAACATGATCCTTTGATAGAAGAACAGGCTACATGCTTGGGACGGTTTCTAAGCATATTTAACCTTTAGTCAATAATTTTGATAGAAGAATAGGTTTCAAAAGAATCTATTTTACGAAAAAGTTATCTGAAGTGTACTTTTTTAAGCTCAGGTGTCCGAACAAAGTTTAAAGCTCAAAGATAAGAAAAATAAGGCTTTTTAATATAAAGATATTATTGTCTTTTTAATGAAAATTATAAGGTTTTTATTATTTTTTTGGGAAAATTTAACATTGTTGACTCTTATGAAAATTGTAATAAAATTTTATTTGATAAAAGTGTTATGTGGAAAAAATATCATATTCTATTCTATGTTAATAATTATCAATAGCACTACTAATATGGCATTAGACTATCTGTCTACCTCTAGTTCTCTACCGCACTCTTATGTTTCTTTATGTTCATCTCCGTTCCCTCTTTGTAAAAGGAGAAGATAGCTGAAAGTGGAAGAAATTTGCTATAGAAGAAGGAGAATGAAATTTGTTTCTTGCAGCAGCTTTCTTATCCTCCTACTTGTCATGGTAATACTTAAAACTCTCTGCTTCATTCATTTCGCAAGCTAGATACCTCTGTTAATCTGATGAGAGCTGAAGCGGTATGGTAGTATCTGCAAGCTCCAGAATCTGGGTGAGATTAACGAATGACTACAACAAAAACGAAATATGTATAAACATAAAATGTTTTTAAGATCTTTTGATGTTGACAACTTAATATCTGTATAGTTAATGATTTATATATATGCTGTATATTGACATTTTTGCAGCATGCTCATGCAAGTGGAGCTAGGGAGATGGCTGATGACCATTCGAAAGACTTGATAAATCACGATCATGGAAGCAAGCAGGTAAAATTGCAGGGGCTCTCCGATGTCGTGAATGGGAATGAAATCAGAAATGAGGTTCAGGGCGTAGAGAGGCTCGTGGATGATGAAGGAATCCCTAAGGGAAATAATGTTTTAAGACTCCCTAGCATGGATTATGATCGGCACGGCGAAGATGATAGCAGTACTGTCCAAACTAGGGGACATGCCCATCAACATGCTATGTTTGACAATCATGTGTCATCCCACATGAATCACATGGATCGTTCATTGATGGTGTTTTTTATCTTGAATGATCTTAAGGTTGGCAAATCGATGCCGATATATTTTCCTAAGAATGACCCTTCAACATCTCCCCACTTGCTGCCTAGAGAAGAAGCCGATTCCATTCCTTTCTCATTAAAAGAACTTCCTTACCTGCTTCGATTCTTCTCCTTCTTACAAGACTCTCCCCAAGCCAAAGCAATGGAAGATACACTGAGAGAATGTGAAACTAAAGCCATCAAAGGGGAGACCAAATTCTGTGCTACCTCTTTAGAATCGATGCTTGATTTTGCACGCAGCATCTTCGGATTGAACTCCCATTTCAAAATTCTGACAACTGCACATCTTACAAAGTCAAGTACCCTTTTCCAGAACTATACTATATTAGCAACACCGCAGGAAACATCTGCTCCAAAGATGGTAGCATGTCACACCATGCCATACCCTTATGCAGTGCTCTATTGCCATAGCCAGGAGACACAGAACAAAGTGTTTAAGGTGTCACTGGGCGGTGATAATGGAGATAGAGCGGAGGCGGTTGCTGTCTGTCACATGGATACTTCTCAATGGACCCGCAATCATGTGTCGTTTCGTGTGTTGGGGATTGAACCAGGGACCCCTGGTGTCTGCCATTTCTTCCCAGCAGACAATTTCGTATTGATTCCAGTGCCTACTCACCCTTGACTGGAATGTTTCTATAACGAGACAATTTAGTATAAACAGTACTTGTCCTGTGGCTCGCCTAATGCCTATACACACCTAGTTGATGGCTTGAGCGAATCAGTGTGATATGTAAGGATGTCGCTTTTATAAAGGTGTGTATTGTTGTATAATATTTGCTAGATTTTTGACCTGATATTAACAACCCAATAAAATAATTTTGCCTAGCCGAGTTGTCCCTCCTGCTATGTTGAACCACGGCTTGATAATGGTTTCTGGACAGGCCGAAGAACTGTCTCCATCCCCATATATGCTGCTAGGTTATGTCTGCGTTTAGGTTGGTTCCATCTCTTTTTTTTTTTTTTTGGTACAAATATATACTGGACATGTTAAAAATCGATGGAAGAAGTCTAAAATTGAGAATACTTCTTTAAACAAGGAAAGCAAAGAACTAAAACCCATCGCTCTCACTTGCTTTAGGAACTTAGAAAGTACTAGTGTCAGAAATGGATTCACAAATCTTTCTACAACGAACTTTGGGTTCTTGAACTCGTTTTAGTCCCCACAAGGAGTTTCATGAGAATTTCATAGTCAGCTTATTACTCATATATATTCATAAATCATATATTGAATGATCACTTATTTTAACATTCTTTTATTTTGCTTGAGATTAAACCTCATAGATAGGTGAATATATATATTTTAAAGTTGATTCAATTGTTGCAACACCTGAATTTTTTTTACAAAATAACTTCAAACATGAGCGTGGAAGCACGCAAAGCATACATTCATGAGTTATCATTGATATTACAAACTGGTTAAGCATGATACATCATTTTGGTAGAACCACAGTGGGTCGGATTCTTAGCTTTAGGTTAATATTAAGCACCTTCTTGATAAATACAAAGAGGGTCGGGTTTTGGCTCAAAATCCCTAACAAAGGGCTGCTTTAACTTTGAGATTGACTGATAGAGCATCTTTTAGGTAGTAGAGTGGGTCGAGTTTGGTTCAAAGTTCTTATCAATGGATTTCTCTCAGCAGCTTTAGGTTGAGCATCTCCTTGGTAAATTCACTCCAATTATGATAATGAACAATTAAAATAATAATTAATGCTACTTATATAGTAACGTAAATGTTAAAATTAGTTTCAATTTTTTTATTTTAATTATAATGTAAATGTCAAAGTTGATTTTCATTTTTTATTTTGTTCAAAAAACTAATTATTTGATTTTTTATATGGTAAATGTAATATGCTTGTACATTTATTTCATTAGATTATATGTTTTATTAAAAAAAAAATTATGTCCTACTATTATTTCTATCAATTCAAAAAATAAAGAAATGAAAGTCAATTATATATAAAAGTAAATTCATGAAAGACTTAATTGATTATAACAACAACACTATGATTGCATGAACATAAAATAAATGTAATTAATATTAATTACTACTTTGTAAATATTATGAATAATTGTAAAATATACCGATATTAGATATATGATCAAAATACCCCCAACAGTCCTTGTATCATACATTTTCTTTAATTTAATCTCTCTACTCAAAATCATAACAATTTAATTTATCGATTTGGGAATTACTCTAATTTTGTTCTTCCCTTTAATGGTATTCAATTTAATTGTTAAAGGTAATGACGTCAGTGCTGACGTGGCTGATTTCGATGATGTGGCAGCATATGTGTGGCAGACATGCCGATGTGGCATGGCCACGTCACCCCAAATCGTTTGAAAATGTCAATGCCACATGGCACTAACATGCTAATGTGTCAGAGGGATTAAATTGAAGAACAATATGTTCCTTGGACTAAATTAAACCCAAAATATATATTTTTTAAATATAAAGTATATATATATATATATATTTAGCTCACTTTTAAGATTATTGAATGTCTTTTTTTGTTAATATCATTTCAATAATACATATATTGAACTAATATAAAACAAAAATACAAATGGAGCCATATATTAGCTTTATTCTAATTGCTTTCAAAGGTACTTTGATAGTTATAATATATACTTATTAAATAATACATTTGAAATGGAGCCATACAATTATCAAAGTATACATAAATATATACTTTATATTATAAATAATACATTTGAAATGGTACCATATATTAGCTTTAATCTAATTGCTTTCAGAGATACTTTGATAGTTATAATATATACTTGATTAAATAATACATTTGAAATGAAGCCATAGAGCTATCAAAGTATACATATAATATATACTTTATATTATAAATAATACATTTGAAATGGAGCCATATATTAACTTTATGCTAATTGCTTTCAAAGATATTTTGATAGATATAATATATAATTTGGTTAAATAATACATTTGAAATGGAGCCATATATTAACTTTATGCTAATTGCTTTTAAAGGTACTTTGATAGTTATAATATATACTTGATTAAATAATACATTTGAAATGGAGCCATGTAACTATTAAAGTACATTTGAAAGCAATTAGCATATAGCTAATATATGGCTCCATTTATATATATTTTTATATTAGTTCAATATATGCATTATTGAAATGATACTAATAAGAAAATACACTTAATAATTTGAAACGTGAACTAAAATATATATATTCTTTATATTTTAAAAAAAATTATATTTTTAAATTCAATTTAATTCCTATATACTAAATATTTATTCAATTTAATCCTTGTATCATATTTTTTTTCAATTTAATCTCTCTTACATGTCTGCATGTCAAAGCCACATGGCATTAACATTTTCAGATGATGAGGGTGATGTGGCACTTGCCACATCAGTATGTTGACCACACATATGCTGTCACATCATCAAAATTTATCACGTCAATATCACATCAGTTCTGACATCATCATCTTTAATAGTTGAATTGAATATCGTTAAAAAAAAATACTTTGGAGTAATTTTTAAAATTAATAAACTAAATTATTATAATTTTAAATAGAAAGATTAAATAAAAAAAATACATAATACATAAACTACTAGGATATTTTAACCTAGATATATATGTGCATATATAAAAACAATTTTCTATCTGCAAAAATCCACAAACAAAATTTTAGTAGATATTTATGATTACATAAAAATATAATAATGTAATTACTTAAAAATCTTGCTTATTGCTACAAATATCGAGAGGGTTACCAAGCCAACCCGGAATAGTCGGTTACCCGCGGTGAACCGACATTCCCAAACGTCCATCCGACCTGAACAATCTTTACAACGTTCAAAACTGAACCAGACATAAGTAAAACACTCGACAAAACTATCTTTAGATGGAGATATCATCCCTTCTTGGTACTGGGTTTCACCTCCAAATTCTCACCTTTCCATCACCGTCGTCTTTTCCCAGAATTCCTTCCCTGTCCCCTCCCACCCCAAGAGCCAGCATCTCTAATCTCAACTCGGCAACATCAACGACAGCAACTCCCGTTAAAGAACCCAATCCTACTCGGCCTCACTCCAAGTCTTACTTACAAAGAAAATCCGCTCTTCTTGAAGTCCAACAATCTTCTGATTTGAACTCTGCCCTTCAAAATTTTGGTGGAATTTTAAAGCCGCAAGACTTGAATGTAATTATACGACATTTCGGGAAGTTAGGCAAATGGCACCATCTTTCTGAGGTACCCAAAGTTTATATGTTTTCAATATCAAATAGTATTTTGGTTGAATGTAGTTTGATTCTATGTTTTGGGATAATTGCATTTGCAGCTATTTGCTTGGATGCAGCAGCATGGGAAGACCAATGGTTCATCTTATAGCAGTTATATAAAAATTATGGGGAAAAAACTCAGCCCTATTAAAGCCTTGGAAATTTACAATAGCATTCCGGATGAATCAACTAGAATCAATGTTTTTATATGTAATTCTCTGCTTAGTTCTTTGGTTAGGAATGGCAAATTCGAGAGTGGTATCAAATTGTTTGATAAGATGAAGCAGGATGGCCTAACCCCAGATTCTGTCACCTATAACACGGTACGCCTAATAATGCAACTCAAATTATGCAGTTTTAATTATGGTTTAGCGAATTTCAACATTAGCCAAATTGTAGTACAAAACTTTAATGGTTGTTATTGTTTTGCCATCCTTAGTTGTTGGCAGGTTGCATTAAAATCAAACATGGGCATTCTAAGGCGTTAGAGTTGATTAAGGAGTTGAAATATAATGGTTTGAAAATGGACAGTGTGATGTATGGAACTCTTTTGGCTGTTTGTGCTTCGAGTGGTCTTCATGAAGAAGCTCAAAACTACTTTAACCAGATGAGGGAGGAAGGTCATTCACCTAATTTATATCATTACAGCTCTTTACTTAATGCTTACTCTTATGATGGAAATTACTGTAAGGCTGATGAGTTGGTGGAGCAAATGAAATCTTCAGGGTTAGTACCAAACAAGGTTTGTTTTTTGTGTTATCTCGTCAGATTTCGAAGTTGCATTAGGGGTATAGCTAGTGTGAGGTGCATATAAATTTATGTTCTTTTATCTTATTTTGAAAATGCTTGCAGGTTATACTGACAACTTTATTAAAGGTATATGTTAGAGGAGGCTTGTTTGAAAAATCAACAAAACTATTAGCTGAATTGGAAGCTTTGGGCTACGCTGAAGATGAGGTACTTTGAACAATTTTGTCTCATGTTGGTGCCTGGTCAAAGATGAGATGTGAACCTTAATAAAGATATGAGTTTAAAGTTTCAATATCATTTTTGTCTATAACTGGCTGATGTATGTTTAAGCTTTATCAGCTGCAGCAATCATCGATTACCTTTCTTTCATGGTTTTATAAGTGAATATCTTGACTCATTAGATGCAAATCGATATGTAGATGCCTTTCTGTTTATTGATGGATGGTCTTTCAAAAGCTGGGCGTCTAGATGAAGCAAGATCAGTTTTTGTTGAAATGCAGCAAAAATGTGTCAAATCTGGTGAGTTTCCTTTAAGAGATTGAGCCTACCTTTGTTAAGTACTGAGAGATGAAGGACCACTGCCTAAGGATTTAAGGCATGCTTACCTTGCATCACTGAGAAATAAGAATAATGATCTATGTGATTTCCTTGTGATTATAGTTTTGCATGCTATGTTGAAGTTTCATCTCCCCTTGTTTTGATTCCCAGTACTTGGAAACGTTTTTATATGCTGCAGATGGATATTCTCATAGCATCATGATCTCAGCTCTGTGCCGAGCTGGGCTTTTTGAAGAGGCAAAGGAGTTGGCCCAAGATTTTGAAGCCCAGTATAACAAGTATGACCTGGTAATGTTAAATACAATGCTTTGTGCCTACTGCAGAGCGGGTGAGATGGAGAGTGTAATGCAAACAATGAAGAAGATGGATGAACTTGCAATCAGTCCAGATTATAACACCTTTCATATCCTGATAAAATATTTCTGTAAGGAGAAATTATATCTTCTTGCTTATAAGACCATGGAGGACATGCATGGTAAAGGCTATCATCCAGAGGAGGTATGAGAAATTCTAATTTTGTAGATGTTATTAAGAATGCTAGTGTGCAACTCTTTTCTTTTCTTTTGTTTTTTTTTTCCTCAGCAAATATAATGTGCAACTCTTTTCTTGGTTCCTAAATTGCAAATCACAGTTAGACAACGGCACAACTGACCTAACCCTATGAGCTTCTTCACTGTGACGTTGTCTAGAGCACTCTGAGAACTTATTTCATTCTTTCAGAACAATGTTTTATATTTCCAGTCTTATGGGACTATCTAATTTGGTTGCCTGCCATTGTTACTGCATTAACTGCCATAATAATAATCTTTAGAATGATTCTTTTCATCCACCACATAATTCTAATCTCCAACCGTACTTTTTGTGCAAATGTGTGTACAGGCTGTTTCTTTTCAATCTTTTTTGCTCAACTTTTGGTCATTGAAGTTGCTGCTGAACTTGTTACTTACTGACATAGGTCATGTTAAATGGTGTCTACCAAACTTGTTATTAGTTTTATTTCAATGAGAGTTCTACTGTTAGTGCATGGCAATGATGATGGAATGAGTTTCAGTACTTGATATGCGCATCTTATTTTTTTTTGGAATCAAGTTAAACTAAGGAAGCACATTAGAAACTTATAATTCTTTGTTATTTGCAGGAACTTTGCTCCTCCTTAATTTTTCAACTTGGTAAAATGAAAGCCCATTTGGAAGCATTTTCTGTTTACAATATGTTGAGGTATAGCAAAAGAACAATGTGCAAGGCCCTTCACGAGAAAATTCTGCATATTCTAATAGCTGGACAACTTCTCAAAGATGCATATGTAGTAGTCAAGGTAGGGGTTGTAGCTTTGCAAATTCTTAGATCTACTGTTCCCCTTTATATTTTAATTTATTTTTCTTAAATTACTTTATTACCAGGATAATGCAGAATTGATCTCTCAACCTGCTATAACAAAGTTTGCAACTGCATTCATGAAGTTAGGTAATATCAACATGATAAACGATGTCCTGAAGGTTCTTCATGGTTCTGGCTATAAGATTGATCAGGTAGTTAGTTATGTCTTTAATTAATTTGATTCATTACTTTTATATAAGAGGCGAACCTGTCTGAGTTGCAGAATTGTTGCTTGTTTCTGGAATTCTGTGTTCTGATACATAGACAGCATTAGATAATCAGAATGGTGTATCTAGGTGTTGAAAGAGCCAATAGGATCTTATTATTTTTCTTATTCATCTGCTGGATTGAATTCACTTCAACTTGTCTATCCAAGTTTTAAGATTACAGCATCAAAATAGATAGCTGGAAAATGGCAAATTTGCCCTCAAAATCAACCCCGGAGATTCTTAGAATAGATCCATCTGTATTGTAGTGGAATTAATTTTAATCTATATTGCCATAGAAAAGATGGTCAAACTAAAGCTTGGGATGATACATTTGAAACACAATCAAGCCTAGGCCTACTTCCCAAAGCTCAGTGTGAATTTCATGGAAACTGAGCAATAGCTCTTGCTTCTGTTGTAACTTTGACTCTGTGGATCATAGATTCATAGTATGATAATCTTTTAATTTATTTGGTTTCACTCAGGGACTGTTTCAGATGGCCATATCAAGATATCTTGGTCAGCCTGAAAAGAAGGAATTGCTTCTGCAGTTGCTGCAATGGATGCCAGGTCATGGATATGTTGTTGATTCATCAACAAGAAACATGATACTTAAGAACTCTCAGTTATTAGGTCGCCAGCTCACTGCAGAGATATTGTCCAAGCAGCATATGATGTCAAAAGTGTCAAGGTCTACTTAGATCATGGATGGATCAGCATTTAACAAAATAGTGTAAATTGAACGAGACAATTCAAGTCAATTAATCTAATTTGGTTCTGATTTTAAGAAAATCTGTTTCCTTTGTGTTTAAGTATCTTGTAGTCTTAGTTTTTCATTTTTCCTGGACACCATCAATTTGTTAAGTTAACAGTGTGAGTGTTTTGAAGATTGCTTATTGAAAACGAAACCGTAAAGAAAATGATGTATGTAGGAGATGTGGATGAAAGTGATGAGGCACGCTGGTCTATAGGTATGGCATGTTTCAATCTTCTAGATTTAGGATTGTTTATGGCACCCATCCTCTGACCCAAGTACCCTACTCCACACCTGTTCCTCCTTGTTCATGGATTGGTGAGGGTCCCGGGACTACCTACGGAATCAAAAGCCTAAGCCCATGTCCATTTTCACAGGGTCCAAACCCCTCAAAGTTGGATAGAGAGCCACATAGAGCCAGCCTGTGGTAAGTTGGAAAACCGTGACTTTCTGTGGCAGACTGACTGGCAGTTACTACAAAAGAATCTGAACCGATTCCTTTACCTTGAAATGAAATTGGAAATTGGGATACACTTTCTATGAGTCGGAAGGATGCTGACAGCTGAACCTATCTTAAATAAACGTAAGATTACCATTTACGAAACAGAGAAAACTCATATTTATAACAAGATACATATAGGAGACCTTTGTGGTGTCAATGGTCTAAAACACTCGGAATATCCACAGGATGCCGATGAATTCTGTCAGACCATGCGTTTGTTTCCTTGTGATCAAGTTCTGAAATGCATTTCCAGACTGCACTGTTAGTCTTAAAGCCGCTTCCGAATGCAAATAAAGTGTTGGTTACCAGCATGGATTTATTTTTACCCGTATAAAAACTGGGTGTTATAGCTTCCATTCTGAGCACCAGAGCCAGAGAGTTCTTGTGAACTTTGAGGAGATCTTTCACTAAACCTATTGACAAGATCCCAGCGCTGCAGCCCATTCCACTATGGGTGAAGCTCTTTATGTCGCTTCGAAACCTGAACTTGTTTATCACCGTGGCCGTAATGGACGGAGTGGGACAGAAAATGCTACAATTTGATACCTGAATATCAATGCTTTTAGGATCTATTTTGTGTTTGGAGAGAAGATCTCTCACAGCTGTAAAGAGAACTTCTTCAATCTCTTCCCCGAGCACCGCTCAAAGAACCATTAAATGGAATCTCATGAACTGAACGAGGTACACAGGATTCATTTCCCACACCTGCTCTTTCGTACACTTTCACTTGGAAATCGATGCTTTGTCTGTCAAAAATGTTGAATGTCTCAAAATATTCAACGAAATAGTCAAGTATGCCTCTCAAGTTATCGGGTGGACAATAGCAGTTGAAATCTAAGGGGTAAACAAAGTACTGTACTCTAGTAGTGTAATACGGCACCATGGTTATAATAAAAGCCGATGAAATTAAGCAATAGTTAAAGGAGATTGGTTCTTCTGCAAACAAGAATAAGCTCTGAAGGGAGAAACACTTGAATAACTCCGCCACCATTGTCACTTAAACGAGGATATCTAAAATCCAGAGTTTGTTTCAATGGGACAGACAAATTTCAAATTGGTTTTTCGAGAGAAATTTTGGCATTGCTGATCTGTGTTAAGATTAGACAAACTACATGGAGGTTTTATAACGCAACTGCTAGCTCTGAGTTTATGACGCCAAATGAACCAAGAAATATCAACTAACTGGAAAACTGTATCAAGTGAGTTTCTTCCTCAGTTTAAGCTGCTGACTAGCGAAACTTGCTTAAATGCCGCGCTTATGATCGCATTATCCATTTTTTCTCGTTTGTTCATATCTGAGTTCCTCTAGAAAAGCTCACCAGCATTCCCAATCACGAAATCTGCATGTACGGACCTCCCTCTTTCATAAAATATATATCTATATGTAGTCTGCATTATCTATAGTAATGCTGCTTTCAGTTCCTTTAACAATATTCTTTTACAAGCAATAAGAGTTCCTCTTTTGACCTGAATACCTACAAACAAGAATTTACGAACTCTTTTTTATTAATTCAAAACCAAAGCACTGCAATCTGCTTTCCTCGAACCACAGCTAAGACCTGCCAATATTGGACAATGAATTAGACTACGGTGACAGCCTGACAATATAATCAGCAATTCCAAAAAGAGGAAAAAACGAATGATAATATAAACAGAGCTATTTTTAGTGACATGAAACTCCTACGTTGGGGGATTTCCAACCAGTATTATTATTGCAAGCAGGAATATGAAACATAAAACTAAAAATCTTACCTCGCTTATGGAAAGCCTGTGACCCAGATCGTTTTTCAGACAGAGCAAAGCAGCCCGAGCCATGTATTGAACAACCCTTGAATCATCATCCTTATCCGTCAATCTCGGATCCATCACTTGGTTGAGTGAACCACTTTCTAGAAGTGGCAGCGCCTGCTTTACAATAGGGAAAGTATCAGTGGGTCATATACAAACTTCCAAGAATCGACATCTGCATATGGATAACACTATATTGCATACACGTTTTCATTTGGAAACTCCTCAAAACAGTTAAAAATGTTACCACAAGAAGCTAGTTGGGCAGACATCTTACCCAGTCTATCAAGGATTGACCCTCGCTTTCATGTGGAAAGCGATTGGTTATCTTCCCAGTTATAAGCTCCACAAGAAACATTCCATAGTCATGTAAGTCCATAGAAAGGCACTTGTCTTCCTCTAGGTTTAGGCGTCTTCACCCACCAAATAGGTTCAAATGACAAGGACGTGAATAGCAAAAATATTGTCACAGGGAAGATGTGTAAACTTCCAACATATGAAGAAGTTAAAACTGATTGAAATTGATTAAAGCTGCAAATCATATTAAAAAAGTTTTCTTACTTGACTGTTGACTTCCCATTACAGGGAACATCCTTGAGCGACTTGGCAGTTATAAAATTGCCCAGCTTGAATGTTATAAAAAGCCACAAGTCAGTTACTATGCTAAATTCTAATACAAAACTGAGAGATATCAGGCCCATGAATTGACGAAGAAAAATAAGGAAAATAATAATGGAATTGAGACATAGCAAGTTGATTGTATTAGATTATTTTTTCCTATTTTTCACATGAACATAAAACTCAGTCTTTTAAGTTGTGCCTCATGATATAGTTCTATATACTTACCATCGCAGAGTAACCATGAGCATAGAAAATGTTTGTTGAACAGACAGACTGGTGAACAATTGGCCCATCTGGACATTCTTCGTGAAGATAGCGCAAGCTGCAACCTATTTCTATAGCAGTATACCACCTTGTTGTCCAAGACAGGTTACTAGCCGATGTAACACCTGCAGAATATATAGACAAGTTAAGAATGCTCTGCTCTAAAGCCGTAGAGTCCAAAAACGAAGAGGAAAGCCATGAAGATACTGCACTTCAATTTGATGAAACAAAGTAGGGAGTGAAAAACTATTTTTTCATAAGTAGTGTAGGTGACTAAAGTGGGGGGCGTGGTGGTGTAAGCGAGAAAGGTATCTTACATTGCAAGTTCATTTCAATATTACCCAAACTTGGATAGTCGTGTATAAG
Source organism: Theobroma cacao (assembly GCF_053813885.1). Classification (NCBI taxonomy): domain Eukaryota; kingdom Viridiplantae; phylum Streptophyta; class Magnoliopsida; order Malvales; family Malvaceae; genus Theobroma; species Theobroma cacao. Next base: position 4,514,905 of record NC_142640.1, read on the forward strand.
TAATCTGTTTGTGCGGGTGCAGCAATATCCAACAATGTTCATGACATTGCGATGGCGTAACCGGAGAAGGATCGCAAGCATTGACCAAAACCGTTCATCATCTTCAAAAGATTTGACTATAACATGTGTATTCTGCAATACACCTTCATAGTATTCCTTACCATATATTGTATCAGCAAAACCATTTGTAATCACTTCAATTTCACTCAGAGAAAAATGTCGAGGAAAACCCGCTCTCCATTGCAATGGATACCAACAGGGACCTTTCGGAGGCGGTGGTATTGATGATTCCCCTTCCTCAACGGGATTCTGGTCTCCATTTTTCTGATCGTTCAGAGGTTGATTGTCGGGGCAAGTTTCGTCATCAGCTGTTTCACAACTTGCAGGAGAGGAGTCAGGCTTGGAAGCTCTTGATAGCATCAAGGTGGCAACATCTTTTCCTTTCATTACTGCAACATTGCATCCTACATGCCAATATATATACAATTTGTGCTCTTTTAAGTGGCTGTAAAGAATATCACAACACTTGTCAATACACTTTTGCAGTTTGGCAATGTTTTATGCATTAAAATGCAAAACAATACTAAACAGGATAATTGTTGCTAAATAAAAATAATAGAAAAGATTTTTCCTTTTTTAGGCTTTAAAGGATCAGGGGCATGAACACCTGTCTAGAACAATCCAACGTGTGTTAGAGTTTTCTGCTTCTTTGAGTGTTATTTCATTAGGACATAATCCTGCTGCAAGTTTGACCTCCAACTTCACCTGAGCAGTACAATGTTTGAGGATAGATGCCAGTAAAATCGTTTTGCTACCAATAAGAATAAGATTCACCTACCTCATTTCTTTTACATCGTCGATAGAATGGCTGGAGGTTAGCCTGGCATTGTTCCCTTTTTCTCTCAATTTCTTCTCCAAGCTCTCTAGGTTTCGCTTCTGGGTGTCCGGATGAAAACTCCAATTTTTCCACTGCAATTTAACATCTATATTTAGCATGCCTATTATGGACATAGCTGAATTACAAACCCATAATATTCTGCAGGCTGGTGCATCTGACACAACTAATTTTCCTGCAAAACTTGAGGCTGGATTCCACCTTGAATGATAATATTGAGTATCAAAAGGATTGAAAGAATTAATACCAGTCCAAGAAATGCCAGCAGGAGAGTCTAGTCAGGTACCATATTATAACCAAAGTTTGGACACCCATTTTTCTGAAAACCTTTTTCAGCCTGAAGAATCTTGAGCTAAGACTATCAAATCTAAGTCAAATAATTGAACAACCCTGATCTCTTACATAGCCTTTGATCTTGATGACAAGCCAAATGCTTAACAAATACTACTTTATTTTTCTGTCTTCCAGTATGCACTTAAACCTATGAGGCCATGACATATAGAGCACTTCGTTCAATGTATCAACAATCGCAGGTTTTGCAAAAGAAATTGCATTTGAGGTAAATAATTTTCTTTAAAAATTTGTGTCTATGGATTATATTACCTTGACAATCATATACATGTTTACTGCTTATCAAAAAAATTATATTTGAGAAATCATTTTCTATTCAAACAAACAGAGTAGCAAAAGGAGGAAGTTTGTGAGATATAAAGCTCACATATTCCATAGATGTTAATCCCCATGTTTATGGGAAAGCAAGAAGAGTTCTTCTTTCGTATATCAGCTAGAACTCCGACAACAATCACGGTGTCCTTGGGGCGAACAACATGTTTAAGAGCCCAGTCAACCACGTCCACCATTCCTTTGTTTCTATTAGCATCCATCACGACTATCACACTCTCTCTTGTGGCTGAATCTGTTTGAGACACCATTTTTTTTATCTTTGCTGGTAGCTTTGTGCCTGTGAATCTAAATATAAGTAACGAAGAGAATAGCTTTAGTCTTGAGAATGCTGCATTAAGTTTTCCAGAAGACATTTTCTAAATACCCATTGACGACGGGGACAAGGTTGTAGTTTAGGTAGTATCGCTGTTCACAATGCTGTAGCTCATTGGCACATTCTTCATGTTTCGATGTGATCTGTGATCTTATCTTTTCCTTATTTAATACCGTGGTGTGTACAAACTGGGGAAACAAAAAACAAAACATTTTCTGTTTGTTTGTTGCATTAATGCCTTTTTATTTTTATACCATTATAAACAGACTACTCTTGGTGAAAGGGCAACCAGGGCAGGGCCAATGCCATGATTTTTAATCTGAGGTATCAGTTAGCACATGGTTTCTGTGCTACTTGAATTTGCGTTTCTATTAGTCTTGGTATTTCTTTGGCTGTTTATGGAGAGGGTTTTGATCAAACTAATGGGGATGGTATTTGATGCAGCTAGATCACAAAAATGCATGAATGGCACAACTGTGAAGAGATGCAATGGCGAATCCTGAAGCCACTCTAATCATGCGGTCATCAATTCATGATCAATCAGAATCAAGTAACAAAATTGTTACTCTTATACAACATTCACATGGAGTCTGAAAAGAAAAACAAAGTGGGAGACCCCGGAGTATTACTACATTAGTCCTGGCCACACGTTTAGGATGGAGCAACGATAAAACTCATTAACATCCCTTCCCTTTTCGAATTGGCTGTTTAACTGCAAATAAAGGGGAACCATGAAGACATAGGACTCACCTCACTTGCCGTTAATCCTCTCTATTACAGTTATTAGACCTTGAAGCCCAAGCTTGGCGTCTCCGTTAGCCACCATCCCAGCAAACAACTGCTTGGTCAATGCCGCCCCAGGCAAGGCGGTGACTCTCTCATCTTCAGTACCCTCCTCTAACATATCCAATGCCATCCCCAAATCCTTCACTAAATACTCAGCAAATCCACCAGGCCTAAAGTCTCTCTCAATCATCTTCTCCCCGAACAACTCCATCAGCTTTGATCCTGCTGCCCCTCCTCTCACTGCATCCAGAAACTGCTTCAAATCCAACCCGGCTCGCTCGGCAAACACTAACCCTTCACTCAACCCCACCAAAACAGCACTACCTGTAATCTGATTCGCTAGCTTGCAACTCTGCCCGCACCCTGCCTCTCCCATATACGTAACTCTTCCCATGATATCAAACAGTGGTTTTAACCATGACACAATATCAGGATCACCACCAGCAAATATTGCTAGTGTCCCTTCTCTTGCACCAGCGTCAGCCCCGGATACGGGAGCATCAACTGACCAACAACCTTTTGCACGTGCAGCAGAGAAAATTACACGCGCAAGAGCAGGATGGCTGCTTGTCATGTCAACAATGACACCTCCAGGATTTAAACCTGACAGAATGCCATTGGACTCAAGGACAACTGATCGAACATCTTTGGAGTTACCAACCATGGTGAAAACAACGTCCGAATGTTGAGCAACTACTCGGGGAGAATTGACAATACGGGCACCTAGGGATTGGAGTGAAAGGGCTTTCGATTGAGTGCGAGTGTAGATGATCAGAGAGTAGCCCGCAGAGATAAGCCGAGAGGCCATGGGAGCGCCCATGATGCCAGTTCCAATCCAACCAAGGCGTGTCTGGGTTGGAGAGATTGGTTGTCTATAAGGAGTTTCCATGAAGATTGCTGAAGTACAAGCAACTGTTAACTGTTAGGAGTTTGAAGGCTTTGGATGTAGATCAAGTTTCCGGTGGTCAACAGTAGGAACTGAGTTGAGATCTGAGAAAAAACACTTTCGGAAACATGACAGCCTGTCTCGGGATTCTGCGCACCAGGAAAAAGAGGAATGGATATATTACTAGTAGGAGTTCTTTATTCACCTTGCGTGACACAGAAAATCTGAACCATTGAATATTGGATAACATCACCAATGAAATACTAGTGACAAAAGAAAGACAAATGAATTCCTACCTCTAATTGAATAAACTTAAGAAAACTAAGCACCTGTATGACACCAGATTTACAGGTTTCTTTTTCTAAAGATTAACAAATAATTGCAAAAGTAGGATACTCGTTTTGCTGTAGCTTGGGATCTTTATTTTTAAGACCCCATGTTCAAATTTTATGATATGTGGATTTTATTTATTTATTTGCTTTTTTTTTAATTTTTCCCTTTGAATGTATTGCAATGTATTGCGATTATTTGAGTACATGATATAAAAAAAGGTAGTTTCTTTTAAGGAAAAAAATATTTATTAAATTTTAATTAGACAAGAAAAATAAATCTTTAATATTTAATTCAATAATAGTTTCTTAGTATCTATTGAAAGAACATTATAAAAGACATAGTCATTGTTTACGACAAAATCTTTATTTGTCATCCAATCGACTATCATATTAGCCTATTTGAAAATGTGTCATGTATTAACTTTTTAATACCTTCAAAAAAATAGATGAATGGCTTGAATTAGATCCAAATTAGAGCAAGGATGACAATAAGTAATGGCGTGCACGACTAACTTATTATCGACTTGAAAATCAATTTTTTGAAAGCTTAGTTCTCAAGCTAAATAAAGTCCTTTGTAGACAACCCATAATTCAGCTCAATATGCCGTGTATCTTCGAAGTTTAATGGTAAAATCATCAAAGCCATTCCTCATTAGAATCCCAAATCACCACACCTGTGGTAAATAACCCGTTGACCTTCTAAATGAGACATCCGAGTTCAATGCTAAGCAGCCAAGTGGAGGAGCCGTCCATCCTACCAGAACCTTTTCTTTTCTACTTGCATTTACTCCAAAATTCCCATATATGTAACAAGAATTGTTTACGGATGACACAAAGCTTAGGGTTGCATTCAGTCATCTCTCATTGAGATCCACTTACCTTCAAAAACAAAAATATTCCTCCATTTTCATATGTGCCAGTAAGTAATAACAAAGATAATTACCCAGGGGACATCGTTAATCACTAGTTTATACCGAGAGAGATTGAAAGCGAAGCCATCAGCTATTCTCGATTCATAAAAGAAGCCATGAAGCCCTTGAGGTAATAAGCGTAGCCAAATAGCATTAGTAAATAGACAATGACGCAATAAATGCATCACAGACTCTTCCTCCCGCTGACATAAGGCACATAGAGGATTATTTGATAAATGACGCCATTTTGCCAGTGTTACCATTTTTTCCAATTGAAACGTGCAACTACTGTGCACGTGCGAGCCACTACTGGAATTACCAAGCTAAAAATCTCCTAAATTTCGTTCCTCGGCTACGATCATCAGTCAATCAGTTACTACCTCTTTTCACATATACAACAACCTGCTCCATCTCTCGCCAATTTCCATGGAAACTCCCTATCCAAAACCCATCTCCCCCGCCGAAACCCGCATCGGCTGGATCGGGATAGGCATAATGGGTGCAGCCATGGCTTCTCACCTCCTCTCCGCCGGCTATTCGCTCACCATCTACGCTCGCACCCCATCAAAAGCTTCGTCTCTCCAATCCCAAGGTGCCCATATCACCGATTCCCCACAAGAACTCGCCCGTCGATGCGACGTCGTTTTCACCATGGTTGGCAACCCACAAGATGTCAAGCAAATTGTCTTAGAAACCAACGGTGTTCTTTCAACCCTTAATCCTGGTGCCGTCCTTGTAGACCACACCACCAGCAGCCCATCACTGGCACGTGAGATCTACGCTTCAGCTCGTAAAAAGGGTTGCTGGTCGATTGATGCTCCGGTCTCCGGGGGTGACATCGGAGCTAGAGAAGGGAAATTGGCTATTTTTGCCGGTGGGGAAAGTTCGGTGGTTGAGTGGCTAAAACCCTTGTTTGATTTGATGGGAAGGGTTACTTATATGGGGGAAGCAGGATGCGGGCAGAGTTGTAAGATTGGGAACCAAATAATGGTGGGGGCTAATTTGATGGGGTTAAGTGAAGGGTTTGTTTTTGCGGAGAAAGCTGGGTTGGATTTGAGGAAGTATATGGAGGCGGTTAGGGGAGGAAGCGCAGGGTCAATGGCAATGGAGTTATTTGGAGGGAGAATGATTAGGAGAGACTTTAAGCCAGGTGGGTTTGCAGAGTATATGGTGAAGGATATGGGGTTGGGAGTGGATGTTGTGAAGGAAGATGATGATGGGAAAGTGGTGGTTTTGCCTGGGGCTGCTCTGGGTAAACAGATGTTTTCAGCAATGGTGGCTAATGGGGATGGGAAGCTTGGTACTCAGGGACTCATAACTGTTGTGGAGAGGATCAATGGCAAGTGACTTGGAATGGAATTGGTTGTTGAAAACAGGATAGACTTTAGCTTGTTTCGAGAATGCAAAGGTCAATAACTTATATTGTTTTCCATTGAAGCTTGCAAGAAGCAAAGCTAATGTCTTTGCATTTCAAAGATCTCGGTATTGGAATTGTTTGGAATTGTAGATGTAGTTCCCCTTGTATTATATATCCATCTGTAGAGGTCTCTTGGTTACTTGGAATCATGATAAACTAGCTTAAATCATTTCTATTTTAGTAGGGCTGCCAAATTTGTTAATTTGACATTATAGTGAGATGTTATTCAATCGTTTGAGACAAGTAGTCTTTTATTAATGCTAATATTTTTTTTGTTCTGAGATTTATTCCATGATTTCGCAACCTTTCTTCTTCCTCGGACTCCCATGATCCCAACTCAAAGTGAGTTTTTGATTCTAGACACTGTTTATCGTTCCTCTTTCATTTCCATCGTTATTGATTCTTCTCTTTGAAAATTCCAATAGTGAGTTATGGTCAGCAGGTTTGGGCCTCAAGTCTAGAAATAATAGCCCACTCCGAACGGATCTTAATTGGTCTGATTTCCCAAAAACCCTGAGGAAGACCAATATAGCTGAGATCCACAGCCTTCGGTCGATGATTTTGTTATTTATTTTAGCTCCAAAAGACCACTGGACTTGGTCTCTAGAGGCTGGACCCACCAAAACCCAACATTTTGTTCAAATATATACGACACTGTCGCGATAAAATAAAATATCATTTGCTCAAGGGCATCCTAACGTAGATATCAGATAAAAGACAAGCATTCATCTTTTATAGTATGTTTGGTTCATTGAAATGGATAGAATGAGAATAGAATAATCATTTCAAGAGAATATAATAGAGAAAGAATAGTTATTATGTAAATTGGTTCATGAAAATGGAATAAGATAGAAATTACTATTATTACTTATTCCATTATTTGGTTGGTAGGAATAATTTTAAGGATAATTAAGGAATAATAGGTAAATGATGAAAATACTTTTTATTAAAATTTAAAATTTTTTTAATTAAAAAATAAAAAAACTATGATGAGAAATAAATACTCTTTATTAAAATTAAAAAATTTATTTTGTTAAAAGATAAAAATATTTTGAGCAATAAAATCAAAATAACTTTTATTATAATTAAATAATATTTTCACCAAAATATAAACATAGTTTTATTATAATTTAATAATATTTTGTATTAAAAGATAATTAAACCTTTTATTATAATTAAATAATATTTAATATTAAAAGATAAAATATATTCTTCATTAAATTTAAATAATACTAACTAATATTCTTTATTACATTTATTATATTCAAATAATAATATTAAGTAATATGCTTTATAATATTTATTATAGTGAAATAATATCAATATATTAAATATATTTAAATATTTTCATTTTATTTTTTTTGAAAATGAAGTAAAAAATTTTGTGCCTTTTGTGCTTTAGATAGAGAAGGAGTGAGGAAGAGAGAAAAAAAAATAAATTTAGTATTTTTTTATAAGGTAATTTTTTAAATTGTAAAAAAGTATATTTGTCTAATCAACTTCTTTTCTTATTCCCAATAATTTGGAATAGCTATTACCAAGGGGGCCTTGGTAATGGCTATTCAGGCTTTTCTTGGAATGGTTATTCTGAAAAATAGTCATTCCATTGAATCAAATGCAACTTTATATCAAAAACAAGAATAAGGGAAGAATGACTATTCCATTCCCCACAACCAAGCATGCCCTGAGGGAAAAAATATTATTGAATTTGCTATATCGACATGCAAAGTTTTATATAGACAGATTAAAACAAATGTGAATATAAAGTTGCTATAAAGAGAAATTTCAAATAATTTTCTTTATCATTTAATTTTAGATCTCCTTGATTGACCTCTTTTCTTATCTCCCCTTTAATCTCTCTCTATATATACTTCAAACATAGGTCTTACAACTGTTAATGCAATTCCAATTCATTTTCGTTGGTGATTGTGGAGTTGGATTGACAATACCCAACAAAAAGGGTAAGATGACTTTCATAGGCCTCAAGAAAGGAGATATTATACCGATTCCCCTTGGATCAGTCTCATGGTGGTACAATCATGGACGTTTCGATTTGGTTATGCTATTCCTGGGTGAAGCGTCCAAGGCCTGTCTTCCCTGTGCAATCTCCTACTTCTTGTTAACCGGAGCTATCGGTCACTTGTCAGCTTTCTCACTTGAGGTCATTGCTAGAACCTACCATAGATGTAGAAAAAAGCACAAAAACTTGCCAATAGCCAAAAGGGTGTTTTGCTTATCAAGCTCAGCCAAGAAGAAGCAAAAATCATTCTTGAGCCTAACTAGGACAGTTTCAACACATGGACTAAAAACCTGGAGAGTGCATCGCCTGATGTTGATGTCAAAAAGGGAGGCAAATCTACTACATTGACAAGGGCTGATTTTCCACTGCTTGAGGAAGTCGGGCTAAGTGCCAATCTCTTGGTACTAAAAGCCAATGCCACGCGTTCACCAATGTACACTGCTGATGCACAAGTATTCTATGTTTCCTATGGGAGTGGTAAAATTTGTTGAATAGTTTGTAATATTTGTTGGAAGATAAGTATTCAGGTGTGATTATTTAAGAATAAATATAACTTTTAAAAATATAATAAAATAAAAAAATAAATAATAAGTATTTACAATAAACACAACTATTGAAAGTGTGTTACAGGCCTCAAGCCTTACTTTCTTCTCTTTTCTTCTTCTACTAATTTTCTATCAATTTTAAAGAGTTGTGTTCAATGGAGTCTAATTCAAATTCAAGATTTCAACATATGAATCAAGAATTCATCAAACTTGATTGGTTTGATGGAACCAATTTCACCTGTTGGAGAGATAAGATGGTGTTTTTGCTCACAGCCTTAAAGGTTTATTATGTTTTCGATCCAACTCTTACTGCACTTCCAAAACCGACTGTTGAAGACTCTGATGCACAAAAGGCATAGAGAAAAAAACGTGAAAAAGATGAATTGATATGTCGTGGACACATTCTAAACACTTTGACAGATCGTCTATATGATCTCTACTCAAATCTGAAAACTCCAAAAGAAATTTGAGAAGCCTTAGAAACTACCTATAAAACGAAAAAAGAGGTACTGACAAATTTTTATCTTTAAAATATTTTGAGTTTAAGATAAGTGACAATCTGCCTATCATGGATCAAGTACATAATTTACAAGTTTTAGTTTCAAAACTAAAAGACCTTGAGGTTAAGGTTCCTGATGCACTACAAATAGGTACAATTCTTTCTAAACTGCCTCAATCTTGGAATAACTATAGAAAAAAGGTTCTGCATTCTATGGAGTCTCTATCAATAGAACAATTCATGACTCAGATGCAAATAGAATGTGAAACACGTGCTCGTGATACATTATTTCAGCCCTCTGATTCGAAGGTAAATCTTGTGAGTCAGAATTCTAAAAATTTTGGAAAGAATTCTATGAAATTCAAGTCATCTGCATTGAAAGTTTCAAGACAGACCTTTAAGAAAAAAGATAAGAAAAATATAAAATGTTTCCATTGTGGAAAGAAAGGCCATATGATTAGTGAATGCAGATCAAGGAAGGTAGGAAAGAATTTTGGTTCTATAAATCCTGAAAAAGCAAACATAATAGAAGAGGCTGTCAATGAATTGGTTGCCATGGTTTCTACAATGAATATTGGAATGGTAACAGAATTGAACATGGTTGTTGATTCCAATAAAAGTAAAGATTGGTGGCTAGATTCTAGTGCTACAATTCATGTATGCAATGACAAAAACTTGTTCAAGACATACATGAAAATTAATAAATCAGAAAATGTTTTGATGGGAAATCATGTTACAACCAAAATTGAAGGAAAAGGGACTGTTGAGTTGAACTTCACTTCTGGACAAAAGCTTACGTTACTCAATGTATTACATGTTCCTGAAATTCGAAAGAATTTAGTTTCTGCTAGTTTGCTTGCAAAAAAAGGTTTTAAAATTGTAATCGAATCTGAAAATGTAATAGTATCAAAGGGTGGCCTATTTGTAGGAAAATGATACTTTTGTAATGGCATGTACAAGTTCAGTATTGATGAAATAAATATAATTTCTGCTTACATTGTTGAGTCTAATTCTTTATTATGGCATGTTAGATTAGGACACTTAAATTTTGGTTTCATGAAATTTATGTCTAAATATGGTTATATTGCATGCAAACATTAGCATTTAGAAAAATGTGAAATATGTATACAAGCAAAAATGACAAAGAAACCTTTTCGTAGTGTAAAAAGAAACTCACAATTATTAGATATTGTGCATTCTGATATATGTGAATTAAATGAAAAGTTAACTAGAGGAGGAAAAAGATATTTTATAACTTTCATAGATGATTATTCTAAGTTCACTTATGTCTATTTAATTAAAACAAAAGATGAAACTTTTCAGAAATTTAAAGAATATAAATTTGTTGTGGAAAACCAAAAAGGTAGAAAAATCAAAATTCTAAGAAGTGTTAGAGGAGGAGAATATTTTCCTATAGAATTTGATAATTTTTGTGAAGAAAATGGTTTGATACATCAAAAAAGTGCTCCTTATTCACCACAACAAAATGGATTAGCTGAAAGGAAAAATAAAACTTTGGTTGATATGACAAATGCTATGTTATTAAATGCACATCTATCACACGATTTATAGGGTGAAGCCTTATTAACAACATGTCATATACTGAATAAAGTTCCTGCTAAAAGTATTAAGGTCTCACCTTATGAACTTTGGAATGAAAGATAACCAAACTTGGAATATCTTAAAGTGTGGGGTGCTTGGGTTTTTATAAAGTTCCTGAACCACAAAGAACAAAGCTTGGACCCAGAGCAATAAAAGGCATTTTTGTTGGCTATGCCCAACATTCTAAGGCATATAGAATTTTAGATTTACAATCAAATATTATTGTAGAGTCTATACATGTTGAATTTGTTGAAAATAAATTTATGTATAACTTTAATAATAAAGATTGTGAACAAAATGTCTTAATTCCAAGTTGTGACCAAAGTAATATGACTTCTCATAATACATCCAGTAAAAGAAAAAGGGCTGATACTCAAATTGAGCTGAAAAGAAGTCAAAGAGCCATAAAAAGAAAGCACTTAGATCCAGATTTTGTTGACTCACAAGCATTAGCATTCCTTGTGGAAGGAAATAGAACCAAAGTGTGTAAAAAGATCCTATTTTGTTAAACGTTGAAGATGATCCAAAAACATTTAAAGAAGCTATGTCTTCAAGGGATGTAGCTTTTTGGAAAGAAGCAATAAATGATGAAATGGATTCAATCTTATCAAACAAAACATGGGTTTTGGTTGATCTTTCTCCTGGATCAAAACCCATAGGTTGTAAATGGGTATTTAGAAGAAAATATAACACAGATGGTTCAGTGCAAACCTTTAAAGCTAGACTAGTTGCCAAAGGTTTCACGCAAAAAGAAGGCATAGATTATTTTGATACTTATGCCTTGGTAGCAAGAATAACATCCATAAGAACACTTTTGGCTTTGGCTTCCATTCATAAATTACATGTACATCAAATGAATGTTAAAACTGCCTTCTTAAATGGAGATCTTAATGAAGAAATATATATGGAGCAACCTGAAGGTTTTATACTTCCTGAAAATGAAAGGAAGGTTTGTAGACTAATCAAATCTCTTTATGGATTAAAACAAGCTCCAAAGCAATGGCATGAAAAGTTTGATAGTCCTATACTTTCAAATGGATTTGTACATAATAATGCAGATAAATGCATTTACTCTAAATTTACAAAAAGCTATGGTGTAATCATATGTCTTTATGTAGATGATTTGTTGATCTTTAGTACAAATATGCTTGGAATTGTTGAAACCAAGAAATATTTGACTTCAGTTTTCAAAATGAAAGATCTCAATGAAGTTGACACAATTTTGGGAATTAAGGTCAAAAGAGATCAAAATGTGATTTCATTAAATCAATCACATTACATAGAGAAAATTATTCACAAATATAGTCATTTGGAAATCAAAGAGTTTAATACTCCTTATGATTCGAGTATAAAATTGACTAAGAATTGTGAAAGAGTTATGGCACAATTAGAAGATGCCAGTGTCATAGGCAGCATTATGTATGTTGCGCATTATACCAAACCAGATATAGCCTTTGCTGTTTGCAAACTTTCAAGGTTTACAAGTAAACCTAGCAAGGATCATTGGAAGGCTATTACTAGAGTACTTGGATATTTAAAGAAAACAAAAAATTTGAAAATTTGTTACAATGGTTTTCCTAGTATTTTAGAAGGATTTTCTGATCCTAGTTGGATAACTAGTATTAATGACAATAAATCCACATCAGGATAGATTTTTACTTTAGAAGGTGGTGCCATTAGTTGGGCATCTAAGAAGCAGACTTGTATTACGCATTCCACAATGGAATCGAAATTTTTAGCGTTAGCAGCTGCTGGAAAAGAAGCAGAATGGTTGAGAAATTTATTATTAGATATAAAGTTGTGGCCACAACCAATGCCAGCCATTTCCATATATTGTGACAGTGAGGCTACAATGTGTGTAGCCCATAATAAGATTTATAATGGAAAGTCTAGACACATAAGTCTGCGACATGCCTATATAAGAGAATTAATCTCAAATGGCATTATAACAATCGTTTATGTTAAATCTTGCAAGAATTTGGTTGATCCACTTACCAAAGCTTTGCCAAGAGAGGCTATAAAGTCAACTTTTAGTGGAATGGGGCTAAAACCCTTGAATTAAAAGCATTAGTAATGGAAACCCAACTTTGAGTTAGCAAAACTAACGATAAAAGTTCAATGGGTAATAACAAGTTACTATATGCTATCATTATGCATTGAATTTTATATTAAATAGCCTCATTCTAGAATATTCAAATAGCCTAATTCTAGAACATTTAGTGCGATTGTTATGAGAAAAGGATGAGCAAAAGGCTCTTAATGGAAACATCAAATGCTTGTAGTAACAGGGGCATAAATACAAATTCCACTTATATAAATATTGGAGTGGTGCCGCTCTAACCAAGAATTAAAAGGGTTTATTTTTGTAAATATTCATGAAACCAATATTAGCACAAGGCCATATAAGTGCTAAAGCAGTTGGCAGAATCTTAAAAAAAATAATAACTATACTATGTGTGTGATATTTTCGGTTATGACATAAGGAGTTGAGGTTCAATCCTTGTGATATCAATAACTTCGTCTTAACTTTAAAATTTCTACACTAATTAAAAGTTCAAATCTTTAAGATACTTTCTATTATGCATAATACTATTAATATTACAAACTAATGGGAGATTGTTGAATAGTTTGCAATATTTGTTGGAAGATAAATATTCAGGTGTGACTGTTTAAGAATAAATATAACTCTTAAAAAATAATAAAATAAAAATAAATAAATAATAAATATTTACAATAAACACAACTATTAAAAATATGTTACAGCACGCCTTAAGCCTTACTTTCTTCTCTATTCTTCTTCTACTAATTTTCTATCAAAATTCAGATTACACGTAAGCTTGTCTTGGACACCAAAGTCAAGACTGGTCAGTTGTTTGTTGTGCCGAGATTTTTCATGGTCAGCTTATTGGCCGACAGAGAAGGAATGGAGTGCTTCTCTGTCATGACATCTGCACTGTAAACCATAGCTTTCTTTCAAATTCTCAAACCTATCTGACAATATTAACTCCTACTAGTAATTCTTAACATGTGTTTTTAACATGATCTCAGGCCTGTCATTGGGGAGTTGGCCGGCAAGGATTCGATGTTGAACACAATTCCGTCAGCTTTGCAGGTCTGTCTCAATGTGACTCCGAAATTTACACAGGAATTCAAGGGGATCATGGAAACTGGCACAATTATTGTCCCACCAATGTTCGGTGCAAGTATTTAAAAACTGGTATAGCTTTTCATAAAGAGCATCAAAATATGATTGTTAATTTTGTAATAAATATGGCGAGTTTCAATCCATTGAATAAGAATGTTTTCTGAAGCAATTATTGCAAGACCATCTCTAGCAAGATCCTTGACAGATTCTTCTTTTCATCGATACGTAATGAGTTGTTTACATACCGGCGTGACAATTTTTTTCTTATTTTTCTTTTGCAACTGAGGGCTAAAAGTGATGCCGTTTTAGCTAGAGAAAAAAGGAGGGAGGAAAAGGGAGATGGGGTTTTTGATCAAAGGAAAATGAGTTTCCAATCCAAAAAATAAAGAGAAGAGAGGGATTGGGGAGAGAACATGTACGAGAGTGACATAATAAAGGGGAGAGAAAAGAGAGTGGACCACGATTTGGAAATTTTGGGGGCAGCAGCAGAGTGGAGAAGGAAGGACAAAAACTAAGGAAGAAGTGGGAAAGAAATTAAAATGTTACGTGAGGTTGGGTCTCTAGAACCAGAATGCAAAAAGGATCAAAAGGAGTGAATAACTATTTTAAAATTTTAAAATAAATAAATATTTTTTAATTAATTTTTATATTTTAATTTTAATTTAAAGACAGTTGCCTAATAATGTAATATATGTTACTTATTTTTTTTATTTTAAGTAAAAAACGTTCTTGTAACTGTAACTTGTTTGGAGAATGCAATGGTCAAAAACTTAATATCTTTCTGACGTTTCTCCTTTGAAACTTGCAAGAAGCAAAGCAAATGTCTTTGCATTTCAAAGATCTTGGTATTGGAAATGTTTGGAATGGTCGATGTAGTTCCGCTTGTCCAATAAATATCTTAATATCTATCTGTAAAGGGCTCTTGGTTACTTGGAATCATGATAAACTAGCTTAATCATTTCTATTTTAGTAGGGCTGCCAAATTTGTTAATTTGACATTTATAGTGAGATGCTATTCAATCGTTTGAGACAAGTATTCTTTTATTAATACTAGTATGTTTTTTAGCTCATGATTTTGCAACCTTTTCTCCTTCCCTGGACTCCCATCATCCCTACTCAAAGTGAGTTTTTGATTCTAGACACTAACTAGCTTTCTCCATCGTCTTTTTTTTTTTAATTGAAAAAAAATTTTGAATCATACTCTTTAAACAAAAAAATTATTTCCATCATAATTGATTTTTTTCTTTATTTTAATTTTGAAAATTTCAAAAGTGAGAATTAACCGGTAGAGTCCGTTGGACTACTAGCCCACTCGATCCGGTCCTAATTTGTCATGATTTCAAAAACTGGAGGGAGGCTAATCTAGATGATTCATGATTTATTTATTTATTTTAGCTCTAAAACAACACTGGACTCTGGTCTGTAGACTCTGGACCCATCAAAACCCAACTTCTTGCCAAAATCTGACATGTCATTGTTATTCAAGGGCGTTTTCTATGGGCTCTTGCATCGTGGTCCAATGGTCTCTCACCCATCACAATTCAAATGCAGCATTTTCGTTATTTTTGTATAACTTATTAAGAACAAGAAGGGATTTTTTAAAAAAAAAAAGAGAATTTTTTCTTAATTCCTGTTTGTTTAACTCGATAATAGCCTCACTTAACTGGAAACTAACACTTCAAATGATATCCGTTGCCATATTTCCATTCAATAGGGAAAAGAGACACGTCAATATTTAAATTATGAAAAAATAAATTAAAATTTATGAAATAAAAAATAATTATCTTCTTTTGCATAGTTCAAATCTAATAATTTTGACAAATATGTAAAAAATAACTATTAGCTCTATCATAGTCAATTATCATGTGCTCAAGACATCATAAAGTAGATATAAAATAAAAGGCCAACATCATCTCTTTCTCTTACTTATTTAATATGTACGAAAATCGGTTAGATGAAGAGGTATAACTCTCTCTAACCCAATCTTTTTTTTTTAATTTCTCCATTTTGGCCATGAATTTAAAATCTTTCCTTTTATATATGAATTTATTCTAATTTAAGTTAAGTATAGAGATTGGTTTTAATTACATATATACTAACACTTAATTAAAATTCTATAAATTTTAATTTTTACCACTATAAAACTCAGATATAATATCAATTTAAAAGAAGCTTCATGACTATAAAGTTGAGAGTGATATTTGAAACTCAAAAATATTATTTAATATATCTAGTATGATTAAGAAAGTAAAAAGCGTAAGACGGACGGTTTGGTTAGTTGTAGTATATGCATAATTCATGTTGAACATTGAGTCAAGATAGCTTTTCTTTCCAGTACCTAATTAATAATAGAACCAATTGTCACCAGATTAGTACATAGTAAAAGAAGAAATAACAAAAAAAAAAAGGACATGAACTCCTGTAAATATATCTTAGTTATTTTATGCGATGATTTTGATTAGATTCACCGGAATTTGAAAAGGGAAATTATGTTATGGTTTTACATTGTTTACTGCAGAATTAGACATGAACTCTAGACCTATTGACTACATTGGTTTTACATTGTTTACTGCAGAATTGCACGACTAATATCATTGTGAGGGGCCAATTCGAGCAAAAAAGATTGCTCTTTGGTCCCAACACGGCATGTTGCACCATAAATATGTTCATATATGGTCAGTAATGACGGTTGTAGGCTTGCAGCCGCGTGCACTAATTAAGAAGCGTCCTCCACGGTCCCCAGCCCCAAGATACCGGACCAGATTGTCAGCGACAATGCCTAATCCAGTAACAGTAGTATGGCGTTTGTCTGTCCTTTTTCTTCGCCCTTTGAATCACCGACGATGACTTTGATCTAAACAATCCCATGCGAAGCAAGTTTTCTATCTACAACTTTCAGACCAAGCCAACTCCGCATGAAATTGGAGTATTTTTATATGATTTAAAAGCAATACATGCATTTGAAAAAGAATTGAGTGTTTTTATATGATTAAATATATCAATTGGATTGTTTTTTTTTTATATATTTTTTTTAATTTTTAATTTTGGAAATAAATCTAAACCATCAATATTAAAATAGTTGTTATATTTTAAAAAATATTCAAGATTAAGGTAATATTTTTTCAAACTATTATCAAATAATGAATTTAACTTTTTACCTCTAAATAAAAAACTAAAAATATTTTCATATATCTTAAATTATTCAAATCTACTTTGAAGTGAAAAAATTACTTGAATAATCAGATTCATATTTTCGATTTGACATGAGGTATAAAAATATTTAATTATTATAATTATTTTATATTTTTTAAATGGTTAATATAAAATCAACAATCAAAATTTCTAATTCAAATAAATCAACTATCATATAAAATAAAAATAATATAACAATATAATATAAACTCTAAATTAAAGTAAAAAAATCTATAAAAATTAGAACAATAGTACTTAATTATTGAATACTTATTGCAAACTGCAAATGAGGCTCATAGTTTTATGAAAATAATAAAAGAATAGACTTCTTGTGTATTTTTTGAAAAAAAAATTGAAGTTAAAGGAAAAAAGTACAAATGAGAAAGGAAAATTTCAAAAGTAGATATTATATATTGAAAAAAAATAATTAGTTTTATATATAGGAAAAAAATAGTTGTTGGAAATCATTAAATGTGTTAATTGAAATAAGAGAAATAAATGAGAAAAAAATAGTTGTTGGAGATGATTAAATATATATGACTATTAGTTTATTGAAAATAAGATAATATAGTTAAGAATTAATAGCATTCTAAAAATAAAGAAGTAATAGAAAATTGAGATTTATTAGGCACATAATTAAAAAAGTAAAAGAACAAATAATTTTATTAATTATTTTTAATTTTTATATATTTTTAATATAATTAATTATATTATAATTATTATAAAATTATAAATTTTTTCTAAAATTAAGGCCTCTCCAAATTGAGAACTTAAAACCCTTGTTTGGGTGGCTTTACTCAAGAGCCGGCCCTGCTCGTGCACTAATTAAGAAGCATCCTCTATGGTCCCCAGCCCCAAGATACCGTACTAGATAGTCGGCGATAATACCTAATCCAGAAAAAGTAGTATAGCGTTAGTCTGTCCTTTTTCTTCACCCTTTGAATCACCGACGATGACTTTGATCTAAACAATCCCATGCAAAGCAAGTTTTCTACCTACTACTTTCAGACCAAGCCAACTCCATATATTAATAGGAGGTATTCATGCATTTCCAAACCCGACTCTGGAATGCAGATCAAACAATATCGAGACTAGGGAGGCAACCAAGGGTTTTTTCTCGACCCAACCCCCACTCAACTCTTTAACACTATCTGTCTCCAATTGATATCTATCGAGTATCATCTTCAAGAACCGACTTGATCTGAAATATATATTTATATTTAATTCAATTTGAAACTCATTTCAATTTCATGAGAATAATTATTTTTAATATAAATTACATTTTAATTTCATAAAATGTGTACGATATTATAAAATTAATCTCTTGATTAACATATTAAATAAGACATATATGAATATAAAATTAAATAAGTAATAAAATATATTATTTTTGTATATATTCAAGAAGGGCCATGCAAAGCGGGACATCCTAAACCTAACCCGAGTTGACTCAATTCATTTTGATCCTTGTTTTTCAAACAAATAATTCGTTCTTTCATAACTTAATGAAATTCGTCGAGAATAAGTGTTTTTTTTTTTTTTACCATCTCCAATCAAAATCGGCCATTTTCGTATCTTCATTAGTTTCCTTTGTAATTTCGTTAAAAAAATTAAGGATAATTATTGAATAAATTTTTAGATTAATAATGAGAAATTTAGAAAGAAATTATTGCCGATAAGGTATCCCATCACTGGCGATAAAAGCCAGGCGTATCTTGGCAATTATTGCACCGAAAGGGCATTTTCCAAAGCAAAGCCAACAGAATCTTTAAGAGGTCATTGCCTATTAGCCACGTTCCATAACTAGTTTTTGTTTTCTTCTTCTTTCTTTTTTTTTTTTTTTTTGTGAAAAACTATCTGATCAGCGGCTAACTTGGAGCGAGAATTCGGAAATCTTTCTATATTTTAAGTAATAGACAAATATGTGATAAAAAGAGTGCACCGGCTGCCGTGGGACGATCGATGCTGGACACAACAATCCTATCTGCAAGCCTCGAAGAAGACGACCTATGCTCTACTGATATTTCATTTTCAAATCATTATATAATCTTATTAGAACATATATTTTAAACTCGAAACCTCGTTTAGAAGGGATATTTTATTAAAACATCTTTATCTTATAAATTAATTAAGTTTTGTTTGATTCATATATTTTATTATTTTTTTAAAACAATAAAAATACCAACAAAACATAATGTATAAGTAAATTTTAAACAACGTAGTGATAGAATCATTACCACATCATTCATAAAAGAATATGATAATTACTTGTCAATCATATCGTTAATTAGATATTAAACTATATAAGGAAAAATTAATTTTTTATTTGAAAATTCCTAGTAATAAGATAGGATTAATCCAATACAAAACTTATTTGCAACTTGTAAGAATCATAAATTCCTGCTGAGATATCTATTAATTCATTAATTTGAAATTCTCAATTTTGATGCATAAATTTTTTTATTATTTCCCTGGTTGTTGACCTCTATCGACCATTCAATTTCAATCAAACAAAAATCCGAGAAGCATGTGCTATAAAACCACATTTGACCTTTTCGACTGATATACGTAGTGGAAAGACAGCTGTTTTTGACATTAGATGAAAAAAGCACGTGGCAGGGTTTCCATTATTTCCAAACAGATAAGGCTCATTTCCATTTGAAATTATGGAACTAGGACCACCTGGGAATGGGCCAATAAATATATAATTTTTATGAAAAAAAATAAAACAAATCAGGACTCTATATAGTTAGGTTGTGAGATATCGAAATGTTGTCATGTGCAAAACATGTGGTACGGAGACAAAAGGCTGCGAATCTCTTGAACGCTACATTTAGAAATCGGCTAACTTTTTCTTGAGGGAATTGTTGAAAAGGTCAATGAATCAAAAATATTTATGAATTATTACTATCACAAAAAGATTTTATTAAAGAGGAAATGGAACTTTGACAATTTTCTAAGATGGAAACTGCAATGATTTTTTTATCCTCATGCTTTTCAATTACGTTTTTGAAAGTTTAGTTGTAAATAGGGATGACAATGGGTAAGATATTTGTTAATTTTGAGATATCTCAACCCAAACTCGATAAAAAAATAGAATATCCAAACTCGATAATTACCTAAATATTTTTTAAATTTACTATCTTACCCCGAACCCTAATATATACTCACTACTCAATAATTACTTGAACTCATTTAAAAATTCGATTATGTTAAAAAATTATTAAACTACTTTTCATGGATACTCAATTATCCGAACCCGAATCTATTCCCATATCTATATACAATAATATTTCCATTCATATTTCATATAATTCATCAATAATTAAATTTATAAAAGCACATAAATAATAAAATTTAAATTTAAATAATCAAAAACAAATATTCAAACAATAACTTAAACATTACAAGTTTAATTAACTATATGGATTTGTATATAAAATTAAAAACAAATAACTATATTCCAAATTATTCTAATGTTACAATTTCTTTTTAGGTATATATTTTATAAGTTTATATACACAAAACTATATATTATAAACAATAATTTTATAAGTTATAATTTCTGTAACGTTAATACAAAATAAAAAGTAAACATGTTTATATTTAAAGTATATATACTAAAAATATATATAATAGTAATTGTATTATTTATAAATTAACATAATGTATAAAATATGTCTATTAGAAGATATTACAAGTTAATTAATAATCATAGTTTTATGAATTAATTTAATTAATAATATGAGTTTATCTTTAATTACATAAAATTAATATATATATATATATATATATAATCGGGTTTAGGTATTGGGTACCCAATGGGTAATACTTAAATCTTACCTGAACTCAATACAGGTAGTAAAATTACTACTCGAACTTTACGTGAACCCGATTATAGGGTACCCTAACCTTATATAACTAGGTTGGGTACTTGTGGGTACCCTATAATAGGTACCCATTGACATCCTAATTGCGAAAAGAGAGAGAAAAGGGAGGAAAAGTTTCGATCAAGGCATCAACGACACAAAACCAACCTGTTGAGGTCGAAAACAGCCTCTCGTGGCCATATCTAGCTTGGCTTATGCCAGATCTGCATATTGGTGTGGCATTAGTGGCCAGAAGGGAGGAAAGAAAAAGAAAGAAGGAAATAGAAGAAATTGAGAAAGAACGAAGAAAGAGAAAAAAGAGGGTAAAAACTAAATTTGACAGTAAGGGTGAGTATTAATTGATGTAAATTAAAAAAATTGGTTGAAATTAATTGAATTTGCTTACTTCGATTCAATTTTTTCAATAAGGTGATTTTTTCGATTATATTGGTAGATTTTTAGTATCTAAAATTTACAATCAAATCGGTTGAAAAATTGATGGTTAATAATATATATATAGACACACATAATTAAACAAAATATTTAGACTGTATTAGTGAAATTCTATTGAAATGTTAAGCAAATTTTTTTAAAAAATATTTTTTATATATACATATTATTAATAATTTGAAATGATTAAAATATATCGATTTCGATTATTTTTTATTTAAATAATTCAATCAATTTTGATTAATTTTTCTAAAAATTTAATTAATTTAGTTTTCAAAATTTTAAAAATCGAAACGATTGAATTGATCAAATGCTTATTTGATTTGTAACATGATCATCATTAGTTGTTGATGTATTAAAAGTTTGTTGCTATAGATGTCGCCAAAGGGTATTTTTTTTAAAGATGATTTTATTAACCTCGACTGTTGGTAAATGCCATTAAAAGCCTAAGGTTATAGTTGTCGAAGACTCCCTATGACATGACAAGGAACTGGCTCGAGCAAAACCTATACAATTTGCAAAAGATCACTTGCTCCAATCCTTCTTGACAACTTTACAAGAAATCAACAATCATACAAAAACAACGGTCACACATATCATGAAAAAGGCACGTTTGGTTCATGGAATAAAATCGAATAACATAAAATAGAATAGTTATTATGTGATAAAATAAAGAATAAATAAAATAAAATAGTTATTATGTAGTTTGGTTAATAAAAAATTACTCATTATTATAATTTAATAATATTCTTTTTTTAATCTTTTAATTTTATTTTCATTAAAACTTTAAAACATTAATAATTTATTATTAAATTATTAATATGTTTTTTATTTTAATTTCTTTTTTTCTATATGTATTTGTACTTTTTAATCTTTTAATTTCTATTTTCATTAAAAACTTAAACATTAATAATTTATTATTAAATTATTAAAATCATTTTTATTTTCTATTGTAAGTTATAATTATTTTCAATAAATAAGAATATTTTTGTCCAATAAAATTTTGACTCTATTTCATAATCGTTAATGGGAAGGTGAGGAATGGCTAAACCGAGATTACCTCAAAAACCAACCAAAAGAAAAAAATAAAAATGAGAAAATAATAAAAGAGGAATGGCTTAAATATTTGACATACCAAACGTGCCAAAAGAGTATTTGGCAGCAAACAAGGGACAACAGCCCCCGCAGAGGGTGGATCATGCCCATGCTCTAGGGCTTTCTCTCCTTATCCTGCCAAAAAACAGAAGCAGCAAAATCACCCCAAGTTCCCACAAGTTAAAGGAACCGGAGGTTAGACAAAAAAAAAAGGACTCAAACCCAGAGCATACAGGCAGAAGGTGCAGCAGACAACGCTGCAAAAGTCCAGCTCAATAATGGAAGGACCTTAAATATTAAAAGAATATTTTCTATTTACTATTTTCCCTTCCCTCTTTTTCACTCTTCTTTTCTTTTTCTTTAAATTGACAAAAAGAAAAAATTAAGGGTAAAATGGTAATCAAAACATCCTACTTAGTAAAGTTTCCAAATTTTCATTTCCTTTTTCATAAATTTCTTGTCATAGTAGTATAACCAATAAATATTTTTGGATCATTGGCCCTTGTTGTAATGAAAACGGGTACAGGTCAAACGCAAATAAGCTTCGCGTTATTTTGATTAGGGTAACGTCTGCTTCTTGAACACTATCTTTTTCCCAAGTTTCAAACCTTGTTGGCATTTTGCAGCTAACTTCTCTGTATATACAAGTTGAACCCTCCCAGTCCCAGAATCTGTAACCAGATAAAAACTGAACATATAAATTGTCAGTTAAGGAAAGCATACATTTCTATCTCTGTTCTGCGTATTTGATACATACTGTTACTCTGCAGAATTAATAAGCAAGTGCAAAAAGCTATGAACATGGACTTATCTCCCAAGTTTCCCCGAACATTTGCTGAGGGAGAAGGCGGTGGATACTACAACTGGGCAAGTGCTGACTCTCCGGTGCTCCGAGAGGCCAAAGTTGCTGCCGGTAAGCTTGTTTTGAAGCCTCGGGGTTTCGCTCTTCCCCATTATGCGGATTGCTCCAAAGTCGGTTATGTTCTTGAAGGTATGTCAACTCTGATTTTTCGTTTACTGGCCAAAAAGTTGATGTATGAATTAAAGATTTGTTTAGTTTCTTTGTTTTTCCATTCTCGTATCATCTTCTATGTTACGATCACATCAGGCTCTTCCATTCTATTCTAATTATGTTGAGTTGTATACTGTTAAAGTTGCAGTACTAGAGATATTTTGTGAGTCAAATTGGTTAGAAAGATTCGTTCTCATTGTCAAATTAGACAATGCTCGTTATTCAATGGGTGCTTAATCATTGCAAATATCTTCCAAGTTGTGGAAACTCTTTCAATAAATTGATATGATTTGTTATGTTATAGCCTTATAGGATGTGTTTTCTTTCAATAAATTGTATTGATTTTGGTATTTTAATAAATAATTTTATGGCTTAACCAAAAAAAAATTAAGTTATACTGATGTAAAATTACACCATTTTATATTTTTTTTGTAAGAATAATATTTTAAGAAACCAACCATTAGATTAACAGTATCTTAATGCTAATCATGTATGCAAGTTTTTTAGTCAATCTGAAATCTATATCACGTCAATCAAGAATATCTTATACTATAATATACATAAAACCATTAAAAACTTTTATAGTAAAAAGTATATAAGCATTTTTAATTAATTTTAAAAATTTATATGCTCAATTTATACATAGATAGAGTATGAAAATTAATGATGGGATTAATGAAATAAAAGTTGTATAAAACTATGTGAAACGGAGTAGAACTCAATAAATTTTACACCGATATAAATGAATTCCAATGAATCCCTCCTCTTGTAGTAACATTTTCCTACTAACAAGGAGAGAGATTTTCTATTTAACAAATTTTTCCCTGATAAGGTTATGAAAAGGTAAGATCGACCAATTTAGGGTAGACCTACCAATTCAGTTCTCTTGCCAACACCAATCATTTCATATCTTCAACAGTTTTGTGTCAAATAAGTTAAAGACTTACGGATAGAGGATGAATAAATAAATATTTTTTTTAAAAAAATTATTCCTAAGTATAATGTTTAAAATTAAATCGATAAACTTTTGGTCTCTGGTCAATGTACAAGCATTTTCCATAAAGAAAAAAGAGTGAAAAAAATTTAATGAAAATTCTTCTTGACCATACACTTTTGTCTTTATATTTGTCCTCATGATGTGGCAAAAATTTATTGATTTAATTTTAAGCATTATACGTAAAAATAATTGACTTCCCGTAAATTGAATAAAATTTTACCACATCAAATATATAAATATAATAAAGACAAAAGTATAGGATCAAATAGTATTATTTTTTGTCTATTTCCTCCCACGTCCCTTACCTTCATTATTGCATTTATAATAAATTTTTTTTTGAAAGTTACATATATAATAATTCAGCAGGAGATCTTACAGAAACTTTGATGATCTTATTTTTGTTAGGTAATTGTGGAGTAGGATTGACATTAGCGGCCGACCCAAAGGATAAGATGGCTTTCATAGGCCTTAAGAAAGGTAACATAATACCAGTTCCATCTGGATCAGTTTCATGGTGGTATAATTATGGAAATTCCGATGTGGTTATAGTATTCCTGGGTGATGCTACTAAGGCCTATGTTCCTGGTGAAATTACCTACTTCTTGTTAGCTGGACCTCAGGGTCACTTGGCAGCTTTCTCTCCTGAATTCATAGCAAGAACTTACCATGTCAGTGTAGAAAAAGCACAAAAGCTTGCCGATAGCCAAAAGAGCATTCTCAGCACGAAGCTTGGCCAGGAAGAAGCAGAAGGCATCCCGAAGCCTTCCGAGGACCTCGTAAACCTTTGGACCCAGAACATCGATAGTTCATCTCCTGATGTTCAAGTCAAGAATGGAGGCAAATCCACCACGCTGACAGGAATTCAATTTCCTTTTCTTGGAGAAGTCGGGCTGAATGTAACTCGCTTAGTCTTGAACCCAATGCCACTCGAGCACCGGCCTATGCATCTGATGCACAAGTGTTCTACATTGCAAAAGGAAGTGGTCGAGTACAAATAGTCGGTCTTCAAGGCAAGCTTTGTTTGAACACCATAGTTGAGACTGGCCAAATATTTGTTGTGCCAAGTTTTTTCATGGTCACCTTCTCAGCGAATGGAGAAGGAATGGAGTCGGTCTCTATTGTAACATCTCCACGGTAAGCAATTATTCTCTTCCTAATCTTTCTTCCAACAATTAACATAAATTACTTCTGTTCTTGATATAAATAGATATCACTCTTCTGTAATTTGTTTGCAGACGTGCCACTGGCGAATTAGCCAGTAA
Source organism: Theobroma cacao (assembly GCF_053813885.1). Classification (NCBI taxonomy): domain Eukaryota; kingdom Viridiplantae; phylum Streptophyta; class Magnoliopsida; order Malvales; family Malvaceae; genus Theobroma; species Theobroma cacao. Next base: position 4,540,817 of record NC_142640.1, read on the forward strand.
AAAATCGGTTCTGAATACAATTCCCTCAATTCTGCAAGTCAGCCTTAATCTGACCCCGGAGCTTAATCAACATTTCCGGCGGATGATAGAAACTGGCACAATCATTGCCCCTCCAATGAACTTGGACCACGCTTAAAGCCGACGAAGAAAGCTATGGTTATGTTTTGTGCACTGTCTTTTGTCCTGTATATTAAGGACGATGCAGTGGCTTCGGAAGCAAGCAGTTAATATCTCTATTTCAATAGAGAAATAATGAAGTGTCCTGATCAGTATTCTCATCTGAAGTTATGAACGTTTCTATGTTTTATTATGGATATTCACTAATGTTATGACGAGTACAATACGACGATCCCATTTGTAATGTAATTTATTTTATTAATTGGATTTTATCATATGTACTAATAGAGTGATGAAAGTAGACTTCATCTATTTTATGTTAAATGTTATGTAATTTTTATCTTTAATTTTAATTTTTTGGTTAAAATATAAAAATATTATTTGTTAATTAACATCAACATTATATTTAATTACCTTATTTAGGTTAACTTTATTACTTTCAAATGTTATATTATAATTTAAAAGATAAAACATATAATAACATTTAATGTTAAAAGTATAAAACTCTGCTTGTATTAGAGAGCATACGGCACCATGTTTCTCTCGGTGATAGAAGTCAACACAACAGCCATCCTACGAGAAGAAACATCTTGGAGGAATTTACTTATACGCAGATGATGGTTATGCCTGAAGTATTTTACAGCCCAGTGTCATTGAAATGCTCTTTCAAATTCACTCACTTCTATCAGAGCTCTCAAAGCCTCATCAGACAATTCTTAAAACCAAACAAATCCACGCTTTAATAGCCAAAACACGCCTCTCCCTTGACCCATTTTTCGCCACCAAGCTCGTCAGATTCTACGCGCACAACGATGATCTTTGCTCCGCCCACAACCTGTTCGACGAAACACCTGCAAGAAGCGTTTTCCTTTGGAATTCCATCATTCGAGCTTACGCACGAGCCCGCAAGTTCAACGATGCCTTGTCATTGTTCGAAAGGATGCTGGGAACGGAAACAAAACCCGATAACTTCACGTACGCGTGTGTCGTACGAGCTTGCTGTGAGAACTTTGATTTGGATGTGATGAGACTTGTTCATACAAGAGTGATTGTTTCCGGGTTAGGATTGGATTTAATCTGTGGCAGTGCTCTTGTGACTGGGTATTCAAAACTGTACCTTGTTGACGAAGCAAGCAAAGTTTTTTATGGGATGCCTGAGAGGGATTTGGCTTTGTGGAATTCTATGGTTTCGGGATATGGGCATTGTGGCCTTTGTAATAAAGGGTTAGAATTGTTTAGTTGGATGAGACATATGGGGCAACAGCCAGATGGGTATACTTTGGTTGGGCTGATATCAGGGTTAGTAGATTCCCACGGCTTGTTGAGTGTTGGTCAAGGACTTCATGGTTTTTGTTTGAAAAGCGGTTTTGATCGTACTGTTCATGTGGGAAGTTCACTTGTAAGCATGTATTCGAGGTTTAAGTGCATGGATTCGGCGAACATTGTGTTTAGTAGTTTGCTTCAGCCTGATGTAGTTGCATGGTCTTCTCTGATAACTGGATATTCTCAGTGCGGGGAATATGGTAAGGCATTGCTCTACTTTTGGAAACTGAACATGGAGATGGATAAGAAAGCAGATCCCATTCTAATCTCTGCTGTGTTGGAGGCCGCTGCTCGATCAACAAATGCACGGTTTGGTAGTGAGATACATGGTTATGTTGTTCGACATGGATTTGAATCGAATGTCATGGTTTCTTCTGCTCTGATAGACATGTATTTTAAGTGTGGATTTACGTGCTTGGGGATCGGTGTTTTTGAGATTATGCCGGAAAGAAGTACAATATCTTACAATTGTCTTATTTCAGGTCTTGGATTGAATGGAATGGCTTACCAAGCATTCGAGATGTTTGATGAGATGCTAGTGGTTGGACTAAAACCTGATGATTCAACCTTCTCGGCCCTTCTTACTGCTTGTTGCCATGCTGGCCTTCTCAACGATGGTTGGGAAATTTTCAGGAGGATGAAATATGAGTTTTCCATCCAACCTAGAACAGAGCATTATGTTCACATGGTGAAGCTTCTTGGAATGGCTGGAGAGTTGGAAGAGGCATACAATTTTATCTTGTGCTTGCCAAAGCCAGTGGACTCTAGCATCTGGGGAGCGATGCTATCATGCTGCGATGGTCATGGAAATTCTGAGTTGGCAGAAGTTGTATCCCAGCAACTATTGGAAAATGAACCAAAAAAAGGTGCTTATAGAGTTATGCTTTCTAACATCTACGCTGGTGATGGGAGGTGGGATGATGTGCAGAAGTTAAGAGGTGACATAGCAGAGCGGGGAGTAAGAAAAGTACCAGGGCTTAGCTGGATTGGAAGTGGAAGCGGTTAAGTTTTAAATGACTCGTCAAATCTCTTATTATCAGGTTTCAGTCTTTTCATGTGATCATCAAGCAGAGGCAGCAAATATAAATGCTTCAATGTGGTTACAAACTGCAATCTTTCATGGAGCATTCTCAGTTTTGAACAGCAATGAAAATGGAGGCAGTTCAAGCTTGGAAGTGCTCCCTTTTCAATCTCTGTCTATTCCCTCACAACATCAGAAGCAATTTGAAGAAATTTCAAGCTTGGGAAACCAGCCAACCCTACAAAATTCTTTCCCTAACTGCTTTCAAACATAAGTCTGGCACAAGGTTAACATCGTCAAATTAAGAAGTAGATGAAGCACCAACATTGGGTTCTCAAACAGGTAAGAGAAACTTGGTTTGATTTTGGGTATCATTTTCATCGAGCCAAGCCAATGTGGTAGCTTTTGTAGGAGCCCGTCTAGGCGAAGTTTCCTAACAGTGCTATGAAAGGACAAGAACTAGTTGGGAGTGAACATATTTGCCCATTATAGACAAATATAGACGGCCCTGCAACTCGCCCACGGAGGCAAAGACTTCACCAATATTCTTGCCAGTTACATGGATTATTCTCATTTTTCTAAGCTGAACTAAGTTACCTAATTCTCTTGTAATGCAAGAATCAGCATGTATACTGGTAAAAGCCATTAGATTTTTCAACAAAAAAATTGCATCTCAATATTTGATTAGTACACTAAAAGTGTGTATATATCATGGATTTCATATCAGTAAAAAATGAGATTAATTTTGGATATATAAATATAGGTTTTCTATCACTTACAGATATGTCTTTTTAGATTGAGAACATGAACACTAATTTATAAATTTATTTAAACTTTATTTTCAGAGTTTAAGCCTCAAGATTGCTCGAGGTTAATTCAAATTTTTAGTCTTTTCAAAATTTAAAGTTGCATGAGGTTGGATCTAAGTTTAAACTTTATTTTTAGAGTTTAAAATCGCAAGAGGTTGGATTTAAGTTTTGATTCGATTTAAGTTTCGATTCATGACATTTGACATTAAAGTAGAGTCATATCTTTACTAATATGGATCTTTATGAGAGATATTAGGATCGAGATAAATTTAAATTAATTTAAGAATTGCTTTTCTCTACGCGTAAAGAGCCTATACAACAAAAATTTTGTACAATTGGATGAGATAGGATGTCACGAATCTTGCATTATTAAAAGATGGATGTGTTTTGGGTATATAAACATTACACTTATGAGGCATTTTTTTGGATTAAAATTGATTTTAATTTTTTTATTTTTCAAAATTGTATTTGAGAAAAAAATGAAAAAGCATATCTTTTATTTTAAAATATGAGCCAGTATTTAAAAAGTCAATATTGATTCAACCATAAATATTTCATATAAAAGTAGAAATCTTACCTTTTGTTATCAATGAAAATGTTATTATTTTTCTTGAAGATATTGAATTATTCATCTTTAATACTATTTACTTTTAAACCTAACACATTTGTTTTTACTTTATAATCAAATCTTAACAAATAACAAAATAAACAAAATAAAAGAAATATTTTGTAATCGAACGCAAGCAGTCCCCTGAAAACGTTACCTTCCCAAGCGCCCTTCCCTTCCAATGCTTCGCGGCGGACTCTCTTCATCAACGGCAGTACTTCCCAAACCACCACAACCCGAAACTCTTTTACCCGTAATTCAATCCCACATTGATTCTTCACAACCAAAATGCACAATTCCAAAGCCCTCTCCCTACACATCAACCTTGCAAACTCTCTTACAACCCATTTCAAATCAAAACGCACCTCGCCATTCATCCTATGCACCCCTTTTCCAATTCTTAACTGCTCGAAACTGCTTAAAATTAGGCCAACAAATCCATTCCCACATGACCCTTCATGGGCTCCAACCCAATGCTTTTCTTGGTGCCAAAATGGTTGCCATGTATGCAAGTTTGGGTGATCTGGAATCAGCCGTAACAATATTCAATGAAATCGAAAGCCCAACTTCTTTGTTATATAATTCAATTATTAGAGCTTATACAAATTGTGGGTATCCTTTAAAAACTGTAGATATTTATTGCAAAATGCATTATTTAGGGCTTAAGGGTGATAATTTTACGTTTCCCTTTGTGCTTAAATCATGCGCCAATGTATTGAATGGTTGGATGGGTAAATGTGTTCATGGACAAAGTTTGAGATTTGGGATGGAGCTTGATATATATGTTGGCACTTCTTTGATTGATTTTTATGTAAAAATAGGTGAATTACGGGACGCCAAAAAGGTGTTTGATATTATGACTCTCAGAGCGGTGTCTTCTTGGAACGCTTTGATTGCGGGCTATATGAAAGAAGGGGAGATTGGAGTAGCTGAGGGTTTGTTTGGGAGAATGCCGCGTAGGAATATAGTTTCTTGGACAGTTATGATTTCGGGTTACACGCAAAACGGGTTGGCTAAGGAGGCTTTGAGTTTGTTTGATGAGATGATGAAAGAAGAATCTGAGGTTAAGCCCAATTGGGTAACAATAATGAGTGTTTTGCCTGCTTGTGCATATTCAGCTGCTCTTGAACGCGGGAGACGGATTAATGAATATGTTAATAGGATTGGTTTGGAGTCAAATCCTTCAGTGCAGAATGCACTTATTGCAATGTATGCGGCATGTGGTAGCCTTGTTGATGCTCGTTGTTGTTTTAATAGAATACGGGAAAATGAAAAGAATTTGTGTGCTTGGAATGCCATGATTTCTGCTTATGCATCTCATGGTCGCGGCGTGGAATGTGTGTCAACTTTTGATAACATGATTAGAGCTGGGGTACACCCTGATGCGATCACATTCACAGGGTTGTTGTCTGGGTGTAGTCATTCTGGTCTTATTGAGTTTGGGTTGAAGTACTTTAATTCTATGCAAACAGTGTACTCTGTGGAACCGAGACTTGAGCATTATGCTTGTGTTGTAGATCTTTTGGGTCGTGCTGGGCGATTGGTAGAAGCTATGGAGTTTATTAATAAAATTCCAATGAAACCGGGACCAAGCATTTGGGGTGCATTGTTAGCTGCTTGTCAGAAAAGTAAAAATTTAGAGATTGCTGAGATGGCAGCAAAGGAGCTGTTTGTTCTAGAACCAGAAAACAGTGGTAACTATGTTATGCTTTCAAATTTGTATGCTGAAGCTGGCATGTGGAAGGAGGCGGATAAATTGAGGGCTCATTTAAAATGTCAAGGCATTAAGAAGAACCCTGGATGCAGTTGGACTGAGATTAATGGAAAAGCACACTTTTTCCTTGGTGGAGATACATCTCACCCGCAGGCGAAGGAAATATATAACCTGTTGGAAGCATTGCTGGAAAAAATCAAGGCAGCTGGTTGTGTACCTAATACCAGTTTTGTGTTGCCTGACATTAGTGAAGAAGAGAAACAACATAACCTCACAGTGAAAAGCTGGCAATTGGTTTTGGACTACTGAACACATTCCTCAAATAGCTCTTCATGTAACTAAAAACCCGCAAATCTGTGGGGACTATCACACAGTTATAAAGTTCATATCTAAAATCTATGGATGAGAAATAGTTGTGAGAGATGTGAATCGTTTATATCACTTCAGAGATAATGCTTTGTTTTTGTGGGGACTATTGGTAATAGGAACAGCTTCAAGGTTGTGAGACTTAAAGACGGTTTTGAGCTCTCTCTATGGCCTGCACCTGTGGAACTCTTGGGAAAGCAAGTTTGAAATAAAAGCTTAAAAGTTTTGACTGCTTGAAGCTGCTGCTAATTTGGACTAGGAGTGCGATCATTTTGTGGATGATTGAAGATCGTAGAGTTTCAAAAGCTTGACTGCATCGACCAGATGGTTTTATGGCAAGTGCTTTAATTCCAGACAAGTTCCTTCTATTGTGTTTTTCACTTGTTACGCTGCTCTGAAAGCAGCATAGCTCACACGTTTCAATTACTTTCATTTCTTGCAGTGTTCTTTTAAGGTACCAGCAAAAGTCAAAATTTAATATCTGGAAAGTTTAACTGTGGTTTGCTGTCAGCGCGCTATCACAACAAAATTCTTAGAACCCAGATCCTAACCCAAGTCTCATCCGCCATCCCTATCTTGCTGAAGTTTGGTCTTTCAGAAATTATTTATCTCTCGAGTTTCAACATATTTAGTTCATCAGAGGCAAGCTGGTGATCTACATAGTTATGACTGAGGCATTTCATATTTGCTTATTAAAACTGTGCTCTGTACGTTTGTTAATGTCAAGTGATCAGGATCACCACCCCCTGCATTCTTTCACTGCTTGGGAAAAATGCCTCCACCGTTTGATGATCCTACTAAAACATTAAGCAAGTTGGGGAATTTTTTGGGTACATTTTATTTGTTTCTTGTAAGGAGTCTATCAAATAGAATCAAATTAAGAAGTGAGAGTCGTACAAAATGAAAGTAAAAAGAAAAGACTAAAAGTGTGAGTAAGAGCCCTTGCCCATCAGCGCATTAGAAAGAATATTTTGCTATAAAACATTTACAAACATGACAAAGTGTTCAAATTTCGAACCTATTTCTCTTTTGAACCAGTGTTCTTTAAGTGAAAGTTAGAGTGATCTGTTTGGATCGGTCTTGTTACATAAAAGTATATGCCATAAGTGCAAGTCAGTGTGATTCCTCAGCTTGAACACTGGTGTAGGTACACGTGCAACTTTCCACCTCGGAACCATTTTTCTTGAACTTTGTCCATGAAACCTTCCATGTCTTCAGTAAGCTTATCCTGCATAAGAACAACCCAGCATAAATGCATGAAAGAAAGAAACTGTGAGGGGGACTTAAATCACAGTTGGGATTATACAATGACATTAGTTCATAGCATCAATTATCAGAAGATCAATATTGGCAACAAGATAAACAAGGTACGATCTGATTGACCAGGGGAAAAGAAAGCCACCCATAGAAGCAGTACCACCAAATTAACCATAACTGTTCCCAAAACATTAAAATACAACTGCAGTTTACAACTGGCATAACCACCCTCCACTCAGTAAGTTGTCACCACCACCACAGCTGACATATTACCATTGCCTACTCCAAGAACCACTAACACCCCGAACTGTATAGCCAACAACACTTATCAGCATAAACCACAACTTATTTATCAGCATAGTTGCCTTTGCTTCTCAACTACAAGCTTTCCATCATCGATTCTCTTTGCTAATATTAAAGCTCCATTCATAACTACCATCAAAGCATTCTATGGTTACAACCCTATGCAAACGGTTAGTGGCAACTTTCAATAATTCCACATGTAAGTGCCATAGAAATTGAAAGATCCAAAGAGTAACCAGCAGGAATGAATTACTCAACCAACAATTCAGTTTTCTGACCACAAAAGAAGGCTTATTAACACAAGAAAGACTGTCGAACATCAAATGCAATGGCACACCTCTAAAATACACGTTCCTGATTTTTTAAAACAAATATGTAACATGAATTTTATATAGAGATATTTACAATAAAGACCTTTACAGTGCTGTGATTAAACAAAAAAAATCAGAAACTTTTACACCATAAGATGGCCAAACAAGAAGAATACCTCTCAGTTTCAATTGTCCTCTTGGCCAGCATAAGTGTTAAAAAGACAGGAACCATGGCAGCACACAAGTGCTTGAGGGTGTGCCCACTGACAATATGATGGGTCCATTTATATATTACTTTATCCATTGCTTCTTCTACCTTAGCTAAAAGATAGAATCCTGCCATTATAGAATTATATTATATACTCAGCGTCAGAGATGCATATGCATATGATATCTTTGTGATCTACAAGAAAGACTATGGATGAAAAGCACAAACCTGCTGCCCATAACCAAAATGTGGAATGCGTGTACATTGGGGGCAACAAAATAGCCATCAGTGGGATGGCAATGCAAGGAACAAACTGGACCAGGGCATAAGGCCGGAGGTCATCAAAAAACCTGCAGCATAAAATCTGTAGTAAGACATACCTGTTGAAAGAGCCAGCAGAAAGAATAACACTTTAAATCTTATACATCCCAGGTGGAATGGATCAGTAGACACAAAGACCATCACTATGAAAATTCAATATTATTGATTCCAACCCACCCAGTCATCACCCCCAAGATTTAACACCCCCTAACCTCCATAAAACCTAATCAACACAAAGAATGAAAACCAAAAAACTCTCAATTTCAGATTGCAAGCCAAATCATTTCACTAGTCTAAGGCAAGGAGTACATCAAAAAATGGAGAGTCAGGTCCTTAACTCATAAAATCAATTTCCACAGTGAAGACTTATAAGAAATGAACTGACATAATAGAAAAGGGGCAATGAAGCAGTGTGCTTACCTCCAGTACATGATACTGATTACGCCTGCCAGCAGCAGTGGTATGATGGAAACTGTTCCCTTCTGCTCATCAATTCTTTCAATAATAAATATTGCTATGATTGAAGTGAACGCAATAGTCATCTATACACGCCACAAAAACTGAATTTGTTAAAACAAATTACCAGCAATTTAAAAAAAAAAAAAAAACAAATGCACCCGAGCATTTGGGTCATTGATTGGAGCATGATCTCCTGCTGTTTGAACCCCCCTTCCCCCAAGTCCAAAATAAAAAAAACTGACCGGCAATCTATCCCACACAAGTCGAGCATCATTTGGCTGGAGATGATAGTACGAGGAACCAACTCCAACAGCAGCCACACCAATGAAAAAACAAGTCCAACCCCATAGTTCACCTTGCAAACTTTGTTCCAGATGTGAAACTTAATTAGCAACTCATAGAAAGCAGAACCTCTTCAGCTTCAAGACAATTATAATTTGATATAGCTACAAGATCCCAACTTACCATAACTTGAAATAATTCTTATAATAACAAAGTACAAGACCTACGACCCCGATAACTAGGAAGGGGAAATTCGAAACCACATTTAACGTATTGGGTATACCTGAAAAAGCAACAATAACAAGCACCCATCAGGGTAGAAATTCCAACTATGTTAAGAGCTAAGAGGTTCAAATTATGGCTTTTAACTAATTAATCAAAAAAAAAAAGTAAATCATTTCTTGATTCCATTTCTCATTAAAGTTCGTGCTTTTTCTAATAACCCAGTTACAAAACTTGACCATAGTTCTTGAATCACCAGAATTTTAAAGAAAAAGCAAGCATCGGTAGACGATAACTAAAGTAAAGACGAATAAGGAAACAGAAGTCAAATTAACCGAAAAATTCGCGTTGATCGGCGAAATCGTGGTACTCTTGAGATTGAGGGATGGCGGGCGTGACGATCATCAAAACTACGAAGGAGAGAATCGCAACTCCCCATGCGTAAACGGTGCGTCTTCTCATCTCTCTTCTGTCACCGACGGAGCCGATAGAGTAAAGACGAAGGGAGAGATTTAATTTGAACCTTGTACTATGGTTACGGCTCCGTTTGTTTGCTGGCGAAAATATATACCCTTTGGAATAACGTGGAACGGAAATTTTGTTTTTGTTTCGTTTAGCATAATAAGATAAGGAAAGTGTGTCGGCTTATTTTCTTATAGCGGTAGCGGTGTTCGTGTCTTATTGGATAATAAAATTCTGGAAGAGAAAAGGTTTTGTGAAGTAATTCGTATTCCATTTGACATACAAGTAAGGAATAGTCACAATCTTTTGCCCTCCTTAAATTCACTTCCTAAAATTCCCTATGCATGCATGCTTTGGCATCTTATCTTAGCCTCACGTTACATGTCAAAAAAGTTCTTGCTTAAGTTCTTTTGCCTATTTTAATGAAATGCATCTAATATAAACTCGCATGCTAATATTATTAATTTAATAAACTTAAATGTAATTTGCTAAATATTATTTTAAAATTTCTGTGTGGATAACATGTGAGATCTCTCTATTAAGTCATCTAAAAATTATCCCACTTGAAATAAAAAAAAAAATTAATATTTTAGAAACAAAAAAAAAATCTCATAATAAAAATACTGTAAAACACCTTAGCTTCTAAAACACAGAAACCCCCCCCCCCCCCCCCCCCCCAAAATTTTCCCTTTTATTTTCCTAGCATCCAAACAGTAAACCAAGCCAAAATTTCCACCGTGCATTATGCATCAGATGTAAAACTTTGAGCCAATGATCTAAGAAAATGGTGTTTAGGCTTCAATGGGCCCTACATCAACACGAATGTCGAAAGTGTGATGAATGATATTATTTAAAGGAAGGGAATACACCATATACATAATTTAATCCCATCCCCTAACAAAATTTGAAGAGCAGCTATGAGGTGAATGGCATGCTGTTTACCTTATGGTTATCAATAAGTTAATCATGTATACAAATTTTGGATAAATAATCACGGCCTCCCAAAATTGACAAATTCATGATTACATTTCAACTGCTATTACGCAGACATATCCCTAAATCGGCAGGATTTGATCCTTAAGTTGCTTAATCTCTAAACACATCGCATAGGTACCTTGCGGTATGGCCAGGCGTAGCATGATTTTCCATGTAGAATTGCAGGGGCAAACAAATCAAGTCAATAATGGTGGAGTATTTGTATCCAATGTCACAGAAAATTTCACTAGCAAAAGCAGGTTCAGCACTCAATTCGAACAACCCCACTCTCTGATGAAATGAACTTGGGTTTCCTAACCACTTGCTCCAAGCATTGGATGATGTCTCCGACACGGAAATTATCACAGTTACACAGCACGAGTCCACACTCATTTCCTTTTCCCACTTTCTCTACATCGTGCTGCTCCTGCTTCAATGATGTGCAAGATCCTTCAAACACAACTTCCCCACTTCTCAACAGCCTCATGGTTGATGATCTGGAGACACAACCATCAATTACCCGGCAACCTGCAATCTTTACATCCCCGCCCTTTGCCTTGCTCTTTCCTTTAAGCTCAAAGATATCCAACACCTCAGCCTCCCCAGCTACCTGAGTTTCAAAAGTGCCAGGGGCCTTGTCCACTATCATATTACCAATGGCCTCCAAAAGGTGATATATAACACTGTGCATCAGAATCTGGAAGCAATACAAATCATTAAGTTCAACAAAGTTCCCATTCTGGTGCTTGCACAATACAACGACATCAATTATTTGTACACCAAAAAAATAGTAGAAAAGAATTTCTCATACTTTTACACAAGGTAAAACTTGCAAGAGAAAAAAGAACAAGAATGAGATTAAATGGAATTGGAGGTGAGTACCTTTATGCCGGCTTGAGTGGCTGCCATACTAAGAGAACTAGGCGGACTTTTAACATTGAATCCAATAATGCATGCACCACATGCCTGTGCTAGGTCCACATCAGATTGAGAAATAGGCCCCACCCCAACATGGACTACATTCACGAAAACCTGGATGTGAAATTGGAGAATGTATCAATAACAAAGCACAACAACACGAGAGAACAAAAAGGATTAGTTGCAATGGGCAATATCAATGACCAGCACCACTTCTTTTTTTATTTTCCATTTCATTTTCAAAACCAGATAAATTTTGCAGCATAGTGAGGCAAGAATCCAATGCTTTAATAATTCTGCATTCTTGTAAAAAGTGCTAATCAAAAAAGAATACTTGTACCAATTGTGAGGGATGCCCAACAAATATCAGCAACCAACACCTTGGGGTTAGAACCCCCAAAACAAGGCAAAAATAACAATCAGATAACATATTTGACTTTCACACACACCTGGGGACTATTTAAAGTTTTCAATGCATCTGTGACAGCCTGGACAGTGCCCTGTACATCTGCTTTTACAATTATTGGCATTTCAGCCCTTTGAGGCACCTCTTCTGATTGCTCCAAAGCTTCAGCTCTTCCACTGCTAATCTTCAATAGTCTGTCTTTGTCAAATTTCTTTTTCCTCCCTGCACTAAGCATCCTAGCTCGCTCCTCAGATTGCACAACGATAATATCATCACCAGCCATTGGAAGCCCCTTCAAACCCTCAATCTCAACTGGCGTTGCCGGTGTTGCCTGCTCTATTGCTTTCCCCACCATATCTCTAATAGCTCTTATTCTGCCCCACTCTAAGCCCACAACCACATATTGCCCACAAACCAAAGTCCCTGCTTTTACTATTGCAGTGGCTAATGGGCCCCGCCCTTTGTCAAGTCTGGCCTCCACGACATAAGCTTGAGCAAGTCCATCCAGGCGTGCTTTAAGATTCATCATCTCGGCCTGCAGTAGCAAAGCCTCCTCCAAGTTATCCAATCCAGTTTTCTTTATTGCTGAAACTTCAACCACCTGAATGTCTCCACCCATCTCCTCCAGCAGCAAACCCTCTGAAGCAAGCTGTATTTTTACTCTATCTGGGTTAGCAGCTGGTTTATCGCATTTATTAACCGCAACCACAATTGGTACATTAGCTGCCTTTGCATGGGCCATGGCTTCAAGAGTCTGGGGCATCACCCCATCATCGGCTGCTACAACTAACACAACTATATCTGTGACCGCTGCACCTCTTGCTCGCATTGCACTAAATGCAGCATGACCAGGGGTGTCAAGGAATGTAATTGATGCCCCTGATGGCATGCGAACAACAAAAGCACCAAGATGTTGAGTTATGCCACCAGCTTCTTTGGCTGCCACTGATGTTTGACGTAGAGCATCTAAAAGAGAAGTTTTACCATGGTCAACGTGGCCCATGACTGTCACAATAGGTGGTCGTGAGAGAATTTCTGCTCCTTCACTGGCATGTATCCTCTTGACACTGGCTCCAAGTTCCTGCAAAATCATTGAGAAGTCCTTAGATGTCCCAAAGCAGCCTTTACCATGATATATTACAATGAGCCCAAGACAACAGGTAAGGATTAGAGAGAGAAAGATTCAATAACTAAAAGCAAATACCACCACAATGTAAGATCATATGTTATTCAACATACATCTCTAATTACTAGAATTGTGGCCAGAACAATGCATAAAAGTAGAGTATATTCTGAGTCAAGAAGAGAAACCATCATCAGATTTTCTATCTAACCTAACCAATCTCCCATTCTAAGAGCTCTTCCTTGACAAAGGATAATGCTAGGAAGATGGTTTAGAACTGATAATCCACTCAACAGTCTATATGAGCACGCACACAAGTTTTAGGAAGATGGTTTCGAACTGATAATCCACTCAACAGTCTATATGAGCATGCGCACGAGTTTTGTATTTTAAATTGCAAATAAGATGCTTCTCCAATTTGTCAGCAGTTAAGAAGGTTACCATTGCAATGAGCTCCGCAATATCAATACTTAGAGGGTCAAATTCTGAATCAACACTTTCCCCAACATTTATGAGAATATCCTGAAGAGCAGCTATGCGCTCACCAGTTCGCTTTGCAAGCTCAACAATGGTCATGCCGTCAAATATCTCAACAGTTTTCTCTTGCAAGGATTTGCTAGATTTTTTCAGTTTAGAAACATATGGAGCTTCCACAGGCGGTTGGGTCTTCTTTTCCCTCTTGACAAACTTCCCTCTGGGTTTTTCTTTCTTGTGAATCTTTAAACCCAATGCCTCCTCATTTTTCTTTCTAGCCAGCAATTCTGAACTCGCATGAAAATACCTAAGCAACACCAGGGTGCCACATTTAATCCCAAAACTCAAGAATTGAAATTATACTTAAATCAGGTATTTTAAAATTTGATCAATAAAATCGGCTTAACATCAATTTCCAAATTCAAGAATAACAAATTCTTCCATGGAATGTCTTACAAGAAGATAGCAAAACGTGTTACCACATGAGATGCTCAACCTCTTTGCGAATACATTCACATCAAGTTATAGCAATAATTAAGCTACTCAAGAAACTGTTGAACAAGCTACTACAAGAAATAATATTTTAAAGAAAATCATACATTATAAGAGTAAATTCAAAGTAATGAAAGGCATTGGTCAATCTCTATCTCCAAGATTCACAAGAAATAAAATGAAAATCAAGAAAGGCAACTTACCGGATCAAAGCTTCATTTTTCAAAACTTTGCAATACCTAGATCTTGATAGAAACGAGCTGAAAGAAAAATCTGCAATAGCAAATTTTGCTGGTGAATATGATAACGTAAAATCACATTACACAGTTATTTTTTAAAATTCTATCAATGTTTTGCAAAACCCAATTAACTACAACAATGCAAACCATTTCCCATCTGTGAAAGAGTAAACGAGATAAGAAACTGCTGAGTGACTGATTCATTGCTAAAACCCATAACAAGGTGCACCTCTGCAGGTAACAGAAGCGGCTTACCTAACTCAAGTAATGCCACATAATAGAAGCCTACTAACCCACCATACATACATGCTCGTACATTCAAAGAATTAAAATAGAACCTTCTACATACGATACATATGCCATATGTTTTATATATACATATTACACAAGCTAAGGCATGCATAAATATGGCTTTTTAGCTTACCAGGTGTGCATTTGCATTTAACAGAAATAAGATTTGATTTTACTGCAAGATCAGCAGTAGATGCAGAATTTATCCTGGCTACATGTCCCAGAGGTGTTGAAGCCAGAGCTCTAATCAGACTGGCATTAATTCCCTGTAAACAATGTGTAGGAAGACATTAGGCATGATAGACAATATCGAAGGCACTTGCAAAACAACTACCAGGCTCTTTCTTTGTTGGGGACAATATACGCTACAGTCAATGCACATGTGAAGATAAAGACTAAATATTGCCAACATTCATATTGGCGATACACAACTACTGAGCTCTCTCGCCATTGGCGACAATACGTGCTACAGTATACATAAGTAAAGATAAAGACTAAAAATTGGTATATTATTATTCAGGCACTTCCTCACAAAAGGAAAGGAAATTCCTAGAGATAGCAAAAAGGAACTTATAATGAGACCTTGATGAATCATTTGTTAGCAACATGCTATTAAATTCTTATCCAACGAAAAATTTTCAGCCATACCCAATTTATTAGTTAGCAACAGAAATTTCACATGTTCAAAGTCTCCAATTTCATGCTAATACGATTCAAAGAAGAAAAAAAGAGAAAGAAAACTCACTTTCTTCCCAACCCCTCGCCAAGCCATTCATACAGAGGACAAGCTCTGCAATTTTAAAAAAAATAATACGAAAATTAGAAATAATAGTAAAAGAATCTAGAATGCAATGCCAAACCCAAATCCAAATCTAAAGCCGCATACCAATTCTATGGTCATTTTTTTTTCACATATAGAAAAATACCCACACGTTAAAGTGACTGAATTCATGTAAAAAAGTAACAGAAAACGTACAATACAAGCCCAATAGTTCAGAATTTTTCCTTTTGAAGTTCAATAACAAGAAAAAAAAGAAAAAAGGAACCAAAAACTCACCGGGAAGAGTATTCGTAGAATTTTTAGACAAAAATAACAAGACAGTGTGAAGATGAGATACTACTACTTTAGCAGATGTATTATAATGTTGCTGGGGTTTTCAAGATGCAAACTCGTCCGAGTTACAACTCTTCTCGACAGAGCTTTGCTCGGTTAAGCTTTGCCCCCGACATCATGAGACCGGAGATTTAGTGAGGGCTTTACATTAACCGTGATACATCGTAATTACGTTTTTGCCCCTTGTGAGTCCTGAATGACCAAGTTGCGTTATTTTGATCTTGGTTTGTTTGTTTAGCTGGTCATGAGGTGGGCCGGTAATTCCTGCTCAAGGGTGCGAGTCGTATAACTGTAAGAATATAACACTTAAATAAGTGACGAAATTAATTCGTAGTGTCAAAAATACGAATACAATACATTTATTATATAAATTATATAACATAAAACAATTATATATACGATTTACAAAATGAGAAAATTCATTATTTAGTAAAAAAATTTTATCTGTTAATCAAGTGATGAAATTATTGATAAAAATTAAGTTTATCATCTGGTTGAGGTTTGAATTAAAGAAAGTAAGGGTCTAGGATTTATCGATTATTTGTTTTTCCACAATATCAAAAGGTGGATCTACATTAGAACAAGTAATGTCGCATGAGATCATTTATTCACTGAAATATTAAAACTTTTTACTTGATATATTACTTATGTTAAAGTTTTAAGTAATTAATGATATTATTGAACTCACTAATTATTTTTATAATTTTATAAGAAATGGGGTCAGAGATCTCAAATAAAGTAAATCTATTGAAAAGTAATTTATATACTAATATTTAACTTAGAGACTTACTTCCAACCATTTTTTATTAAAGTCTTTATAAAATTTAAATTTATTTAATTTTGTATTTTAAGATTATGCTAAATCTAAATCCACTTGACTCAATATTGTATATTTAAAATTTGTCAAGTCTACTTATGAGTTACACAAATCTTTTTTTATTTACGATTTAAGTCATTACAACTGAACTAAATTGAGTTATGATTATTACATATTTATATAGGGTAATCTAAATATAATTAATTATTTGTGTTATACTTGATAAGGAAAATAATTTTGGATGGGGGGTTTGAAGTTTTATTATAAACACTAATAAAATCATCAGTTAAATGAGTTATCACACAAGCATTGGATTTTAACTTTTTTTTTGTCATAATTGAATTAAGCGAGGGGATTATCATTGTTTTGAATTGAAAGAAATGCTCTGGATTGAAATATAATAATAATAATAATGATAAGTATAAATAAACCACTTGGATTGGGCCTTCATGTTTCTTTTGAGGTTTATGACTCTCGTTTCTTTGCTAACTAGCACGTCCCTTGGGCCTCTCTCTCCTATTTTTGGGTCGATATAAGCTAACTTCATTCTAGTATTTCTTTACCGGCATGAGGCCGGGGATGGCCCCTTGGCTTCTCCAAAATTATGTTTTTGCCCATGGAGTTTTCTTTATTCTGCTATTCCACTTCTACATAATTAACCCACACCACCCCGTAATTTTATCAAATTATTTGTGTAGCATTCAACTTTTTTAAATTGGTCACTCCAAACTTGAGTACTTGTCATACTTTATTCAGCAATTGATTTGTTTTTTGGTTGGTAATATAAAGCATGAGATTTATCACTCTTACGTATATATAAATGTAAACCGTAGTTGTTATCTAATTCTACGAATCTGTATAACTGAAACAAGACAGAAAGGCTTATTGGAGAGAACATCCAGAGGTAGTTTCCTTCCTTGCTAGTTGGTACTACTTAATCTGTTTTCCTCTTTTGTTTCGGTTATGCAGTTGGCAAAGTTTCTCTTCTTTTTCTTTTGATAGCCTGCTTTCAACCCCAATTTGGTTTATTGGTTTGACCTGTATGTGGTTTTTGGAGCCTGTCGCATTATATATTTTGCATGTTAATTTATCTGAACTATTTTGAATCACGGGACTTTGATAAACAGGCGACAACGTTTGAGAACTAAGAAGGGTAGGGAAGCAGAGGATGAACCCACACTAACATTTATGAGAAATGGAAAAAGTTTACTAGAGAAACTGATTGCCACCTGCAATGGGAAATGTAATACTTCCAATCTGAAACTTTTCTGAAAAAGAGCCAGTTCCGCAAACCGATGGATACTCTGAGTTGTACCAGGGTTTTCTGCGAGACCGTCAACTAGTATTGGTTAAGAAGTGTAGAAACCATGACTTGAAAAATTACCAACGAGCAATCAATGAAATTGTCTTTGCATCAATTATGAGTGGTCATAAAAATGTTTTGAAGTTGTTAGGATGCTGCCTAGAGACTCGAGTTCCTACCCCCATTTTCGAATTTGGAAAGAATGGGACTCTCTGCGTGATCATCTTTTGAGTCTTGATGATTCCCATTCACTGGCATGGACATCAAGGTTAAAGATTGCAGCTGATATAGCTAATGCAGTTGCTTATCTCCACTTTGCATTCCCTCGGCCAATTATTCATAGAGATATAAGTCCTTAGACTATTTATCTGGATGAAAATTGCGTTGCTAAGTTGTCTGATTTCTCACTCTCCTTTCCTATCCCTGAAGGTAAGTCCCATGTACAGGATCAAGTGGTAGATACAATGGGATGCGTTGCTCCTGAATATTGCAAGGTTACAGGATGCTTCAATGAGAAGAATGATGTTTTCAGTTTTGGTGTACTTTTACTCGTGCTTTTGACCGGAACTATGAGATTTTATGGCTTTTACCGCTGTGAGTTTCATGCTAGGAGCAGCCCTATATATGATAGACGTTTTTATTCTTTTTCAAAACTAACCCTATCATAGATGATGTGAAGCAAGAAATAGAAGATGATAGGATTACTGACATTGCTGATTCTAGAATTTTAGATGAGGGGACCTGGACTGGGGAAGAGGAGGGATTTCAAGCTTTTGCAGTGCTTGCCCATAGATGCATCCGCAACTCAAAAAGAAGATAGACCAACGATGATTGATGTGGCAAAGAAACTCAGGCAGATTGATCAGGCTGCAACTTCTCTTGGTAGTGACTTTCAGCTTCAATCTCAATCAAATCTGCTGGTGTAAAATCTGCTAGGCTGTTCGTAGGGTTTTTTCTTTCTTAATGAAAAAGGAGACGTATTAATTAGTGTTTGAGTTTTCTAAGATGAAAAATCACATAGACATTGATAGATCTTTTATCTCTGGCTACATATATGCTTTTGTTACTTTTTTTAGCTTCATAACGGTTCAATATATAAACTTGAATCAATAATATATATCTGTCCATCTCCAATGTGTATATAAAATCCAAAGTAAGACTTCCTCTTTTTTCAATGCACTTCAAAATAATAATAAAAGCTTCCAAGTTTTCTTAGATAGCTGAGGGGATATCTCTTAATGTAATTGAAATTGACGTCTAAATCTAATTAAGATGGAACAAGAGAGATCCTATGTGCTACATGGATATAATTCGAGAAGAAATTTAAGCAGATTGATGGCTTTCAATGGACTCCTCATGGTGTTGATGTGTGTTTATCTCTATTATGTGGATATATAGGTATTGTTAAGGTGTATGTAAGACTTAAATTAATGGGTATAATATAATGCCTACGATATGGACATATTTGGGCTAGCTGTATATGTATCAGTGTTTTGTATGTAGGTGTTATAGGGAATCCGGTAATCAAGTATAAGGGCAATGAGTGATTTTTGAGGGACTGGCAGTGCGGAATATGGTTTCTAACATGAGTAGTAATGAACATGGTGAAGGCAATAAAGAGATGAGAAACTCTCCTCATTTAGAGAGGAGAAAATTTTCTCATCTTATTTGCTAATATCAATAAAATCTATTCACTTATAAAAATAACAAGAAAATATTAGAGATATTAGCGAGTATCATCCAGATATAAACAAATTTCTTTTTTTTTTTTGAAAAGCTACACCTCTTTAAGGCAAAAAAAAAAAAAAAAAGAGAAAAGGAAAGAACACATTACCTAACCTAACCAAGGTTGATCTTAAACATTATGAAATCAGCTAACCCACCTTTTCTTTTTGGTAATATGACAAGTATAATTAACCTTGGGGGATATATGGGAAAGTAGGCACTTAATTAGTATCAATTATTTGGAGAGGTCAATTCACAACAGTTGGAAGTTGGAATAAATAAACTAATTGAATTTTTATAATCAACATGCAAAAGTTGCGCCATTTTTACTAAATTTAACAAAAAAAAAGACTTAATATCACTTTGCATTTATTCATTCTACAAAAATGTCACTGGAATATTCTGCAGCCAGATCTCATATTGGAAAACAATTTAGAAGGCTTGACTACAAACAATTAATTCTCCTTCCATCCATGATCCAGCTATGAATCTAGGAACATATAATTAACAATATGAAACTTAGAAGCTCTAGAAGCTAATCATAAACCACAAAACTATCATAAAGATCATACATATATGAATATGATAAAACAAAGTTTATTGGGAATATTTTCCATTTCTATGCATTAATTAAGCTAAAATGGTGCTTGAGCATTGACACCAACGCTTGTTAATCAATTATTGGGAGGCACTAACTAGATATATAGCATTGTTATCACAAAAAAAGTACATTATATTTTTAACCTTCTATCTATTAGTGGAAAAAAGATGTTAAGGACAGCCCTTGTGAAGGTTTTCTTCATGATGGAAACTTAAGGAATTAGCGCAACCATGAAATTACCTTTTCTCTTAAACTTGCAAGATGGTTTGCTCCACCTGAACTCGCCCCCCCTTGCTTCATTTCAAAATAGATAAGCTACTTAGAGGGGAAGAACAAAGAGAGAATATACTTTAACTAGCTAGTATATATAATAAATGAATTAATTAACTTGTAATCAGTATTTGTTCTACGGTTTTAATGGCAAGCAAGAAAGCAGACCTGTATATGTAAATGGTAGCAAACTCCATCATCAGAGACTTGGAGCGTTGAGGCACTCATAATGCACATGCCTTCTTCTTCTACCTTCTGTAGTAGGTTTGAGAAAGCATCATCTGGATGTATCTGAGAGTATATTTGTGTGATAACTTCACCTTGTCTGATTTCATGCACTGAAACTGACGGATCTTGATCAGGTTTTAAGTGTGGGTTTTGGTTGAGAGGTTGCTTATGTTTAATTGTTGATAACATATCATTCTTCCTGAGAGTTAGCTTCTCTATTTCTTCCTCGAGCTCTGGAATGTATTCAACAGATCTGTCAATTATAAGCGGCGCACTCTTCCTTTTCTGCAAGATAGGAATTACCATGAGAAAAAGGACAGACAGACATAAAATAATGGCTTCAACTGATTGCTTTTACTTATTTAGTCCAGATTATTTCCTCAATGAAAAGTGAATCTATTGTGAATGATGGAATGGCGTATCAACCTTTGATCTACTAGAATCAGGAATCAATGCTCCGAGTGCCAAGTAGGACGCATGCAGCTTCATCCTCCGTATCCTCTCCTTCGCGTTATGTTCTTGTTTCTTCACAGTTGATCCTTCTCCTTCATCAGCTTGAACCTCCTTGTTGCCAGTTTGCAAGACCTTGAGCCTATAATTGTTTCTCCTTGTATTCTTGGCGCTGAATCGTTTGGCCACCAATACTTCGCCACTTCTAGGTTCAGCTACTGCTGAACATTCCTTTTCCGGGACCAAGCTTAAATCTGTCTTATCATCCCTTGTTTTTTCGTCCATACTAGGAAGTGGAGTGCTGCATTTTTGTAGAAGCAGATCTAGTTCATTTGAATCCTCAAGTGGTGCAGACAAGCTATTATCAATGGGATTATATCCCTCCTCCATATTTGGCTCCAATGGTTCTAAAACAAACCTGCTTGAATCAAGCTCATCGGTTCTTACATTATCTTCAATAGATAGTGATGTGCTGTTAAAAGGTAGAAGTGAACAGGCATAATCTGAAGCATAGACAGGAGATAACAAACCATTTTCACTGCTGGGACCATCCTGTAATTCCTTTTGTAATACCTTATCAATGTTATGGTCGGGTAGTGCAGAATTTTCTTGCTGAACAACCAATAACGAATCCAACTCATCGCCAGCCATGATAGGTAGTGATGAGCTGCTGCTTACTCGGGGAAACGACCATTGATCGAGTACGACTTGAATAGAAGTTGATAAATTATAATCTTGGTCATCTTTCTGATGAACATTTTCGTTTTCCAGCAATTCTTTTTCAATATTTCTGCCCTCTTGGCAGTGAAACATGCTTGGTTCCAGCACCAGGCTGCTGTTATTTTCTTGTACAAGTGGCCATAAATCATCTGCGGCTTTAGGAATCGTAGAGACATTGTCAACATGTGGAGCTGACATGTTGAGTTATAAGCTTTGCGCCCGAATAAATCAAAGAGAGGGTCGGTTAAATTCCTAGTTCATTTCACAAAAAGGGCAAAACTAAAAGGTTAAACTGAAAGTCTCTTCAATCTGTAAACAAACAGATTTCAGGATTAAAAGCACAGGCATGGGTATATATGACTGAACCCTAAACAGAACATTGCAGTGAAGATGAAGAAATAGCGCATAAATGACAAATTAATGCATATCCATTCAAGTAAATATTGTACTATCCAACGTTGAAACCATGATAATGTAGTTATATGAAAACAGAAACAAAAAAAATGCAAGGTGATGAATAGATATGTTGCAAAGCCTTACAGATTATAATGGAAATTAGACCATCCAGAAAGAAAGAAGAAGAAAAGTAAAACTATACATTGCAAGAAAAGAAGGTCATAAAGGCATGACGGAGAATAAAGAAATATGAATGTTATTTACTGCTGTGAGGCTGACAATTTAATGCCATAAAAAATAATAATTAAAGAAAGGAATCATAGATATATAGTCACAAATAGGGAGAGAGAGAGAGAGTGGATAGAAAAGTCAAAATGTAACAAAATTTGATACCTCTCATTATCAATCATATATAAGGAGAATGCTACATGTCGCACTGCATAAAGTCAATTAGTACTTACTGTATTTCATAAAATTAAATTAAAGACATTAACATTTGTGAGATCTAGAGAGATAGAGAAGTGACAACCCGATCAACTCAGCATTGCAAGACCAAGAATATATAAATATTCTTATGTGATGTAGATGAACCACTCTTGTAATTCACAAAAACTAGCTTCAGAATAGATAATGTTATCTAATAAGTAGTCTTTTGTTTAAAAAAGAAAAAGAAAACAAATTATCATGATAATGGTGATGATTATCCTGATTTTTCCTAGCATAAAACAGATCATGATGATGCAAGAACTGTTAAAGTATCAGAAACTGAAAAAACAAAAAGAAAGAATGAAGTTCGTGGGTGAAACTACTGCTAATGCTGGTTTTCTACAAATGAAATATGCTCGAGTCAAAATATTTTCAGCATAACGAGGGGAGGGAAGCAGATGAAGCCAACAACATTTCGATAACAGAAAGGGGGCTTTCCCATTTCGGAGGAAACGAAAGCAATCCTTTGAGATGGATCTGTTACACTTCCCTGGTAAACATGAAACGTCAGAAGAGACATCCAAGGCGAGAACAAAGTTATAGGGCTTCATCATGTAATGAAGGACGATGAGAGAGAGAGTGGATGAAGGCAGATGCAAAGCTAGGTAGGGAAAAGAAGAGAACAATGTCACCGCAAGGTGCAAAAAGAAAGACAAAGAAAGGAGGGGAGGGTGGAAGAGAGATTGTTTTTCCAAGAGTGATGGCAACAAGGGAAAGAGGAAGAAGCTTGTACTTCATGCCAGTAATGTACTTTCATTTTGGTATATAACTTTGTACTATACAAAACAAACGCACCCAACATTTTTAATTAAGTAAACTACTTTCAATGCATAATTTATATATTACCAGTAGTACCATAGTCCTCCTCTTTTTTTTTTTTTGGGCTAAGTCCATCATTATATTTCTCGAAGTCCCATCCCATCCAATATAGCAATATCCACACTTCTTCATTACTCTATTAGATTTTTTTTTTCTCCTTTCAGTTTTATGTGTATATATAGACAAGGCAATGAAAATAGCTAGAGTACCTGGAAATTAGATTATCCTGATTTTTTATACTAAAGAAAATGATGGTAACTCATAAGTATGTCAAGTTTTTTTTTTTAAGGGCTGAAATCATTTCATTTCATAAGCTATGCAAAAAACAAACACAAAAAGGAGGACAATAAACCTCCATCCACAATAAGACATAAGTCTGCAGACAACTAAAAAACAATATGCAGCAACTAGATCACCCTGTATACCCAAAAAAAAAATTTACAACCTCCTAACAAGCACAGGAGGTTAGTGAAACCTCATTCCACCAATCAGAGGATATCTACAAATTTGTTCTTGATGTCTTTAGGACCCCTAACAATTCAAGTCAGATGGGAAAGCATAAAAAAAGAAGAGGTGCTGTTGAGTGGATGTTGATGGTGCTGTCAAGGGAAGCCCTGATGAGGCAATGCTTCGTGATGCAAATGGTGCTATTAGGGTTACTTTCTCTAAGACTATTGGGATTGAAGATTCTAGTATGGCAGAACTTTTAGCTATATATTAGGGAAGCGTTCTTAATCTTCGCTATCTCAAGCTAAAATGAGTCTCACAAATTGTTGATCGAAAGTGACTGTATTAATGCCGTTAGATGGTGTAGGTAGCCAAAGACTAGTCCATGGCGTATGACAAAGGTTATTTCGTACATTGAAAACCTGAAATTTCAAGTCAAAGAGTGAGACATCCATCACACGCTTAGGGAGGCAAATGACACTGCGGATAGCCTTGCTAAACAGGGGATCCAGAGGGATAACTATCTGTTAAATGTTGTGGATGACTGATGGTTTGCTGTTGTGTTTGTGTCTGTTTCTCCTTCTAGTTGATGTTGGGTGTTCATGGCACCGCCGGCTAGATTGGTGTCTTATCTGTGTGAGGGAGGATTGGACTTTGCAGCCTGTTTGATATTTCTGACTGCAACTGCAAGGTTGGGAAATGGAGGGTGTGAAAGATCTTTGCATGTACGTTTGGTACTTTATAATATAATATGATTATAAGTAATGTGATTGTAAATAATATGATTACAAATGATATAATTGCAAAGAAGATAATATTGTAATGTTCGGTATATAAATAAGGTAATGATTAAAATGTAGAAAAACTAATATTGCAACGTTTAGTTTATAAGTATTTTATTGAGAATGTAATATCAATTTTTAAAACTATTCATACTTATTAAAATACAAATTTAATATATTTGTATTTTTTTATTATTAATTTTTATATAATATCATCTCTTAAATATATTTTTAATGTTATGTATTTTATTTTTATTTCTTATTATAATCTCATATATTTTATTTTTATTTTTTAATATAATTTTTTACATTTTATATTTTATTTAAATTTTTTTAAAAGATAATATAAATTTTATTAACAATCACTATAATTACTGAAAATAAAAAAAATCTCTTAAAATTTATATATAAAAAAATAAATTATAACATTATAAAATATTTTTAATAAAGTAACAAAATTAAAAGATAAAAATATATTTGAAAACATCATAAAATGTAATACAATTTGATTGCATTGATTTATATTGTAATAATTTATTAATAAATATTATAATTTAATTTAATTATATTATATTATAAAAAATGTGCTTTTACGTTTTTTTATCAAATGTTATTATTGCTATTGTTTCTGTTCTGGACGGAAAGAGTGACTAGGCGTCGCTTGGGAGGGCAGGTTTGTCCATATCGTGCGTTTGTTTCTGTTTTGCAAGGGAAGTGTACCTAGTCGTCTCTTGGGAGGGAGGTTTGTCTATATTATGTAGGGAGTGCCTTTTGTCTCTGTCTGGTCTATTTTTGCTTAATCTTTTGAGACGGTACTGGAATAGATGTAGGTGGTGTGAATATTGGGTGAGATTTGTCCTGTTTGGTGCTTGTCCACAAAAGCAGTTTGGGTTGTACGCTCAGGGTCTCGTGTGCATAAAATTGAAATTGCTAAACACGTTTTGTACTTCCCTGGAGGTCAACGCCTCTGTTACTCCAGTTATGAACTGATTGATTATACCTTTAAAAAAAACTCAGAGGATTTAGCCATACAAAACAACAAGACCCCTATACAGCATGCACTACTCTTTTCACAGCATTAATCAATAAACCCAAAAAGCAAGATTTTGAAACTTTCCTGTACATTGTGCGCTTGAATTGTTGCAGCATCTTGCATTCATAAAAACCCCTATTGTCACAACGAGACTACCTGCAACAGCAACCATGGGCTCCTGCAAAAAAACCAAACATCACCCTGCCAACATAGAAGAGCATTACTACCAGAACAAAAAACCAACCGAAGCCATAAGCACGCCTCCGTCCAATTGTCAACACAAACAGCAACAAAGGAGAAACTTGCTCCCAAACCACAAGAAAGGAGCAACCGGGAGGAGAGAGAACAAAGACTTGGGTTACATATCATCAACTTCATCACTCAAGACCCAAATAAACTTCTCAGATCTCTGGACTCCTGATTTAGCAAGAGAGTCCGCAGTATAATTTGCTGATCTTAGTATTTTAACAATGTCCCACTCCTTGAGTTTAGACTTAAAAAACTCAATCTGAACAACAACAGTTTTAAGTTTCCACGGTGCAGTATGTGGGTTATGCCCCTATTTAACTGCATTTTCGGAATCATTTTCAATAATAAGCTTGTGGGTAGCCCATTTTGAAGCAACATAAATTTGAAAAGCTTTCCTAATAGCTTTAAGCTCAACAGCATTAGCATCCATAGTACCCACAGATGAAGAAAAAGAGAATGTGAATACGCCCATCACTATCTCTTAGAACTCCATCAATACCCGTTTCACCTAAGCTTCTGTTCGAAGTCCGGTCAACATTAAATTTAAGCACACCATTGGTGGGAGCTTGTCATGCAATGTCAAGTTTAAGTTGGCGGGCTCTAGAGGGAGTTACAACAACATTGGGAAACCTTTCCACATCCATCATGCAGATATTCAATTCTGGCCACTTAGAATTTGCCCACCACGCAACCACTGACCTGGTCAAATCATAAACTTGTTAGCTGTCCCAAAATTTACCTTTAAAGATACCTTCATTATGGTCTAACCAAATGGACTACGGAGTTGTACTAAAGGCCATCCGCCATATTTCCTCATGTTCAACAACTTTGGCAGCATCATTCTAAGTCAAAAAAATTGACAAAGGGATCCAAGGGAATGACCCAACTGAAACCCCAATTATTTGCACAACTATACCAAATTCCCCAAGTTTCATCACAACAAAAAATAGATATCTAATAGACTTGGTTTCCCTTCTACATAGTAAACAACATTCTTAATTTTAAATATATATATATATATATATATTCAATTTTCATTATTGAAATCCAATATACCCCAAAGCAAACAATGAAATGTAATGCACAAATATTCTATTTAAAAAACAAATAATGATTTTTCTTTTTATCGATATTTAACTTATTTTTTACTGAAAATAATTACTTTATCTATTATTTTTTGAAAAAAATTCTATTCATTCTTTTTTTTCTTTTGAGGTCATGATTGTTCTTTGTTAATTTTACATGGAAGATACTAATCATCCTAATTTGTTTTATGTGTTTTTGGGCCAATTATTTCATCTAATATGACAGTAATTTATTAGTATAGTTCTGAATTTTTTACTTAATTGGAATCATGAATTGGTGGTTTCCATTTAAATTAAATCTATGATAATAAATTAATTCCATATAAGACATAATTTATAAGGCAAGTAAGATCACTATTTT
The DNA here is from genome assembly GCF_053813885.1 of Theobroma cacao. Lineage (NCBI taxonomy): Eukaryota > Viridiplantae > Streptophyta > Magnoliopsida > Malvales > Malvaceae > Theobroma > Theobroma cacao. Next base: position 4,568,403 of record NC_142640.1, read on the forward strand.
GATACAAATTTCCTTTCAAAAGTATTGTCGTAGTCAGATATTTGCTAATTGGCCAGAAAGGAAAACCTATTCTAATTTCAATCCTTTATGTCCAAAAACAGAGAAAAGGATTTATTCTTATACGGGATAAGATAGTCACTAACCGAGGTAGAGATAACCGTACTCTTTAGTAGGACACAAATCGCTATCTAGCCAAACATCGCCTAACAACAAACCCGAGCCAAATGCATGCGTCGTCGTTTCCAAAGAAAAAGAGAAAAGAGGACGGATGCCGGTCAAAATCAGAATTATAAAACAAATAACATTTTCAAAATCCGATCGCTATAATAAGATAAAAACCCAGAAAAAAAAAAGAAATGCTTAAAAGGGAAAAACAGAACAGAAAAAGATAGAGAGAGAAAGAAAGAGATGAAAGGTTGTTTCGTCTGAAAGTTGTTGATTACCTGACTGAGAGATAGTGGGAGAGAGAGAGGGAGAGAGAGATGGATCCAGAGCAAACTTTTATCAGGGTGCAAGAGAGGTTTTCTCAGATATTAACGCCGAGAGTGAGAGTTGCTTTGGAGTATATCTATCTCGTCATTGCCATTACTTCCTTTTGTATGCTTGTTGTTATGCATGCCAATTATGTTCAACAGGTATTTCAACTCTCACCTTTTTCTTTTTTCCGTTCGAATTTAGTTAACTTGTTGGGGGCGTTTCTGATTTTGGGTTTTCTGGAATATTGTTTCATCGGGATTATAAGAGTTTAAATGATGTAATTTGAGCAAAATTTTTCTGGGTTTTTTGTAGTATTTGAAACTGTTCTAGGTTTAAATTTTTTTTTTAGTTTTATTCTAGTTTAGTACCGTTCAAAATTTCAATTCATGACGGCGCTTCTATAATTATCTAAGTTAAAACTTGAGTAACTGATTTAATATTTGTTTAGAAGAAACTGTTTTTTTTTTACCGCTGAACGTTTGATCAACTGATGTTACTTGCATAATCGATGATTGTGATATGTTCTCCGAATAATGGAAATAGTTGGAGATGGTTCATTGTTTGTGACACTAGCGTGAGCTGGATTGCTAATATAATCATGAGACGGATGGTTATTTACCAAGGAATTGAACTAGGGTGTCAGTGGAAGAGGGATGGCCAACATGAGATTTGTTATCTTCTTATATTCTTTTTCCTCTTCTTTGAGTTGCTTTTCTTAACGCATAAGGAAAACTTAACTGAATGGTGATACTTTTTTGCATATGAAGCCTGGCTGTTCGAGTGAGCTCTCTGGAGTGGAGTCAAAGGAAGTCCAGCTTATTCAGATTAAGGTATGCAATCAGCTTTTATTTTTGTAACATATTAATGATACATAAAGTTTCAAGAGAATCAGAGTTCTGTTTAATATCAAACTATTGCACCTAAGACCTCAAATTTGTCCTTTGTTGCAGATAACCAGTGCAGGCTTGTGGTCACGAAATGAGTCTGAACATGCTGTTGTAAATAATCCTGATTTGGAAACTGTAACTGAAAATGTAGAAGTTGCAAATGTTGATGATGATGGGTTGATGTTCTTGGCTGCCAAGTTTTGGTTGAACTGGTTTGGTTCGGGTGCCAGGAGGGGAAAATTGGCATTGAAGTTCTGGAAGACTGATGGTGAACTTATTGAGCAGCAAGCAGAAAGCTCTACGAACGTTGAAAGCTCAAAGCCAACTGTTGATGATGTGGTTGTTAAAATTGAGAAGGAGGAGACACGTAGTGGTTTCTCTTTATCTGCGAAACAAACATTTAGAGCAGCTATCTTTCACTTTGGCAAAAAGTGGTATAGACGATTATCTTTCATTTGGAGACATGCAATTCAGATCTTTGGAAGTTTCCAGAAGTTGTGGGTGAGTTAATAAGGAAACGAACATGTCTTTCCTTTTTCTTGGCTTAAACTTCTCTTTGCTGAGTTTGAACTTCTTAAGTGCAGAATATAACAGGTCTACATTTAAATCTTGATGTTCCTAAGTGGTTGCGCATACTTCACTTGGACAGGCTTAACTCATATGCGGGTAAGGAACATCCTTTTGTCCACTCATCTGTCTTATGCTTTTTCAGAAATAATTATGAATCTTAGGTTTCTTGATGTGAAAAGATCTTGGTTCTCCTTTCTTGTAGATGGTTTTTTCCTTGTTTCATTGAGCATGAATTACATCATAATGGCTGGTGCCATATTCTAGATCAAATATGGTACTAAATCTGATTTTAGCTGACTATTTGCTTATCAAATAATTGACAAGACACAGCAAAGAGATTGTTATTAATGTGTCATATGTTCTGACCGCTACCTAAACTTAAGAAAATTTACTTATTGCTTTTTCACATCTTTTGGGTAAGGGGGTATTTCCGGTCATCTGTTGGCTAGGTTATCCAAGGAAAGCAATAGCATTTATAGCTAGAAATTTCAAAATAATAAAGTTCAAGAACTCTTGGGCGGTTGTAAAATCTACAGGCTTTAGGATTTCTTGTTGTTCCATGTTTCACTAGAATCAATATAAGGAGAAAGGATGGAGATTTTTTTGCCATGATAGGTTTATCGCTGCCAAAAAATAAGGTTCTATCATTTCTTAAATTGTTTCTGTCTCTTCTTCTTTTCTCTTCTTTTTCTACTTAGGGATTACAACTCTTGAGATGCATGAGACCAATGCTGAGCCTTCTGTGTTGGAATTTACTTGAAAAAGTTTGCTTCTGTCCCAATATCAAAGATGAGATTGTCTATGGGGCTGATGTGCACCATTTCTGATTGCTAGCTGCTAATATATATCTGAATGTGCACCATTTTTGGGTGTGCAAGACTTATTATAATTTTAATAAAAATTTGTGCTATTCATTTCAGTGCAGTGGCTTGAGAAAAGAAGTAAAGCATTTGAGCCGACTTATCTCTATACTATGGAAAAGGTATTTTCTCTCTGTGTCTGAATTTTCTGCTACTGGTGAATCTTTACTGTATTCAAAGATATATTAATGTGTTGTGGAAAAAAAATCAGCCATCTTTGGAAGCTTAGTATCTTATGTTTTTAATATAACAAATTGCTGCTGTTGCAGGGTTACTTCTTACTGCCTGAAGTGGCTAAGTCTCAGCATAACATACTTACTATTAATATAAGCATATCAGCTCGACATCCCTGTTTTGGGAACAGGTTAGATGTGCTGAACTTTACTATTTTCCACTGCCATTTTCATCTTTCTTTAGGAGCAATTTTATATCTCCCATTTGGTGATATCATCTCCTTTGTTTTTTTAGCTTGTTCTCAACTTAAATGCTGTGTCTAAACGAAATAAGGAAGACATACGTTAATGAATGCTATCTTTTTTGCAGGTGGCAGCAACTTCTCATAAATAGATTTGTTGGGTATGACACTATTTTGATGAATAGTTTATTACATCGGCCTGGTCAAGGTAATACTTTGTTACATGGATGCAGCATCATACTTTCTTTTGTGGCTTTTGAGTTCTACAACATGCAAAGACATGTGTTTGCATGAGGTGTATCACAAATAGTTGATTCAGTTCCTTGTATGTTTCTGCCAATTTTCATTTTAAGATTGTTTTATCTTTTCATACTTGGTTTTCATTTTATTATTCACTTAACATAGCAAGTTGTAATTCTTCCCAGTTTTATCTTATTTTACACCACACACAGTGGTTTAATTCAAATTTTTGTGGATGAAATCCTAAGTACTATCTCCTGCTCTGGTTTAATTTCTATACGGATGACATCTTTGAGTGGCAATTTTCTTTATATATTCACTAATATAACGAACATCTCTCCAACATTGTGTACTTCATATCAATGCTGTCAGTGGTCAACTTTTGATAATAGCAGGCTCTCTGCACACCCTTCTAACTTTAACAGTGGTTTTTGTTGTGCATAAATGTTTTCTGTCACCCACTTAAATGGAAGTGTAGCTGATTTTAGGGTATCTTGTGCATAGCCTATTACAAATGCTAAATTTAGAATATGCATTATGATGGTAGGGCTTATGCATTAATTGGGTTATATTGAAACGTGTTGGTTGCTTCTTTGGCATGGTGAGTTCTGAGCTGTTTTGTGGCTCTAGAATCTTTAAGCATGTTTTGGAACTTCATTGCAGGTTATCTTTATAATTTTCAGACAAAGGAGTTCTATAATCTTAGTTATGCACAAGAATTGCCAGATGGTACTGCAAGATTAGAAGGTTTGTAGATTTAACTTCTTTTCATGCGTTAAGCACCCTTATATAACACGAACTTGGCCATCTAATGCTACAATGTCACTTGTGCATATAATTTGGCCCTATTTATTTTAGTAAGTAGGTAATTATCTTGTTCTTATGTTTCGTGGTGTCCTTGGAATAGGTAGTCTGACTTGTGCATAAGCAATTTCACTAAAATGTGGCTTTATCCCTTCTCCAACATGTGTAGTTTCAAGTCATTGCCCATTTCCATTTGAAGATGAAAACCGTAAAAAACACAAAAACAAAGATAGAAACAAGAATAAGAAAGAAAAATGACACTCAATCCTTATAAAATGGCTAAAATGCTAATATATGATTGTCACATGTCAATTATTTAATTTCGTTTTGTCATAAGTGGATGTAAATTCTGCTTGGGTGAGTTATGCATCTTTTATCTGGTTTCAATGCAGACTATCTTGTCACCAAGTGTGGGGTGCTCATGATGTCTTTGTTCGTTTTTTTCACAACCACCATGTCAGTATCATTTACATTGAGGGAAACTCAGACTCGCATGCTGAAATTCACAGGTTTGTTAAATTCCATTTTCTTGACAGGACATCTATCATGGTGCAAGCAATGCAAAGTTTGTGCACCCATAGGATTTTGGCTTTTCCATGTTTTGTTGAAGAAATTCATGATTAAAAAATAGATTCTAATTTGTCACCCTTAACACTTTTGAAATCCTTTAAGATGGACTTTCACTTTTGGTTAGGTTCTCTAGAAAGTCTGACTTTTTTATGTATAGTTCAGCAAAGGAGTCATTTTATTGGATTATATTAATGGATGAATACCCTGGTTAGAGTGGGGTGGCAGCACTTTCATGTTGTCATAATTCCTCATTATTCCCTCAATCATTTCTTTAAATATGATTGGATCTCCTTTTCTCAAATTATTGCAGTGCAGCTTCAACACGCTGCTCGACACAGGCTTCCAACATTTCAGTTGATATTTGTGCATGTAATTGAATCGCTTGTATTTGTACCGGTAGGCATAAATCTTATCTCAACTTATCTTGAAATAAGTTCTCTTCAAAGCCTTTCTCTGATTTTAAATTATTTCTTGGCTTTCCTTTTGAACTTCTTAATGTTTGTCACTAGCCTTACAGAATATTATTGTTTTCTTGCAGATTATGATAGGCATCCTGTTTTTTCTATTTGAGTTCTATGATGATCAGCTATTGGCTTTCATGGTTCTAATTCTTGTTTGGTTGTGTGAACTATTTATACTGATCAGGTTTCTCTCACTCTCTCAATTTGTAACAGTTGGGATATGTGTGTTTTCTTAGGCAGATGGTATTTATGAGCAAGCATATATTTGAGCAACATGACAAGCTCAATTTCTCTACTATACGTTCGAAATCATCTCATCTTAATGAGATAATCACTGTGGTTTCTTTTGCTTTTAATTGGGTTTGGGTTAATATGTACAATATATACCTATGCATCAAACAATTTTACTTTTTATTTTCTAACGCAAAATCTAATTAATATGACTGTTTTTGTCAATAAATTGCAGTGTTAGGACACCAATATCAATGAAGTTCTTTCCCCGCTTCTTTTTGCTCTACTTTCTGGTTTTTCACATATATTTCTTCTCCTATGCGTATGGTATGATCCTGTATTGTTCACAATATGATTTGCTTTGCTAGAATATATTTCTTTTATCCTAAGTCCGTTTTTTGAATTTCTCCAGGTTTTTCATATTTGGCTCTCTCTACTGCTGCCGCGTTTATGCAACACCTTATTCTGTACTTCTGGAATCGTTTTGAGGTAATTGAACAGGCTGGCAGTTCGCTTTTGTGTATTATGATTTGGATAACTAGTTTATTAATGCTACTAATATTCAACAGCCTTAGCTTTTAACCCATCATTCGCATGGGTTTCTAAAATAAATTTCAATAATTAAATTCCTTTTGATTACTTCTTTTGTCATTTTCTTGTGGACTCATAATTTAATTACCCTTGAACTATTTGTTTTAAAATAAATTTAAAGTACTCATAATTTAATAACCCTTGAACTCTTTGTTTTAAAATAAAATTGAAGTTCTATTCCAAAAAAATAAAATTGAAGTTCACTTTCATTTTTCTTTGAAAGAAATGCTTATATCTTACTTATATGTGGTAATAAATGTAATTAATAACAGTAGAAGAAAAGGTAGACAAAGTAAAACACAAATAAGAAGGTCAAATCCTTAATCACCTATAAAATAATTCTTCAAAAAGTATAGAACCTTAAATCTCATATTTAAACAATGCGTGTAATATTATTATATATTTGGGAAAATTACAATAAGGTGGAAATGCTAAGCTTTGCTTAAAAGGGAACAACCACAAAGACCAATCTTCGCATTAGGAGTGATTATAGCATTTCCACTAATAGCAATATATTAATTAGGGGATGAATAATGAAAATATAGTGTCAAGAGGCGACTAGAAATTTAATTAGAAGCAATTTATTAGGGAAAACATATGAGCAGGGCAAAGAGAAGGGTTATGTAATATGAGTGATGCTAGATGCACCCCAATTTATATCACCTCCATCATTGCACCTTATGTGGAAATTTCATGACATCAAAACATTGTAACACACTTTTTTGTCTTTACCCAACAGTGAGTCCTCCTTTTGTTTGTGTCAAATACTCGACATATTCTCTATACTTAATATGCTTTACCAAATTCAGCCAACTTTCCCTTCTCACTGGTCATCCACTCCTAGCCTCCTTTTTTTTGTCTTGCTTCTAATATCAAATCTAGAATTTAATCTTATTCGCATAAAATTACTTTGAAACTCAAACCTAAGAATAAAATCCAAAAATCAAACTAAACACTTACAAGAGTTCATGAAAGGAAATAAGAGTGTCTAGCCTCTAGCATACTCTACGTTAGGGAAACAGCCTGACCAAGAAATGCTCGAAGCTCGAGACACCTATCAATCACCTATTTCACCCGCAAATAATCCATAACCAAATATCACCTCCATCATTGCACCTGATGTGGAAATGTGATGTCATCAAAACACTGTAGCACACTTTTTGGTCTTTGCTCAACAATGAGTCCTCTTTTTGTTTGTGTCAAATACTCGAGATATTCTCTATCCTTAATATGCTTACCAAATTCAGCCAACTTTCCCTTCTTACTGGTCATCCACTCCTAGCCTCCTTTTTTTTGCCTTGCTTCTAATATCAAATCTAGAATTTAATCTTATTCGCATAAAATTACCTGAAACTCAAGCCCAAGAATAAAATCCAAAAATAAAACTAAACACTAACAAAGAGTTTGTGAAAGGAAATAAGAGTGTTTAGCCTCTAGCATACTCTACCTTAGGAAAATAGCCTGACCAACAAATGCTCAAGCTCTAGACACCTATCAGTCACCTATTTCACCCGCGAATAATCCATACCCAAATATCACCTCCATCATTGCACCTGATGTGGAAATGTCATGTCATCAAAACATTGTAACACACGTTTTTGTCTTCACCCGACAGTGAGTCCTCTTTTTGTTTGTGTCAAATACTCGAGATATTCTCTATCCTTAATATGCTTACCAAATTCAGCCAACTTTCCCTTCTTATTGGTCATCCACTCCTAGCCTCTTTTGTTACAACCTTGCTTCTAATATTAAATCTAGAATTTAATCTTATTTGCATAAACTTACTTTGAAACTCAAACTCAAGAATAAAATCCAAAAGTCAAACTAAACACTTACAAGAGTTCATGAAAGGAAATAAGAGTGTCTAGCCTCTAGCATACTCTAACTTAGGAATAGCCTGACCAACAAATGCTCAAAGCTCTAGACACCTATAAATCACCTATTTCACCTGCAAATTATCCATACCCAAATATCACCTCCATCATTGCACCTGATGTGGAAAAGTCGTGTCATCGAAACATAGTAACACACTTTTTTGTCTTCGCCGACGGTGAGTCCTCTTTTTGTTTATGTCAAATACTCGAGATATTCTCTATTCTTAATATGCTTACCAAATTCAACCAACTTTCCCTTCTTACTGGTCATCCACTCCTAGCCTCCTCTTTTGTGCCTTGCTTCTAATATCAAATCTAGTATTTAATCTTATTCGCATAAAATTACTTTGAAACTCAAACCCAAGAATAAAATCCAAAAAATCAAACTAAACACTAACAGAGTTCATAAAAGGAAATAAGAGCGTCTAGCCTCTGGCATACTCTACCTTACTAAAATAGCCTGACCAAGAAATGCTCAAAGCTCTGGACACCCATCAATTGCCTATTTCACCCGCAAATAATCCATACCCAAATATCACCTCCATTATTGCACCTGATACGGAAATGTCATGTCATCGAAACATTGTAACACACTTCTTTGTCTTCGCCCGACAGTGAGTCATCTTTTTGTTTGTGTCAAATACTCGGCATATTCTCTATCCTTAATATGCTTACCAAATTCAGCCAACATTCCATTCTTACCGGTCATCCACTCCTTGCCTCCTTGTTTTTGCCTTGCTTCTTATATCAAATCTAGGATTTAATCTTATTTGCATAAAATTACTTTGAAACTCAAACCCAAGAATAAAATCCAAAAATCAAACTAAACACTAACAAGAGTTCATGAAAGGAAATAAGAGTGTCTAGCCTCTAGCATACTCTACCTTAGGAAAATAGCCTGACCAACAACTGCACAAAGCTCTAGACACCTATCAATAACCTATTTCACCCACAAATAATCCATACCCAAATATCCCAAGTCAAAACAATTGAACAAAAATAAAAACAATGTCAACAAATCACAGAACAATAAAGGCAGTCTCTATAAGTTGTCTATTCTGCGCATGAATGAAATGGTTATGTGAGCTTTGAGATAAATGCAAGTTCAAAAAAGAGAGAGTTAGAGCATGGCAGGGTAAATCAGGAAGAGAAGAAGAATAAATATAGTAGAGGGTACGGTGTGAAAGGGAGACATTAGTGGCAGTGAAGATATCAGCAGTGGTGAGGTGAGTGTGGAGAAAATGAAGTTATAGAGTGAAGAAGAGAGAGAATGAAGCAGAAAATGAAAGAAGAAAGAAGGAGAGAAAGCGAGGAAATAAAACAATGTATTTTTTGATGATGTGGTAATGCCATGTCAGGCAGGATTAGGGAGATGATGCAGATTGGTGGGACAACTTGTATATGCCTCTAATGATTCAGTATGTATTTTTACTAATTCGGAAAGTCTATGCATCAAAATTTTGAATATTCATAGGAATTTTCCCTTTTACTTCAGAGTTTAATGAGTTTGAACAAATATGGAAAAACGTATTGGAAATTAATTGGCTCTACAATTCTAAGTTTGAAAAATAATGACATGACAACTTTCAGTATTTAAGACTATCCACTCGTCAGAAAATGAGACTGTCCACATTGGATAGTTTCCTTTCTGGTTAGAGGCTTTGGCCTTCCATGTACTAGTATCATTATATTAGATTATGTTAGATAAGTATGTTAATGTTGCACTACTAGTCAATTTGGGAAAAGTATTAATTTCCCATTTTTATTATTTTTGAAATTTTACATTTGTAGCACTTATCAATATGTTATACTACTCGTAGGTACCTGCACTTCAAAGGTTTTTGCAAAATCGGCGGTCTCAGCTTCAGCAACATCCTGACTTCCACATCACATCTTCGACTATACTTGCATCTACTCTACACATTACAAGATTGAACACCAGGAATCCAGGCCTAGTTAATACAGATTCGACCTCTGGGCCAGGGTTGAGACCTGGATCTGACCAAGCAGTGCCAGCATATGGAGCCAGAGAAGCTGCTGGGGCTCAAGGACACTTAGGTAATGACAACATGGACCAGAGTGGCAACCCTATGCAGATTCCAGGACAACCTGAGCTACCACAAGCTGAAGCCGGTCCTAATCCTGGGACAATGAGTTCGTTCAGTTCGCTGTTGTTATGGATATTGGGAGGTGCGTCATCTGAAGGTCTCAATTCATTTCTTTCGATGTTTAGAGATGTGAGAGAACAAGGGCAGGTTTATACCGACTCCCCTAGGCATGAAAATCGTGCAACGCAGAATGCCCAATAGTGGGGGCAGTTTTTAAAGGGACGGAGAAGGTAGATTTTAGTGTTAGATGTTTGTATAGCTAATGTTCAAATTATATGTACCGCACATGAACTTGCATAAATATATGTTACAAAAGCCAGTATGTTACAGATGAACACTTCTCATATTCACCTAGGAAACTGTAAAAAGAATGGAGAATCTTGACATGTTAAAATAGGCTTAGCCCTTTTGAAGGCATATTGTGCAATAACTCCAAAGCAGTATGTTAAAAGTTTCTGAATACTAGCTTTGTATTGGGGAATTGATTAAGAGAAGTGGGCCAGGAAAAATCTTTGACAATAATGTACCACGGTTGACACATAAAGCTATCTTCTTGGATTTGATTTTGTAATAGAGTTGCAAAATGGTCCAAAATTTGAAAATGAGAGATAGAAATAATGATAGTGAGCAGAAACTGTATGTTCATTATGGTTGGGTTTCTGTATCATTTTCTTGTGTAAAATGGGTTAATAACAGCTGTTATTCTATTTTACATTCCTGGATCAGTAAGATACTAGTATTCCTTTTTGTTCTTTCAAAAATTGTCGTGAAGAAATTCAATATATGGTATCACTTCAGGAACTAGAGTGTGCCATTCTCCTTTCTTCTCAAGGTTTTACTTGTGTTTGCGTATTTCACTTCCATAGAATGTGAGGCAAAAAGTGTTACCTTGTACTAGTCACATGAAAAGTGTCGTAGTTAAGAGAAAAATAACTTGCATCCTGTAAAAGGTTACAATGCATAAGCAGGGGATTATCTAATGATCAATCAGGAACAGTCTTCCAATATACTACATGCTTCAGAGCGTTGTTGATGGGACAATTCTGAGGGGAAGTTGACAAGAAATGTGATTCTTAAGTCACCTCGCTTTCCTTCTTTGGCATTGGGCATGCCTTGGCCCTGAATGACCTTTTCGTATCCTGGATATATGATATCGTTAAAATGTATGCTCATGGTTTCCCCTCCTAACAGAGGAACTGAAAGGGAGCAACCTGTGAGAGCCTTTACCAAAGGGATCTCGACGGCAATCTCTAAATCGTCGCCTTGCCTCGTAAACAAAGGATGACTCTTCTCTTGTATCAAGAATATGATATCTGCTGGGAGATAGCCTGGTTTCTCATTGCCTTTTCCCTCGAATGTAACTTTTGTTCCTTTTCTCCATCCTGGCTTCAAGTTTATTGTTAGTGTCTCCTCTTCTTGGACAATTATTCTGCCAACATATGCATCAAGTATAATGTTAAAGACTAAATTTAAATCTATTTTTAAGATTTCATCGAACAATTACTCGTTGATATTGTATTAGAGTTAGTAGTAGAAACTCAGGAAAAAGATGGTGTATGCAAAGGGAGTGACATACCCTTCATCCGAGATGACATCTCTGATGACCTTGATCTTTTTTAGCCCTCCATGGCAGAGCTCCTCCAGGGTGCACTCAAGCATTTTTTCTACTGGGGGAGGTTTCCTCCGAGCAACGGATTGAGAGAATATAATAGGAGTGGTACTCCTCCTGCTTGTACTTCTTGAAATGTTTCGCATTTCAGTTTCTGATGTGCACTTTCTACTCATGCTTCTCGAAAGAGGGGAAGGTGAATGCCCACCGACGCTTCCTGACACATTGGGGGATGTCTCAGCATCTGCTCTGCTCCTTCGACTAAAGGTTCTCGATAGAGCGAAATTCAAAGTCTTGGAAGGGCTGCCCCTCCGGCTTGAACTCTTGGACAGGTAGGTTGGTCTAGGTGAAGGCGTGGTGCTCCTTCTACTCGTACTCTTTGAAAGAAAAGAAGAGCGGCGTGAGAAGAAGCTATCATCCACGCTTAGGTTGTTAAGTTTCTCTCTTGTTGAGGGTCTATCGCTACTTCCGAATCCCTGTTCTTGCTTGTTGCTATTGATGGTCTGAAATTGGTATCAAAGCAAACCTTCTCAACATATAAACTAAATAAATGAAAACATATACTAGCATATGTAGATCTTCCCGATTCCTTCCATGCAAGACATTATAAAGGAAACAAAAAAGGGGGAAATATAAATATAAAAATTTAATAAAAGGATAATGCAAATGCTTGGCGATAAGCTTTTGCCATTGAATTTGCATGGAATACATGCATGCATGCACTTACCTTGTAAGCCTCGTCAATATCTTTAAAATTGCCTTCCTCTTCACTTTTGCTCGAAGGACTTCTATGATCAGGATACCATTTGTGGACAAGAGATTTATATGCCTTGCACATATCTTTAATCGATGAACCCTTTGATGAGATGCCAAGAATGCCGTAAAGATCTGTGGACAGCGAACGTGTATGATGATGAGAATGATCTCCCATGAGAGAAACTAGATGGAGGAAAGGAATGTTGCAGTGAATTAATGGAGGAGAGATTGGGAACTGGTTGAGAAAAGGGATAAAAGAGAGAGGGAGAGGAGAATGTGGGTGAGAGGCCAAACCCGAAGCAATTTGTTAGGAGCTTTTATTAGCCAGAATCTGTTTGTTTAACTAGAGATGGGAACAGATCAGTCGTTAGAGCTGACAAGGGCTTCTTAACACTGTTACACCTATATTTAGTAGTGTTTAAGCCTGTCCATCCCATCATATATCCTTAAGCCTTATCTTAATCTACATTAACATCCAGTTAATTTGGGGGAAAATTTGTCTGGGATGATCTTTGATCAAAAGGTTGTTATAACTTAATTTACTCATATGCATGATTAATTTCCTCAAATACTTTACGCTACTCTAATCTAATTAAGTGTGATTAAACATTGAAAATAATTACCTCTATGTATATATGTATCTACTCTTTGTAAGATCAAAGGCTTGATTAATTAGTACTGATTAACTTCCCCAAATGGTTTCTTTTTGTTAGTTTTCACCTCATAGTAATACAAAAGCAAAATAACCTTAAATAATTTAACAAGGCGTGTTTAGTTACGGAATCTTTAAAAGTATGTCGGTTTTTTTTTTGAGAGCAACTATGTTGACTTGTTTGATATGTTGGAATAGTTTAAGAAGTTTTGCTCCATGTAAACAATTAATTTTTGGTGGATTGAAAAATTCTTCGTTTGGGGAGTGGTTCAAACCAAAACTATATGATATAATATTTTAGGATTAATTATTCCTCTTGAAAGTGCATTGAAACGGTTAGTCTTCCTAGCTAATCATATTACATTATCAAGGTATTTTATAGATTATGTTGGGAAATATTGTTCATTGAGTAGGGATATTAATAGGTACCTTATAATCGAGTATTTTACATTATCGAACCTGATTAAGTAAAATTATGATATTTTATAATCGAATTCGAATAATAGTTTTACTATCTGTCATGGGTTTGAGTAGTGTTTTTAGAGTATCCACTACACGAATCCAATTATAAATATTGATTTTAATATTAAATTTTAATTTTTTATATATTATTTTTTGTTTATAAATTCCTTATAATTAATATAATACTTACTAAAATTCATTAATTGTTCTAAACATGATTTTAAACTTTAATTTAATTTTTTATGTACTAACTTTCATTTATTAATTTAATTTTCATTAATAATATACATAAACAATAATTTTGAATTTAATTTAATCGGGTATTTAATCGATAATATCTAGGATAGTTAGATTACAAATTCGGATAATAATTTAAGAATTTAATCGAGTATTTATAAGATTCAAACTCTCTATTGCATAACAAGGTTTGGATTAAAAAATTTTAAAAATAAGAAATATTTTACCCCGTTGATATCTTTATCATTAAGTATATAATTTCCAATTTTAGAGGTTTTTTTATAAAATGATACAAAGATGGTTTGAAAAGTCTTGTGCTTTGGTACAAAAGCTACCGACAAATTCTCAAGGAAACAATCAAGAGATAAATCAAAGTGATTGTAGTTTTGTTATTAGATGATTTAATTAATACTCATTTTTAAAGTGTAGAATAATTGTGCAAAAGTCAATATAATTTATATATATATATATATATCATATTCTAAAAAGATTAAAATTAAAAAACCAGAGGAAAACCAAATTAAGTAACCCCATGCCGGCCTCTCATGTGACCTATTGCTACCTAGCTTTGCCGACTGAGAGGGAAGTGAGTTTGATAAGACAAAACAGTAGTTGTTCATGTGCAAATACGTGTTCTCCTTTTTCTCTTTTTTTTTTTTATAAATTATATTAACAAATTTTGACACGTGGTCAAATCTCATATTGGTGAGCCCTCGAAACGTATGTGGCCGGTATCTGTCATTTTCTGGCACGAAAGTCAAGCAATGGATGAGGGTCAGGAGATACCTTTGAAATTTAGGGGCTGCACCTGTGGAAGTACAGAAGTAAAAACCAAGTAAAAAGATCCAATTATTACAAGTAACAAATGAATGGGAAAATTCCATGATCTGTTCAATGACACTTCCAAGGGTGGATTTGGGTTTTTCTGGCTTTGTTGTGTCAAAGATATTTTTTATTTTACTTCTCTTCAAAGTCAAGATTGTTGACTTTCGTTTCTCTTTTTGATGGGAAATTAATTTTCCCAATGAAACTTCAACTGAGAATTGATTTTGAGCTTGAAGATCAGATTTTTGAGGTTGTTAAATCCTAGACAAAGTTGCAAATGCAGACAATGATTAAGTTGGGGACTGGGACTTTGTTGTTTTAGAACGGATTTTCCTGGCAGCATCAAAGCCCATTTAGCAAATGTTTAGAGGGAAAGAGAGAGAGAGAGAGAGAAAAAAGAAAGTGACATTTGCCCTATGTCAGCAGCAACTTTTGTCCTTTCACCATGTATTGAATTGCGTGCATTCAACGCTCTAATCAAAGCCCCTTCCTCTTCTGGTATGTTTTGACACGCGCCGTGGATGAAAGTAGAGAATGCATGAAACAAAACTCAGCAGCAGCCAAGGAAGAGTGAATGGAGTGGGTTTGACCAATTGGTGCTTTCCTCCTCCATCTCTGCAACTTCCTGTTGTCGTTAACTCATAACCCATATCTTTCCTTTCCTCATCAACCAAAGCTCAGAAAAGAAAACCTATCGATCTTGAATGAAAAAAGAAAAATGCATAGACGCAAGATGAAGCTTAGTTTAGAGCTTGCCTGTTTCATTTTCCTTTCTGCCCTTTCTTTTACCTTAGCTGCCTCACCTTCAGCTTCCACTAACTCATCTGCAAAATGTCCAATGGACCTCAACTATGTGACAAGAATCCCATGGAACTCATCCGTGTGCCGCAACTTCCACCCTAACTCAACTTCCAAAACTGAAATTGCAAAACAAAATTGTTGCGTATCTCTACTATTAGTCTTTGGTATTGGACTTGCCCAACATCTTAAAGAAACCTCTCTCTTTCAGCTACCAAATTTGCCCACTTCTGTTTCTTGCCTCCAAGATTTCCAGTCAAAGCTCAACTCTCTCTCTCTTCCTGGTAACCTTGCTTCCCTTTGTTTTGAGCCTATGCAGTTTGTGATTACACCTGATCTTTGCGCCCACATACAAACAACCCAAGATTGGGTTGCCAAGCTAGGAGAATCTACTGCACTTGACCAGGCGTGCAGGTCTGATCTCAGTGATCTTACTGCTTGTGATACTTGTCTTCGTGCTGGTAACGAAGTTCAGACTAAGTTGGTCTCTCTTGATGGTAATTCAAATCATTCTACTGATTGTTTTAATTTTATTGTTCTTTATGCTGCTGGAATTGCTAATAAGTTTGGACCTGAAAGTGATGGGACTGTGGAATGTGCTTTTGCATTAACTTTGAACAAACAATCCAGTTCAGCCAGTGAAAGACGTTCAGTCCTTGTTTTTGGCTTGACGGGAGCTGGGGTTGCACTTTTTGTTACGTTTAGTTTGTTGGGTTTGTACTTTTGGTATGAAAAAAAATTTACAAAGAAAAATAACAGTGGCTCTGATTCTAATTTTTACGATTTAGAGGAGCAAGAGTCTAGGCCAAAATTGAGGCCCAATACAGGTTCAATTTGGTTCAAACTTCATGATCTTGAGAAGGCCACGGATAATTTCTCACAGAAGAATTTTATAGGGAGAGGAGGGTACGGTTTTGTTTACAAAGGGGTTTTACCTGATGGGACGGTGGTTGCGGTTAAGAGGATTATAGAATCAGAGTTTCAAGGAGATGAAGAGTTTTGCAATGAGGTTGAGATTATTAGCAATCTGAAGCATAGGAATCTTGTGCCACTTAGAGGGTGCTGTATGATTAATGGTGATGAAAACTATGATGAGGGAGGGAGCGGAAGGTATCTTGTCTATGATTATATGCCAAATGGAAATCTTGATGACCATTTGTTCCCATCAAAAATGGAAAGTAAACCATTGAGTTGGCCTCAGAGGAAGAACATAATTTTGGATGTGGCAAAGGGGTTAGCTTATTTGCACTATGGAGTGAAGCCTGCAATATATCATAGAGATATTAAGGCCACAAATATATTGCTTGATGCTGATATGAGAGCAAGAGTGGCAGATTTTGGGTTGGCGAAGCAGAGTAAGGAAGGTCAGTCTCACCTCACTACTAGAGTGGCTGGAACTCATGGATACTTGGCCCCTGAATATGCTCTTTATGGGCAGCTGACTGAGAAGAGTGATGTTTATAGTTTTGGTGTGGTTGTTTTGGAGATAATGTGCGGGAGAAAAGCTCTTGATTTGTCGTCATCAGGCTCACCTCGTGCATTTTTAGTAACAGATTGGGCTTGGTCATTGGTGAAGGCAGGAAAAATAGAGGAGGCTTTGGATCGTTCCTTGATCAATAATGGGGATTCTGTTAGTTCAAATCCAAAGGCTATAATGGAGAGATTTCTGCAGGTTGGCATCTTGTGTGCTCATGTAATGGTAGCTTTACGGCCTACCATTTTGGATGCACTGAAAATGTTAGAAGGTGATATTGAAGTTCCTGGAATTCCAGATCGACCAATGCCTCTTGGACACCCTAAGTTTTATGGTGATGGCAATGCTTTCAGCATCTCACCAACATTAAGTGGACCACAACTGTGTACGGGAGACATGCTCAGGTAATCTAGAATGGTCGTAGTTTCCATCACTATTTGTAGTTGGCTAAATGAACATGGAGAAGCAGAAGTTTGAGGAGGGTGCTTGTTGTGTTTGTCAATAGGCTTTTCATACAAGATGCCTGGAACAAACGTAATCAGGTCATAGCCAGCTAGTATATTATAAATTCAAGATATTATTTTGTAGTCATAGAATTGCGATGTTATAATGTTCTGCAAGAAAAGTTTGGGGTGGCTTAAAGGACTCAGTGATATAAATGAAGATCTGAAGATGTGTGTATTAGATTGGTGTATCTAGTCCTCAATCATCAGCTTCTACAAACCAAGCATTGACCTCCATTGGCTGCCAAGAAGATAGGGGTGGCGAGAGAATCTGGAAAAAGCTCTTACCAGCTGAAGTTTTTTAGCTCCTTTTTTCCCTTTATTTTTTGGTAAAACTATGAATGATGTCAGACTTTCTGCATGATCATGAAAAAAATCAAGTTGCAGTTAGAATCTTGCTTGGCTTCAATGCATGGAGATGTAAATATGCTGGGTTTATTTCTCTTCTTTCACCATAAAACCTGGCACATACTGCTCATTTTGATTTTCCCCCCATTTTTAATGATAACTTGGACTTGAAAAAGCCATTTGTCGTACTAGTGAAATAGCAAGCAGGCTTGACAGCTGTGTACTCTGCAGGTCATTGAAGAGAGATAATGACTCCAGTGGGTTCTCAATGCGCAAAGATTTCAAACATTCCATTCTTTTTGTCATGCTATCCTTCTGTATATAGGTTTTGTTTAGTCCTTGTATGCTAGCTCTAGCTTGTAGACTTGTTCTGATTTATGTAATGTTGTATAGTGAATTTGGGTTCAATTCAGTTTATTAAAATCACAATATATTTTTTAAACTGTTTGTTTTTTTTCCTTAAAAAATGATTGGGACAATCTTTCATATGTTAGAGCAGCTGCAAAAACTAGCATTGCATATGACATAGTGCACTTTGCTGCAGAGCTCAACTGCAAGCTCAATAGCTTCAAAGAGAGGCATGTGGGAAACTGGGAATACAGAACACCATGAGCATGCTTTTCTACACAGGTTGAAGCTTGTTCATTGGCAAAAACCAGGGAAATGGAAGAGCTTTGCTTGCTCTTTTGCGCGTGCAAGTGTGTGTGTGTGTGTGGGAGACGCGAATTGCAGCTGGGAAACTGCTCAGTTTGGGTTTCCATGAATGCAAGTAGAAAACTACTGTTAAAAATTACAGAGCATCCTCACTTCTTGGTTGAGAGATGAGAACTGCTGCACCAAAGAGATTGTGCCATTTTGGATGGTCCCTTCGGTGCCAACCTTTTTTGAAGCTGAAAAAGGCTGGAAGTTATATCATTATAACTCATCAACTTCTGGATCAGGCGCTGAGAATGCTGGCAAGATATTCTGGTTCATCCATTGCCTGTGAGCAGCCAATGGTTGCCTGCAAAATACTTTGTTCTGGCATTCATGGGTGTCAATAGTTATATCATTTGTCGTTGATTGAATGGGTTTTGAAACAGCAGAAACCATGACGGAAGTCCTTTCAAGAAGTTATCTGCTACCACTGTCCTCTCTAGCAGATGGGTGTTGGTCTCTTATCTTGCTGATATTTTCTAGAATTATTGTTCTGTTCCTTTGTTACAAATTTTAGAGCAAGGTTGAAGACAGATTTGTTATTAGTGCAATTGGAGTTCAAATTCCTGAAACCTTGCCGCTGCTCCCATATTTTCAAAATAAGATAGGAGAAGACCGTTGCCAGCTCTGATCTCGTCTCACTCGGTCATATTTTCAAACTAGCATCCATCTTTTTCTTTTCTTTTCCCGCCGGCGAAACGGCAATGTCGCCGTAGCTAGCATCCATCTCCCGACTCGTTTACATGTGTTCGCTCCCTCTGTTGTTACCAAGAATTCTCCAGGAATTCTAACCCTGACTCTAAGCAACCCTACCATTTCTAAGAACACGAACTCTACCCGAGATTTCTTCCAAAAGGTGCGAAAATGCTCCTGTGATTGAGTGCTAGGAAAGAACTGCAGATCCTCGAGCAATGCGGGTATTTTAGCAGACCAATGCTTTCCAGACAGATCCGATTTCTTCGAGTTTCGGAGATAAGATATCCCCAACCTTCAAGATTAGTGAAAATTAGGTCTTGCAATTTTCTTCCTCATAATTACGCGTTAGAATTCTCAGAAAATGAAATAAAAGGGAGGAATAAAGCGGCGGTGAGGGCTTATGCTCCAATCACATAGTACCACGTCATGTAATGACGTGTTTCTCACAACACCGATGCTTCATTTTAAAATGGCAGATTTTCCAAAATATCCTTGGGTCTTTCTATGCAAAGACGATAATGCCGTTAAAAGACCTGGCTCTTTTCCAGCCTTTTGGATGTTTTTTAAGAAGTCTTCCCCGATGGTCGTCTCCCTCATTGTCTCTTCCTTCACTCATTACTAAACTGAGACTACTACTCTCTGATCTCTAATTGCCCATCAATGTTGGATCTATTTGAACCCGAAATTCTATAGAAATAATTGGAAATTCCCATTTGATTAACGCAAATGGAGACCCGTTTTAGATCTCGGCTTTGCATTTTGATCGTTCTTGCTTGTGTAATCTTCTGTGGGTTCACTTCCGTTGGAGCTCAAAATCGAAGGCCAAAGAACGTTCAAGCTGCGATTCGGGCTAAGTGGTCGGGTACTCCATTGCTTTTGGAAGCCGGGTATGTTCCCTTTTTCTTGTTCTCAATCCATTTGGTTTATTTCTTCTTCTTATAATTTTTATCTGGCCTTCGTGGGTTTATGATTCTCTAGTTGTGGAATTTATTTATATGTTCGTGTACTTTGGCATCTGTTGGTATTTTTCTGTGTTAAAGTTACTCCTGTAGCATAATCATCCTAAGAGATAATAGCTTTTTCTGTATGTCAGTCTTGTTAGTTTCTTTCAACCTCTATAGTGCTTTTTTCCTGAACCTATCTCAATTCTTTCCAAATTTTTAATCATCTTTTAATTGTTACAGTGAATTACTTTCTAAAGAGTCGAAAAATCTTTTCTGGGAGTTCTTTGACGACTGGCTACATGTTGCAAAAACTGGTGGTGATTCTCATTCAGCTAAAGACTGCCTTAAAAAAATCTTGAAACATGGCAGCTCTCTTTTAAGTGAAACCTTGTCATCATTATTTGAATTCTCCTTAACTCTAAGATCAGCATCCCCGAGATTGGTGCTTTATCGGCAATTAGCAGAGGAGTCTCTTTCTTCTTTTCCACTGGGTGATGATAGTTACTCAAACAATGTGAACGGGCTAGATGCTAGTGAAACCTTAGAAACTATAAAGTTGGATCCCTTGCTTGTTGGTATAAATCCAAGGAGTCCTGGTGGAAAATGTTGTTGGGTGGACACTGGTGGGGCACTGTTCTTTGATGTTGCAGAACTGCTGTTGTGGCTTCAGAGACCTAATGAACTGTAACTATTGCTCTTTATTAGTATTTTTTATGATATGTTTTTAAGTTGAAACTGATAAACGTTTATGATTGAATTGTTGTTACTTTCATTTGTTGGTTGCCAGCGGTGTAGACTCCTTTCAGCAGCCTGAATTATATGATTTTGATCACATCCATTTTGATTCAAATATTATGAGCCCAGTTGCTATTCTGTACGGTGCTCTTGGAACAAATTGTTTTAAGGAGTTCCATGTTACCCTAGTTCAAGCTGCCAAAGAGGTCTGTTATGGTGCTGTTGTAGTTTGTTGCCTTCTAATTCTTTACTTTATACTTTTTTTTTATTATTCTTTACATTTATCTTTCCTGTTAGTTTTATCACTTATGAATGTATTAATCACATATTAATTGACAAACATCATTTGAAGTAACGCACTTATTTTCAGGAAAAAAAAAGTTAAAGCACTTAATGCGATTGCAATATTCTAGACCTCTTGTTTGAAGTAGTAACTTATGAGAAAAGGAAAATATAGAAATCATAATTATTCTTCACACCTGCACCAGATCCATCTGGCACTTAGTGGGAACATTCTTCACTGGTTTAGGGCTGTGACTCAATATTATCCAATACTGCAGATATATCCAGAGTTTATTCATTTATATGCTTATTTGAATTACTGAATGTTACAGGTCAGACAGGATACTATCTGCATATAGTTTTTCCCCTTTCCTCACTTCCCTTCTCTTTTATAAGAATTATGATATCATACTCTTTGTTTGCTGTTATAATTGCTCTGACTTACCTCATTAACATGCAGGGAAAAGTTAAATATGTTGTCAGACCAGTATTACCTTCTGGTTGTGAAGCAGAAGTTGGCTTGTGTGGAGCTGTTGGCGCAAGGGATTCCTTAAACTTGGGTGGCTATGGTGTGGAGCTTGCTTTGAAGAATATGGAATATAAAGCAATAGATGACAGTACCGTAAAGAAAGGTTAGCACTTTTGACAGATTAGTTGCCAATTTGAAAGATAGTCTTTTTTCTGTATGCCAAGCCAGCAATCTTGCATGACCTGAGTAGCAGCATTTTATTTTCAATAGGTTTATTTTTTCTGTGAAGTTATTTATTTATTTTTTCCTGACGCTTCTATGAGTATTTCATGTTTATCTTCTATTGCTTTTTGTTGATTGACCTTGTTGATCCTTGAACTTGAATCCCATTGTGACATTTCCTTGTTAGACATAGCAGTTTTTTAGCGGTTGATGTTTTTGGCTTATTTATGGCTCTTCTTAAGTGATATTTTGCTCTCTGATTCAGACCCATTTGTCATGGAACTGTTCTTTCTAGGCTGTTCTGTGGCTTTTGGATACTTTCAACCTTCATTAGTCTTTGATTTTCCCTTTTTTGGGGTTTCTTTGTGTGAATACATCTCATTCTTCTTTAGAGTTCTTAGTCATAATATGATAGCATTATGGGAATGCCTACGGTTTTTTATTACAAATGCAAATATCTTGAAAAGATTTGTTGCACTAATGGATTTTTATGTTAGAATGCATTCTGTCTGCTTCAAAATCACATGCTTTATTGCTTGATTTCTGACATATCTTTCTAAGGGCTTGAGGTTTGAGTTGCAGGTGTAACCCTAGAAGACCCTCGGACTGAAGATCTTAGCCAAGAAGTTAGAGGGTTTATATTCTCAAAAATGCTGGTTTGTTATCCATATAATTCATCAGTACTTCTGTTCTAATATAAGTTGCAACTCTTTCAAGGAACATTGGTTACATGGACATTTATCTAAATGAATAAACTCTAATCACAAAATCTTTCTCTTTGGGGAGGAGTCAACTCTGGTTATAATGTTTTCTAACCATAAAACCTGCATGTCATCCTGAAGTTAATGTTTTCTTTTATTTCCATTTTGCAGGAACGCAAACCTGAGCTTACTTCTGAGATAATGGCTTTTAGGGATTATCTAATGTCATCGACAATATCAGATACTCTTGATGTTTGGGAACTGAAAGGTACATTTTTGTTTAAGGTTTTTTTTTCTTCTTGTTGTAACTTCTCTAATCTTAAAATCCCTTGCCCCCCTCCCCCTCTTAACAGATTTAGGACATCAAACTGCTCAGAGAATAGTACAAGCCTCTGATCCTTTGCAGTCAATGCAAGAAATCAGCCAAAATTTTCCGAGTGTAGTTTCTTCTTTATCTCGGATGAAGGTAACTTCTCAGTGTCACTTTCAATGTTGGAGCAGCTGTAAATAAGTGTAGTATTGGCTCCAGATTAAGGTATCCAATTGGTTTTTCTAATCAATGTTTACAAATTTGTACATTTGCAGCTCAATGATTCTGTAAAAGATGAAATAATTGCAAACCAGAGAATGATCCCCCCTGGCAAGTCTTTAATGGCTCTGAATGGTGCTTTAATCAATATCGAAGATATTGACCTTTATCTGTAATGCTTTTTCTCCTTTATTTCTATTTCTCTTCACTGTAGATCTTATCTGTTTAGAATTCATGACTTGCTGGAATATCTATCTATTGCTCCATCTATACCTGAAGATTTTGGCTGTAGTTACCATACAATTTTAATTGAATTTCTATCTTAAAATTGAAAAATACACAAAATAACTTTTATCATGCAAATGAATCACTGCTGTGATTTCTTTCAATTCTATCAAACACAACCTTTCATGAAATTTCGGAGTTAATTGAAGAAGACTTTCTTAGAAGCGAAGTCAATTTGTATATCTGCATAAGGCTTTTCTCCACAGAAAGCCTGATGTTTGATATTGTGATATATTCTTTCAAAAGTCTTATAGTGTTGAATGTTTTGACATAATCTAGGGATACCACTCTTGAATTAGGGTCGTAATAGTTGAATTTTTACAGCCAGTGGTTCTCAAATTCTTGTTTGTTTATTATTACAGTCCATGCTTTTCTCCATTTCCTGTGTATGTCATTAGCTCTTTATTTGGTATCACTTGAATGCCTTTTGATGTGACTCAATCAATGTAATATTACTTCTGATACTGTGTTTTTTCTATTATTTTCTTTATAGGTTGATTGACTTAATCCATCGGGAGCTATCATTGGCTGATCAGTTTTCAAAATTGAAGGTGAATGATTCTAAGTTCCATTTTGTTTGATTGATCAGTGAAAGCTACTCAAAAATGCGCTTTATGTATCATATTCATTTTGCTCAATATATATAACCTTATTTTTGTAATTTTTTAAATTAGTAACTGTTTTTTCCTTTTATGTTTCCTTCGAGCCGTAGTTAAAGATGTGCATTTTTTACACTTGTTCAAATAAGCTTGAATATGCACCAGTTGAGAAAAGAACAGTAGTAGTATAAGTACTGAAGCAGAATGTGTAGATGTGTGTGTGTGTGTGTGTGTGTGTGTGTACAAGCACGTGCACAGGCAACAAAACAGAGCTAGATTGATGTTCATAATTTGATAGCTAAAAGATAAACAAGTTGATCCAAATTCAGCATAAGTGCAGGGGCTTGTTTGATCCCTGGTTACTTAGAAAAGGCAAATATACCTAGTGCAGGGTCCAAAATTCTTGGTGCCTGTAACTGAGGCCCCCTTTTATTTTCCCTCAAAAGAACTGATTTTTATGTGGCTTCCAACAAAATAAACAATTTATATCTGATATTTCTTGTGATCAGGATTTCAATAATTAATTTCATATGAGAAATGCATGTATGTAATATATCAGGGCCATTTGTTGTGCTAGCCTACCATGAATCTGTTCTGCATGACATGTTTAATTTATTGTTAACTGCAAAAAACAAATCAAGTGTCTGTCACTGCTAACCATTGTTCTGGTGCTAATTTCTGCTCAACTAGCATGGTTAAAAAATTATATATATTTGATGAGTCTCCTTATTTCTAGGTATTAGAAAATCTTCCATAATACATGAGCTTCTTATCAAGGCATTCTGGCACACATCTCATGTTTGTCAGCCTGTATATATTAGTAAATTATTGATTCTAATTTTTTTCAGATCCCTCAAGGCACTGTACGGAAGCTTCTATCAACTGTGACTCCTCCTGAGTCAGATATGTTTCGTGTTGATTTTCGTTCTTCCCATGTTCATTATCTCAATAACTTGGAGGAGGATGCTATGTATAGGCGATGGAGGAGTAATATAAATGATGTATGTTAATTTCTCATAAAATCTCTCTTAAGACTAAGATGGTTCTGCATGCATGAGGTTTCCTTGGAAAGCATGTCTGCTAATGATTGTTCAAAACATGTCTTCTGATGACATTGTGCAGATTTTAATGCCTGTCTTCCCCGGCCAGCTACGTTATATCCGTAAGAATCTGTTCCATGCAGTTTATGTTCTCGATCCAGCAACAGTTTGTGGTCTTCAGGCATGGTTTTCTTCTGTCTTCTGGATGATTTCATTTCTCTCTTATTTATTGTGTTATCTTACTCACATAAGTTTTCTCATTGTATTTTCTAACTGGAATCTTGCAGTCCATCGATATGATTACAACTTTCTATGAGAATAGTTTCCCAATGAGATTTGGGGTGATACTGTATTCTACACAGTTCATCAAGAAGATTGAAATGAGTGGTGGTGAACTTCATTCATCTTCGTTGGAGCATGACAGTGAAATTGAGGATGATAAATCCATTTTGGTAGTTGCTTTCTTTAGTTTTGCTTAACACTTTTTCTTTTACCTATTGTGATATTTGATATTATTTGTGCTGAACCATGGTTTCTCTTCAGTTATTTCATGACTTCTTTCTGCTGTGAAGTTAATTGAAGTTTCTCTTTGGCAACTAACATTGCTAATTAACATTGTCGAGTGTAATTGTTTTGCAGATTATACGACTTTTCATCTATATTAAGGAAAACCATGGGACTCAAACTGCTTTTCAATTTTTAAGCAATGTATGGCTTTGATATTTACACCATCTCTTTTATTCTCATATTTTCAACTGTTGATTGGATGTAAAATTGATGATTTCTCTGTAAGTTTTTGCTAATGACCTTATTCCAATGTTTCTTTGTTGTTTATCTCCTATATTTTCTGAAATATTAACTGCTTGGGGAGAACAAGAAGTTGGAGGTTCAATTATATGCCCTTGAGTAACTTAAAGTTGTTGTGGTGCTTATTTATCCTTTTCTAACACAAAATCATCTTTCTTCTTTTTCAGTTATTGTTACACCCTTCCTGAAATTTGCATATAGAAACTTCTGACATATATTTTGCAAAGGAGATAAGAGGATATATATGAGCAAACTTTAATATGTTAAATTGTAAATTAATGTTTCTATACATGAATAGATCACCATATTCATTTCTTTATCATAGTTGTTATTGTTGCTGCTGTTCTTATTTTTATTGTTATTATCACTGCAAAATGCCATGTTATGTCTTGGAATTGGAAATTACTTATTTCTGTAGTTAGTACGCGTAAACCCATGCTGTAAATGGGAAGTCTTGGATGAAAGGAGAGGAAGTTGGGGAAAAGAGGGGGTGGAAGGGGAAGGCAGAGTATCTCTAATATATTAGGCTAGGGTTGCTATCTTTTCTACTGGGAAGGAGAATTTTCCAAAATCATGGATGACACAATTGCTATTTTGATGCATTTGGCAGTGTTAAATAAAATTTTTTGACATACTTGTGACAGGTAAATCGACTACGAATTGAATCTGCTGAGTCCACTGATGATGCTCTTGAAATGCACCATATTGAAGAGGCATTTGTGGAAACAGTATTGTAAGTTTTGAAGAGATTTATAGTTGATTTATTCTACGTACACATGCTGTTCATATATCTATATTTTATGCTCCACAAAGTTTAGAAGGTTTAGATTTGCTTGATTAAATCAATATGACTGTTGTTTCTGTAGACCGAAAGCAAAATCTCCACCACAAGAAGTACTGTTGAAGCTGCAAAAGGAATCGACTTTTAAGGAACTGTCTGAAGAGAGCTCCTTGTTTGTTTTTAAGCTGGGTGTGGGCAAGCTGCAGTGTTGCCTTTTGATGAATGGTCTTGTCCTTGATTCTAGTGAGGTACTTATATTATTCATTTATATAATCACAACATAGCTTATCTTTCCTATGTTGATGTTTTGTGGTTTTTGACTATTTGGTGTCCCTTTGCCTGTTTGGGCTGATTGTTTCATTGGATAAGTTCATAACAGGCACGGAAGAGTTCATGAATATAACTTGCAGTACAAACTTTTTATTCTGAGTTTAAATGTTCTTTTTCTTGTGGAGAATTATTATGGTATGCTAGTTTCTTTTACATTTAGTTTTTGCACATTACTTCCTTGCCTTGAAATCATTTGATGATGTATCATATCAAGTACTTTATTAGTGTTTTTTTTTTTTTTCTTTTTTCAGACATTGACTTTTTATCATGATGATCTCCTAGCTGTTTTTGTCATAAAGTTCTAAAATTTCAATTTAAACTCAAATAATCTTTTTTGTGTTTACTCTGGGCAGGAAGCACTTATAAATGCCATGAATGATGAACTTCCCAGAATACAAGAACAAGTTTACTATGGGCAAATAAATTCGCACACTGATGTGCTGGACAAATTCCTATCAGAAAATGGTGTCAGTCGATATAATCCGCAGGTAAAGCATCACTTAGATTCTTTTTAGAATATCACATCTGTATTAAGATATCGTTACTAAGATATGTTCTTAGTAATATGATATTGGTTGGATGTAGATTATTGTTGATGGCAAGGTTAAACCAAGGTTTATATCTCTGGCTTCATCAATCCTTGGAGGGGAATCTGTACTGAATGACATTAATTATTTACATTCTCCTGAAAGTAAGCAGACTTTATTTTAGTTTTTAATTTTATTTTACTATTTTATGTAGTTGTTTGCATTCTAACGTGGTTAATGAGTTGATCAATTACAGCTGTGGATAATGTGAAGCCTGTAACTCATCTTCTTGCTGTTGATATCACATCAAAAAAAGGGATAAAGTTACTTCGTGAAGGAATTCGTTATCTGGTTATTCTTTATGCTATGACTTTTGCTTTGATTCTTGTTTGAATGTGGTGTTATTGTAATCATCACTATCATTATTGATGTTCTAGCAATGCTTGCACTATTTTCCAGATTGGAGGGACCAAAGGTGCTCGTGTTGGCGTGCTATTCAGTGCTAGTCAGGATGCTAATTTACCTAGTCTTCTACTTGTGAAGACCTTTGAGATCACTGCAGCCTCATATAGGTTTCCTAAGTCTAAATGTTTTATGGGATTTATTTCACCATACTGAATTTTGTTAATATGCTTTACCTTTTAATTATAATCTGATATTGCTTGCATTTATACTGTGTTGCAGTCATAAGAAGAAGGTATTAGAGTTTTTAGATCAAGCATGCTCATTTTATGAGCATAATTACATTGTTAGATCTCCCACATCGGCTGAAAGCACTCAAGCATTCATTAACAAGGTCTATGAACTTGCTGAGGCAAATGAACTGTCATCTAAGGCATATAAATCCTCTCCACCAGAAGCTTCTGCTCAGGAGTTGAGAGAACACTTGAATAAGGTAACATTAGTTGATTCTTTGCTTTTTACAAGCTGTTCTAGCTCTCGCTCAATTCTTTTATTTTTCCTGTTTGACATATTTTAATTCTGTTCCAAAAGTGTTTCTCTTGTAAGTGTTAGTAAATAAGTCTTTGAATCAATGTTGATATGTGTTTCTAATTCTCATAGAGATGTTAATATGTTAAATTGCAATTGTATGCAGGTGGCCCAATTTTTATATAGACAATTTGGGATTGCATCTGGCGTTAATGCAGTTATTACCAATGGAAGGGTTTGTCTTATCTCTCTTAAACGTGCCATAAATTTTTAGCATTATTGGTGGACTGATTCCTTATTTTCTGTTTGCATTAACAACTCGTTTTTTAGCTGCTTACGAAGCTTTATCATTCTTATTTTTCTGTTTGATAGGTTACTTCTCTAGATGCTGGCGTATTTCTGAGCCATGATCTGCATCTTCTGGAGTCAGTTGAGTTCAAGCATAGAATAAAGCACATTGTACAGATTATTGAGGAAGTTAATTGGCAGGGCTTAGATCCTGACATGCTAACAAGGTTTGTTAGTTTTCTGCTCACTGGTTATCTACTTCATGTAATCTCCATCTCTCCCCCATCATTGCAGCATATGCAGTGTATGCCCATACAGGAACTTGGGGAGCTTCCTATATATTTTTTTCCCTGCGTCTGTTGTTCTATATGCTCAATAACTTGCAAGCTACTGATTGTGCTGGTTTATGATATTCATTCCTGATTGCCAATAGACTTTTCAAGTTTGGTTGGGAATTAGATTTTTGTTATTTTCTACTGATAGAATACTGTATTTTTAAGCATTTTATCTTTTGGGTTAGACATACTGTGTCTATACTGATTTTACTCCTGCTTTCAGTAAATATGTTAGCGATATTGTTATGTTCGTGTCATCTTCAATGGCTACAAGGGATCGAAGTACTGAAAGTGCCCGCTTTGAGGTTTTGAATGCACAACATAGGTAAGGCTTCTAAAGCATTTTGATGCCGATGAGGTTTTTGTTATTTCATTTCTTTTTATTCTGTGAAGAGTTGATTTTTTCCAAAATCATGCTGCATTTCATTTCTTGTTTGCTGTTGACTACTAGTGTATGTTTCACTTTGTTTGTGCTTATAATTTTTACTTCTCTCATTCCTTGTCCAGAAATGTATAACTAATGCCTTTTTTCTTTTTGAAATGTTTCCAGTGCTGTTGTTCTAAATAATGAGAATTCTAGTATTCATATTGATGCGGTTGTTGATCCTTTAAGCCCATTTGGTCAGAAACTATCCTCACTTCTCCGAGTTCTGGCTATGTATGTCCATCCAAGCATGCGCATTGTACTAAATCCCTTGGTAAGTTAATATTTATAATTTTGGTTATTGTAACCACATTGTACTAAATCTCTGGTGAGTCAATATTTTCAGTATTGGTTATGTCTAACATGTGATGCTTGTGAATAGAAAATGTAATTGAGAGATGGGAGAGATATGTCCTCATGCCAAGGGCAAAATAGCATAGGATTCTAGACTTGGTCCATGTAGAGGATGGGGGAGGGCCATTATATGAGGTAAACAAACATTGAAAAAAAAAAATAGCAGCAAAGAGTTCTGACTCTATATTCAAAGGTGGAATTGTGTAATTTCACTGTAGTGAGAATTTAGGGGTCTAACAATTCTCAAAACATCAGTAAAATCACACAGTTTGGTGTTATTGGTGTTGAAATTTTCATTCTGTATGATGAGGCCACTGCATGCGCAGCTTTATGTTGAAGCTTGCTGTATGATCACTTTAGCTTTTATTTTGTTCCTTGCTTGAAATCTTACTTTTTATTACAAAGTTGTGTAGGAAAATATTATATGCTTTACTTTTTTGGCAGAGTTCCCTTGTTGATCTTCCACTGAAGAACTATTACAGATATGTTGTCCCAACAATGGTATGCCTCTCACTTTAGAAACCACTAGATTTGACCCTCAAGAATGGTGTCTTAGCAGTGTTAGGTGCTTGCAGGATGATTTCAGCAGTACTGATTACACAGTAAATGGACCCAAAGCATTTTTCGCAAATATGCCATTGTCCAAAACACTCACCATGAATCTGGATGTTCCTGAGCCATGGCTTGTTGAGCCCATCATTGCTGTGTATGGTTCTTCCTCAATATTAACGTTTTGATTTCCCTCTGAGTCTATTGCCCCCCACCCTTTGTTCCTTATGGAATGTTTAAGGGTTGCAACAGCATGTTCCTTACTGCCTTGACTAATTTCTCTCTCTCTGGATACTAATATTTCAGTCATGACCTGGACAATATTTTGCTTGAAAACCTGGGTGAGACAAGAACATTACAAGCAGTTTTTGAACTTGAAGCTCTTGTTCTGACTGGTGAGTTTGTTTTGTTTAAAAATAGTGTGAAATTTCTAAGCCTAACTAGAGGAGTGAATGAGTACTGTATATATTTTCTGTTAAGACTTATATTTGGGTGTGTAATTTAGGTCATTGTACCGAGAAAGATCGTGACCCTCCCAGAGGTCTTCAGCTAATTCTTGGAACAAAGAATACACCTCATTTGGTTGATACTATTGTCATGGCCAATTTGGGCTATTGGCAGATGAAAGTATCACCTGGAGTTTGGTACCTACAACTTGCTCCCGGCAGAAGTTCTGAGTTATATCTTTTTAGGGATGGTGGTGACAATGGAAGTCAAGAGAAATCTTTGTCAAAGCGCATCACTATAAATGATTTGCGGGGTAAAGTAGTTCATCTAGAAGTAGTAAAGAAGAAAGGAAAAGAGCATGAAAAATTGCTTATATCAGCCGATGATGACAGCCATTCAAAAGAAAAGAGGGTGAGTTCTTGCTGCTGTTTGAAATATTTTGTGCAATCTTCATTTTAGTGCACATGGATGACTGAGGAATCTGCATCATATAGCTTAACAAAATTCCTTTTTCCTCCTCCTAGCAGGGACATAATGGCTGGAACTCAAACTTTTTAAAATGGGCTTCTGGTTTTATTGGTGGCAGTGAGCAATCAAAAAAGAATAATGACAGTTTGGTGGTAAGCTTTATTTTTTTCTTTGTTTTCTTTCTAGTAAATCTCTTTTCTTTGTTTATTTTGTTCATTTGTGCTGCAATATAGATTTCACCTTATACAAACCTGGGAGAAGGGACCAGAATAAGAAGAAAGATGATATAAGAAAAGGGAAAGAGAATGATTGACATGTGAACCCAGGTCAAAATAAGTGTGAAAAAGTAGCTGAAAGGGGCCATATAAAGCTGCTTAATTTTGTTTTCCTGTTGAAATTAATTTCCAGGTTCAGCTCTAATATGGGCTTTATTAGTGTTGCCCTTAGTAGTAGCAATACCAAAATATAGCACATTAATACATGCAACAACATTAAACTACCCAAAATGACCTTGAAAAATATTACCTAAACAATGAGCTTTGTTATTTTTCAAAGTGACTTGAAAATAATACCCAAAATGACTTTGCTATTTTTTTATATTTATTAGAGTGATGTGTATTGTAGTGGTTGAATGATATTTCTACGTCAGGATTTCCTGATTGAGAAATTTTCTTGAGCTTTATGTTAATGAGAGGTGAACTTTGTGTCAATAAAGTTGCCTTTCTCTTTAGGATTTGTCACTAAACAATCTTAGGAACATGGATTATAAGTCAATCTTCTGATTATTTGTGTGCCCTTGCACTTTTGAAGTGATTCATATGCTGGCATGGTTATACTCTCCTTTGCTTTTATTCATGGCTGTCCGAAAGTGTAATAGAAAGACTTTGTACTGAGCTTTTCTGATTGGATTAAATATCAAAATTTAAAATGTTATTTCCATAAATTCCCTACCTTCTATCATCTATAACTATAGTTTATTAATTTTTGGCATCTTTTGGAGAGGATCAGAATTGACAGAAGCCATTTGATTTTTATATCTTACTAGATAACACTGTGGCTTAAAAAAAGGACAAGAAAAAAAAGGAAAAAATGCAAAAAGGGGGACTGTAAGCTCTTTCAGAGCTTGATTTCATGCCAATCTGATTTAACTTAGGTTTACATGCCGATGAATGTACTTAACATGAGAAGGGAAAATTAGGGAAGCGAAACAAATCAGGACAGGAAGAAGGCACAAGGATTGGGGGGAAAAACAAAATCAAACCATCAATTAGGTCTAATAAAATGGTAAGCGGACGAAAAATGCAAATATAGCATTAGTATGTAAAATGTTTCTTATCATCATCATTCAGCACCTCCATTTCAGCTGAAACACGAGCAGCATTTTAGTTTTATTTTCTCGTATCTTACATCGTTCATTCTCCTTATGGTATGATTCACTTGCAGACACAGCTTTGTATGCTTTTATTGTTTTACGATTTATATTCAATGTCATTCTCAAAGTAGTGGTATGGTTGATGGCTTTTCCTCCCTCAGGAGCATGGGAAGGGTGGACGACTTGGAAAAGCAATTAACATATTTTCAATTGCTTCAGGACATTTGTAAGTTTTCAAGTCCTTTTTATTGAATCATTTAGTTGTCAGTGCTCCGGGTTTATAGAGTTTTCAGCATTTACATGTTTATAGATAGATGTGTATGTGTGTGGGCATGCACGCATACATGCAGGTGTATATTGCCTTTGATAACTTTCATCCCTGGTTTAAAATGGTTGTTGTAGATTTTATATTTCATACTGTTACCCTTGATAAGTTTAACTTTGTCTGCAATACATGAAATTTCTATATTGGTAGTGTAATTTGTGTTTTCCTTTAAGATAAGAGAACAAGATTACTTTATTTTCTTTTGCCAGGCAGACTGTGGAAGGTGGATAAGATAACTTTTTTTTTTTTTTTGAAAATTGATAAGATACTTTTAAACTGTGCATACTGTATAATTCATTGCAAATTTTCTGGTTCTGCTGTATCAGTTCATGTAGTGATTTACAACAGTTGGTTTTCTCAGGCTTAACTTCATTATCTCTCTTCCAGATTGTAGTTTAAATGCACCACACTCCTATTGAAACTTGTTTTCCTTTGCTTTTTTGCTTGTGTTTTGCCTCGTTTTTATATAACTTTAAGTAGGTTGTCATGGCAATGCAATTGAGGTAATTATTTTGGCGTCTTTTCTATCTAACTTTGCAGTTTGGTTAGGATGTCAGTCTGCTTATGACAGTAATCTAAAATAGTTTTGGGTGTAGCAAAAAGAATTGACATATTGCAGCCTTTTCTATTGTATTAAAATAAGACGTTTTTCTCTTGGTGAAGTTAAAATTGCTGCAACCTATAACGTTTCTCATATGATGTCTATCATGTTTAAGCACCCATCCCACATGTTTGATACTCTGCCTGTGCAATGACAACAATTTTGGTATATTCTCTTAACTTCTCCTTAATTTGTTTCTTTCCATTGATTTTTTTTGCAGATATGAGCGCTTCCTGAAAATTATGATTTTAAGTGTATTAAAGAATACGCGTCGTCCAGTGAAATTCTGGTTTATAAAGAACTACTTGTCTCCTCAGTTCAAGGTTGTATATATCTTTTTAGTGGTCTTTCCATGTTTGTCTAACGCTTTCTTTTCCCCTTGTTAACCTATATTTTTAAGAAGCATATGTCTTATGTGCATATACTCTCTGGTTATTTACACAAAGTGCAGGACGTGATTCCACATATGGCACAGGAATATGGCTTTGAGTATGAACTAATTACCTACAAATGGCCTACATGGTTACATAAGCAGAAAGAAAAGCAGCGAATTATCTGGGCATATAAGATTTTGTTCCTTGATGTTATATTTCCCCTTTCATTAGAAAAGGTATTGTTGTTTCTTGGTTCTTGTTTGACAACTGTTCTTTTCTGTTGCTTTTCTTGCCAACTTCATAGACGCAAAATGCATGCGCAGGTTATATTTGTTGATGCTGATCAAGTTGTTAGGGCGGATGTGGGAGAACTCTATGACATGGATATAAAGGGAAGACCTCTTGCATATACTCCTTTTTGTGACAACAATAAGGACATGGATGGATATCGATTTTGGAGACAAGTAATGTGATACCACATCTGTCCCTGTGCCATGTTCAAAATTGACTTGTACCGATGTTTCTGTTTTATTCCTTTTGACACTTAGTAACAGTAACTATAATACAACAGTCTAATCATGCCCTCTTTGTTCCTCTTTCTTGTGCAGGGATTCTGGAAAGAGCATTTACGGGGTAGACCATACCATATAAGGTTTGTAATTACTTTCAAATAATATAACGATAAATTTGTTGTCCTTAAAATGATGTGAGCTTAATGTATCATACTTCTGCAGTGCATTGTACGTGGTTGACTTGGTGAAGTTTCGTGAGACTGCAGCAGGAGATAATTTGAGAGTCTTTTATGAAACTCTTAGCAAGGATCCAAACAGTCTATCCAATCTGGATCAGGCAAGTTAAATTAATTACACTGTCATTTTGGGCTTTTAGTTTTTGCTCTGACTTTACAATGTCAGTTTCATGGCATAAATATTGTTTTTCTCCCCTCAAATTTATTACACAATGCATGTTGTTGCTCTTTATGGTTCTGGGATGTTGAAGGATCACAAAAGGGTGAGTCAAAAGAAAAAGGAAATTGTTAAAATTTGCATGTAAATGGCAGCTGGGTGTTTTCACTTCATTTTTTCTGAGATTCACATTATGGCTTAACATACAGCAATTGTATATGATATTCAAGCACCTATCATTACTATTTCAGGATCTTCCAAACTATGCTCAGCATACAGTACCCATCTTTTCATTACCCCAAGAATGGCTATGGTGTGAATCATGGTGTGGTAATGCCACAAAATCTAGGGCAAAAACCATTGATCTTTGCAACAATCCAATGACAAAAGAACCAAAACTTAAGGTATTTGTATATTCTTATAGATTTATGTCTTCAGTTCCAAGGAAACAAATTTATGCTGGTAATCATTGTATCATCATACTATCCTTTTTCCTTGCATTACTTTAATTGTTATCTATGACTTGTCACTCTCAGGGTGCTAGAAGAATAGTTTCTGAGTGGACGAATCTTGACTTTGAGGCAAGAAACTTCACTGCCAAAATATTAGGTGATGAACTGGACAACCCAGAGCCAGTAGCATCATCTGAGACCTCCTCAAATGAAAGTTCATCAGAAGATCTAGAATCTAAGGCGGAGTTGTGAAAATGTGCAAATTTGGATTTCAAGCGCATTGCAATTTAACATTATTCTTGGCATCCAGTTCATAGTGTGGTTCCCCAAGCTGACTTAAAAGAGGCAACCATGATCTACAGTGCAAGAAAATGATTTTGATACTGGCATTTTGCCTGGAAGAATTGGTGATTGCCTTGAGGATACAACTTTCCAAACCAAAGCTTTGATAAACATTTTTTGAAACCAAAGCTTTAATTGATACATTAGAAACATCCAATTTTACAAAGGGTCTTTTAGATGACTTGCTGTTTTGCCAAGTTAGTTTGAAGAGGTAGGATGGAATAGAGAAAGTTTTGTCAAATGTTATTTTAATAGAACAGTCGCATGCATACATGGGATTTTGTAATAATTTTATCTGTATCTGTATGCCCAGGCCAGGAGGGAGGGGGCTCAACAATGAGTTTCCATGTACCATTTCAGAATAATAATTCAAATTAAAGTTGACACATTTTGCAACCCAATATAGTTTCCAAAAATGGGGTACTGGTGTACAAAAGCAAGAACAATTATTACTATATCATTTTAATTGTATGGAAAGCCCAGTCTCTCCATGTCATGGGTAATTATTTTCCCTTCAAAAAGTTATTTTAATAGGTGTGCAGTATTGATATATCAAAATAAAATAACACTTTGTTTACATCTTTTGAAATGTTTGGTACAATCGACATTTTATCCCATTCAAACCAACTAATTGACAACACCTTTACTTAAATCGGTGGTATGTTGTTTATCATCGTTTGATAAGACAACCAATGTCTAAATTTATAATTTTTTAAAAAAAAATTATTTATTTATTTATGAGGGTTTTTTTTTTTTTTTTTTGGAAATGCTTGATATGAAATCTACGGTTGGATTGTAAAATTCTTGAAAAATTGTTGCAAATTTAATAATTTCATCTTTTTTCTTTTGTAATATCGATACAATGAATTCTTATTTTTAAATCTCGATTTGAATGAGCATAACAATCCATAAATATAAGGTAGCATGTTCATGGACTGTACATGTTCACGAATGTTAGGGCCTGGAGGATATGATGTCGTTGTAATCCATGTTTATATCGAGGTTTAAGTCTCCAGCTTTGTACATTGTCTCTTTCCCCTTTTCTTTTAAGAAAATTTTGTTGTTTAAGACATTCAAATCCAATAAAGCAAGAAGTCCTAAGAGTGAATGCTGGGGATCATTGTGTTCTAAAACAGAAAAATTTAAACCAAGATTAATGCTATACTAACCTAACCAAGTTTTAGAAGACACTAGTGTCAAGAAAAGTTTGTTCAGCAAAGCCTAATCTTCCTTTTCCTAATTTGGCAAAATGGGTAAATGGCTGATGCTCTTCGTAGGCCTTTGTTTTATTAATAATCAAGTGTGGTTGACGGGTTCCCGATCAATGATCAGGTGACGATGATGCCTGGACAGCCAGAACTAGGTTCCCCTTCAAGCAATATGCAGGCTATGTCGATATCTGTTAAAAATAGTTGGGAGCAGCGTATTCTGCATTTTTCGAACAAACAGCCCCTCACAGTCTGGGTGGAGGTTTTTTTTTTTTTTTTTTTAAAGTTCACTACTCAATTAAAAAAATTATTTATTTAAATTTTTATATATTTAATAATATTAATAAATCTGCTAATTTTTTTTATAATTTCGTAGGGAGTGGAGTTAAAAAGTAGATTTTATTAAAAAATTTATATATTAATAATATTTAAATATTGTTTCAAAAAAAGAATATTTAAATATTATTAAAAAATAATTTATATATTAATATTTAAATACTACATGAAAAAACAAAAAAATTTCTTTCTATAATTTAAGATTTTATTTAAAAACTCAAAATCTAAACTACTTTTCAAAAAATCAAATCCTAATAATTAATTTTTTACCTTCATCAAAGAAAGATTGATTCGTATAGTTTAATTATATTTTTTTTATTTTTCAATAGTGAATTTAGTAATATTTGAAAATTAACTTAAAAACTATATTATAAATTGGTGTTTGAATTAAGAATTTGTTAAAGTGAATGGAAATAATGATCTTGAAAGGAAGATGGTTAACACAAATAAAAATATTATTATTAATATTATTAATTTTAACAACCTTAGTTGAAAACACTGATTACGCAATCGAATGAGTGATGAGTTATAAGTAATTTGATTCTTTCTTTCCTTCTTTAAAATGGTCGTCTTCTCCAAATTAATCAAATTCGCCTCCATTCTTTGTTTATTTTATCAGGGTTTCAACTTTCAAATCAGACACGGACTTAACACGTGCTTCTCCCCATTCAATGCTTATAACGAGTTCAATGCAGGTATGAATCTATTTTTCTTAAATGCCTCATTACATTACATTACGTTATTACAACAATTTATATATTATTAGGAGTACAACAGAGGAAAAAGAAATAATGATGAATACAACCAAATATATATTTTGTCACCATATCAAAGAGAGTAAATTCCCACCAAATTAATTAGCATACCAATTCATTAAACTTTAGTTACATTTCAGTTATCAATTTGGGCTTGTACCCATATTCTCCAAACTAGAGAACCAAGACTCGGTCAGCGCCACAAAGGAAAATGATTGTTACCCAAACTTGAACCAAAAATTAGTAACCATAATTTGAGTTTTCCACATCTAAAGTTCAATTTTGGTTAGGTGTACGGTGAATGAAACAATGAAGGACTCTGGCTCACCAAAATTCCTGAAATAGGAATATGCCATGTAGCGGGCACTGTTTCCCATCTCAGATTTTGCTGATGTGAGCTTCCACGAAGGTGGCCCGTCTGAGAGTGGAGAATCCTCCCTGTCTCTATCGGTTTTTCTTTCATTTTGGAGCCAAACCTTTTCCATCATCAATTGTTCTTTTTAATTAAAGGAATAAGATTCGAATCTTATTTTTTAAATAAAAAATTTTACATCAATCAATAAATCAAATATTTAAATATTTTATATTATTTTTAATTAACATTTATAATTATTTAATATCAAAAAACTACACGTTTTTCACTCGGTGAGGTCAAAATTTATGGTCAAATTTGGTTCAAAGTGTTGTGTTTCTGGACAGCTTTTGAAGGGAAAAAACAAAAAATAAAAGGAAAAAAGTGAAATTAAATTGACATGACAATGCAACAACATGTCTAGAGGGAGGGTTATCTTGTGATTGTCTTATTATAGTTAGTAATTAAAAAGAAATTAATGATCATAATAGCGATGTTTGGGCAGTTAATCAAGAAGGCGAACATGCCCCACCAGATACATACACAGAAAAGTGTCGGTCTTACGCCATGGATGAAGTTAATGGTTGTTGTTGGCTCACTGCCACATGACCTCATATCGGGTTAGAATTTCTGGCCGCCTATATCCAGATCTCACCGACCTAACACGAGTTTTCCTTCCACATTGCTCGAATTATAAATTACGTGGGATCCAACGGAACATATGCTTTTTTATTATCTTGCTTCAAATTGGTAACCTGGCATTTAAATTCTTGGAACATGTAAATGTATATTCCTCGTAAAAGAAGAAGAAAATTCGGTGCAAAAAGAAAAGGAGCAGGCTGAAGTGGGAGGGCATACCCATGGCTTCTTCACCAAACCAATTTCTCCAATATCGAGCAAAGTAAGACGTACAACATGAAAAAAAGATGACTAACTTATTGCTGTGTACCATCACAGCATTATTACTTGCTGCTCTTTTGTGGCCAATGGAAATTTACATCCCAAAGAAATTCATTTATTTATTTTTTTTATTTTTTGAATAATAATAGTGAAACGTCCCATGAGAAATTACCGACAAGATGATCTCAGATTGCTCTATTGTTTTTAATTCCTACTCACATTGCACATTTGCAGCATTAATATGGCACTGTGGGCATTTTCATCTTGGATTTGATTTTTGATGAGATGTGGGCATTAATTTGCACGTGCTCCTCCCCCAACATGATATATAGTGGAATGTGCATCAGCTGCCTGCCACAGCTTGTTTAAGACTTGAGATCACTTCTTTCAGGATTACATCCAAAATAATCTAAAAGGGTTACACTAATCAGTCGCTTTTCCTTTAGTTTTCGAATTAAGATTTGATAATATTAAATGTTTAGATCAGATATTTAATTAAAATTAATTGAAAATAGATAAAAAGACGTGTGTTATATTTATCTGTCCAATAAACCTCCAATTTAATTAATATAGAATTTTTATTTTTATCACTATTCTAATATAAGAGTAGGATTGTCAATAAGTAAAGTATTGGTCTTTTTTAAATATCTTATCTCAAATTAAATTTTAAAATTGTTATCCGAATTCGTACTCGAATGTTTTAGAGGGTTGGACAATAGGTACCTAAAATTATTAATTATTTAAATATATGACATATAATGAACCCGATTATACCATGCTCTAATCTTAATTAATCCTGTCAAATAATACTTGATTATAAGATACCGACATCTCTAAAACTTTATGAAATTATGGCAGGTTGGGTTGAAATTACAACACTATATATTGTGTTGAATTATCAAAAAGATAGTGCTACACAAAGACCATTTGGAATTAACCTGTCTTATTAGTTGCAGGCACCCAATTGAAATAAATAAATAAATAGGCCTATATTTCCAGTTTAATTTGGACACTCCAGGACATGAAACTACTACTAAAATCAAATTCCAAACAACTTATTAGAAAAAAACAAAATTGATATGAAGATCTTCTTTTCTTTTTTCTTATGAATAATTAATAGTTTGTGAATTATTCATTAGCAAATAATATCCTTTACAACTACCCATTTGTCCTCTAATATTTTCTTTCTTTAAAATCATCAGTAAATTTAGACTTTAATTACACATCCAAATTAATACCTTCAGCAAAAATAATGCAAATATCTTTAATTTCCTATGCTATATTAAATAATTTTTTTCTATATGATTATTTATATATAAGGAAATAATAATTGCAACTATCAACCACTGTGTCAGTATACCACAGATTGGATTAGAGAAAGAATTAATTGGGTTCTTCAACTGCTAAAGGTCGCTCCAAAAATTAGGGGAAATACTGTGAATTAAATGTGTACAATATATTTCACTATCAATGATCTATTTTTGTGCCTCAACAAAGAAAAGAGGGAGCAAAATACTGTGACTGTAAGGCAAATTCAATTAACTAATTTATTCATTCCTAGCATTGAGGAAGAAGTAACTAATTTTCAATCACATTGTTCTCGCCTTTTCCATTAAAGCAAGTTGTATTAGGAATCACTCCCAAGCATTAACATCATTACATTGGTGTGAATAACTGAATAATGTAACAAATAGGGGGCCATTTAAACACTTAGTTCCATTACTGTTAATTAATAATTGAAATTAGCCAAACCATTAAAGTCTAAATTGCTGTCATTGTGGGGTACGTAATGTGAAGATAAAGCTAAATGGGTGTGAGCACGAAGGCGGCCAATGGATGGAATCAAAGGACGCGTTATTTTATCGTTGACAGCAGTGGGTTGATTCATTTTCATTGAACAGAGGCACTAGCTCGCTATTAGGCCAAATTATGGGATTGTTTGGTGCAGGAAATGCATCGAGGGGGAAAACTCTTCCAAAGTTTGGCTCTCTTGGCATACCTGTCTATGACGATTCAGCCCAACAAAAGTGTGGGTAATATTGGTAACATTGTGGTATGATTATAATGTTGGAATTATATGTATGAGAGAGAGAGAGAGAGAGAGAGGGAGAAAATGGCTTTGTTACGGTCCTTACACGTACAAATTAAGCCAAATATTGCACAAGCCACCAATTCCATTTGGCATCTTATCGCAATATATACATCAATCAAGGCAGGTGGTTTCCATTAGCCATAAAGCCGGTTTTCCCTAGAGGCCTCATTTCACTTCAGAGGGTCACTTCTTCAGCTATTGTTTTTGAGGACCACCAAGTACTTTCCCACACCCACAATAATATCAACTCTCATCTCTTACTCTCCTTGTTGGCCTTGCCTTTCCCTCCCGTCTTCTCTGCTTCCATTTAATCCAAGAGGAGCTCTCTTTCACTGTCGTTCTCTCTTTACTTAGCTCATCTTTAAAACCCCACCATCATAGAAGATGTCTGTAGAAATGGAAATGAAATTTACTCCAGAAGCTTTTAAGTTAACATCTAGCATGAAGAGGGTTCAGCAGCAAAACGGCCCGGGCAAGGCTGAAACTCCACACTCTGAATCAGATGAAGACACGCCTCTCAGTTTGAGTAGCTTGTCAAAGCTTATACTTCCTCCTTTGGGTGTTTCAAGCTATAACCAGAATCAAATAAAGTCCAAAGGATGGATCATCTCTCCTATGGATTCAAGATACAGGTAGTACAGCTGATTGCCAGAGATGAATTATTTTGTCAAATAAAGATAATTTCTTATGTGAAGAATACGATTTGTTGGTACATGAAAAGCATGCTTATGTTCTACAATTTTGTTACATAAATGCATGTCAACATGCACATATATAGTCATGTTCAGTTAGATCAGCAAATTTACCTGCACACACAGAAAAAAAAAAAAAAAAGGTGCACGTGAGATGGGAAGTTAAAGCATTTACCTAACTTACTGGAGATTACCCTAGCAATACTTGTAGCATAAATTTTCTCAGCTTTTTCTTTGTTTGAGTCGATATGGGTTTGACAGATGCTTTGACTCAGTTCAGATGTGAGTTGACTTGATACCTAGTTCTGGTAAAAACAGAAATAAGCTTGAGACTTCAAAATTACCTCAAAACTCGAATTTTGTGTAGCTTGATCTATTGCTAGAGTTCAACTTTCTCCAAATTCCTTGAATTTCCTGTCTTATATTATTCCCTGCGTGCCCCATTTCTTGATTATACTTGACCAAATGGGTAGCATCTGATCTTACTTCATAATCACTTTTAGCATCTCACCAACCCCAGATCAACTATTCTCAGCAAAAAGAGAGAGTACGGTATGCTGGACTTTTGGTATCGAAACACTAGCTTTTACGTAAAGCTAAACCCGAAAGAAGGAAACAGAAATGGAAAAAAGGCAAAAGTGATAAACGTAGATGTCTGCAGAGACCTTAGCTAACAGTAGTACAATAATTGCAACCTTGCTTTTTGCAAGCAAATTCAAGTAAAATAATTAGTGTT
Organism: Theobroma cacao; assembly: GCF_053813885.1. Classification (NCBI taxonomy): domain Eukaryota; kingdom Viridiplantae; phylum Streptophyta; class Magnoliopsida; order Malvales; family Malvaceae; genus Theobroma; species Theobroma cacao. Next base: position 4,611,035 of record NC_142640.1, read on the forward strand.
TTGACGTATGCAATGCAGGTGCTGGGAAACATTTATGGTGTTGTTAGTATTTTATTCTGCATGGGTTTACCCCTTTGAAGTGTCCTTTTTTAGTTCCTCTCCTCCAAGGAGACTCTACATTGCCGACAACATTGTGGACCTATTCTTCGCAGTTGATATTGTCTTGACATTTTTTGTTGCCTACATTGATCGAAGAACCCATCTGCTTGTCCAGGACTCCAAAAAGATTGCTGTGAGGTTAGTTAACTCAAAATTCTCAATTAAATGTACAGTCATGAAAGAAGGAGATCAGTTCGGACTTGATGCTTAATCAGTCAACCAGAAACATTCTAATTCATTGTAAAACATATAAAAATGGAAGAAAGAGAGTTTGGTTATGACATGTATAATCTGAAAGAGTAGGTTTCTAAATTGGTAATGAAATGGAGGGAGAAATATAACCCCATGACAGGTTCACACATATTGCTTTGTCTCTATCATATGCAACTTGCTTGACCCGCAGCCACGTGCTTATGGTAGTACTGCTCTTCAAAATGATAACCCTCCACAAAAGCAACGAAAATGCTCTTCCAATTTCTAGTTCTGCTTTGGGACAGGGAACCAGACGGACACATAATTATTTCAATAATTAAAGGAAATCTAACTTTCGCCATATTATCATAATATTTCTTTCAATAAAAAAGAAATTGGGTCAATCGAGATTGTGGGTGGGCTTCAAGAATCTGAGTTGCTGCAAAGTCCCATCCGGTCATCATTGCTCCAACTTCAACTGCACAAACTGTAGAATCTTGCCAGCTACCCTATTCAGTCAAACTAAATTTTGGGTAGTTTACAAATATTTTTTGCGTAATGGAGATTATAGTATTTGCCGTCTGCCTCCACCCCTCCCCAAGCCCATTTCTGAGCACATAGTTTCACTGGGATTAGGATGATTCCCATAATTAAAGCAACTCATCCAAATGGGTAATTGAGAATTATAAGTTTTGCGAATGAAGAAAATTGATGGTATGGTCTTTGGTGGGGATAGGTACCTGTCAACATGGTTCTTAATGGATTTGGCATCAACTATCCCATTTGAGGCACTAGGCTACTTGTTCACTGGCAAAAGCAAAGTGGGCATCTCTTATTCCCTTTTAGGATTGCTCAGATTTTGGCGTCTCAGGCGTGTCAAGCAGCTTTTCACCAGGTTAATATTGCTTCATTTATTCCCTGGTTTTTTAAATCAGGTTCTGATCACAAATTTTTTTTATCACCCCTTAATCTTACGTTTTTCCATCTTCACTTGTAGGCTGGAGAAGGACATCAGATTCAGCTATTTCTGGATCCGATGTGCTAGGCTTCTAGCTGTGAGTAAAATTTGCAACCATTTTTCCTTTTTGGGAAAGAAAAAAACATAACCCTAATAAGAGTTTCTATTAACTTTTAATCTAATAGACCCAGTTGTGACTTTCAAGCCGGTGCCCGTCTCGTCCACGAGCAAATTTGGCGATGGATAAAATCACGAAATAAAACTATACTTAGATTTGTAGAAACAGGCTGGTGAATTAGCCTGAGGCCTGTCTTCTAGGCCCATCTTTGTTTGTGTTTAAGCCCACCTGCCTGTATAAGTATGGCTCCAGGGTTGAAAATATGAGAATTGTTTCGTATAAAAACACTCGGAATTCACCAATATAATGATCAAATTTATATTGACTCGAATTATTTTGGGATGCAGGTGACATTATTTCTAGTGCATTGTGCTGGATGCATTTACTACCTGCTAGCTGACCGATATCCGCACCAGGGAAGGACGTGGCTGGGGTCAGTGAATCCAAATTTCAGGGAGACGAGCCTTAGGATCAGATATATCTCAGCTTTATATTGGTCCATCACCACTATGACCACAGTTGGTTATGGTGATCTCCATGCCGTGAACACTGTGGAAATGATCTTTATAATTCTCTACATGCTCTTCAACCTTGGCTTAACTGCTTATATAATCGGTAACATGACAAATTTAGTGGTTGAAGGAACTCGTCGTACCATGGAATTTGTATGTACTTCCGTCTGTTGCCTATTTAATTATGTCCATTCAATTAGGCTGTATATTGAGTTTCATGGAATTTCTGGCTGATGGTGCAGAGGAATAGTATTGAAGCAGCATCAAATTTTGTCTCTAGAAACCGGTTGCCTGCTAGGTTGAAAGAGCAGATATTGGCCTACATGTGTTTAAGGTTTAAGGCTGAGAGATTGAACCAGCAGCAACTCATTGAACAATTACCAAAATCCATTTATACAGGCATCTGCCAGCATTTGTTCTTACCAACAGTGAAGAAAGTATATCTTTTCAATGGTACATCAAGGGAGATGCTGCTGCACCTGGTAGGCGTACTACCCTTTGCTCCTGATCAAATTTGTAATGAACATTAGTTATAGCACAAGAAAATTTGACCTTTGGGTGTGTCTCGAAATAATCAGGTTGCAAAGATGAAAGCTGAATATTTACCACCGAGAGAGGATGTGATCATGCAGAATGAAGCGCCAGATGATGTTTACATCATTGTGTCCGGAGAAGTGGAAATCATTGACTATGAGATGGAGAAAGAGCTGGCTGTTGGAACTCTGCGTTCTGAGGACATCTTTGGAGAAATTGGTGCACTTTGTTGCAGACCGCAAAGATTTACATTTCGAACAAAGACACTTTCCCAACTCTTGAGGCTCAAAACCACCGATCTGATTGCAGCAATGCAGACCAAACAAGAAGATAATGTTGCTATCCTTAAAAACTTCCTTCAGGTCAGTTGATTCGCTAGTTTCAAGAGTTTATTCCTCTCTTGTTGATTTCTTTAAAATGCTATCTGTTTTGTCTGAGAATTCTTTCTCTGGTTACTAACTAAAATCTAGTTATTCAGTGACTAAAAGTTGAACATGTAATGTGTTGCAGCAAAACAAAAGGCTTAAGGATCATAAAATCGGAGATTTAGTAATAGAGGGTGGAGAAGAAGATGGTGATCCAAAAAACATTGCTATTAGTTTGCTGACTGTGGCCGATGCAGGCAATGCTGCTTTTCTCGATGAGCTTCTGAAGGCAAGGTTGGACCCTGACGTAGGAGATTCTGAAGGGAGAACCCCATTGGTAAGTTTTTATTTATCTGTCCAGTCAACATGTACCTCACATGAATGTTCATGAATTAGCAATTACAATAGTTAGTCTTGCCTAGCTCTCTTCTTAGGACCTTGAGCTCAGACTCGAAGGCTTCAGCACTGATTAGTTTTCTTTATAAACTGGTACGATTAGAATAAATTCAACTAAAAGAAACCATCTATAATTAGTAATTGCTCCTATCTTGTGTGATTCCTCAGCACATTGCTGCATCAAAAGGGCATGAAGAATGTGTACTGGTACTCCTTAAGCATGCTTGCAATGTACATGTACGAGGTAAAATAAGATGTTCATGCCTTAATTAGATTCATCTCAGAATCAATCAAATTCTTAAGATTATATCTTCTTTTACCATATGTGGCAGATATGAATGGTAACACTGCATTATGGGATGCTATATCCGCAAAGCACCATTCTATCTTTACGGTCCTATACCATTTTGCCGCCATTTCTGACTCGTTCACTGCTGGTGATCTCTTATGCACTGCTGCAAAAAGAAATGATCTGACCGTGATGCAAGAACTATTGAAACACGGATTAAGTGTGGATGCAAAGGATCGCCATGGATTAACAGCTTTACAAATTGCCATGAGAGAGAAACATGAAGACATGGTTAATCTACTAGTAATGAATGGAGCAGATGTCATTAATGCAAATACATATGAATTTTCTTCCACAGCTTTGAATGAAATGCTGAAGAAGCGAGAGATTGGCCATCGAATTACAGTAACTGATACCACATCTGGTGAAGAACTATTGAAGAAGCTTGAAAGGGAGGATGTATGCATATTAGGCAAATGCAGAGGACTAGACCCCCTAAGGGTGAGCATTTATAGAGGTCATCCTCTAATGAGAACAGAATCTTGTTGTATGGAGCCCGGGAAGCTAATTAGGTTGCCAGATTCTCTTGATGAGCTCAAGAACTTTGCAGGTTTGTACCAAGCTCAAACAACTTATATCTATGTATCATTTTTCTTATACAGCAAGTAACTTAATCATTTGTAACAGGTGAAAAGTTCGGGATTGATCCAAGGAATGCGATTGTAACAGATGAAGGAGGGGCTGAAATTGATTCCATTGAAGTGATCAGAGATAACGATAAGCTTTTCATTGTTGCAGAACCAATAAATTAGCCTAGGTAATCAAACTTAATTGGATCCAGACAGATTAACTCTTCTTCAGCAGTATGCGTTTCACAAGGAAAGCACAACCTTATACAATTTGTAAATTACATAACCAGGGAAATGTTTTTCTTCCCTTGGTTTATTGTTTTTCCTTCTGGGCTATCAGGTTGAAACTGCTAACGGTTAGAGGCCTTAACTTGCCTCTCCTTGTTCTCTTTGGATGCTTTTTATGTACGTATCCAAAGGGTGAATCCTACTTCAAGTAATTTTCATAAGCTTGAGAAATTAAATGATCACTTGATTCAAAGTGATGATGATCTTTAGTTGAACATACTCAATGCAAGATTGCAATAAGACCAATAAAAATATGCTAAATTAATCAAATCGATTCCGTAACATTGTCGCTGATCATCATTTTGTTTAGCTAATGAATGTGTTCGAAGTTGAGAAAGCCTTGGGTCTTGGACGTATCTTACAAGGCGCAAACAAGAAGAATTCCCATACGTATCAGAAAGTAGATTGTTTTCATTGGGGTTGGGCCCCAAATTTTGTAATCTGTTCAGCTTGATGTTACAACACGTTGTTGAACCACCGAATATATCATGCAATTCACTCTCGGGAGTGTTGTCCTTTCATTGCTTTGGTCTATTCCAACTAACGAGAGTTTTCCCTGATGAGGTTCCAGATGAATGAATACTCTCTATATGGGGTGAAACCGCGGCTGCTTTGTTTTTATTCTTCTTTTCCTTGTAATACTGTCAACAAGAGTTTAGTGTATATCTGGTTGGGCGATTTCAGGAATTTCATTATTATAGTGCCATGGCCCATTCCCAAGGGCACAACCCTTAAGAAATACCACTGTAAAGAATCAGTAGGTAGCATATATATATATATATATATACATGTTGAAACATAATCATATTCCTTTTAAAAGTTAAACAGATAAATCTTAAATTTGATGCCTAAAATAGAATGTCGGTTCTTGGAAGAGAAAAAGAATCCACATTGTAAAGTCTAAAAACATAAATTAATTAATCTCTCCCATGCAAAGAAACCCCATCATCTCTATTCCCACTCGAATAAAAACTGGCCAAGATAAAGAACATGCCCTTGGAGGAATACAGAACCCGAAAGGTTGAAGCTAAGAAGATGTGGAAACGAAGATGTTGGAGAAGTTGGGGAAAAAGGTCAAGGAGCCAAAGGGCACTCAATTCAAAAGGAGAACCAAATCAAAATGGAAGAATGAGAAGGAGAATCTCAGTCAAAGTAGTCAAACTTTTACAGCCCAAGGAGCAAAATCTAACATATCATAGAATAAAGAGCTGCAAGATTGTTTTGATTGATTTACTTTCAATATGTCCATGTAGTATTAATTGTACTGAACCTCCCTCTGGGGAGAGTACTGTAAGTATATATATAATGAATTTTCATGTTTCATCTTTTTTGTGCTTTTTTTTTTTTTGTTGGCTTTTTCTTAAATTTAAAAAATTGAAGCCAACAGATTCCCAATCATCGCCTCCACTCTATAGGAAACATACATAATTGCACCCAACAATCCTTTTCACCATAGAAACCTGAGCTATTAAGCTAGCTATTCATCACTTCTACACCTTTTTCTTCATCTTCCAGTATAAATATCTATCAATCTCCGTCAAATTTTTCTCCCACCATACCATCTTTTTATTATTTCTATTTTTTTTTTCTGACCTTCTATTATGGATCCTTCATGCACCACTTCTTCCGTCAATGGCTTCTACAACTTGCTCACCCGAGGACTTGAAGAACTCGATTGCTCCTTCCTTTCTTGTAACTTCATGTCAATCCAATTCCTCCAAAAAGTCCTCTCTTCACTCCGATCCTTCCATTCCCAATTGACCGTTTTGGTTCAAAAGCTTCACCTTCCTGTAGGAGAAAAATGGCTTGATGAATACATGGACGAAAGCTCCAGGCTCTGGGAAGCCTGTCTTGTACTCAAATCTGGCATCTCCGGGATGGAAAGTTATTATTCTTCTGGTGGCAATATTGCTTCCTCCCTCGATCATCATCCGCACTTCAACCCACAGTTTTCTCGCCAGGTCAGTGCAGAAAAACATAACCAAAACATATTGTTAAACACCAAAAATTGTCCAAATAGAAGCGTTCCATCTAGGGTTTTCTTCCTTGTTTATATTAGCTAATGTCAATGAAGTTATTTTGTGATTGTCTATTCTTGCTGTAGGTTATACGGGCAATCATTGGCTGCCAAAGGGAAATTGTTGGGTTGGAAGAGGAAAACAGAAATCTGATGGTAACAAGAGCAAGACAAGTAGCACTAAGATTTGATGAGAATGTTCCTATAGAATCGAAGTTGAATGGTTTCAATGGTTTTCGAGGTGTTCTTTATGCAATGAGGAATGTTAGTTCTTTACTTTTAATGATATTGCTTAGCGGGCTTGTATATTATTGCCCTGAATTGAGCTTTGTCAATAGAGAGCATGAGGGAAATGTGATATTTGGCTCAGCTTTCATGGTTTCAATTGCAAGACTGCATCAAAGGGTATCTAATGAAATGGAACAAATTGGTGGGCAGCCAGGAATTATGCTTTATGAATTCAGGGAAGCCAGGATTGCAGTCGAAGAGGTAAGAGAGGAATTGGAGAGAATTGTGAAGTATGGATCAGAAGTTGAGATCGAAGACAAGATTAACAACTTGAAGAGTTGCTTTGGGTTGTTGCGATGTGGGGTGGAGACTATAATTGGACAGATTGATGACTTCTTTGATGAAATAGTTGAAGGAAGGAAAAAGCTTTTGGACATGTGCACTCATAGGTAGATAGATAAAGTTTGGACATGTGTAGCTATAGTTAGAGAGAGAAGTGAAAAAAAAATAACTCCAAAAAAAAAGTGAAAAGATGTGAAACTGAAAGTATCAGTTGTTAAAGTGGCATCATGTCACTCAGTTTCTTGGTTTATTTTTCCCTTTTTTATTTCTCTTTTGGCCCTTTTAACATGTTTCTAAGTTTCAACTTATTGTTAAATGTTGGGAGTCAAGTGTTTGCAGCTGCAACAGTCTGGGAGTTGAGGGAAGAAGGAAACGTTTTTATGAGGAAAACCCAGAAAAATGGAAATGGCTTAAGGGAAGGAGAATATGATTCTTGCTTCGAAGAAAAGCAACATTACTATCTCAAGATACGAAAAAACAAGAAGAATATATAAGACAGCCATTAGCTTCTACAGAAAGCAAGAACTTCCAATCCAGAGCCAGAGGGCAGATTCTTCTGCTGTTAATAATTAAAAAAGAAATGTTATCCAGGAGGAAACGGAAATGATGCTCCTTGAGTTCTTGCTTGTCCAAAAACTAGAATCAGATCTTGTATTCAAATGTACAGAGATATGTTCATGAAGTTGATGAGCAATCTTCTTATCCAAAAACTAGAGGCAAATCAAGAAAATGATGCTTCTTGTTTGCCCCCTTTTTATCTTTCTGATGAAAGAATTTCTACTGCTACTCTCCTTTATTTGTTTGGTGAAAAACAAAAAGATCAAAAATTAGAAGCAAATCAAGCTAAAATGCTCAAGGCTTTTTCATCAACAGTAGTGATTGTCAACTCATGTCCTCACTAAGGTGTCTTTTTCCATTTGTTGGAACATAGGTAAATTTTTGGCAATCATGAAGGAATTTTCACCTTGTGTTCCAGTTTAATTTGCAGTACAAATTTGAAGATTTAACTGCCTTTCGAGCTTATGAACTTTGATTGCATGGCTATCATTGAAAATGTGCTGCAATTGCAGTTAAGAAAACTAATGGGGAAATGATTTTGAGCATTCCTAGAACAAAAAAACCCATACAAGATAAAGACAGGAGAATGAACAATTAACATAGCTAGGAACAGCTTCCATGCAAAGGAAATTTGGATATTTCTCATAAAAACAAAAGATCCTTCTCATGTCAAACTTAAAAAGAAAGATTATACCTAAAAAGGGATTTTATGCTACCCGCCAACAAGACACTCTGAAAAACTAATGAGACAATGACTCATTTTCACCAATGTTTGAAAGGACTAGACTTTTTTGTTTATACGTATATGTGGGTCAGACATCTAAACCTTCAACTAATCATGCAGCACATTTACATTTGATTTGGTTTAATACTCTAATTAGTTAGACAGAGAAATACTTTTTTTCAAATATTTATTACAACAATATAACGTATGGTACAAACATCTAATTATAATTCAAAGAAGTTTGAAAGAGACTCTATCCATCACTTTTTAAAATAAGTTAAACTCGATACATTTCTGTATAAAAATTTGATTAAACTTAATACAAAATAACATTATTATAAATATGAATATCAAAATAAAAATTCCTTGGTGGCGGATATAGGCAAGGCAAACAGTTGGATTTTGGTGGCACTTTATAGTGGGAAAAGGAATCCTCCAATACTGCTATTTTGGCTGATTTTCTTGCCCAAAGCAAGAAAAACAGTGTCCTCATAAAATGTGGAAAGGTTTCTTCAAACATATCTTTTGCAATTTCCATAAGAGATTCTCCAGAGTTGTGATAGTAAATGACTAATCATTTCGGTTGTGAAACAATGATGGAAAAAGTTGGGGGGGGAAAGGACAACAGGAAGGAGAGAGAGAGAGAGATTCCTAAGTTCCTTCTTTTCCTTTTCCTTTTCTTTTCTTTTTTTTCTTTCTCCTTTCCAAAGGGCAGTTTTCTTTCTCACGGGTGCTTTTGTCTGATTCGTGTTTCGTTTGGGCTGAAAGCAATTGTGTTGTTGAGGTTGCTGATGATGAAAGCTCCCTCAAAGTTTCTTGTCTCAACTCAGTCCTTTTTTACCCTTCTCCCCCTTGCTTTTGATTCCTCACTTCCTTCCTTCTCTCTTGGTCCCCTTTCCTTCTTTTCATTCTCTTTTCACCCCCTTTTCTTGAAATTATCTAAGAGAGGGCATCTGTGAAAGTGATTTCTTCTGTATTACATTCAATGTAACGAAATCATCCTCAACATGGATTGAATCGATAAGATTGACATGAATTTTTCAGAGAATAGATAGGGAAAGGATGATGCTTCTGTACTTTGTATATTGAAACTTTAATAGGAAAGTAAAATGTAAAGAAGTTCAATTTTTTAACTCAAAAAGAGATAAATTTAAACTCATTTTAACTTTTTACTTATATTGAGATTCATGACATTTTAACTCACTTAATTATGCAACGTTCTCATTATACCAACAGAAGTAAAATTCATCCTATCTCTTAGAGTGATCATGACAAAAGTAATCAACGCTATACAAAATATTCTTGAAAAAAAAAAAAGAAGAAAATTCCTGTATAGCATCATAGATAATTGATCCTTTCATTTTTAGAGATTTTTAAGTAAAGACTTTATATTATGGGGAAAGACTATAATTTTCAATTGTTGATGCATTTAAAAGATAATTTGAACCAATTTGTCAAAATATCTGATGGATGCAAAATGTAGTGGCACTTGGGCAGTTCCTCATAAGATTACATGAAATTTCATTTTTGAACTTTCAAAAACATTTTTATTATTGAATCCACATCTTCATCAAACGGTACAACCTACTCCATAGATCATAGTATCCCCACGTAATGGAATAGTACATAAAAATTCACGTAAGCATTCACCAAAAGAAAACTTCATTAAGATTCTTGCTTTCCCAATATCTTTTTTTTTTTTTTCTGTTTTTCTCATATTTTTCCAGCTTACAGTAACATAATATCATAGATATAACAAAAAAAAAAATCAATGAAGAATGTCAAGTACATGCACTATCGCCTCTTTGGGTCAATTCCACCATAGTAGGTCTCGATTGAAACAAATAGCAATTTGCCTTTTTGCCTACTCTTAAAATCCTGGCCTGGCTTGAAAAAAATCGTTGGATTAAAAAACCGAAGGAAATAAACCATCCACAAAATGGGAATAGATGAGAGGTTTGAATATTTTTCCCACAAACGAAGAAAAACATCAACATTATTAAGCTGCGTGCTGCCTACCACCTAGTGAACAATGAATGTTGGAAACAATGAAAATTTGCACAAAATGAGTAATGTGTTGAAACAAGGGCCTAATGGCCAAATCCAGAGCTTAAATTAGAAACCGTTTCTGTCTCATCTTGTCACCCTTAACCACACTTGGAGCCTTTTGACCCCCTTTTGTTTTCATATGAATCATGAACAAGTGAAGTCGACAGTCCACATCTTTTTTCTTTTTTCTGGCATGATATCTTGAGGATTTTGTTCCATTGAAACCCAATGGGAACAAGACATCTAGTTGGAAAAGTATCCCCGACTAGATATTGGAATTTGTAACTTGTTGAACTAGAATCTCTGTGCCTATGATAGGCCTTTCTAGCCTTTTTTAGTGTAATGTTGAAACTGAAACAGTTGAAGCAAAACAAAGTGTGGATTCGGAATTATATTTTAAGTATACAATATGGGTTTTAGGAGTTAATACAAAGTTTTATAGCTAAAAAGCGTAGTATTAGGCTATTAGCCGCACAACATTGACAACCAACATCAAATAAAAGTTGTTTATAAAACCCACTACTGTTTCATTCAAAATCACGGTCCATGAAATCAGCCGGAGCATGGCAAAAGAAAAAGAAAAGACAGCGGCCGAAGCATTTTATATTAAGAAGGGAAGAGAATTGTCAATGCAATGAACTTCTGGTTCGCCATTATTTCAGAATTTTAGCATATTCTGTTCAATCAATAGCTGTTCTTGTTGCAAACAAAATTATGTTTCTTCACGTGAATACACGCCATGAAAGATGAAGCATTGAAACCCCTACTACTCCCTAGATCACGAATCCAGTACCTGTTCTGAGTTCTGATGGAAAATTCCATTTCATTACAGTATATCAGCAGGTCTTTTAATTATGAGAAGGAATTTATAGATAGGTACCTCTACTATAAAACCTAGCATTAGATACTGTAACTGAGAATAAGAAACCTTTCATTTGGAAGCCAAATCAACTCTCGTAGACACCATGCCTTGTTGATACCCTTTCTCCATATTGCTTACCATAGCTGGTTACTAATAAAACATGAAGATACAATTTAAAAATATGAGTTTTCAGTTTTCCCTTAATTACTTAACCATGAAAAAATCGAAGAACAGATAAGCTGCTTTACATGATGACATTTTGGTCATACATTTGCAAAGGCAGATCAACGAATTGTTGATCTTACACTGGATTCACTGTATCAAACAAGGAAAAGAAAAGAAACGAATTCAGGGTTTAATTTCTTATAATCAAAATTCAACAAATCTGCAAACACAACTAGGAGAATAGCAATGAGGGGAAATATGTTTCCAAACACGAGCGTGTGACCGCAAAATTGTTGCAACAATACCATGCTAAACCCATTTTCACAGGCATTCTGCCAACATTTTAGAAGACACAAGTGAGGTCGAGTGGTGTGGGGTGGGGTGTGTTGGTCACGGAAAAACAACCTTTGCTTCCTCCTTGGAGCAACAAGGATTCATCTGCTGAGATTGCATTCAAATTCACGATGGGTGGCAACTGCCAGAACTGTAGCTGATAAAATTGTGGTTGCTAATTCAGAAACCAAACAGAGGATCTGAAATTGGGTCATATCAAGTTTTAGTCTAGGAGGCAGAATGAGACTCCTTGGTAAAAGGCATCCCCACAACTCATTCAAATGTCATAACCTGGCATTGCAAACTGAGATGCAAAAGTCTCAACTTGTGTTCGGAGCTCCAAAAGATCCTTATTATTGTGGAGACTCTTCAAGGAGGCCTTCTGCAATTTCCCATGATCACGCTGCATCATACTTGCAATATGTGCAGCTCTAAGGAGAAAGTCAGCAATTGTCTCGAAATCAGACTCTAGGCAACCTCTCGATGTCATAGCAGGAGTACCTGCACAATTCAACATGAAAAGTCATTATAATAGCCTAAACCTCCCTCATCAAGGGTTAGAAAGTTGCAAACTTCAATTAAATGAGATCTACACTTACCAATCCTTACTCCTCCAGGAGTAATGGCACCATTATCACCAAAAATAGCGATTTTATTCAGAGTAATATGACACATCTCACAAACCTTTTCATAAATTTTACCTAGCAATAAAAAACATTAGAAGATTAGGCATGCTCTGACATAGAAGAGAGTTGGGATACATGTAATAATTCTATCAGCTAACAGAAAACTAACTACAGGCGGGTGTGAAAAGGCATGCTCCCAACAGATAAAATACGTGAACAAACAAAAATGTCTAAATTCTATGTCTGTGAATGTGTAAGAGAAGCAAAGAGGAGATGAGATCCATTATTCTATACACTTAAACTTTGAAACTTGAGTTCTTTTTATAACTTGAACAATTATAGCATTTGAACCATCCCCAATCAACAGAAGAAGTGAAATCATAGAGAAGTTCTGCAAGCATATGCAAGAGTTGTAAATATCTAAAACCATTATGTTTATTTTCTACAAAAGTAAGCAATAAAATACATCCCGACTGACTGAAGTCAAGTAAAAATTTGGAGCCAATTATTCTCAATCAAATTGCACACATAACAAAAAAATATTTATTTCCATTTCCTCATCTAAAGCACCACCTAAATTTGTTTTTTTTTTTTAGCAACTGAAAGTTACAATATTTTCTGCTTTGGGCCACTAGACAAAATTGCACACAGCCCCCTACTGCCTCCCATAAAAAAAATACATAAAATTGAGGGAAAGGTATAAAGAGGGAATCAAAATAGTTGGTCCATTTGATACTCATATTTTCTTAGCCACAGGAGTTTATTATCTCTTAAAGGCAATTAAAACATCTATTGCAAGCACAAATTATCAGAAACATGATAAATAATCAATCCCTCAGTTAATTAAACCAAGAAAGTCAACACTAGCAATCAAAAATACAAAATTAGGTCAAGTCCTGACTGTCAAAGGATCTTTAAATTAACAAGAACAACATAAAATGAAAAACAAAAATGCAAAAGCACAAGTAGGTTCAACTTCACATCATATAACAATTATTTTAATTTGAAGGAGATTGCCAACAAAGCGTTCTACCTGTCAACCCAAAAGGTCTTAGATCCCAGAGTAACAAATGGTTGTCCGTGCCTCCAGTAACTAGCCTGCATTTTCTTCTTGACAATGCAGATGCTAAAGCCTGAGCATTTTTCTTCACTTGATGCATATAAGCCTTGTACTCTGGAGTAGCTACTTGCTTCAATGCTATGGCAAGAGCAGCAATATGATTATTATGCGGTCCACCTTGCAAAGATGGAAAAACAGCAAAGTTTATCTTTTCCTCAAAATCATATTGATCATTGTCATCTCCTTGGCTTAGAAGCATCCCTCCCTTCCTTGGCTTTGTACCCTTCCTATAGAAAATTATACCTCCTCTGGGACCTCGGAGGCTTTTATGGGTGGTTGAGGTAACAATGTCGCAGTAGTCAAAGGGGTTGGCAGATTCCTGTAAAAAAATCAAACACCATATTATTTAGGATTAGTTTCCTATTAAGATGACGGCTGTTTTAAAATTTTCAAAATTGATAGCCTGAAAACAAGCCAATGAAGATAAATTCATAGGCATGTCCAAAAATGAAGTTATTCAACCATCTCTAACATAAATCCAATGAGAAAACTAAAAAACTCATGAATGCACTGAAACTAGAATAGTATCTCCATCTAAAAAGTTCCATATTACCACAATAGCTACACCAGTCTCAATAGGTAGTCTGCACTAACTAGAAATTGCTTATGTTAATAATAGTTGCATTAAATACCACCTTTTACATTTAAGAAGTAAACTGCACCTAAAATCCTCTAAAAGACTAGCCTTACGAGATTTAAGAAAACAATAGCACAGTAAGTGGATTTTCTAATAAATTTGAACTCAAAAGGTAAAGTGGAATACTGGATCTAGTATTGGTCTAGAATAGAGCCAAGCAATATAATTAAACTCCATCATCAAATTCATCAGTGAAAAGCGTCTGCCACTAACACAGAAAGCTAACCACATGAAGCAAAGCACCTACTAAATAGTAGAAATTCACAGTTTCACACCTTAGCAGCAATAAGACCACTAATCTGAGCCATGTCACACAGCAAAACAGCACCACACTTATCCGCAATTTGTCTAAACCTTGCATAATCCCATTCCCTCGGATAGGAACTCCCACCACAAATCAATATCTTGGGCCTAAAATCAAGTGCCCTTTCCTCCAACTTCTCATAATCAATATACCCAGTTTGCGGATTCACTTTATATGGCAAACTCTCAAAAAATATTGATGCACCAGACACCTTCCTCCCATTTGGAGTATAATATCCGTGACTCGTATTCCCTCCAGAAGGCGTATCCAATCCCATGATCCTATCTCCGGGCAACAGCAACCCAGTATACACCGCAAAATTGGCTGAGGTACATGAATAAGGCTGCACATTGACTCCCCAGTTCTCTGCATCAAGCCCAAAAGCTTCCAATGCTCGTTTCCAACAAAGGGTTTCTATTTCATCAATATACTGGTTCCCGCCATAATACCTTGCTCCTGGCATACCTTCGGAGTATTTGTTGGTTAAATGGCTTCCAAGAGCATCCATAACGGCCCGGCAAACGAAATTTTCAGAGGCAATCAACTCAATCCCCAGGAACTGCCGCTTTTTCTCCTGTTCCATTATGTCGAACACGTCAGGATCCGCCACGTGGAGCGGCTGGCTGCCCCATGATTTCACGGTTGCTTTTCTCGTCTCAAGATCCGGCTCCACCGTCATTCGCTTCGTCGACGACGACGACGACGACGAACAACTGTCTCTCCGCCTTTTGAGACACATAGGATGCCCTAATATATGGAATTCTTCCATTTCCTTACTCTCTTCATCTTCGTTGTAACTCTCGCTTTCTTTCTGCTTCCCGTTTTGGAGAGAGTTATGGTTCTCCGTTTGCGGTTCCAGTAGTTGGAGAGGGACAGGTGGGACTGGGTGGGTGGTGTCCCTGGTGTCCAGCTGGAGAGTAATGGAGTCATCGACGATCTGGCTACGGTGGGACGGCGGCGAAGGAGATACTAGCCCCAAAGAGAGGGTTGATGACGTGTCAGTAGATTGAGATGACAAATCCATGGAACAAAAGTTCACAAAAAAAAGGAAAAAATTTTTGATTGGAGGAATTAAGGCATGGCGCAACAGTAACAGAAACAGGAGCAGTAGTTGAAATTGGAATCCATGTGCAATTCTGATTTCTCCCTGCGTATATGAAACCCTGACTCTTACCTAACCACCTTTTAGCTGGGAAATGTAGAGAACGGGCCAGGCTTGGTTTGTTCGGGTAGGGGGTGAGATTGTGGAACTGGAAGGGGTGGGGTCGGCGGGGACAGGTAGATTCCAGGGGATGCACCTGGACAAATGGCAGAGGGGTTTGATGAGGAGGTTGACTGGGAAGTTCGGTTGCCTGTTACCAATTAACCCCCAATGGTTAGGAGAAGTGAGAAGACATAACCAATGCGGCTGTTAGGCCCACTTTATGGGTAGGCCAACTTTATGGGTATATACCATAAAGTGGGCAAACGAACCCAGCTTCATGTTCGCGACTTCATCCATATCTATAGAGCTCACTTGCCAAATGGTTTGCAAGCCGCGAGCCCACCCAATTTTCCCGAAAACCAATCCATAATTCATCCGAGGTGTAGGGAAAGAGGGTCCGGTCTTCCTATGTTGCCAACGTGCCACGCCTTGCGATTACAGAATATAGACGACCATGTACAATTTAACATTTTTGTGAAGTCCAAGTATGGCATGAGACTTCTCATGGATTTCATCATCCTCATCATCACAACTCACAAACAAGAAAACGTTTTGAATGTATATATTATAAAGTTCTATGTTTTTCTAAATCTTATTCATATGGTATTATTGTAATAAATAAGGTCACATCCCAGTTCACCTAAGTATATATCCAACATCTATTGATCAGAAAGTAGGTGTAAACAATAATTGTGCTTCAAGTATTCAACCAATAAACACCAACAATAATACTTGAATAGGGGCTTTAATGTTTGTATTTTCAATATTTAGTTTCTTGTAGACAAATTTGAAGGAAATATTTTGGAAAATTTATTAAGTAAATTACTTCTACCACGAAATTATAGTCCATCCAGAAATAAAATACCACTTAATTCAAACTTTGCTATATCACTTATTTCTATCATGTAATTATAGTCCCTCCAATAATAAAATACCATTTAATTAAACTCATAAAACTCCGAACTAAACCAAGAGAACAGAAGGATCAGAACTAGTGTGGCAAATAACCACCCGCACGGTCCAAGCCTTGGTAGATCATACAAGTGAGCCTGAGTCTAGCTTCACAAGGAAAGACAACCTTCAACCTTAACGATTTGTTTCCAATTGAATTTGAATTAACCCTTTATTTATTTATTTTGAGTGGAGAAAATGGTATTAGTGCATGTGGCCGGGAAGAAATTTCAAAGGCGTACACATCATCAAAGAGAGTCGATCACGTTTGTCGAAACATGATCCCACGGGTAGGCCCCCAAAAAACAAACCCGTTTATATGGTTGGGATTCCGCGTCTGCTTTAGCCTCTTCACACGAGCTCATTTCACACCTGTTTCTTGTGACAGCCAGCTATTTGAAGCCTGGAGGAGTACGTCTCTGCTTCTCTATCCATGGTAGGTCCCTTCCTCCTGCCAATAGTTTGGCGGCAACTGGCTAAATGTGACCGTTTCTAGGAGGTGCCGGACGTCTGCCACTGAATAGATTGATGGACAGGTTAGTGAAAGCAAAAGCGAGTAGATTTTAGTATACATACTCTCGAGAATGGATTAGAGAGTTCCTGAATTTGCTCGAGTGTTGGAAAAGCGACGCTCTTTAGGTGACGTGGCGACGGTCGCCGAAAGGACGTGTCACGTCATTGTGAAGCGTCGCAGCCTCGCTGCCCCCGTAAGTAATTCAAAATGTTCGAATGACGAATCACGGAATTACAAAAGTATCCCCCGTATTAAGTTAATGTCCTTTTCCGTCCCTACATTTCAGCTTCGGTCCTTGTTAGTTTAATTAAAGGCGGCCGGTGGGCCTTAGTGAAATTATCACCTCAATGTTTTTTTTTTCTAAGGAAAAAGGATATTAAAATTTATGAAAGCATCCCTTTAAAAATGTGAAAGATTTAAGTTGTTCTCTGATTATGATCACTGATTAGAAAAAATGCTGGAAATGGGTTCAATTCTAGCATAATTTGCTTCCTATCAAATTCTAAAGCTATCAATAACCTTTTCATATTGAAGAGCAAGTAATTCATTGCTAATTCTTGAAATGATATTCTCATAATATCTTAAATTAGTTTAAAATTGAAAATAAAATTTATTAGAGGAACCATTCCGATTATTTAAGAGAATAACACATTTTAAGAGGTCAATATATCCCTTGATAAGATTAGCATCCTACACATATTTCAACACTTTAAAAAATTAGTATATCTTTTAATAAGATGAACACACGATGAGATGATATTTCAATCAAATTACATAGTAAATATATTTAAATTAAAAATATTTATTTGAACTTCAATATTAGATAAGATAACTTGATAAAATTTTATATTTCTAATGATTTATCCAATCTTATATTTGTACTATGTTAATAAAAAAATTTATTTTTATCTTTAATATTATTTTCATTCATTTCCTTTTATAACATTCATCATAATTCATTTTTGCTGGTTGGATAGTAATAATGCTATGCTAAATTTTGCAAACCCACCCTTCTCATCTCCACTCTCTTCATGAAAATTAATGCAAACTGTTTATTTTGATACATGAAATTAAAATTTAACGATAAATAATTTAAGAATTAATGTTATTACTTTTGAATGAAAAATATATATATTTTATTAAATCAAATATTTGTAAAAGTTCAACAAATATATTCAAAAATTAAAATATTATGCAAAATAAATCTTGTTCAGTACACATACCCCCAACTACCAGGTGCCCCCATTGATATAAATGGTCAATAAAAGTTGTAACCCAAACTTTGAAACCGTTTGCAGGAGTGCGTAAATTCAATTTTATTTGACATCATGTGTCACGTCATCCATGGATAGTTGAATTACTGTTGGCTTTCATTCGAAACATTATGTTCAGATTAAATGCTTGAAAAATAAAAACTTAAGACAATTCACATTACATTAAAGAAATAAACATCTACAAAACTTGAATTAAAAGTATTTGAAACGTATTCACATGCTCATTGTGTGACATCTTTTATATGAAAATATCTCCAACTAATATTGTATTAACACTCGAAGATTCAAATATCCAAATTTTATTATCAATATATTACAGTAACATGCAATGTATTCTTGAAGCTTAAGGTATTTTAACAAAATTTAATAATAATAAGCAATAATAGAGGATTCATGCCCAAATTAGTAGCAAGCACGTGCAAAAAGGTCAAAAAAAGATTGCTTAAAACTTGGTAAAGGGAAGAACAACTCCATTATTAGATTAGATTTTTTTTATATGACGTGATACTCCATGGATGAAAAAAAGATCTAAAAGGCATTCAATAATTATCTTCTAATATAAACTTTAATTAAGGTCACTTTTCCATAATTCCATTTCATGTATGCACAAAATATGTAGATAAAGATGTCTGTGTATATGTAATTATTAATATGTTCCTATCCTTATTACTTCAGCTTTTTCTTTTTTTTTTAATTTTTCAAATGGTATTGATGACAATGATTAATGCTAGCACAAGTGGTCTACATTAGTCAGCCTTTAGATAGCCATATTTCTTTCTCTCCCCCCACATTGAAAGTGTGGCCTTTATGCTTTCCTTCCCTCATGGGTTGACAAAGAAAAGTCGAGCTCTTAAAGGTGAAAGGCTAAATTATTTAATTATTTTTCATCATGGCTAAGGCTAAGGGTATTCAATTCCCTATTCAATACCCAAGAGAAATTATTATAAAGTATGAAATGAACTGCTCACTCCAAATCCAAATCCCATTATGATCTACGTTTCAAAACTCATAATTATTATTGAATATTAAACTAAGCAAAACACGAGTATAAATTATAATTAAAGGTTAAATTATTTTAACCTATAGTTTAGGAAAGAAAAAGGAGGGTGAGATTTTCAGTTGCGGTACTTTTAAATTTATTTCACCTAACCGAACTTTTAATTCATGTTTTTACCAAACGGAACCGAAAGAAGTATTTCCTTTCCCTCCACCCGACAAAGGGGTGATAGCGTCAATTCGAAAAGGCAGAGGGGCAAAAGCAGGTAAAATGGAATAGAGTGCCGTTGGGGCGATGTCTGACGTGGCAAAGACCCGGATAATCAGGATAAGTAAATTCCATATTACACAGATACACACAATTCCAACACGCTTTATTTTGACAAACATTTCCCATAAAATAAAGAGAGAGAAAGAATACCGAAAGCCAAAGCCAAACTCTCTCTCTTTAAAGCTTTCGAAGCAAGAACAACTTCAACCAACAAGAAGAAGAAGAAGCAAAAAAAAAAAAAAAAAAACTCATCTCTTCTCCAAGTCTTTCTTTTTGTCTCAATTATTTATAAATAATAAGAAATTTGTTTGATCGATTGTTAGTTTGTTGATCAGTTTGGAGTTTGAGGATCATCGTGATTGTGGTATTGTACAGATACGTTTCTTTTTTTGTTTTTCTTGTGTAAATTTGGTGTATGTATAATTGATGATGATGGAGACGCCGGAAAGTGGGAGAGCGGTGGCGTTGGAATTTCCGGCGAGTGAGACGCCGTCGTTTTCCCGTGTGCCGAGGAGGATTCGGAAGAGGCTTCTTGCCGAGTGCAAGACTCCTTGTACTGTTGAAG
Organism: Theobroma cacao; assembly: GCF_053813885.1. Lineage (NCBI taxonomy): Eukaryota > Viridiplantae > Streptophyta > Magnoliopsida > Malvales > Malvaceae > Theobroma > Theobroma cacao. The sequence continues at coordinate 4,631,155 of NC_142640.1, forward strand.
AAATCGAAGCCAAGCTTCGACACGCCGATCTTCGTAGACAGGTAAACTCAGATTTTTCTTTTCTTTTTTGTTTTTTTTTTAAATCAAGGTTTCTACACTATTTTTTTTTAATTTTTCTTATTTTGGTTGGTTGGTGAGAAAATTAAGAGAAACAAAAGTAACGGAAAGATATTTTTAATTTTTGAAATAATTATTTTATGAGTTACTTAGGAGATTAAGATACTGTTATAACTGAAATAACTAATTGGTTCAGTCGAGTTGAGTCCTGAGTTTTGTTTGGAAAAAAAAATAACAGAGTTCAAGAAGGATCTAGAAATTTTCTTAACTTTTTAATGTTAAATTTCAAAATCTGAAGAGAGATACTCCACGACTCCACCTAACCAAGGTTGTTAGGTTAAATATAATAAACCGAAATTTATTTTTTGCTACATTTTTCTCTGTTTTTATTCTTTTTTTTTAGTTTTATGAAGTTATGATTCTATTTGTAATGTCATGCGTCATATTTGAATGAAATGAAAAATTTTTTGAAATGAAAAAAAAGTCTTCCTTCACTTGGTATTCATCAAATCTTTGTTTTGAAAGATGGTTCTAGGTGTTAGGTAAAGTGGGGTTTGGGTGTTCCTGAATTAATTTTGCACTTTTAGGTGGTTCATTTCACATGCAAACCTCTCTTTTTCTCTTCTAATGTTCGCTTTTGAATCATGTTGTTTCTTTGAATATCTGTTTACTTGCCAGCCGAACGCAGTTGAGGTTCCATTATTCCACATTTCTTTAACTTGTCTAATTTACAGCAAATTCTACTAATTTTCATTTCAGACGTACTGATTTTTGGTGACTATTGCCTTTTTTTTCTGGAATTATGTTTATTTTTACACTTGTAACCTAAATTTAACTAGAACTTGAATTTTTTTTTTTTGGTTTATACTTACTTCCCTTCTTTTTTTTTCATTGTTGTTGTTTGAGTATAGCAATTTTATGAAAGTGTGTCAAGCAAGGCAAGATCAAAGCCAAGAAGCCCCTCCAGATCCTCATCCCATGAGGAAGACCTTGGTCAGCGCTTGGAAGCAAGGCTCCAAGCTGCTGAGCAGAAAAGGTAAAGTGAACATTTTCAAAGTACATCATTTCAAGGGACATAGCAGATATTTTTGTAAGTTGAAAGCTTACAGGCTGGTGAACCAACAGGTTGAGCATTTTGGCAAAGGCTCAGATGCGCCTAGCCAAGTTAGATGAGTTGCGGCAAGCAGCAAAAACTGGGGTAGAAATGCGTTTCAAGAAGGAACGAGAGAAGCTTGGAACGAAAGTGGAATCACGGTTTCAGCAGGCGGAGGCTAATAGAATGCTTATCCTTAAGGCTTACAGCCAGCGTAGGGCGACAATAAAGGAGAGATTATCCCAATCATTGTCACGAAGGATGGCTAGAGAAAGTAAATATAAAGAGCGTGTGCGTGCTGCCATTCATCAAAAGCGTGCAGCTGCTGAGAAGAAGCGACTGGGGCTGCTGGAAGCAGAGAAGAAGAAAGCCCGTGCTAGGTTTTTGCAAGTTCGAAGAGTGGCTAAGTCTGTCTGTCACCAGCGTGAGGTTGAGAGAAGCAGAATGAGGGACCAGTTGGAAGACAGACTACAAAGGGTATGTATGTTTTATAAATTTCTGTTGTATGTTCTGCTTCATCTTCAAGTGCAAATATGGTATTTTTTTTCATATTTTATTAACTATGTTTTCTTATTAATTTATTGATGAATAGGCAAAGAGACAAAGAGCAGAGTACTTGAGGCAGAGAGGAAGGCCACATAAATCTGTTCAAGTGAATTGGAATAGGATGCACAGGCAAGCTGATCTTCTTTCTAGAAAATTAGCAAGGTATTAAGACGAGCATTTCTAATTGATCATTTCATGACTCTGTTTGTTTGATGGACTGCATGCTCTAATTGGTACTGTTTATCATCTATTGTTGTCATCTTGAGAGGGCCTTTGAAAAGATTTCCTGTGCAGTGGTAGAGAAAATTTATTATTTCATAATGTTTACATATCCTTGTTGCAACTTATTTTAAGTATAGTTTTTGGGTGAGAATACCTAAAGGGCTAAAACTACATATGTTCTAGTATCTAATTCTTTTGCATTCTACAGGTGCTGGAGGCGGTTCCTTAGGCAGAGAAAAACTACTTTAGACTTGGCAAAAGCCTTTGATGCCTTGAAAATCAATGAGAATTCCATAAAGTCAATGCCATTTGAACAACTTGCTCTTCTGATTGAATCAATTACTACCCTTCAAACTGTGAAGGCTTTGCTTGATCGCATTGAGAGCCGTGTTAAGGCCTCTAGGGTAGTAAGTGCTACTGATCATCTATCCAGTTTGGATAACATTGATCACCTTCTCAAAAGAGTTGCTACTCCAACAAAGAAGAGTACTACTCCCAGGACCTCTATGAGGGGCAGAGAGGCTAAGAAAGTTGTTTCAGTTAGGGAGGCTGCCAAAAGTCTTGCTAAATTATCAAGGTATCCAGTCAGAGTAGCACTTTGTGCATACATGATATTGGGTCATCCTGAGGCAGTTTTTAGTGGTCAGGGAGAGCGAGAGATTGCTTTGGCCAAATCTGCAGAAGCATTTGTTCGAGAGTTTGAGTTGTTGATAAAGATTATTTTAGAGGGTCCCATACAGAGTTCTGACGAAGAATCTGACTCTGCATTGCCTAAACGTTTGACCTTTAGGTCACAGCTTACATCATTTGACAAAGCTTGGTGCTCCTACTTGAATTGTTTTGTGGTGTGGAAGGTGAAGGATGCTCAGTCTTTGGAGGAGGACTTGGTAAGAGCAGCGTGCCAGCTTGAGCTCTCTATGATTCAAAAGTGCAAGTTGACTCCGGAAGGAGATAATACTGCTCTTACTCATGATATGAAGGCTATTCAAAGACAGGTCTTAATCTTGGTCTTTTTCTTGATAGAACTATTACTGAAATTCACTGCCAGTATAGAAATATAGTCGACTAATTTGACTACAATGTATAAAATCGAACACAGCTTAACGATACAGAAGTTAACTGAATTTTTTAAATATAGACTAATTGTGCTTGGTTCAAAGTTTTAAATATATTCAAAGTAACTACCTTGGTCTTCATCATGCTCAGAGGATTCTCATGGAAATTTTTTATACTGCAGGTTACGGAAGATCAAAAACTTTTAAGGGAGAAAGTGCTACATTTGAGTGGAGATGCTGGTATTGAGCGAATGGAATGTGCCCTATCTCAAACACGGGCTAAATTTTTCCAAGCAAGGGAAAGTGGGAGCCCTATGGGGTCACCAATTACACCCTTCCTGTCTCCAAACACACATGGTTCCCCTAGTTCTTCTGCTAGAACCGATAATAGAAGTGATCTGACTCAGATGCCAAACCGTGTTGTCCGCTCTCTGTTTAAGGAAGATGGCACATCCCCATCCAAAAATTCTGGTTCCTCTGTGCCTAGCAGCAGCCATTCAGATGCTCAGTTGGGTACTTATATTGAAAAGCAGCGGGTCACTGAAAATGAATTGATAGTTCATGAATTTTTTCATGAGCAGCTTGGGTTTGTTGATAGCTTCAGTGTCACTGACGAAGATCAAATCAGCATAAAGGTTTGTGCATTTTTCATTATTCTGGTTATCTGTGGTAGAAGAACCACATACTCATAATCATCTTTAGAATTTTCGGCACTTTTGCTGGCTTCCTTGATTGTTATGATGGGTTTGATTGCATTTTATGAAATATGCAAGGATACAAAATTGTCTTAGAAATTGATGAATTTCTTGGCAGCCATGCTGAATAAAACTATATGGCAATGTCTTTATGTTTCTCAGGCGAAGATAAGGGAAACAATGGAGAAGGCTTTCTGGGATGGGATCACGGAATCTATGAGACAGGATGAGCCCAATTATGACCGAGTTATTGAGCTTGTGAGGGAAGTTAGGGATGAAATTTGTGAGATGGCTCCTCAGAGTTGGAGAGAAGAAATAACTGATGCTATTGATCTAGAAATCCTCTCCCAGGTACTAGCACGCCTTTACCATTGCCATATTATTGTTTTCATCTATTAAATCCTAATCTTTTTATTTTTCTCCCATTCAAAGGTGCTGAAGTCAGGAAACCTGGACATTGATTATCTTGGAAGGATTCTGGAGTTTGCATTGATCACTTTGCAGAAGCTCTCCTCTCCAGCCAATGATGATGAAATGAAGGCTGCTAACCAGAGTTTATTGAAAGAGTTAGCTGAGATTTGCGAAGCCAGAGAGAAGCCAAATAATTCTCCTGCCCTTGCAATGATCAAGGGTCTGCGCTTTGTCTTGGAGCAGATTCAGGTGTTTTTTCATGTCCATTTTTTTCCTCTTGATAGAGTGGATTCTTCATGCATCACCTTTTCTACAGGCATTGAGTTGAGAAAGAGGAAGTTTTTTCAGTTTTTAATAGATTAATATTCATTTTTTTGGCAGAATCTAAAGCGAGAGATAAGCAAAGCTCATATAAGGATGATGGAGCCATTGTTAAAGGGACCTGCTGGTTTGGATTACCTTAGGAAAGCTTTTGCAAACCGTTATGGATCTTCTTCTGATGCTTACACTTCTCTACCGTTGACCATGCGGTGGCTTTCATCTGTGAGGAATTGCAAAGATCAAGAGTGGGGAGAACACCAAAATTCTCTGTCAACTTTGAAGGCACAGGATAGTTCATCGCAGGGGCTTCTTACTTCCATCACCCTGAAAACTGGTGGAAGCTATAATTCAGAAAATGCAAGCCAAAAGACTTTTATCAACCCGAATGCTTCTGCTAGGAGTGTTACAGGTTTGGATGTCAAACTTTTTTTAATTATTTGAAGGGAAGCTATATTTCCAAAGATTTAGACCTCTGGAAATATTAACTCCCGGAAATCAAAGCTAATATAGTTAGAGATATGCAATCATTTTTCACATACTCATGGTTCTTATGTTCTTTGGTCAGGTCAACAACCAGAATGCAAGGGAGAGATAGTTGATATACTGCTGAGGCTTGGTTTGCTAAAGTTAGTTAGTGGAGTTTCTGGTCTAACACCAGATGCTTTGCCTGAAACCTTCATGCTTAACCTCTCGAGACTGAGGGGTGTTCAGGCTGAGATTCAGAAGATCATTGTAATATCCACAAGGTATGTATTAGATCTCTCTCTTGCTTATATGCCCCCCTTCCCCTTTTCTTTCCTTCTTTCTCTGAGGGTACATTATACTGTTTTTATTCGGTTCCTGTTGTCATGTCATGTTTTCGAAATATTTGAAAACTAAGTCTCAATTTTGAGGACTTGCAAAATTATTTGGTCAGACCTGTCTGGTTTAGTTCTTGAGTGAACAAAGGATCTAATATCTGATTATTCACTCGCAGCATTCTTATTTGTCGGCAAATCCTCTTGAGCGAGGAAGTAGTATCTAGCCCTACAGACATGGAAAGCATAATATCGAAGTGCACTGAGCAACTCTTGGTGCTCTTAGACCATGTCGAAGATGTAGGAATTGAAGGCATTGTTGAAATAATTAGTGGGTTCTCTAGAGATGGTGACCAAGTAGCAGACACCGAGAAGCTTCAAATGAGGAAAGTCATGATGGGCAGGATGCTAGCAAAGGGCTTGCAAGCTGGGGATGCGGTGTTTGAAAGGGTGTCCCGTGCTGTTTATTTAGCTTTCAGAGGGATTGTGCTAGGTGGGAGCAGTTCCCATGGAAGAAAGTTGGCGGAAATTGCCCTGCGGCAAGTCGGAGCTGGTTCCCTGACTGAAAGGGTGGTGAAAGCAGCCGAGGTGGTGGTGGTTGCAGCCACAGTTTCAATGGGCGTCCATGGGCCATGGTATACAAACTTAATCGGTAACATGTGATGTGGATTTATGAAAAGAATACGAAGAAAATAACACACACCTGTAAGTAATGTGTAGAAGCCTGCATTTAACTCCTCTAGTGGACAAGAGTCTCTCCTTGCAGATGGAAAACTTATCCTGTGTTCTAATAGAACATATTGTAAATAGCGTTTAGATTTAGGTTAATGGAGAAGGTTTATTTTCTGTAAATGAAATGGCTTCTCTTTCTTTTCAATGGGGAAGCCAAACGCCAGGATGAATAATATTGGATGTGCTTTTTTATTGTTTTATCTTATGTGGATAAAACATTATTAATAAAAAAAAAGTGTGACCAGCGAGTTAAGTGGCTAAACCACAGTTAATAGTGGCTGATTAGTAGAAACAAAAATATTAATTTTAAGCTGGATAGTATATAAACTAAAATTGGGCTTAGATAAGTTCGTTCGAATTCGGTTTGACCGGGTCCACAATATTTTTTATAATATTATTTATTTTTTTTATAACATTATTAAGGAGTATTTCTATACTCCTTACCGCAAATAATAATAAAGGAAATAGCTAATGGATATTTCCCATTGATATCGGCCTTCACTATTAAGCTCAGGTATGGATTACCCCCATTAATTCGTCCATTACTGCTCAGGTACGAAGGCCATCCATCAATGTGTTCCCATGGTAGACCCGTGCTACTGCAATCTTATTGACTAAAAAACATGCCGCAACAGCCTAGAAGCAGAGAGAATGGCTCCCAAAAATCTTTTTTTTTTTTTTTTCTGATTTTAAAGCAGAAATGTAATGGGAAATTACCGTATATAAATTCCTTTACCATGATTAAAACACTACAATGTTGATTGTTACCCATTTCACGTTGACCATGAAGGTAGCACCCTTCCCGTACCATCCACGTGGACCTTCATCTCCGGGCACTTAGATTCAACACCGTAATCATCATAATCATCAAAGTCCAGGTCATTACCTGTGCACTGATTGTTGTAATCTGGGTCTTTTGAAGAATGTGCCCCACCATCATTGTTCTGCATCTTTACCGTCCTTTTCTTGGATCGACTGGTGCTTCTGGTGAAGTCATCGTCGTCTACATTTGCTTTTGGAGCACCATTTGCATCTCTTCTTCTCTTTGTTGAGTCATTGCTGTCATTGCTGCTACTGCTGTTTCTGTCTGTTTTGTAGTGTTCCTTGATGGTAACTTCAATGGTTTCCAATATTCGGTCTCCGTACTTACTTATCTTAGCCCTGAATTTAGTTCGAGTATTTGTTGATTGATCAAATATATTAACACTCTGACACCCCCAAAAAAAAAAAAATTTCAATACAAAACTGAGGTCCAGAACTTACTTCCCAATGCCGTTAATCTCCAGGAGTTCTTCCTCTGTTCTTGGAACTCTTTTGCTTATGTGCTGCAGGGTAGCGTTTCTAAGCGAAGGAAAAAAATGAAAATTAAAAGAGCAGCTTCTAAAGACAGAAGCAAATGTAAACAAATTCGAAGCAGTTAAGACAGCACATAACTTTTAAATTTGAAAAAATTTTCCAGGAGACAAACTGGTGCGAAACAGAAATATCGAGAGCTCACCCAAATATATGGTATGCCATGACTCCATCGCCAGCTTCTTTGACAAGAACAGTTCGAAGCATTCGCAAAGCAGAATACAGTTTTGCTGAGAGATTCTGTTGTAAACATAAACAACTTAGTTTATAACCCCAGAATCATGTCTGGCAGATAACAAAGAGAAGATATCAAGATGCAGAGAAGCACAGAAATATACCAAGTCGACTTTGGATTGAGATTGGGCTGGAGTATCAACTCTTGGAGGACTTAGCTTCCCAGATGTCAATGAGCCTTTTGCTGGAGTCACTTCAGATTTGCTCAGTTTAGTTGCTTTTACAGTGCTTGGGAATCTACATGGTAAAACCAGATGTCAGGAAGAGCATTGCGATATTCCGTGCAACTCGAGAAACAAAACTAAATGTCCACAAGCTTGATGCCAAAGATTCAGGTGAAATTACTTTGTGAACGCCCAGGAATCTTAACTTTCTAATTACAAGCATTCCACAAACATATGATTACATAAATTGTTGCCACTACTATAAACTGTAAAATATGTCGATGAAAAAAGAATCAAGTCAAGGTATTTTTGTGTATTGTGGGAAATGGGAATACAGCTACGTATTGATAACAAAAAAAGGGAATATTTAAATATTTTAACAACAGGAAGTGCTAAATTTGAAACCCAAAAAAAACCTTAAATCTGATTTCTGTAACAATGAGAAGCACAGAAAATGGAATGAGCAGTAGTGAAAAGCAGATACGTAAATAAAAAATTAAAATTTTGCAGGTAGATAAGGTCTAGAGGTATTAATCATAAATAGAATTAAATATTTTTGCACATCATTACAATTATGAGAAATAAGAATCCAGTAACTACAAGTTATCAGAACTTAAAGCAAGAAACAACAGCAACAATAAAAAAAAAACCTGAACCTTAATATTATAGTCTGCCCACCAACGCAGAGATTTTGAACCTTAGATTCATTCACCTGGAAACAAAATTAACCTAGTAATTATGTGTGACTAATTAAACACAGAATGGAGAAATATTTTTGCTCTATTTTAAAAAACAAATCTACCAAAGTGAGCATTGAGAGAGGTAGGTATTCAGGGATACCTTCAGCACTGATGACACAGATCCATAAATATCACTCTTCTTTACGTCTTCCACAAGAAACTCCTCAATAACAAGATGACGTAATATGCGGGAAGCTTCACCCTTGGCTACATGTTTTCCTGCACCATGCAGGCTCAAAGTCTCATGTCTGTGTTTCTTGACCTGGTTTTAGCATTGCCCCCAAAAATTGCAATCAGAGAAGATAAAATATTGAACAAGCAAACTAAAAGTGTAGGACTTACAAATTGGCTTAAGGAACCTCTATAGACTTCTAAAATATGAGATGATGAAAACTGCTGGCCTGTTAATTTCACTAGTTCAACCTAGCAAAAAATGGTACAAAATTGTTCAAAAAGGCAACACAAGGAGTGATAAAAGCAAAGTAGAATTTCATACCCCAAATAAAGAGAAGGGAAAAAGAAGGAACAGAAAGATATATAAAATGCTTTCTAACCAGTTGCTTTGCTATATTAGTGACATCTTTATCAACAAAACCTTTAACCCTGCAACAATTATCACATGTTTTTTTGCAGTTTCCAGAATCAAATTTTTCTCCAAAATGCAGAAGCTGTAGGAGACGTCTGCAATCAACATCATTTTCACAATAACTGACCTGAAATATTTAATTCAGAAGTTAATATATATTGAAAGATAATAATAAAATATAAAGAGCAAAAGTAAAGGAGTTTATATAAATACCATGCGCAGGAGATTTTCAGTATTTGTTTCCAAAATCCTCCCTGAATTATTGAAGCGACTATAGCCAGACACAAAGGGACTTTGCTCTGCAGCACCTTGACTAATCATATGCTTGACTCGTATCTTCAAAAGAATAATATGTGATAGTAAATAGGTGAAAAAGAAATATTATTCCTAGTTTATTTGACTCATCCAAGATTTAACATACAAAAATACATAGACACATAAGAGATATCACTAGTCACTATAAGTTTGTTCAGAATTAACAGTAGGTGAATAAACTCTGTTTTCTATACCAAGTTCATAAAAATCACAAAGATGCATGACATAAACTGGAGCAACTTACATAGTCACTGTAACTGTAGTACAATAGGCAAGATGAGCGCTGACCATCTCGACCAGCACGACCACACTCCTATAACATGGAAAAAGCACATTAAGTATGGAGAATGTAAATTGGCAGAAAAAATGTATATTCAGACTGCATCATATCACGTTAATCTTAATGATTACCTGATGGTAACCTTCGATAGATTTTGGAAGAGAATGGTGAATGACAAAGCGAACATCTGGTTTGTTGATACCTGAAATAAATGTGTTATTAGTCATTTTCCCTTAATCAAGGAAGCAACCCCCAAAAATGAATGTTACCCATTCCAAATGCCACTGTAGCACAAATTATGTTGATTTCATCTTTGCTCCACTGCTTCTGAATAGCGGCACGTTGTGCAGGATCCATATTGCCATGGTAAAATGCTGCCTTATGTCCACATTCCTGAACAGTCAATGAATCAGAATAGGCATGCATGATTTAGACAGAATGGATAATTGATTTTATTATAAATTTTTATTCTTTAGCTTATCAGCTTCACTCAGACTATGAATTTTAAGGTCTTAAACTGCTAGATCATTCTACCAGTCCACTTAATCATGCACATAAAAGTTAAAATAGCAAACTGTTCTTGCAGAGACCTTTGCATTAGGATAGGCAAAACATCGAGCTGTTAAATTTGCAAAAATATTTTCTTCAATACATGGATGTACATAAATAAAACTCTTAATGCGATATAATGCAAGAGTTACAGCTTAAAAGCATAAATACAACTTCAATGCTTATTCTGTGTTTGAACTAGTTTCCTCAACCTGAAAACAGAAATCATTTACAAGACTCTTCCATATCATTATATTCTTTTACCATGAAAAAGTTTCATGATCACCTTTACAATTAATTATTGAGAAAAGCAATAAATAAGTTTTCAAGAAGATCAACAGAAAACATGTTAAGTCATTAATTGTTTACTTGTACATATAGAATTAAATGCTTGTTAAATTAATTTTCATAGCACGTCACTAGGGTTTAGCTCAAGTCCAAAGGATGGGATGGGATTTGGGTACAGGTCCTACGTTCAAGCCTTAGTGCTCTCATTTGCAACAAAAAAAGAAGTATAATAGTGCATTTTAAAAGTGTAAAAATAGTCTGCCTCCAACAAGAAAAAAGTGATATACCAGAAAGACAAACCTGCAACTTCTCAGCAACTTTTTCACAGTCCATTCTTGAAAGACAATAAATAATTCCACATTCATCAAAATGATTTTCTTTAATGAACTTGTCGATGTCATCCACACACTTCTTGGTTTTGGGGATAACTGAATACCTGTGATCTTAAAATCAGCAGTGATTTGATCTTAACATTTAGTAACAGCTCCATATTCAACACTTACCATAGATTTGGGCGATTAAAACTTTGTCTGAATATAATGCAGTTATTGAGGCCAAGAGCTTGCACAACATCTTCTTTTACACTAGCTGTTGCAGTTGCGGTTAAAGCTAAAACTGGAGTCTTTGGAAACTTCTGTTTCAAGATACCAAGGCCCTGGACAGTTTATGAAACAGCTTAATGTCAAACAGAAGTTATATGATCATGGGCAACTGTAAGAAAAATTCCAAAGCTTACTACCTGATAATCCGGTCTAAAGTCATGCCCCCACTGACTCACACAATGAGCTTCATCAATAACAATCCTTGCAATCAAGTCACGTGCATTTAGACTGTCCAAGTGCCGCAACAGGACATCACTCCTGCAACCAAAATAGAGGTTATATAAGCAATTAAGGCTACATCAAAGGAAGTGCATGCAGCTGAGTATTCCTTTATGTATTAATACACTTACAGATATATATTATCATAGTAGATTAAATTTTCCATCAGATGGACGTTAAAAAGCCCCGGAAGAAGGTTTGTAAAGGGGAGAAACTTATAACACCAGAGAGAGAGAGGGAATTTTATGGTTGAGGAACAATTGGCTCTCCATAAGGAAAGAGGAAATGGCAGGAAAGGGATTACCACCAAGGTTTAAAAGGAGAACCTAGCAAAACGTTGAAAAGGTTAAGTTGCAATATTTGAACTATGGAAGTTATCTTGAAACAATTGCCTTGTTCATAACTTTCATGTTAGGTTCCCTGAAATACTTCGATTTTAAATTATCAGCCTATACTAAATTTGGCACCTTTAATGTAGTAAAAGTTAGCACATTTACAGTTAAAAGAAATATCTATGTTTGCTCAAAGGATAAAAATGCACTAAAGACATATAACCACAGGACATAAATCATTTTCTATTCTAGAAAGTTTTCAGTGAACCAAATGTTTCTTTCTTTCTTTCTCCTTTTTTTTTTTTTTTTTGAGCAATCCAACTGTTTCTTCAAGTAATTCAGAAAAGAAAATTTTGGGATCTCAACCAAAAGTGGCTTTCAATTACTTCTGACTACAATATTAAATAGCATAACAAGCATTTGAAATGCATACTCAACTAGCTGCAGAGAAAATCAGATCAGCAGCAACCTCCTTAAATTTTTAAGCTAAGAGCCTATTGTGAACTGACTTAAGCTTTTATCTAAAGGACATGTAAGATCAGTCTCCTTGGTACCTTCCTAATTAGGTTTGCCGTAACAAAGAAGACAGCATCTGAAACAAAAAGGCTAGTTCTGAAGCTGCCCTTGTCATCTAGAATAATTCATGACCCAATATGCTCAATGTCTGAAATTAACAAAACACTTCTTAATTTCTTGTGCCAACTCTCTTATTTCAAACCTTGTAAGTGATGCAGTCAAAGTAATTCCTGCAGATATCGGCAAACACTATTTGCAACAATATGATGAGTGCAGAGGACACTCACTTAGCTACTTTCTCTGGTGTAACATATAACAACTTGTATTTGCAATAATCAGAAGTAAGCTCTCTAAGGATCTCCTGTTGTTCAGTCCATTCCATATTGGCACTCAAGTAAGCAGCAGGTATATTTGCCTATAATGCACCAACAAGGATGAAGAAAGTACATTTCATCATTAAGCAGCCGATCAGCTATCTGGTTAAAAGGTAAATTATAAGAACACCGATGGAGAACACATTACCTGCAATAAATGCATTATTTGATCTTGGATGAGTGACACAAGAGGCGAAATCACCAATGTTATCCCCGGACAGATAAGAGCAGGCAGCTGAAATAGAAAAAGAAACAACATGCTTAAAGCCCTGCTTATGAGGCATCACACTCGCATCAACCAAAGACAACCCTAGAAAACTTTTGTCAGTTGTTACTAATACACTAAAACAGAATCAATGCATATGAAGAACAAAGTAAAAGTAAAGTCTATATCATGGTATGGCTTCTCCAGACATTACTGCATGACATTAAAGGTTTGACAGCTCAGCAAAAAAAACCAGCAGACAAAGCATTTTCACAAATCTAAAACGGCATCAGATTGTAACAGCAAAAGTGCTCGAGAAAGGAGAGCAAACTAGTAGTTGCCTAAATAAAAAAGAAGCACCAAAGGATAAGCAGGCCTTCAGAAAACCTCTTCACCTGATATGTCAGGCTCTTTCCCCCTCCTGTAGGCATAAGAACAAAAACATCACACCCACTCATTGTAGCATTAATAACCTCTCTTTGGTTGGGGCGAAACGAGTGGTTCCCAAACACCTTCTTGTTATTGGCCTGAAGAGAAAGAAGTCAATAAACATTAGAAAAGGCTATGCGTATGGAAACTTGTTAACAATTAGGATAAGCACCTCGAGCTTTTTAGTCCATGGGAAATCCCTACTACTCCACTTTTGGTCATTTGAACCCTCAATATAATTTACTTCTATAATCTTTGGAACATATGGTTCTCGTTCCATAGGACCTGATGAGACGCCAAAATTATTTACAGAAGAAAAAGAAACTGATGATGAATTCCAATTTTCATACCCATTTGGTTCATTACATAAATGAACCTGGGCATCAAATCGAATTGGGTCAATGCTGAATGATGCTGTTTGTGGTGTTCCATATAGAAAGGTGCGAGTTGCTGTTGATGCTGAGAAATGTGACTTTTGCCTTTCCATATCACAGATATATCTCTCAAGCTGCTGAATTTGCTTATTCAGCTGCAACCTGACCATCAACATAAATACATTAACCAGAGCACAAATATCACAGTGGTTGGTTCTTATCTCTTTGAAAAAGGATCTTAATGTGTTATGATATGCAAGTAATGAAATAATGAAGAGCATAATGTCCAGTGTTATCTATCGCACATTATCTCGTACTTCCTAAATTTAACTGCTTTAATTATCTTTTCTTTTTCCATGAATTTTAATTTTCAATGATTGCCTCAAAATACACCTAATTGCAAGAAAAAAAAAAAACCCTTGTCATGGAGGGGGGACAACAAATAACAAACATTGTAGGGGGAAGAAGGACAAACCTATCTTCGCGAAGCTTCTCTATCTGCTCTGGACTCAGGTTGGAAGCGTTGTCAAGCAATTCATTTGACACAGCAATTAATTTGTCCTTCATCTCCTGCACGTGACTAGCAGCTTCTGGGCAGAGTCCTAGCTGCATCAATTTCCAGAATCAGGAATATAAAATTTGGAGAAAATTCAGATGACATCAGAGTAGAAAAAGATGCAGATGAGATGCATACCTTACACCCATGACTGCAGTTTGAGCATAATTCAGTAGGCAAGCAAGCTTCTTCTTCTCCTGCAAAAGCTCTTTTATCCATTTGGGCAATGGGTGGGAACTTAGAAACAGAAGGTTGAGGCGTGCAAGTTGATTGATAGTGTTTCGAGACAATCTGGTCCACATCAATATCCTGAAACCCAATATCAATAAATGATAGATAAGACTGGGATTAACAATCATATCAATGATCAGAAAGTATGTCTTACAATGGATAATATACTGGGAACTTATTAATAGTTCAGAAACAGGACAAATAAATGCGAAAAATCAGCATAATTTATAATTTCAGAATAGCATTAGAAAGGAGAAATTTACACTTCTTAAAGCAACCAATAGAAGGCATTTATACAGTCAAAATTATGCCCAATCGACTGCATCAAGATAGCCCAAGATTTAACATGCTTGACTCAAAAGACAGCAAATTCAAGTTAAAATGGACTTGGAGAGACTAGGGAGAGAGTTAGATAGGACTAGATCAATTTATGTCAACATGACCAACTTTCAATTGGAATACCACCGTGGCAAAAAAGGTGAAGCATTACCTTGAGTAAGTCATCGTCATCAATTTCATCAGCCAAAACCTCTGCAGACTGCTCCAGTTGACTAGCATGGACAATATGATTCCATAATGATCCACCTAAAACTTTCGAATTACTACGGTTGGACATGGATGCTTTAATCTCACTGTGCCTTTGTAGGTGATTTCCATCTTCCACAGCATTGGCATTACTTGATGGAAAAGAACTGGCCATGCACCTTCCCACTTCATTGATCTTGCCATCGGTTTCATTGACGTTTCGACTGACATGCATATGTTTAGACCACTTCATGTCTGATGAGTTTGTTAGGGTAGATCTTCCTCTCCAATTATGTGAAATCTCATCGTTTGAATTCTTAACTGGAGCAGTTGTTCCAGGTCTTAAGTAGGTCCTGCAAGATGTTGGAAGACTAGAAAGAATCTGCCAAGCCTGGACAATATTTCCACAAAAAGCTTCAATACATCAGAAAATAAAAATAAATAAACATCCATGCAGTGGATATCTAAGAAAATCTTTACGTATGAAGGAAATTTGGAATTAAGAAGAATAACAACATTACATATACAGACAATGTTATCAAAAAGAAGAAAAAAAAACAAAAGACAGGGAAAGCTATCTCCACATAAGGTAAGGTAAACAGAGTAAAAAAAAGCAACTTAAAATGCGAATGTATGCTCTGAAAACCAACTTTAGTGAAAGTACTGGTTCATCTGTCTATTGGATTTACCTTTTCCACCTGAGGATGCTGAACTTTTTGAGAATTCTGAATCTGGCAGACTCTTAACCTTAAAGAAATGAGAAAGGTTCAAAGAAAAATCAATAAATTGGTCAAGGGATTGAGACTAAGAAAAGTGTTCTTTGAATTCTTTGAATTATGTAATATAACGCAATCAATAAATCTTATGAAGAAATCAGAGAAAAACATTAACTAAGAAAAGTGCACCTTCGATTCTTGAAATTATGTAATATAATGCAATCAATAAATCTTACGAAGAAATCACAGATAAACATTAATTGTTTGATTAAAATAACATCATGACATTATTTTTATCAGATATAAAACTGCAATCACCAGAAGGCCTGTTGTCCATCAGATAAATATCAAGCTTTACAATTATTCTTTCTTAGTGTATCTTTACAGAGAGGATTCTCACTGTAGTAACCATACAGCCATTTTTTCTTTATTCAACTAATTCTAAACCGATAAAGCAAAATTCATATTCTAAGGAAACCATTAAGGGAGAAAGAGTAGGTGAGTGCTACTCAAAGAAAAACATCAAAGTATATAACAGTAACATACCTTGCACGAATTTCTTCTTCTGTACAAGGTTTTTGTGTTTCTAAGGAGCAAAGAAAATTTGAACTTAAAAACTTCTTTTGGCATGAAAAATTGTCATGTGCATCAACATGCGACAACCAATTGATTTTAGGAAGTTTGTCATTCATCTTCGTAACCTTCACCTGAATTGCTTTGACTGCATATAAACAACTATAAACAATTAGCCAACCAAGAACTGCAAAAATAATGGATGACCCAATGCATAGAAAAAAGAAATTCATACTCTTACCTCGTATATTTTTCCTTGGCCATTGACTAACATAAATCCTGAATTGCTGATAAAAGTTCCATTGCTCTAAAACTTCACCATGCAACAACCTGGAATAAACTGTTCGAGCCAACTTGAGAACAAAAAGGGACATAAGTTAGAATTTGAAAATAAAATGCCATATAAATCTAAGCCTAAGAGTAATACAACTTGTAGGGCTCTCTCATGTTCCTATTTTCAAAACCTAAATATTTAAAAAAAAAAAAAAAAGGTTTGATTTAACTAGCATTCCCTCCCCTCTCCCCCGCCCTAAACAGCCAAGCTTTCACGCATTAGAAACAAATATGCAATAATTCTAGGAAAAACAGAACGCTATGTTTCAAAAATATATATAATTAAACCAAAATATCCAAAAATTGTAAACGGTGCCAAATTTGATATTTCTTCAAAAAATAATAATCAAATTAAAAAAGAAAAAACAACAATAACGATGAGTAAAAAAGTTTCGCCTCATTTCAACCACCAGGTAAAATCCAAACAACGCCCCTCTTAAAAGCTATACCGCCTAAAATGACATGAAAATATACTTAGTTACTTACAGATAATACGTGTGCAACTGAGACTGAAGAAAGGAATGAAGCCCTAGATTTGAATCGATTGAGATAGAATTGAACCGAAGAATGAACTGACCTTTTTTGTCTGATCTGATATCAGATTCCTTAGGGTTTAATCGGAGAGAGAAACCTGGACAGCAAAAAATATGTCTGCAAGAAAAGTAGGAGAAAGCGCTTTTAAAATGCAGCTCGGTCTGTAATGGCGGGATAATTCGGCCCCGTTCGCCAAAATGAAATTAGTACCCGTGTTTTTATAACCGGACCCGTTTTGACCCGGGAAAAATTAACCAAAAGACCGTTGAATATCTTGAAAGTTAATAGTATAAAGTTTCGAACTATATATTTAGTACATATTATTTTGGAAATAATTTGGAAAACAGGAAAAAGGAAAATGCGAAGCCACTAACGTTACGCGTTTAAAATGCACGAGAAAATTAGTTTAAAAATGAGAAAATATGAATATTTGGAAAAGCTTAAATACAATGAACAAAACTATGTGGGTTACTTTCATTTGGGAACCCCATTTTGTTATTATTAAAATATTCGAAATATAATTATAATTTTATTAATGAAATAATTGTTACACCAAATTACCTATTGATTTATTAAATTGACGTCATTTATCAAATTTGTTTACACTCATAAAGAATTAAGAATTATCATGAATAGTTCCATAAGAAAAAAGAAAATAAATAAATTGAAGGAATAAAGTTTTAAAATTTTTTTAATTATTTAAAAAATTTAAATAAATTATTATTCTTTTATTATATTTAATTAAATTTTTATATTTTTATTTCATATTAAATAAAAATTTATAATTAATATTTATTATTTTATATTCATATGACACTGATACGTTATTGATTATAAAAAATAAAATTATCACATGATCACATATATATGTCACATTTATTATGTCATATCAATTATATATAATATAAATAATAATTAATTAATAGTTAACTATAATAAAAACTTTATGTAAAAATTTTTAATTAATTTAATTTTTTAAAAATATTATGCTTAAATTAAATTTATGGTGACTGGTTCGTGCTATTATTACTGTACTCTTTTTCAACAGTTTTTCTTGTGTTTGGACGTTCCCAAAAATATATTGGGCTTCACAGAAGGAAATGAAGAAGCAATGTTAACAGTTGAGTTTGGGCCTAACTTTAGGGCTAAAGATATTGTATCGGTCCATTAAATAGGAAATAAAGCGTGAAGTTAATTAATAGTTAACTATAATAAAAAATTTTAATTAATTTAATTTTTTTTAAATATTATGCTTAAATTAAATTTATGGTGACTGGTTCGTGCTATTATTACTGTACTCTTTTTCAACAGTTTTTCTTGTGTTTGGACGTTCCCAAAAATATATTGGGCTTCACAGAAGGAAATGAAGAAGCAATGTTAACAGTTGAGTTTGGGCCTAACTTTAGGGCTAAAGATATTGTATCGGTCCATTAAATAGGAAATAAAGCGTGAAGAAATATTTGACATTTCAATCAACGAAATCACTTTCCGTTCTTTAAATGGCCTCCTCCACATTTGTCTTCACTTCTTCCTCGTCCGCCTCCAGGGTAAAGTAACCATTTTTTTTCCTTCTCGTTGCAAGCCACTAAACTCCATAGAATAATAATTTTAATCTTCCCAATAAAGTTGGTAGAAATTCTATTGGCTGGATTGACTTTACTATTTGCATCAGTTGAAGATAAGCATTGTAGAATATGATACCGAATTTCTGTTTCTCTTTTCTCTCAGCATTACCTGCTCTTGATTCCTCCTCAAGCTTCTGCAAAAGCGTATACTAATAACAAGTTAAGAGTTTCAAATTCACCATCCTTTGTTCTAAGAACTAAGGGTTCTATTCATCTGCAAGGCTTCGTTGCAATGCAAGAAAAGGGTGCTTCAACATTGAGTGATGATTCGAAGATAAAAATCCCACATGTGCTGACTGTTGCTGGCTCTGATTCAGGAGCTGGGGCTGGAATTCAAGCTGATCTTAAGGCTTGTGCTGCACGTCGAGTTTACTGCTCTACTGTTATAACTTCTGTCACTGCACAGAACACCGTTGGAGTTCAGGTTCTTGTTCTTATCCTTGGCATTTCTTTTCAGTACTTGGAAACAAATTGGACATTTGATTTTTAGGTTGTTCTTTACTAGATGAATTCTTAAGATTTTAGCTTCATTGCATTGGAGACTTTATCATTTAAAACCTGAAAAAAAAAGATAAAATGATTATATAGATAAAGAATCATTATTTTTGTAGAAGGAAATGCTCAAGTTTGTTTTACGTGAAATAATGTTGAGAATCGCAGTTAGCTCTGGTTGACAATTCTCTAATTGATTGTCAGGGTGTAAGTAATGTGTCAGAGGATTTTGTTGCAGAGCAGTTAAAGTCTGTGCTCTCAGATATGCAAGTTGATGTGGTAAGAGTTAGTGATGTCATGAGGTCTCAATCCATTTTATGGGTTGTTCTACTTTTTCTAAGCCCTCTTTAAGTATTTAGTCATGATTAACTCATAGTTGGGCTTATGCTATGTCCAAAATTTGATCTTTTAGGTATAACTGCAAAAGAATTAAATTTTAGCTTATAATGAAAATGTTATTAGGTGAAAACAGGCATGCTCCCTTCTGTCGGCATAGTCAAGATTCTTTGTAAGACTCTCAGGGAGTTTCCTGTTCAAGGTATGCACCCAAATTAAAAATTGAAAGTGTGATTTTCAAATTACAATTTTAATGGATTTTCAGTTGACTTTATCTGGTAATTGAAGGCAGCTTTGGTGGTTGATCCTGTCATGGTATCTACAAGTGGGGATGTGCTGGCAGGTCCTTCCATTCTTTCCGTGTTTCGGTATGTTGTGGCTTTTTTCTATGAATATTCAGTGATATACATGGCTTCCCCTCAAGGTTTTGCACATGAGCGTCATTACTATGTAAAAATATTTCTCCAGCTATCCCACAACTTCATTTCATTTGAGGTTGCCAATGTGAACTGTTGTTTGTTCTCAGTAGTTTTTATTTTCTATTTCATGCTTTCAGAGAGGAGCTCTTTCCAATGGCTGACATAATAACCCCAAATTTAAAAGAGGCATCTGCTTTACTTGATGGTGTACAATTGGAAACAGTGGATGACCTACGCTCTGCTGCAAGATTGTTGTATGATATGGGCCCAAAGTTAGTATAAAAGATTTCTTTAGTTTTTATTTCTCTTTTCTGATCTGTAATTATATATTCTATATCCATTTGCAGCCATCAGTATAGTTTCTGAAACTCATCCAATGGCTTTTCTTGTCATTGGAGTCAGTGTTGTTTCTGCCCAACAGATTTTGTTGGATGACAAGTGTACAAATACCTAAGATAACATTATTTTTAGTTTCTTGGAGTAGAAAGACGTAGGAGAGTTATTTCACTCCCTCTTAGCTGAGGCATGATCTTTGAACATCAAGGGATGGACCTTCTGATTTCATAAGAAGACTAATTGTCAATGTTTTATTTCTTATTAATTTAATGCAGATTTTGCAATTGCACTTACAAAGTTCATGTTGCTCAGGTTAAAGTTTTATAATTTTATTCCTAAGTTGACAGGTAAGCAGATACTTTGTCTTCTGATAATTTTGCTTCTCAGGAATGTGCTTGTCAAAGGTGGTGACCTCCCTGACTCATCAGATGCTGTTGATATTTTATTTAATGGTAAGATTAAATGTATTTTTCTCAAGCTAATGCTTTCCATTACCCTTGCTTTGATGTACCTGAAGGATTTTGATAGCTAACTAAAACTTCTAAATTTGACTTTTATAGGTGATAACTTCTATGAGCTGCGTTCACCCCGTATAAAAACTCGAAACACTCATGGTACCGGTTGCAGTTTGGCATCATGTATAGCAGCAGAGTTAGCGAAAGGCTATCTAATGGTCTCAGCTGTTAAGGTAATTATATCTGTGCCATGTCTCGTCTTCCCTTGTTTGTAGGGATATGACTTCATTGTTTTCTAGGTCTGTCTGTCTCTTTCACTCATTCTTATTCCCCTGACTTTTGACAGGTAGCAAAACGCTTTGTTGAAACTGCCTTAGATTACAGCAAAGACATTGTTATTGGAAATGGGCTTCAAGGTCCCTTTGATCATCTATTGAGGCTTAAGGGTCATTCTCAAGACTGTCATGGGCTGCAGGCATTTAATCCAAGTGACTTGCTTCTGTATGCTGTCACTGATTCAGAGATGAACAAAAAGTGGGGCCGATCTATTACAGATGCTGTTAAAGCTGCCATAGAAGGAGGTGCTACCATTGTCCAATTAAGGTAGGTTTCTGTTGTATGCTTTTCTCAGTTATCATGACCTACACTATGTATGAATTATATTTTAGCTTGACCTGAACATTATAGCAACTGAATCTTCAAAACTGTTTGCGAATATTTATTTGTGATGAAATTATCTTCACTTGATTTTTAGAGAGAAGGATGCTGAAACACAGGACTTTCTGGAATCTGCCAAAGCATGTCTTAAAATATGCCATTCACATGGAGTCCCTCTGCTGATTAATGACCGTATTGATATTGCCCTTGCTTGTGATGCTGATGGAGTGCATGTTGGCCAGTCTGACATGCCTGCTCATGTTGCTCGCACTCTTCTTGGTCCAGAAAAGATTATTGGTGTCTCTTGCAAGACACCAGAGCAAGCCCAACAAGCATGGGTTGATGGTGCTGATTACATTGGGTGTGGTGGTGTATATCCAACCAACACCAAGGAAAACAACATCACTGTTGGTTTGGATGGGCTGAAAACTGTCTGCATGGCATCTAAGTTACCTGTGGTGGCCATAGGTGGGATTGGTGTATCAAATGCACGAATTGTGATGGAAATTGGTGTACCAAATCTGAAAGGCGTTGCTGTTGTGTCTGCTCTTTTTGATCGGGAATGTGTTCTTACTGAGACTAGGAAGTTGCATGCAATGCTATCAGAGTCCAACATTGATGGTACACTCAAAAAATTATGATCTGATCCTCACACTATAACTTACCCAAGATGAGATACGCAAGACTAAAAGTCGATTACCTTTGCATCACTCGAACTTTTTATAATCAACGTAAAAGAAATGTAACTATGTGAGCTTATACTGCAGAGGAAGCAAACCTATAATTGGACAAGTTCCTACATTTTAATTCTGCCTATATCTAATTATGTTTTTGTATTTATTGTTTCTTGTCACTACTTCTACCAGTTTCTGTCCAGTGTCCACATCTGTTAGCTTCAATATTTCCAGTCACCTGCAATTAATTTTTTGAAAGGATAAGGACATGGACCTCCAGAGTCGCACCTGAGATGTCATGTTCTCTTAGGCCAATGTTTGCTTCAAACAAAGAAACGTCATTGTTTGGTATAAAACTTACAAAATGAGATTTCAAACCCATCAACCACGTTGATGCAATGATAAATCTGATCTCAACCCTGGTTTATGGCAAGTAAGGAACCAGGGGACCTTGTAGCAACCTCAAAAGTTCTGTCTTTTTCTTATTTTTTGGGGGAACGTAAAAAAAGAAAAAAGAAAAGGAATCATCTTTAATTTATATATATGCAAGATGACTTTACAAGGTGTTTCCTTTCGTTGGCTAGCGAGGATGATGCAAATTGTAAAGCATAAGAGCATCCCTTTAACGTTCAGTTTTCTAATGGAAACATTTAGAGCGAAACAGAAAAGACAGTGGAAACTAAAAGGAAGATCCACCACTTGCAGAAAAAAGCTACACCCGTACAAGAAGTTCATATAGAGAACCAACGACATTGCTCTCATCGCTCCTTTACTTCAAAATCAGTCACGAATATGTCAAATCTATGTGCATGTCATATCCATATCTACATCAATGCAATCTATAATTTGTGTTCAACAAGAATACACAACAGAAGTAAAGAGTCAAGCAGAGACAGACCAAAGCAACAATATAAATGTTACTTACATTATCTTGGTCATATTTTAGATTTATAACGAGTCAAACCGCCAGGCATACCATTTTACGATGGAAAGAAATCAACTTACAAGACTCACAAATCTTCTATTGTGGTCTATAGACCGTAAATAACCCATGATTTATGAAGCTGAACCCTATACTGGGAATTTACCAAACTGGGTAGGCTTCAAATCCTAGCAGTTCCAAGATCAGTAGCAAGACACCCTAAACAATCATACCAAAGACTGCACAAACTTCTTGCCCAAGACACCACTAATTTACAGAATGTTTATTCAACACCAGGTCCTAGGTACAAACTGGCTTCATATAAACACGAGCACTGAAGGCAAAACTCCAGTTTGAAAAGCATATACTTCTTTTAACTGACATTAACTTCTCCACTGGCATGTGCCTCCTTTACTCTCTTCTCGTACTCATCTTCTTCTTCTTCTTCTTCCTCTGCATCTTCTTCCTTTGCATCCCCATCTTCTTCTCCACCCCAGCCAAAGCCTCCAATAGAACGCAAAACTGGAGGAGCAGCTTTAGCCTCTTCAACTATTTTCATGATTTCTTCAACACTTTGAAGAGAGAAAGTTGGGTTTTCTTTCCTGTAGTATGCAGTTTGAGCTGCTTCAGTCAGTTCCCTGGGCAAGTTCTTCAAAAACCATGGATGGTTCTTGATATCTTTGATGGAGATCCTCTGTAAAAACATGAGTTAAAACAGTGAGGCCCAAAGGGAGAGAGAGGGAAGGGAAAAGCAGGCTTATCAAGGGTGATGGATTGATGAAAGGTTATTATAGCACGTGGTCACTCCAAGAATGGCAATTTAATAAATGGACATCGCTCTCTTGTTTTACTTTACATGCCCCTCCACATCAGCAGAAAATTGAAAACCTCTCGTCTAATCAAAAACCTCCAAAATTTTCTTTTCAACACACAAGTAGCAGAAAGTTTATATAAGCCTCATGCTTTAGCACAACATGAAAATGATGGGAAAAAAAAGATATATATCAAGACTCCCACCATGCCAATAAGCAACCAATTAAGAAACGGAAATTATGGGAGAACAAGCATCTGTCCACATGAATTTAAATGCATTTTAACTTTAATATTAGTTTATGGTAATTCTTGAACAAGTTACGTAACAGTAGAACATACCCTGGAGGGGCTAGCAACAAATATGCGAGAAAGGAGGTGTCTGCAATCTTGAGATACGTGAACATAGTCTGGGATTTTGTATTGAACAGACATTATTCTCTGCAGCAGGTCAAAAACATAAGAAATCATAAATAAATGAAATGATTAAGGATAGTCAATCAAAGGGATGTGCAGGAGGATGTAACTTACACTAATAGTTTTCCTAAAATTCTTTGGATCTTCTTGGTCCTCGAATGGGTATGCACCCACCAACATAACGTAAAGAGTCACCCCACATGACCATACATCTGCCATCTGAAAAGGAAATAAAATCCTAAATTAATCTTAACCTGCAAATGGAAATATGTTCTATCTTTGTTTTGGAAAGACTTGCTAAACCTCAGACCACAGTTTCTCTTTGCTAAATATCACAAATGTAGTTTCATCATCGTTAAAATGAAAGCTTCCTCATAAAGAGGCACAGCTGCAATAATGCACTTTTTGCAGATATCCAACTAATTGCTAAATATGCTAGCGATTGATCTTATACAAAGCATATAAATACCGTCAACAACACAAAAACACGACCAAGTAACATCAGCTGATCTTTGCACAGCATGTAATGCCATCAACTTCTCTAACACATGATCAATTAACATAAGCACATAACCATAATTAAAATAACCTAGTCTAATAAAGGAGCAGCTATCAACAATATTAGAACAAAGTATATGAAGATTAAATTACCTTGCCATCATATTCTCTCCGCGAAAGAACTTCTGGTGCAATATATGCTGGAGTTCCAACAGTAGACTTGGGTCTTGAATGCAGCAGAGATGACTACAAAAGGGGGGATGGAAGGAAGCATCTTAAACAACAACAATTTCCACATGTATTTGATTGTGCTTACTGTAACAACCCTATTTTCAGTTATACCTTTGAATAACCAAAATCACAGATTTTCAGACGAGGAGCAGGGCTCCCATCCAACAGGGTATTCTCCAGCTTCAAATCTCGATGGCATATTTGCTGAAAATCAAAAGAGGTAACGAATGGTAAGCTTAAAAAGCAGGGCAATTGTAACTTCTCATAATAAAAGAACTATTAAATCATTGTTACCATAGTGTGACAGTAACTAACTCCTGAGATCAGCTGCTGGAAAAAATATCTGGCCTGGAAACAAATATTAGAAAGAACATCATTAGTAGAAAGTTCAAAAACACTTACCAGCCCATCTCACCCCTAGAAAATAATTCAGGTTAACTCAATCCAAGGCATTTCATCTCACACTAGCTTCTATATGACTATATCAACTGAGAGGGGAAAAGAAAAATAGTAAATGCAGCCAGCTACAAAGTAACGTAACATTGATAAGGTAATGAAATCAAAGCTAACCTCATCTTCACTGAATCTGCCAGCATTGCAAATTCGCTCGAAGAGTTCACCACCAGCTGCATACTCCATCACAATTGCAAGATGTGTAGGAGTCAAAACCACCTGCAATTTTCCTTTTAAGTGAATCATGTAAATTAATTTAAACACAACAAAAAAAAAAAGCAGGAAATAAAAGTTTATACCTCTATGAACCGAATTATATTTGGATGACGCAGCGATTTGTGGTTTATAATCTCTCTTGCCACATTCTCATCAATCTATCGAAAGTTAAAATGTAACAAATTTATATCGATATTTCCAATTTCCTTCAAAATAAAATAATAAACAACTATAAAGCATTTCCCTCAGCTGCAAATATCAACCTTTGAGAAACAATCAACAATGATTTGTTAGAAAATAAAAAATTAATTTTCCCTCGGAATTTTTTTTTTTAAAAATCCAAACAACCGTACATGTACATGCATGCGTAATACATAGAAAGAGACATGAAAATGCATATTTAAATATGTATATTAAAAATAAATAGATAAAAACATAAAGGAAAAACAAAAAAAAAGGACCTTATGGCCTCGCTCGATGTACTTCATGGCGACGAGTTCTTTGGTTTCTTTGTTACGCATCAGCCTTGCCACCCCAAAGTTCCCAGATCCTATGTCCTTCACCAGCTCGTACTTCTCCATCTTTTATTTTTCTTACAAATAAATCAGCAATATCAAAAACCCTAACTCAACTACTCACAAATAAAAGCAGACGCCAATTTATACGCAACACATTACAAATCGGAAATTCGCGGCGGTGGTGGGCGGCGAAGGTGGTGGTGGAGGTGGAGATTGGAGAGATTTGAAGGAAAGTAAAGAATATCGAATTTTCAAATCTTAAAGAGAGCAAAAAATCAGTGCTTTGTCAAGGGAAAGAATCTTTTACTGTATTACAAAGCTTTTTGTTTTTTTTTTTTTTTGTTTTTGTTTTATGGAGATAGAGGAGAGAGAGAGAAACCTTTGTAAAGAAAGACAGAGGCTCAGTATTGGAATGTACCGTATGTTTTTGCAAGTGAGCGTGGGGATAATTAGAACGGAATATCTCACTGCTCCTTTTCTTCTTTAAAGGCGGTTTTGATTCTCTGTGGGGGACCCTTGCTGAGCTTGTCCTGAGGTCTCCTCTTGATTCCGCCCAAATTCTTTTCGATGGAGTTGATGATTGTGAGAAGACGATGAATACTTGGAAAATGTCTTGTAAAGGTTTTCGTATCAGGTTTCGGACCAGAATACAAACAATTGAAGGTATTGGTTACCACTGACAAGACAGATTACTAATGTTACGATGCTTACCAAAATAAGGCGAAAACATGACATAATCTCGCACGAATACGTTAAATAACATGATATTTTTTAATCTCAAATATATATCTATTTATCAAGTTTTTTTTTCAATGTCACGTGGATATTATTTATCAAATTTTATGATTCACGAGATAAAAAAGAGGTTATAAAATAATTATTATAAGATATGATCGATATCATACTATCAATTATGATAATTGACATTTATTATAGTTAATATATATGAATTTTATATTAATTACAAAATATTTTCAATAAATATAACTCAACCATCATTTATATGCATTTATTAACATTTTCTTGTAAATTAATAATCAATTAAATCTTTGTCAAATTTGACAAGAAAATCTTTGAGGAATTAAGTTTTAAGAGATTTTATTTACGAGTTTCCTTTAATTGTTCACAATATATATTATTTTGTATATATCTTAAAATTATTTAGTGTATTTGACTTTATTTTTTTATCAAATTATTACGAGTTATGATTTCGTGAATTTTGATAAATGAAAATTACTATGGAATATTAACATTGTTTAATTGAAATTACAAAAACTCACTTAAAGTCAGATTTATTAAAAATAAAGCTAAATTCATCAAATTAATGTATTTTAAAAAAATTATCTATGATGAGTTAAAATTTTATGACTAACTAAATATGTGCAACCCGTTAATTCAGTTAATTCAATTAATAATTTTTTCAATTGAATTAAGTGAATGTGTTATGAAAAATTATCCAAATTGATGGAAAATGAAGTTTGAACTGATTAATTGAATGTGTTATGGAAATTATCCAAATTGATTGAACATGAAGCTTTAATCGTTTAACCAAATTAAATCAATTAATAATCATATCAACCAAAATATTTTTTAGTATTATATAAACATATATGTTGTAACAATATAATATGTTTATATGATTATATATTCTATAACTTATAAATGATTTATATACAATTTGATTACTTTGATTAACATAAAAAATTGAAATCAAACCGGTTGAATTAATTATATTTATTTTTTAATTAATTGAGTTAATCAAACCATTTTAATTGTTTTTCAATTAATTCATTTTTTAACCAAAAATTGCTCACTTTAGTTGTAATTTAAAGATATTAAAATTTCGTGATAACTTCGTAATATTACAATCAATATTCATTCCAAATCAACATTTTATATCTTAAGATGAGTGATTGACATATTAAAAATTGAACATTGAATTCCAGAAATACATTTCAATAATTAAAGTTATAATAAAAAAAATTAAATTGTTTTCATTTATCATTGTTTCTTTTTTTTTTTTGTCTAAATTCATTTATGAGCTTAACTATTAGGCACCATTATTACTTGTGGGACTATTCGTTTGGCTACTAAATACAATAATGGAAATAGTTGATTAGGCTGGTGAAGTATGGTGGTCCACAACCTACATGATCTTCTCTCCTCCAAAAGCGCGTGCAACAAAGCCCGCATCTGCGCGTGGGAGGAAGATCGTTCCCCTTATATCATTCCGCTCAAACAAACGAAACAAAGCCAACGAGCATTGATGAGAAACGCAAGTGGGAGATTACTCGGATAAAAAGAGCAGCCCACGCGTGGGACACATGCACTTACGTCGTTCGCCATGTTTCCTTGTCCGATAGTAACCATTTTAACAATGTGTCGACCATGAAATAGAACCTGATCTCGTGACTTGTGCTTTGGATTCTAACTTCTAACCGCTGTCCCGTTTCTTTCAACGCGTCCATCCAACTAATAATTTGTAATAATAATGCTATAATGAGAAATCGATGAAGATGAATGATTTGTTCATTAAATTTAGTAGTAAAGAATATTGGATTTATTAACATTATCTATAATGTAAATTTCCCAACTAAAAAAAAAAAATTACAAATTTACACCTTCTCTTAAGATTTTAAAGTAATTTATTGAAAAATAAAGATTCGTTTGGTGGACTTTCCTATATATATATATATATAAGATGAGGTAGATTGTTTTGGCTTGATAATAGATGAAAGAATACCCAATTTGTTTGGTGATAATGATTTTGAAGACCATTTGATGATGGAGGTGTTGGGGGTATTTTTTTTTTTTTTTGTGTGTGAAGGCCACATCAAAACAATATTTTATTGGAGTAATAATAAATCTATTTCAAGTTTTCAACGTGTCACGTTTAATTACACAAATAACATATTAGGTTAAATCACGTGAATTTAAATTTGAAGAGTTAGAATACTTCTTAAATGCTCTAAAACAGTCAACTATTATTTGGTCTTTACTTGTATATTTTAAAATAATAATATATAATCTGATGTGATTTGCATGTAGATTATGCAACCTTCAAATATCATGAAAACACATTATATATTGGGTTTTGAATTTATCGACTTTAAACAAAATTATAAAATATTTAATGAGTCATAATTTTTTTATATAAATTTAAGATTTTATGTTTGTGTAAATTAGATAATTATAATAAAAGATGATCCATAATAACCCATATTTGAAACTCTCGATTGTTTTTTTTTAATAAGAAAACAATTCATTATAAATTAGAATGCAAATTTATAAAGTCATTTGTGGATAATTAATATGTTAATATGTCATAGTTAGTTATTGAAACCATGTAACAATTAGACCAAAATTTGCATGTTATTCAACCTTTTAACGTCTCAAAATTATATTTTGAAATATAAACATATTTGTTTAAAGATATAGATAATCTCATTTATGTGAGAGAGTCTAATTTATTTTAGTATTATTTTAATATTACTATGATGAAATAAATAATTTTATATCCATTTATTTTCACATTACTTATACCCTTCAAAGAATCAATTTTATTTTTGCATCATTTAAAAATGAAATCACCATTTTATTGTTATTAAATGCTAATGCTTTTACAACATGCTTGGTTTACTGAAATGAATAAAATAGAAATAAAATAACCATTCAAACAGAATAGAATATGAAAAGAGTAACTATTATGTAAATTGGTTTATGAAAATAGAACGTGATAGAAATAGAAATTACTATTATTACTTATTCTATTGTTTGGTTGGTAGGAATACTTTTAAGAATAATTAAGAAATAATGGTTAAATGATAAAAATGTATTTTATTAAAATTTAATGATTTTTTAATTAAAAAAATATTATGATGAGAAAAAAATGCTCTTTATTAAAATTTAAGAATTTATTTTGTTAAAAGATAAAAATATTATAAGTAATAAAATCATAATAACTTTTTCTATAATTAAATAATATTTTCACCCAAATAAAAACATATTTTTATTATAATTTAATAATATTTTGTATTAGAAGATAATTAAATATTTTATTATAATTAAATAATATTTAATATTAAAAGACAAAATATATTCTTCATTAAATTTAAATAATACTAAATAATTTTCTTTATTACATTTATTATATTCAAATAATAATATTAAATAAGATTCTTTATAACATTTATTATAGTTAAATAATATTTAAATATTTTTAATTTTTTTTTTGAAAATGAAGTAAAAAAATTGTATCTTTTGTGCTTTAGAGAGAGGAGAAGTGAGGAAGAGAGAGAAAAAAGTAGATTTATTATTTTATTATAAAATAATTTTTTAAATTATAAAAATATATATTTTTCTAATCAACTTATTTTTTTATTTTCAACAATTTAGAATAGTTATTACCAAGAGTCTTAGTAATAACTATTCAAATTTCTCTTAAAATAACTATTTCCAAAAATAATTATTTTATTGAATCAAATGTAATTTTATTTTAAAAATAAAAATAAAAAATAATAATTTTAATTCCCAATCAAGCATGCCCTTATTCTCAAAACTTATGAGAAGGTGTGCGGGCCGACAGTAAAGACGAGTAGCGTAAAAAACAAGCAAGTTGGGCGGCCCAGATTTTTATGGTTAGCGAGAACAATGATCCTATGGGTGCGCATCTGTGGGCTAAGAACCGGACTCAATAGAGGAGGCCCATCCAAAGGACATGCTCCCCGTTAACTCTCAACCTCGCCCTGACCACTGACCAGAACGACGCTTCTAAGAAATTAAATAAGTATTTTAGAGAGACCCTTAAATTCAACGAAAATATTAGAGAAGAGTGCGTTAGCCAAAGTCATCAATCTAGAAAGCAGAAGAGAGCTGGTTCATGTAAGTTGAAAAAGAGAAAAAAGAAAGGACTTTCTCTCCCAAATCTTTAACACGATAAACGAAGAAAAGAGAAAAGGGAGAGAACTAAGCAGCCTAGTGTTTCGAATCGGCCCCCGGACGTTCAGATCCGAGCATAGTCGGCACGATCGCCATGTCATCCTCCGTTTTCTCCACCGTCGGATCCTTATCTCTTTTCGCCTTCATTGTCCTCTTTCTCTCTCCCGCATTCGCTTCCGAGTCAGACCACAAGGTAATTCTCTTATTCGGCTCTTTTTCCTCTTATCCAACCCTAACCCTAACCCTAACAGTGACTCTTTAGATCTTGTCATTTCGGTGTAATTCTTCCTCGATTTGACTCAGATCTGCACTTTTTTGTTGTTGTTAATTTCCTTTTTATGTTAGATTAAGTGTTGCCTTTGACTCCTGCAAATTCTTGATTTACGTGTCATTCGGGAGACTATTAATACAAAAATATTGTTACTATGTTGCCATTATCAGGTGTGAGATACAGATCTCTGATGGATAGTCTCTTAATGTAAATTGTCTATGAAATGGTCAAAAAATCTTGTTCGTGCATGACTATATATGTAATATAAAAAATTGAATGCACACTTGAGTTTGTACCATTTCCATGTTTAATTTAGGCGTTTAAGTTACAGTTGAGGTAAGTCAGATTGTGGCAAAGCTGGCATGGAGATGTTTTGCCCTATTCCATTCCTTCATGTGCAAAATATAGATCTTAGCATTTTCCTACTTTCCGTTGGAGTAATTATTATTCTTTTTATCATTGGTTTTCAATTGAAGCTGATGGGTTTGATTGGATCTGCTTGAAAGAGTTAGATGGGTTTTGTTGCTGAATAGTTGTGGAAACTTGAGAATGTATTTGCATTCACTTACATTGGATAATTAATATCCTTCAATTTGCCATTGTAAGAGGGTGTAAGTTGAGTATGAAGCTGTCGTAGTTGACTTTTTAAAATAGCTGGTAAAAATATCTCAGCTGTGAATCATGTGAAAGAATAATAACAATAGGTGAAGTTCCTTCTTTTTTCTTCTATCTTCATGCCTAGGTTGCAAGATGTGCATTGTTGACTAATTGTAAGATCATTCATCTCTTCAATATTTTTGGAGAGTAGATTCAGAATTCGTTTATACAATTTCTGATTGTTGATGATGAGTCAACAAACACTCTGGAGCTTGAATAAGGAATCTGATCTGTCAAAGCATTATGGGCTGGGTTAGACACTTTTTAGCTGTAACTTATAATTCTATCCCTTGTTGTATTATCTTATATGCTAGAAGTCAATTGCCAGGCGAATAGTCATAGTGCCTTTTCTTCATTCATATATTTCACTATTGGTGTCTGGTAAGCTGAGCATTCGGATTTAATGGAAATTAGTTTGTTGGGGTCTAGGCTTCACAGACTTTCTCAAACTAATTATCCTGAATGCCAATCCTTCTTGAGATCAATGTTACATCATCCTATCATGTGCATTTCCTTGTATTCAAATCACATCCTCTTCCTGAGAACTTAAGATTATAATTGTTCTACTTATTTGTGTTTGATGTTTAGATTTTGTGTTGTTGCATATTGTTAGATTTTTGTAATATTTTTTTTTCGTTCTTCTCTACTTCAATAGCTATGGGTAACTTTGAACAACTCTCCTTGTGTTTTTCCTTGCAGTATCAACCAGAGGAGCCAATTACCCTATGGGTAAATAAAGTGGGTCCATACAACAATCCACAAGAAACATATAACTATTACAGCCTTCCATTTTGTCATCCGGGTGCCAATCCTGCTCACAAATGGGGTGGCCTTGGTGAGGTCCTTGGTGGAAATGAACTTATTGATAGCCAAATTGATATAAAGTTCAAAAGTACGATTTTTTTTCCTTGTTAGACTCTTGATTTGATTGCTGTGATTTCTTTAATAATTAATTTTCCATTTTGTTTGACTTTTATATACCTTCTTTTGCTCCTCCTTGTTTTATTCTTTGTCTGTCCAACAGAGAATGTGGAAAAAGGTTCCATTTGTCAATTGGACCTTGATGAAGCAAAGGTCAGGCAGTTCAAGGATGCTATTGAGAACAATTATTGGTTTGAATTCTTTGTGGGTATGTTTAGCTTTTCATTCTTTTATATAAAAGTAGTAAGTGTGCTCAAACAGGGCTACGAAGATATTTTTACTTGACTGCTCAGTAAAGCACTGAAAGTGCCAAGCTTGAATCTCTTAGTAGAATAGATGTATTGCTTTGTTTGGTGATTGGGAATTGCGGTGGCCAGTGAAAAATCTGATGCCATGTAGGCCATTTGTCAGAGCACTCTCCATAATGATCTTCAATGAAATGTTCTATGCATGTTGGTGTTACAAGGAAATTTATGGTGACATAATAGATGCTGAATGTCGATAAGTTACATTTACATTACATGCATTGACTCATGTAATGAAAATAACTTTTATGCTCAATTGGGGTTTGGTGACATTGGCCTAAAAGATTTCTCCTCAGTCCTTTCTGTGATCTAAATAAATGCTGCTATTATTAATCATCAGGTTCTCAAATAATGATCACTTAATTACCTAGGAATTTCTTTTTTGCTTAAATCAAAGAAAACAGAGGTCTCTAATCTGTGCTACGAAAATCTTATGGAGCATATCAAGTTCACATGCTTGACTGGATGCATGGCATTGGTGTTGTGGCGTTGATTGTTGCATAATGTGAGCTAGATCTACATTTGCAAATCATGTAAATAGATCCGGAGATTGTGGATACATAGGTTCTTTCGCTTGTTCTTGTATGTTTGTTTGCAGGGTTTAAGGGATTATTTTGTCTATATGGTTTTGTTGGAGCACTTACTCTATCTTCCTTGCCTTTTTGTTGATGCCATGTATTGTGCTCTTCACGATGCTGAAAGTTCAGATGATCTGCCTTTGTGGGGTATGCATTAATCCACTTCCTTCTCATTTTATCTAGTCTGCTGATCCTTTTATAGCTCTTTACTGAAGAATTTATCTTTAACTTTTTAGGCTTTATTGGTGAGCTTCATCCTGATAAGAACAGTGATAATGGAAAGCAAGTACTCAACACACATAAGAATATCGTTATTAAATACAATAATGATCAGGTTTGTGGTTTCTGACATACATATGACTTTAATTCCATATTTTGGAATCTGCTGTTGTTATTGACCACACTGCTATCTTGCAGATTATTCATGTCAATCTCACTCAGGATGGTCCAAAACCACTGGAAGCAGGGAGAATGTTGGACATGACATACTCCATCAAATGGATTCCAACTAATGTCACCTTTGCTCGTCGCTTTGATGTTTATTTGGACTACCCTTTCTTTGAGCACCAGGTAAGTGGCATTGTTGGTATTTTTGTCCTCTTAATGAGATTCTTTTTTGTTACTTCTGCAACAAAATATTTCATTTATCTTTACAAATCTGGCATTAGGTTGATCTGTTTTCTTTAATTTTCCAAGAGTTTAAAATACAAGTTGCAATATGCAGATCCATTGGTTCTCTGTTTTCAATTCATTCATGATGGTTATCTTCCTCACTGGTTTGGTGTCAATGATCTTGATGCGAACTCTGAGAAATGACTATGCAAAGTACGCTCGGGAAGATGATGATCTGGAAACTTTGGTGATAATTCATGGACCCTTTCTTTTTTTCTGTTATTTAAGGAAATTTCTGTTTTCTGAAAATTCATTTTCTCCTTGCAATTTTACCTATGTTCTCAGGAAAGGGATGTGAGTGAAGAGTCTGGTTGGAAACTTGTCCATGGTGATGTTTTCCGGCCTCCTCGTACTTTGGTTCTGCTTTCTGCTGTTGTTGGCACAGGTGCTCAGCTAGCATTGCTTGTTCTCCTTGTCATCTTATTGGCAATTGTGGGAACGCTGTATGTCGGGTATGTTGAGAAGCTAGTATGAAATACAAAATTTGTGAGAGCTGTGAACATATTTATTTTTGTTGCCTGTCTTAGACACCACTTTTTTGCACATAAAGTCAAGCATAAATGCATGGAGCTCTCCGTGGGATTCCCCTTCATGCTTCTATTTTATGAGCTTTTCCTTTGTAGAGCATTGTCAATTTTGACCATAGTGTTTTCTCTTTCCCCTCATTTTTAATTCATTTTGGTGAACCACATTGTTAGTTGGTTCTGGCATTTCATCTTTCAGCTTTTTGACTACTAGTTATCTCATATACTAATTATTCGACAGGAGAGGAGCAATTGTCACAACTTTTATACTGTGTTACGCTTTTACATCATTCATTTCTGGTTATGTGAGTGGTGGAATGTACTCACGCAATGGGGGTATGGGCTATTTTATCCCTTAGCCATTCTTGCTTGCATTTGTTTCCTCTCCTTGTGGATCCTTCATTCTATAAAAGTTGGGTTTTGTTGGTTTTGGCAGGTAAAAATTGGATAAAATCAATGATCCTTACGGCATCTCTGTTCCCTTTTATGTGCTTTGGGATTGGATTCATCTTGAACACAATTGCTATATTCTATGGATCTCTAGCAGCTATTCCTTTTGGTACAATGGTGGTTGTTTTCGTTATTTGGGCTTTCATTTCATTCCCCCTGGCTCTTCTTGGTACAGTTGTTGGAAGAAACTGGAGTGGTGCTCCAAATAATCCGTGCCGTGTGAAGACCATTCCTCGCCCAATTCCAGAGAAGAAATGGTATCTTACACCCTCTGTGGTCTCTATGATGGGAGGACTTCTGCCGTTTGGCAGCATATTCATTGAAATGTATTTTGTCTTCACATCCTTCTGGAACTACAAGGTGAAATTCTTTTTCCTAGGTTTTAATTGTTTGATGATGAACTAAGCAAAGATCATTCTTGGGGATTGAATTGCATTTGCTTTTTGTATACCAAATAGTATGGTTGATGATTTGCCTGGTTATGGGAGCCATAAATGATTTGGATATATGTTGTTTACTGACATATAGGAGTTGTTCTTACTCCTTTTTGCTAGGTTCATGTGTACCTATGTCTTGACTGTATGGGGACTGCCTTAATGCATAAATATACATCTAATGTGTGTGCAAATTATTTACTATCTGAAAAAAATCAAACATAAACCCATTTAAACTGTTGGAGTGGCCTTTCACTCTTTCTTATGGTAGTGACTTACTGTAGTGTTTAGCATATTGCAACTGTATTAAAAAGGGCATGGAAATTTATAGGCAAGTAGATACTGGATTATTTTACTCCAACTTAGACAACTTTTGTGAGTGATAAATGTTATATAAAGGGAAATTAACTAAATGTTATTTTACTCTTATGTACTTATGACTACTAGAACACGGTCTTCTTTTCTTTTCTAGTAATTTCAGACGCAATATACTTATATTTCCTTTGTGTTTTGCAGGTTTATTATGTCTATGGTTTTATGCTGCTGGTCTTTTTGATTCTCATCATTGTAACCATTTGTGTGACAATTGTGGGGACATATTTCTTACTAAATGCTGAGAACTATCACTGGCAGTGGACGTCATTCTTCTCTGCTGCCTCAACAGCAGTCTATGTGTATTTGTACTCCATATACTACTACTACGTGAAAACCAAGATGTCAGGCTTCTTCCAGACCAGCTTCTACTTTGGATACACTTTGATGTTTTGTCTTGGTTTGGGAATCCTCTGCGGTGAGTTTTGAAATATATAAAATTATAAATAATCTATCCTATTTGAAAATAAGGTTATCCAGTCTTTTTATGTGCTCAGTCTGTTAGGCATTTTCTCTTATGACTTTTTTTGATGGAACACTGAGTATTTCCTTAGTCTTTTAATGCATCTCTCTACTTGGCATCTTTCCTGAAATATTCTGGATTGTTTTCCTTGATTGGAAATTTGGACATTTTTGCAGACCTAGTTGGATGTGTTGAAATGTCCGTAGATTATACTGGATTTTTCGAAACACCGTGCATTTTCACTCTCTTTTCTGTTGAAGGGGGTTGGGCGGTGGTGTTGTTAAAAGAACCATTGTTGCTTGTTTATTCTCTGTTGCTGTTTATCTCTGTTTGTTTTTGGCAGATACTAGGAGTTTATGGCTTTGGCTAATAGCATCATTTTGTTTCTGCTCATGCTCATGTGTTACTTTCCTTTCGATGTGCAGGAGCTGTTGGTTATCTTGGTTCTAACTTGTTCGTAAGGAGGATCTACAGAAACATTAAGTGTGACTAGAACTATGCTGTTGGAAAGTAGAACCATCAGTGCTTCCCTGAGCATTTTTAGTTGTCTGAGGCAATAAATGTTGAAGAGGAAGCTTATGGTCAGGTATGGGGGACCCCGTAAAGCCTACAGATGAAATCACAGGGTTTGACGGTAAGGATTTATTCTTGGTTCTGTGGACTAGGGGAAGCCCTGAGATTTTTGTTTTTGCCTTTCTTTTACCCGGCTGTAATTGGAAGCCCTGATTTAGAATTCAGATATTGTTTTATAATTCAGAAGCTAGCTAAAATATTAGACTCGTGTCATTTGTTATACTTTTGTTATACTTCTGTCCTTGATCCCTTTGCATATAGATGTCCCTGTGTAAGAACTGATGGCTAAATTCCCTTCGGATTTGTTGTCCTATTTGCACTTTTTTTTTTGGGGGGAGAAGGATCAACTTATCAAGGAAATCAGTAAATGGGTGTTCGTTTTCTTCCCTTTCTTTTTTATTATGTTCATACTGCAGTACTATTTGGCTCACTGTTTCTCGTTCCTATTTTTTGAGGTGCATGTTTAATCTTTCAATCGCGGCCAAACTGCCGACCTACTTCTCACCCAGAAAAAAAGGAAAAAAAAAAAAAAGTCCTGGTATTAAGAGAAGAAAGAATAAAGGTTCTGATACTTACCGAGATTTGGAGATTGAAGGAAGCCAAATGATAGCTTTAAATTAAAAAAAAAAAGCAGATTACAATGGAAATTAGCTCAATTGTTTCTGCGATAATACTGCAAGTTTATATTTTACAAGGGAAGTTGAACGGAAACATAGATGCACGGGACAAACTGTTATATGAATTTGTGGTTTGGTTTGAGTTCGTGTTATGCGCTAGGAATTTTTTGTCTTGCTATCGATTTATCGATAAATTAAAACCGCTAGAAACTGAAGGATGGAGAAAGATAGTGTGCGGTTGTGACTTGTGTAGCAATTAACATACTAAATTTGACGTGTGCCTTTTGCCAGGGGGCGCATCAGTTGTCTGGAAACGTTCAAACTGACTGCACATTTTGACGTACGCATTGCCTGATTTGCTCCATAATCTGGTGGTAATCGACATTTTGTGCTCGGAAATTTAAAAAATAATAAAAAAAATGAACTTTGTTGTTTCTGTGGGCTCAGTGTTTCGTCGAGGAGACCTTGGTACCCATTCGTATTTTGTACTTTTTAAGTAGAGCCATAAAAAACCGATGGTTCTCTTCGACTAAATGCCAAGGGAAATATCGTAAGAGGATTGTGGCAGCCACATTCACCAATTAATAGGTGAACCTTTTGTGGTGATGATACAAAGATAATGCAAGCCACGGTGGTTCGCCACGTGGCAGATAGGACTCATTGCCACTTCATCCACTCCTTTTCCTAGCCACACTTTCTCCGCAATCCTACCCGTTATCAGCACACCTGCTCTCTCAACATCCTTTAGCCTGCCATTGCATATCATTAGCTCAATACTCTCTACCCCTTCCCCATCACACTGAAAATGGCCTCCACCGCCACTCTCTCCAGCGCCATGGTCAGCACCTCCTTTGTCCGCCGCCAGCCGGTGACAAGCCTACGCTCCCTTCCTACCTTTAGGCAGGCTCTTTTTGGCCTCAAAGCCCAGAGAGGGGGCCGACTTACCATGGCTGCATACAAAGTAACTCTCCTCACTCCTGAAGGACCTTTAGAATTTGAGTGCCCAGACGACGTATACATTCTTGACCAAGCCGAGGAAGAGGGTATTGATATTCCATACTCATGCAGGGCTGGTTCTTGCTCTTCATGCGCTGGAAAGGTTACAAAAGGTTCTGTGGATCAGTCTGACGGTAGCTTCCTCGATGATGAGCAGATTGATTCTGGTTTTGTTCTCACTTGTGTCGCTTACCCCACGAGTGATGTTGTCATCGAGACACACAAGGAGGACGATCTCTAAATTTAAAGTGGTTTACCAATTACTATCCTTCGCCTTCTTCCTAATTTCTTGTCTGTTACTTTTAGGTTGGTTGGCTTAGTGTAATGGTCAAAGGGTTGTCACTGTCATGTCCCTGAACGAGTTACAACATGTTGTAAGGTTTTTGTTCATTTGTGGTAACGTATGAAATTGTTGTAGCCTTAATTATCTTAAATGTTTTGCTGAGGATCTTTTTGTTCTCTCTCGCTCTCTGTTTGTGTATTATTATGCAGACTGGATTAGTTTTATGAATAATGTAGACTAGTAGTGAGCAAATCAGGTTCACACGTAAAACAAATGGATACTTCAACTGACCATTTACTTAGAGAAATTACCAGTCAAGATGTTATAGAGGGATCAACTGGTTTTCTTGGAACGCCGGATTTTCAGAGTCATGGTTGTTGGATATACTCTGTATGAGCAAAAGCATTGAGAATATTTTTTGTTAATTGCGGGTGAGTTACTGCTATAAAGCTTTCCTGGTGAAAAGAAAACGCCCAAAGCTGTATAGCCATCATAACTCTTTTCTGTGCTCAAGCAAGTTTGTTAATTACTTGAAGCAAGATTTGTTCACTATCTGATACTATTTAATTAGCTTTTTGTAGATCCATCAAAATCTAAACACACGTTTCGCTAAATATAAGGTTATAAAAAAGCAAAAGGTAATAGAAAAATGAAAACTGACCTATGTAAGATAAACCATTCAGGTCCTCTGAAACAACTCATACAG
The DNA here is from genome assembly GCF_053813885.1 of Theobroma cacao. NCBI lineage: Eukaryota > Viridiplantae > Streptophyta > Magnoliopsida > Malvales > Malvaceae > Theobroma > Theobroma cacao. The sequence goes on from NC_142640.1 coordinate 4,670,931, forward strand.
AGTGTCAACCTTCTCTTCTTCTGCAATGCCATCATTCTCGTCTTCATCAATGGTCAGAGGCTGTGATGCATTGATGCTTATAGACTCGGATAAATAGTCCGCCACCCGTGATGAGTATTCACCTTGGGTACGGTTGGAAGTCCCAAGAATGGCCTCTGCTTGTTCTGAGGATGTTATAGTTACTTGATTTAGTGACTCCATGGAAGAGCTTCTGGATAAAGTGCCGGATGCAACTGTGATTTCATCCCTCTCATCATCAACTACTGATTCCAGTGAACACACTGATCTGGCGGTATGCGAGTGCACAGATTCACGTTTAGACTTCTCTTTTACTCTTTTACACCAACTATGAAGTGATTCTCTTACACTCTCAGTAACTAAGGCTTTCTTACATCGGGATCCCATCTGAAAGCACCAACAAGAGTTGAAATGTTAGCATATCATACAGTGCAAAGTAAGCATGTTTACTCTTTTTGTAATGCTAATGCAAGAGCCCAAGTAAAGCTTATGGGTGAAGCAAAAATTGTGAAAGATAACACTGGAGAGTAGGGGGCGAAGAACTTCCAGATTTAGTTAGAAAAGCTTTGAGATTACATTAAAAGAATCATCTCTTTCATTTAAGTTTCCATAAAGAGACGCATGCACTAAGGAATACTTGTCCAAGTTCCTTATCCGGTTCATACAAGCAAACATGACAAATGGTGCAAACATAATGAAAAATTTAAACTTGTATGTGTTAAAGACAGGGAAAAACCTGTGAAACAATTACATTCAGGGGCACTGTGATATAGCTACACCAGAACTGAACAAGAACCCTGCATATACCGCAATTAAAACCACATTATAGTCAAAATATTTTCATGCTTTTCATTAAAGAAGTTTTTGCATTGAAGCTCTCTAATTAAAAGTAAACGTACCCAGAAACTAGGCGGAAGACTATCATAAAATGATTATTCATGAAGCATGACCTCTGCTTAAGTCCCCACTAAACAAATGGAGAAAAGGAAAATAAGCCATCTTCTCAAAATAACTGAAAAGAAGAAGAAGGTGCTGTTGCAAATTGCATGCAACAATCTATTTTTTGTGCATGTAATGCAAGCAGGCAGAACAAAGAGATAGAGAGGTAAATCTTACCAATGACCAGATAAAGGTTGCCATCTCAAAGGCATTCTGCATGAACAAGAAATAATCAGATATAAATACTAACCTGAATCACATGAGAGACATAACATGTAAAGCGTAGATTTTACCTGAAAAATGATAAACTGTATCAACCTGAGTAATATCTCTGGTTTTCCAAACCAAAACAAATCATCGCGTGGTTTGACTTGAGCTCCAGTAGGTGGACCAGTTTGTTCCTTAATTTCAAGTGCTAACGAGGAAACAACATGCTGAAGTTTTGTCCCGACCAGCATCACAAGCTTTGACATGTGAAACAATTTTGTAAGACAAACATTCAGCTAATCGATCCTCTTTCATTGATTAAAATTAATTAAGAATTTCTGTCTTTCTCTCTGAATAATTTGCCAGCAGGAGTCAGTGTACTTACAATAGCAGGGATGAAAGAGAGCCAGAAGTAAATATTTAGCCCTGTAGCACATAAGGCGAAAATAAAGATGGATCAGTGTGTACTGAATCTGGTTACACTCATAGACAATCTTGAAATATTGACAACCAACTTGCACCTTATCTTATTATCAGAAAATTTCTTTGACTCAATAGGCTTTTTTCACCATAATTTTTTGTTTTCTCAAGGATGCAAAACAGGACAGAGGACAACTTTAATGATCAAGGGGGTGCACATTTCTCTTTGCTCCTAGTCTGATGTTTTATAAAGAATTCATGGGGTCAGGGGAATTTGTCCTCTCTCAATCTGCCTTTGTTTATCTTATGAGCTTGGGAATCCAAAGAAGTAAAACCAAAACATAAAAAGGAGCAATAAAAAATGCATTGCATGTTAAAATGACTAGTTACCGTGAATATTTACAAAGATGCAAGCTATAGCATATCCCCAAAGCGGCCAGCTGCAAAATCAAAATCTCAGTTACAATTGATTTTTATCAGAAATTGTAGAGTTATTGACAACTGTCTTATGAACATCATCAAAATCAGCAACCTGCATTGTAAGTAAAATATGATCCAGAAAGAGCAGTAGTTGTGGTTCATTTGTTATTTTCATTCATATTTTTACCTTCTTTCTCCAGCCTGTATGACAACTATCTTCCTCCCTCGTTCTAGTATATCATTTTGATTTTCTGTTCTGATCTTCTCATTTATAATAACAAATCAACACAGCAGCATATACATTATTCATAGCACGCATTTCGTCTTCTTCTTGAAAAGAACTAGGTTATTCATATAGCAGTATTATGAAATTAGGTGAAATAATTTCACTGAACAGCTTTCTGAAAGAAATATAGAAAACTTGCTCGAATTTATGTTTTCCATGGAATGCTTTCCTTGATTTGTTCTGATATGCTCAGCTTCTTTAATAAATTAATCCTCTCACTATCTTCACAATTTTACCATGTAACTTAATCAATGGGAATTATATAAAACCAAATCATAGGACATAGGTTCGAAATTGAAATCCAATTTGTATGAGTACTTACCTAATACCAAGAATGCCATGGAACTCATCTTCCATGCTTCGAACCATATATTTATGGAAATTATAAGAAAGTGGTAGCTTGTGCTTCTGGAAAGTCAATAAGAAAAACAAGCGAATGTGCAACTTAAAATTTATTACAAGAACCATCCAATAGCAAACCAGCAAAGTGAGAAAAATAGGTAACCAAGGGATATTAGATACCCACGGTAATGAAACCCAGACGTAATGCCAGGTAATCTGACTTCTTTATAGAGCTCCTAAATTGTCGTAGAAAGCAAAGCTGCATGTACAGACCACAAAACCAATTACTTAAAGACACAAATCAATCAATATAAAAAAAGTGGGGATGGAATAAAAGAAGAAAGTTGCACATTGACTGTTATAATGAGAGTGAAAAGTATAAAACTCAATCCTAGTCAACATTCTCGAGTTTTGGGACACTCAGATATATGCTTCTGAGAAGTTAGGATCACCATTCTGGAACAATACTTTTTGGATATACATAGATTTCGGACAGGGTTATCCCTAGAACACAAACAAAAGACACATCTTAAAGCTTAAAAGTTGGATCCTCAGCTAGCAGAATTTTGAGCTTAGTCACCAGGCACATTTCAGCATCAAAGAATCAAACAAGAAAATGAAACAGTATAAAGATGAAAATATCACAGACTAAGGAAATGCAGAATATATGTTTGAGCATGAAAATCACCATCCAAATGAGAATTCGACTCCTGCTCCATGGATGAGATGTGTGATGGAAAACAAAGGTAGATTGTCGCCTCATTACTTTGTTTCTCTTTGCTAATGCCAAAAAAACAATCATAATTGGAAAAAATCATATTGCTGAAAATATGTTGATAATACTGCTAAATAATACCCGTGAAAAAGCAAAAAAGTTGTTTGGAGGAACTGGTGCTGGGCCATGTCTATTACTATTTCGTTACATACCTTGCAAGCTTCCATCAGCTATGATGCTGGCTTGGTTTTCCCATTTTCTCCAACTATAAATCTACATAGATGTGGAATGAGAATCTATAAACCACTATTCTAATGAAGGAGGCATCACAGATATCATGAAAATAGCATTTTGTAAGATATAAGTGATATGTAACAGTGGAAATGCAACAAACCAAGAAAAAATCATCATTTCACACGCTAAATGATTGTAATAAATCTTCAAAGTCCTAAATCAACCTATAGAAGTTAAGTTAGTCTATTTCATGGCCAGAACATGGTGACTGTTAAAGTTTCAGAGGAAAATTTAAATGTCAGATTCTATCATGCTTGCTATAACTTTTAGTCCATTTGAAAGACAATCAAGGGTGAAAATAATGAGGCATAACTTGTTTTCATGATAAGCAGAAATGCCCTCTAGTTCACTTAATTCACATGGATGATCTGTTAAGTAGCTTTAATTGGTAAACCTACAAGTGGCATTGGAAAGATAGAGGCTGCACCTTGCTCATAGCCAGGCCAACCGCCAGACAGCTATAGAGGACATGAGTGATGCCAAGAACAAACAAAAACCGGTGGAGTTGCTCAAGACTTTCAAATGATACAAATGGTTCACGACCCTGCATTCAACCATTATCAGTGAGAAATCTAATTCGCTGACAATATACCTACCAAATTTAAAACTAGATGAGTAGAAAGTTACCTCACCACATTGATGTGATGGATGAGAATTTAGTCCTTCTGGAGGAATACCAGTCTCATTTGTGAAAGAGGAAGTACTTTCAAACAACATACTCTTATTTATGTCATAATCCATCTCAGAGCAAATATAGAAGCGACTGGTGAAAAGGGATGAATTTACACAAATCTCAGATATCCCTCGTGCCCATTGTGCCAACAACAAAGATATAAGACCAAGCAGCATCAAGTCTAACATGAAGAAGGGGGAAAAGAAAAAGTCACAAGCATGAAAATCAGAATCTGATATAACTCTCACTTCACGACACTGTAAAACAGTCAGCGACTACTCAAAATAGATCACATAAACCCCAAAACATATATGAGTGACAACAATCAAGTTTCAATCCTCAATCAACAGAGGACCTGACTCACTCACCTTCCTTAATCTTCTCCAGAGAAACAAACAAAGCTTTCCTCCTTGTCTTCTTCAACCACTATACAGAATAGAAAATCAAATTCAGATAAACTGGCAAATTTCTAAGTTTTTTGTTTCGCAGCTTCTCTCTTTCTTTCACAGGGCAATGGACATAAAATAGAAAAGTGAAACAAATGTCCAATCTCCAAAGACCATATTCCCCATTGGTATTGTTTCCAAATATCAGTAAACATAGCCACAAGCCATATCACTGATCATTTGCAGTTACACACAATCAAACACCAATAGCTGAAAATTCTGCTTTCTCTAATTTTCCTATACTTTTCGTTAACTTCCTCCAAACCTTCTAAAGGTTGTCTCAATGAAAAGTATGAGTGACTATAAAAGCTACTATTGCAATTTCTTACATTCTTTTCAGCAACCGAAGAGTGCATTGTTAGTATTGAAAAGGGAAACAAGCCAAACTAAGTTTTAGTTCGATTTCTCACTTTCCCAGGAAACAAAATAGAAATTAATAACACAAAAATTCCTTCAGAAACCAAGCTGAGTAAAAAAGTGGGTTCCAAACTAAGATTATTCCACTCTGTTTCATTTTTTAGCAGCAACCAGGCAACCAATCTAGAAGAATAGGTAACCTCCCAAATATCAAAGGCAAGCTAAACATCCAAAGTGGTTCAGCACTCAGCAGCCATAAGGAGAGTTTCTTTCATGTTTTCCTACAATTGCCGGAAACCAAACATAACATGACAACTTTCTGAAAACATTTTTCAAACCAAGCCAAATTGTCAACAAATGTGGGTCCCCAACTTATAGAAAAAAAAAAAGAAACAGAAGAATGATCAAAAAACAGTTTCCTCTTTCATTTCCCACATTTCTCAACCAAAAAGAGAGCTACTGGAAAACTACTTCACTAATTGACAGTAATTACTTACCTTTCCAAATCTATAAATGGAGCGTTCAACCAAAAAACAAACAAAAACCAAAACTGTAATGACAGAAGCAACAGTATAAGTTGGGGTCTCCGCTAAAGACCTCCCTTCCGTTATCAACTTCTCCATGTTTCTTACGTCAACAAGAACTGAACCTTCTACTTCAAATGCCAACACTTTTGTTTCATAGAAGAGAACAAAGCGAAAAGCTTTCTGGAGAAAATGAAGAACCCAGTTGGCGGAAAGTGAAAGATCCAGGAAACAAGGAAGTGGGCGAGGAACAGCGGGTTTCGGAGGAAGTGAAGAGTTTACTCAAGGTCTTCAGCTGAGAGAACATGGGAAGTGCACAATATTAGTTTAATGATTATTGTTTTGTCTTTGTTTGTGATTTCTTAAACAGACCCACCTTCGTTTTTGCATTGAAATCAATGCAATAATCACTCCTTTTTTATGCTCCACCAAATGCAACCTACCCACATGGGAAGGAATAGGAACTCTCCCTCTCTTTGAGCTTTGAAGATCTTAACTTGGCAGTTGGACACCCTCCTTCTTTAAATAAAATAATAAATACAACTATATATTATAATTATCAGTTAGCAAAAAATTATTGAAGCTTTCCACAAATTAACGTTTGTGATCAGTGGTTCTGCTCATGCATGCAGACTTCAGAAGGATCGAAGAAGGCAAACTTAATTATTTCCTTTTAATAGTTTGAAGGTCCTTGTTGAATACAAATAATTAGGCCATGTGCACAACTTCAATTACATCATTCTTATTATAAGGACTTTCTGTAATTCTATATATTTTGAGTTTGAATGAGTCATTAAATTTATTAAACAACTTCCAGCACTGCTATTCCACCTTTTAGCTGAAAATTAAATGAGAGAATTTATTTTATTTGAAAACAAATACAACAACTTCCAACGTCTGCCAGTACCGGGGGGGCTTAATGCCTTACATGAAAATGTGATCATTGTTTCCTTCCTTGGCTAACAGGAAAGTTCTGTTCAGGCTGCTTGTGCCACGAAAAGTTTGCAACTTCTATCCACCATGGATGGACCAAAAACTTCTTCTCCTTCACTGCCCAGTGAGACTTTTCTGTCCCAGCATCTTTTGAAACAACATGTGTAACTGAAAGTTCAGTTTCTGTTGACCAAGTAGCTCCTAACCGCTCTGCCATCTTCCACAGAGGATGAGTATCTGTCCGGAAGTCTGTAGGAAAAGCACGGCTGAAAATAATTTTACACCCTCTAAGCACTTCCTTCCGAACTGTTGTCAACAGCTGCTTTACATCTCTGCGAGCAAGATTGCAATCGAGTTCATCAAAGAACATATGGTGGATTTGCCTAAGTAGTTTAAGAATCGAAGCAAGTGCTCCATCCGGCTCTCTTTCGTCACTCTTCAACTGAGAAAGAGACTTGGAACCTGTAGTCAAATTGGTGACAACTTGAAGCAAAGAAATGATATCTCTCCATCAGTATCAAATTGTCTTTATGCTTCATCCATGCATTTTCTGTATCATAAAGGATCACAACAGCACTCTCTTGCCCTAGCACTACATCAAGACCTTTTGGTATTTCTGGGTGCCATCATCTCTTGAAATCACTCTACCATTGAAGTACTCTCTTCTCGGGTCAAGCAGTTTAGCCATTGCTATGCATAGGGTCTATCACCCATTGTGTAAATGTACATCTCAAACATTTCACTTGCTTCTTTGAGAAATTTACTGACAAAGGGCCTCAATTTGGTCATCATATGTATAAAGTCCAACACGAAGAGGCTGCCTTATGAAACATCTTGAAGGGAATCAGATTGGCCCATCAAATATTCTTCCTCAGGTGTTAGCTGCAAGAGCTGAGTAGAATTAATCAGTGTGTGATCCAAATCAAGAACTAAACAAAGCTTCTTATGCGTAATCGATCAATTTCATCGTTACCAAGCCTTAAAACCTTATGTATATACCCAAATGTTATACCAAATTCATCATCCAACCTTTTCCTACAAAGGATGCACATTTGTCCAAAAGAACCCCGACGCGTACATACATTCTTCTTCAAGATTATTTCTATCAAACCCTGAGAGGTTGGACCCCGAGGTTCTTCTAAGTCTTCCAACTTCTCGATCTTGCACCTTTTGTTCCTTTTGACTATCAAGGTCATCATCATTATCATTATCACCATCAGCTTCTTCATCTTCTTCGTCCGGTGAAAAACCTGAAGAACCGACTTCCAACTCAGCATCAAGCAATGCGGCAAAGTCATCGCTGCAAGACGAGTGTACTGGGGAATCAGTTACGAAACTCATAGTTGCAAAGGACAGACACCTTGTATAATGAAAGGAGTGCAGATACGGTTCTCAACGGTACACAGCCCTCGGGAAATATGTGTGAGGCGGTGGCTGGAATGGCAGAGGGGGCACGGCTGGTATTTACACATGAGAGAATTTTTTAACATGAAACTTTCTGTAAAAATGTAATTAAAAAAATCAAGTTTATATCTTGGGCTTAATTGCATTAATGGGCTTGGGCCCTTTTTCAAATAAGAAAAAACATGTGGCCCTAAATTGACATTTGCCCAAACCAAATCAGTATTGTACAAATCCGTATTTCACCTTCTCGACACTCTCACTCTCTCTCTAGAAAGTTCCCTAAACCCTGTAAAACCCTAGCGCTTTGTGTCTCTACCACCGAAACCTTAGCCATGGCTCTGCATCCACTTCGCCTCCGTCGGACACTAACTACTCTGACTACCCTCCACCGTACTCTCTCCATTCCCAACCCTGCTGTCCCTACAATTACAGCCACCATTTCCAATTCCACCCGTACTCCATTATCATCAACAACATCATCCTTCGGTATCTTTCAATCTCGATGGTTCAAATCGTCGGGGGGTCCACTTTCATCTCCGAGACAGTACAAACTGTACAAAGAAGGGGATGAGATAACCGAAGACACGATTTTATTCGAAGGCTGCGATTACAACCATTGGCTCATCGTCGTTGATTTCCCCAAAGATAATAAGCCTCCCCCTGAAGAAATGGTCCGTACTTACGAGCAGATTTGTGCTCAAGGCCTCGGCATCAGGTCCCTTTTATCTCTCTTTTATCCTTGAGTTTTGCCCAATTATTGGAAATAAATTTGTAGCAGTTTTTTTTATTGGGCATTTTGTTTGATTGGTTAACTTGAGGTAGCCTTGATGTTAGAATCTTTAGTTTTTAGTGGGTGGTAAATGGGTTTGCTGATTTTGGATTAATTTGTTTCAGCGTGGAGGAGGCGAAAAAAAGAATATATGCGTGTAGCACAACTACTTATGAAGGTTTTCAGGTTTTAATGTCTGAAGAAGAGTCTGAAAAGTTTCATGGTCAGTTTTTACAGCTTATGATATCATATTACTCCCAAAAAATTATTCGTTTTAAAGATTTTGATATTTGTGTTTGAGAGAAAATGAAAGAAAGATTCTGACTTTTGAAGTTTTTGGTATAAACAGATGTACCCGGGGTTGTTTTTGTATTGCCAGACTCTTATATTGATCCAGTAAAGAAGGAGTATGGAGGTTAGGAGTTTTCCTTTTCTGATATCCCCATTCTGTTTTACGTTATTGGCTGATTTTATCTGAATGGTACATACTACATTGTGAAGCGTTTGACCTTGGAGTTGAATATTTTGCTGTGACTGCCAGGCGACAAATATGAAAATGGTGTTATCACACCAAGACCACCCCCTGTTCAGTATGGTAGACACCAAGGTGGTAGGTTCCGTCAAAATAATAGAAATCCTGACCAACCAAGGTATGATCGACAAGGAAACCCAATGCAAAACCAGCAAGGAAATTCACCATACAATCAGCAGGGATTTGTGCAAGGGGATGGAAGGAACTATAGGCCTCCACAAAATTATCCACCTCAACAAAATTATGGTCAGCAGCCACCAATGAACAACAGGGATGCTCCACAAGGAAGTGATCCTTCATACCAGGGCAGTTACAACCAAGGAGGGCAGGTAAATTATATGTCCCAAGAGCGAAGGGACTTCTTTCAGAAAGATGGGCACAATTATGTGCCTCCTGAGCAAAGGGATTCCAGAGGAGATCAAAGGAACTTTGCTTCCACACAAGGTGGGAATTATGGGCAGGGACCGAGTTCTGGCTATGGGCAGAATTTTGGGCAAGGGGCAAATCCTGGCTATGGGCAGAATTTCGGGCAAGGAGCAAATCCTGGCTATGGGCAGAATTATGGGCAAGCAAATCCTGGATATGGGCAGAATTATGGGCAAGGAGCAAATCCTGGCTATGGACAGAGTTATGGGCAAGGATCAAATCCTGCGTCTGGTCAGAACTATGGGCCAGGAGCAACTGCTGGCACTGGGCAGGGTTATGGGCAGAGAACAAATGCTGGGGATGGACAGACTTACCCGGGACATGGAGCTGGTCAAGGGTTCTCACAAGCAGAGCAGAGAAATGTGCAAGGAGAGCCAACCGGATCAATGGGACAAGGAGGGATGCAACAAGTAAGGCATTCCTTTTAAATCAATTTGAACTTTTGGATAAAACTCATAAATTGATGCTGAGCAGCATTTCTGAGTTGCACTTTCCTTTGAGCCATATCAGGTGCTCTGCAATATTTGTTAATAGAAGTTGCTTGTTTCTGCAGGGAAGATACTGAAAGATTTCAAACGGTTCTTTGAGATGATTGGGAGAATGGACGTGCAAAGGAGTCATGGTGTCTTTTCTTTCTCTCTTTAAGAGTTACCTATAGCAGTTTCTGTTATCTGTCGTGGTAAATAGTCGACTGTTTTGTCTTAGATCAGTTTTCTGACTGTGAAGTTCGAGCTTGTAGCATCCCCTATTTGGTTAAGAGCTTGGACTAGAATTTTATCATCAAATCAAAATGTGATTTTGCCTTCTTGTTTCTGCCTTTTCATTATCAGAAAATGTAGGAATTTCCTCCTATCGTCCGTATGAATCTCTCTTCTTGAAGAAAATTCTGCATGGAGGCTGCCATTTAACATTTCTCTCTGGATATTTCTGTCACCCGAGATGAGCCATTGTAAATTACTTTTTTATTGGGAAAAAAACCACTATGATTCGGCATTCATAAGTTGTAATTGATTATCATTATATTATACATTGTGTACTTTTCCAATTCGTCTTCACCAAAAATATCAGAGACAATAGAATCGAAAGTAGAGAACCCAATTAACAACAAAGAAGAGGAAACCATACATATAGTGGTGCTAGTACCGCGTAAGAGCACGTGGAAGATCCCATTCGTGCATTGAACGCAACCTAAACTCATCAACATCAACCCCATCGTCGTTCTCCTTGCCGAATAACGTGAACGAAATAGGCGCTTTTCTTTGTGCTCGAGTTGTGAGTCTCGTATCCGCTGCTTTGTCTTTCTCTTGGGAAAGAATGATCCTATCGTTAATTTTGATACCCTTCTTTTTAGTATATGGAAGCCAACCTGAAGAGGGAACCTGGCCAGCTTTTTTCCTTTTGGATGGGCCAAGTTTCCATGATTTTTTGGTCCACCAAATTCAAAAGCTTTCAGATCCTTCATCGGAAATGATGGAGCAGTTGAGGCACTTGAGAGTTATAATATGCTTGATCAGTCTTTTTGTTTATTGATTTCTGGGGTTGGGTTTTGCCAAAAGACTGAAGTCTCCAAGTGCATTTTCCTCGGAGAAAATCCTTGTCACACTTAAACTTGAGGATTAAGGACTGGTCCACGCTGTATGGAAAGGTTCCAAGGAAATGGAATAGTAGTTTGAGTACCCACCTTAATTTTTCACTATCACTACTATTTGTGATTAAAAGCATTTCTTTTTCACGTCCAATGGGTGGAGAAAACGAAATATGGAATTGGAAGGGCAAGAGGTTCAATATGAAGGACTGATGAAGGCTTGTCCTGTCTTCCTAAGTCAGGTGAAGAAAGACATCATAATTCATAATTTTGGAAAAATGTTTAGAAAAATCGACATTTGTTCTATGGGAGGGAGGGGAACATCCAAATTCCAATCAGGCGTTTAGTTCGGGTAAGCAAGGGTGTTCGTTAGTTAGGGAGAATGGGTTCCAAGTTCCAACCGAAACCATTCTTTGCCTTATATTTCCCGCCATATTCGCTTCAACTCTCTTAAAACAAAGCCCAAAGGAAATTGTGGCTGAAGCAATCCCCCTTCCACTATGTTCCTCTTCTCCTCTACTCTTCTTCAGGTGATTCTTTCCCAAGAATGATCTTAATGCTATAGTTAATGCAAAATATTAAATATGCAATCCATAACTTTAAGTGGGTTAGTTCCTTTTATTTGTGTTTGATTTTGAATTCTGTTGCCTTTGATTCTGGTGGTTCTAATATTGACAAATTGCCAATACAAAGTATTGATTTTTGTTTGGTAAGTTTGATCTATTACTTGTAATTTTTCCCATAAGTTGATAAACCCTTTTTCTTTTATTTTTTCATCTTTTTTATGATTATGGTCAAATTAGGATCAGAAAATATGCTTATATGAAAATGATCTGACATGTTCCATTTTTTATGAAATTACAGCAGATAAGTATCCATCATTTGCAAGGCCAGAATTGAATGTCTGCATTATCCTTGATGTCCAATTTTGGCCCTTTTATGTAACTTTAAATTAAGGCAAATTGTTTACTTCAACTATACTGCATATGCAAGGGTATATTATGTGCATTTCATCAATGAGAGTCTGCGCTCATTATGTTCAAGATCCTTTTTATATTTGTGTATGCAGAAAGTACAAATTTTTCTGTATTCCTCCAATGGATGTGTGTGTGTATGCCAGTGCTTGAGTGATAGTGCTGTCAAATCTAAATCCTTTTTCTTATTAGCAAGGATAATTCTTGGATCAGCTTGCAGAACAGTGCCTCTGAATAATGGTTCTGGAAAATAAAAAAATTTCTCGAATATTTCATTATGTTTGACTGCTTGATTGTGATGATTAACAGATTGCATCCTTCAAACATGAGGTTTTTGTTCAATTAGAGATGCTCGTTAGCTTTCAGATATAAGTATCATATGTTAAAAGGACTTGATGGATCTTCTTTGAGTTAAGACTCCAGACAAAGAATTCCACTTCTCTCGCACTCCTAAAGTTTATTATGGCTTGATGTTCTTGGTTCAGGTTTGGCAAAATTGAGATGCTTCAGCAATTTGTTATTTGCTTAATTCCCTAGTCAGAATGGGTCGTGACAGTACTGGAAGCAGCAGGGCCATTGGGGAAACCACTTTTCTTCATGGTGAACTTGACTTGTGGATTATAGAGGCTAAATCTCTTCCAAATATGGATTTAGCTTCAGAAAGAATGAGGAGATTTTTCACTATGTTTGGAACTTGTGACACTTACTTTCGAAAAAAACCTAAGGCCTCGGGCAGGCAGTCTATGATTACCAGTGACCCTTATGTATCTGTTTGCCTTGCAGGGGCTACAGTTGCTCAAACTAGAATAATTGCCAATTGTGAGAACCCCCTGTGGGATGAACATTTCATTGTGCCAGTTGCACATCCTGTAGTAAAAATTGAGTTTCATGTTAAGGATAATGATGTTCTTGGTGCTCAACTTATAGGAGTAGTTGAGATAGCTGTTGAAAAAGTCCTTCCAGGACATGAAATTAACGATTGGTTCCCCATTATTGGTCATTTTGGGAATTGTTTGAAACCCTATCCTGAAATTCATGTTTCTCTTCAGTTTAGGCCAATGGGACAAAACCCTCTATATCAACATGGCGTTGGGACTGGACCAGATTACATGGGAGTCCCCAATACGTATTTCCCTCTCCGTAAAGGAGGAAGTGTGACCCTTTATCAAGATGCTCATGTACCTGATTCTTTGCTACCTGAAATTTTACTTGATGGTGGAAAAGTTTATCAGCAAGGCAAATGCTGGGAAGACATATGCCATGCCATTCTAGAAGCACATCACCTCATATATATAGTTGGTTGGTCTGTCTATCATCCTATAAAACTTGTGAGGGAACCAACAAAGCCTTTACCTAATGGAGGGCAGCTTTCTTTGGGAGAGTTATTGAAATACAAGTCGCAAGAAGGGGTCCGTGTGGTTATGCTGATATGGGATGATAAAACTTCGCATGACAGGGGTCTCTTGAAAACGGTACAGTTCATGACTAATCAACATTTCTAGTAGTTTGTATTTGCAATTTATAGTATCATTTAGCTTCATGTTAGAGAGCATTTTTTCCATAATATTGGGCTAAGTCATGTAACCTAATAGGTAAATAAGCATTTTAAACTGATTTTGTGAGCAATTTTTATGTTCAAGCATGATTTTTCAGTGAAATTAAATATCCACTCTTTCCCAAAAAAAAAAAAAAAAACCACAAGTTGACAGAAGAGATTGATTTAAGCGCAGTTGATGTCATTTCTATGAATAAGCTTACACAAACCCTTGAAGCGTTTTTGTAATGGTATTGCTGCATTCCCAAACCACTCTTAACCTATGTACACCACTTAAGCAGATAAACCGGTGGAATGATATATTCATTTGCAAGTTTTATTTAGCCATAGATGCATCATGAATGATGTTAGCCTTGAATGCAGGTAGGTGTTATGCAGACTCATGATGAAGAGACTAAAAGATTTTTCAAACACTCAAGTGTTCGTTGTGTGCTTGCTCCTCGTTATGCAAGCAACAAGCTTAGTTTTTTCAAGCAACAGGTAAGGAACTTATTTCTTTGAATTTGGAACCATGTATTAGTAATGTGACTGTGCTTCTGTTTACTGCTTGGATGCTAGTTTATTCATGAAAGATTTTTACTATTATGTATTGGTCATATCTAGATGGCTACACAGTTGATTTGTTGTTTTATCCATGGCTTGAATGGTTCCTTCTAGTCCAGGTTGTGGGAACCCTTTTCACACATCATCAGAAATGCGTGCTTCTTGACACCCAAGCTTCAGGAAATAATCGGAAAATAACTGCTTTCATTGGTGGTCTAGATTTATGTGATGGCAGATATGACACCCCTGAGCACCGTCTCTTTCATGATCTTGACACTGTCTTCAAGGATGATTTTCATAATCCAACATTTCCTGTGAGTGGTTTTCTCCTCAGCAAACTTTCTGCATGATCATGAGTACATTAACATTTCTGGTTGATACTGGTTTCTGCCCTGCAAACATGGGGGTTTAGAACAGTTTTTTCTTTTTGTCAGATTATAGAAATACGATGGGATTAACAGAGGATGAAGTTTCTTTACCTTGAATTTCTTTTAATTAATGGATCTTTTATATTTTCATGTAAAATGTTTTCAATGTAGGATTATAGTCTTATTCAAAAGAAAACCTTGCATTCTGCGAATGCTTTAAGTCTGATAAACATATGAACTTATCTACTACGAGCAAGTTGTTAGCTACTATGTTTTATTCTCGTAGATCTATGATGCCATTGCCTAGCCCACCTTGATATTCTAGAAGTTCGGGTGGTCTTGTAATATGGTTCTGGGAAGAGAATTGCAGACAAGGAAGGAGCAGAGAGTGGTAAACTGAAGAGTCAATAGCTGGTAGATGGATTGTTGAAGAATGGTTCTTGGGGAAAACAGAAAAAGTAGCTGGCAGGTTGACCGACATAACTGAAGATATTTTCATATGCGTCATGGGGTGCATTAAGATATACATACTTAAATCTGATTTTGGATGGGAAGCAGATTGATACGGTACATAGAAAGATTGGCAACTTGAACAGGGAATTTGACTTCTCACTTGAAGTCTTTGAATTTCAAGCTGTAGTTTACCTAAAATTTACTAGTGGTAATAAAGAAATCTCATATCTGTTAAGTTAGGGTGTCATAGACACATAAACATAGTAAGGGCCACTCCACCTATTATCAATTGGTTTTAGGTTGGATGCCCATCTAAAATTTAACATGGCATCAGGTGCTGCCCCCCGTTATTGTCCCCTCGATGATGAGTTGGCACATGTTCGATCTGTTGTCCCTACACATGAGGGGGAGTACATCTGTTAAGTTAGGCCTATCCTAAGCACATAAAACATAGTATTAGGTTAGATGGCCATCCTAAAAACTAAACATGATATTAAATTTTCATAATCCAATAAAGTTTGACAACATAAAAGAAAATTTCTTGGTATTAGCATTAGTGTGTTGGACCAAAGGTGTAAATTTTTTAGTTATTTTGCTGGAATGGACTTAGCTGATGAAGACGTTTTTCTTCATGGTGTTTAATTGTTTAAATAGGCTTTGGAGGGCAAGGTGGGGATAGAGATATGACATTAGTTATATTTTCCTGTGGTAAAACTTGAAAGATAGACAAGGACTTCTACGATTAGTATAGTGATTAACATCAATTTAGTTTTAATCAATTATCCAAGATGCTTGAGCATATCTTTGCTGGTCCTTTAGGTAATCATGCAGTTGTTCAAGCGTAAGGCTACATGCTCATATAAGCTTACTGTCTGGTGTACTAAGGTTCCCTAGTTTTGTATTCTCCTTCACTTTGTGTTGGAAACTGAAAGATAACTGTCATGTCAATGTTAAATGGCATATTGCTTTTCAAAAAAAAAAAAATGTTAAATGGCATATTTAGGTGATAATGATTGAGTGTCCACCATGCATCTGGCTATTTCACTGGTACATGGTGTTGTTTCTAGATTGCTGCTTGAAGAAATTTCTGTCATATTCTGTGGAATTGGTTTTGACAGTGGTACTCTTGAAATATAGTCTAATGCCCAAAGCCCGAGGCAACCGTGGCATGATCTACACTGCAAAATTGAGGGTCCTGCTGCATATGATGTATTGACTAACTTTGAACAAAGATGGAGAAAGGCTGCAAAATGGCGTGACTTCAAGCTAAGAAAGGTCACTCCTTGGCACGATGAGGCCTTGATAAGGGTAGATCGTATTTCATGGATAATATCTCCCTCTCCTGGTTCTGATGGAGACAAAATTGTGCGTGTTTGTGATGAAGAGGACCCTGAGAATTGGCATGTGCAGGTTGGGCAGAATAAGTCTTATAAAATAACATCAACCCCTTCTATTTTTCTTGATGAGAGTCTATACCATTGTGATTAATGTTAATTCTCATTTTGGTAGGTATTCCGGTCTATCGATTCCGGATCTGTAAAAGGATTTCCAAAGGATGTTAAGCAAGCTGCAGCTCAGGTTAGAAACTGGCCTATTATAGTGCCTTATGTTATGTACAGTCTTCTTAGTTGTTACCAGGTATATTTAGCTTGTGTTTTAAGTTTTACATCCAGGTGAAACCCTGTTGCAAATGAACTTACATCAGTAACCTTGTTATTCTGATTTGTATTTTTCTGCAGAATCTTGTCTGTGGAAAGAACTTGAAAGTAGACAGGAGCATCCATACAGCTTATATAAAAGCAATAAGGTCGGCACAACACTTTATATATATAGAGAATCAATATTTCCTCGGGTCTTCATATTATTGGCCATCATACAAAAATGCAGGTAAACAATCGTAGACTAGTATCACCTCTTCTCCATTTTTTTCTTTTGGCGGGTGGATTGGGGATTAGTCTTTGGAGGAAAGGTGCAGCTACCATTTAGCTGTGGCTTGGTCCACCTCCTTCTCCAGTTAGGTGTGAACAAGTATGCACATCGATTGGAATTTATCCTTTATTTCTATATGTTGTGATATAATTACGATCTGATATTATTTTGATGGTAATTGGTGTATTCTATATCCTCCAACCAACTTCAGAACAATAAAACCAGTGGACTTTCGTCCAGATAGCCAAAAGATGCATGACTACTATGTAGGTTCTGAGATAACCATCCCTTATTTTCCTTTTCTTATATGAGTACATTTGGCATGTATATGCATTAGGCCAAAAAGAATTAGAGTAATTGCATTGTTTGTTCTTTTTGCAGCTAGCATTGCTTGGTTTTTTTCTTATAGTCTCAGTGGTAGCTTAGTTGTAAGATAATTAACAATTGATCTTGAGCTGTCTTTAATCATTTTTGGTTCATTTTTGTTTGGGTTTCCCCTGCTAACATCTGTGATTTTTACATAAGTTTGACATGCTTATAATTTTACTCTGATTTTTGGGCAAGCTAAATTAAGCCTTTCAGTTCTTTGTGGCATTTAAGATGTATGAATCTTTAATGGGAATTTTTTTTTATATAAGCAGGTGCTGATAACTTAATCCCTATGGAATTGGCTCTGAAAATTGCCAGCAAAATCAGTGCAAATGAGCGTTTCTCCGTGTATATAGTGATACCTATGTGGCCAGAGGGTGTGCCAAATAGCAATGCTGTGCAGGAAATATTATTTTGGCAGGTTCTCTAATTTCTTCAAATTAAGAATTATGCCCTACAAATTCGAACTTTCACTGTCAACCAAAATAGGAAGTTTTGAAATGTGGTTGATCTGTGGCTCCATAATTTTCTGCATAGCAAAGTTTGGATCTCATGATACTTTGAATTTTCTATTGACCACTTTGTCCTTTAGCTGTTGAGTAATGTTGGTGTCAAGTTCATTTCGCTCAAACTCTTATGTTTGTTTGCAAACGCAAAACATATCCAAATTTTCTTGAATTAATTCTGTTTTGAGAAGGTGCATGTGGACATAGAAATCATGCTCAACAAAGCCTATAATTTAAAGGATGTGCACTTCACATACGTGGAGGGGATAAACTAAACGTAGAACATTAAAGAATATCCAATGCCAATTTAGCTTGTTTGAAGTAGCCTGTAACATAGAATCGTAAGGACCTCTATGATTATTTATGGTTCCAGCATTACCAAGGAATTTTCTGTAGAAAAGAACTAACACCAGTTTTATCCATTTCTTGGTGCGTTCTTTTCTTCATTGCCTTGTTGAGGATCTAAGAAATTATAGAAGTTTGGTTTACTTCTTGAGTGGCTGCAAAATTAAGACCCAGAAGCAGACTGAACTGTTGGTTTCCTGGCTTGAGTGGTGCATTTACTATTGAAAAGAAAATGCAAAATATTATATGATAGTTTTAGATTCCCCAAGGTAGGGAGGAGGGAAGAAAAAGCTATGTCTTCATTAAGCTCTTATGTGCAAATTAGCAAATTGCATTTCTGCATGTTATTTCTTATCCATGTCGAAACCTTTTGGATAACATGTTGGCAAGTCGCAAGTTATCATAATATCTATGCTTTATTTGATGTTTAAATGCACTCAGGGACAAACAATGGCTGTAATGTACTCAATCATTGCACAAGAACTCGAAAAATCAGGCCTTTCCGATCAATATCATCCACAAGATTATTTGAACTTCTATTGCCTCGGTAAGCGTGATCCTTCCTCTTCAGAAAGTTCATCTCAGGTAAATCAGCAAACAGATAACCGTGCACTGGTAAGCTATTTTTATCTCCTCTGAGAATTATATGAGGTTGCTACTACAAAAATCTTTATGATGACTTTAGGTTGTGGTTAAAATTCAAAATGTACGTTATATTTTCTGGCAATCAAAGTAAAATGGCTTCCAAAATGGAATGCAGCTAATTATCCAATTCCTAATGTTAATGATGTGACACCCTCCAAAGTGTGGCTGATTGACAGGGTGTATTGTGCTGTTGTTTTGCCACATGACTGAAGCTAAACTTGTTTTATGCATAGCATTACCTCTGGATTTGATGTCAACTTGCCTTCTATCAAGCAAGAGTGTCCTCCTATAGCATAATAATACCTTTTATTTAATGAATAGGTTTTTTTCTTTGATCATCTGTATTCGATTAACTTTAGAAATTTCTTATATATTTTGACAGGCATTGGCTCAAGAGTTCCGCAGATTCATGATTTATGTCCATGCCAAAGGGATGATAGTTGATGATGAGTATGTGATCATGGGATCAGCAAACATTAACCAGAGATCCTTGGATGGTTCAAGGGACACAGAAATAGCTATGGGTGCTTACCAACCGAATTACACATGGGCAGCAAAGAAATCCCACCCACATGGCCAGGTTTGGGATTCTGGCTCTGTTCACTTTTGAATACTCGAGAATGCCAGACAACAGGCAGTAATTTATATATACTACTATTTTTTTTTTTTGGTTTATTTGTTTTAGCATATGCTTCAAAGGAAACAAAATGGCATTGGAGCATGGAGAATAATATCTCTGGGGTATAAAATATATTTAATGTTTGCCTAAATTCCTGTTTAGATTTATGAGTTGCACCAGTATTGTTGGATGTAGGTTTATGGTTATCGGATGTCTCTGTGGGCTGAACACCTTGGCAAACTGGAGGATACTTTCCGGGAACCACAAAGCCTGGAATGTATAAAGCTTGTTAACAAGATTGCCAAACGTAACTGGAAATCATTTGTGGATGATGATTACAGAGAAATGAGGGGACACTTGATGCTGTATCCAATTAAAATCAGAAGAAACGGGACGGTTGGTCCATTGCCAGGTTATGAAACGTTTCCTGATATCGGTGGTAAAGTTCTTGGAGCATCCACCAATCTTCCTGATGTTCTAACAACTTAACACAAGTGTAAGCTCCAATAAGTTTTAGTAACAAAACATATACTTCCACCTTAATACAAAGATTGAAGGATGTAGCATTACGGGAAAGTTAAAAAGAGAGGATAACAAGTCAGGCATTCATGTGATGATCACGTTGTAATGATTGTTAAGACCTGAAAAGAAACCTTTGTCTAGTTGCAGCAGCAGGCAGCTGTGATGATTGCCTTTTCTTGCTTATTTTGTTGTATGTCCATTGACGGAAAACAACTTGTACAAATTGAATTCGTGCTCTCCTGTCTTGACATTAATAGTGATTCCATGAATCAGTTTTGAGAATTTAGACCCAACTAATGAACTGTGCTGGCTTATTACTGGCACATAATTGATATCAGCCCCGGTTTTCATATTTATTTATTTATTTTTTTTGGCATTTGTTTGTATCAATATTAGAAAACCAATATTTAGTATCTATTAGCTATTAAGTTACTCAACTTATCACCGTTCAAAGACCGCATAGCGCAGTGGATTAGCGCGTCTGACTTCGGATCAGAAGGTCGTGGGTTCGACTCCCACTGTGGTCGTTATTTTTTGGGCCTTTTATGTTCTCTCGTTTGTTAATCGAATGGCCCAAGTATTAGCTTGGGCTTTGGCTTTGATTTCAAACTTATCCTTACCGTTGTCATCCCGGTTCTCCGTTGCCTCGGATCCCTCTCCATACTCTACCAAATTAGGGTTTTAGAGCTCTGCTCCTTTGCAAGCGAAAGCTCATCAATTTCTTCGAACTTTGTATTTAAGTTGCCGCTCAAATTCATAGCGAAACGCTCGCTGCTGAAAGTAAGTTCTCTCAGTGAGAAGAAATGGCTTCAACAGGGCAGCCATCGTCACTTAAAAGAAGAGATGCGCCATTAACAAGAGAAGGAGATCAGCTTACTATAACCCCTTTAGGGGCTGGCAATGAAGTTGGTCGTTCTTGTGTTTACATGTCTTATAAAAGCAAAACTGTACTGGTATGCTTGCTAATTCTTTTAATCTTGTTTTTATGGGGTTTTGCTTATTAACTTATTTGATTGCAAATTTTCCTATGAATCTTTTTTCTTCTTGAAATGATAGTTTGATTGTGGAATTCATCCTGGTTACTCGGGTATGGCAGCTTTGCCGTATTTCGATGAGATTGATCCGTCAACAATAGATGCCCTTCTTATCACCCAGTATGTTTTTTTTTTCTTCTTATTTTTTTTATATCCTTCAATTCTGCTAGTCGGTAGAGTTAATTGTTATATTTCACTTGCTTTTGGTATTTGTGCAGCTTTCACTTGGATCATGCTGCATCCCTACCGTACTTTCTGGAAAAGGTTTGTTTCTTTCCAAGTGAATTAATGTATAAGTTTACATATGTGTGTTTTTTTTTTCAAAGTAATATGTTTTAAAATTTCTATCAGACCACATTCAGAGGCCGAGTCTTTATGACTCATGCAACAAAGGCTATCTATAAGCTGATTCTGACTGATTATGTCAAAGTGAGCAAAGTTTCAGTTGAAGACATGTTATTTGACGAACAAGACATTAATCGTTCCATGGATAAAATTGAGGTATGTATTCGTAGACTTGGTAATGTTTAATTTCCATCTGTTCTGGTGTTGTACTTTCCGTGAAACCTGGTTCTGATGTTGTTAGATTTGCTTTGAAATTAAACCAGTAAATGATTGAAAATGTGTTGTTCTTTTATGTGCTTGACTGCAGGTTATTGATTTCCACCAAACTGTGGAAGTAAATGGCATTAAATTTTGGTGCTATACTGCTGGTCATGTTCTTGGTGCTGCCATGTTTATGGTTGACATTGCTGGCGTTCGAGTCCTTTACACTGGAGACTATTCTCGGGAAGAAGACCGGCATCTCCGTGCTGCTGAGCTCCCACAGTTCTCTCCCGATATATGCATAATTGAATCCACTTATGGTGTCCAGCTCCACCAACCACGACACATTCGGGAGAAGCGATTTACTGATGCTGTCCATTCTACTATATCACAAGGGGGTCGTGTTCTAATTCCAGCATTTGCCCTTGGTCGTTCGCAAGAACTTCTATTGATCCTTGATGAGTATTGGTCAAACCACCCTGAGCTTCATAACATTCCAATATATTATGCCTCTCCACTTGCAAAAAAGTGTATGGCTGTTTATCAAACATACATACTTTCCATGAATGAGAGAATTCGCAACCAATTTGCAAACTCAAACCCCTTCAAGTTCAAGCACATTTCACCATTAAATAGCATTGAGGATTTTAGTGATGTAGGCCCATCTGTTGTAATGGCAAGTCCTGGTGGACTTCAGAGTGGGTTGTCACGCCAACTCTTTGACATGTGGTGTTCTGATAAGAGAAATGCTTGTATTTTACCTGGTTATGTCGTTGAAGGGACACTGGCAAAAACAATTATTAATGAACCAAAGGAAGTCACGCTCATGAATGGTCTGACTGCTCCACTCTGCATGCAGGTTCATTACATTTCATTCTCTGCCCATGCAGACTATGCGCAGACTAGTACATTTTTGAAAGAGCTCATGCCTCCCAACATAATTCTTGTTCATGGAGAAGCAAATGAGATGGGGAGACTCAAACAGAAGCTTATTACCGAGTTGACCGATGGCAACACCAAAATCATTACCCCTAAGAATTGTCAGTCTGTTGAGATGTATTTTAACTCAGAGAAAATGGCTAAGACCATTGGAAGATTGGCTGAAAAGACCCCAGAAGTAGGTGAAACTGTCAGTGGTGTTCTGGTAAAGAAAGGTTTCACGTACCAGATAATGGCTCCTGATGATATTCATATCTTCTCACAGCTATCAACAGCTAATATCACTCAGAGGATTACTATCCCATTTGCTGGTGCCTTTGGTGTGATAAAGCATCGACTTGAGCAGATATATGAGAGTGTGGAATCATCAACAGATGAAGAATCTGGGGTTCCAACATTGCGGGTGCATGATAGAGTGACTGTGAAGCAGGATTCAGATAAGCATATTTCATTGCATTGGACATCAGATCCTATAAGTGACATGGTGTCAGATTCCATTGTAGCTTTGGTTCTGAACATTAGCCGAGAGATCCCCAAGGTAGTAGTTGAATCTGAGGCTGTGAAAATGGAAGAAGAAAATGGGAAAAAGGCAGAAAAAGTTATTCATGCACTCCTAGTTTCACTCTTTGGGGATGTCAAATTAGGAGAAAATGGAAAGCTTATGATAAGTGTGGACGGGAATGTAGCTCATCTTGATAAACAGAGTGGGGATGTTGAGAGTGAAAATGAAGGTCTTAAGGAGAGAGTAAAGACAGCTTTTCGGCGAATTCAAAGTGCAGTAAAGCCAATCCCTCTCTCTGCATCTTAGTTTTTTCCATTATCTTTTGATCTATTGATTCCCTCTTTTAATGTGCTTAACTTTGAAGATAAATTTTGGATTTGCCAATAACGCAAGGCATATTTTAATTATTTGCCATAGTTATTACCAAGCATTGATTCCTAGTTTGTACAGCTTAGTACTGAAGCAGGTCATAAAATTGTAGTTGTCCGTTTATATTAGCTCTATGTTGTTCATTTTCAAGATTTCATCATCACTTTAAGTTCTAGCTATCTGATCTTGTAAGATTCATGGTTTTCTCTCTGTGTGAAACAGGGATAGATGAGTTTGATATACCTATGCTGGTGGTTAATTAAAAACCAAGTATCCATTATTGCTTTTTTTATGATGATAGTATAATGATCATCTCATATTAAATTCATTTAACCGGTAGTTTACAACGTCTATTGGGCATATACTAATTGAAACTTGAAATGCTAGCTAGTGGTATTTTTTTCAGCTTCAATCTGCAAGATGTCGGTAGTTTTGGTCTGGATGATCTTTTGTTGTTGATATTGGCTGCTTGACCATGAGCCTGCCTTTGCTGCATTATGTTATTGAGCTAATCTCCAATTTCATATGACCATATTTCCTTTGAGATTGTTTATTTGTCTTGTTGCTGATAATGCTATTGGTCGATCAAGCATGCTCTGGTTAGAAAAATGATATTATTGGATGTACATGATTTCAGACCTAAACTAACAATAAAACCTGTCTGAATAAGAACAGATGATGTATACATCATTGTAGGATAATATTTATTATTTGTATTATAAACAATAGTGTGTTCACTAAATACATCGGTTTCCATCTTGTGAAATAAAAAAAATAAACGATTGTGCACAATCAAGCTCTTGCTATTAAATAAAAACCGTGCTTAGTGTTGCTCTGGTTTACATATAGATTAGCTAGCAAGTTGCAGTGTTGCATATAAGAACAACTTAGTCTGGAACAATCCGCATTTCATTAGTTATTTACTTGGTATATTATTAACCAAGTAGCCAAACTCTAAGCAGGACTGCACATGTTCACATGTCAGCAAGCGCAAAGGACTTTCTTTTCATGGTGGTCCCTCTAAGCAAAGTGATCCCAGAAAAATAATGGGTATGAAATATCAAACTCAAATGGTGTTATTCAAACTGAGTTCAAAGCCTATAAGTGGTTTAGCAGTATGCATCATGTCTCTATAGCTCCCTGCCTTTTTCTTTGAAAGCAATAACTCTTTTCAGACAAAATTGTTAGGATTTAACACTCCAATGGTTTGGTTAACACAAAAAGAGAAAACCTGGATGGTTTAATCCAACATCAACATGTTGTTTGTCGTTTGCCTTTTTTGACGTTGATTTCTTCTTGTCGTTTCACATGTTTGTTGACAACACAAAACTGGGTTGTTGGATGACTATATATATGTATATATATTTATTTATTAAAACATAATATTAAAATTTGTGATTGACAATACGTACTAAAATTTTCTTAAGCACAAATTAATTATTATTATATTATAATTGTGAGCTGAATAACGAAAAGATAACGTTTGGTACGAGAAAAGTGAGAACACATTTTTTATAATGTGTTCAATTAAATTACATTATAATATTTGTTTTGTAACAGATCAAGTAAGATTGCAATACAATCACATTACAATCAAGGGATGTAATGTGATTGCAGTCACTCTGTAAAATTTTTAAAAACACTCTTACCTTTCAACTTTATTAAAAACATTTTGTAACGTTATAATTAAAATAAAATATATAATATAAAAATAAAAAATTAAAATAAAATAAACTATAAAAAATTAAAATTTATATAATATAAGTAAAAGAAATTAAAATAAAATATATAATATAAAAAATTATATTGAAAAATAAAAAATATAAGATTATAATAAGAAATAAAAATAAAATATATGACATTAAAAATATATTTAAGAGATGATATTATATAAAAGTTAATAATAAAAAATATAAGTATATTAAACTTATATTTTAATAAATATGATTAATTTTGAAAATTAACATTACATTCTTAGTAAAATACTTGTAAACTAAATGTTGCAATGTTATATTCTCTGCATTTTAATTATTATTTTACTTGTATACCAAACACTGTAATGTTATTTTCTATATAATCACATTGTTTGTAATTATATTGCATTGTAAAATACCAAATATCACCTAAACATCATGTTTATGCGCTTCCATAAAAAGAATAATGAAATCTAGCTGGATTAGTACTTTTTTCTAATTAAATTAGATCCATTAATTTATTAAAATTTTGTTCACTACATCAAGGAATGTGACACTTAATTAGAATAAATTAATATTTGATTCAAACTAAACAATATTATCACGTATCTTACAACAACAAATGATGAGATTAATCTTAAATTTATAAATAAAATTTTTCACATAATAAGTATATTTTTCAATTTAAAACAAGAATAGTAAGGTAGAATGTTACGATAAATAAAAACGTGAATTCATGACGATATAGTTTAAAGGTTAATAAAATTTAAAAAAATACCAAATTTAAAGTTTTTTTTATTTAAGGTCATGATTAAAAAGATTAGAGAAATAGTCGAACAAATTAGACAAATCAAACAGAAAAAAGCGTGAATAGGAAAGCAAAGCCGATCCAACAATTAACAAAAAGCGTGGGTTGGCTTGTCTCAACTCTCAACCAAACAAAATTTAAAGAAAAAGATGAGCTATTTCTTGACTGAAAATGAAATTATAAAAACAGCAGGGGCATTTAACCCTGCAACAATCTTCCCTCCACTCCGCCCCGCCTGAATAAACAAATTAAATACACCAAAAAGAAAGTCAAAACTGATTCGTTTATGGAAGAAGAAGAAGAATCGGAATCAGAACGGAAAAAGGACAAATCTCCTCCCAGCTTTCCCCTAAATTTCATGGCCCCTTAATTCAAGATCAAAAGAAAAAAAGAAAACACAAAAGATTTGTAGGATAGAGAGTTTCAATGGGCAAAGGCCCCTTCTCATTCCGCCGCTCCTCCACTCGGCGACGGCGTCCGAAATCCACTACGGTCCCACAACCGCCGACGCCGACGCCCCCTCCGCCGCCCGCTGGAGCCGCTTCTTCATCTTCACCTCCGCCTCCGAGCGCAGGTAATTTGATTGGCGGTGGCGGTGGTGGTGGTGCGGTGGGAGCGGCGGGGAAGGGGAAGAAGAAGGCGGCGGGGGCAAAGCTATGGATGAGATTTGATACGATGGGGATTTCGGAGTTGGTGGAATACGATAAGAGTACGATAATTGAAAGAGCTTCGATTCCTGCTAGGGATTTGAGGATTCTTGGCCCTGTCTTCTCTCACTCCTCCACTATTCTTGGTATGTTTAAACTTAAACTCCTTTGTTCTCTTTTTAAATTTATTAAAGAGTTGCTGTTTTGATGGTCTGATTAATTGTTTTTAATTGAAATTGTGATTAGAGTTAATCGGTTCACCTTGCAGATTGCAAGGTAATTGATTTCCTTATTGGGCTGATTTAATGTTCCTTTTTTTAAACTGAGAATTCAGGGTTCTATTAGCATGCAAGTAGGAACTAGGAAGTGGAATAAACTGTGAATTTAGAGTGGAATTGCATCTGCTGCTTAGATGAGGCTTTTCAGGTATCCCTAGAGGGAGAGGATCCTCTGAACTACTTAGTAAATAGTGGCTATCTCCACTCTTTCACCTACCGTTAGGATTTTGCCACATTATCTTGTTATCTTTTCACAATGAAAAAGAATATCTCTCTTACATTTTAGCTATATTCATTTTGAATTTCTAGCTCCCTTATTTTTTCCTTGGTTTTCTTTTTTATTTTTCATCATGCTGGAAGATGTCAAAGGGAAAGGCTTCTTTTATCTGACTCCAAAAACTAGGTTGCTGTGAACCCATAAACACTATGAACCCTATTGGAGGATGAAATTTGCTGAAAAAAAAGTGAAAGAACCACTAAACTAAGAGATAGAAAACCAATAGGAGAAAGAGGCAGAGGAAATTGTTGCTTAATTGCGTCCTGCTGTCCTCTGTAATGGTTTGTCTTTTAAATTGATTCTTTTTGGGTTTGTATTTCTTTTATTTTGCTTTGTTGTTCGTTGCTAATCCAGCAAGGAAGGAGAACATTTTTACTTGAGCACTTGATTAAGAAAAAGAATGATGAGGGAGAGCAATTTTCTTTTTTTCAGGAGGAGAGGGAGAGTAATTAGAGTAAATCTGGTAGGATTTCTTTTTCATTGTATTTTGCTTCTGAAAAAAGAAAAAAAGGTGACATGGCCAAATCTTAACCATTGGTGAAAATAGTGGAGATATCAACTATCTTCGAAGTAGTGGAGAGGATAACAGTTTTAAAGAGTTTTCATTTTTTTTGGTTTGAAGGTTCTTTTTGAAAGTTAGATAGAAAACGCATTGGTCAGAAATGAATGCCACTAAATTGATTTGGTTCCCTTTAAATGTTCCTAAGTTTTCTTTTATTGCTTTGCTGGCAATATTGGATACATTAAGCACTCTTGCTAGATTTCATGGGTGGGGAGTTTCTGTTTAGACTACTATGTGTTATCTTTGCAAGTCTGAGGAGGAGAGCAGGGATCATTTGTTTTTTAGTTGCAATTACTCAAAAACTATATGGTCTAGAGTTTGCTAGTCTCAGGTATTCAGAGGAGCTCAGGAGGTTGGAATGCTGAGTTGGACTGGGCAGTTTCCAAATATGAGAGGGAAGTCTTTCCCTTCTATCTTACTACGATTGGCTTGGACTGCTTATATTTACCATATTTGGAGGGCATGAAATGCCAGGAAGCACACAACTTGATCTCAGAGCCTTGAAGAAATCTTCAACCTCATAGCTGATGATATTAGAACTAGACTAAACTCTCTACCAAACATCATTGATAACACAATGTATATTGACCTGAGTAGAAGATGGGGAATGTGTATAGCTGGGTTGTTGGGTAGCTTTCTTTCTAACACAATGTATTAGAACTAGACTAAATTCTCTACCAAACATCATTTCTAACGCAATGTATGTTGACCTGTGTAAAAGATGGGAATCTGTATAGCTGGGTAGTTGGGTAGCTTACTTTTTTAAGGCTTTGGCCTAATGTTTTGATTTATAGCAAGACATTCCTGCTTCTTTTGGATCATGAATAAAAAATTCAATTATCCAAGAGAAGAAAAGAATGCCACTAAACCGAATGGCTTTTTAAGTTGTGTTGCTTGTTATATATCCAAACAAACCTTAAATGCTGATATTAGTTATGAATTGTCTATTCAAAGTGGTTCTGTGACTACCAGCCTTGCATGTTGATTAAGGTAATTCTCTTGTTCTTGGTTCCTTGCCAACTCTTCAATGAATATTGTTACTCTCTGTTGATTGTTTTGATTTTTAATTTGATTTTGTAGAGGGAAGAGATTGCACTTTTTAAGTTCCTAGGTGGTAGTTAATGGTTAGTATGCTTTCATTCTGAATGAAGCTCATGATAATAAGCTGACTATAATGTTCAAGGGGATCTAAGTAGAAAAACTCCAATGTTAGGCACTGTAAAAGTTGGTTTTTGTTAAACTGTTAAGAACAATGATAGTTGTTTGTATTGTTCAATTGATTTCAATGATCATAATAAGTGACCCTGTCATGCTTAATCATATAAGTTGCTCAGTTATTTGAAATCTTGTCTTTCAAAAAAAGAGTTATTTGAAATCTTGTTGCGAGTGATGCTATACAAATATGTAGCTATGATAATCAAGCATGGGGTAATGTGCTGTAGGGGTGTAATGTAAGTGAACCAGTACTTTCAATAAAAAGCTTGTGAATAAGCTTGGGTTAGGTTCGTTTATGTTTGTTTAACAAAATAAATGAATGAACTTGAACAACATTTTAGAGCTCATTTAATAAACAAGCCAAGTTCAAACATCGATGAGCTCAGCTCTTTAAGTTTGTGAACAAACTCGTTTAAAGCTTGTTTAGAGGTGTCATTGGAAATTGACCACTTCAAACCTAAAACCCTTTCTGCCATTCACAACGTTGCCATTTTCTCAGAATTTTTGTTCCCTTACCCTTTCCATTTGGCTTGCCAGCGGCTTCTCTGCTTACCCTCTGGGGCTTTTTCTTGTTCTGCGATGCAGCTTTTGTCTCTTCATCTTCTTGCACCATGACACAGTAGCTATCCTTCCTTCCATTTTCTCTCCTTAATCCTCACCTTAATCCCTTTGATTCTCCTTTACATTCTTTACAAATAAGCTTGAACCTACCCCTCTCAAAATCATTTGATGTTGCCCTTTGCCCTCACTCATAGACGAGGAAAGGAAGAAATTGAGGACCATATATGAGTTGGAGTGGTGATATGCTTGCATCTGAAGCAGCTTGTGAAGCCAGATTGTCACTTTATCTCTCTTACTTCCTTGGGTTAGGTTTCAATGTTTGATGGGTAAATATAATCTGATTGTTAGTTTGTTAAACAAAGTTGCAATTTTGATCTATTTGACTCTTATTAATACTTGCAATTTATTGCTTTGTTAAGAATTTTATGCCCAATTGAAACTTGTTAATTTGATAGTAGATTGTTTGGTGGTGAGAAATCAATGAAAACAAAAAGAAAATGGGAATCTGGAACTTACTGAGTGGAGGTTGAACAATAAATTCAAAAATCCATTCAAGCTTGAATGTCTTTCATGGTAAACGAGCCAAGCCCAAACATATCTAAGCTTGGCTAAGCTCGGTTCTTTTACACCCATAATGTGCTGTTTGTTGCTCTGCTTGCTCTGTTTCTTTTATAGTTTTGTCTGCTCTCCAAGGAGGAATGGTGGAAAATATTGTTCTGTTTTGTACTCTCTCACTTAGTGTCTATTCATTTTTTCTTATACCAATCTGTGTTGTGCTTTGATCTTATTTCATTATATTGATAAATGTATCAAACAATTAAGAACAGTGGATGCTCTATTTAGTCATTATTATCTTTGAAAGAGTTAAGGATTTTTCTTTAAAAGGATTCTGAGATTCTTTTTTAACTTTTCCAGCCAGGGAGAAAGCTATGGTTGTCAATTTAGAGTTTATAAAGGCTATAGTTACAGCCGAAGAAGTTCTTATACTGGATCCACTCCAACAGGAGGTTCTTCAATTTGTAGATCAACTAAGACAACAACTTCCTCATAAAAGTGCATGTAAGATCCAAGGAGCAGGTGCAATGGATGTAAATGATAGTGAAATGCATGTATCAACTGGTAGACAGTGGTTACCGGTTCCAGAAGCCATGGAGGGTTTGCAGTGTGAACTTCCGTTTGAGTTTCAGGTTCTGGAGATAGCTTTAGAGGTTGTCTGCTCATTTTTGGACAAGAGTGTGGCAGAACTTGAGAGAGATGCTTATCCCATCTTGGATGAACTGGCCAGAAATGTCAGTACCAAGAATCTTGAACATGTGCGGAGTTTGAAAAGTAATCTCACTCGTCTTCTTGCACGTGTACAAAAGGTATCTTTGATGCCTGTTGTTTCTGTCAACGTTCTAGTTGTTGCTAATACAGAGAATTCTCCTTATCTGGATCTGGAGTGTGTGTGCATGAGTGCATGTGTGTGAGGGAGGGAAGACCAATTACATGAAAACTCTCCTACTTTATTCTGCCAAAAGAGTTTTTATCTTATTAGAGTCAGAATAATAAGAATGTGGGATGCAACTTCCCAAGGCATCTGATGAATCTCCACTATTTTCTATAGACGATTTTACAATGAAAGCATGTAGATGATTTATTAACAGATGTAACCTATTGACACTGCATCATTTATTTATATGTTATTTTATATGTGTGAAGCATTAATGAACACCTGTGAAATGTCAGGTGAGGGATGAAATTGAACATCTACTGGATGACAATGAAGATATGTCTCATTTGTATTTAACAAGAAAGTGGATCCAAAATCAGCAATCCGAGGCTCTGTCAGGAGCTGCAGTTTCAAATAGCATCAGTACTACTACAACCCATCTACCTCGACTTGGTTCACACAGGAGTGCAAGTTTGGTGAGCAGCCACAATTTGGATGACGATGATGTCGAGGATTTGGAGATGTTGCTTGAGGCTTATTTCATGCAGCTGGATGGAACACGTAACAAGATATTATCTGTGAGTATTTGTCTTTACTATGGTGGAATGAATGTATCTGGTTTCATCTCCTTGACTTGATATCAAGTACCATTTCCTGTGTTGGATTTGCAGGTTCGTGAATATATTGATGATACAGAAGACTATGTCAATATCCAACTTGACAACCAGCGAAATGAACTCATTCAACTTCAATTGACATTGACCATTGCATCGTTTGCTGTAGCTGTTGAAACTTTGGTAGCTGGGTGGTTTGGTATGAACATCCCTTGTACATTGTACAACAAGGATGGGATATTTGAACTCTTTGTTGGAGGTGTTACAGCAGGGTGTGTGTTGATTTTCCTGCTTATCCTAGGGTATGCCAGATGGAAGAAACTGCTTGGTTCTTAAAGTCATCCTCATCATCAACTATAGCCGTATATTCTTACTAATTCAGATCTATAAAATATATTAGCTTATTTATGGATCCCAGCAATGGGATGCCGTTGAAGTATATACAGAATACAAGGGCCAGTATCCAAGTTTTCTGGTACATGTTTTAAGTGTACAATGTGGACGTACATTGCATGATATGTACCATATCAATGTGCATCTTGATAGCTAGTTTTACATTTATTCTGGTGTTTTCCCCTGAATGAGAACCAAGCTTTCTGCACGAAGAAACGGTTGCCAATAAATGTGGTAGGGCAAGCACACCGTTTTTTATTTTCTGTACTGAAAATGCTTGCATTCCTGTCTCAGCCATATGATTGCTTCTAACAGTCATGCTTTTTCTGATATTTGTGGTCACTGGTCACCCTTCCTTGACAAACCTATTGCAACTTAATAGCTAAAAATTTATGTAAATTACAGGGTTCTGTACCAGAGCTGATGTTCTTCCACTTCATGTAGGGTGTGTTAGGTGCCTCAAGACAACATGAATCACGAATTCATTACTCTGGGGTACCCCATTTTGCACCCAAAGTTTAGATCTTCTAAGGTACCTTTCTCAATTCTAATAAGGTAAATATTTAATGCCTCTAGAAGGCCGTTCAAATGTGATTTTCATTCAAAGTATGGTTTTCATCAGCATTTAAATAGTAATGAATGAGTGCAAGAAACATTAGCCTATGAAATTTTTTTAGAATATGTGTACTAAAAAGGGTTTTGGTTAGAGAGGACAATTAGTAGTACCAGTACAAAATTATTGGAGAGAGTCAGATCCTTTCCTATCTGACTGTATCTTGTTGGCCCTGCAACTTGTTGCTTTCCTTTTTGCTAGAAATATCAATGAAAGAAACAAAAAGCATCGGGCAATGCAAGAAAATGGCCTAGTAATGGCAGGTGGACCATATTGAAACGCTGTCGAAAACCTTTATGCTTGCACCCATTTATTCCGCAATAAATGTGCAAATACCCTTATAACTTTGTTACTGTTTGCATTCAAGTTTTATTGGTTCCCTTTGTTTTCTTTTCTTGACAGTTGACTTTTCAGTTAGGAATTGTAATAGGTATTCTTAAATAGTATATTCATGGATATTCTACTCAATTATATAAAGTTAAATACTTTATATTTAAATTTCAGATAAGTTTAAGTAATATACGTATATCATTTATTAGATACCTAAATTCGATTTGATGTATTCATTCCCAATACCCATATATATAAATTTTAATATTATTTATATAATATATAATAAATAATAAGTAAAACTTTAACAAGATTAAGGATCGAAACCGTGTGAGGATGGAAGAAATCCAAGCTAGGTCTCAAATACACACAGTTACTTTGTTTTTCATGCTTGATTAAATGTGCTTTAAGCATAAAATTTGAATTAAAGTACGTTATTAAAGTAAGATTGGGATTGAGAAAAAAAAAATTATATTACTTGAAGGTGAGCAGTAAGGCAAAGGCCTTAAGAGAGAGGAATATTGAATCCATGGGGGACAGATTGGAAGGAGTATCTGCATATAAAAATTTGTTCGTCTCTATCTGTATTTTTTTTTTCCATGTGTGTGGAGTTTGGTTGTCTTTGTGCACTTTCTTCTCATCTCTCTTTTGATAATTGGTTCTTAGTTATAATAATAATAATAATAATAATAATCATTTAAACCAACAACTGGCACCGCATTTCCCCTTCACTTTACTTGTAATAAACTCACCTCCCAACTCATTGTTAGGAAAATCCAACCAATTTTACTCCTAATTCTTCACCCCCACTCCACAAAGAAAAAGCACAACAAATTTTGCATGCACGCAATACCCATCCTTTCCTATTACTCTCCCCCTTTTTTCCTTTCTTCAACCCACAAAACCAAACCGCTCAAAAGATTACCTGCCATTGTCGACAATATACCTTTAATTAAATTCGATATTTTAGAATATAATTAAATTAATTACTAATGAATTAATGTTCATATATAAATGTTACATTTAAAACTAAAAAGTATTTTTTAATAAATAATGACCCTACTGATGAAATAATGTATACTTAATTTTCTTTTATGGTTTAGACAGTACATGTCGCATCCTTGCAATTACTATATTCCCGCAATTTTAATACCATCTAAGTAGTAAGAAGAACGAATGAGGAATTTGAGTGGGGTGATATATAATATGAGTATTTTGGAGGGGTTAAAACGTGAAAAAGTTTTGTCCTTTTTTAGATTTAATTTTTTTCAATCCAGCCCCTTATTGGCTTATTCCACCTCCAGACTTCAACGCAGAGAGAGAGAGAGAGGGAAGAGAAATAGGAATAGATAGAAAGGGAGTGGGGGGTTTCCTAACAAGGGAAACCGAAGACAGACAAAAAGGAAAAGAAAAAAAAACGGAAAAAACGAAAAAAAGAAAACCCTAGAAAACAGTTGGCTTCCGATTTAGGATCATTGAAGCATTGCATTTCAAGATCTCAATTCTTCAATCCAGGAAGGGTAAGCTTTTCGGATTTTCTTTTTTTTGCCGAATTTAAAATAACATAATTAACAAAAAAAAAAATCTTTGGTTTGTTTTTGTTTTCCGTTTGTTTTGTAGCTTCCAAAATGAATCTGTTTTCTTATTTTCTAATAATTTCTGCTTTTATGTTAGTTTTAATCTATTCGTCATCTCTCACATTGTAACATTTCATTTCATTGGATACCTAATCTGCAATTCTTAGGCTTCTTTTTTCCCCTTTTTAATTTCATGAGCTGCGTTCTGGTTTCTATTTGTCTTAGATTTTCTTTGGTTAGTTTTTGGTTGCTGAGGAAATGTGGGAAATAACAGGGAATAAGTTTTTCAGTATTTTGATTTTCACTATTCTATACCTTTGCTTAGCTTAGGTGATGTTTTATTATTTATTATTATTCAGAACACAATTTAATTTAGGAGTTTTGACGTTGTTTTTGTGTCTGGAAAAGGAAAAAAAAAAGGATTATAAATAGTGCCAGAATCACTGTTCTAAGTTGATTTGAATCTGTTAATTTTGAGAGATTTTGCTTTACATTTTCCAGTTTTTTTTAATACATAGAAACTGTCATTTAAGGTGAAGAATTCGATTGTTTAATGAATGTTTCTAGGACCGCCTTGATCTATTCCCTGTAGACATGTTATCTGCGGCAATTTCATTGGGGACGATATGCATTTGGGACTTTTTCTTCTTTTACATTGTATTTTAATTTAATTTTGCAATTTATTATATATTCCGGACCATGCATATGAGAGGTTTACTTCCTTGATTCCTGCTAAAAGTAGAATTTGAGCATATGCCTTTGCTACAGTACTCTGAGAGACTTCACTACATATGTAACAGTGAACACTTTGAGCACTATATGAATATGATTACTTTTGGGCTGGTATTTCTGACAAGAGTGTTTGATGCAGACAAGGAGATGATCTTTTATGACTCCGAGTTTTCCAATGGCAGTATTTTTGTCTCATATGCATGGTTTCAGTTAAAACAATCAAAACACTGATCATTCTAATAGATATTGTGCAAGCTTACAACCTTCTACCTAGAAAGATAAAAGCACAAAATTCTTGTCACTGTTACTTTTTCTTTTTTGTGCTTTTACCTGTGTCCCAAGATTTTGGGTTTGGACATACACACAAAATAATTCTGTAATGTATAATTCACTAGTTCTTTTACCTTTTTCCATCATCTTCCCATACAGATTGTGAATCTTTTCCAGAATGCCTACCTGTTATGCATGTGCTGTGTGCCAGACATATATGTTTTCATATTTAGATCATTATCTGCTGTATAACAATAGGTTTGGTGCATGGTACAATCTATCATTTTTCTGGTGTTCTCTGTTGAATGGAGGGATTTTTGTCTCTTGGTTTGTGGATGGAAAAAATAACTGCAACTCTTTTTCTGGGACTTTTATGTATGCCTTTGTTCTTATCATAATTGATCTATTTCATGATCTGTCTCTGCTGTGCTCTTTGCAGGAACGGGTTGTGCTCTGCCATGCCGAATTCCAAGGGGTCAACAAACATAAGAAATTTGATGTTTGCTGGAAAACATGCTTTACTTCCTCCAAAAAGCCCATTTCCTACAGTCTCCCCAACATATACTGATTATGTCCCCAACAATGTAATTGGATCAAAAGCAGTTCAAAAGCCTAGAGAGGGAAGTACACACCACCAGCGCACTTCCTCTGAAAGTCTTCTGATAGATGAACAACCTTCTTGGCTTGATGATCTCCTTAATGAGCCTGAGACTCCTGTGCGCAGAGGAGGTCATCGACGTTCATCAAGTGACTCTTTTGCATATATTGATGTGGCTAATGCTCCTAACCTAGATTATGCAGTTCAGGATGAGTACAGATATAAAAATATGATTTCTGCACCTTCTTGGGCATCTCAGGACTTTGATTATCATGGTCACAAAGATGCTCGGCTTGCCTCTTTCTACACTGATTCGAACTTGGTAAAGCAAAAGAATAGGGCATGGGATTCATCTTTGAATACTGTGACCCATCCAAGTGGGCTTCCTCTTAGAGAAAACACCATTCTCCAGGGTTTAGGATCATCATGTGCACCACAAGAAGTAGAGGGTGCTCCATCAACAGCAAGCGAAAAACAAGATTCTGCTGAGTCTTCCCCTCTTGATGCAAAAGCTTCTTCTGAGAGAAAGGATAATTCTCACGCTAAGTCTTCGGCATCTGACAGTGATACAAAACGTGCCAAGCAGTGAGTAGCCTATTTTATTGTTCCAATTGTTGGGGTTATAGTTCCGTTACAGTGAAGTAACCTATTATGTTTTCCTGGTTGCTCGGCCTGTCTTTTTTATTTTTATTTATTTTTTTGTTTCTTATATCTTATTTTCTTCATGTGCATGCATTGAGCCAAATCTCACACTGTTATCAATATCTTTCAAAGGTTACATTTTATGTGCTCAAGTTATACTTGTATTTGCTTATAATGCTGTTGATGTTGTTAGTAATTAATTACTTTTTGCTTATAATTACCAAATTGACAAGGAATTTGTCAATTAATTTCCAACAGGATTTGAAAATGATGCTAGTTACATGCAGGTGCTGTAGGTTGATTGCATTCATTAGATGTTTCTTTCACTTGCATTCACTATTTTAGTTGTTTTATGCATTTCTTGGCCTTGAACCTCTTGAGACGAATATTTACCACAAACTAGTTAGACTGGATTTTGGTTTACAAATCCTTTTTGAATTATCATTTTATAGGACATGAGGGGTATACTGGTACTTGTCTGTAGTCTGTAGTGCAGGTTTCCTGCATATACACACACAAAAGTATAACATGCATACATATTCTTACGTGTTCTTTTGTTCTTAAATGGAATAACATATAGCATACATTCATTCTCGCTTCAAATTTTCTTATTTTGTTCTGCCCAGCATTTAATTTAGTTGATATTTGTTTTGTTGATAACTGGTGACTTCAATTTGTTTTTGATGTGTGATGCTTGAAGCTTTTACACAAAAATACATATTTGGTTATTATACCAATGCACTACATTGGTAGAAAAGATTCAATTACATTACTTTGTTGCTGTCTATTGCAGGCAGTTTGCTCAGCGCTCAAGGGTGCGTAAACTTCAGTACATAGCTGAGCTGGAAAGAAATGTACAAGCTTTGCAGGTAAGAATTAGTCCAACCTGAAGTTTTGTAATGTTTACTTACTTTTGAAATTGACTTCAAGTTATGACACAAGTATGCCTTACAATGAAGTGTTAATTGAGTTTCTTACTCAACAGGCAGAAGGATCTGAAGTTTCAGCTGAGCTTGAATTTCTCAACCAGCAGAATCTTATTCTTAGCATGGAGAACAAAGCTCTTAAGCAACGTTTAGAGAGTTTAGCTCAGGAGCAGGTCATCAAATATCGTAAGTGTCTAACATATCATCTCTAAGGCTGTGATTATATGTTGTTTTTCTGTATCACATGATAGTGCACAACAACCTATTTTTCCACCTTCTAATTTTTTTTCTGTAGTCCTCGTTTGTGGAGCTGTATGAGGGGTGATAGATCCAGTTTGTTACCTTGTTTTAATAAAAGATAGAAATGTCTTTCTGTTCTTTGTGTGGGAGGGGTTAAGTTAGGTCTTGACTCTTGAACAAGCCAGTCACTTGTTTTCCCTTCATGGTTAGGGGGAAAATAGGATGCTGTGGTCCATGCCTTATTCTTGAATTTGTTGTTCTATGCTAGTAAAAGTGATTTTCCTGCCTCCTTGAGAGCACAGCTGTCATAATAATGCATGGGTCCTTCCAAAAGCATGAATATTTATGGAGAAAAAGCGAATGTGTCTAAGAGGCCATCATTGATCTGTCTTGTGATGAACAGAAATTATTTTAATTGATTAAAACAAAATTGTATTGAATGGAAACTAAATTATGCAATCATTGTGCTCAGTTGAACAGGAAGTATTGGAGAGGGAGATTGGTAGGCTACGATTGTTGTACCAGCAGCAGCAAAATCAACAGCAACAGCAACCATCTTCTAGCCATCGACGCTCTAGCAGTAGAGATCTTGATTCCCAATTCGCAAACCTCTCTCTGAAACACAAGGATGCCAGTTCTGGTCATGACCCTGTAACTGGTTCACTCCGCATTTAAATATTTAATTTAGCCAGAGCTCTTTTATGCTACTACTTCAACTGGCTGCTGCCATGCTGACCAAATTTGTTGTTTCCCTTGTGCGGGATAAAGCCAAGTTCATCCAGTCTTGGTGCGCTCCCTCTGCCTGATCTTCTCTTTATTTTTCTGTCATCTCTTACCCTTTTTTCTCTTTCAACAAATTAATATCCTTAATGTGCACCTGGTAGTCATCGCCAGAAAATTGGATTTCAGGCATATGATTCACCTGAGGTGGTAAACATAAGAGCAGGTTCCATGTTTCACTCCCTCCTGTATGCTCATCAATGGTTACGATTCAGAAATTTTATGTGCTCCATTTTTCCTCCATTTCAAGTATCCACTTGGTGGATACCACCTTAGTGCAGAGATATTTAGGCTGTTTGGATGTGCATTATTTTGTAATGCATAATGGTAGGAAAATATTTCTTGTACAATGTTTTTAAAGAAATCCACGTTTACTTTCTGGGTTCTGTTGGTTATAATTTGCCTGGTTATGCCTGCCCTTCAGCTTGAAGATAGTTTGGTGCGTGCTGGTTTTCAATGAATTTGGTGTGTGCTGGTTTTCACTCAATTAGGTGTGTGCTAGTTTTCAATCAATTAGGTACCCTCTTACTATTTATTAGTTAATCCCCCCACACCCGCCCCCCTTGCCATTATCAGGGCTTTAATAATTGAATAAAAGTTGTTGAAATAAGTTGCAACCACCGTTAACTGCCAGTCTCTCTTGTTAGTTTCCTGTGTCTTCTTTTTTGCTATGCCAGAGTGGTTTTTTAATCATTGATTAAAATCACTGGAGTACAGTGGAAGGATGGGCCAACTGGCCATCTATTTTAGTGACAGACACCTGATAGACCCAGAAAGACGTGACAGGTTGCAATTTATTTCAGGTAGGATCACAAGCTCATTTCATTTGCTAAGAAAAACAGGAAGAGAAAAAGTTATTTCATTATTTATCCAATTTTGGAGGGTTAATATGAGTTGAAAGATGCCGGTGCATCCAGGCTGGCCGGCACTGAGCTGTAAGGATGGGAACAAGAGATAAAAGCCAGTTGCAAATTGGCACGCCACTTACCAACTCAGTCCAAAAATCAACCCATGTTCCATCTCAATCCGAGTCAAAGCTTTTACCTTCAACTCGGCCCTTTCTATGGCGATGTTTTATTTGTCTTGATGCGCCATAGGTTGCGATGCCTCGTGTTTTGCAAGTGCTATTGCTAGAATCAATGGCTCTTTCATGATTTGTCATGGGGACGAACAACTTGAGCAGATTGCTATCCATGTTTAGACACTACTCAACTATTAAACCTTTAAATAAGATTCTGAAAAGGATGCTAGTTACCTATTTATTGACAAAAGGATATCAACAATAATCTTTCTATGCATTCACAGAATTAAGGTGTTTCGGATGAATGAAAAGGAAGTAGGAAATCTTCTATCTAATTGTCATCAATGTTAGTACGTATCCTGCTCTGTATTTTTAATTTCTTCAAAAACTATAAATTCAATGGCTTTGTACAATTGGGAAGTGATGTCTCTAATGCTCATAGTATTCACTTCTCAGCACAGAATTATTAGCAGCAACAATGAGCAAAAGATTGCAGAAAGGCTCAATCTGGCACTATGTCCACCGTTAGGCAGCCTTGGGTACTCATCAGGAGGGGGCATGACGCATTCATCGCCATTAAACATAATTCTTCTCGGGAAAGCCCATCCTTCTCTGAAAGTGAATACCCCTTGTTCTTTGTGAAGCAGCATTTCAGATTGCACATTTCCCCTTTCACCTTCCTCTAGCAGCATGTCATTGTAGTACTGAATCCCCCAAAACATCCCTGTATCATCTGCATTGATACATAAAAATAATATACTTGTGTCACTAAGATTTTCACATCCACAAAAAACCTAGTAGAGCATCTGCCTGTAATCGCCGGTAAATCTCAATGAGGTTTGATCTGACTTACTGATATA
Source organism: Theobroma cacao (assembly GCF_053813885.1). Taxonomy (NCBI): domain Eukaryota; kingdom Viridiplantae; phylum Streptophyta; class Magnoliopsida; order Malvales; family Malvaceae; genus Theobroma; species Theobroma cacao. Next base: position 4,711,509 of record NC_142640.1, read on the forward strand.
CCCATACTGGTTAAGTGGCTCATAATTGAAGCTGAAAACTTGTGTCAGGCTTTTTAGGTTGGGGTGTGATGCCACCAAGTTCCAATGGCTATAATTCTTCATGATATGCAGATTATTCACCGTTATCTTGACCCGCCAATATTCTTTGTAACTTCGTTTCACATGCCAATGGACCCGTATTGGGCACATATGCTGCGTGCACCTGACTAAAGATGGTTGCTCCTTATTTGGATCTTCTAGTTCTTGTAACGGCGATGGTGCTTCACCAAACCTGTTTAGAAAAAATCATAAAAAAGGAGATAGCATGGTCAAGCTGCTGATTGCAAAGGATCAAAATATTATTGTCGTATGTTTATTTCTCCATTCTGGTAGTAATGAAAGGTAAGTTCTAGATTACCTTGGCGGAATGACAGAATCTATGAAACTGTTTTTATATGTAGCTTCAAGGAGGAATATCATCAAATTCGACTACAACAATTTTAGGAGAGCTAGGCACTTTTTCTGGTTAAACAAGAACTAATTAAGGATGCAACACAAGTTGGCTAGATGCTTTTTTGATCATCTTATGGTAAGAAGGAACGTGTTGCAATCATACTTGCAATTAGATAATGCATAGCAAAGCCATATAAAATACAGGACTGATTCTCCTTTCCTCAATCATAAATAACTGAAAAGCATCTTCCAAACTATACTAGTTTTCATTTAGGAGTTTGGTTTTGATAATTGATGTATATATTTTCTTTCACAGGAGCATCAATCGAGGTTATTTCCAGGTGCACCTTATTATATATATCTTAGATGATGAAAGAACTAGAGAGGATTTACTTTACACATTTTGCTTCAGGTAATCCTTGGCAGCTGCAGCTGCACTTGGGACAGGGAACAATTGACCTATTGTAGAATGCAGATAAGGAGACGCAGCACTTTGGAGAAGTTGATGCCAGAAACGGGGAGTAGATACATGTCACGTTCCAAGTTCCTGCAGAAACACACTGCAAGGCATTGGTACTTAATCATGTAGTACATCCATATCAAACTATGGCATTTTCATAAGTGTTTTAATATTATATATATATATACATAAATAAAATAAGATTGAATTCTGCTAAGGGTAAAAAGACAAGTGTGATTCCTGCCCTCATTCCCTTAAGCAAAACAAACTACCGATTCCCAATTTACAATTCTCACTCACTTTTCAAAATCTAGAACATGACCATTACTACTAGCTAGATATCATTTATGTTACTTAAGAAATGGAAAGGCTTGCAAGGAAATGTATAATTGGAAATAACTTACCCAGAGCTTGTGTCCACCGACGGCCTCCATCAGAAGTATACTTACTTGGTGCAACCGAAACTGGCTTCCCACAGGAATACCCTGGAATTCCAAGAGTAAAATTTTCTGGCATTATGAAGTCTGAAACGTTGACAGATCCAGCAACCATCTGAAAAACCGCAGCAATCTTATCAGGGTCTTGTACCATGGATGTTAGTACACCTCCTTTGCAACAATTAGCGGTCTGCAGATTGTACAAGGCTCCGGGTAAAAGGTCAACAATCACTGGCTTCTTTTCACAACAATGAGGAAGTTCTTGTCCCTTGAACCTAGAGCAGTTTCCTTGCTCTGTAGCCTCAGCTCCCTGCATGCTCCAAATCACCTCATCACCTACCCACGCCCAACCCAGCTTCCAGCCAGGCCGCTCAATTTGGCGATATAGTTGATGGTTAAGTATGGATACCTTCAGCTGCAATTACAGAAGCAAAAACATGGAACTTAAACCATAATTCAAGGTCATAATAGTATTCCTTAGACATAAGTACCGGAAGCAACCCTTATCTCGACTCCCAGAGCAACGAGAATGACTGAAATCCAGGAAAGAAAACTATGTATAAAAGCTTGAGTTTCGTGCATCTACTTGGATCGATCTGTTGTTCACCCATTTATATACAAGTTCCCATAGCAAATTCAGTACTTAAACAGTAAAGTACTGGCCTGGAATCTGGATGACTGGATCACTTATCAAAACCCAAAGCACTTATTCCTTCACATTGAATTTGGAATCCAAGAAGTTGTTCTATTCCCGCAAATGTTTTCCCTTTCAAAAATTAAGGAAAAAAAAGCAAGCCATCTAGAGTCATCCACTCCATTTCTCTCTACATGTTCAACAAATTAAACAAGCTACCTAGTTAAAAGTTATTATTATTATTCTTTTTCTTCTTTTTGGTCTGATTCTAGTGAAAAGTTTATGATTGTGAAACATGCAATCGCAGACAAAACAAAAAGACTACTTGGTGTAGTTGAACTTGAACTTGAACTCGAACATGGTTCATGGAGGGTTGCATTTCCAAATTAAAAAAAAAAAAAAAAACCATGACTTGAACTCCAACCTCTCTGAGATGTTTCTTACTCTTGACAAAGCAGATATTACCCCTTTCAATGATGATGTGTTGGGCAACAATTGGATAAACAGGCCAACAGTTTGTGGACCCCAGCTGGCCCCAAAGCACAACCCAAGACAAACAAACGGACATTCTTTTCGACTGAAAAGAGGCTGAGAAGAGGGCATGCACTGGACTTGACTGAGTCTGTAACATAACAGATTTACGCTTCTTCTGGTATAATTTTTAAGTTTCTTGATGTTTTGTTAAGTGTTACCCAATAATCAAGGTGGCATCCAACAGTGAAAAATGGAAGTTTTGACAAAATTTAATGCCAATAAAATTAACCAGCCATTAAAATAGGAGTGAGAAAAGAATTATTGGGAGTGAGAACTTACATCATTTTTATCAAGATTGGATTGCAAAAGGTCCCATTTGATAGTTATGTTGCCATGAGGATCCAAAGGATCATATCCATCTGCATTTTAATCAGAATCAACCCCCCATGAAAAAAAATAAAAATTCAACGTAAAATACTTAGGAAAAAAAAAAGAGAAAAATTCAATGTACAGTTACAATACAAAAGACTGACAAAAAAAATTGTGAAAAAAAAAAACAAAATAAGAATACTTACATGAAGGTGACACTGAGCTCAAAAGACAGAAGAAGATGAAGGTGAAGACCCTATAGACTGATCTTTGAACAACAACGAAAAAAGGTTTCATTTCCAAAACTCCAAAAGGGATTGATGACTCTTTCCTTATTTCACCCTACAAGGGTTTTTGTTGGCTTTCAGTCCACAATGAGAGTGGCAGAAGAAACAGAAGAGAAGAGAGATGTTACACAAGACAAGAAATGTTAAAGTGTTTTCATGGGGTGTAGCTTGTGTGTGTACCCCGTCTCTCTCTTACTAAATGAAATTTATTGTTTTCTCTTAAAAAGAAGAAATTAGGGAATGAATTATAATTAATGTGGAGTGAGAGAAGAGTTTTCTTGGATTTGCCAGATTTGGGTGCAAACAATGCGTCTATTTCTAGAATATTGTCATCTCTTCAACCTTTACATTCAAAGCTCCACGCGTATTATACCCTCCCTGCCTTCATGGTTTCGTTTCAGTTTGGATCAGTTTTCCTTTAAACTACTACATATAACAAGTATTTTGTATTTTTTAATTTTTAATTTTTAATTTGTTTATGTATTTCTATATTTTTAATCTAAAAAACTATATAATTAAACATAAGGATATGTTTAAAATTTTTTATTGACCAAAATATTTTTAAATTATTATTTTAAGTATTTTTCAATGATAAATGTTAATAACATTTATCTTATCTATAGACAAGAATTTTAATTCTATTAAATGACTCTCATAAGAAATGTTTAAGTGAAATACAAATACCTCAAATGTTTGAAGGTGCACGTAAATTGAAGAATCCACATTTTACTACATCAAAATTCTAATTTTTAAATTAGTTAATAATGAGTAAACAATTCCATGCATTCTTTCTCTAACTAAGAACATTTTTACTCTAATTTAATTATCTAAGTAATTTACAATTTTATTCATTCTTAAAAATTATAATCTTAAAAGTTTTTTTACTACTCAACAATTATCGTCACTCTTGCTTTAACAATTTTTACCGTATGATATCCTATCATGCAAATTTACTTTTTTCTTAATAAACATTGTTTTTACTTCATTTATGGTTAGTTTCAAACTTAAAAATTATAATATTTAGCATGCTAAATTTAGCATGTTGAGCTTGTGTACATAAATTTAGCATGCTAAATTTAGAAATGACAGTGGTAAACTGAAGTCTCCAGCTACTATAATATAACAATTTTTGCCAAATTAATTTATCAAACTAATTCAGACCGAAAATGACCACTCCATGGTAACCATGGTCTTGAAAATAATGAATCCTTCTACCCAACTTGGGTCAATACGACCTCATTGTCACGATTAAAGCATGCAGAAGAAGACGCAGTATTGAACGTACGTTGAGCCATTGTTTTTCTTTCTTCTAACTCGTTCACAAACGCCCTCGAAAATACCGGCTCTTATGCTGCAGGTTTAATGCATATTCACTGTATTTTTTTTTTTTTTCTGTCTAAGTTTTCAGCAATGTAAACATGAAATCAATGCATGTTGCTTAGGTGCATCAACAGCAAGGATTTATGGATTTCCTCTTATAACTCATGCACGTTATAACAAAAGCTTAAAGTTGCTTCAGCTAGGTTCGTTAAGAAAACACAGCCTCCTCTTCAATTGAGTAATAAGGATGAGACTTGAGAGTGTTACGGAAAGGCAACTTCCTTGATCCGAAATGCAAATATCACAGTTTCTACGAATCAGTTTCATTTCACGACTTTATGTATATAATATATATATATAAATAGAAGGAGTAATGCCAAATAAGATGACATTCATGGGTTCAAGTAGCCCGCCAGGCCATCATGGAAGACTAGCAAAGGCTAGCATTCAACAGTATCACATCCCAATATTTGCGATACCTGAAACGAAGGGAGATACTTGTTAGGAATAAGTAAATTATTAAATTATCGAGCAAAGAAGGATGGAACAAAATGTTAGGGGCATAAAAATCTTGCTCGTTAAGTGACAACTTATGGAAACTTAAGCCTGGAAGAAGGAAAAAAAATGCCAAGGAATTAACTAATAACATGAGATACATACCTCAAAAAAGTGAACATTATTAACACATGGAAATTTCCCTGCTTGTCAATGTAAGTCATGCATGCCTGCGCCTTTTGGCACTGTCCTCAGTGAATAACTGCCAATTACTATGGTCAAGGGCACTCAAATCATCCAGATCTGCAATGGCTAACAAGTACTGGGTGAGCTTTACAAGCTCTTGGTCAGTATCTCTGTTTGCATGAGCTTTCCTGAATGGCTTAATTATCAAACCATTCTGTGGATTCATCACAAAATTTCTTCGCAGATCATCAAACATTATAGTGTTTTTTGAACTGTAAAACTGCAAATATAACAAGAAAGCACAAGTCAGTCAACCAGCAGCAATTCATTGACTGGATTCGCACACGACAATCTGAAGAAGCAAGCAAAAAATAGCAAATTTGGTTTTATTATATACCTCAGGAAACTGAGCCCAAATCAAACCAAGTGGTTTGCAATCAAAGGTTCCACGAGAATCTGATTGAACAGTGATCATCGCTAAATGGTCTAGGAGGGCTGTGATTTTGTAGTTTGGATTGTGTAGTACTCCAAGCTGTCCCATCTTCAATTCAACCCATTTCATGCTGGAGAAAGAGAAAGTGATAAACTTTAGTAAGCTGAGGTATTAACACAGAAAAATCTAGCATGCACATGCAGACACTCAGATACCCAAAATAGAACAGTACACATATGTTGATAAAAATAACGAGAAAACATATTATATAAAGGCATGACATCTAATAACTTTTAGGACTAGATGTGACAATTCTCACACGAATCTCTAAATTATATAAAATGAAGAATGTTACTAAGCATGGGTTCTTCAGTAATTGTAAACATATTCAGTCATGTAAAAGAATTAAAGGAAAAGAAAAGTGATTGATAAAACCTGACCTGGTGGCAGACCAAATCATGATATCATACTCTGCATAAGCAGCTGTAAGAAACTCATGAAGATCTGCGAAATGTATCTTCAGCATTGGCTCCTATCAAAACATACCAAACATATAAAGCATATAAAGAGAGCAACAGCAGACTTACAAGGCCGCATGAGTTGAAGTGGATTCTCTGCTGTAGACCGGTGATCAAATAAAGTATAGTCAATATCCAAAACAAGCAGCTTCTTTCCTTTACGGCATGGAGTTTTCAGTTCAATCTAGATTTAAAACATGAAAAGGGAAATATCAACAACTTGTATCCAGGAAGAAGTGTTTATAAAGGTACAATTTTAAGTAGCCCATATGAACGCAGAAAGAAAAAATAGTAGCTTCAAAATATTGAATGAAAGAACTCCTAAATATGAAAATTAGAATGCAAGATCTTCTTAGTGTCTAGGAATATATATGGACAACCATGTTGAGTCAAAGCCATTGGTAACCACAGGGTTCTACAAAGCCTTGGCAGAGTCAAAAGTAATAAAGTATGATGCCCTTTTTTCCTGATGAAAATAATGAATAATACCCATTTCACGACTATAAATTTATTCCTCTTCACATAAGCAGTTCAACATATCCCTCTTTCACAAGCTGACGCTCAAGCATTTTCTATTGCTAAAACAACATAGAAGCACGTGAAGGTTAGAATAAGGACAAAACACTTTCCAGACAGGATACTCCATCCAAATTCATTAAATGCGAAAAAAGAAAGAGAGCTATGAAGATCAAGGGCAAACATAAAACAACATGGAACAATGACCAGGAAATGTCCATCACATTTTTGACATCATTCACATAATGTTTGCTTCCCGTAACTTTGCATTGCAATCATACATGTATCAAGAAGAGACTCTAACCTTATATTGATCTATGCGTCTCTTCAATTTCTGCTTGTTGACCTCTTTATCTTTTATGTCAACAGCTTCATCTTGCCCAAGTTCAAAGTCATCAATAATCTCTGGAGTCTCAACTGGATCAACAATTATATCATCTTCAACAGTGCTGGGTATTCATAGTTCCAATGCTTGTTAGTTTTAATCTCTATGAATACCCCATTAATTGTTAGCATAGCAAAGAAAATATTTTTATCAAAAAAAGAAAGAAAGAAAGAAAACAACCTTAATACACAAAACGCATACAACAGAACCTTCACAAATTCCAAGGTTAGTAGTTTTCAATATTTCACAATGAAATATTCAGAAAGACTAAACTTTTGAGAGATAGTTGTGATTAATAATGAGAATTAGATAGTTCCTCACAGAAAAAATTTCCATAAATGTCCTTCCAAATAAAACCAACCCAACAAGAGAAAACTTGGGTAAGCAAATTCTCTAACAAAATAATGAAATCAACAGTGCACAGCCAAACTTGATAATTAAAAAAATAAAAAGAATTGGAAGAGAGAGAGAGAGAGAGAGAAGAGTACCCAATCATGGTCATCTTGAGAGAGGACTTAAGGGGAAGTTGAGAGAGCAAAAGGGAGTCGTCGGAGAGCTTGTTGCCGATTTTAGGGTAAAGAAGCTTCTGTCTTTTGGGTAAAACGTTGGTGAGTTCGCAGATTCTTCGTTTCAACTCGGCCACTGAGTCATCCCCGCAAACTCGAACCGTGTACTCTTTGCCACTCCATTTTACTGTCAGTGTGAGCTCTTCCTCCGTCACAGAAGAAGACGCAGTAGCAGCGGAGGCGGCCATTTTTTTCACTTGGAATCGAAGTCCCAAAGGAATCAGTTGGAGTAAGTAGGTGCCTTTCTGATTTCGTTCTCTTTTTCCTTCCTACTCTACAATTGGGCTTTTTCTTAATTTATCATGGGCCTTAAATGGATAGTTCATGTTAGATGCTTCTTGGGCCATTCTTTCTGTCCTTGCTCTTTTCGGCTTTTATTTTATGAAAAAAGGGCCAATAGGTCTTAAGTGGATCTTAAGCCTATATCCTATTAAATGGATAAAGATTTCTACCTCTGTAAATTTATAGCATAACTATAGTCAATCTCATGTTATAATATTTGAAATTTTTTTTTAAATTATTTTAAAAAATATAAATAATTTTTATTTTTTATTACGTTTAATTAAAATCATATATTTTTATTTTAAATTAAATAATTTTATAATTAATAATTAATTAATTATTATTAATTAAAATATCACTTATTATTTTATATTTACATAATATTAATATAAAAAACAAAAAGTTCTAAATGATCATGTTATCATATCGTAACATTTTGTATCATCATTTATTACGACATGTCATATCAGTGTCACGTGATATATAATGATAATAAATATTTTGATTAACAATAATTAATCAATCATTAAATATAAAAATTTATTTAATTTAAAATAAAAAAATTATTTACTTTATAAATAATTCAAAAATTTCTTCGAGTTTCATGCCAATAACCATTATCCATCCCCAAAGAATGGCAACAAAAAGCTTATGGAGTACTAAATAACTGGCAAGAAGCAAGAATCAAGGGGAGTTGGACATTGTGCAAGATTGAAGAAAGAAAGAAAAAAGGGCGTGGCCCGCGCGAGACAGCAACTGAATCTGTCGAGTTACCGCTAGATTTGCTGTGACGCGAGCATAATTGTTTCAGAAGCACATGCGTTGTGACAAAGTTGTTTTCTAAACTGTCGTTTTCTTACAAAAGAAACGCTGAAGCACGATTGGACAAAGCCAGTGCGAGTATCTGACCAAATGCAGAGGACACGTAATAGTTTATAGACTAAACGGAAGAAAACTTACATACTTTTCTGGAACTTTAATTAATTTTTCTTTTAATGTGGACCCTCCACTAGACCTTTATGGCTTGATAAAAACAGAAATACAACGATCCAAAGTGTCAACTCTCACGCGATTACATATGTTCAGCAGGCTGAGCTCTCTCCATATATTGCTGCCCACTACTCATCTTTTTCTTGCTACTCATAAAAATTGACCAGCCTAAGCAGCTCGAAGAAAGCAAAGTTAGATATGGCAGTTTTCACGAAAGTTCTCACAAACACCGACGTTCAGAGAAGATTTTCATTTCCAGATGGCTGTCTACCTGCTTTGCCACCGTTCCGAGGGTGCCATGCAATAGTGTTGCAGGTTAAGGATGAGGCTGGAATCCTGTGGAACTTTGCTTGCACAATACGATCTGGGATGACCCCAACGCCTGTTATTGTTTCCGGTTGGATCCAATTTGTTCGAAGCAAAGAACTCCAGATAGGTGATGTTGTCTTCTTTTACAGGGAGGACGATACAGTTACTGGGGCACACTACAAAATTGAAGTGAAGAAGAATTCTACTTTAACTTCTGTAAATAGAAAAGTACTTTAGGCTCAAACCGAACTGTTTAATTTGTAAGGTTGCTTGTGTATTATCAATTTTGCAAGAGAAGAGATTTTTTTTTTTTAACCTTTTTATCATTCTCTTTATACTCAAAGATCAGTGCCCTGTTTTCTTCCTTGGTTCAGAGTCAGGGGTTTATGCTATCAAAATCAGCGTAACAACTTCTTAATATCAATATTCTGGCGAAACCCAATTCCAGTTTCTATTCTGTATAAAAATTGTTGAATGCCTTCTTGATTTTTGTGAGTGGCAGACCACTCCCCTGCAATCCTCACTGGGTCTCTAATCAACGAACTAGTATCAAGCATCCAATCCTTGATCCTTCCACCGTCGTTGATTAATTGAAAATAGTATTACAAAAACCAAGCAAGATATGGGTGAAACTAAATCAAAACCCAAATCTCCTTTGGTTTATAAAGTTCTCCAGAAAGAACTTTTGCTCATCTTTAGGTTCTTGCTCGAAGTTCGTTTGAATCGATGATAGTTGATCTTTTCTAAAACCACATGTCACATGAAAAAGTGAAGCACGGAATTCATTGTTTGTTCGTAGCTCGCGCCAGATTCATGCTAATGAAAAGGTAAGCGTTAAGAGTTGAATATACGAAGAGTACTGTGATAAAGAGCTGCACCAATCTATCACTTTATTTAGATAAAAAAACAAAAGAAGAAAAAAAATTCCAGTTAGAATAGTTCGAGAATCGTTCGACAACGACCGAATTCAATGATTGGTCGTAGGTGAAATGCGGGTACCTTCGAGGCTGACTCGCTGTTGTCCTTTTAGCTGGCCGATCCATAAAGTTATCAACGTTAGATTGTTGGCCAAGCGCACAACACTTATCTAGTCGCTCTGGTTTTGTCCCCATCTGCCGTGCTCTTAATTAATAATTATTTCTCTCTAGTCAAACCACCGGCTGATCCATTCGTGACCATCGACTTTCTCTAAGCTTGCTTGCATATTTGGATTGAACCAATAAAGTAGATTAGAAAGTTGGTGGGGAAGCTAGAGAGAGAGAGAGAGAGAGAGAGAGAGGGATCTTTCATATTGTTGAAATCAAATCACTTATGTTGATAGAAAGTTGAAACCTGGTTGGGGTGCAAGGCATGACCATAGAAAACTTTTGCTTTGTCGTGATCGTTGTGGGTTCATTTCTATGCTTTGCAACTTCAATAATGAATTGGTCGATGAGAAAAATTCCACCGTTTGGTGGGGGCCTTCATGTCCCTATCAAACCGCCCAATTCAGATTTTGACGAATATTTTAATTCGTGGCATAATCCAACTATATTTGTGAAACTGACGCTTTTGCTCTAAAACCTCGCGGCACGTCGTGCGATCGTCCGACCAAGTTCACGAGTGTGTCCATATTCTATTTGAGCTCTTTTTAGTGGCCGTGTCAAATTCGTTCGATTTTTTAATGGATTTGGAAGAGAAATTTTTAAATTAGTTTTAATAATATTGAGTAATAAATTTAAGATTTTATATGAAAAGTAACTATATTAGAATTATATAAAATCGAATTCGATTCAAAATAAAATTTAAAATTAAAAATAATATCATTATCATTTTTTTTGTCAAATTCTTAATGTCATTACATCGAGTCAACTTACTAATACATTATCTTTTAACTAATAATACGGTGAATACTCTGGTTAGTTGCTCGAATTGGTAAGAATTAACTAATAGGAAAACAAATATAATTTAAGTGATGAAGAAGAATGTTTGATTACTTTATGTATTCATTTGATTTGTTGATTGAACTATTGAAGACTTTGAGCCCCAAATCCTGTAAACATTGACCACACCATTTTATAAAGCTTCAAACTTTTGAACTTCAAGCCGGTTTGCGTATCTTTAAAAATAAGAACTCTGTGACAGTGAGGGCTCATCATGCCTTGGGTAGCTTCAAATTGGTGATGACATCAAAACCATGAATGCTTTCAATTCAATCACTTTGCCGAAAGAGGGAAGCCACCAATCACTTTAGCTTTCCAGGGGACTGGCGTTTTCCCTTCCAAAACCTCCCAAAACGTTATTCTGTCTCGAGTTAAAGAAAATAGTACAAAATAGCAAGCAGATGGTAGTTATCACTCTCGCCATCGTTGTCTTTTCTCGTGAAAAGCTGTAAATGACCAATCACAGAGAAGTCTAGAAGCACAACATGGGCAGAAGAAAAACAAGGGAATGTAGATCCACCTAACCTTTGGTCTGTATCATATTATTCACAAACATCGATCAGGTCAGTTCGTTTTCTGTCACTGTCAGTGTCAAATCCCAAATAGTACAGCTTTATTTTTTTCTTTTTTTGAATGGTCCTACAGAAAATAATAGTACTACTACTTTATATGATTCAATTTAAAAGCCTTTTGTTCAAGTACTTGTCATTTTTATCCTAACCTATGGAAATTAGGAAGAATTTAAGCATGTGTTAAAGCATAGCTAGATATTGTTCAACGGGTCTAATTTAACTTGAGGCTGCTGTATATGTCTAAAGAGTATTGGACTCATAAACGTTAAAAACAATCAATTGTACAATTTTCCCTCTTGGGTATGACCAATCAATAAGATTAATTAAGAAATGGTAGACTATTATGCAATAACATAAATAAATCCAAGACTAGTTAGACCTATTTCACTTATCACCTGTCGCGCGTATAGCCGATAGTTGGCTATGAATATTTTATTCAAAGAGCCGTAATCATGAGGGATGGATTAAACTTTAAATCCAAATCATATTCGCGAGGTCGTGCGTTTTTCTGTGGGACAAGAAAAGCAAACCGCTCGAGCCAGTGCCATGTGCATATAAAGCAAAAAGGTCAATCAACATGGTACAACAACACTGGAATTGGCATTTTCTAAAAAAAGAATCATGTCTTCGCCAGTCCGAACAAGCAACCATCCTGGATTAGAAAAGCAATTATTGCGTCTCTGAATATCTTCTTTTTTATATAATGGACCCCCCTTGGTTCTCTGCTTAAATATAATATTATCCAAATTAACTCATGCGTGCATTTCTTTTGGCGAGCCGGCATTGAGTATATATCTCCATGGAAGAACTTCTTTAGCCACAAACACTTACGACTATGGCTATCTTCAGAAAAGTACTCACAAGCACTGACGTCGAGAGAAGATTATCATTTCCAGAGCACAGCTTAGCTGATTTGCCGCCATTTGAAGGGAGCCCTGCAATAGATTTTCCGGTTATGGATGATGAGGACGGCAGCGTATGGACCTTTTGTTGCACATTTCGAGCTGGAGTCTTCCCAAGGCCGGTTATTGTTAAGGGCTGGTCTCAATTCGTTCGAAGCAAAGAGCTCAAGAGCGGCGATATGGTTGTTCTTTACAAGGAGGAGGATAGTGGAGCACGGTACAAAATCAAAGTGAAGAAGAGTTCTAACTTAGTTGTACCTAAACACTAAGAAATAGAATGAGTGCAACAAATTTAATATTATTACTCGTTTGTACTTTATATAACAGAACAAGTTTTTTGAGTGCTTAATTACCATGAACGGGTTATGTTGCATATTCAGCAAAAGAGTTTCGTGACGTAATTTTTTTTTTGAAAAATGAATTTTATGAAATCAAAAACTTGAATGCCATAGTAAATCCAGTACCAAACTAGTGGAAGGCTCCTCTTGGCATTGACAGCAAGCTTTGGAGAGGGCTTTGCCCCTGTACAATAGCTTTACAAGCCTTTAGCAGCAATGGCAGAAAAGGAAACGCCTCTGTCAAATTCAACTTGTTAGCCGATGAGGTCATCGTTTAAACGTGAAAAAGAGGCGTCTCTGCCGATAGCCGTCGCCATTGTTTTTATACAGGATGTCTATTATGAAAATGAGACATGATGTCAAAGCATCATAATAAAATAACTCTTTGTATTAAATGAGAAGAGCTGATGTCAAAGCATCAAACATTAATTTCAACTTCTTTAGATATATCCGCCATATATAAATAAACAATTAAATAAAATATCTAAAAATTCAAACAAATAGAAATCTATTCCAAACGATGTGGCACTATGAATTATATATAGCATCGCATGATAATAAAATAATTAATCGGAATAGAGATCATGCTCCACGTATAGAAATCCATGGATCTACGTACCTAGTGGTCAACCAAATATGTTTCTTTTCAACCTAAAAGACTTTAAAGAGCTTCAAAATGAAACATAGCATGATGATTATGGCAATATTAAAAGCTCCAAATGGAATCAGCAATTCATGTAGCTTTCAACGTCCCAGAGAAGAAAAAGAATCTTCATGTTCCGAACCTACGTACAAAAGAATATTTGTTAGGGACCCCATGCCTCCAATCAAACCGACAGATGCCTGCGAATCCAATCAAACCGATAAATAGACCGTCGTGTGTTCAGAGATATGCCCACGCGAGTTCTTATAGTTTCTGTTCATATGAGCTCTATCTTGTTCTGTCATTTTATTTTCAATTAATTGCCTATTGATTTGGAAGACTAGTCCTTATAACAAGCTAGAACAATACGCAACTAACTGCTTTCTTTTTCTTTTTCTTATTTTTTTTTGTCAATTCGTCAAATTCTTGGGGAGTGCGACCCAGCTGGCCTTAATTCTTCATTTGGTTGCTAATATTGTGAATGAATAAAACCTGATACTGATTTCAAATGAGAATTATCATACGGTGTATGGTTCTAAGTTCGACGATCATATAATGCGCCAAATTAGGGAGCACCATCTTTAAAATATATAAATTTAATATAATGTTTTTTATTTTATTTTAGAGAAAAGAGATTTAAAATTGTTTTTTGAATACAAAAATATATGTATTTATCATTTATTTAAATACAAAAAAAGAAGAAGAAAATTTAGCGTATATTATACTTTTCTATCTTAATAATTCTTATATCTCTAAATTTCTTAAACGAGGAAATATATGATAAAAGTCCAACCACATCTGAAGTATTTGTATTTTTTTTTTAAAGGCAAAAAGAAGTACAAGGAATGCTGCAACGAGTCTGAGCCAAATTCGAAGACAAAACTCTCGGACTAACAACAGTCAGAAAGCACTGATCCAAAACAAACAACAGCCAAAAGAGAAAAAGACAAATCTAAAACAAAAAAAAAAAAGAAGACAAACTGAGAACTGACCCCCAAAAGCCAAACATCAGAATCCAGAAAAATCAGCCAAGGCACAACAAAAGAAACGGCGACAAAACAAACCAAAGGGCCTCACAGAATCAAAGCAACAAGAGATCCACCCAGCCCTCGCTAATTTCTCTAGAGGACCCAAATTAATATTTTCAGTAATTCCATTGCATTTTACTCACATTTCTATATATCAGTTGGTGGAGTAGAAAGAAGTTATAAGGCTCAATCAGATACATATTGGATGGTTGCCATGATTTTCCAATTTCGTATTCTTCTTCCCAAATGTATGGTTTTCTCATTAAAGAAACTGTAGTATCTCTTCTCTGTGGGCCGGGTGGCATTGATGGTTGAAATCCATCGAACATGAATGTGAAACGATCATCTACGGACTTTGAAATATGACCTTTTTGACTTTGCATACAAATACAATATCACCTTTTCTCTTCTTTCGTTTTCGGGGAAGCACCCGTTGAACATTGAGCGTGAAACCAGTTAATTAGAAGTCTACACTGCTTTTGTTAATAATTGATAATCCAATCTGCACACGTGGATCAATCAAGAATAAACTTTCTTGGAAAAAGACCATTGCAAATAGCAAAAGAGGGTGACTGCAAATAACGAAAATTAGGAGAAGCATTATCAACTTTCTGTCCTAATTAACAATCTAAGTTGGATATAAGGTGGCTTTTTTTTTTTAAAAAAAAAAGAAGATTCTGGTCTATTTAAGGATAGAACCATATCCAAAAACTTTGCATCGATCTCTACCAACCCTCTTTTCTACACTCAACTTCTATCCCTAGATAGCCGGTGCCAGTCTGCAACAATGCTAGTAAAAAAAGAACTTACGAAGACAGACGTCGGTGTGAGGTTATCCTTTCCAATGAAGTCTCTAAAAGCTTTCGAATTTCCTCGAGGGAAAGATAAGGTGGAATTTGAAGCCATAGATAGCACCGGAAAATCATGGATATTTGGTCTCTCCAGAAGGAACAGTCATCGACACAGCCACCCGAAGCCGGTTCTTTCTTCAGGTTGGCGTGCATATGTTCAAGCAAAGGGTCTGAAACAGAATGATAGGGTCATAATTCATTACGAAGAGAGAGACAAAGCTATGAAAACGAGATTTAAAATTCGAGCTCAGAGAAAATCCCCCAAAACCTTGAAGCTATTTGGCAAGGAGGTCGAGATTTGGGATGATTTGGAGAATTTGCAGCCAGAAGTTGCTGCTTGAATTCTATTTACCAATGGGAGCTTTTACAATCTGTGACGCATATGCTACATAGATGGTGCATGTATCGCTATATATGATTTGTAGTACTTCTGCCTGTTTGCGTAGCTAAATTATACTTTTTTTTTTTTTTGAAAGGCAGTATAGATTTCATTAACTGATGAGAAGTACACTAAGCTAAGACAAGTCTATTGCCCAGAGCTGATCGGCATAAGACTTATAGCCTAGCACAAACAACTCACAGTTAACAGTGCTTGATTATCATTTATAGTAATATAGTTGGGTCAGGGGGATTCTACCTGTATTGTATTGTCTATCTCCTTAATTTACTATATATGGCAGGGTATTATTTATCACATTGTTTTCATTTATTTCGCTTAGAATCTAGTTAGTTTTCCTATCGATTATGTCTCCCAGCAGGGTTTTAACTGATTCGCCTCTTTTTGGTTGAAGAATAAGATCGATGTTCATAAGTAAAGGATAATTAGCAGCGAACATATATTTCATTGTGGGAGAAAATTAAGCATTAGGAGATGATGATGATGAAGATTGATAAAGACTAAAATCTATCACATTCGCCATTAAATCATCAAACAATAGATGATACGTGAGGCCATGTGCTTAGAAGTTTCGAAATTGTAACAAACATTAATGATAGAGCCCCAGAGTGGACCTGTATTGTCTAATAAGAATGTACTATTTTGACAGTTTATGGATGAACCATTGGTACAAAATTAAAAATTTGCTGATAAGTACGGACGGCCATTTATTAAATGGCAACTACATAAACCTTTGGAAAATGTTGGTATGCTCTGCCCTTCAATCAAGTTGGCATTTGTCAACCACATTAGAAAAACCTTTCTTTTTTTAACTCCTGCTTACCTTCAGTTGTAAGCAATTATACTCCAACTCTCTTTTTTTTTTTTTAGGTTATTAATTAACTACATCTCTGATTTTAGGCTAACGCTACTAAATTAATTTTATATGGTTTAAAAAAATATTCTTACTTAAAGGGTATGATTTTCAATTCTTCGTGGTACTGTGGATGGTTTGATTATATATCATAGTTAAATGAAATTAACAAAACAATTTAATTTAAACGAGTGGGATTGCTATGAACATTTGGTTAATTAATTTTTTGGGTATCAAGAATATAATCTAGAGGATTTGAGTGCCATAGTTTCCTTAATTCATTTTTTTTCTTCTATGCAAGAAAATAATAACAAGAATGATCTAACTTGAAATATTTACTCGAATTAATAGGCTTGGATGGCGCGGCAGAAAACTTCTATTTGGTCATGGTTTATGTGGAGCTCCTCATCTCGTGCCTCTATTTTTGCAACTTAAAATGTTGACAATAGAAAGATTAATAAATTTCATTTTATCTATCTCGATTAAGAATAGAAGATAATATATATATATATATGGAGTACTCCATTAACCGACTAGTTCAATCCCCTTTTTTTATGTTGTATTAATTAACTTAATTATTGGCTAAACCAAATTGGCAGGTATTAAAGTACTATTTTGTCTTTATTAAATATATTTGCTATTATGTATATAAATATATCTGTTTTTATTCTATATAAATTTTATTTTATTACCATGGTTTCTGAGCACCTTTGAAAAAAAGAAAAAACACGCCCGACAGGTAACGCAGTTGCGGGATGAAAGGCCACGTTGATGCGTACAAAAAGCACAATTCCAAGTCAAAGTTAATTAAGCTAAGAAATGGAAGCGAGATGCTCTGTGTCTGCAATCTATTTAGTCGATTAGCCACTATGAATACTGTCAGGACAATCATCTGATATTTTCTCGTTAAAAGCTGTCACCCACTAAAAGATTGAAAAGTTTGGTTACGTCTAGAAGAAAGAGAGAATGCTGGCTGTGATGATCATGGCTTTGTTGGATGTATATTGATATTTTATAAAGTTTCTATCTCATATTATGTAGGTAAAAAAACTATTAATATTTTAAATAAGTAAATTTATTATGATTTTATCGTAAGTAAAAGAAAAAGTGAATTTACATACACATGAAATTGGGTCAAATTTTAAAAAATTATGAATCTCTCTTTTACATCGGCTTTTATATTTCGAATAGATAAAAATTATTATTAAAGATAATATCTCACGTCTCATATTAATTTTTATTGTCATTTAGTTCGTTCTTTAGCCAACGCCTTTTGAGTACAAAGGTCGCTTTATTTGCTTCATCCGATAGTACAATATTCATTTCACACTTCAGTTGCCCATAATTTTGATCGAACTTTTCCAAAGCAAATGTATATTTTCAGAATATAAATGGTTGCGAGCAACTATTTCATAGTACGACTTTTCAGCAATTAACGTAGATTCACAAGGTCCACAAGTTAGTATTTAATTAAGTGGATATATCAAAAGTAGTACTCTCTTTGTTTTATTTTTTCATTATACCTATAATGTGTCACATCACGTTGGCGAGGTAATCATGAAAGTCCCAGTGACCAAGAATACAAAAGAGACAAACAAAACATTCATCTTTTGATGGAATCTGAGAAGGCCAATGGCATCTTTGATCAACTTTTTCTTTTATGTGAACCCACAACACAAATCTCCGGCTAGGTAAGAAACGGGATTTCTTTGGTCTTAAGTTTGTTCGCAGTAAAAACGTGCAGGGCGGCGATGTTGTCATTCTTCAAGAACGAGGATGATCGAAGCTACTGGGGCCAAGTACAAAATCCAAGTGACGAAGAAGAACAGTTTCAGTTCATGTACTATATGTAAATAGAACAACTGAAAAAGAGCTAGTTAGTGTAGATATTCTAATCAACAGCTTGTTCAATTTTTTTTTTTTGAAAGGTAACAGCTTGTTCTTCTAATAATGTAGAAGCTCGTTTTGTTCAGTGCTTGACTTCTTACAGATATTTTGTATAAATTCAACACACACAAAAAAATTATATATCAATAAATCTTGAATTTAATTATGTAAATATATATATATATATATATATATATATATATATATAATATGCTATTGACTATTGCTATAACAATGAAATTAGTTAAACAGGATAGTGGATAAGGGACGTCAGCGTGGTTTTCTTGAAGAAAATAGAAAGTATATTAACAAATCATGTTGATGCATGTCGTATTCCAGGATCTGGGATTCTTCGAATTGATGCTTATAGAACATTCTTCCCAGCCGGCTTCGAATTGGAACCTCGGCTAACATAATTTCACATCTTTTCCGCTTCATTAAATTTGCCATAAGATAATAAATAGTACTGGCTGTCACAACTTTTTGGGAACACCGGACACTAAGTATGGACAATCTATGTTGAAATTGCAAAACACTTCCATCTAGCTAGTGCTTTCGAGCACATGGTGTTTTATCCATTAAAGTATGAAGCTTCTTCGGAATTCAATATTGTTTGCATTTGGTGATTGTGACAACACCTGAAGTTGATGCACATTTTCTCTTAGAACTTAACTGCAATTGAGATGGGAACGGTGCCTATAAATATACAGTAACTAATAGAGTTCACTATAGCCTTGTCAAAACTGTCCGAGTCAGGGTGAAACAATGGAGCTTTGCTCCAAGATATTGAAGCGAACTGATGTTGAGGTTAGGCTATCATTTCCAACTGCTACGATGAGAAAACATTTCAGACTAGATCAGGAAGGGGGTAAGTCTGTGGACTTTAAAGTCACGGACAAGTATGCGAAGGTCTGGCCATTTCGCCTTTACACTAGGAATAACGGCCACCCAAAGCCTGTTCTCACCAAAGGATGGATTAACTTTGTGAAAAAGAATAAACTCAGAGTGGGAGATAAGGTGATTTTCTTTGTGCACGAAAATGGAGACCAGCTAGGGATTCGGGTACAGAGAAACATAAAGCTACTCGGTCAGGAGCATTGGGCTGAATATATGTGATCGAAATTGAAGCAAAAATGGTACTAGACTGTATATAAAGGTATTGGCTTTTAGTGCAAGGTGTGATGGTCCTTATTGACCTTTGTGTCTAGTTTTACTAGTTTGCTAGCATCAGTCTGTTTTACTAGTTTGCTTTGTGTCTAGCTAGCTTCTTATTGACCTAACTGTTGATTTATTTGTAATTTCTAGGTGTGCTTGTCATGTTATTTTTAATCTCCATGATGTAAAATATGATGTATTTGGTGTTGTTACAAATTAAAACTATGTGGGTTTCAGGTTTTTAGCAGATTAATGGTGCTTGGTTTTCCGATGAACCCTTCTTCTCCTATATTACAAAAAATTAACCCATTTCTAAAGTAATGTTCTTTTAGAAATATTTTTTTGACGAATATTCGATGAAAAATTTTATTGAAAAAAATTTTAAACATTATAAATCTTTTGTTGAAAATAAAAATTTTGTCAAAATTGTTTGAAACTTACCCATGAAAAATTTTATCGGAAATGCCATTTAACTCTGTCAATAAATAAATAAAATATTCATTGAATATTAAAATATATTTAGTCAGAAATTTAAAGGTGAATTTTTTTAGGCACCAACCAATATTTGTAACTGCAGTTACTAATACCTTGGAGAAATCAATTAAAGTTTGTTTACTCGTTTTTTTAAAATGAAATAAAAATATAAGTAAAATCTACATTCGTATGGATAATAACAAGCATTAACATTACACGTGTAAAAATACAATAACAAAAATCAAGGTGAGCCCCTTTGGGGAAATTTTAACAATAATGATCTAAATTTATTTGAATAAGGAAATTAATTGCCTGAAAAAACGAAAATAAGATGAAAGAGAGAGAGACAGAGTCTGCGGGCTAGGCCTTATCTGCCGAGGCAGTGTTTGCGAGCGGCCCCAGAAGGATGAGGATGTTTCTTTGTTTTGGTACGTAACCGAAAGGCCTTTGGGGAAAGGGCCCATTGGAGTAAGAAATTTTGCAAGTTCCATTAAATACTGGATTCCAGTTATCAATACATGTGATTTTTTTATAATTATAATTTTTTATAAAAAATATTGTTTTTTATTTATAACTTTTCATGTTAAGAAATATAGCTTTTCATTTTGAAAATACACTGAAAAATGATGCTAAGTTATCTTTGTAAAAGATAAGTGAAGAAAGAGATGACTGAAAAACATTCTTTTTTAGATCATAAAAGAACTTGAAACTATTTCTTCATAATGCAGAAAATATTCAAAAAATATTACTAAATTTTTTAATAGTGAAATATTATTAATATATATTTGATTATTATATATAAATATAATTTTATTAAAAAAATATAAATATAATTGACTATTATATATAAATATTTACTATTTATATATAATAGACTATTCTCTTTCTTGCAACCACCTTTAATTTTAAATCTTCCTTGGCTCTAGAATGACAAGGCACCCCCAGTATTAGTGGACAGAGTTGTGTGAGCATTAAAACTTCATTTATCAGAGTTACTTATTATATTTTGTTGGTAGTTTAGAATGGTGTTCCATCTTTTTTCTCACATTCGAATGGAAGAAATCCTTTGAAATGCTTTTTGGTGGACTAATTAGTGCTTGATATGTACTTGGTGACAATAAGATTTGGTTTCAAGCAATCAAAATAAATTAATGCAAATGTTTAATTATAAAAAATCCTGAAAAATTATATTTAATAATCATGTGAAAATTAAATTATGTTTGCTCACTAAATAAGTGATGAGTTATTTTTATTATTCATTAACGAAATATTACATTTATTCACCAAATGTTTCTTATGAAATGACATATTATTTCACAAACTATATAAAGAGTTATCCTACTTCAAACATTTTCAGAGTTTGGTTTATCTTAAAGTTGTAATTACCTTTAAGAAAGTATACAATCACAGGCCTCAACATGCAACACCAAAATAACACAACCAGGGTAACCATCTCAAAGCATCTTACCAGAAACGACGTGGAGCAAAGCTTATTATTCCCTGTTCCTCGTATCTTCAATGTACAAGAAAGGGGATTTGGTTTACATGCACGTTCGTTAGTCGTTACAGCTTCGGGGCCACTTGGAAATTTCCTTGTTACATCAAGAAAAATAATTGATTAAGGCAAATTATTAGGCATATTCTTTATGATCACTTTTTGATTTATGCGACCATAGGACATTACGTGAAAATACCTGTCGTAATGTACGAGTTCGAAAACCCGACCACAAGACATGGGGAAAAAACAAGTTATGAGTCACCACCAATCGTCTTTTCTAGGTGCGATTGGTCACCTATTAACTCGGTTTTAATCGACGAAATTTTAAATTAATTTTAGATTCATCGAAAGAACGAGAACTGGTCTACGATTTTTTAGAGATGGATTCGAAAGTACGGTTACTCATGGAGAAGGGTTAGCACCTCCGTGACGCTCGTTCCACGAACAGTACCATTTAATCTTAAATTATCCTATTGTAGCCTACCCTTGATTTTATTCTTATATTTTCTTAATCCTTACTTATTAATTAATTCTTTATTATATTAGCTGATTGAGTCATTTATTTAGTTTCACGGATGCACATGATACAATTGTAAAATGATGTTATGATTTGTTCAATTTTAAATGATGAGGTTAGCAATCTTTTATTGGAAATCGTTTGTAAACCGTCCCAACGCTTTGATGAAGTCTCGAAGTTTTTCTCACTTAGGAATATTCCGAGAAGAACTTGTCTCTACAAGCTCTTCAAAGGAATCCCATCATCGGAATTCGTCTCTCCATTAACAAGATAAACGCGGCATGTTATGATAAGATAAAATGATGATATTTACATGAACGCATTCATTAATTTAGTTGGTTCGTTATTCACGCAATAATATGTTTAATAATTTAAAATGATTTATTACCTTGTTCATATATTTATTATTATTTTTAATTATTTATTATTTTTTAGAGCTTTCTATTTAAATTTATATTCCTTAATTAACATTATGGATTAATATTTTTACTTAACTATATATTTTATCAAACAAACAATTAATTAATTTTTAATGGTTGAATTAACTTTATTTAGTGATGTTTGTTTAAGCTAATTAACTAACTACATTAATTTAGATTTAAATGCAACATTATGTAAATTTATTTTTTCTAATATATATTATTTTTTATCTTTACGTTTCGGTGAAAATCTATCTCGAACTCTGCATTTAAAAAATTCACCTAAAAAAAGTAACTTTTTACCTTCATCCTCTATAAGAAAAGAAATGCATCTTCATTTTTTGACGTATTTTATAATATATCTTGATTTTTATATATAAAAAAAAGTAAATTAGGCCTAATCATATAAAACCTTCACAATAAGCTCATTAACACAAACTAAGCACAAATTAAAAAAAAATAAAAGAAGTAATCAAACCTTTTTTGGGCTCAGGTCAATATAACATATTGGGCTTAGGAAAAAACTAGTGAGTTTGCTCCAAGAGCCCACTCCCATTTTTCTTTCCTTTCTCTTTTATTAATATTATTTTTTCCTCAGCCACCACACGTTTTCTTCTCTCCTTTTTTTTTTTTTTTTTAATTTTTTTCTTTGTTTTTTCTTTCTTGCCCTGGCCGGTCAACTTCCCTTTTCTTCCCTCTCTTTCCTTTTCTTTTTTAGCTTTTCTCTTTCTTTTCCTCTACTTTTGGCCGGTGTCTTCCTTCCTTCTTTCTTCTCTCTTTCCTTGGCTTTCCTTTCTCTCACTCTTTCTCTTTTTTCTTGTCCTTCCCTCTCTCCCTCGTCGGCGTCTTCTCTTACCGTTGGCGACTCTTCCTTTCTCTCCCTCTCTCTTTCTTCTTCTCTCTTCCTCTTTCTTCTTCAGATTTTCTCTTCTCTCTCACTAACCGAACCCCCATTTTCCCTGTCTTTCTCCCCTCTTTTTTATTTTTTTTATTTTTAGCTTTTTTTTAGCACTTGTGGTTAGGTGTTTTGACTGGTAGAACTTAGGATCTTCTTTTGGCTATTGTGTTTTTTTTTTTGGTTTTTTGAAAGATTGATTTTTTGATCGTCTTCTGGTTTTTAAAAATCCTCTTCCAGCCTCCCTTTTTGAACCAGAGTTTTTGGGTTCTTATAGAACCTAATTGTCTAAGGCAATCATACTCTTCTCATCGAATTCCGGATAAGTGGCTTTAAGCTACAAAAAATCCATCGAAAATGACCTCAAATCCCAACTGCAATTGAGATGGGAAGGGTGCCTATAAATAGATAGTAATTAATAGAGTTCATTATAGCCTTGTCAAAACCGTCCGTGTCAGGGTGAACCAATGGTGCTTTTCTCCAAGATATTGAATCGAACTGACGTTAAGGTTAGGCTATCATTTCCAACTGCTACGATGAGAAAACATTTCAGACTAGATCAGGAAGGGGGTAAGTCTGTGGACTTTAAAGTCACGGACAAGTATGGGAAGGTCTGGCCATTTCGCCTCTACACTAGGAATAACGGCCACCCAAAACCTGTTCTCACCAAAGGATGGATTAACTTTGTGAAAAAGAAGAAACTCAGAGTGGGAGATAAGGTGATTTTCTTTGTGCACGAAAATGG
Source organism: Theobroma cacao (assembly GCF_053813885.1). NCBI lineage: Eukaryota > Viridiplantae > Streptophyta > Magnoliopsida > Malvales > Malvaceae > Theobroma > Theobroma cacao. The sequence continues at coordinate 4,735,698 of NC_142640.1, forward strand.
AGACCAGCTAGGGATTCGGGTACAGAGAAGCATAAAGCTACTCGATCAGGAGCATTGGGCTGAATATATGTGATCGAAATTGAAGCAAAAATGGTACTAGACTATATATAAAGGTATTGGCTTTTAGTGCAAGGTGTGATGGTCCTTATGGACCTTTGTGTCTAGTTTTACTAGTTTCCTAGCATCAGTCTGTTTTACTAGTTTGCTTTGTGTCTAGCTAGCTTCTTATTGACCTAACTGTTGATTTATCTGTAATTTCTAGGTGTGCTTGTCATGTTATTTTTAATCTCCATGATGTAAAATATGATGTATTTGGTGTTGTTACAAATTAAAACTATGTGGGTTTCAGGTTTTTAGCAGATTAATGGTGCTTGGTTTTCCGATGAACCCTTCTTCTCCTATATTACAAAAAATTAACCCATTTCTAAAGTAATGTTCTTTTAGAAATATTTTTTTGACGAATATGTGATGAAAAATTTTATCAAAAAGAATTTTAATCAGTATAAATCTTTTGTTGAAAATAAAAATTTTGTCAAAATTGTTTGAAACTTACCCATGGAAAATTTTATCGGAAATGCCATTTAACTCTGTCAAAAAATAAATAAAATATTCATTGAATATTAAAATATATTTAGTCCGAAATTTAAAGGTGAATTTTTTTTGGCACCAACCAATATTTGTAACTGCAGTTACTAATACCTTGGAGAAATCAATTAAAGTTTGTTTACTCGTTTTTTTTTTTAAATGAAATAAAAATATAAGTAAGATCTACATTCGTATGGATAATAACAAGCATTAACATTACACGTGTAAAAATACAATAACAAAAATCAAGGTGAGCCCCTTTGGGGAAATTTTAACAATAATGATCTAAATTTATTTGAATAAGGAAATTAATTGCCTGAAGAAACGAAAATAAGAAGAAAGAGAGAAAGACAGAGTCTGCGGGCTAGGCCTTATCTGCCGAGGCAGCGTTTGCAAGCGGCCCCAGAGGGATGAGGATGTTTCTGTGTTTTGGTACGTAACCGAAAGGCCTTTGGGGAAAGGGCCCATTGGACTAAGAAATTTTGTAAGTTCCATTAAATACTGGATTCTAGTCATCAATTCATGTGATTTTTTTATAATTATAATTTTTTTATAAAAAATATTGTTTTTATTTATAACTTTTCATGTTAAGAAATATAGCTTTTCATTTTGAAAATACACTGAAAAATGATGCTAAGTTATCTTTGTAAAAGATAATTGAAGAAAGAGATGACTGAAAAACATTCTTTTTTAGATAATAAAAGAACTTGAAACTATTTCTACATAATGCAGAAAATATTCAAAAAATATTACTATTTTTTGAATAGTGAAATATTATTAATATATAATTGACTATTATATATAAATATTTACTATTTATATATAATAGACTGTTCTCTTTCTTGCAATCACCTTTAATTTTAAATCTTCCTTGGCTCTAGAATGACAAGGCACCCCCAGTATTAGCGGACAGAGTTGTGTGAGCATTACAACTTCATTTATCAGAGTTACTTATTATATTTTGTTGGTAGTTTAGAATGGTGTTCCATCTTTTTTCTCACATTCTAATGGAAGAAGTCCTTTGAAATACTTTTTGGTGGACTAATTAGTGCTTGATATGTACTTGGTGACAATAAGATTTGGTTTCAGACAATCAAAATAAATTAATGCAAATGTTTAATTATAAAGAACCCCGAAAAATTATATTTAATAATCATGTGAAAACTAAATTATGTTTGCTCACTAAATAAGTGATGAGTTATTTTTATTATTCATTAACGAAATATTACATTTATTCACCAAATGTTTCTTATGAAATGACATATTGTTTCACAAACTATATAAAGAGTTATCCTACTTCAAACATTTTCAGGGTTTGGTTTATCTTAAAGTAGTAATCACCTTTAAGAAAGTATACAATCACAGGCCTCAACATCCAACACCAAAATAACACAACCAGGGTAACCATCTCAAAGCATCTTACCAGAAACGACGTGGAGCAAAGCTTATTATTCCCTGTTCCTCGTATCTTCAATGTACAAGAAGGGTATTTGGTTTACATGCACGTTCGTTAGTCGTTACAACTTCGGGGGCACTTGGAAATTTCCTTGTTGCATCAAGAAAAATGAAGGGACGGGATCAGTTCTTGCCATCCTTTGGCTGGAGCTTCGTTTGTCTAAAAGGCCTCCGACCTATTGACGAGGTTTCTTTGGTAGGAGAATTCTCGAATGACGGAAAAACACAAATGCAGTTAACTATGGAACTGAAAAGAAAGATTACATTGTTTGGCAAGGATATGTGTGGTCATTTCTGATGTAATTGCAAAAAGCTTGTGCCATTTTAGTGAGGAGCCACTCGGAAGAAGAATAAATATAGGACCGACCATGTCTCTCAAGTAAAACAATTGTTATATAATTAAAACTTGGTTGTGGTTTTCTTCCTATTAGTTTGTACTTTATGATTTCATTTTGTCTTCAATAAATCTTTTTCTTTTCAAAGATTTGATTGCTTCTTGTCAATTTTATTATTTATCTATGTACGTAAATTTTAATTTTTATTTAAATATTATTTTATAATAATTAATTGAGTTTTTTTTTTTTAATTTAGGAAAGAGAGATTCAAACCGTGTTCTGTAAGTAGGGGATCATGTATTAATTAATGAACTAAATGCTCAAATATATTGATTGAGTTAATTTTAACCGTTAAAGGATTTCTACGTGTTCATGAAATACAGTTAGAGAACTAAAGTTAAATATAGTAAATTCTTGTTATCATAATTAGGAATTTGGGACGAAGATGAACATTGCATCGTTTCTTTTTTAAACTTATATATACAAAGAGAAGGGTTGCTAGAGAAATGTCCAGTTCCTTTGTATATGCACGTTGACTTTGACGAACATCATGTATATACATGGAAATTTATGTTCTTTCCTTTTCTTTTCATTTCATAATCAGTACTATACTATATATACATTCTGTGATAATAGGAAATTTATAGTTACGAGGAATAATAACATTTTTTATCCTTAGAAATTCTATAACCTTACTCTTTTTTATCAGAATTATTTCATTTATCTTGTTTATTCGTCAAGTGAAAACTTGTATTTGATGACTAATTAAGGAAAGTTATGTTTGTTGTTTGGCGAAAGTTGAATCTGACCTTCACCAAGTGTCATTATATAAAAAAAACTTATTTTTCCACCAAATATATAAACTAGAGAGCTTGGAAGCTTCATTACATCCTATTGGTATAATTACTTTCAAGAAAGAGATCACAGCCCTCAAAATCAATCTGGAGTGTTTAGTCTTTTCTCAGTATTTACTGCATTTTGCAAACATGCAGAACCCAGACCAGGCCAGGGAAAGGTTCTCAAAGCGACTGACCCAGAACGAGGTAGATAAATGCCTGTTAATGTTCCCCTTCACTGCTGTTGTAGGTTTGTTTGCTTTTGAAATACATCGTCTGTTTTGCTTGGACGTTGTTGGCCGCAGCGGTAAGGCATGGACTTTTCTGGCTTCGTTTGAGCCCGATGAAGACATGGTATCTGTTTTCTCCATAAGATGCCCGCAGTTTGCCAGCGAATATGCCCTCAAAGCAAACGACGAAGTTACTTTCGTCAGACAGGCGCTGAACGACAACGACAAAGCTCCTTGGATGAAATTCAAGATCGAAATTAGGAGAAAAATCATATTGTTTGGGCAGGACATTTGGGGTGAGGTGATGGTGTGAATACGGTGCCATATAAAGGGTACCGCCTATGTCTTTCATGATATGAAACAAAGTTGCAATAAAGCCTGATTGTGGTTCCAAAATATTAAATTACTCCTCGATCTCATCTAGTTATTTACTTATTTTATTCTCATTTTGTTTCTTTAGTTTTTGAAAGGTGCAATTTCACTGAACAGGGTGAAAAAGAACGTTCCCATACAATACAGAGAAAGATTTTAGGCCTTCATACCTTTACATCCAAAGCATATCGACTCAAAATGGTCCCTAAGGTCTCCACCGTCTTCATTAGTACTCATTTAAAATAGAGTTTTATGATAAAATATTATTTATTGGTACATTGAAATGCATCAGGAAGTTATTGAGATATGAAACAAAGTGCGACAAAAAGGTAGATGTTGAAGATGAAAGAAGAATGCAACCGCGGCGCAGGAAATTTTTATGAATGTCAGAAAAGATTCAATACCAAAAAGAAGTAACTTTCAAATTAACCTAATCAAATTAGTGTGTTTTGTCTTTCAGTCCCTTAAGCGAAACGGTGTGTTTAACACCTGGTGCCTTGCTTCTACCCTTTTGCTCGACTTCTTCACTGGTGTTCATCCCAGAGCTCTCATTCGTTCAAGTTTGGTCTGAGTCTCTGTTTAACACGCCCCTTCAAAAGGAGGCGTGAAGATTATGAACACTCATCTTGCTCGGTAACTTGTAGAATTGCTTTGATTGCAAAGCTTTGGTAAATATATATGCCACTTGCAAGTTTGTTGGTACATAGATATGCTTGATGGTTCCTACTAATACATGCTCTCTAATGAAATGACAGTCCATTTTTGTGTGTTTCGTTCGCTCATAAAACACAAGATTTTGCTGATGTGAATGGTAGATTAGCTATATGAGTATAGCATAATTGCTTAATCATGATTTACGTCAAAATTAGTCGGCAAATGCTTCAAACACAACAATTCACAGCATGTGGAATCTATAGGACAATATTCTGCTTTAATTGTAATTTTAGCCACAACGGTTTGTTTCTTTGATTTCCAACTAACAAGGGATTCTCCCAAGAATATATTGTATCTTACAATAGATTTTCAACTATGAAGGCATCATGCCCAATCATTATCTGAATATGCAAAAATTTGAATATTTGTGTTTGATATCATTAAGATTTTTTGTCCATGTGCATTCTTAAGGTACTTCATCGCTCTGTGAGCTACCAGAAAATGTGTTTGGCTAGGCTTATCCATGTGTTGTGAAGGCGCTTGTACTACACAAGAGATATCAAGCTTGCTGAAAGTCAGGTAAAGTAATTTACCTATTATTTGTCTATAATCAGTAGGATTTTGTAGTATTTCTTCATCTTGTGCGTTTTGCAGCTTTTGGTTATAGTCAATAGGAGTACTGATAGGTTTAGCTCCCAACATTCCATGTTCTTTAAAGAGGTCTAATGTATATTTTCTTTGGCTTATACTAATTCTTTATTGTATTTTCATAATTTCTAGTCTAAGGAAATATCTCACTTCTCCAAGGTCTTTAAGCTTAAAATGAGAGTTAAGAAACTATTTACCTTTTGCTGCTGCTTGGGTAGATGTACTTCTAATTAAGTTGTCATCTACATACACTAGTAGAGCTATAAAATCTCCACTTGATGTTTTCATTGTGAACAATGAATAGTCTACTGTTGATTGATTGAACCCAAACTGTAAAAGTAGGTAAGTAAACTTAATGTTCCATTGTCTTGAGGTTTTCTTTAAGCCGTATAGGGATTTATTTAACTTGCATACCAGCCTTGAACCTTTGGTTTTTTTAGTACACTCCCCCTGAATAGAATAGCCTTGTGGTATCTTTATATAGACTTCCTCATCAAGATCACCAGTAAGGAATGCATTGTTGACATCTAATTGAGATAAAAACCAATTATGTGCTATTGCTACAGCAAAAAAACCTCGATAGTTGATTGCTTTGCTATAGCATTGAAAGTCTCTTGGTAGTCAAAACCTGTAACTTGGTTGCAGCTTTTGGCAACCAATCTCGCCTTGTATCTTTCCACTTCCCCATTTACCCTAAATTTAACCTTATATGTCCATTTGCATCCAATGGCATGTGAATGTGATGGTAGAGGAACTATGTTCCCAATGTCATTGTCTTGTAAAGCTTTAAGTTCAAGATTCATAACTTCTTTCCAATGTAAATGTTTTACAACTTGATGGTAAGAGCTTGGTTCATGAAAATGAGATAATGCAGTGGTGAATGCTTTATGTGCAGGTGCAAGATAGTTTGTAGACAAGTAGTTTGTGATAAGATGTGATGTAATGGTACTAGTTTGATAAGGTAAGTTAGTGTAGTAGGCATTTAGATATTAAGGGGTATGCTTTTGCTTGGTACTTTTCCTAATTGGCAACTCTAATCGTTGTGAAAGACTTGTATTAGCATTGTCACTATCAGTAGCAGTAGGCATACTATTAGTGGAAGGTGAATTGTGATCAAACTGGTTTGCATTTGTTGTGGAATGGTTTTTTAGTGGTGAGGAAGGTTCAAATGGATGAGAGTTAGGTGGTAAATGGTCTTGGTAAGGTTGAAGTGGTATATGTGAGTCATATTCATCAACATATGTATCTAGTACATCAGGTGTTCAACGAAATACTTGAGTCTATTGTTTGTTTTCTTATTCATTGAATGGGAATACATGTTCATGGAAAACAATATCTTTGGATACCAGAACCTTTTGAGCATCCAAATCATATACTCTTATATCCCTTGACATGGTTTGGATAGCCTAAAAATATGCATTTACTTGCCCATTTGTCTAACTTTTCCTATGTGTTGACAGGGTGGATGCAAAGCGTAAACAGCCAAAGACCTTAAGGTAATTATATAGTGATGGTTTATTGTACAACATCTCATATGGTGATTTATTGTGTAGTACTTGGGTTGGTATCTTATTGATAATATGGATAGTAGTGAGGGCAACATCTCCCAAAAAATAAGAAGGACACCTGATTGATACATAAGGGCTTTTGCAACCAACAGAGTATGTTGGTGCTTTCTCTCAACCACCCCATTTTGTTCGGGTTTGTCCACACAAGATAGTAAGTGTAAACTGATTTCCATTGTTTGACCTTATGCATTTAATTTGCAAATCAAATTGTTTTTGCACATATACATTAAAAGATGGAATAATGCTTGAACTTCATATTTGTTTCTTTTAAGAAGATCCAGGAAAAACCTTTGTTCCAACAAGGTTGGGGTTTCATAAGGCCCCCAGATGTCAGTATGTATTAGTTGAAAGGGAATAGTAGTAGATTGAACATGAGTAAGAAAAGATAACTTTCTTTGTTTTGCCAAAAGACAGATTTCACAAAGCAGTTCATTAAAACAAGAAACATTTGGATAACACTTTTGAATTACATTGATTCTTTCATTTGGTGCATGGATAACCTTAAGTGCCATAGATCAAAAGTTTTATGCCTTATGTTGCAGGCTTTTACAGAGGATTTTGAAGAAAGCTTTACAATGTTGTCAAAAGAAAATTTAGACAAGTCTTGATCACCATTGCTATCTTGCATGAGATATAACCCTAAAGATGTCCTAGCAACCTCAATCATTGTCCAAGTAGGTATGTCCTGATCAATACAGTTTAAGTTAATGAATATAGTATAAAATTCTTCTTAAAATGGGTGAGTTATCCTATTGACATAAAGTTAAACTTAAAGGTTGGGACACATAACACATTGTGTAAGGCCAATGATAAGGTTACTTTGACCTAACCTATACGAGATACTACTACTTTCCTATCATCTGGTAGCTGAACATAGTAGTTTTATAATGGTTTGGCTATGGTGAATTTGTCTAGTGAATAAGCTAAATGGTATGTTGTTCCAGAGTCCATTATTCAATGACTTTGTTTTATCATAACAATATTAACATGTCCAAGATCAGATGGTAAGTTATTGTGTGTATTAAAGCAAGGTTGGTCATAGACAATAACTATAAAAGTATAATTGATAAGTGAGTGTTTGGATTGCTATGTGTTTGGTGAATCGCTTGTACCATCAGTGCTTAGTAAACCATTTTCATTCAAGAGACCCATCAATCTATTAACTTGCTGCTTAATCAAAGACAATTAAGACATGGAACTGTTACTCCTCATCTCGTCCACATGTCCAATAGAAACTTTATTTGCTTATGTTTCAGTTCCTACTGATACATTGTTAGCCACAACCGTCCTTTTTTTCATATTTTTTTTCTTTTGTAAATTTAAAATTTTTATAGAACCCAACGATTCTGTAACAATTCTCCTTCACGTGTCTCGTCTTACCATAATGAGTGTATGATAGATCTTTCCTTGGCTTTTTTTTTGTTGTCAGTTACAACTACGATGGCTATTGACTCAAAGAAGGGTTGAGGTTGAAGAAAAGATGTCTCTGTGCCTCTTCTCTCAAAGTCATACTATAAACTTTGTCAAGAGAAGGTATGGGATCCATAAGTATAGTTTGTGATATGAGGGTAGAGAATGAGCCATTCAAACCACTAAGAAACCTAAACAGCATGTTTTTCTAGTGCTGGTTAGAATATATTTTGAAGCAATTTTCATTGCAATTTCCACAATGATAGTGAAAAAGCAGTCTGTAACTCCTTAGTTCCTCGCAGATCCCTTTTAATTCTATGAAATAAGCATCAACAGTCCTAGTTTTTTATGTCATATTATCTAGAATATACTGTAGGTTACATACTCTAGTATCATCAAATTGGGCAAAATTTTGTTTCAATGTGTTCCAAATTTCAAAGGTAGAGTCGATAAAAAATACGATTGAGGTTATTGGCTGTGAAATGGAGTCTAGTAAATAGGACAACTAGGAGAGTCTCACGATAAACTTATTTAGCCTTTAGAGAGAAAACTAAAAAATAATTGCTTTTTAGTGTCATATATAATTGAGGTGATGTGAGCATTATATCAATTAATTTGTTAATTGTCTATAAAATTGATGTCTTTAGAGATAAAACTGAAAATTAATTGTTTTTTAGTGTTATCTATAATCGGGACAATGTGACCATTATATCGATTAATTTGTTAGTTGTCTATAAAATTAATGTCTTTAGAGAGAAAAAAATAATTGATTAAGGCAAATTATTAGGCATGTGCTTTATGATCACTTTTTGATTTATGCGACCATAGGACATTACGTGGAAATACCAGAAGCATAGGGATGTATGTGCGTTGACCTTGAACGTTAACTAATTAGCTGGTTCTATGTGGTGGTCTATAAAATATGGTATTCTCTTTCGTGGAATCGCCATTGAAACTTCCTTCATTCTGCACAGAAAATGCATATTGAAGAGTCAAATTAACGCGCTTGTTTAGCTATAAAGGTATGGACCTTCTGCGGAATGGAGAGCAAGTTAAGAACCGATCAGCAGCGGCGGTAAAAATTAAGTAGAGTTCAAAATCTTTCTTTAAGTCATTTTTAATTGCAGAGTTGCACTTGGAAAACCTTGATTAGCCTGCAACATGAAAATGTTCTCAAAGCTGCTGACAAAAACCGACGTCGAGAAGAGCTTGGTGATCCCTACTTCTTCTTTGGATATCCTCCCTTTGGGAGGTCATTTGTTTTATATCAATGTAATTGATAATACTGGAAAAGCTTGGACTTTTCCATGCTTCATTCAGCAAACTGAGGGCATCGAATCATCAGTTGTTTTCGTTGGTTGGCTTAAATTTCTCTGCGATAAAGATGTTAGAGTTGGTGATACGGTTTTTCTTCACCAGAAATCCATGGACGACGACTGTACGGGTACGGGCACTCAGTTGAAAATTGAAGTGAAGAGAAAAATCAGATTGCTCGGCGAGGATATCTGGGCTGCTGTGGAGTAATTGTGCGAGCAAACTCTAACATAAAGCGCTATGAATGTTAAGCATAGAATATGCATGATTTTTCTTTTCATATTGGTTTGTAATTTCAATTAATCATTGACCATTAGTGGGAGAAATATTCTTTGTAATGATCAAATTTGGGTGTAATTTGTTTTTAATTGATTTGTTAATGAATGTTTTATTCATTTATATATGTATATCTGTGTCAATATGCATGTAAATATGTACGCATACACATGCTTGTTCATGCTGGCTCAGTGTTCTCCTATTTTAAGCAAACAGAGAATATCAACTATGGAGGGTAGAAACCAGATTACAACTGTTTTTGTTAACAATATGCCGATTACGGTGCACTGGCGATGGTTAAGAAGAGTATTTCAACAATTTGGCAATGTGGTTGATGTTTATAAAGCTCAAAGAAGATCCAAGCATGGAAGAATATTCACATTCGTTAGATACGAATCTCCATCAAATTGGCCAACCCGCATAAAGAAGAGAAACAGGGGGTAGAGAGAGAAAGCAGATTCCTTCCCAAAGTACTAAGATATCCTATGCACAAGCTGTCAAGAATATGAAGGAAATTCTAGACCAGGGAACTGACCTGAATATGGAGAAGTGTATCATCCAATCAAGCAAAAGGCGTATGGGAGAAGTTAGAAAACGAACACATCCATTGGCTAGAGAAGAGTGTGGTGGCAACCTCTGACTATAATGTGGAAGCTGCAACACTAAGGGAACATTTTTTAATGGGTGGTCATTCTGGATTACAGGTGAAGGGTCTTGCTCCGAATGCACTTTTATCTACTTCACTGATGATGGCCTCTTCAACGTATTAAAGGAGAAAAAATGGGATTGGCTCAATGGATCGGCTTGAATTTGTTCGAAGCAAGAATCCTAAACCCAACCACGAGGTCATTTTTCACGAGGAGATAGATACGGATAACAAAGTTCTTCTAAAAATTGCAGTGAAGAGAAAAATCAGATTATTCGGCCAAGATATTTGGGCAGAAGTCCCCTGACTGCTGTTAGGATGGGATCGATGGCTGATCTCTTCTTTACTCTCTTTCTCCAACAACCCTTAATTTGATATCGAGCGAAAGTGAAAGTCTTCTTAATCAACTGAGATATTGTTGGACCCTTTGGCGAATGAACAAACGTGATTGCATTGCAAACCCAGTGACCATACAAACTTAATTTAAGCCATTAAGCAACTACTAATGAGTTTAGTTTGTGAGACTTTGATGAATTGTCATTAATGATTTTAGAATTTTCAATCTTATCAGTATCTAAAAGTTGTATATATTATTCTCAACAACTTTTCCCTCTTTCTTCAACAATTACTGTGCAAATTCCATTGAACATATATATATATATATATAATGAAATATTAATTTATATGAAATATTGATAGTTCTTGGAACATTATATATATGTTGAACATGGATGATGCTAATTATAATTAAGTTATCTCTATAAAAGATAACGGAAGAAAAGGGTTGACAGAAAAACTTTTTTTTTTTGAGATAATAAGGAGAATTCGAAACTGTTTCATCATAATGAAATATTATTATATATAATTGGCTATTATATATGAATATGACTATTTATATAATTGACTGTTATCTTTCTTGAAACCACCTTAATTTTAAATCTTCCCCTAGTATTTCCACAAAGAGGTCCATGAGCCTTACAACTTCATTTATCAGAGTTATTATACTTTGTTGGTAGTTTAGAATGGTGTTCCATCTTTTTTCTCACATTCAAAAGGAAGAAGTCCTTTGAAATATTTTTTAGTGGACTAATTAGTGCTCGATATGTACTCGATGACAATTAAATTTGGTTTCAGACGATCAAATTAAATTAGTGCAAGTGTTTAATTATAGAGGACCCTGAAAAATTATGTTTAATAATTATGTGAAAATTAAATTATGTTTGCTCACTAAATAAGCGATGAGTTATTTTTATTATTCATTAACGAAATATTACATTTATTCACCAAATGTTTCCTATGAAATGACATATTGTTTCACAAACTATATAAAGAGTTATCCTACTTCAAACATTTTCAGGGTTGGGTTTATCTTAAAGTTGTAATTACCTTTAAGAAAGTATACAATCACAGGCCTCAACATGCAACACCAAAATAACACAACCAGGGTAACCATCTCAAAGCATCTTACCAGAAACGACGTGGAGCAAAGCTTATTGTTCCCTGTTCCTCGTATCTTCAATGTACAAGAAGGGGATTTGGTTTACATGCACGTTCGTTACAACTTCGGGGGCACTTGCAAATTTCCTTGTTGCATCAAGAAATATGAAGAGACGGGATCAGTTCTTGCCATCCACTGGTTCGAGTTTGTTCGTCTCAAAGGCCTTCGACCTAATGACGAGGTTATTCTGGTAGCAGAGTTTTCGAGCGGCAAAAAAACACAGATGCAGTTAACTATGGAACTGAAAAGAAAGATTACATTGTTTGGCAAGGATATTTGGGGTCATTTCTAATATAATTGCGAAAAGCTTTTGCCATTTTAGTAAGGAGCCACTCGGAAGAACAATAAATATAGGACCGATCGATCATGTTTCTCAAGTAAACAATGTCATATATTAATTAAACTTGGTTGTGGTTTTGTTCCTATTAGTTTGTACTTTATGCTTTCATTTTATCTCTAATAAATTTATTTCTTTTCAAGAATTTGATTGTTTTTCCGTTAATTTTATTATTTATGTGCGGAAAAGAAATCCCTTGTCCCCTATTGTGCCCCCATGCAATGGTTTTTACGCACTCATGAAATGGAGTCAGAGAACTAAAATTAAATATAGTAAATTGTTGTTATCATAGTTAGAAATTTGGGATGCTGATGAACGTTATATCATTTCTTTTTTTAACTTTTATATGTAAAAAGAAAGATTGCTAGAGAAATGTCCAGTTCCTTTGGATATGCTCCTTGCATTTGAGAAACATCATGTACATACATGAGAATTTATGTTGTTTCCTTTTCTTTTCTTTTCATAATCAGTACTACTTACTCCTTTTAATCAGAATTATTTCGTTTGTCTTATTTATTCATCATGTGAAAAATTGCATTCGTTGACTAATGAAGGAAAGTTATGTTTGTTGTTTGGTGAAAGTTGAATCTGACCTTCACCAAGTGTTATTTTATGAAAAAACATATTTTTTCACTAAGTATATAAACTAGTGAGATTGGAAGCTTCATTTTATCCTATTGGCATAATTACTTTCAAGAAAGTGATCAAAGCCTTATCAATCTTAGTCTTGTTTCAGTTTTTACTGCATTTTGCAAACATGCAAAACCCAGACCAGGCCAGGGCAAGGTTCTCAAAGCGACTGACCCAAAACGAGGTCGACAAATGTCTGTTATTGTTCCATATCACTGCTGTTGCAGGTATGTTTACTTTCGACAAAGACCGTCTGTTTTGCTTGGACGCTGTTGGTCGCAGCGGGAAGGCATGGACTTTGCTGGCTTCGTTTCAGACCAATGAAGCCTGGGGATCTGTTTTTTCCATAAGCTGCCCTGAGTTTGTCAGGGAATATGCCCTCAGAGCAAACGATGAAGTTATTTTCGTCAGACAGGCCCTGGACGATAACGACAAAGCTCCTAGGATGAAATTCAAGATCGAAGTTAGGAGAAAAATCAGACTGTTTGGGCAGGACATTTGGGGTGAGGTGATGGTGTAAATGCGACGGGTTGTGCCATTTTTCACAAGGAGCGACTTGAAATGACAGTAAATACGGTGCTGTATAGAGGGTACTGGTCATGTCTTTCATGTTATCAACCAATGTCAGAATAAAGCCTGATTATAGTTCCAAAATATTTAATTACTCCTCGATCTCATCTATTTATTTGCTCATTTTATTCTCATTTCGTTTGGGTTGAAAGGTGCAATTTCATTGAACATGGGAAAAAATAGTTTCCCAAAAAAGTTTATTGTATTAATTAAATAGTTAAAAGAAACCTCACAGTTTAAGAAATTAAAATGGTATAAAAATATTCCCTTGAAAGCACTTAATATATGCATAAAAAGCATTATAATGAAATTGGGGACAACACAACCCTCTCAAAGGTAATCCCGAGGGTCTGAAATAAAGGGTATACATGTAAAGAGACCCTATACAAAGAACAAAGTAGTGTTGTAAGTCGCGGAAAGCACCCAAACAAAGTCATAGTCATGGGCATCAGAGGCGGAGGGAGAGGGGTGACGGTCAATTTTTTTTATTTTTATATGTATAAAAGTTAGAAAATATAACTTTGTCATCCCTAAATAAATCAAAAGAGTTGATTTAGAGTAGTGGTAAGGAATTTAATTTTAATTTTTAATGTCTATATTCAATCCTTTCTAAGTCTAAATTCTGAAAAAAAAATTTCTTTTTTTTTCCTTAGCTCATCTAGCCCAATTTGGAATTAATTTTTTTCTTTTTTTTTCCTTAACTCATCTTTTGATATTAAAGATGGATTTAATTATTCAAGTTAATGATTTTGAAATTATTTTTTTCTTTTTTTCCTTTTTTTTCTTACCTCACCTAGGCCCAAATTTTGAAATTATTTTCCTTTTCTTTTTTTTCCCTTTTTTTCCTTAATTCATCTTTTGATTCTAGAGATGGATTTAATTATTCAAGCTTGATGATATTGAACTTGATATTATGTGAAATCCATATTTGCAAAGTGTTTCAACTTTCTCATAGCTATACTAGTTAATATTAAAGGTAAAAAAATCAACTGTACATTTTCTCCTAGATGGTTTAATTGCATATGAAATATGAATTGGAGCATTTTGACATTGATATTAAGCAAGACCCATACTTGCAGAGTGTTTCAACTCTCTTAAAGCTATGTCAATTAGTGTTAAAGATAGAAAAATCAATTGTATATCTTTTTTAGATCGATTGGTTCAACTTATCTTAATTTTTTCAGTTTTTATAGCAATTATAGAATATGCATTTTCAATTAAGAAAATTGTAAAGACGACATTACATAATAAGATGGAAGATTAAGAAAATTATTTCTTATTAATTCATTTATCCTTTATATTGAGAAATAGATTGTCAGGATCATTGACATGGATTTAATCATAAATGAATTTGAAAGCATGAAAGCACATCGAGCATAACTTATAATGCTTAATGTGAAAATCTAATGTTATTTTTTTTGTACTTTATATCTATTTATATTAGTGAATTTAAAAATTTATATTTAAATTGTTAATAAAATTTTATATTATAATTTAATTTTATTTCAAAAATATTAATCTTTTATTCCAAATTGAATCATTTATTCAATATATGATGTTGTATGATTACTCGTCACCCTTCATATAAAATCTTGGATCCGTTACTGTTGACATCGATGGAGAAAATCCTCGTAATATTATCTCAAGGATATGTATTCAAGGCAATTGAGCAACCTAACACATCGCAAAATCTATTGAGCCAGACCCATTCACAAACACTTCCTGCCTTGAGACTGCTGGAGGAAGCAGAGCCACTACTTGCATTCATTCCAACCAAATTCGAACAGCATCAGAGAACCTCACCCATGAATTGCATATTAAACATCAGCATTAATCAAAACCAGAACAACCAAAAGAACAAAGGGTCGTTATTTGAGCAGGTTAAAAACGTAGCAGCCACAAAAATCAAACTGACCCAGATTCCATCAACACTTAGGCAGATACACGCCCTCCACATTACTCCATGTAAATAGCTACCGTCCTGCATAATTTAGAATCATCACAGCAACAGCACAACCAGGGGGAGTCTCACCATGATTTCCCCACACATTAAGCTGCTTTTGGGCTTCACCTAGCTCAATACAGTCAATAGATCATGTTCCCTTTGAACCCGGCCTTTGCTAAACTATCCTCCAGCTCATTTGCCTTTCTAGGTGTGGATAATTTGCCAATTGCTAACTTGGGATTTTAAATTCTGTATATGCAAGATTATATTCCCCACTCCCCATGGTGTCGATGGAGGGTGTGCCTTCCATTTAACCACAGTCGAGCTATCGCTTTCAACAAGACAGTGAGACCTCGTCCACATAGAAGCAACAAAGATTAACAAAGCTTATCTCACTGCAAGAATATTTCAGCTAGGTTTGAATCTCCTATCTCCACGGACTTTGAGAAGATGATCTTAATGGATCCATTCTCATCACGCAAAATTCCTCTAATTTCGATCTCTCCCAGAGAACCCCTTGTTATTCCATCCATATTAAACTTAAGGCAGCCACTTTATGAGGATTGCAGGTCACTTTAATCTTCTCCCTTTTATCCTTCTTGATTACTAAAATAGTCTTTGGAAAAAAAGATTTATTTGAAATTTTCTGAATAATTGAGAAATCTTTTTAAGTATTATACAAATTCTAAATGAATTTTACTGCACTTTTCTAGCATAAAAATTATATGTAAAGATTGAGAAAAAAACAATTGAATTGAATTAACTTTCTACTTTTTATTGTTTCATACTTTTAACTTGATATTTTTGCAGATCACCCTGAATAAATGGAAATTAAAATTTTTAATTTAGTGGTTTCAAATTTGAGTCTTAACAAGAAAAGGTATATTGAATTGAAAGGGTAGGAAAGTGTTATTTAATTGTCTAATTTAAGGATTAAAGAATTCACATGTTCTAGAGGAAATAAATAGATAAGGGACATTATGCACATGCGCATTTAGTTCATTGGTTGGTGTATAATCTCCCTACTTAAATAATAGAGTTCGAATTTTTCCTTCTCCAATTATATAAAAAAAAACCAGATAAGGGACATCATGTAAAAATACAAAAAGTCTAGTGGTATATATGCAATTTACCGAGCAAGCAAGACTTTGACTGAGCATTCTCAGCAAGCAAGACTTTGACTTAGCATTCACTGGAACGCGGACTGTTTCTCTGCTTTCTTAGAACCGCCATTGACTCTGCTCAGAAATTGCATTTTAAAGCGTCCGACGCGCTTGGATACATATCTAACTTTATATATATATACAACTTCAGCTGAAGAGAAAGAAATTAAAGAATTCTTCACCAGCAGCAACATTAGTTCAAAAAGTTTCTCTCTTTAATTACAGAATTGCTCTTGGAAAAACCCCTTAATTTACAACCTGCAGCATGACATTGTTCTCAAAGCCACTTACAAAAAGCGACGTAGAGAAGAGCTTGCTGATCCCTACTCATTCTTTCAATACCCTCCCTCTCGAAGAAGGGCAATTTTTTAATATGAATGTAGTTGATTCTGCTGGCAATGCTTGGACTTTTCCATGCTTCATTCAGCAGAATAATGATGAGATCAAAGGGCCATCTGTTATTTCCGTAGGTTGGCTTAAATTTCTTCACAATAAAGATGTTAGAGTTGGTGATACGGTATTTCTTTATCAGATATCCTTGGACGATAATTGTACAGGGACGCAGTTCAGAATTGAAGTGAAGAGAAAAATCAGATTGCTTGGTCAGGATATCTGGGCTGCTGTGGATCAGTAATTGTGCAGCCAACTTCTATACATATATAACTCAGGTGCTCTGAATGTTTACATATAGAAATCACCATGTATGATTTCTTTCATATTGTTTAATAACTTCAATTGATTGTAGACCATTAGTAGGAGAATCATTCCTTGTACTAATCAAAATATATACATGATTTATTAATTCTTAATTCTTAATATATCTATATGTGCATGTATACACATGTTCGTGCTTGATCCGGAAATTTATAGTCTCGAGAAATAATATATAATATTTTTTATCTTTTGGAAATATACATGACTCTTTTTTATCAAGAGTTATTTCAGTGTGTTAATTAATAAGAATTTGATATTTGCTGATAAAGAATTATAGTTTTGTATCTTTAATCATCAGGTGAAAAGTTGTATTTGCTTATTAATTAAGGAAAGTTACGTTCGTTGTTTAGTGAAAAATTGTATCTCTTCACCAAGGGTTATTTTATGAAAGAACATATTTTTTCTCCAAATATATAAACTAGTGAGTTGGGATGCTTTCAATATATCCTATTGGCATAGTTCCTTTTGAGAAAGTGATCACAGCCCTCAAAATCAATCTGGAGTTTTAGTCTTATTTCAGTGTTTACTACATTTTGCAAACATGCAAAACCCAGACCAGGCCAAGGAAAGGTTTTCAAAGCGACTGACTCAGAACGAGATAGAGAAATGCCTGGTATTGTTCCCTATCACTGCTGTTGAAGGTATTTTTACTTTTGAAGAAGGCCGTATGTTTTGCTTGGACGTTGTTGGTCGCACCGGGGAGGCATGGACTTTCATGGCTACGTTTCAGACCAATGAAGACATGGGATCTGTTGTTTCCATAAGTTGGCCACAATTTGTCAGGGAAAAAGCCCTCAAAGCAAACGACGAAGTTACTTTCGTCAGACTGGCCCCGGACGAGAACGACAACATTCATTGGAAGAAATTCAAGATCGAAGTGAGGAGAAAAATCAGATTGTTTGGGCAGGACATTTGGGGTGATCTGATGGTGTGAATGCGAGGGGTTATGCCATTTTTAACAAGGAGCCACTTCAAATTAACGATAATTAAGGCGCTACATAAAGGGTACCGCCCATGTCTTCCATGTTATTAAACAATGTTATAATAAAGCTTGATTTTGGTTCCAAAATAATTCATTTACTTCTCGATCCCATCCAGTTATCTACTCATTTTTTTTATAGCAATCGTACTTTACATTCAGTAAAACTACATAATTTTAAGATGCAAATTTGCTTCCCCTCACGTCTAATCTGCCACCCTGCAAGTTGTTGCTTAGGTTCCTTTTTCTTCTTGTTTTCCTTTTTGTTGGAACTTTTTATTTTTTGATGTACTGTGTAAAATTTATAATTGGGCCAGCATGTCTCAGCAATATGAGTTAAAGGCATACCTCGCATCAAATAGAGTTGTATGATAATTTATTGGTACATATACTTATTCTTAACCTTGTCAGAGTTATAATTGGGATGATGGTGAGCAATATCGATTAATTAATTTGTTAATTGTAAGGAAAATTTTAAATCAATTTGTACCTTTTTTGGGAATTTTAGAATTAATATTTGTTTTTAATTATAAGGTCTCATTCGATTCTTAAAAAAGAGGGAATGGAGTATAAAGGATAGGGAGTGTTAAGTTTCAAGGAAAAAGCACAAGGACATTGAGCAAAAATGCAAAAAGCATAGGGGCGTATGATCTTTGACCAACTACTTAAAATAAGTCAGAGTTGTAATAGTAAAAAAATGGAAAGTCTGGCTGATGTTGTATACTCTTTCGTCGAACCGCCATTGAAACTTTTTTTATTCTGCACAGAAAATTCATGTTAAAGAGTCGAATTAATGGGCTTGTTTAGCTATAAAAGTATAGACCTTCTGCTGGAAGGGAGAGCAAGTTAAGAATCGATCAGCAGCGGCAGCAAAATCTTAAGTATAGTTCAAAAACTTTCTTTAATTAATTTGTAATTGCAGAGTTGCACTTGGAAAACCTTGATTAGCCTGCAGCATGAAAATGATCTCAAAGCTACTGACAAATACCGACGTTGAGAAGAGCTTGCTGGTCCCTTCTTCTTCTCTCGGTGTTCTCCCATTCGAAGAAGGTCATTTTTTTAATATCAATGTGATTGATAAGGTTGGAAAAGCTTGGTCTTTTCCATGCTTCATTCAGCAAAGTGAGGGCATCGAATCATCTGTTGTATCAGTTGGTTGGCTTAAATTTCTTTGCGATAGAGATGTTAGAGTTGGTGATATGGTTTTTCTTCACCAGGAATCCATGGACGACGACTCTACGGGTACGGGCGCTCAGTTGAAAATTGAAGTTAAAAGGAAAATCAGATTGCTCGGCGAGGATATCTGGGCTGCTGTGGAGTAATTGTGCAAGCAATCTCTTACATAAAGTGCTATATCAATATTTAAAAATAAAATATGTATGATTTTTTTTTTCATATTGATTTGTAACTTCAATTAATCAAAAACAATTGGTGGGAGAATTATTCTTGGTAATGATCAAATTTGGGTGTAATTTGTTTTTTATTGATTTTTTAATGATGATTTACTGATTTATATATGCATATATATGTAAATATACATGTAAATATGTATAATACATGTTCATGCATGATCCATATTTGTCTAGTTGAATTTAAATAGGTTTTGTTTGATTGATATTTTTACTATTTTTTTATTTTTATTGTAAAAAGTAAATAGACAAAAAAACACAAAATATATTACTAAATATTAACTTCCTACATATACTTCGCATTGATCAACTAATTAATGGATTTACGCTTTTAACTTTTGCAAGGAGACATTCTTTGTGTAATATATATATATGAGAATTTTTTCTATTTAATTAAAGTAGAAGAAATTAAGAAATTTTAATAAGAATGAATTTCTTTTCCAATATTTCATACTGTAGCATAAAGAACTTCATCCTTATTAAAATGTCTATTAACAGTTTTAGCTTATTCCTTTCCTTTAGGAATAGCCATTACCAAGGGAATCGATAATGGTTATTCCCCTTCTCCCTGAATGGCAATTCTTTTTGACCAAATAAAACTTTAAGAAAGGATTAGAAATAGAGGGGAATGCAACCAAACAACAATGATTTTTTTGAAACAGACTAATAATTGTGATTTCCACTTGAGACAAACTCAAGTAAAATTGCTATGGTTGAGCATTAGTACGCTCTTCTGGTGGAATAACTCAAACTTTTTTATGCAACAGAAAAGATAGACTCGTAACTTTATTCTTCAGTCATTCCGTAGCTTGCAAGAATTGTAAAATTTTTTTGATTTTGTTCTCTTTCTCAATGACATCCGATGATCAATGAAACATCTTCATTTCATACAAGAGAATACTCTTATACCAAAAAAGAGTACAAATTTAACTTATTCTATGACCTCAAAGGAAAAGTTTTAGTAGTAGGCAGATATTTTCGACATTTGTCTTTAGAGAAAACTTAATTGCATAAATCTAGCAACTACCACAATCTTGCCTAGCTTTTTCCCTGTGGAACACGGAAGAGAAGTAAGAAACAGAGAGGATTTAAAGTCTAGAACTTTCCATTGGAAACATGGGAAATGAGATGGAAATTTTGAGAAAAATGAGTTAAGAAAAGGCAAATATAAAATTCACTACTACAAGAATTTTTTTAAGTACATTGGCTTGGAAGTGAAGGTTTTTGAGATATCAAAAGAAAGAGGTTTAGACTCAAAATCTCGCACCAGTCAACATTCCAATACCAGAAACTTCCCTGCAAAACAAACATATTGCTGAAGCTGATCTATATATTCAGACAGGGCTAGCGTGCAGAACATATTGCGGAATGTTCAAAGGTAAACATTGTAGAACTTTGCTTGCAGGTTAACACATGAAGCTCTTCTCAAAGTTACTTACTCAAACTGATATCGAGAAACGATTGTCCGTCCCAACCCATATCTTGCACTTGTTTCCCTTCCTCGATGGAGATCGATTTGCTGATTTGCAAGTAAAGGACAGCAGCGGAGGATTATGGACTTTCCGATGTATTTACCGAGATGGAATTTACGCCAAACCTGTTTTTTCTAAGGGGTGGCTTGAATTTGTCTATGCAAAAAACCTCCAAATCGATGATGAGGTTGCTTTTCATAAGGATAAAGACATCGAAGCTGCAGTTCCATATAGAATTGAAGTTAAAAGAAAAATCATGAGGTTAATGGGTCAGGATATTTGGATTGAGGTTGAGCAACTACATTTATATGGTCTATCTTAGATTATGTACCAATTTTTTCCCAGATGTTTGTTTTTTTTATTTCTAATTTGCCCTATCAAATTATTTGCTTCCTGATATATGTAATCCTTATATATATAGAAGAGAGCATAATTGATTAATGTCAGCCCTTTTTGTTGCTGGATAAGAGTGTAAATTTTACTTATTTGATTTTTATCATCGGTAAATTATTCCTTACCCAAAGAAGCAGAACAAATTTGATACACAGTAACAAGAAAGAAAAATATAAAAACAACGAGAATACTAACAGTAGAAGAAGAAGAAGACCCCAGCAGTCACACATTCTTTCTGTTTAGAGGCTTAATTTGTCAGCAATCAGCAGGCAGGCTTTTGACACGGTCGAGATTTATGTGCGCACTAAGGAGACAAACTTGTATAAGCCGGTGGAAAATATGCTTCAGCATGAGTTAATGCTCAAAAGGTTTCTGGGGGGCCAAACAGTAGTGGATCGCTTGATTCTAGGCCCATTTGCTGGACTCGTGAATGAGACTGAAACTGCCCCTTCACCAATCGGAGGTTTAGCCTATTCCCTCTCAAACTTGCTTTCATTTGTTTATTGGTACCATCAAACTTGTTCAGCCAAACAAGAAATTTATGCAGATTGGTTTGGTTTTAAAATAATCTGTTTCTCTACATATAATTTCCATGGATGGGTTATATTTGAAAACATTTTTTTTTCCCATTGAAGAGATCTTCACATGAGATTAAATGGTTAATTTTATCTAGTACAATATTATGAAAATACTTTTAATTATAAACAGATAGACTAATCTTGAATTGTTTTTATAATTTTATTTATTAAAATTAATAATCTTATCTTTTGTGTGAATAAAACTTATTTATAGAATGTGAATTGAGAAAAATAAATATTTACATGGTATTAATTAAAAAAATAAACTATAGAATCATGTGAAAAAGTTGAAATTACAAGAAATATTAAAAGAATTTATCCAAAAACTTTAAAGTTGTTGACTAACAACGATGAGGAATGGCAACATCCAAAAAATACTAATGTAAAATTGAACATTGGATCACTTGAAAGTATAAACATTTATCAAATTTTAATTATAAGATCCATTTATTATTTTGTTCAAATGAAGATATAATTTTTTAAATTTTATTTATTTAAGAAAAATCGATAACAAAAATTAGCATACAGAATTAATAAACGTAATGGGTACTACGTGAATAAATATAAATTTCAATCTTTTAATATTATTAAATCTTGTGAATACTCATGATAAGAACGAAGGGGGATGAGCTGGAGTTGTAGAAGTCTAAGATCATTATCCTCAAAATGTGCAACACGGAAACAACCTGCAGGATCCGAATCAAGAACTTGCATAGCAAGCAGCTTGAGACAACTATGGGGCCACAGTGGCCCCGCATTGGCCTCTGTTTTCAAACCTTCAAGGGCAACATAGACAATGGATAATCCGTCAGGTCCTAGTCACTGCTTCCATTGGGCCGTCCATTATTAAACTACTGGAAAAAAATAAAGGATAGAAGCGTCATTAGATTTTGCAATTTAAAACGGAAGTGAAGTTCAGTCATTCAATGACTTATAAATTAAGCTTCATTGCTTAGCCAGAAGCCAGCAACTAATCATTCTGTGCCCATAATGAAGCTCTTCTCTAAATTGCTGTCTCAGACGGATATTCGTAAAAGATTATCCATTCCAATGAAAAGCTTTCAATCTTTTCCACGTTTTAAAGCTGCCCATGCTCTGGATTTGCAAGTGAAGGATGAGAGCGGGGTTCTCTGGCAGTTTCGTCTCTGCATTCGCAAGAAGAATTATTTGAAACCAGTGTTTTCCACAGGTTGGGGCAAGTTTGTTCAGTCCATGAATCTCCAGGTTGGGGATAAAGTGAAGTTGTACAAGGAGGCAGATCAGGCTTCGGGAGCACAGTTCAAAATTAAAGCCAAGAAGGCTGTCAAGATTTTTGGGGTTGTCTTCGGGTATGCGAAAGCTTGATTCGCATATTCCATCGGAATGCAGTGCACGGGATATAAAGTTTTGACCAACGACCTTTCTGTTTGTCTGAGTTTAAAACAAGTATGAACGAGTTTAAGAACTCGTGAGTCCTAATTTTGTAAGTTTATAGGACTACTTTTATGTTGAACAGTGTGCTTCCC
This sequence comes from Theobroma cacao, assembly GCF_053813885.1. NCBI lineage: Eukaryota > Viridiplantae > Streptophyta > Magnoliopsida > Malvales > Malvaceae > Theobroma > Theobroma cacao. Next base: position 4,759,220 of record NC_142640.1, read on the forward strand.
TGCTTCAGTGGGGAATAGAAACAAGCACAGTTTTGTCTGAAATTGCACTACGAACTAGAATAAAGTGAACAAAAAACGTAGGCTAGTTTCTGTTTTCTAATTTGTCTCCTTGCTTGAGAGTTATAAAGTCGTTTCTTTCTCAATTTGGCTCTTCTCTAAAGATTATATCTAGCAGTCTTTGCTGTTTTCCGATTGGCATCTGGGGAAATTGAACACAACCAGAAACCTTGACCAAATTTTTATCAAGGGAATGCCTCAGAATAATCGGTTAGTCAACCAAGTTTTTCTTGATTGGTTTATAGTCTCCAAAACTTTGATACTGATGCAATTAATAGGGAATTGTGTAAAAGCTGGGGGGCTTAACGAGGACATATAGGAGTGTAATTCATTCTGATGACAGTGGGCAAAAATTTTACTATCAGCTTTTGGAAGTTAAGCTCGTTAAGAAATTGACTGACTTTGTATAATTAATTGAGTGGATAATGTTTGTTAATGCTTATCTGTAAGTACTTAGGCTTCAATTCCGTCTTGGTTCAATGTCAAAGGCATCCACCTAACCTTAACCGTTTCCACAGTTCACTTTTAATAGTAACTCTCACTTTATTCTCATGGATTCGGCCTCAAATTTCAAGAACTTAAGACATGATCATAAAATCATTCACCAGTAATTGATCCCAAATTTTTAATACAATTGTTAAGGAATTTTATCAATCAAACTAGCAAACACCTTTGAAATAGATTTTTTGTTTTTCAGGCCAGAATTAGAAATTTTTTTTAATGCAGCTATGTCAACTATACATCCATTTCCTTTGACTACTTAGGACACTAATTTGAGGAAACAATCTCCTCTTTGCATCTTAGGTTAAGACTAATTATCTAGTGGTGCAAGTAGCCCATGGTAGAAAGTTGATTTTGATTACTAACTTATTATTTCTTTAAGATTTGTTTTACGGCTAATGTAATGCTATACAAAGAATAATGAGAAAACTATAACAAGTGGAACAACTACTTTACACGGATAGTAGTGAAAACAATTATAAATAAGCAGTAATCTTTATAGATTTTTTCACCTTGAAAAATTCTTGAGAGTTTGGTTTACTGACTTAAATATAAAAGTAATTAAGAGATAGTCCTTTTAATTTTTTTCATGATACACAAGTGTTTATCTCTCTTACTCTTTCTTTGTTCTTTTATACTTTTTTCTCTTATTTTTTTTTATATATTTTCACGTACACTTTTTTTTCTTATTTATTCTTTTGTACCTTTTGACGTATAATTTTACTTTTACCTTTTACTCAATAATAAGTCTTATTATTTTTTTAAAAAAGTAAATTTTGTTAACCTCAACACCAACATGCTATTTCAAGTCTCAAGTTAATTTACAAGAGACTCCCATGGCATAAATGGTCGGAGAGGGTGAAGAGAGCCTGTACAATTTCCAAATCGGATTTGCTACTTAAAAAAATTGTAGCATCATAAACCATGAGACTAAAAAGCTAGCCCTAACAAAGGACCAAAAAAGCAAGCTTGGCTGTGAAAGTAATGATTCGGCCAAGATCAGAAACAAAACCCAAACACCATCCTAACTTTCTTCTACTTAGCCTTTCTCCGACCTATTCTCAACATTATTCTATCATATATTTATTCTCTACCTATTCTCGATCTTACACTACTGCTTTGACAATTCGATTACTCTATTGCTTGTCTGTAATTCACCTATTCTCAACCATTACTCAAATACTCACTTATTTTTTTTTAGTTGTCACAACACTTAATACTTCAGGAATTACTCCAATTTCCTCCTGTTGCCTCCAATGTATCTTTTTATTTATTTTCAACACTTCCTCTCTGTATCACAAAGAATCTTTTTGGACCCATCATTCCATAGAATATATAGGCTAAGACTAATTTGAGGATGGAGGTATATCTACCTAATTTGAGACGCTCACCCACCTTTTTGATTGACTTGCAACCGATCAACAGCTTTAGTTGCTTTAAACTCATCCTAACATCACGAAATCTTTTGCTCAATGGTTGTATATTTTTCCCTAGTGGCAATATTTTCCATTCTAAACATAATTTATTTGAAATAAGGCATACAGACATTCCATTTTGTCTAGTATAGTTTATTATAAATTTCGAGAATAATTCGAAATATTCATTCTTGATTGGTCTAATTTTTAGCTTTTTAAGATTAATTTTATTTGAGCATTAATTGTGTTGATTACGGGCTTAATGAGACATTTTGGACTTATCGTCTAAATTATTAGGGGTGAGTAAAATTGAACTAAATCAATGATCCAATCGAATTGAATGCAATTTGGGTCAAACGGTTATGTTTGATTGGTCCGTTGGATCATTTGGTTAGTTCTCGATTTTAAAATTTTTGGATGAAATCTATCAAAAGACCAAACTAATGATATATATTATTATATATAATATTTTATATATTTTAAATTTATATAAAATTTATATTTTCCTATTACTAAGTTGATATATGTGATGGTTGATTGACTTGTGTTAGTTAATCTTATTTTGTAAATGTTAATTTTATTATCTTTGTTATGTTGCATCTTAAATATGGGAACTTAGAGTTTAAAACTTTTGAATGTTAATTTCATGGCTTATATAAAAGGATATAATTTTGTAAGTGAACGGACAAGTGTTATATTTTTTTGTATGTTTAAATTATCTGTATATTTTATAATTATGGATGAAATTTATATATCTTAATGTTGTAATTTGTAAAAAATAAAATTGCTAAAATTTCGATTCCTTTGTTTTAAAACTAAACTGATTGAACCAATTTGATGTTTAGTCGGTTCGATTCTTCTTTTAAGTTTGGTCAATTCTAGTCTATTTTCTAAAAATATTTGGTTCATTGGTCTTTATTTATGACTGACCAATTGCTCACCCTTACAAAATATAAGCTTAGGGTTCAAATTGAAATGAATTCATTTTTTACAATTAAGGGTCTGTTTGGTAACCAAAAAATGACTTGCTGGAGAAAATTTTTTTGTGTAAAATATTTTACAGGGAAATTTAATTTTTTTGTTGTTTGGATAAACTATCAAAAATATTTTTCATTGTTTGGATATTTTATGAAAAATATTTTTCATCATGGTAGAGTTATTTAGGTGTTAAAATAATAAATAAATGTTGATTAAAAAACAATATTGATATTTGATTTTCACTAATTAGGGATCAAAATTAAGAATGGAAATGAAAATAAACAAAATTAATAATGATATTTCCTAAAGTATTTAACCACATATCTGTAATAAAAATAAAATCTAATTTTCAAAAAAATTTTCATCTTATCATTTTGTTATCTAACTATAAAAATATAAATATTAATCAATTGTATAAGATATCCAAAATTTATATTTATAAATATGTATTCATTAAATGACGATCAATAAAATATTTTTTATTATAATTATTAGTAAGTTTTAAACTTATTATAATTGTGTATTCATCAAATAATGATCATTAAAATTTTCTTATTATAATTATTTTAAGATTTATTTCATTTATAAATAAAAAATTTAATTGTATTGAATGGTTTCACTAAATTTTTTTTTAATTTTAATAATGTTGACTAATTTAAATATTAATTTTTTAAATTAATTTTTTAAAAATTAAAAATTAATATTTTATTTTTTAATATTTTAAGTTAAATATTAATATTCATTAACTTATACTCATAAATTTAATATAAAAATATTTTTGTGCGTAAGATAATTTTTGTAGTTAATCTTGTTGACTGGTAAAATATTTTATATTTAAAATTAATTTTTAGTCTTCTAAATAAGTATAAGTCTTGAAAATATTTTAATGTAAGACAAAATCAAAACAAAAAAAAAACAAAAACATTAGGAAAAATTAAAAAAAAAAGGGGGGGGGAAAGAAATCAAAAATAAAAAAGGAATCTCTTGTTTTGATTGGAAAGGCATAAAAACCCCCCCTCTGGCTGCAACACAAAACACAACACGAAATATATACAACAAACAATCACAAGGCCACAAAAAAATAGGGGAAAGCATTTTAGGTTTGAAGGTTTTGTGGGGGTTTATGGCCAAACTAATCGATGGAAAAGATAAGAAAGAGAGAGGAAGAAATCAAGGTTGATTGGGCAAACTTTGGTCTACTAGATCTAGATTTTTAGGGGGACTTAGTTTTCTTTAGATTTGGAAAAGTAAGAGGTCTTTTTGATAAATCCATCCCAATTATAGGACAAAGGAGGTTGAAAGGAAGCAAAAGGCAATTTTTGGGGTGGAAAGAACGTCGTTGGGCAATGATCGACAATGCTAGGCGATGGTCGACGACGGGTTTGGTCGTCAAAATCTGGTTTGTGGGTGTCGAGGGACAAGCTTTAAGCTAGAGAGAGAGGGAATGGAGAAGGTTATTTGAAATATTTGTAGTAGCTGTCAAACGGCGTCGTTTTGGCGTCGTTTTGGGGAGGAAAAAAAAAGGGGGGTGAAACGGTGTTGTTTTAGGTTGGTCATAACTCATAAGAAGCCTAAATGACGTCGTTTCAGCCGAAAAAGAGAAACAAAAGGGTAAAACGGCGTTGTTTTTTCCATGGTTGTAAGGCACCCAAACGACGTCATTTCAGGATAAAGAAAAAGAAAAGAAAGAATAAGGAAAGGACTTATTCACTCGAATCCGATACTCCACCCAAAGCTGATTTGGCCTAACAAGACCTAAACAATTTTGGACAAATTTAGGAGCCCATTGGAGGTACAATTTTTCTACCCTTGTTTTATAGTTCTTTTAATTTATTTTGTTATTTTATTTTATATGCTCATCTTATTTTAAGTCAAAATATACAATTAATTTCTATATTTTATAAAAAAATTTAAATTTAATCTCTGGATAATAATTTATATAAATTGAGTCACTATACTTTTTTATTTTTTTTATTTTTGTCCAAACCTAACAACGTTAAATATTTTGGCATAGCATTTTGATCAAGCTAACATGACATTGATTAAGATAATATGGCATTTCTTATTGATATGACATTGATTATATGCTAACGTGGAATTTATTATACGAATATGGCATTGATTGGAGTGACAACAATTTATATTGACATGGCACTTGCTATTTGCTAACATGGTTAAAAAATATTGATGTGGCATTTGTTGACATGACTACCAATAGATAAAATAAAAATAAATTGTAGTAATTAGTTTGATAAAATAAAAAAAATTATAAGATGAAAAACATCTGGTAATTAGTTTGTTTTGGTCAAACCATACAAGTGTAGTTATGGAAATACTTACAAATCTTTGATTTGGTTTCCATAGCAAGTAAGAATATGAATAGAACGGCCAACCCACCTTATATGTTTGTTTTTATGTTTTTTTAAACTTAACAGTAACTTTTTTATATAAATTCAAACTAAATTATTCAAATAAAAAAAAACAATTTTTTTTAAAAGGCAGCCAGGGCATTGCACTTTCTGACCGTTTCTTCGTTTTGTCTATTCGTAGCTATGTCAACAAATGCTGCATCAACCTTTTTTTTTTTTTTGTCACATCAACAAGTGCCATATAAACATAAACTGTTGTTAATTCAATCGATGCCATGTTAGCATGATGAATGCCATGTCAACATATAGTAAATCCCACATCAACAAGATAATTGTCACATTATCTTAATCAATATTATGTCAATTTGATCAAAATGTAACGTTTCCGTATTTAATGATGAAAATTTAATAATGTTGGAGTTAGATTGAAATTAACAAATTAAAAAAATAAAGAGACTCAATTTGCACAAATTATTATGTAAGAACTAAATTCACATTTTTTTATTGAGTATAGGAACTAATTGTATAATTTTACTTTTAATTTATGAAATTGTTTAAAAAATAGTAATAAAAAATTTATACATGATAAAACTAAATTTCTATGTAAATAAGGTTAACATATAAAAATAATAATTATTTGGGAAAAAGTCTCTTGAAAAAAGAAGATAATAAGTTTTAATATGTAAATAAGTTTATTACGTCTCTATCATAGGCCTTATGCATGTCTATTTTTAGCCTTATTTGGCCATTTCCATACTTGTTCCCTTTCTTCAATCCCAAATATGAAAATTCTCACTAGGGACCAGAATATTGTCTTGTACCTGTTTTCCTTCCAAAAAAAGCATCTTGATTTTTAGTAATCAGTTTACCTATAAATGGTTTTAACCTATTTACCATTATTTTTTATATTATTTTATATGCAAAGTTACACAAACTTATAGGCCTAAACCGAGACACCTCCACAAGATCCTTAGTTTTTGGTATTAGGACTACGTTAGTTCTGTTAATCTCCTCCAACATACAGCCATGCTGAAAAAACCTCTCTATTGCATTGATAACAATTCCTGTGAGAACGAGGCTGAAAAGCTGCATTCATTATCTCTTCTTCTGACACATTCTTTATTAACAAATTATTCATTTATTCTCTAATTAACAGTTCCTGTTTCTATTAGAAAAAAACAGTTCCATATAATATGCTTCACACCTTGCTAGTAATAGAAAGTCCAATCAGAATCCAAGATACATAACAGAAAGTCCGATCAAGAGGCAAGTAAATTTACTTAATTTGAATCTGCACGAAAAATTGATATTTTGTGAACAGCAGCTTTCTTATCTCTCAGCTCAAAGATGCAGACGTCTCCTTCCTTCAAATTGTTCTCTCTCCAAAATCTATAGCATCCCTTTCTTAAAAGAATGCCAAAATTTCTATGCCTTTTGAATTCAATAAACCACTCTCTTCCATCAGAATCCTCAACTCTGATATGATCTGTAACCCCACTCAAGTACTCAATATCAAACCCAGCTGGTACATGCTGCACAAGGAGATGAATATTGCAAGTAAGGCGTAATTTCTAACATGATATGAGAATTTTCGCAACAAGGTTTATTTATCTAAAGGCTTACCATGGTGGAGGAATCAAAGTTACCGCGCCGCAAGATAATCATGAAACAAGGATTCTTAGGCTTGATCACTTCCACAGCCCTGATTGCCCTCTCTCTATCATGGGATGTCGAAGAAATACCAAAAAACATCCTACTAACATATATTTCAATTTCTTCATCTTGTATTGATCCGTGCTGATCTTGTTTACCTGCATTTTATGTAATTACTGATGAAGAAACAAAATATCTTTTAGCTATATAATATGAATATGAATATGAATATGAAGGGCTTACCAGATTCAGTTTCTTTATTTGCTTCATTGCCTTTGTGCATTACTTCTAAGCTATGCAGATTAGCTCTTTGTATAGTAATCTTAAGTTTCTTCCCATCAAACTGTTGCTTCAGGTCTTGAAGTTGAACAGATAGATCCTGATCATTTATACCCGTAGCATTCTGATTCATCAGGTGACTCTTGCTAGGCAATAATCTGTGAGATCTGCGAAGCTCTTTTATGTTCGAATTAATTTGCCTTGATTCATTCAAATTATCAAACTCCACCTCTTCGGTCTTACATCTTTTGACTCTAGTTACTTTGTCCTGTTTAACTTCAGAATTCTTGTGTGAAGCAGCATCTACTTGGGGCTTTCTGACCAAATGCTGCTGAGATGATGCATCCTGGTTTCCGTTAATAGCTTCTCGGTTTGCCCTTTCATTCAAACTCGGAGCTTTAACACCTAAAACCTCAGGTGAATCGTCCTCTTCTGTTTCACTATCTTGGTGAATTGAATGTTTCTCACTCTCACCATCAGTGAGCTCCTCATCATTACTTGGATAGTCAACCTCGCAAGCACTATTATCAAATATAATAACGTGGAAAGTGGAATCTTTTTCATATCGAAAGACCAGAAAATACCCATAGCGGATTGAATTATACTCAATAAATTCATGCCAACCATCATCAAGCCAAATCCTGTCATCAGCCTTTGTTAACCCTATCTTCCATTTTCTTCCATTGGGAAGAACGAAAGTAGCAACACCGGAAAGTTCATGCCCAAATTTCCCAACAAACTTGTTCGGAATTGTCTGCAGATACCAAATTAAGTATTATAGCTATTGTCATGAACAAGTCTTTCACAATCTTGTTAACGTATGCATTTGCAAACCAGATTATTTCAACAGAACTATGTAGGATATACAAATTAAGCCTTGATTAAGTGTTTGGTTCCAAACGACAAAAAAAAAAAAAAAAAACCAAAAACAACCCAACGTCTGACCCAAGTCGATAACAAAACCCATAATTTTCATCCCCCAAATTCAAATCACTTTCAAACTTAATTGATGAAACCCTTAGTTTTCAGTTTTGTATGTTTAACCCTTTTCTTCCATTTATCACTTAACTAAAACCCTCATTGGCAAAAGGATGAAAAAGAAAATACAAAAGTTAAGGGAAGAATTACCAGATTCTTCTCTGCAATTGTACGAGGAAGAATTATCTTGAAAAAGTGCAACGATTCATCCACCACATGATTTGAACGTGGTCTCTTTCTTGTTCGATGAGCCATTAAGTTGCAATTAGGTTGGGAATTAGGAGGGCTAGAAAGAGAAAGATTTAATAAAACCCATAATTATTAGGAAATAAATTTGTAATCTTGATTTCGTTTTTTTAATTAATTAATATTATTATTATTATTATTATTATTTTATATACATAAGTGAAGACATAAATTTCTTTTTAACCTTTCATGCCCTATTTCATCTCAAGCAATGCTTCTTAACTTGAGAGGGTAAAACCATAAATCTCGTAATGTAAACTGCTAATAACCTTTTCACTCGTATCCTTTTTCTCCAAAATATACAAAAATGAAAAAACCTGTAGTTTCAAATCTTTCTTCCCATCTTGTGTAACAAAACAAAAAGTCTTATATTTTGAAATTGTATATTGTTACAGATATAATATATAAAACTATAATTAATGCTGAATTATTGAATTTATACAATTATGTTAACATTTTCAATCTGAAGGCTGAACACGGCAAATAACAGCATATGGCGCCTTGAGGGTATACTGGGAAAATATGGAATATTTACAACATAAAATTTCAAACATAAAGAGTATAGCTTTCTACACAGATTTAAACTAAACATAGTTCACTTTTCTCTTTACACTCAAACATCAAACAGCATTCCAAGACACATAAAAAGAGTAACTAGTCATCAAACTCTCACTTATTTTTTTCACAATAAAACACCTATAAGCATTGATATACACAGACAAGTAGAGCCAGCTCCTGCAAACACCGGAAAGATCATTCAATTGTTAGATATTGGTCTGTGGAAGTTACGTACAATAGAATTAAAACCTTTATCCTCATTCCCTCTACTCCTTGGAATCTTAGCAAGCTACTTAAATCTCTAGGTAAATATACGAAAAAGTTATACCGTCCCAGTCAATAGTTATTGTTATTCTATTTATCAACTCACTTTGTCATAAGACAAAAAAAATTGCGTTACATACTCCTACTTGCTTTAACAGAAAAGCTTACAACATAAATTAAACTAAATCCAATATGAATAAACAGAGCATCAGGAAAGGCAAGATGCACCTGATACAATTTAGCTAGTAAAAGAACAACTTACTGGATTATAGTTTGTTCACTGGTCCTGCATCTTCAAGAACTCGAAATATGGTAACTTTCAGCACAATCTCCTCTGTGTTAATCAGCTCAAATACACAAACATCCCCTTCGTCTAAATTATTGTCCAAGACAAATTCAGCCCATCCTTTGCAAAACTTCAAATGGCCATCCACATAGATACACCGAACAGGCCACTTTTTCCCTTCAGATACCTGAAGTGTGATAGTGCCATTAACTCCATTCAGATGTTTCCTAGCAAACCAGCGAGGGATATGCTGCAGAAACAAAAGGAGTGACAACTTTAGGATACAAGTATTTCAAAGCTCAATCAAAAAATTATACCAAAGCATTCTTTCATGGACTTACAAGAAGTATTCCCTTGTACACATAGGACGGTCGCAAGATAATCCTACAGAAAGGATTGTCGGGCTTGAACGTTGCAGCTGCATGAAGTGCACTTTGTTTGTCTTCCGTTGTCACATCTCTCCATCTCCTGGCAATATTTCTTGGAGTGTTCATGGCTGGCAGCTCTTCCTCATGTTCGTCTATATCTTTCAATGAGTTAGGATGAGTAAAGTCAATTAGGAACACCCTATAAAGAAAGTTTTTAAGTTCATGGAGCTTACTCGGTTCAGTTTCTTGTTTTATCTTTTTGGTTATTTGTTGTGTTTCATTCAAGAAATACGGTCCACCTTCATCTGCAGTACTTGTAAGTTCAACCACATTAAGCTGAAAGCCTTTGCCTTGAGTCAATTGAAATGTTGCTTGTAAATCATGCATATCATTTTTCTGATGAAGGTTTTTCAGATCAGCCCCACATGTAGAATTCTTATATTTCTTCCTATCACGATCTAGGCATTCATCAGAATCTTTATCAGTCAAAAAGTATGAACTAGAACATTTTGGGCAAGAGCCCATAATCTCAGCAAGATCACCATCTTCTATGTTTTTTACATGCTCATCACGACTCAGTTCTTCTGAATTATTTAGACCATTAGATAGATAGTTTATCTCTGAAGCTGCCAGATTATATACATGAACATTGAAATGTGAATTCCCTTCGTATCTGAAGACCAAGAAATACCCAACACAGATGGAGTAGTATTCAACAAATACATTCCAACCGCTGTCAAACCACATCCTTCGTTTATCTTTCTTCAATTCCACTAGCCAGAACCGACCACTGGGGGTAGCAAGTGTAACAATTGAAGAGAGTTCATCACCATATTTCTTAACAAACTTATGTGGGATCCTCTGTGAGTAGAAAAACCAAGTCAAAGTCTGTTTCAACTTAGAATACACTTAGACAAGAAGAGGAAGTTTCCCTGAGCAGAATCAAGGAGAGTCCATATTATGGTTCAACAGTCAGTTTTATTGCTGAAGAAACAAACACAAAATGTTTTCATTGTTGGAATATGGCAGCTGAAAAGCAAAAATTGTCAGGCTAACTTGTCCTATAGTTTATGAAGAAGAATAGTAAAACAGGTGCCCATATTTGGGAAAAAGATATAATTTGAGCCATTTAATGCTTCTAACTGTCATTGATGATAATTGAATCAATGGGGCATTATAATAATCACAACCTGCAAGCCACTTGCAAATCTTAAATAAAATTATTGATGGACAGTACCTAAATAACAGATTTCTGCAGAAATAAAAAATGTGATATCCTATGCCATGTAAAGGTCCAAGGCCAAAACATAAAATAAAGAGGAAAGCTCCACTTATTATGGACAAAAGGAAAAGAAAAATACAATATATTCAGGGCCAAAAGAAATTTAAAAAGATCACTAGGAGTCCAACTGGTTCAATGAAGAGATCAATACGATATAAACAAGACAATGAAGCAAGCAAAAAAGTATATAACCAAATTATGCCAACTAAAAAGCACAAAAGAGAAATACCCAAAAAAAAAAAACATGTATCCAACAGGGCCCAACCCCACATATACACACACAGAATAAAAATAAAGAGGGGGTAAAGTAGAAATGTGAACAGTTTAATCTTTTCGAATCAGCTTTTCCAGCAACCAAACAATGTTTAAACTTTCTAATACTTTTCTCTTCCTCTTTAATTACAGTCTCAGAGTAGATAGACTTGATGATGATCCAAGCCATTGTTGGAACTTGGAAATGTGTAGACCAAAATGGGTTGATTTTGATGTAAAAACCTTCTCTTCTTTCTTATCAACCAAACAAAAAAAAAAAAACTTTCATGCATAGCCCGGCAACAATCTTGCTCAAAGCAAACAAATAAATAAATAACCCAAAAGTTGTAAACTTTCCCAGAGACCAAACAAAGATAAAAAAAAAAAAAAAATGTAGGAAGTAAGAGAACTTAACTAGCTTCTTGTCCTGAAGAATGGAGGACACGATTAACTTGTAGAAGATGCAGGGTTTCTTCTCAGGCAAAGCTGGACCCACTGGCTGTGACATTGATTTTCTTTGGAGTAGCTGGGATTTGTTTGACGATCACAAACTCAGACAAAGACACGATCAACAATTTTTACGTTACTTTTTATGCCACAAGATTTTTCTTCTTTTTTTTTTTTCCTTTTTGGTTTCCAACTTCCAAACTTACCCTGTTGTTGGTGGGGTCCAACCACAACTGAAGCCACACTCAGATACATCAAAATCTAGTGGGATTTGAGTTGTACACATTAATAGGCCTGGTACAATTTTCCATATTTTTTAGTTAGACTCCTAGTGATCTTTTTAAATTTCTTTGGCGTTGAATATATTATATTTTCTTTTGCTTTTGTCCATAATGAGTGTAGCTTTCCTCTTTATTTTATGTTTTGGCCTTGGACCTTTACATGGCATAGGATTTCACATTTTTTATTTCTGCAGAAATCTGCTATTTAGGTACTGTCCATCAATAATTTTATTTAAGTATTGCAAGTGGCTTGCACGTTGTGATTATTATAATGCCCCATTGATTCAATTACCATCAACGACAATTAGAAGCATTATATGGCTCAAATTTTATCTTTTGCCCAAATATGGGCACCTTTTTTACTATTCTTCTTCATAAACTAGGACAAGTTAGCCTGGCAAGTTTTGCTTTTCAGCTGCCCTATTCCAACAATGAAAACATTTTGTGTTTGTTTCTTCAGCAATAAAACTGACTGTTGAACCATAATATGGACTCTCCTTGATTCTGCTCAGGGAAACTTCCTCTTCTTGTCTAAGTGTATTCTAAGTTGAAACAGACTTTGACTTGGTTTTTCTACTCACAGAGGATCCGACATAAGTTTGTTAAGAAATATGGTGATAAACTCTCTTCAATTGTTACACTTGCTACCCCAGTGGTCCGTTCTGGCTAGTGGAATTGAAGAAAGATAAACGAAGGATGTGGTTTGACAGCGGTTGGAATGTATTTGTTGAACACTACTCCATCTGCGTTGGGTATTCCTTGGTCTTAAGATACGAAGGGAATTCACATTCAAATGTTCATGTACATAATCTGGCCATCTGCGTTATGTATTTCTTGGTCTTCAGATACAACGGGAATTCACATTGCAATGTTCATGTATATAATCTGGCAGCTTCAGAGATAAACTATCTATCTAATGGTCTAAATATATAATTCAGAAGAACTGAGTCCTGATGAGCATCTAAAAAACATAGAAGATGGTGACCTTGCTGAGATTATGGGCTCTTGCCCAAAATGTTCTAGTTCATACTTTTTGATGGAGAAAGATTTCGATGAATGCCTAAACCGTGATAGGAAGAAATATAAGAACTTGATCAACATGTGGGGCTGATCTGAAAAACCTTCATCAGAAAAATGATATGCATGATTTACAAGCAACATTTCAATTGACTTAAGGCAAAGGCATTCAGCTTAATGGGGTTGAGCTTACAAGTACTGCAGATGAAGGTGGACCGTATTTCTTGAATGAAACACAACAACTAATCAAAAAGATAAAACAAGAAACTGAACCTAGTGAGCTCCATGAACTATAAACTTTCTTTATAGGGTGTTCCTAATTGACTTTACTCAGCCTAACTCATTGAAAGATATAGACGAACATGAGTCGTTAGGCAAAGTCGACGTGAAAGAAGAGCTGCCAGCCATGAACTCTCTAAGAAATATTGCAAGGAGATGGAGAGATGTGACAACAGAAGAAAAACAAAGTGCACTTCATGCAGCTGCAACGCTCAAGCCCGACAATCCTTTCTGTAGGATTATCTTGTGACCATCCTATGTGCACAAGAGAATACTTCTTGTAAGCCCATGAAATAATGCTTTAATATAATATTTGATTGAGCTTTGAAATACTTGTATACTAAAGTTGTCACTCCTTTTGCTTCTGCAGCATATCCCTCGCTGGTTTGCTAGGAAACAGCTGAATGGAGTTAATGGCACTATCACGCTTCAGGTATCTGAAGGGAAAAAGTGGCCTGTTCGGTGTATCTATGTGGATGGCCATTTGAAGTTTTGCAAAGGATGGGCTGAATTTGTCTTGGATAATAATTTAGATGAAGGGGATGTTTGTGTATTTGAGCTGCTTAACACAGAGGAGATTGTGCTGAAAGTTACCATATTCCGAGTTCTTGAAGATGCAGGATCAGTGAACCAACTATAATCCTGTAATTTGTTCTTTTACTAGCTAAACTGTATCAGGTACATATCTTTCCTTTCCTGATGCTCTGTTTATTTATATTGGATTCGGTTTAATTTATGTTGTAAGCTTTTCTGTTAAAGCAAGTAGGAGAATATAATGCAATATTTTTTTGTCTTATGACACAGTGAATTGATAAATAGAATAACAATAACTATTGACTGGGACAGTATAACTTTTTCGTATATTTAACTAGAGATTTATGTAACTTGCTAAGATTCCAAGAGGATACAGGTTTTATCATATTGTAGTAACTTCCATAGACCAACATCTACTCTGCAATTGTTCTGTGTTCAAAGTGCAAAATTTTCGATGATATCTAACACTTGAATGGTCTTTCCGTTGTTTACCCTTTTTATGTGTCTTGGAAATTGGAATGCTGTTTGATGTTTGAACGTGAAGAGAAAAGTGAACTATGTTCAGTGTAAATCTGTGTAGAAAGCTGTACTCTTTATGTTTGAAATTTTATGTTGTAAATATTCCATATTTTCCCAGTATACACTCAAGGCACCATTTTCTGTTATTGGCCATGCTCAGCCAAGTCAAGAAGCATTACTTGAGATGAAATGGGGCATGAATGGTTAAAAAGAAATTTATGACTAATATATGTATATAAAATAAAATTAATAATAATATTAATTAATAAATTAGAAGCAAAAAAAAAATTAAAGGAAAATCAAGATAACAAATTTATTTCCTAATAATTATGGGTTTTATTAAATAATATCTTTCTATCCCCTCCTAATGCCCAGTCTAATTGCAATTTATTTGTTCCATTAAAAGTGACCTAAAGAAGGGGCCTTATCTTCCCCTTTTTCTTTTTCCTTATTGGAGGACCAAGAAAAGGAAAATTACCCTACTTAGGAAGTATATCTTTTACCATTACTAAAATGCTAATTAATCGTAATTTTGAATTATATAGAATCTATCAAAATATTTTTTGTTACAAAAACTTCAACAGCTCTCCTTTCTACGTAGAACTCCAGAGTGAGTGCAATTGTGCTATATACTTCAAACAGGTATGCATGTAATTCAAGACATCTTCTTTGAAGGGCTAAAACAAATTAATGGCTCATCGAACAAGAAAGAGACCACGTTCAAATCACGTGGTGGAGGAGGAATCGTTGCATTTTTTCAAGATTATTCTTCCTCATACAATTGCAGAGAAGAAGCTGGTAATTCTTCCCTTAACTTTTGTATTATCTTTTTTATCCTTTTGCCAATGAGGGTTTTTAGTCAAGTGATAAATGGAAGAAAAGGGTTGAATATACAAAACTGAAAACTATGGGTTTCATCAATTAAGTTTGAAAGTGAATTGAATTTGGGGATGAAATTATGGGTTTTGGTATCGACTTGGGTCAGACGTTGTTGGATTGTTTTTGGTCTTTGTTTTTTTGTCGTTAGAAACCAAACACTTAATCAAGGCGTAATTTGTATATCCTACATAGTTTTGTTGAAATAATCTGGTTTGCATTGCATACGTCAACAAGATTGTGAAAGACTTGTCATTATTAATAGCTATAATACTTAATTTGGTATTTGCAGAAAATTCCGAAGAAGTTTGTTGGGAAATTTGGGCATGAACTTTCCAGTCTTGCAACTTTCGTTCTTCCCAATGGAAGAAAATGGAAGATAGGGTTAACAAAGGCTGATGACAGGATTTGGCTTGATGATGGTTGGCATGAATTTGTTGAGTATAATTCAATCCGCTATGGGTATTTTCTGATCTTTCGATATGAAAGAAATTCCACTTTCCATGTTATTATATTTGATAATAGTGCTTGCGAGGTTGACTATCCAAGTTATGTTCCAAGTAATGATGAGGAGCTCAATGATGGTGAGAGTGAGAAACATTCAATTCACCAAGATAGTGAAACAGAAGAGGACGATTCACCTGAGTTTTTAGGTGTCAAAGCTCCGAATTTGGATGAAAGGACAAACCGAGAAGCTATAATTAGCGGAAAGCAGGCTGCATCATCTCAGCAGCGTTTGGTCAGAAAGCCTCAAGGAGATGCTGCTTCACACAAGAATGCTGAAGTTAAACAGGCCAAAGTGACTGGAGTCAGAAGATGTAAGACCGAAGAGGTGGAGTTTGATCATTTGAATGAATCAAGGCAAATTAATTCGAACATAAAAGAGCTTCGCAGATCTCACAGATTACTGCCTAGCAAGAGTCACCTGATGAATCAGAATGCTACGGGTATACATGATCAGGATCTATCTGTTCAACTTCGAGACCTGAAGCAACAGTTTGATGGGAAGAAACTTAAGATAACTATACAAAGAGCTAATCTACAGAGCTTAGAAGTAATGCACAAAGGCAATGAAGCAAATAAAAAAACTGAGTCTGGTAAGCCTTTCATGTTCATATTTATATTATATAGCTAAAAGTTATTTTGTTTCTTCATCAGTAATTACACAAAATGCAGGTAAACAAGGTCAGCACGGGTCAATACAAGATGAAGAAACTGAAATATATGTTAGTAGGATGTTTTTTGGTATTTCTTCAACATCCCGTGACAGAGAGAGGGCAATCAGGGCTGTGGAAGTGATCAAGCCTATGAATCCTTGTTTCATGATTATCTTGCGGCGCTGTCACTTTAATTCCTCTACTATGGTAAGCCTTGAGATAAATAAACCTTGTTGTGAAATTTTTCATATCATGTTAGAAATTACGCCTTACTTGCAACATTCATCTCTTTGTGCAGCCTGTTCCAGCTGGGTTTGCTGCTGAGTACTTGAGTGGGGTTACAGATCATATCAGAGTTGAGGATTCTGATGGAAGAGAGTGGTTTATTGAACTCCGAAGGCAGAACAATTGTACCCTGATTTTAAGAAAGGGATGCCATAGATTTTGGAGAGATAATAATTTGAAGGAAGGAGACGTCTGCTTCTTTGAGTTGAGAGATAAGAAGGCTGCTGTTCACAAAATATCAATTTTTCGTGCAGATTCAAATTAAGTAAACTCACTTGCCTCTTGATCGGACTTTCTATTGTGTGTCTTGGATATGGAAGAGGTGACAACTATTACAAGATTAAATTTGGAGTCCTCAAGTTTTGCTCTTCTTTTTGTGAAAAATATATATCCATGTTCATTGCAATGTATATATTTACGAATATATATACAATTTAATTTCTTAACAGGCAAGAGTAATCCTAGTGAACTTGATTTAATGATCCAAGAATGAATATAATTCAAAGGTATAAGTGCTGTTAGGTATTGTCAACGAAGCAATATTTAACCACCATAGCATACTTACTTCCAAAGGATCTTCCACGTTAAAAAGTTTCTTGAAGATACTATTCATTCTTTGGTTATAGCTTACTCCCACGTTTGCTTATGTCAATAGATCCCTTGCGGAGTAGTTGATCAATGGTCTCTGTCGCCTCAAGATTGGGTATTACTCAACACTGATTGGTCAAACTCGAAAACTACTTTACATATCAAGCATAATTATGAAATATTTATTGGAGTTTGCCAATGGGATGGGATGAGGGATGTTGTACAGTGATGTTGGCTATGAACAACTTCTACTCAACATTGATTGATCAAACTCGAAAACTATTTTACATATCAAGCAGAATTATGAAATGTTTATTGAGGTTTGCCAATGGGTCGAGATGAGGGATGTCATATAGCGATATTGGCTATCAACAATAAAATCGTTACATTTTTAGATAAATCAAAAATTTATTCAAATTTAACTTCGACTATTAAAAATCTCTCAAAAAAAATGACAAATCAATATCATTTATGTGTATCATGATTATTTTTTTACCAATATGACTTTTCAATATCTTGTTAGTACAATGTTTCGTGTTTCAATTTTATTAGACAATATTATGAGAATTTCATTCTCGCGTATTATTTTGATATAAATATAATATTTTTATTTCTTAAAAAATACATAGTTTAAAAATTGAAAAGAAAAAAATAAAATGACTCATAAAAGGGAAGGAGAAAGCGAAAGAAAAAGAAGCTGAGTAGGGCCGAGTAGAAAAGAAAAGCCAGAGTGTAGCGGAAAGGAAAAAAGGAGAGAGAGAGAAAGAGCCGTTGAGAAGGAAGAGAGTGTCCAAGCTGAAACACTGCCAAATCTCACTCAACCCTCTGCGGTCTGACCTATTCGACATGATAGTCATTCCAATTCTCGTATTCAATAGTTGACATATAATTCCGTGGTTTTTAGTCCCACAATTCAACTTGGACTTTCAAGGCCTGTTGTTTCTCTTCTGTTGTGATTGGTATAGAAATTAGAAAAGCAGGGGCCAACTCTTGTCTATCACTATGTTCTTCAGATCAGTGGTCAGACTAGAAGGGTCAAATGGGTTGAAAAGTGTTGAAAGAAAAAGAAGGGATGGTGAACTTAAACGGCATATCATTATTGCTGTTTTGATTGGCTACTCCCAAGCTTTCGAAAGTTGACTACTTTGATATGGAAAACAACTTGGCTATCACTATCCTGCTTGGCTGCTTCAGTATGTCTTGAGTTGACCAACACTTATCCCACAAAATAACTTAGATATAAAAACAATTCTACTAGGAGTCTAACATTAGCCAATTCAAATTCCTGAACGATAGTTAGCTATGCTAACCATTAGATAAGATAACTGAACAAACATAAAAGGCCAGGAACTCCAGCCTGAAGCTAAAACCAGGAGATGGGGATTCCATATCCATTGAAAATATGCTTTTTAGTCTTATTTTTGCCAAAAAAAATCATGAAATATCCTGGGAATAAACAATGATCATGAAATTGTGTAATATCCTGTGCTGAAATATAGGCAGTAGAAAAAGAAACACAATAAGAGTTATCTCCCATTGCGTAATTCAGCAGATAGATAATAACAAACATCTTTAAACATGCAAATGCATACAAATGACAACTATCGCTACAATAAGAATGACTATGTCGAAAAGATATGAAGATAAAAATGGGAAAGAAGAGCAGCATGTTTTCTGTAGTAAACTCTGAAAGAAAAAGTCAAAGCAATAGATAAAACTACAGCATGAAAGCAGTAAGAGGAATTCAAGCCAAGCAGCGAATGAAAAATTCAAACCAATCAAACAAACCATAAAATCAAGTCTAAGACCCATTTTTCCAATCCAACTCAACGTCAACTTCATTGGACATTCTATTTACAGACCTAGTCAAGCCACAAAATTTTTGTATCCACTCTCCTAAGCTGCTAAAAAGTCCCATTAAAGCTTATGGACATCAAAATGGCACGGCATCTAAATTTCTTATGAAGGACCCAGATCAGTTACACATCACCTGAAAAAGAGGAGTTACTTAAGAGTTTTGACATTCCTGAAATTACCGGCCACTATACTCAAGCTGGTTTAACTCAGCAGGCATTTTATTGAGGACGGTTCATTAGTCCTGTGCTTTCAAGGACACGAAATACAGTAACTTTGAGCACAAATTCCCTCGATCTGAGCAGCTCAAAGACACAGACATCTCCCTCCCCCAAATTATTCTCCAATGTAAATTCATACCAACCCTGACTGAACTTAGCTCTGCCTCCTCTATAAAGACATCGCACAGGCCACTGTTTTCCATCAGGAAGCTGAAGTTTAATGAATCCTGAAACCCCACTTAGATGCTTCTCAGCAAAGCATGATGGTAAGTACTGCAAGAGCAAAAATCAAAATGTACACTGAGGCGTGCTATGGGTTGAAACTGAAAAGACATGTACAGCAGACATATACAATGCTCACCATAATACATCCCCTGTACAGATATGATGGTCGCAAGACAACCCTGCAGAAAGGGTTAGTTGGCTCAAACGCTTTGGCTGCATTAATTGCCCTCTCTCTTTCTTCAGCTGTCACTGTTCTCTTTCTGGCTGAAGCACTTTCATAAAATCTAAAGCGCATTTCCACTTCATCTTCATGTCCAACAGATGAATCCTGTTCATCTACATTTCATTGGACAACCGATGAGAAATTTCAATACCTTACAAACTGCAAACAAACAAAAAGCATAGTTAAGAGGACTTACTAGGGTCAAACTTCCGCTTTTTCCTCCCAGGCTTTTTTGGTTTTGGTAGCTCTGCACCTGAAGAATGCAATTTCACTACATTAGCAGAATTTTTTTAAGTTCAAATGCATCAAATGAAGAGCCATACCTCGAATAGGTTGATTATTAACACCCTTTGATGTGTGAAGGTTGACTTCACCAGTCCAGTTTATGCAGTTGTTAAGCTTTGTCCCACCAAACAAATTCTGCAGTGCTGGAGAGATGCATTCATCATCTTCAAGTTCTTCAAATGGATATTGTTTGCCATGATTGTATTGACTACCGATGAGGGGATTAGACTGATAATTTATTTCAGAGTTGATCAAATTAAATATACTAACACTGAACGCGGAATTTCCTTCATATCTGAAAATCAAAAAGTAGCCAACACGGATATAGTAACGTTCTACAAATTCCTGCCAACCCTCCTGAAACCAAACCTTGTTGTCAGCTTTCTTTATTCCTACACGCCAAACATGACCATCAGGAACAGTGAGAGCAGCAGCAACAGATAGTTCATCCCTGAATTTCTTAACAAAGTTATCAGGGATCCTCTGCAGACACCCCAAATCAAGTTAGGCTTATTTGTCTGATGAATAATAAACTTGGGATTCAAATGATTTTAATGAATAATTTATAGATGAACTTCCATAACATTATGACATTAAACCTAATGTTATATGAATAAAGCTACTATGTCCATCCTCTTACCTAAAGAAATATTAGCATCCAAAAGACAAGTTTGAATCATTTCATAGAAAATAATATACATCATCACACATAAATGCAGTCAGTATAATCATAATTAAAGCAAAATCCATATATACTTTTCCTAGTACCAAAAATCAGAAGAACGATAAAAAAATAAAAAAGCAAATACCATAGATGAACTTTCTAGTCTTGTTCATAAAGCACCATTATGTACTAGCCACATCATTTGATGCCTATTTGATCAAACTCACTAGCAGTTTAACTCAAAGAGGAATGTCATCCAAACAAATGGCAAAACACGGATGAGAGTCTCCACATTCCCACTCTAAGTAATACACAAAAAGAATGAAGAGTGAAATGCATTACACCACTGGCATCATCTTGCGAAATTAATACAGATTACCTTTGGTATCCGGGATATGTAATATTTTATAAAGATCCTATTACACTTTAATTTTCTGGTTTTGGTAAATTTTAACTCTATTAGAAAGATGCATCTTTTTACAACCCCCCCCCCCCCCCCCCCCCTCCCCTGGGCTGCAACCAAAAGAATGAAGAAGAGGGAATCAACCCTATAAATCCAACAAAAACCAGGAAATAAAGAACTTGATTTCACTGTCATGTAGACCTGCAGTGTCTTCCCCCACTCTCATACAGGAAGATCAAAACAATAGCATACCCCAACTTTGGAATGCAGCATATCAATTTCAACTGTGAAAATTAATAAGCCTTCAACTCACATGCAGGTAGATCATGGGAAGGTAAACTACTATCTAAAATGTTTTACATAGAAACTAATTAAAATCTTCAATGATTTTTCTAACAAAATCATCAAAATGAATTATCACACCACTTTAAATGAGTGTAAAAATTTTAAGCAAAAAATGCATAATCATTCAACAAGAAGCATTTCACGCCTTTTGGTTACAATTGCTTCACCATTAGAGTATTTCGTGCAAAATTGAACCTGAAAAAAAAAATAAATTTCTTTCTTACTAGCATAATACTAAGAGACTCATATAACTCAATAGAGTTACTACCATGAAGCAAAATATATCATGTTTCAAAAAATTGCAACTCCCCACAGCTTTAACACACCACCTACCTAATAAAAGGACTAGATGACGAATAATTGAGATCTTGTGTTTCATCCATTTCCTTCAACTTTACCCAGTTCATCTAGTACCAGCAACCCAACAAACTTCTACGATTACTTAATCAAAATCCTATCACATGAGCTACCAAAACCTTAAACTAACTCTTCAAGTCTCCTAGTCTTCCTCTAATTCCATCGACCAAACTTACTCTAGCAGGTCTCAACATTCAAATTTCACCCCATAGTCTAAAAAACAGACACTTCAATAAACAAAAGAAAGGAAAAAAAATACACAAACCCGAAAATTGGAAGAAAAAAAACACAAAACAAACAAAACCCATAATATATTCCCATCATCCTGTACTTTTCCAACACTAAAAACTTTGCCCAACAAAAGAACTTCTAGAAATATTAAATTATCAAACCAAAAAACCAATCATCTGTTTCTCTGCTCTCCCTAATTTAGTCCAAAACAATATAAAAAACATATAAGACCATAACAAAAAATTAAAAAGAAGAAGAAGAAGAAGAAGAAGACTGAAGAAATAGAAAGATTGGGTTTTTTCGCTTTTACCAGTTTCTTGTCTTGGAGGGTAGAGGAGAGAATAAGCTTATGGAAAAAAGGGCGTGGCATTTTGGAGAAATGGTCAGATCATATAATGATGTTGAGTTTGAGGAAGAGTTGAGTTTTTTTGAGTTTTCAAAGTGTATGTATCTGTCTATCTATCTACTCTTATGTATCTATATAATCTCTCTGACTGACTGATTAAATGATAAGACTTTGTTAAGTGCTCAGAGAGAGAAAGAGAGAGAGAGAGAGAGAGATACTCAAAAAAAGCAAAGAGAGAGTGAGAGACAACAAAACATAGAGAGAAAGAGAGAGGGAAAGAGGTTTCAGATCTGGGTCTCCCCTTCCTCTTCTGCTTCCCCACTGGTTTTTCTTCCTAGTCAAATAGTGCTTTTTAAACCTTAAGGGACCAAAAAAAAAAAAAAAACATCAACTTGACCTAAAAGTGGAACCGAGTTTTTATCACATTCCCCCTACTTACTCACTCACTGAGTTTTAATCTCGCCTGCTTAACCCAAGCACCCACCGTGTGTCCCACCAACTCCCCTGCTTGTTTTTTAGTGTTTTTTTTTTTTTTTCTTTTTTGTGCTGACCCACCAACTCACCATCAGAAGTCAAGCATAGTTTTACAACATTTTAAGGCATAATTCAATTTTAATTATAATTTTCCATTTCCAGTAGTTCAACAACAATCAAGTTACATAATAATTTACATAAAAAATTATAAAAAGTATGTTTATGTTGAAAATTGTAAGGAGAGTGCAACCTTCTCTATAGCTATTCTCAATCTACTACTAGCATTATAATTAAACATGAGAATTTGACAGCATAACTTGACATAATAAATCAGTAATTCTAATAATAGTACAATGCAAAATCAATGATATCCCGAGTTTTGACAAAGACTAAATAGGTTTTTACTCTGTTAGCACATTTTTTCCTCTTAAAGGTGAAAAAGATGGGCATTTAAGTTACAATAAGTATTAGTACATGGTGAGAAAATTGTTTATTATGGGCAAAAGTGTCAACCCCATCAATTATTCAATATTTCATTATTTTTTATTAAAAATATTTGGTAAAAGACAGATTCGTGATGGATTTGAAGAGATTAGTAAACAATGGTGAGTTTGGTTGGAACTCATTTTTTGGTGACTGGGTTGAGTCAGCAAGAGAAAGAAGGGGAGAGCACTGAGTCAAAGGTTGGCAAAAGAAGACACTGTCGTCCTGAGTCCTGTGACCCCAGCAATTCTCTCAGCAAAGGGGGATCCTTTCATTTATTCCATTCGTCTAGGACAAAGACTTTTGGACACGTGTCAAGTCAGGGTGGATGGGGACCACGACCAGAATCACATGCACAGCAAAATGAAGAAAAGCAAGAAGCCACCTTTTTATTACACCTTCATGACTTCATTGCTCCCTTACTGCCTGAAGTTGTCGGGCCTCTAAATCTCAACCAATCAAATAATTCATTCATCTTTGTTTTTTTCTGCTCTTCCAAATCAACCCACACTTTGGATTACTTGGGGTTAAAATCTTCTCAATTCTTCATCATATGGTATGGCGATGCATTTGTTGGTCCCCCAACTTCTGTTTATGATGGCATCAATTTTTATGTTTGAAGAGTGATGTTAATGCAAATAAAAATACCCAACAGAGTAGTGGTTTAATATGAGCTTTCAATTTGTATATGCATAGGGTTTCCTCAATAAATATATCAATATATCCTGGAAAGAAAATTTATTGCCTGGAATCAACGATGACATGTAATCCGGGTAAAGCCTTTGATAATTTGGGAAAAGTAAGGGAATATTTGCTTTTTATTCATAATAATGATCTTGATATAGGGCAATTAAAACAAACTAGTATATTAAAGTTGTTAAATTGTCGAAACAAGGGAGGCAAAACAGTAAAAGATATTTGACAGTTGCAAAGCTGCAATCATGCATGAAAGAGATGGTTCTTGGACGTACGTTCCACAATTTGAAGTTAACAATTCCAAGTCATATAAGGTTAAAAGTCATGCGAAGTAAAGAGGGTAGAGTAAGACCAATCAGTCAGAGGTTGATCAAACTTGTACAAACAGTTGACTGCAGTTTCCTCTCTCAGTGGGGAAAATATGGACTCTCATTTCTCGTGGTGCCACAAATTCAAAGACACAACTGTCATCCATCTCCAGCTTGTTATCAACTGCAAATCTTCGCCAACCTTTGGAGAAAACCTTGTTGGTGTCAGTGTATAGCAAAGTCACCTCCCAAGATTTCTCTTTTGAAGTCCAGAAGGTGAATTCTGTTCTAGCTTGAGGAAGATGTGCATTGAGAAAAGATGTGGGGATGGTCTGTAGGAATGACAAATTCTACTTAATATGCTTGTCATGGTTAAAATTCCGAAAGACAAACCTTTGAGGTTGAAATATGCTTACCAGTAGGAATGGGATCTCCACATTACACCTTGTAATGCAATGCTTGAAATGAGGGAAGTTGGAGGTGAAATCTTTAGCCGCTTTACAAAGCTTTGCTGTAATTTTTCTACCTGCTGGCCGCTTCCTCGAGGAAGAGGCTAAATCTTTTTCCTCTGCTGATTTTTTCTTAGCCTTCCCTCCAATTTGAACTTGTGATTTGGTCTTCACCATATCAGTAACGTCCATTTCTTCTTCCTTAATTTTTTCAGTCGGGTCTTGGTGCGTCCGGATGGTTGAAACACAGTTCCTCTCGCATCCACTTTTCTCAAAAATTTGTACATCAAAACACATATTGCCGTTGTATCTGAGCACCAAGAAATCCTTGTCCCCCAAGCAGTGATTTTGGTAAAACTGCTGCCAACCATGCTGCATGATTGTGCTTCTGTCCTGCTTGCACATAGTAATCTTCCAATAATCACCGGAAGGACCCCTCAGAACTGCTCTAGTGGGGATTCTTTTTGGTAGATGGGTTCTAACAAAATGTGGTGGAATTTCCTGGAATAAATTTGAGAGAGAAGTTTAAACAGCCATGGACTGGAAAAGCATATATTCAATATTGTGCAAATCATACAACCATGTTTGATGGATCCTTTCTAGGATATTTAATATTCATATAGATCCTGTTGTATCCTTAACTTTATTGTGGAATTCAAACTTTATTAGGACTATGCCTTTTTAACTGTTATACCAAACACAATCTTTCTGTCATATGAACCAGCAGTGCAATTCTTCACCCACCCCTGAACCCCCCCCTACTCTTACCTTTCATCAGTCATTACCCAATTCTAGGATTACTCAATCAAAACCTTATCAGACTAGCCATCAAAATCTTAAATGAACTTTTCTCAGTTTCCCTTTAATTTTATCAACAAAAAACAGACTGCAGCAGGTCTCAAATTCAAATTTAAATCAAAACTTGAACAACATTATGTAAAACAGAAAAGAGAGGAGAAAGAAAGAAAACTTACAAAGAAAGACATATAAAAAACCAAATCCATTATATATATCCATCATCCTCTAATTTCCAAGGCTAAACTTTCCCACAAACATAAAAGAACAGAGCAGTTCATATGTATAAAGGTTTGCATAGTGCTTGTCTGCAACTATAAATAAACAAATCACAGACAGTTTAAACAAACAACAGAATGAAGAATCAGAAACATAGGAAAAAAGGCTGTTTTCCGTGGTAAAGTCTGCAGAGAAAATGAAAGACAGAACAAGAAGGAAAAATGCAGCAAACTTATACTACATCTTTCATGTGCAAAAGCATACATATACACAGGTCATTTGCTTACAAATGAACACAAATATCTCAGCATTAAGTCATCACTTCTGCTGGTAGTGTGGGGTAGCATTAGCTACTCCCACTAACTGCTGAATTTTTTTTTTTTTGAAAGTTGTTGTTCATTCTATAACAGAGGATACTAAAGGTTCACCTCTGGGAGAAGTACAAACATGATTAAAGTCTGTTACTCACCTATTTGGGGATAACAGCCCTTAATCACTACATAGCCAATCCCTTAAGGATACATCCAGAGAGAACACACACAAGCCTGCAGTACCCTTCCCAGAAAAAAACAGAGTCCATCCTGTACCTTTCCAAAAGAAAAACCCAAGCAAATCCCGCCACCCTCAAAAACTACTAGGTGGACAGGATCATAAACTGTACACAGTATTCCACAACAACACCTCCCTAACGACCTAACAGGACAATGGGTTAGCCACACAAAACAAGCTTACCCCTTAACCGACCTCATGCCCCAGGTGGCTGCATCAAAAAAGAACCCCTGGACTGTAGCATACACAAACTGTGGTATCCCTTCAAGAGGAGAGCCATCAGCACCTTCTATACATATCCTAGACCATATCCACCACTGAACCCCCAGTTACAAAAAGCAGTAGCTTCAATGTCATCATATCCTTTCCATGGCCAGAAGCGAGGCTTCATCCACAACCCCTCAGTAGAACGCAAGAACTTAGACACAGAACTTCCCCGACATCCACCACAATCCAAAAAACTTTGAACCCTCATAGTGTCTCCCAAGAATTAACCACTAAAACAAGTATTAGGCAGACTAAACTTGCTCAGTTGTCTGCTATGCTGCGGAAACCAGAACCAAAAACAAAGGCATCGAACCAGACATGTATTTCAACTAGAAGAGTTAAATATTCAAAAACAATCTCAATTCTAACAGCAACCAAAAAAAAAGGACAGAGAAATCACCAGGCTACGGCTAGCGTCACCCTTATGTAGGGTGAACATGGAGAAGGATGGTCGGTTGTCGTGATCCGGAAGATTGCTTTCCACACCCTTTGAGCTCTTATTCACCATTTTCTTCTTTGACTCCAAATGGCTTTGCATTTTCTTTCTCTGGAACAAAAGGGGTTACAAAACAAAGCTAACTTTGTCAAAACAGATTCCTCGTTCAAACTTTATCTCTGGTTTCTAGTTTGTTATGTTTTTAAAGCTTTCTCTCCATTTTCAGTCCCAACTATTTCCTCGTGTAACAAAGTTTTTCCAAAGTATTAGAGGAACAAACGTTTTATCAGAAATATATCAAGTTAGCTTGCAAGAATTAAATGAATAATCTGGTGGTGATAGAAGCAGTTAATCCAACTTTCTTCAATTATCGAGTTCTGAGCTATAACTCTGAATTTTTTAGTGTTCTGACAGAATTTTCAGAACAGCATGCATATATAGTTCTTCAGCAACAACTCTTTTTTGAGGTCCATGCCAAAAGTACACTTAAAATGGAATAAAGACATGCATTGTTGACATCTTCAGATGGGATTCAAAGCAACTGGTCATATATTCAAACCTTAAGGGACCAAAAAAAAAAAACATCAACTTGACCTAAAAGTGGAACCGAGTTTTTATCACATTCCCCCTACTCACTCACTCACTGAGTTTTAATCTCGCCTGCTTAACCCAAGCACCCACCGTGTGTCCCACCAACTCCCCTGCTTGTTTTTTAGTGGTTTTTTTTTTCCTTTTTTGTGCTGACCCACCAACTCACCATCGGAAGTCAAGCATAGTTTTACATCATTTTAAGGAATATTCAATTTTAATTGTAATTTTCCATTGCCAGTACTTCAACAACAATCAAGTTATATAATAATTTACATAAAAAAATTATAAAAAGTATGTTTATGTTGAAAATTGTAAGGAGAGTGCAACCTTCTCTATAGCTATCCTCAATCTACTACTAGCATTATAATTAAACATGAGAATTTGACAGCATAACTTGACATAAGAAATCAGTAATTCTAATAATAGTACAATGCAAAATCAATGATATCCCGAGTTTTGACAAAGACTGAATAAGTGTTTACTCTGTTAGCACATTTTTTCCCCTTAAAGATGAAAAAGATGGGCATTTAAGTTACAATAAGTATTAGTACTTGGTGAGAAAATTGTTTATTATGGGCAAAAGTGTCAAACCCATCAATTATTCAATATTTGATTAATTTTTATTAAAAAAATTTGGTAAAAGACAGATTCATGGTGAGTTTGGTTGGAACTCATTTTTAGGTGACTGGGTCGAGTCAGCAAGAGAAAGAAGGGGAGAGCACTGAGTCAAAGGTTGGCAAAAGAAGACAGTGTCGTCCTGAGTCGTGTGACCCGAGCAATTCTCTCAGCAAAGGGGGATCCTTTTATTTATTCCATTCGTCTAGGACAAAGACTTTTGGACACGTGTCAAGCCAGGGTGGATGGGGACCACGACCAGAATCACATGCACAGCAAAATGAAGAAAAGCAAGAAGCGACCTTTTTATTACACCTTCATGACTTCATTGCTCCCTTACTGCCTGAAGTTGTTGGGCCTCTAAATCTCAACCAATCAAATAATTCATTCATCTTTGTTTTTTTCTGCTCTTCCAAATCAACCCACACTTTGGATTACTTAGGCTTAAAATCTTCTCAATTCTTCATCATATGCTATGGTGATGCATTTGTTGGTCCCCCAACTTCTGTTTATGATGGCATCAATTTTTATGTTTTGCAGAGTGATGTTAATGCAAATAAAAATACCCAACAGAGTAGTGGTTTAATATGAGCTTTCAGTTTGTATATGCATAGGGTTTCCTCAATAAATATATCAATATATCCTGGAAAGAAAATTTATTGCATGGAATCAATGATGACATGTAATCTGGGTAAAGCCTTTGATAATTTGGGAAAAGAACGGGAATATTTGCTTTTTATTCATAATAATGATCTTGATATAGGGCAATTAAAACAAACTAGTATATTAAAGTTGTTAAATTGTTGAAACAAGGGAGGCAAAACGGTAAAAGATATTTGACAGTTGCAAAGCTGCAATCATGCATGGAAGAGATGGTTCTTGGACGTACGTTCCACAATTTGAAGTTAACAATTCCAAGTCATATAGGTTAAAAGTCATGCGAAGTAAAGAGGGTAGAGTAAGACCTATCAGTCAGAGGTTGATCAAACTTGTACAAACAGTTGACTGCAGTTTTCTCTCAGTGGGGCAAATATGGACTCTCATTTCTCGAGGTGCCACAAGTTCAAAGACACAACAGTCATCCATCTCCAGCTAGTTATCAACTGCAAATCTTCGCCAACCTTTGGAGAAAACCTTGTTGGTGTCAGTGCATAGCAAAGTCACCTCCCAAGATTTCTCTTTTGAAGTCCAGAAGGTGAATTCTGTTCTGGCTTGAGGAAGATATGGGGATGGTCTGTAGGAATGACAAATTCTACTTAATATGCTTGTTGTGGTTAAAATTCCAAAAAACAAACCTTTGAGGTTGAAAATGCTTACCAGTAGGAATGGGACCTCCACATTACACCGTGTAATGCAATGCTTGAAATGAGGGAAGTTGGAGGTGAAATTTTTAGCCACTTTACAAAGCTTTGCTGTAATTTTTCTACCTGCTGGCCGCTTCCTCGAGGAAGCGGCTAAATCTTTTTCCTCTGCTGATTTTTTCTTAGCCTTCCCTCCAATTTGAACTTGTGATTTGGTCTGCACTGTATCAGTAACGTCCATTTCTTCTTCCTTAATTTTTTCAGTCGAGTCTTGGTGCGTCCGGGTGATTGAAACACAGTTCCTCTCGCATCCACTTTTCTCAAAAATTTGTACATCAAAACACATATTGCCGTTGTATCTGAACACCAAGAAATCCTTGTCCCCCAAGCAGTGATTCTGTCCTGCTTGCACATTGTAATCTTCGAAAAATCACCGGATGGACCCCTAAGAACTGCTCTAGTGGGCATTCTTTTTGGTAGATGGGTTCTAATAAAATGTGGTGGGATTTCCTGGAATAAATTTGAGAGAGAAGTTTAAACAGCCATGGACTGGAAAAGCATCTATTCAATATTGTGCAAATCATACAACCATGTTTGGTGGATCCTTTCTAGGATATTTAATATTCATATAGATCTTGTTGTATCCTTAACTTTATTGTAGAATTCAAACTTTATTAGGACTATGCCTTTTTAACTGTTATACCAAACACAATCTTTCTGTCATATGAATCAGCAGTGCATTTCTTCACCCACCCCTGAAAAACCCCCCTACTCTTACCTTTCATCAGTCATTACCCAATTCTAGGATTACTTAATTGTTCTGCATTCATCAAGAAACAAAGATAAAATGGAAAAAGGGACAGATTTGATTACTTTGAGTTAAATGGTAAGTAAGATTAAGGTAATGGCAAGCCTGAATTAATTTTTTTTAAAAAAGGTAGAAACATTATCAAGTAATTCATGGGCCAAGTGATATTTCTTTGTCCATTTCTATATTTTGGGCTAAACCTGATTTCGTGCACTCAAGGCTTGTGTCTAACCTGGTTAAAGCCATTAAAAAGGCAAAGGATTGTCCATTTTTCACTACAATATTTAGCCCAAAAAAGATATATATTATACACGTTTGATTCGGCTTTTCTTTTCAGTTTTTGACTCCCAACTTCCATGTAACCGTTTCGGGGACAAAGATCCATCTGGCCTGCCGATATAACCGTTTGGCGCGTCCTAGGTTTCTTCCCATGAACGTCAAAAGCCCCACCAATTGTCTCATCCCAAATCTTTCACATATTAAACCAAAGCACACACAATTTATTAAATTCTTTTCTTCACCCCAGCCTCTCTTTTCTCCTTTTAATTCACAAAAAGAGATAAACATAAAAGGAAAAAAAAAAATCATAGCAATCGAGTTCTAAGACCATCTTTAGTGCCTTTGAACAATATTGAATTTTATACAGACATTCTGGTATGTTTTTGGTCTTTGGTTCTTTATGAATTGTTTATGTTGGTTGCTTCATTAGCTGGAACTTAAATTCTATGGTTGTTACTTGCTAGATCCTTAATTTTGTTTACCCTTGTATATTGTCATGGTAAGTTTGTTAGTGTTATGATTCTTCTACATGCAAGTTTTATTTACCCATTGGGATGTTAATGATTGTGAGTCCAAGGGTTTTGTTTTTCTTCTTTGGAATTTAGTATTAGCATTGAGTTTTTGTTATTCTTCTTTGTTATCATCACCAAACAAAGAAATTAATTCTTCTCCTTTCGATTAATTGCATATCCAAGCCAGAGCTCAAAGTTTTTCACGATCTTTCAGAGGTGTTCAGAAGAATTGGAGGAGGAAGTGTGCCCATCATGAGGAGAACGATCATGGTGACACAAATGATGGTTGTGATGACGATGATGAGGATGATGATTGCTGCAATTGCAGATGATACTAATGGTGTTTTTAGCCCTTGTGAGGATTCAAAAGTACAGAAATCAGATGGATTCACCTTTGGTCTTGCGTTCTCGAAGAAGGAATCTTTTTTCTTTGATAATGTTCAGCTTTCGCCCTGTGATAGTCGGCTTGCCTTAGCCAGTAAAATGGCCCCACTAGCTGTATTTAGGCCAAAGGTGGATGAGATTTCTCTCCTTACCATCAATGGTAGCATTCCTGTAAGTATTTGCATCTCTTGAAACTCTCCATTTTTAACCTCTGGGTAGTTAGCTAGAACAATTTTTTTTTTTTTTTTTTGTATATTTTGCCATAGACAAAGATTTTTATTAATTCAAGCAATACTTCGCATCTCATATGCCTTCCATGAAGTCGAATGATAGAGATTGCTCAGCACAATGTTTTTATAACTTCATATTATGTCAAAAGTGTGATATCCATGGCATCATTTGGTGTTTCTTTCTTGGTTCTGCATTTATATCGTGTTGGACAATGACGTTTGAACCAATACTGATTACTGACATTTTCATCTATATATTTTTCATAAGCTAATTTAATTCTAGAGAAATCCTCGAAAAATCATATCATGCCATCATGCACAAGCTGGTTTATCCCTCAGATGTCAATTCGTTAAACATGTTGAAAATTTTTTGTAATAAGGTCTCGTTTTAGCCACGCTTGACATATAGACTTTTTGGGCCTGCACTTTCCATTTCTGTTTCTCTCCAGTGCTTTCTATTTTCTCCATCCCCTAGGCATAGCAAATACTTGCAAGATAACAAAATCTTAAGTAAAAAATTACCCGATTTGGGTTTAATTATTTCATGATTCTGGAAATTTCAGAGGTCACTGTAGTTTGATCAGGGTAATTTTCTGAAATGCTCTGTGTTTATCAAGATTATTACTTTACTTTGATCTGGAGAGCAGGCATACACAAACAATAAATCCACTTTCTCAAGTTTTCCTTGAATTGGAAAGTAATAACTTAATGAAATCATATATATTCTCTTTTATATTCAGTGGCTGTATCTCTAGCTTTGACCTTCAAGCAGAGCAAGGAAAATATTTGCTTCACTACTTCACTGTTCTTTAGTTCCTTGCTCTTTGAGGAAAGTTGAGAACCTTTTTGTGTTTATAGAATTGCTAGTGCAAGAACAGTGAAGTAGTTAATACTTCTGCTGCTTATTCATGCCCGATCATAAACTTGTTTTCTGATGAGAAATTTACAACGTACATCAATGAAAATGTTAATAAAGTGATGCAATCTGAATATGTGATTTTTATAAAATTTTCCAGCTTGTAGCCGGTGGATTCATGGTAGCATTTGCAGGAAGGAAGTATGCAGCCAGGTCATTTCCAGTAATGGTTGCTGATGATCGAAATACCATAACTAGTTTCACTTTGGTATGCTCATTACAAACTGGCATATTTCTTCTATCTTGCTCTGCTAGTATGACAGAAATAAAGTTTGTTTGTATTTTGTTGTTACACAGGTACTTGAATTCCATAAGGGTACTCTTCAAAATTTACACTGGAAAAGTTTTGGTTGTGATTCATGTTCTGGGGAGTCTGCTGTTTGCCTCAACAATCAAGACTGTGCAATACCAACCCCAAAATGTGGGCATACTGGGTGCAGCTTGGGCATACAGTTAGCATTTTCTGGCACAGACAAGAACCTTGAACCACTGAATTCATGGTATGAAGTGAACAAAATTCGGCAATATTCTCTCTATGGCCTATACTCAGATCTGCGTGATTCGATTACCAATTCTATTCCTGGTTTTATTCCCCACCAATAACAAGCTTTTCTAAGCCTTCTACTGGCTTATTCAACAGCTGAGGATGTACACGATGGTCCTGAACTA
This sequence comes from Theobroma cacao, assembly GCF_053813885.1. NCBI lineage: Eukaryota > Viridiplantae > Streptophyta > Magnoliopsida > Malvales > Malvaceae > Theobroma > Theobroma cacao. Next base: position 4,792,824 of record NC_142640.1, read on the forward strand.
AATTATATGTATGACTAGGAAGCTAAATGGGCCGGAACTAATTACCTGTCCATGTCAATGAATAGCCAGTTTAGCACGAGAAAGCGATGGATATTTGGCTGATGTTATGAATTGGTTGGACTTTTACCACATCTTTCAGGGAATTGTGCACAGAATGGTTTTAAAGAATATTAGAGGGTTGCTTCACCGTTCATTTTCTCCCCTTTATGCATCCGAAGTTGACCATGATGAGTTTGGATGAGGTAATGAGCTACAGACATAAGACCCAGTTCTTTTAACCCTATACAACATCAATACAATTACCAAGTTAATTAGTAACGACATACATTCCCAGTTCCCACATATGCCAAATATATTTTTCTAGGCTTTATTAGAACTTCAGAACAGTAAAATACGGAGCACAAACTCGGTTTCAGTGTATTATAATGTATAACTTTGCTGTAGATAAGCTGCAGTTGCAAATTCCACTACAAACAGGACAAATCCAACTGAGATTTTGGTTTACTTCAGTTCACATTCTCCCCACCCCTTTACAAATAGACCCAAAATCTTGATTAGGTTTTGGGGAAGTAAAATAGTACTACCACGAAAATGGTAGAAAATAAAAATAATTAACTCGTGTATAAGTAATGTCCACAAAGTTGGCCTTGGACCAACCTGCATTTGCTGCAATGTGTAAGGTGGCCAAGAGTTTTGTGTCTGCGAAATGGAAACAGGTTATCCCTATCCATGCATTTTTGACAATAGAAGAAAAGGGGGATGAAATGGAAAAAACCTGTATTGAATTTGCCTGCATTGATGACATGTCTCTCCTTTGACTGGGACCACATATGCGACTGGGACCATATATGCGTTTCCCATCCACAAGCAGAGTCCAGTTGATTCTGCGATCACCCAAAAGCTTTTCTCGCTCCCTATGAAGTTCCGGTTTCAAACCTTCTTCTAACTGAATCTCAATCTCAAAATTTAAAAAAAAAAAAAAAAAAAACCAACAACAAAGCATACCCTTAAAAACAAAAATCCTTAAGTGTTCAAAGTTCAAACAATCAAAGAGACGCTAAATTCCAAAACCTATCGTGAATGGTGATGAATGAATATCGAATATCACTGACCGTGTTTCTTAAATGTCCCAATACAAATCAACACAAAATTCCTACTGAATGGCTGTTGTTAAAGAAAGCAAAAGAAAAACAATAATTGATTTCTATACAGAATAAATCTACATCCCTGTACATTACACAATGTGAAAAGAAGAAAACCTATTTTCCTAAATCCCAAAAAGATCCATGTAATTTAATTTGTATAATGAAAATCAGAGGCAAAGCCACTGAGTCGAATGGTGCACAACGACCACATCGGTCTTCAGGTTCCTTGAATACATGTTCCTTTCTAAGCTTTCTGGATCATTGACACAAAATCTGTTTCTCAGCAGAACCAGAATCCACAATTCCTAGGCGACTTTAGTATGTTTCTTGCCAAACTAGAAACCACGATTCCTACGCAACTTTGGTATGTTTCTTGCCATGAAGATCCTTCACTAGATCCCGCAGCTCAGGGAAAACCGATATGAGTAGAAGTTCTAATATTGCATAAGCAAGCTGCTTCACACATATAGTAGACTGCAATGGGTAATAACATATAAATATACTCAGAAAGTCAAAACTACCAAAATAAAAAGAAAGTAAAGAAAAATATCAGCGACCTAGTGCATGCGACAGAAGGATAAAAGCTCAACCTGAGTGAAATAATATATGTCTCTTGCACACCGTCTGTATTGCTTATGCCCAATCAAGCTAACTAAGGTCGTTGGAGCTCCATCTGACAAAAAAAGCAATATTTTAGAGATTTTCACCATTCCTGAGGTCCTAGCTCCAGGGGACATACATGTATATATACATATAAATTAATAATGAAGTACTTTAATAAACTATCTCAATTAACATGTACAATGATTTGCACGACATAAACTATCTCAATAAACAACGACTTCAGAATTTTAATTAAAAATATAACCATTGAACACTTGCCCAAGCCATTTAAAACAATGATCAAGTGAACTTGCATCCACAGATCCAAAAGTCTTGGCACATCTTCACTCTGATCTGACAAGAAGAAGATATCAATAACACAAAAACATACTTACCAAAAAGCATTTTTTTGATGTCACTTGCTCTACGAGTAGCCTCAAGTTGCTGCTCAAAGGACCCAGGTTTAGAGACATTACTGCCACCAAATTGGCTAAAGTTCTCCGAAGGTGTCTGATTAGGATGACAATTATCAAATTTGCTCTGAATGTTCCCTACCCTTGTAAAGAATGTACCACCTGGCCACAGAACCTGAGAGAAGAAGAGGCCATTAGAAGAAACAGAGAACTTGCACAAGGCTCTTCAAGAGTCTTTTGACTAGGTAACAAGTGACATTGGCTCATTGGTCTCAAAAATTGGGCTACAGCTGAGCCTCAGCCAGTCACAGTTCTCATTCAGACCTGAGTTCAGGTTGAAGACCCCAATACCATATATACACTGTGTTTTGAAACAGACAGCCATCCAAAAGTTTATATACCACTAGCAGCAGCCTTTAATGTCAAAGCTCATGCTTTTACAGCACCAGACGCTGAACCAGTTAACACTAAAAGTTAATGTATAATGTTTCTAATGTATTCAGCCTTACATCTTGAACCCACCGAATCCCTTGGGCAACAGTTTCCTCAGTCCGAAGGCAGTAAATCTGCCTCAAAAGCCAGTCATCAATGGCATCTTCCATCACCAGCTGTAATATTTGCTTAGATATCCAAAAGACCTGTCTTCTGCATCAATGACAACAAGCACATGTTTATGCAAAATTATAAATGAAATAAGTCATTTTAGAACACCATGAAGTAGCCAAAAGACTCCTGTCATTACTTATTGAACAACAGAAAATTTAGCAAGCCATAATTTGCTAGTTCCACAATAGGTAATCAACTCACCATATCAACCACTCCTATGCTAGGAAACAGCACTGTATACTACTTGAACACATGATCAAATATGCCCTTTTCATAATCAACCTAACCTAAACTGACTGCATAACTTAATGATAAATCAAAATGACAGGTAAACAAGCATTAGTAAAACAAAGGTACAAGGTACAATATCCTTCTAGGAGAATCTTTCCAAATTATAATTACTGAATAAAAGAAGACATTACCATGACGTTTTAGCAATTACTTAATTCCCAATTATGGAAATAAAGCAAAAAAAGCTCACCTTAACCAGCCTCTTCTCTTAAGCTGAAACACATTGTCAACTAGATTCAGCAAAGGTACGCTCACATTAGGTGGTGTCCACTACACAAAAATCAATAGGTAAGCATCCATAAAATTCCAAACATAGGAATAGAATGCTCTTCCTAAAATGGAGTTAGCTAACAAAACTCAAACTATTCAATCAAAAGATCATTAATAATAGGGATGGATCACAGCCAGACAGACACCAAAGAAAAAGGTTGCAGTAGAAAATTTGTGCAACCAACCCAGAAAATTGAAAACCTAGTAATGAAGCTAACTTTTGGTTGAGATTCTTATGAATGCAATCCCCAATTTTATTGATAAAGTTGCAAAGCTGACAGTTTAGAGGCATACACTCACAAGAAAAGAAAAATTAAGTATTGGTTGACTGTCAAAAAATTTCTTTTAGTATATGCTAAATTCTTCTCAGAAAAAAGGAACTAAAAATAATAATTAAAAAAAAAAAAACCACAACAACAACAATAACAGGAGAACAACAGAGCTAAAGCATAATACCTCAGGGGGCATTCCAACTGGATCCTCCAAATAACTGGAGGTTGCTGATAACTTTATGGCAGGAAATCCACCCTGGCCAACTGATTCAGGTTTCACACCTAAATTATGATTTTCAGAAACTAAATTACCAGACACTCCACCACGCTCTATCACCCGTGGTGGCAAACTCTTTGAGTTCAATTCATTGTCTGAGTGCCAACCATGACCTTGTGGACCAGATCTGTCATCCTGGTGATCATGGCTACCATCTTTGTCACCATCTTCATTATCAGAAGCACTGTTCACTGTTTCTAAATTACTTTGCCTTGAAATATCTTTAGCCATCTCATCTGCAGTCCATGACAAGGTCCTACCAGTGACTGAAGATGAGGCTTCACTGGGGGGAGAAGATGAACCGACAACTTTGCGCATTAAGCCATCGGATACTCCTCTAAATTGGCGTACGATATCATCCATGGCATCATCCACATTGACTGTTCATAAACAAGAAAACGGGGAAATTGTCAGGAAGTAATCTGAACAAAAAATGGTCATTTATAAGCAAGACATCAGCCAAGTTAAAATAAAATTCTAAACTATAAATGGTAGAATCAAACCAATAACCAAAAGGATCTATGCATGATTTTGAGTAAATTGGACATAGAATATGAGTCCTTCACCATTTACCATTCTCAAAAGACAACAAATTTAACATGACAGTTCTCTTTCCAAATGAGGGAGAAAAGGAAGTGATTCACATGTATACGGATGATATAATCTGTATAAGAATTCAAAATGATGCTTGAGCCTTTGAAAATATATGCAGGGACGAATAAAACTTCCCATCATTAAACACAATATTTTATAAAAATGAAAATGCCAATAAAAAGAACAAAAACCAAGCAAATTCAGCACATAGTACACAACAAAGAGAAGGAGAATAATAAACACAAATAGGTTTTTTATTTTGCAATCACTTAAAATTAACAGCAAACCACCTTAACCAGTAAAATGGAGAAGACTGAAATGCATCCAAAATTTGGCTCAATGGCAGTATCCCCTGCTCAAAGAGCTAGATTCAAATCTTTCTTCCCCCAATAAAAAAAATAAAACAAAATGGAGAAAAGATATACTGCTGAAAGATCATGCAACAAATTAAGCCAAAGATAAAGGATGGAAATAAATCAACTGTGGAGCATTTCCACAAAAGTATAAATTAAAGCAAAAGAAAAAGGCCAGAGTAATCAAATGAACTTTACACAACCATAAAAAAAAATTTTAAAAGATGATGAAGTATTTATAAGAAATCTGGGGATCAAAAAGTTTTAAACAAGAAACAAGATATGTCTATCTCTGAAAGCTGATATAGGTAAAACATGTCAGTATAAAAGATGAAACCAGTAATAGAGCTAAACCTCATCTACCAGACAACTTAATGACAAATGGAAAGGTGACACACATGACTGCATTCCGGAAATTATAGATGCCTACTAGGAGTTTCTCTAAACCGTTTTTATTTTTCTGCAAGACCTTGATGAATTGAACTAGTAGAACCACAAGGTGGAACATATTCTAATGTTGGCAGCAGCTTACAGCTGGAACCCAGATGTCTAAACAGCAAGAATGACATAATAACCAAGAACAGAAAAAACATACCTGCAAGGGTTCTCATCACTGATGAAGATTTTCCAAAAGAGTAATTCTTCAAAAGCAACATGCAACAATAAATAGACTCAGATGTCATTATCCTACCCTTAAAAATTAAAGTAACACTCCCATGTCAAGAAGATACACACCTTTGAGGAAACACTCAAAAAATCCCACACTTCATGCTGTTCAGCAACATTGGCTATAGACAACAGATCCTGCAAAAAGGTGGCTTAATTGAAGCAACAGGTTTAAAAGTATGCGTACTACAAAAAAGAAAGTGTAGGTAGTAAATTACTTGCAGATATTTGTCAAGCTGAATGCAGCGCTGATGAACAAAAGCATCCTCAGTGCTTGATGAAAATATCCTTTTGGGTGGCAGATGTAATGTATAATTAGGAATTTCTTTAAGAATTCGATGCAACCGTTCAAAATTCCTGTATCTGCAAATTAAAAATAATGAAACAAAATTAAACCTTTAAAAAAGTAACTAAAGCAACTTTGTGGGAGCTTTCAGTTGTTATGTTGAGATGAATATAAAGTGACTTAAACTTTAAAGACTTTAAAATTTCAGAGATACATTCAACTGATAATGGCCCTTAAACAAATTGCTTTTTCATTTTTTTAAAATTAAAAAAAAGGTTAGGTGAGATAAAACCTTCTCTTGACAAACCAAGTTCTTTTTTCTGCATCTGTCACCGCAATTGAATAAACTGCAAAAGATTTTGATCCAAGTTTCTCAAAGTATGCTCCAATAACCTGCAGAGGTAGACAAGGAATAGCAAATCCAATTATAGATCACAGCAAATGTACATGGCAACAATTCAACACCACCAAGTTCAAGAAGTTGTTTTAATCGATATCCCACACCATATAAGGATTCAGCTGGCAGTTCAAATTTCAAATTTGCATAACTCACAGCAATATTGACAGGATTGCTCACCCGGCACCTAAGCATGGGAATATGTGGCCCCTCATTGCGGAATACTATATTTGAGGCAATTTTACCCCTATATCCTTCAGTATGCCTGCCAAAATCAGGGCTGTAGAACTCTGAAATAATAGGCCCTCCAACATCTCCAGTCAGTGCCTTCTTTGTATCAGGTTCAACTTTCAAATCGGAGGTACTACTGGATCTCTTAAGCCTACTTTTATTTCCATCAGCAGCTTGCTCACTAGCATCAATAAATTTGTTAACAAGATGATCTCCTTCAAATGATGATGACTTGTTAAACTCCAAAGCTAAATTTGTGCCTTTCATGTTACCATCACATAATTGAGTGTCAAGACTTAAACCAGGCATTAGCTGCATCACAGTTTTCTCTTCCCTTCCTGTAGAAGTTCCAATCTTGTTGGTAGAGATTTCACTTCCTGAATTCCCAATCAATATAGCACTCTTTGTCACAGAACCCTTTGGAATAGATTCTTGAACTGCTGCTTTTACATATTTGTTCTCTTTCTTTTTGTAGTTTCTTCCTTTTGTCCACATGTTATCAAGATTTTCAGGAGCAAGAATTTCAGTTCTTCTCTGGGTTGCTGCCTCTAAGATTCGAGCCCAATCAGCTGGTCTCAGCTGCTCTGATTCTTCCTTGTATCTGCTATGATCTGAATATGTTTCTTTCTGATTGTCAATTGTAGCCAAAGTCAAATCAGTTCCTTGACTGTTTAAGGACGAAATCTTGCTTGAAGTAGAATCAGCACCATGCACTCCCATTGAAGACTGATCAAAACCTACCACCATCTTATTCATATCATCTTTAATGGCGAGTAGAATATATTCAATCACTTCATTGATATACCTGACAACAAAACATAAGGGGAAAAAAAGATGGAATAATATTTTTTAAGGCAAGGACCAAAGCTTATATTCAGGAAACATGAAATGGTTGTAAGTTCATCATGAGTAGCCTTTTAAACATTCTCCACCTATTCTTTTACATTTGGTCAATAGTAAGATTCTAATCATGATTCCACTCCACTTGTATAAATGCCATTCCTTGCAGGATGGATTGTATTCTAATTATTCCACTCTTTTTAAAAGCCAAATAACCACTAAATAAGAATGCATTTCCCCATCAACCTAAAACTTTCAGCTAACTCAGTTAAAGGGAACTGCAATCTTCAATATTAAGTACTAACTACATTTTTGCTATCTTAATAATTAAAAAGCAATAAACTTTCGCTCAATAACTTACCCTGGGCTTGCCAAATTCATAAGAGGTTGCACTACCAAGCAAGTTACAATCTCACGAGCAATAGTTCGAACCAAAGGACATTGAGCTTCTCGTGGCCTCAATACTACTGCTAACACTCCACCAATAAGCCTCTGAATAACCTGAAAAAGAAAATGTATAAGGAATTAAACTAAAGCAAACCATAAACTGCGTAGGCCAAATGTACTTTCATCAGAACACTCCACTCACACCTTGTACTCACTCTCTGGTGAAATTAATGCAGGATGAAGCTCTTCAGAAACCATAAGATGGTGTTTCAATCTTTCATCCCTCTCCTCAGATGACAATGTTACCATAACATCAACACCTATTGCTGCTTGGTTTCTTCTAAAAAGATCCAAGTGATCTCTTATCAAATCAACTATATCCCTGAAAACATTAGACAACCATTTGAAATCCTTGAGCTTTAAAAATGTCAAATATTTTTACAATTGACAGAGCTTCTTACACTACAAGCCTACCTTGTTAGCAAATCAACAAGGTTTATCTCTTTCACTCTCCCTGATATTTCACCGATAGCATCCAAAATCACTGTACGGATCAACTCAGGGGCCTCCCTATCTGGAGTGATCTCCGAGTACCACAAATCAAGAACAAAATCCTTAAGTATTTTATCAATGAACTCATTGAGAGCAGTCTCCACCTTAGGAGAATCAATTTTCCGCTTCCACTTGGGTGGAGGCGGTGAGCTGGAAAGACGGGAATCATTCAAAGACAACTGTTTCTTCTCCAAATAAGACAAAAAAGTTTGCGGACGAACTGATTGAACTTTCCATTTGAACTCAACCTCATTGGAAATAATTCGAAATGCAGCAACAATAAGAATTGCTATAGGTAAATTCATCCACATTGATGTACTCGTATCTGCATCAATTAACAAAGCAGAATAACCAAAAAAACACTCTTATAAACTTCCAAAAAATAGTTTTAATTAATTCCTAAAAACAAAAAAGAAACCGCATTAACGTAAAATACCAGTAGAAAACCCTAACTTAATCAATTAAAAGAAATTTAAAATCCAACGTTTAATTGATTCCAATTTCTCCGGAATTGTCTTCAAACTTTTAATAAAAACAATTCTAAGAAAATTAACTATCCAAATGAAGTAAAATCAAAGAATTCGCCAAAAACAAAAAAAAAACAAAATTAAATAGCTAAAAGAAAAAACGAGCATAGAACAAAGATTATTTTTGGAATATTATCCATAAACTTACGAGTCAAGAAGTAAGTGACGGCAAAGATAACCATGGCCCACGTAACCGTCCGGAATTTGGCTTCGTCGATCAGATCCTGTATCGTCTCCATCGGCTTCATTTTCCAGCTTTTTCTTTTTCTTTTGATTTTTCTCCCTCCGATTCTTTTTCCAAATCTTGGAATTTCAGAATTATCAAGTCTTTCTTAACATGGAAGAAAATTAATCGCCGGAGACGAAACAAAGAGTTTTTTCTCTTATTCTTCTATGTGTTGTTCGACCAGCTTCAGCGTCAGCGGTGTTAATTTGGGATTACAAAGACAAGAAAGTAATAACAGAGGGGAAAAGAGAGTATCTGGAATTTCTTGGTTTTTTTTTTTTAAATAAAATTGGTCTTAATAGACAGCAACAAAATGCGTCGCAAAAGGAAAGAAAGAGAAATATTTTGGACATGATCTCGTGCAGAAACTGGGCGTTGGAGTTTCTTCGCCCGACTGGCAACTACCCTCTAAATTCTTGCCACGTAAGAAATTTGACAGGTTATCTCCTGTAACAATGGCATACAATTAATTAATTACACCTTACAGATTATTACATTAATTTTTATTGTAATTAAAAATTATTTTATAAAAAATTGCCAGTAAAATACTTTGGAATTTTATGCTTCATTAAATATTTTCGTGTATCATGCTTTTCACATGGGTAATGCTATGGCTGTCATAAAAAACTAATAATACTAAAAAATATAAGTGGATATGCATTGCCTGACAGCAATAACATAGCACATGTAAAAATTATAGTCGATTATGAAATGTTAAATGTTCTATGATTGCATTTTATATTATTATATCAATTTAAAAATTTTCTCATTTTACGTTTAGGTTATGAACTTGAAAAAAAAAATTCAAACCCTATTTACATAAAAAAATTACATATTAATTAATAAATCAAATACTCATATACTAAATTATAAATAACTTTTAACTGATAACAACTTTTGTGATAAGAATAGATTTTTTATAACTCATCTCTAAAGGGAAAGTCCAAAGATTGTAGTGCACATGAAATGCTCGTTGGATTTGGCCAAAGCGATATGTCTTGTGCTGGTATCCCATTTACTGTTACATCAAAGTGTGAAATTATTTTCTCTTAAAGGAATAACAAAATAGAATAGTTTTATTAATACTTGCAAATAATTAAACACAACAATGTTATTGTATAGTGTTTTAAACTTTCCTAACGACTTTAAATATATGTAATCCGATGTACATTAATGTGATTATATATGTTAATTAAATAATTTCTTTGTGTTTTTCTCTAATATAATTTCTTGGTGCACTTGTTATGAATTTAAATTGTTTGTAAAGTTTAAAAAATTTATTATTAATGCACAAGATAAAAAAAATAAATCATAAATCTTGAATATTATTGTTCTCAACTAATTATAAAAGATATGAATATTTATTTTTTATTTAGAAAAAAGAAAAATTCAAAATTTATTATTTTGAGAAAGGGATTGTTTATCAATTACTGGGCCATACGTTCGAGCCTTGGGATTTACTCATTTGCTTTGGGTCTAAAGGCCATATCATGTTTGGGCTCGAGACTAGAAATTATGTTGCAAGCCCAGTCAGAAATAATCTTTTTTCTTTTTTTTTTTAAAGATTTTTATCAGATTGACTATTATTCTTTGCGGTGGATGAAAAGACAACTTATCCACGAAACAAGCAATGAGAGTCCAAAAAGCCCAATAAGTGCAAAAACAGTGGGCGCACCTGCTGCTGAATCATTCCCACTTTGCTAATCAAGAACCATCCAATCCAACGGCCCTTATTTTAAGATCAAATCCCATCAACACAAATCCAACGGCCACGATTCGCCTGTCACCCCAATAATAAGAATAGTCAACCCAAAATATCCTAATCCCCTTAATAGCAATAAAATATCGTAGATCCTTATCCAGTTCGGTCCACTATTTAACCGCATCGCCACATTATCATCTTCTTGATCTTGAGCAAAACAAGATTTAGCGGAAAAGAAAGAAAACTCCGTGTTTTTGTGTCCGTTTGGTTGCGATGATAAAGTCGGTTCAACTCCGTACCTATTCGTCTCCTATCCTGGTCGAGGCTAAAGATATCCACCGTACTGGATTATCACCGTCGTCGAAAACGAGATTCGCTTCGACGATTCGTTGTTCCTCGAGCAGCGACGCTTACATACCGAAGCTCGAGCCTTTTAGCAGAACAAAATTCGAGCGTGCCGTTAAAGAGCCTCCCTTGATCGAGAAATCCGAGAACGAGCTCGCTGGTACGTAATTAATTTTATAACATTTTTAAACTTAGGTGATAGTATTTACTTCGTTATTTTTATTGATTTCGGTGAAATTTTGAAATTTTCAGATTATTGTTCGACGCTTGAAGGAGACGATTCTTATAGTTGCTGGAGAGCTTATTTCGAACTAAAAGATCTTGAGGCAAGTTTTTTAGATTTTAAATTTAAGCATTGCACCTGTTTGGATGATGAGAAAATACAGAAAAAAAAAAAAGAAAGAAGAAGAAAGAAAATAAGTACGTATTAGTTTAACTAGTATAAAATAAGTACGCGACAATCAATTAAACTCTTTTGTGAAGCTTATAAAATCCATAATAATTCGCAATATTTGTATCTTAGTGATGAGATTGTGGTAGTTTTATTAGGAAGCTACCATGGACAGCCCCTTTTTTTTAGTTTAATTAATTTCTGTTTGAATTTTTAGTAAATAAATCAAAGCAAAAGAAAAAAAATCTTTTTTAATGTCATAATTGTAATTTCCAATTTTAATTTTTCTCCTTAATGCATAACAGAGAGAGACACCGAAAGAAGATGTAGAGAAGTTAATTCTTCAAGCAGGGGGCGTTAAGTCGTTGATTGGATGCTTACATGGAATTGCTGCCATCCACAACAAGGGAAACGGCAACGGTTATTTTAGTATGTCTAAGCCATTGAATACTGAAAATGAAGGAAAAAGATTCTACCATATCCCAGATGGGTTGCCGAAATCTGCAGAGGAAATAGAGGAGGAAGAGAGAGCTAGAATGCCTGATTCGCCCTTTACTAGATTGCTTAGAACTAAAGGCACGTCGCCTGCTTGGTACTCTCCTGTCCCTGACCACGAAACCGATTGATACACGAAACCTTGTAATTGAATTAGCATATGGCTTCATTGTAGATAAAAGTGTGGGGGAGTTTTTTAAGAGTCAATTTTCTTTTGTTTCTAGCAAAAAAGTTTTCCAGGGGCTGTGACTGTGAAGCTCTGAGCTGTGTGATATTGGAAAATGGGATTGCTTTGGAGAGTTGTATCATAGTGGCAAAATGACTGTTATTGTTGAAAGTTTGCTTGCATTGCCAGAACAATATTGTTCATTGCTCATTTTTGTATCTATAGTCAAAATTTTCTTTGCTTTCATTCATACAAAGTATATTTGTACTACTAGGGATGGATTTTAGACATGTGGTTCCTTGCATTTGTGGTTAACAAGTTATAAGAGAAGTACAGCCAAACTAACAAAATAGGAGCAGAACTAGGAAATTAAGCAAATGATTACATGCTCTTCCCAACATAACGTGTTTAGTGGCTTGTGCACTTAAACTAAGGGCAAATTTTTCATTTAACCTCAAGTCGCAGTAATTTGAGTTGTAATCCAAGTGGCAGTCAGAACCAGTGCAGTAAAATTCTTCACATTCTAGAACCACAGCAGGTTTTGAGACGATTCTGTGTCACATCCAACTATGTTGTGGCCAGTGGGGACAAACTATTTTGGATTGAAAATCCCAGGTCTTCTTTTATGTAGTTAAATAGTGAGCATGAATCTTGTGAAGGTTGCTGCAGCTTACATTCTGCAGACTTTACTGTGACTCTGTTGATTATGCATTCTCCTCCAGTTATCAGAACCGAGCAGTTGAAAGAAGGGGGAAAATAACTAAACTATTGTGTTTGACAAACAAGTAAATTGCAAATTATCAGGAATTTGTCACATCAGATGCCACATTTAAGGTGCCAAAATATAGAAGCAAGAATTTGATGTTATAAGGGGAATATAGAATTACAGATTAATCTTGTTCACAACTAGAAGATTTTCATGTCCAGGTCCAGCCATAAAGCTTACAATCTGGCAGCAGATATGTGGCAAGGGGACTTGGTCAGTTGTTAGTTTTGAGCTCTGGTTTCATTTAGCCTTCATCCCGCGAACCATGCAATGCCCCTCCCTAAAATTTGTGTCTAAAATTAGAGGCAAGTCTAAAATTTTGTGGTGTCCAGACGAACCCAACAAACTTTCCGGTGCTAAAACAGGAGCCAACTTCCAATGACCTCTCAATGTCTGCCAAACCATACCTTCCTTCTCCCTCAATATAATCCACCCCTCTTCAGAACCATCTGCCTTCTATAAGCAGCCTTGGGCCTACCAAGGTGGTCAGCAATGGCTAAACCTCAAAGATTGCAGGCCTTTGGCTGCTTTCTTTTCTTCTCTTTTCTTCTCTCTTCATTATCAACGTTCACTTTTGCATTGTCTGACGCTGAAGCATCCTATATTGCTCATCGCCAGCTCCTAACCCTCCCTGAAAATGGCGAACTTCCAGAGGATTTTGAATATGAAGTCAAAATAGTTGAAACTTTCGCCAATCAAAGGCTCAAGAGGGCTTACATTGCCCTTCAAGCCTGGAAAAAGGCAATGTACTCTGATCCATTGAACACAACTGGCAACTGGGTTGGCCCCAATGTGTGTGCCTACACCGGTGTCTTCTGTGCCCCGGCACTGGATGACCCCAAGTTGAGTGTTGTAGCCGGCGTTGATCTTAATCATGCTGACATTGCTGGATACCTTCCAGCAGAGTTGGGGCTTATGACTGATCTTGCATTGTTCCACATAAACTCTAACAGGTTTTGTGGAATTATACCTAAGAGCTTGTCTAAGCTTACGCTTATGCATGAGTTTGATGTCAGCAACAACCGCTTTGTTGGTCCTTTCCCAGAAGTTGTTCTATCATGGCCAGGGCTCAAGTACCTTGATGTCAGATTCAATGATTTTGAAGGCAAATTACCTTGTGGCATTTTCGAAAAGGACCTGGATGCGTTGTTCTTGAACAACAACAGGTTCACCTCCACCATTCCCGAAACGATTGGCAAATCCACGGTGTCTGTTGTGACATTTGCCAACAACAAATTCAGCGGATGCATTCCACACAGCATTGGCAAGATGGCGAACCTGAATGAGATAACTTTCATGAACAATGACCTTGGTGGTTGCTTCCCAGCAGAAGTTGGGTTGCTTAGCAACATGACTGTCTTTGATGCTGGCCTCAACTCATTTACAGGTATCTTGCCACAAAGCTTTTCGGGCTTGAAGAAGGTTGAGCTCTTGGATATTTCCCACAACAAGCTGACAGGAATTGTACCCGAGAATGTCTGCAAGTTGTCGAGCTTGTCCAATTTCACATTCTCTTACAACTACTTCAAGGGAGAGGCCAATGCTTGCATTCCACCTTCAAGGAAGGACATTGTGATAGATGACACCAGCAACTGTTTAGGTGGTAGGCCAAAGCAGAAGTCAGCCAAGGAATGCTACCCAGTGGTGAGCCGCCCTGTGGACTGTAGCAAGGACAAGTGTGGTGGAGGCTCTTCACCTTCCAAACCACACCCTCCTAAGACACCATCACCATATGAATCCAGTCCATCAAAGCCACAGCCAAAACCACCCGTCACAGCTCCTCCAACACCAAAGCCGAAACCATCCACACCGGAGGAGCCACATCGACGACCTCCGGTACAGGGGCACCCTAATCCACCATCTTCAGCACCAGCACCGTCACCTGATCCACATGACCAATCTCCAGTGACTCCTATCAGGCCACCAGCACCTAAGAACCCAACTCGGGAGCCACCCCCAGCACCTAAGAAGCCGACTCCCGAGTCACCAAAATCACCAGCAGCACCGGAGAATCCAACTCCCCAACCACCAAAATCGTCACCAATGCCTTCACCTGACCCACACGGTAATTCTCCTGTTGGAGGCGTCCGCTCACCTCCACCACCAGTCTACTCTCCACCCCCACCCGTGCACTCACCCCCGCCACCAGTCTATTCACCACCGCCACCACCAGTTTATTCTCCACCACCACCACCAGTTTATTCCCCACCACCACCTCCACCTGTCTACTCACCACCCCCACCAGTTCACTCGCCACCTCCACCAGTCTACTCACCCCCACCACCACCACTTGTCTATTCACCACCACCACCTCCTGTCTACTCCCCACCACCACCAGTCTACTCCCCTCCACCACCTGCCCATTCACCACCACCACCACCACCCGTCTACTCTCCACCACCACCACCACCCGTCCACTCTCCACCTCCACCGCTTTACTCACCACCACCACCTGTACGATCCCCACCTCCACCGCTTTACTCACCACCACCACCACCAGTTCCAACTCCATCTCCTCCTCCTCCTCCTCCTGTTGCTTCTGCACCGCCACCTACCGAGGAATTTGTCCTCCCACCAAACTTGGGATTCCAGTACTCCTCGCCACCTCCACCAATGTTCCCAGGCTACTAAATAGTATAGCCTTAAAACATCTTTATATTGTATATTCACCCTTTTGGCTATAAAAATGAAAAAAGACAAAAAGAGGCTAAAGCACACAGGCATTTTGTTAGCTTGACTTCTCAATGGATTTGCAATTTCCATTAAGTAGAGAAGTTCCTTATATGCATATGAATCTCCATTACATCTGATTTAGTTTCCTCCGTTCCCTTAATCTGTCTCTTTTTCATTTTTTTTCCCTTTTTGGTTGCTACAAAATCAAGGTGCCAATTAGAGTTTAAGCGTAATTATTTAGTGCATTTATTTTTGTTGAATTCGTCATTTCATATAGGCATATCTGCATGACATTGAAAAAAGAAAACATTCCAAATAATCATATACTTTCTCATATTTTTGAAATGTCACACAGCTTTAAACAAATGATAAATACACACCAATGCCTTAACTCTGTTATGTTATTAAGAATTATAAATCAACAATAGAATAATAATGAAATAATAAACAAGAACAATTGTTGCATCCTGTGATGTTCATGTTTAGGCTCAGCCAATTTCAGTTATGTCATGAAACATGACGTGAAGCCAAAAGTTTCACCATTTTTATTGCTTTTTCTTCATTTTATTGTGATTTTATAACTTTTAAATACAAGACATGTAGCTTTACAATATAATTGGTTCTAATCTCCCTGTCTCCAAAGTGAAACCAAAAGGACCAAAAAGTTCTAGTTACAAAGACTTGATCATTTGCGCTACCTTATCCATGGAAGGCCTATCTTGTGGATTGCGTGACAGGCAAAGCCAGGCAATTTCAATCATTCCGACCATGTTCTCCTTCACTTCTCCCAATTTCTCATCGCATATACTAGTCAGTCCTTCTTTCCTTTTCTTTTCTTTTATGTACGCTCCCAGGTTGGTCACTGAAGGCCTCTTCGCAGTAATTAGCTCTAGTAGCAGTATTCCAAAGCTGTAAACATCAGACTTCTGTGTAAACATTTTTGGAAGATTCTTCAGTTCAGGCGCCACACGGCCAGAATTTCTTTTGATCATCTTTTCCGGAGGTACTAGGTAAGGTGTTTCGTAGCTCGAAAGACATGCAGAAAAATCCATTCGAATCAAGATGTTCGAAGCCTTAATCACCCCACAAACCAGAGCTTCACCATTTGGAGTTACTCGGCTATGAATTGAGGCAACTGCCTGTGCTGCACACAATGCTATCTGTTTCCTAATTCCCCAGTTTAATGGAGTGAACTGAATCCCTTCGCTGCCTGCATATTTGCAAATGATAGAAAAGTTAATTAGAGCTCTAACATCATCTATATCTATAAGCTGCCAAAAGCATCAGAGTTTCTACTCCAAGAATTCGACAGAATATGTGTTAGAGTTGCAATTAACAGTTCGACAAGTTAGTTTAATCAGGTTCAATCAGAAATATACCCCAGAAAATGGATATGAAAATTAGGTTAAGATATAGGAAGAAATCGTAGCTTACCATGTAAAAGCTCCTCCAAACTCCCCAGGATCACATACTCATACAGAATAAAAGCCTCTCCTCCATACCAAAAACTAAAATGTATTGGTAAGAGCCAAGCATCCCGGATTCCTCCAAAGAAGTTAATCCACAAGTCAAGACTAACGGCATCCGTGATCAGCCCTTCTCTGATCTTTCGGATTGTGACAATTGAACCACATTTAAGAACAACCTTAAACAAAGTCCCCAGGGTACCTTCACCAAGCCTATTTTTTGGAATCTGAGCCAGTTCTGGTGGATCATATTTCTTGGCAACTGTTATGTCCCCAAATATTACCTCCATAGGAAGTGTCACCTTAACTTCCAACAATGAAACTGGGGTTGTAGTTGTCACTTTTCCATCACTGGATTTAGGCTTCTTTTTTCTAGCCCATATCAAAACAAGAAAGGCATAGATAAGTGCAAGTACGATGCTCCCACAAACCAACACTACTCGGATATGATGTCCCAACATTCAGAATGGATCAACAGAAACCTCCTGGTGCTGCTCTATCAGGGAACCTGGCAGACTTAAGATTTTCAGTTTTTTCCTTCATGAAATGTTAAAGAATAGTAGTAGCATAATTTTTTCCCCTGTTTTCACTTTTGTATTTTTTAGCTTGTAGTGGTTCATAGTTTATTCCACCATGGTCCTTGGGATGACCAGTCAGCCACACCGGACCCTTTCACTGCCTTGTGTACGTAGGAAATTCATTTTCAAACTTCTGATAGAACAAAAATTGTATAGAGACAAAAGGGTCTTGATTAAATGTAGTAGTAAACAGATTAAAACTTGGTCAATTTAAAAAATGCAAGAAAGTACCCATCAATCAGGATCATTAATTTTCTTAGCATGCATTAGTTGATGATTAGTGATCAATCAACTAGCTGCTGAATCAAATGCAATAATGGATTTCAAACACCTTATAAACTTTGACATTGGCGGTCAAGAGGACTTTATTAGTTTCAAAAGTGGAAAACTAACAATGGGTCGACAATGGGAATAGGTTTGGTCCGTTTGGAAAGAGCCAGAAGGGGAAGATTGGCCCAATCAACACAAAACGCAGGCGTTTAATTTGCTTAATTTTTAGAGATACGGCATCGTTTTAAAGTTGATTGCCTTCAAACGCACGTTGAGTCACGGTTTCGTGGTCCATTTTCGACTGAAAACAGCCGCTATCCTCAACAACTTGAAGCTCCAGCATCCTTGTGCAGATCTCATTCAATCTCTTCTCTGTTATTAAAATCACAAGAAAATCGAAGCCAAAAGCAGAACTTTTGTTTTTTTGAGACTTACGTCACTAATTTCTTCTGCATTTTTTGGTACAAAAACAAAGAAAAGAAATGGAAGATACCAAGAACCCACCACCACAACAAATGGAAGATAAAGAAAAAAGAGAATCTGCAGGAAAAAAAGAAGAACCCAAGAAGGAGGAGCAACGATCAGCATCAACTACGACAGCAAAGAGTGGAGGAGGATGGGGCGGTTGGGGTTTCTCTGCTTTCTCTGTTCTCTCGGATCTTCAACAAGCTGCTACTGTTGCCGCTGAGGAGATCAGTCGCAATGTAAGCTTCATTTTATCTCTCTACGTATTCGTTTATATATATAATACTATCAAATTATGGGATTAACAGTTTTTCCGTATTGTTTTTGGTATTCGAATTAAAGTTTGTTTTTTGAATTATGTTTGGAAATGTGGGTATTCAGATCTTGGAGTGAAATTGGTTGTTTTTGGGGGTTTTTTTTTTCGAATTACCATTTTGAATAAAGAGTCTTTTGGGTTGTTTAATTTCGTAGCTTTTTGATACTGTGAATTGTGGAAGCCTTATTCAGTATTGCTTTTAGTAGAGAAGTTTTATTTTGTTGAATTAAACCTTCCTCTTTGTTAGTGGAATAAATTTGTGTTTGATATGTGAAGCATTAGAAATGTGCCATTGTTCAAGGACCTTATCTTGTGTGAAAATTCAGAGGCGAGGTGTTGAGTTTATAAATAGTGAAGGTTGTCATTTACACTTCAGAAAGGATAAACTGATAATTTTTTATAAGAATTATGCGCAATAGCTTATCATGTAATGGTGATATCATGCTGTTTTCAATTTTATTAAGCAGTGCTTTCTTGATGCAGGCTTCTGTGGTTGCAGAAAAGGCTGCCAAGAGCCTGGCAGATATGCAACTTGCTGAAGACTCAGAATCTTCTAAGGAGGAAGAAGCAGAGGAATCTCCAATTGAAAAGGAAGGTGAAGATGAAAATGACAAACTACGAAAGTCTGCTCTGGATAAGTTAGAGAAAGCCAGTGACGATTCTTTCCTTGGCCAGGCAAGTCTTTTTTATCCATTTTGATATTAGAAATTATGTGTACTAGCACTTGGTGCAGAAATCTGGGATGATGATAGTCCTGCAGCTTTTGCTTTTTCATTTGTGTTCGAAACTCTGTCCTTTTTTCTGCAGACACACCAGAGTGCACTGACAGTCATATTATAGCATTACGATGGATCAGAATCAATATTTGGTTTTTGATATTGATCAATCAGAATCAATATTTTTGTTTTTGATATTGGTTGAGCATCATCTTATGTCCTACTTGCAATGTTTGCAGGGTTTGAAGGTTTTTGACAACTCTGTGGAGAATTTGGCTTCTGGTGCATGGCAAGCACTAGGGAGTGCATGGAAAGGGGGTACCAATCTTGTTCAGAAGTATGTTTCATTGCATTTCAATGTATCATTTTCCTTTCCAATTGTGATTAGTTGCACCAGAGCCGAAGATTGATTGTTCAAATCGCAAGCAAGAGAGAGTTTGATTTTCAAATAATTAGTTGATTCCCAGGAACTAACGAGCAAAAAATAAAAAACGAATGGGTTGATGCTTATTAATTGCTATGCATCTTCAAAATTTTCAGAACTCATTCAATATGAATATCTTTAATATCTAAAGCAATGGGTTCAGGGTTCTATCATCATGGAATATTTGCAGTATATTGGATTTTCCCCCTCCGTGAAGCCGTGACAATGTTCAGGACATCAACCAGCTCTAACACTGAGCTACTGAGGAACAACAGGAGACTAGACACCCCCATGCGCCTTCTGTAGGGAGGCTGCACACTGAAAAAAAAAAACAAAAACAAAAAAGTGAAAAATGATGGTAAAAAAATCTTCACTTTTGAGAATAATGAAAAATGGAAAGTGTTCAGTTGGAACTGCCAAGATGAGAATTAGGAAGGATTGGTTAACAAGTGCATGTACATCACACCTCCTACAGCAGTTGCCAAAGCTCCAAGTGAAATTTAGTAGGGCTCATTTTTCAATATAAAAAACAGGGAAGTTGGCTGTAGTTGAGTCACATTTTTTGGACAGGATATGGATTTTTTCATCTATGGTCCGTATGAGACTTTTTGAGTAGTATTTTCCTGGTATCTAGGATATTTAAAGTTTGTTTTTGGGTGGATGCATACTTCTAGAAATGAGGATTTTAATGCTAAGATTAACAACAGAGTAACCTAGGCTGCTTGGTTTTGTGTCATCATTTTATAATTTACCTTTATTTTCTCCTTGTTGTAGTACAATTCTACAATTATTGTCATGAAACTCAAGAAATGAATACACTTGAACATTTTTCCACTAATAAGTTTTTCTCTCTTTTATTGTTTAGGCTCGAGCATTCTGCTGCAAACATTGCAGATTCTATTCAGCATGGAGGTTTACCCACTGGTTCAGTTGCACCATCATTAATTGAGGTTTGTGCAGGCCTTGTTTTCTGGCTTATTAGTGTTGCAATGATCTCTTATTTCTCATTTTTATTTGGCAGACTGGAAAAGCTTTTACAACAAAGGGAATGCAAGTGCTTGAATATGTGGGAAAGGAGACTATGGATTTACTAATCACTGAAACTGGTATCGAAGTTGAAAAGAACCCTAAGGGCACTGAACAGCCATCTGATGAGGATCAGTTATTTGAGGAAGTCAGTTTTGATCGATGCTTCTATATATATGGAGGTCCAGAGCAGTTGGAGGTTAACTTCTTATCCTTGAAGTTGAGTTTGATTATTGAAATGATTATATCTTTCAAATTGCTGAACTGTAATGCTGTCAGGAACTGGAAGCATTGTCCAGCCATTATGCCCTTCTATTCAATCGAAGAAAAGCAAAGTTACCATCAGAACAGAAATCTGTGTATGAGGGAAAGCTTAAACAAATCCAGCAAATTTTCAGTTTGGATGCTGAAATGGAGGGGAATGGTCCAGAGTTGGCCAAAGGAAAGAAAATAGAGACTGGAACTGAGGGCAGTCAGGATGAGATGAAAAATTTGCATGATTCAAGTGTCAGCAAGGCTGCTGATATGGCTGCTGGGTAATTTGCTAAACATAGTTTTTTTCTCGTTTACCTCACTCAGAAAATTCTGCACCAAGGTATTACTGGGTATAGAATATGGTTTTCTGAATGTCTGCACTACTTATAGGTATCTTCTATTAGGGCTTTCATTCAGGAGCTCATCCAGTTCTAATTATCAAAGTTGAATTTCCTTTAACTGAGTTGATTTTGTATCCATATCGTTCAGTAGCCTCCTCTTGATAACTACTCCATTTTCATCTTTTCAACTCTAAATATTACACATGCTTTGAAATAGATAAAAAATGGATTTTCGCCTAAGATTGTTTAAATTATATGCATGGTGACAAGTGTGTAGGGTTTCTTGATGTAGTATGAATCAGATGGACATGCAGCAAAAAATATTGCTCGCGATCAACGATTTTTAACACATTTTATAGTGTTATTTATAGTCTTTTTTTTTTTTCCAGATAAGCATAATATTAATTATAATTGATACTGCTTGGTTGTTAATAGTTCCAAAACATTTTCAGGTTCACAAATGCATTGGCAGGATTAGCTGTTAATGATATAATTCAAAGAACTGCTGGAAGGCTAGAGTCGCTGCACTCAGAGGGGGTTCATGTATTGAGATATTTTTGAATTATTTTGAACATTTTGACAATTATTTTAGGACATGATCTTTATTGTTGGTTCCTTGGTGAATTTAAAATGACTATGCATGTCTTTGCAGAGGCTTTCGGAAATGTGCTGTTTTGCAGTGTCTCAGCTCCTGATGCTGGGTAAATCTATCATATCTAGTGCTAACAAAGTTCAAGATGAAGATGCTGATGGCGATATGCTAAATATCGACTGGCCTGAGGATTCCATTGAAAAAGCTAAATTAATCAGAGTAAAGGCACAATCAATGATAGGATATGCGGAAGCTGTATCCAGCAGCTTTATCACAGGTTATATTTCTTGCCCCCCTGCGGCAGCATGTACCTCTGTTATCTTCTTAGATCAGTTATATTTTTACATGGTACATGTGAGCACAGATAGCTGAAGGTGGTTATCTTTAAATGTGTTATTCAGGCATATCTGATGTAGCTGAAGCTTATCTAGCGGCCATTAAGAGTGCTACTGTAGATTCGCATGAAGCACTTCCACAGGCATCAATCCAGGAGAAAGCTAATGCCTTCTTCGAACATCTCCACGGTGATCAGACCACTGCAGTGAGCAAAATCAAGGATGGACTCCAATATTTGACCTATGTAGTCCTTTCAACCACAATGCCAGCCGCTTGAAAACACGAATTCTCTACGTGTCTTGTTAGTTTCCATGTAAATAGTTGCATTTTAGACGAGTTTAACCCCCAGTCTCTCTTTGAACTTTTTATGCTACACCATTGAAACTGAGCTCATTTTAATTCAGGGGTTATGGCAGTTTCTTTTGTGTAGATTTCTTGGTGTTAAACTTGAACGTTAAACAGTCTATTTCCACATAAAGGATCAAAAGAAATTCAAATATCATATTCTTTCTACGGATTTGAGAGATCTAGCTTCATGAGGTTTCAGAAATTTTCTTGGCCTTGATTCCCTGATTCTATGTTTAGCATTCTGGAAAATCGCGAGAGGCGAAGCTTGTACACTATACCGAGCTGTGCCTTCGAAGAAGTTCTAGAAAACTTGTGTATTTCTTTACACGAAAGTTTACTAAAACAGTGGACAGGCACAATACAGAGACTGAATGGGGAAGGCTTTTATCTCTTTCTTTTTATAATGGTATTTGTTCTCTATATACAGTAGTAATACAGGAATGTAGAAACAGAGTGATCTAATATAATGCAACCAGGAAGCCCTGCAATCACAGTTTGGCAAACATAGCAAAACCTTCCAAAATAGACCCCACTGCACAAGATTTGTTTTTTTCAGAGAAACTGTCCATGTTCAATGTATGTTAAGAAAGTAAAAAAACCATAATCACATAAAAAGAATATGACAGTGTAACCACTGTCTTTTGTCTCGCAGTGATTTACCGTTATCTAGCAAGTAGCTACCGTACTCTCAAGAGAGCCATGGGAGAAGTTGATCCAGCTTTCATCCAAGCCACCGAACACAGACCCAAACTCAATACCATCCAAATCGAGGGAATCCCACTTATTGATCTTTCCGTATCTGACACTAGAGACCTCAAACAACTTGTTTCGGAGATTGGAAACGCATGCAAAAAGTGGGGATTTTTTCAAGTGATCAATCATGTGGTGCCTTTGGAATTATGCACAAGGATTAAGGAGGCGGCGAAAACATTCTTTGATCGGCCCATAGAGGAAAAGAGGAAGGTTAAACGAGATGAAGTGAATGCTATGGGGTACCATGATAGCGAGCACACAAAGAACGTTAGAGACTGGAAGGAAGTCTTTGATTTCTTGTTAGAAGATCCAACTTTTGTCCCAGCTTCGCCTGAGCCTGAGGATAAAGAAATAAGGACGTTGACTAACCAGTGGCCTGAGAACCCTCCCGAGTTCAGGTAATATAAATCTTGCCTTTGGGATTTTTGGTGGTCACTTCCAGAAAGCATAGGTCTATCATTTCACTTTTCATATGTTTATAGGATTAGCAAATAAAGATGAGCAAACTTATGACTGTTTGATAGATATGAGAATTAGAGATGAGCCGATAACAGATGCCTACAAGAATGACTTCAGCTTACAACTTCGGGATACCACAAAAGCATGAGTTAAAAGGGGAAAGAAAATGGTGCAAATTACTAATGCCATATGCCTATAGTTCCTGATGTTGACTGTTGGTTTAAAATGACCATGTTTTAGCAAAGATTTTTAATTTTTTTTTTTCGGCAATTGATTTGGTGATTTGTCATGTCAAAGTTCTGGGGTATCAAAATCACCATAATTTGTCTGAATTGATTCACAGCAACTTTTTCTAAGCAAGAATTAATCTGGCACTTGGTTTCATACAAGGATTGTTTATGTTGGCTAGGGAGGTGTGCCAGGAGTATGCTCGAGAGGTGGAAAAGCTAGGTTACAAGCTGTTGGAACTCATCTCCTTAAGCTTAGGCTTGCCGGCTAACCGGTTGAGTGGCTACTTTAAAGACCATACAGGCATGCTAAGACTTAACTATTATCCTCCTTGCCCTTGCCCTGACCTAGCACTTGGTGTTGGTCGACACAAGGATGCTAGTGCCTTAACTGTCCTTTCTCAAGATGATGTTGGAGGACTACAAGTAAAGAGAAAAACAGATGGAGAGTGGATTCCTGTTAAGCCAATCCCAAATGCCTTCATCATCAATGTTGGTGATACTGTTCAGGTACCAGGGATTAATTTTGGCTAATTAGTCAAGTTCTTGCAACTATTCAATTTTTTTTCTTTTTTGTTTATTCTTTTCAATATTTCGTATGGTTGTAGTCCCAACAGGTTAATTAGAGTAGGCCATCCCTCAAATAGATGTGAAGGCCATAAGGGTAAAAGCTCATTATTTGTCAGTAGTTTGTACCATTAGCTCACACGCTGCCCTTTTGCAGGTCTGGAGTAATGAACTTTATGAGAGTGTGGAGCACAGGGTGGTGGTGAACTCTGAAAAGGAAAGGTTTTCAGTTCCATGCTTCTTTTTCCCTTGTCACTCTGTCATGGTGAAGCCACTGGAGGAGTTAGTCAATGAGCAAAATCCAGCAAAGTATAAAGAATACAGCTTTGGAAAGTTTTTTGTAGCTAGAAACCGCAGTGATTACAAGAAGCTTGAGGTTGAAAACATTCAAATTCATAATTTTAAGATATCTAATTAAGTTGCTGATGTATATACAAACCTGCTAGTAAAGCACTAGATTCGGCTTCTTGTAATTTATCATGCTATGGAACCTTGATATCAGAATAAAAATATTTCTTCTCAACCCAAGATTACTTTCATGTTGTGTAATCCAGGCTTCCATGGATGACTCTGTGTGTTCAACTTGAATGCTAACATTACTAATACATTAGATAAAACTGCATGGGAACCACCGAATTTGGGAGAGTTCCTTGCCATATAGACTTCTTTCTGAATATGAATATATATATATATATATTTGAAAATTCATAGTATATTGAATGCAACAAGAAGATTCATGTCTGTTACTTTCTGAAATTGAGAATAACAGCGCAGAATCATCTCCAAAAGTATCTCCTACAGGACTATACAATAGATCAGGTACTGTAAGAAACGTGTACGCAAAAACAATACCCAGCAACCCCCCTTCAACATGAGGCATTCATCTCACCTCCATTCCCCAATTACAAAAAATCACACAGTTCAACCAATTTACAAGGCATAAACTTGCCCAACATTCAGAACACAGAAATAAAAGCAGGAAGGCTGCTTTTGGCCAATTGCAAAGATCATCCAGCATGAAACTTCCACAAGACACACATCCAATCTCTCAACCATACAAGTTCAGTGATTCAGCAAATTTAACCTTGGTAACACCCAGGGGCAGACTCAAAAATTTTTCTTAATGGTGTTATAACTAAAACAATAATAATTAAATTTTTTTTCTCAATTCATGATCTATTGAGAAAGTACTTGATCAAATTCAACACAATCTAACTTGGAACATTGTTAAGTACCATCAGTAGTAGAAACTTAGATCAAACTCAATACGACTTTACTTAGAACATTGTTGAGTACCATTATTAATAGAATTATGTTGTTATTGTTTAAGACCTAAGTCTTGTGAGATAATTTATTATATTTTAAAACATCTTTTCATGATTTATTTATCTTTACAAAATTGTAAAAACATTAATAGGTTTGTTAATGTCATTAATTACATAAAAATCTAGATTAATAGTATACTTAATATATATTTTTAGTAATTGAGTGCTGTAGAGTAGTAGATTTTTAACAATTGATTATAAAGTGTCATCGAGCCGAAAAAGAACAAAGGGAACATACCAGACTCACTCCTGCACTCAAAAAAAAGGCCTCTGCTCTTGAAACCCCTTAACCCTCTGCCTCGATGTCAATGGGTAGGACACTCATTAATTTTGAGATATTCAAAACCAAACTTTATTAAGTTTTAAAAAATTCGAATCTTATAATTATTCAGATATTTATTAAATTTGTTATCCTAATTTGAACTTGAATACATAATTACTATCCGATAATTACCAAAATTCATTTAAAAACCCGATTACATTAAAAAATTTTATTAAACTCTTTATGGATATTTAATTTCCCAAACCCAAATCCAAACTCGTATTCATATACAATTAAATTATATTTCACAATTCACATCTGTATTTCATACAATTTACTAATAATTAAATTTAAAAAAACAAACAAACAATAAAATTACAAGTTTACAACAATCATTGTTTAATTTAAATTTATAAAAGCAAACAAACAATAATTATATTCTAATCTCACAAACAAACTTTCTTTAGATATATATATTATTAGTTTATGTAAATAAAAGTATATATATTTATAATTTTATAATTTTATAAGTTATAATTTTTGTAACGTTAACACAAAATACAAAGTAAGTATGTTTATGTTTAAAGGATACATATAATGATAATTATATTATTTATAAATTAAAACAATATATAGAGTATATATTTTAAAGACATTACAAGCTGATAATAATCATTCTTTCATGAATTAATTTAATTAAATTTATAGGTTTATCCTTAATTACATGAAATTAAAAAAAATAAATTACAAAATTACTTTAATCTTACAAACTCTTTTTAAGTATATATATTATGATAAGTTTATACAAACAAAGAAATATATACTATAACTAATAATGTTATAAGTTATAACTTCAGCTAAACTTGCATCTCCCACACCTATAGCCCTTGAGAAAATGACTTTCACCAGTCCATTATGATGCTCATTACTCCCCCAATTCCGGTCCGGGGCAGCCAACAAATTTCATCTGACCTTGGCGTGGAGTATTCCATTCGTCAACAACCCTAATGCTCTTCGCTCTGTTTAGCACTTTGCTGATGTTTGGGTTTCGGTACGTGTCCAGCGCCACTCCAAACCCTCGAGGTCATTTCACCTTCGCCCATGTACTAACTCCTAACTTCCGTAGCTCGAACAGTCGGTTCTCGTTCCTGAATATGAATAAATACTTTCATTACTTGAATGGTTCAATGAAAAATGTTTTTATTTTTTATTTTAAAGAGTCAAATTTAATTCCTTTTTAGGGATTAAAAGGAAAACAAGTTTTCAAAGGTAGGTAAGTAAAATTTTATTAAATATATCATGGTGGTTTAGACTATGTACTTCCTCACGCCACGACACCCCTTATCACCTATTCACCCACCCCAAACCAATTTTGTTTTATTAATCAGGAAAATTGTCCACGTTCAATGTATATAAAACGAGACAGGATAAAGTTGCGCAACACTGGACTTTGTTGCAGAAAATTGAGATAGGCTGCAACTCTGTCAATTGTCTAACTACCAGCTCTGGTAAGGTATCACCATGGGAGAGATTGATCCAGCTTTCATCCAGGAACCTGAACACAGACCAAAACTAAGGAGCATCGAAGTCAATGAAATCCCAGTAATCGACCTGTCTGTTTATAACACTGGAGACACCAAACAAATTGCTTCAGAGATTGGAAATGCTTGCAAAAAATGGGGATTTTTTCAGGTGATCAATCATGGGGTGCCCTTGGAACTGCGCTGCAGGGTTGAGAAGGTGGCTAAAGCGTTCTTTGATCTGCCCATAGAGGAAAAGAGAAAGGTTAAACGAGATGAATTGAATTTTACGGGGTACCATGATGAGGAGCATACCAAGAATGTCAGAGACTGGAAGGAGGTCTTTGATATGTTGATCCAGGACCCAACGCTGCTCCCAGCATCGCCAGAGCCTGATGATGAGGAAATAACGACGTATACTAACAAGTGGCCTGAGTATCCCCCTGAGTTTAGGTAAAGAAACTGACCTTAGAGTTTAAATTTTGCTCAGACTATGCATACTTAATTGTCTTTGATAGAATTTCAGATGAGAGTTTTCACATGGAAAGTTAGCATTAGGGCTCACTTAGGATCAATATGGACATGGTATATGTTTGACAAGAACCGAGTAAGTCTTGAATTTGGCATACACTCAGGACACCAGAAAACCCAAAAACCATAAAGGAGGAAGAAAATAGTTCAGATCATAGAGATGCCATGCCTGTATTCTTTAAAATGGAGTCATAATGGGTTTAATTAATTTGGGTTTTGCACGTAGTTTTTTTTTCTTAAAATTTCAGTGTATAGTAGAAGCAGAGGAAACATTCACCTCTGGAAAAGCATACAAGAAGATTTTGTCCTGACACGCTCTAGATACGAGTATAACAGTTCAAAATCACCCTATAGAAGATTCCTCTGGTGATTCAATACAAAAAGTCTGGAGATCCCTGGTTGTCCTAAGCATCTGCATAGGGTCGCCTTGACAAAAACAAAACCTTTTGCCTGACCTTATCATTTACACAAAAAATACAACATTCCCCTACCCAGTAACCAGACAACACATTTCCAGAAAGTAGAATTATATACATTCCCGCATCCCATCAAACAGTTTCATCATGCCCTGTACATGCTCACCGCAGACACTACACATTTTTTTTTGAAAATTAACTGATTTATTAATGAGGCCTGGGTAAGCATTCCAGCCAGGCATGGGACGATTTTTAGCCTATGAGTTTTGATGTAAAACCCACTTGCATAAAAACCTTCCCTTACAAAAATGCTAGGGCTCTGTTACACAACAAATCAGAGCAACAGCCTGCTATACAAGTCCCAAAAAAACCCCCTGATATACAGTCTCGTATATTCTCACATCCTAGCCCCTCCCAGATTTACATTCAAATCCACTCATTAATGACAAGAAAGTTTGCACAGCTATAAACATCAGTCAACATGATCAAAACAGAATCATAAAGACAATCCTATCCAGACCAAAGCAAAGAAAAAAATGGGTCAGACATGCATAGCTTTGATGGAGCCTTTTTTTCATAGCTCAAAAAATCAAACCTGTTTCCTTGCTCCAGAAATCAGAACTTTTCTTCAGTTCCACCCCACCCTCAACCGGCCTCAGTCAACAATATTAATTGAATCCTCCTGTCTCTGAATCCCCTCTTTTGCCAGGCAATCTGCCACTTGGTTTTTTTTTCTAAAAATGTGGTTACCCTCCCATTTCTGAATACTCTTTTCAACCTTTCAATGTGGAGAATCCACTTCCTCATTCTCCATGGTGCTTCCCTTGGGTTGTTCACCCATTTTACTGCATTCTTAGAGTCGCTTTCAATTATCAACTCATGTGTTGTAACCCATTTAGAAACTGAAAAAATAAAAAAGGCCTCTCTAATTGCTCTAACCTCTGCTAAGCTTGCATCCCCCATTCCAATAGCCTTGGAGAATGTAATTTTGAAGCTTCCATTTTCGTCTCTTAGAACTCCTCCAATCTCGGTCTCCCCTGGACTCCTTTTTGCAGCTCCATCAACATTAAATTTCATCTTTCCTTGGCTTGGCTTAACCCACTCCTCCACCTGCCTGCTATTTGTTGTTTTAATCATTCCAGGCGCAAGTCTTGGGTTTCTGTAGATGTCCAGCACAGCACTATAGGCATAAGGCCACTTTGCTTTTGCTCATGTAGCAACTCTCAGCTTACTAATTTCATAAACTTATTCAACATCCCATACTTTTCCTCGGAAGACCATGTCGTTTCTGTGAAGCCATAGTGATCAAGCAGTGGCATAAAACACTAGTTTCCAGATTTTGGTTTCTCTTTTTTTAACAATCACATTATTCCACATAGAGAAGAAACTAGAAATATTATTAGGAACAGCCCACTGGACCTCCCAATTACCACTCCATTTCATCCATAGGTTCCATGATTCAGGGCAATGAATAAAAAGATGACTAACCGTTTCTTCTTGTTTATGACATAAAGCACACCTTGCTGCATCGACGGATAAAAGCCCTCTTCGAACCAGCTCATGCTTGACAGTGACTCTTTCATGAAGTAGCTGCCAACAGAAGACTTCAATTCTAAATGGTGCCAACTTTGTCTAAACCTCTTTCCATCCTTCCCTGCTGCTGCCATCAGAATGCATCAACTCTTTGCAAAAAGCTTTCACTGTGTAATTACCCGAGGCAGACCTCTTCCACAGGAGCTTGTCCTCCATCTCTTTGTTTAAATGGTATTCCTCCACTGTAGCTCTAAATTGACTCCATCGTTGTTCTTCCCAACCGAAAGGCATTCTTCTAAGTTCAACATCCCGTCTCCATAGGTCATGCTCCCAATGCCCAAATTCATTGATGCAACCATTTTTATTCCGAGCTAGAGCATAAATCCTTGGAAACCGATCTTTGAGGGTATCCCCCTCCATCCATCTGTCTATCCAAAATCTAATATTCTCACCATTTGCAACAGCCTCTCAACCTGTAAAAAATACTCACTAGTGGTATAAAGGGGTTTAATAATATTCTTCCAAGTGGTGGAACACATCCTATTTGTGTTTATGTCTGGTAAGAGGCTGGTAGGATCACTCCCATTTTTCTCAACTATCACTTTTCTCCACAAGCTGCTTTTATCGTTTCCCGTATCTCCATATCCATTTGTTAAGCATCGCCCTTTTTTTAATCTCTAAGTCTATAATCCCCAACCCTCCGTCTTCTGCAGACACTACACATACACATACCGTACAGAAAGCCTCCACCATCAAGAGACAAACCTCATCATGGCCTTTGGGCACCTGTTCATGAGTAAAACACATCCAATAGCAGAACATACATGCACTTACATGTTATTCCTGGACATTGATAAAGTCCTCAGTGCGTTGCACGCTGTTTTTGCGAGGCTATCAGCCAACTGGTTATTCTCTCTAAAGATGTGTTTCAGCTCCCAGCTTTTGACATCCTTTTTCTGTCTCTCTATATGGAGAATCCACTTCCTTAACCTCCACAGGGCCCCAGTTGGCTGATTCACCCACTTAACACCGTTTCTTGAATTGCTTTCAATGGTCAAGGTGTGGGAATGGCCCCAAATGGATGCAATGAACAGAAAAAAAGCCTCCGTTATGGCTCTCACCTCCGCTAGATTTGAATCTCCTATCCCAATTGCTTTCGAAAAAACAATTTTGATGTGGCCATTTTCATCCCTCATCACCCCTCGATCACAGCGTCGGGTTTTGCACTTAGTTTATGCAATTGTTTGTGTATGTAGGGAGACATGCCAGGAGTATGCTCGAGAGGTGGAAAAACTAGCTTTCAAGTTGTTGGAACTCATCTCTCTGAGCTTAGGCTCGCCTGCTAATCGGTTGGGTGACTACTTCAAACACCAGACTGGTATGCTGAGGCTTAATTACTATCCTCCTTGCCCTTCCCCTGAGCTAGCACTTGGAGTTGGTCGACATAGGGATGGAGGTGCCTTGACCGTCCTTGCTCAGGATGACGTCGGAGGGTTACAGATTAAGGAGCAGTCAAGTGGGGAGTGGATTCCTGTTAAACCAATACCAAATGCCTATATCATCAACATTGCTGATAGTCTTCAGGTACCATGGTTTTTGGCATTGTTAGACAAGTTCCTTATGCTTAAATATACCTACCACCAAGGCACCCGAACATTTGGCTTAATCATTGGCTTATGATCCCCTGCTATTTTTTTATGCCTGCAACGAAGAGCCTAACAAATGATGTTTTGCAGGTTTGGAGTAATGATCTTTATGTGAGTGCAGAGCACAGAGTGGTGGTGAATTCCGAAAGGGAAAGATTTTCTATTCCATTCTTCTTCTTCCCTTCTCACTATGTCACAGTGAAGCCTCTAGAGGAGCTAGTGAATGAGCAAAATCCAGCAAAGTATGAAGAGTATAACTGGGGAAAATATTATGTCAATAGAACCGGCAGTAACTATAAGAAACTTGAAGCTGAAAACATTCAAATTCATCATTTCAAGAGGTCTGATTGATTGCCGCAGTATCAGCTACTACCAGCACTTGTTTTCATATCAGCTCATGGCATAATCAACAGAGACTTTGTATCATATATACACTAAAACATCCTTTACTATGTTTTAGCTACAAGACCCTAAGACTTAAATTAAATCAGCAATCCTGCAGGAAGCATCATGGATCATTTTCATATTATTTTATGAATCGATGTCATTTTATGAAGGACTTGGAAGGATTCTTAATCCTTTCATTTACGGGTTTCTTCCCAACCAAATCCTCACTCATTTGCATTAAAACATGATTTGATGAATTAAATTACTTTGGGAATGAACAGAGACAAGATTGTTGAGTGGATCAGACATCATTTTATTGTTTGTCTAAGAAACCAAATAAAGAAAATATTTAACTTATTGGTTGGTGTATAATTCTCTTACTTAAAAAGTAGAGTTCGAATTTCGTTTTTTCGAATTATAAAAAAAAAAAAAAAAGAAAAAAAAAGTGATACAAGCCAAGAGATTGTGGATGAATTTCGGCAACCTGTCTAGTTTAGATTCAGTACAAAATTGAAGTTGAGACGTTACTTACCTAGCATCTTTAGCCTGCCCCATAAAGCATGTTAGTCCATTTAAAATGGGCAAATATGGCACGCCAACGACAAGTCAATAGTGACAAATACTTTTTTTTCTTCTCTTCTAAGTGGATTAATATTAGTCCAAGATGAACAAATTTAACTAGGATTAAGTCTACATCAAGATGTATATGATTGTAAAAAGTTATTTTTAATTAAAGCATTCATTTTAATAGAATATTAAAACTTGATAAAATTATTTAAACTTTTTTGTAATTTTATTAACCTAATTTTAATCAAAAACTTCCACTGCATTGATTATTGCCTAACAGGAATCCAACAATATTCTCCTTTGGCCAAAATGTCCAACCCCACTGGCCATGCAGCTAGGCAAGCGCAAACGTCAGAGGCCACAACCTTCCCAAATAGAGTTTTGCCAATCTTGCCTTTGCCTAGTTGCCCTCCTAATTTTTCATCAAAAACTGTCCAGGTTCAATCTCGGTTAAACTCCAACCTTGTACTATATAAAGAACCACTCCTCTGGCTGTCACTTCCCACTGACAAAACCAATTCAATTTTCCTTTTCACTTGAACACTTGATAACAAGAAAACGCAATGGGAGAAGTTGATCCTGCTTTCATCCAAGAGCTTGAACACAGGCCTAAACTCTCGATCATTGAAGCTGAAGGAATACCCTTCATTGATCTTTCGATGTTGAATTCACCTGATGCAGTATCAGACCCTAGCACCCTTGACAGCCTTGTTTCTGAGATAGGTAATGCATGCAAGAACTGGGGATTTTTCCAAGTGATCAACCATGGGGTACCGTTGGAGCAACGCCGGAAACTTGAGAAGGCGTCCAGGAAATTCTTTGCTCAACCATGGGAAGAGAAGGTGAAGGTCAGGAGAGATGAAGTGAAGGTTTTAGGTTATTATGACACTGAGCATACCAAGAATGTAAAAGATTGGAAAGAGGTGTTTGATTTTACTGTGCAAAATCCTACTATAGTCCCAGCTTCAACACACCCTGATGACAAGGAAGTAGTTGAGTGGCACAATCAATGGCCTGATTATCCTCATGAACTAAGGCAATTTTAATAAAATTCCACCTTTTTCCCACTTGATATCTTCATTATTTTGTTTGTTTTTCATTAAATTCACCAAATTTTATACCTAGTAAGTTGAAATTTTGTGGGGGTAAGAAGTTTCAACTATGAAGCTCTAATAGTTTTTGCAATTTTAATTTATGTGACAGAGAGGCATTTGAAAAATATGCAGAGGAATTAGAAAAATTAAGTTACAAGTTGATGGAACTTATTGCCTTGAGCTTAGGCTTGCCAGCGGATAGGTTCCATGGCTTCTTCAAGGACCAAACCAGCTTCATCAGGCTTAACCACTATTCACCTTGCCCTGCTCCTGACCTAGCTCTAGGCGTTGGCCGACACAAGGATGCTGGTGCCTTGACCATTCTTGCTCAAGATGATGTAGGAGGACTGCAAGTGAAGCGAAAATCAGACGGAGAGTGGATCCGCGTCAAGCCTACCCCGGATGCTTTTATCATTAATGTTGGTGACATTATTCAGGTAATGTTTTGGAACTCAAGTTAACATGGCCAAGCACAGATAATATAATTCTTTAGTTGTTAATCATATATATGAACCAAGCAAAGAGCTCAATGTCTGCACGGCGCACAAAATAGCAAATGTTGGAAAGTATTTAGAGAATTAGTTTCGGAACTTTTCATGATAGTATTTGGCTGATGGATTGCTACTCCAATAAGTAACCATATTAGAAAATTATGCATCCAGGTTTTGCCTAACCACTTAACAACTAATGTATGAAATTATATCTTGAAACTTGTAAGTTATAAGCAGGGCTTATAGCCTGTTGGTTCCATGTATGCACCTTGGAGGCCTAATCTGATGAGTGATGGCTGTAATTTTAAATGGTTCTTTTTCAACTTCTGACCAGAGACGTACTCTGTAGTAATATAGAAAATTAGTTGCGGCCTGGTCACTAATTCAAAACGAATGTGCAGGTTTGGAGCAATGAGACTTAGAGCACAGGGTCATGGTGAATTCCGAGAGGGAAAGGTTTTCTATTCCATTCTTCTTCAATCCGGCTCATTACACCATAGTGAAGCCCTCAGAGGAGCTGACAAGTGAGAAAAATCCCCCCAGATATAGGCCGTACAATTGGGGAAAATTTCTCATCACTAGAAAGGGTAGTAATTTCAAGAAGCTTGACGTCAAAAACATCCAAATCCAGCACTT
The DNA here is from genome assembly GCF_053813885.1 of Theobroma cacao. Classification (NCBI taxonomy): domain Eukaryota; kingdom Viridiplantae; phylum Streptophyta; class Magnoliopsida; order Malvales; family Malvaceae; genus Theobroma; species Theobroma cacao. The sequence continues at coordinate 4,827,845 of NC_142640.1, forward strand.
CAGGATATCAGAGTTAGCAGATCATCTAGATGGAGCACTATCTGTGATATAATAAAATGGAGCATTAGCTATTGACAGCATATGCAAGTTAGCAATAATAATTTCATCCTGTAAATTTCATGCTGTTATTGCTGAGGAGAAGACTTTGAATGCATGGTGTGGTTAATATTTCTAGTATGAACCATTATGATTGACAGCAATGAAACTTCTTTATAAACATAAGTATTTCCACTAACTTTTAATGATTCTCATATATTTTGTCAAATTGAGAGTGAAATGTTCACATGATCTCCTATGAATACTTATCAAAGTGACATTCATCCACTTAGGCGACCACAACCTCTTTCTATCAGGCAAATAATTTGGTTTCTCAGTCAAATATGGGTCCATCAGCTCAATTATTTTCCCCCAGATTTTTAACAGTGACAAAAGTCTGATAATTGGAATTATTGGAATGCTTGTAAATTGATGCTTCCAATTACTACATTAGGGTTTGCCTACGGTCCCTAGCTGAGCATTGTTTCTTAACTGATGTAAAATATGAGCCCAAATTCATAAAATAGGCTGCGGACAACCCATAAAGTAGATATCTCTGCTTATAAATTGATGAGACATATGTGCATATCTTGGGGAAATACAAAACCACAGAAATTAAAAAGGACAAAAAAAAATGCAAAAGCATATTATCTTAGTTTCACTGACGATCTACCTTTCTTTTCTGGTGCTTGGAACTTCATCAGAACCACGTCCTCAGCACTTTGTGTTAGCACGTGGGGCATCCCATGGTGACTGGTCGTGGTAAAAGCTGGTGCCACTTCTAAAATCAGCTGGCCACAATGTCACTGCCATAGACTTGGCGGCATCGGGGATAGATCCTCAGCAAGAGAATACTCTCAGGTCGATTTCTGATTACATCTAGCCACTGAGGGACGCCATGGCATCTTTACCCGTGGAAGAAAAGGTTATCCTTGTTGTTCACAGCTTGGGTGGTTTGGCCATCTCTCAAGCAATGGAAAGGTTTCCTGAGAAGATTTCTGTAGCCGTTTTTGTTGCTGCCATAATGCCTGGTCCGACCCTCAACATCTCCACACTAATTCAACATGTTGGCGTTCAATTTCTACCCATTTACCTTTCCCCTATTTCCCTTCTAATTTTCGTAGTGACAGCATATATACCAGTATATTAAGAACTTTCGATTTAGCTAAATCTATGACTTCTCATTAAAAGGGGTTTTGTTTAAAGCATGGTGGTGACTGACTTACTGTTAACCTAGCTACCTGAGTAGCTATAATTAACGACCATCATCCAACCGTTTTAATTTATTGAACTTTTCTGTGTTTTTGTTGAGAAAGATGTCCGGCGGGCACCATTCAATGGACAGTCGGTACATATATGATGATGGCCCTGACAACCCTCCGACCGCCTCAATTCCAGGTCCTTTGTTCCTTGCAGCAAGAACATATCAGCTTAGCCCACTTGAGGTAAGAAGATTGCACTGTGCTTCATTATTTTTTTCAAAAAATGTTTATACCAATACATATGAGGTAAACATATTAAAATCTGAAATATCCAAGGACCACTAGATTATTAGAACCGCATTTGCAATCATGCAAATAATTTTACTAACCAAGTTGGCTAAAAACTGTGACAGGATTTGGCATTGGCAACCATGTTAGTGAGACCAAATCGTTTATTTAGCGTTAATGACAAGTCAAGGGAACTAGTGCTAACGAGTGAGAAATATGGGACGGTTAATTGGGTTTTCATAGCTGCGGAATACGATTTGATCTATGAGGAGGGCGTACGACAGTGGATGATCCAACAGAACCAGCCCGATCAAGTGGAAGAGATCAAAGGGTCTGGTCACATGGTCATGATGTGTAAGCCAATAGAACTTTTCAATCTTCTCTTAAGCATTGCTATGAAATACAAGCCGGAGGAAGGAAAAGATCATTTTGCAGTGTGACATTCTGTAAAATAAATCAGTGATGGGATTCTAATTTGTTGGATTTTCTGTTTTTTAAGAAGTAAAAAGCTAGTCCTATTATTGTTCTTCCTGTTTCAAGCATTTTTTTTTCTTATAAGTTTTAGCTGATTTGCACATGATCCAGGTCAGTCAAATTTATAAAATGGGCGATAGACCACGGCCCAAATGAACATCAAACTGAAACTTCCCCCATTTTCCTTTTTGACTTTTTGAGGATCCTAGATTTCATTATCTTATAAGCCCTTTCAGTCAAAAGAAAAAGCCAACTTCCTGGAAAGTTACAATCTTGTCCAACCTTAAATTGATGAGCTTTGTCAAACGGCAGAAAGTACTCAATCCAGAAAGAAACATGGAACAGAAGCAGAAGCTCATGGTCTTAGTTTCACTTCTGATTTACTACCTTCCTGCCATGGTACTTGGAACTTCATCCGAACCACCAAAGCACTTCGTGCTGGTGCATCGGTCCTGCCATGGTGCTTGGTCATGGTACAAGCTGGTGCCACTGCTAAAATCAGAGGGCCACAATGTCACCGGCATAGACCTGGCAGGATCAGGGGTGGATCCACAGCAAGTGAACACTCTCAGGTCGATTTCAGATTACATCAAGCCATTAAGGGACTTCATGGAATCTCTACCTGATCAACAGAAAGTCGTCCTTGTTGGCCACAGCTTAGGCGGTTTGGCTATCTCTCAAGCAATGGAAAGGTTTCCTGAGAAGATTTCTGTAGCTGTTTTTCTCACCGCCCTTATGCCTGGCCCGACCCTCAATATTTCAACTCTCAGTCAAAGGGTACGCATGCAAGATTTTTTTTTTTTTTTTCTGTTCTAATTATCGACACCGAAGTTTTAATTTTTTTTTCAATTATTCACTAGTTCTAACTTCTACTCCACAATCTGGGCCAAAATTGTGAAAGCTACAGGCTTTGAACTTTGGGCCAAAAATTTAATATTCAAACAACGCTAGCCTTTGTATGGGTTACTACGGGCCTGTGTCACGAGTTCTCTTCTGTTCCTAATTTAAAAAATATGCAAAAAAAAAATTATTTATAAATTTAATTTTCATTTTATCTTTTATTAATGTAAAATTTATGAATGATTCTTTGAATCATAAAAGGGAGAAATTGCACCTTAATTCAGATTAAAGATGTCACTAATAACATATTCAAGCTTTCAACTCAAAACACATATTTATTAAGTAAAAATAATTTTTATTTATAAGCTCAATTTTCACCTTATTTATTATTAATGTGTGGCTGCAACTTGTCTCTTGTCTTTTCGAGGTCGTTGAAACTTGTAAGTTGAAAGGTGACCTTACATCGTCCTCACAAATTCCAAGTTCTGATATTTTTCTCTGTGTGTGTGTGTCTCTCTCTCTCTGTCTTTGTTGAAGGCATTTAAGGAGCAAGATTCCCAAATGGACAGCCTCTACACTTATGATAATGGTCCCAACAACGCTCCAACCACCTTTATTTTTGGTCCCTTGTACCTCTCTTCCCAAGTCTACCAGCTTAGCCCACGTGAGGTAAGATGATGTGCAACTATCTTTAATTCATGTAGCCTATTTTAAATCTTATAAGATTTTAAAATACTATGACACTGAAATTATGCTAACAACCTTTGCTTTGCAAGAGTACGATTGCAGGATTGGGCATTGTCTAATATGTTGATGAGACCAATACCTTTGTATAGCATGGAAGACATGTCAACAGAACTAGTACTTTCCAAGAAGAGGTACGGGTCGGTTAATCGGGTTTTTATAATTTCGGAAAAAGACATGGTCTCAAGGAAGGATTTAGTATATTGGATGATTGAGAAAAACCCGCCCCATCAAGTAGAAGAGGTCAAAGGATCCGATCATATGGTCATGATGTCCAAGCCTAGACAACTTTGCAATCTTCTCCTAAGCATTGCTACGAAATTATGCTAATATTATTAAAAAAAATAAAGATAAAAAATAAAGCATGTTTAAGTTTACATGTTCCAAATAATGTGTTCTAGAATTTACAACTTAATCATCTTTTTGTATCGTATCTTGGTTTTAGATTTTTTTTGCTTTAATAAATGAATAGAAAAGTCGAATTATTAGTAGCATTATCTGATTAAATTGACTTTAAATTAATATACTAATCAAAAGGAGGCAGAAACATTAAACAATCGCCACCATATTGCTTGATTTGGTAATGAGTTGCCATTATTTTATTTTTCATGACCAGGGAGAAGCAATGTTTTTAATTGGTTCCAAATCATGTGATTAACATGCAACATACATCAAAGCAATCATCACATTATAATAATAATAGTATAATTATAATTAAAATAATAATTTAATAAATCATGTTTACGATATGGATGGTATATTCATATTTTATTCAATTCTTGTCAAATTTAAAAGACACGATTTCATCGTTACATAATTAATATAATATGAAAGTAATCATATGGTTTGTTTTAAGTGGGAATAAACCATATTATTCAATAAACAAGTCATAATCATCAATAATTATGCACTTTCTATATTATCTTATTTCATATAAAAAAATTAAGACCGACTTGGATGAAAAAAAGACCACCTTCATCTTTATACCGCTTTAATGTTTTTTGGAATATACATGAATTATATAACTATGAAAAATCGATGCATATTAAAATCATACGTGTTATTTGTGTAAATTATTAATTAGTCGACTCCAAGAAATTAATAAATACTATTAATTTTTTTTTTCTTCCCAATAATTATTGTTGACCATTTTGGCGTTTTGTTCATGTAGTTTGAACTAGGTAAATTACAAAGAAAAAGTGACTAATTTTGAGTAACCTATAAAAATCTTTCTAAGTCGGGGTTTTTTTTTTTGGAATGTGTTATTTGTCCAGCTTGGCAATGAAATGACTCCCAATTTCAATTTGGACCAAGTGAAAAGTATCCAAATCCAATATCCATGAAAGACGTTGCTTTATGGAAATGCTGATGCTGAGTCACGACGAGGGACGATAAATATCCCCAACAATGCATGCACAATACATATATAGATGTTTCTCTATACCATCACCACCTCTCTCTGACACATACACCCCCATTTGAAGCAGTGGAAGCTGTGCGCCCAGTGCCAAGTCACTCAAACTCTATCCATCCCCAACACACTGACGTAACTTGCTAGTGGACAGGGGCAGATGGGATTAGCTTATTCATGATCACATCCACGGAACAAAGTCTGCAAGCTGTCTTATCTGGATTGAATTCTTGGGCCACCCAGCTCCAAAAAGGTTCAAAAAGAAATGGGTTTATTTTTGTAAAGATACTTCCTTGTTTGTTGATCATCCTCGACTCATAGTTATCTGGAAAATACAAACTAATGAAATACGCATCATGCAACGGAAGGGCCTGATATTCTAAGCCAAAAATATCTGCCAATATTCACCGTTGCAAGTCTGTCCAAAAGCAGACACAAAACCATATGTCTCTGCTACAATAATGTTGTTGGACACATGGAGAACGCTAAAGTTATAATTAAACTGTCTGCATGCTTCTGCCACATCTCCTCCTCCGTTTCTCCTTATCCTGAACCTCCTTTTTTTTTTTTTTTGAAACCAGTTTTCTTTTATTCTAACTTGAATTGCACGCAAAAATTGAAGCAAACGTAGAATAATGATTCAAATACCTCACCCCAGCACTCAACCAAAAACTTTGAAATTCAGAAAGAAACGTAACTCTTGTGGTGGAACATCATACCGGCTAAGCCTATATTTACACATTCCAATATTTCCAACCCTAGCTAGCTATTCAGAGAAAGAACAAAATTACAAAGGCTGGTCCAAACCTAAGACTTCTAGTTGAACAAGGTACAAGGATCAGTGTTTCTCGCTTGGAAAAAGCCAGAAAAAAAGTGACAATCAAGGAAGAAACCCAACGAAGGGAACTGGAGTACCCAAAGACCGGCTACCTGTTAACGCCGGCGCCCCGTCGTTTTGGTGAATGACAACCCCAACTGCTTCAGCTACGACCATGACAAACTCTATGGCTAGTTTCAGCAACTCCACGCAAATCTCCAATCTTTGCAGCAACATTGTTGCAAGTCCTCTCACTCTTTTTTCCTTTCCTTGTGGTTTCCTTTTCGCCTTCTATCTCCCGCGTCCCTCTTCTTTATCAACCCTGAAAGACTCCCCTATTTATATACCAGAACAAGAAACACCGTCGCCAATGGAAAAGAAAAAAACTGATTGGTTGAAGAAGATAAATATGGCCTTTGGAAACACCCAAAGGTCGGTTTGCCAATCCTTGTTGAAAATTCAATTATCCCAAAACCAAGTTAAAATTTTCAAAAGCTGTTGGCAACAGAAACACCAAATGTTTATCCGATTGAATTGACCACATACGGGACATCGAGACAGGGCTTCAAGGTATGGATGACCATGACCCTATTCCCATTAATGTGGTTAGCAACATTACCCTTAACATGCCATTATAACTACCCGACAAACTTCATAATTAAGGGAAATGGGTCCAACTTAGGCCTACCAACATGCTGGATTGCTAAACCAATGGCGGTTAAACAACCATGCATGCCGGCAGCAATAATTTTGTGAATCCACAGATTATCCAAAAGAAAAAGAAATGTGCAATAAAATATAAGGAAAAAAAAAGAAAGAAAGGGTGCACGTTGGTTGAAATCAATTATCTTATTACCTTAGTCCTCGTTCCGTACAATGATGTAATTTTTAAAAATTACAATTTGGTTATATTTCTTTAAAAAAAACTCCCAATTTGCAGGGAGGGCAGTCAGGGTTGAAGACAACAGTACTGCAAATATATATTTTTGATTATGGAATGGATAAGATGGGATATGTGTAGATATGATGCCTTCAATTCAGACATCTAATTGACAACATGGAGAGTTCAATACAAGTAATGCTTGATGAGAGCAGACAGAGCTCAAATTAATTAATTTCTATAAGTGTATGCATAAATTGTTTTAAACAATTCAATTGGACAATTTATTTTTTTTATAACAATTGCGTTATAAATTCTTTTGACGAAATCATAACTCTTTAGCATATAGTAAAAAGAAAAATAATATAAACATTAAAAAAAAGTTAAAATACTGAGAATTCTTTTTCTAGTAAAGCCTAGAAAATATTACAACTTTTTTAGTGTCACCGAATATGTTGTTCAGATGGCCCTAGTGTGAGGCCTTATTAGGTCGAATTTATCACATCAAAATTAACCCAAGTAGATGCTAAAGGCCTAAGTCGATGATGATGATGAGTTCAGGCTGGGATGGATCTTGGGCTCTGATAAGAATTGGGTTTTACCCTTATGGTCGAGTTGGGCTTTTTATTGGTCAATCTTGCTTCTTGGGCCTAGTTCTTTCTATTTCTGAAATCGGTTCTAGGGTTTCGGAATATTGGTCTTAGGTTTTAAGGTTTTGAAAAACCGGTTTTAAGGTTTCAGAAAATCGATTCGAGGGAAACCCGGTTTTAAGGTTTTGAAAATTTTAGTTTTAGGGTTTGGGAATCTAATTTTAGGATTTTGAAGGTTTTGGGGTTTTGAAACCCTAAATGAGATTTTAAAGATCTAAAAAAATGGAGATGTAAAAAACCTTTTTTTACCACATATTCAAACATTACAAAAACCCAACAAACAATCAACGAAAAACAAGAGAGGACTTTTAGTTTTTTTGTGATTTTTTTTGGAGGTCGGTTTCGGACAGTGGCCCGTTGTCGGAATTTGGAAATATGGGGGCGATCGGTCTTTTAAAGAGAAGAAGAATAACGAGAGATGGAAAGAGAAATAGGGAGTGAAAAAGGAGAAAAATGTAGGTTTTATAGTTAGATTTGAATTTTTTTTTTAGCTTTTCTGTATCCGTTTCTATTACTATAGTAGTATATTATAGATGTTTAGTTTTTTATTTTTTAATTTAATTTTTCAAATATTTTTCATCTTTTTCAATTATTGATCTTACTTTTATGACAAACTGGTTTCGAAATATATATACATATTGTGATGGTATTGAGTTTAAAATGAATTTTAGATTTTGATGTATTTTTTCGAAAAAAAAGCAAATAAACTCTTTTCTTATATTACTTATAAAGTAAATAAAACTTAAATTATTGTCTTGATATAATTATGAAATTAGAAATGTAATAATATGTATGTTTAGCAAGCAAGTAAAGAAATAAATAATTTTTTTTATAATTAAAGGAAGAAGATTCAAATTTTACTTTTGAAGTAGGGAATCATACACTAACTAATAAATTAAATACTCACATATAATTTTTTTTTCTTTTTTCTTGATGTTTATATTATTATATTTTTAATGTTGTACGTACAAAAGAGAAATTAGTAATTAATGAAGCAATGATGCTCGTGGCATCAAACTCAAATTGATATTCATGTTAACATTAATCATTAATACATTGACGTTTGGTTTTCATAAAAAAAAAAAAAAAAAGGCAATGATTCATGAGAATGAGAAGAATGAAATCACTTCAGCAGTAGCCTTTTAACATTGAATGATCCCTACAACAACTGTAATGTCATCTACCTTACCTCCCATATGATTCAATCCTGCTTTCTTTGCAGCTGTTGCAAATGGAGAGAATGCAAACTTATCGAACGAGTTGTACAATGCATACCCTGCTATTAACGACGCTATTTTCTTTGGGCAAATACTTCCTTCTTGTTCATTCGTTTCACGCTTCAAAATTTCTTCCATCTCAGTCGGATACATGTTATCAAACAACCCATCAGTGCCAAGAACCACTATATCCCCTGCCTTCACCCTCACAAATAACTCCATTGCCATATCAGGTCCATCACTAGTCTTGCTATTCCCAAGTTGATAAGGGCAGTTAAAATCATGTTGTTGAATGGGTGATCGATAGACCAATTTTGCATCCCTAAATACCATGAAACCACTATCTCCCACATTCACAGCATGCAAAAAGTCTGTTTTAAGAGTGAGAATACAGGCTGTTGATGATCCTTCAACTTTGGTATGAAAGTAAGCTTCGTGCAAGACTCTGCCGGGATCAACACTTCCCTTAAGCATATGCTCTTCATGGACGGCTACAATGGCATTAGCCATTAGTTGTCGAGCATATTCGCCTGCATCCACGCCCGTGGCTGCCCATCCTCCAACACCATCAGCCACACCTAAAGTTTGTTCCTCGTAACAAATAAAACAAGCATCTTCTCCTAAAGGCTTCAACTCATTGTCTTTTGGAACATAACATGTTCCAAGTTTCATCTTCAATCCTTGGCTTGAAAAGACTTGGACTTTATCATCAAGATTTTGCTCGAAGGTTTCAGTACATATTTGTTTAGAAATAAATCGACCTTTTTTTAATATTCTCTCATTATCAAGACTCAGTATATTGTTACAACTATCAACTTTGTCTTGTGTACTCATGATATCAAACTTTTTTTTAGTATTTTTTTGTGATAGAAAATTTCTCAAATGAATTTTGATGAATAGATTTGTATTAAAAAAGAAAACTCTGAAATTGAAACTATAAAATATGGGTTAGGAATAGAATATATATACTAGAGGAACATGCTACTCATCTTCTACTTTGACTCATATAAGGATTATTTAAAACCATTTTATTTCGATTCATATAAGGATTGTTTTTTTTTTTTCATATAAGGACTGTTTAAAATCATTATACTTCGACTTATATAAGGACTGTTTAAAATCATAATAATAACAAATACAAACTTTAAAATAATTTTCTTTTATCAAAATAAAATTGAAACACATATTTTTGAAAATTATATCAAAAAATATATACTAATCAACAAAGATGAACATGCATTTTTTAAAAGGGGAAAGAAGAGGACCATGAAAGTATATCTTAGAATGCACAAAAGCAAGAAAATAAAAGTTGCAAATGATACAGAAAATTTCAAAAATTTATTAAGAAAATTTCAAAAATTTATTTAGTTTAAAGTTTATTTAAAAATTTGGATTAAGTATAAATCTAGAGGAAAATGTCAAAGCGCATCCATCATTATTATTAAGATAATTTGACAAAAAGTTAACTATTATGTTTGAATTTTACTGCTGATTCTTTTATTTGAATGGAGAGATAAAGATTTTTTTCTTTATAAAATAAGACAGAGGGTACCCTACCCTTCCCGCACAAGAAAAAAACAAACAAATCAATAATTAGGCCCACAGCTCAAAAAGCCACGTTCTAACTTGCGATATGTTAGCCGTTGAGAAATTTAAATCTATGTCATAATTACAAGATACCCTCGTACTTTTCCCTTTTTGACCCAAGGCCCCTTCCCAAATTCAAATCCGAAACACCGCCAAACGTCCATTTTCCAAAATCTAAAATCCAATCTCCACCGTCTATCTTCCACTTCAATTTCAAAACCCACCCCCAAAAACCTTTCACCAAAAACCCAGAGAAGAAGCAGAGAATAATAATACATTTACTCTACCAAAATCTTCCAAGATCTGACATGAAACCCTAAGTTCTTTCTTCTTTTTTTTGAGGAAACAATTGCAGGGAATCGATCTCGGATTCTGTTTTTCACTTCCACTTTCAGGTACGCACTTTGAATCATAATTGCATTTTTTGATCTTTTTTAACGCTTTTGTTTTTTGCATTGATTTTACCAGAATGTTGAGAGATTTCAAATTCTTGAGGCGAAACTCGAGCAAGAACGAGGAAATCGAGAATGTACCAGTGAACCCTAGCGACTCACTAGCTTCTCAACCGAGCAATGATGGTTCAAGTAGAGCTCCTCTCAACACGATTCAAGATCCAACGCCAAACCCTAAATCAGAACCAGATGAAAGCATTCGAAGCCGAGTCGATAAAACCCCTACTAAGCCCAAACCTAAACTCCCTGATTCGACTTTGCCACTTAAAACCCCAGATAAACATGGATTTTTGTCGAAAAAGAGGTTTGGTTGGGCGAAGAATGAGGCGGTGGAATCTGATTTGCGAAATGGGGGGATGACGAATATGACGCCAAGGGTGAGTAGGGGAATAGGGAGGGCCAATTCTAGTTGTTATTCGGAAAGCAATTCGACACAGAGTACGCCGTCGAAGAGCGTAAGTAAGCCTCCGGCTTCGGGTTTTAGGAGCAAATTTGATGGGAATGGAGGGATGCGTGGAGGGAATTTCGCTGCATTGTATAAAGGAGTGCCTAGTTCTTCTTCTTGTGGTCCGCCTACTGTTGTGAATACTGTTGAAGTTCCTCACTTTGACCTTAAAGAAGACCCGTCTTTTTGGATGGATCACAATGTACAGGTAAAAGCATTCTAAAATCCACTTTTTATTCAGTTATATCTAATTTTTGTGATATAATATATAGAAATGGGAAAGAATGTTGTGTTAATTGCACAAATTTATTGTTTATTGTGATGGTTGAGGATAATTCTGGACTAATATGCTATCTCTGGTGATGATTCTTAAAACTTACATAGGTTCTTATTCGTGTCCGTCCTCTCAATGGCATGGAGAAGAGCACACATGGCTATAACAGATGTTTAAAACAAGAAAATTCTCAAAGCATTGCTTGGATTGGGCAACCAGAAACTAAATTCACGTTTGATCATGTGGCATGTGAGACAGTAGATCAGGTTTGGTTAAAGGCAAATTAACATTTGTATGTAGAAAGATTTTGCTTTCCTGTAATCTGTATGTTCACACATTTGGATTTGCAGGAAATGCTTTTTCGGATGGCTGGTCTGCCAATGGTGGAAAATTGCTTATCTGGCTATAACAGCTGTATGTTTGCCTATGGCCAGGTACTTTCTTGAAGTTTAGGATTTTTTGATATCATTTTTCTTTTCATTGGTAATGCAAAACAGGAATTGGTTACCTTTCTTCATTCATTTAGGCAACATGAAGTAGCTAGTAGTAATGTTACGACATGTATGGCTTGTTGGATGAGAAAAATATACGTGCAGCAGCTGACTTTGTTTCTTGTATCTGTTGCTTTGATGTGATATTTATTAGCTTACTTAACAAAACTGCTACATTGGTGTTGGATATTTTAATCTGTGGTGTTCAAGTATAGAGCACATGTTCCCTAAAAGTTTGTTTATATCCAAAATGATGTGACGATAATGTGGCACACTTGCCCAGGTACTCTTGCTTAAGTGTCAATACAATGGAGTTTCAAACTTGTAGTTGTTTACATGCTAAAACTCCTACGAGAACTAGGATTGTTCTTGGCAGCCCCCCTACCTTGTCAAAAGGGAAAACAAAGAAAAGTCAAAACTTAGTCTTGTCTGAAGGAAAGTCATTTTGTTTGTTATGTAGTATTTGTTGCTCCTTGCAAATTGTGAAAGGATATGCAACCATGCATCAATTACTACCATTCTATTATGAGACATATATAGGACAGTTAGAGATATCCTGCAATAGTATAGGAAGTTTGGAATGGATTGTTTAATTCAACTCTAATAACTTAAAGCAATGATGCAACAAAACGTTTTATCCCCTTCTTCTAAACTTGATCAGTTAGCTTGACATCACTGGGTTTGGAAATGCAGACAGGAAGTGGAAAGACCTATACGATGCTTGGTGAGATTGAAGATTTGGAAGTCAAGCCAAGTCCACAACGGGGAATGACACCACGGATATTTGAGTTTTTGTTTGCTAGAATTCAAGCTGTAATTGTCTCTCTTCCGAAGTTCTTGCCAGTCACTTTTGGTTTAATACAATAAGCTTGGAAACCATGGTCATGAATAATCTCTGTCTCTTTTTATTACAGGAAGAGGAAATCCGAAGGGATGAGAAGTTAAAATACAATTGCAAGTGCTCTTTCCTTGAGATTTATAATGAACAAATAACAGATCTTCTTGATCCCTCTGCTACCAATTTGCTTGTAAGTTTATTCCTTTCTTATTTCTGTCATTCATATCTTTCAGCTATTTTTCATTTGTCCATTCTTAATGTGTAGCTGAGGGAAGATGTTAAGAAAGGGGTGTACGTGGAAAATCTCTCTGAATTTGAAGTTCAGACAGTGGGTGATATTTTGAAGCTTTTAACCCAGGTTACAATTTTTATCAATACTTTGGGTAGTAGGAAACTGCTGCTTGCTCTCTCTGTCCATTGGAAAAATAATCTCTTTCCATTGTATATATATTCTTGTTTTAAATCACTGTTCTTTTGGTGCATAGGGCTCTTTAAATAGGAAAGTTGCAGCGACAAATATGAATAGGGAGAGCAGTCGTTCACATAGTGTTTTTACATGTGTAATTGAGAGCAGGTGGGAAAAGGATTCCACAACTAATTTGCGGTTTGCAAGATTAAACCTGGTTGATCTTGCCGGTTCGGAAAGGTGAGATACACACTGGGGTGTTGAGCTATATATATATTTTAGTTTGTATTTGTGTAATGAGATTCCTGTCTTTTTGATATTCTACCATAGGCAGAAAACTTCTGGTGCTGAGGGTGAGCGTTTAAAGGAAGCAGCTAGCATAAACAAATCTTTGTCAACGCTAGGGTACTTAAACCCTTTCCAATTTCTTCAACAAATATTGAGGCTTTTTAATTTATTGTTTTGCTTTACTTTTAGTCTTGGTAGTCAAAATTATAAGAACATATTGTCATTTGCAGTCATGTAATTATGATTCTTGTGGATGTGGCTCATGGAAAGACACGGCATGTTCCTTATAGAGACTCAAAGCTCACATTTCTTCTTCAGGCCAGTTTCTGATTTTCTTTTTTCTTCTCATTTACTGCATTGCTTTTACTTGTTATGATGTAACATTTTACATTAAATATAATACAGGATTCACTTGGTGGAAATTCAAAAACAATGATAATTGCTAATGTCAGCCCTTCTGTCTGGTTGGTTTCTATTCGTGACACCTTTTGAAGCATTTCAACTTGGGACACAACTAACTATGATGATTCTGACCAACCTCTTACGTTTTATTTTTCTGCAGCTGTGCAACTGAAACCCTGAACACTCTAAAGTTTGCTCAGCGAGCAAAATTAATTCAAAACAATGTGAGTTTATTCCTATTGTATTTTTAGTTTTCTTACATATTGTATAAACGTACTTAAGTTTTTCATTATTAAATTTTCTCCTGTCAATGGTGTAGGCTGTGGTGAATGAAGATTCCACAGGAGATGTCATTGCACTACAAAACCAGATACGACTTCTAAAGGTGTTGTGCATTCATAATAATTTATAATCTTCTAAATTCATGTGAATTGAATAATCTGTAATGTAAACTGATTTTCTTGAACAGGAAGAGCTTGGTGCTCTTAAATGTCAGAATGTATACCGATCTCTGTCATTTGGTCCAACAATCAGTGGTACAATGCAATTAGAAGAAAATCCTTCTGATGATATCACATATGAAGTGGGTCAACAACAAGTTGATGATTTACTTGGATATGAATCCAGAAGCATTGTGAGAATGTCCAGTAAGCAGGTAGCTGGGTTATGCTGCAATGGTGATTTTTGTTTCTTTAATGGAGTGTCAAACTAAGTGTATTAACATTATGATCTCTTTTGAACTTTTCTGAAAATTGTGCAGTTAAAATCTTTGGAGACAACACTTGCTGGTGCTTTGAGAAGGGAGCAAATGGCAGAAACTTGTATCAAGAAGCTTGAAGCAGAGATTGAACAATTGAATCGTTTGGTAATTTTTTTCTGTCGTTTCCCTCCTAACTTCTGACTTTGTTCCATTTTAAACTGTTGTCTTAATTTTTTAACACTAATTACTTCACAGGTTCGTCAAAGAGAGGAAGACACTAGAAGCTCTAAAATGATGCTTAGGTTTCGGGAAGACAAGATTCAAAGAATGGAGTCACTTGTTCGTGGCTCATTACCTGCGGATTCTTTTTTATTCGAAGAGAATAAAGCACTCTCAGAAGAGATTCAGTTACTTCAAGCTAAAGTTGATAAAAATCCTGAAGTAACTCGTTTTGCTTTGGAGAATATAAGACTTTTAGACCAACTTAGAAGGTAGATTCTGAAAACAGATGACAGTGTCAATATTCTACCTGTTATTTTGCTATTTTTTCTCATTACGGCACTTGTAGATTTCAAGAATTCTACGAAGAAGGAGAAAAGGAGATACTCTTAGAGGAATTATCCAAACTGCGGGATCAGGTATTTCTAATTCTGGCTTAAAATCTTGTTATTCTTCCATTGGATTTCTGTTTTGGAGAGTGTATGATTCTGGCCTTCTATATGCAGCTCCTTCAATTTCTTGATGGAAAGTCTAAGCAGCATAGCTACCCAAGCTCAGATGATCAGTTGCAGGTCTCTATACACTGCTTATTATAATATTTAATAGTTTTGTCACCCAAACTTATTTGGTTTGAGAAACTATGAGGGGAAGGATAAGTTATTCTTTTTACATTAGTCTTTCTAGAATGGAAATGAAGGCCTAAAAGTTTATGAATATTGGCTACCTTGGATTTATTTATTTTTTCTTCTAATGCAGGAGGTTGTTCGCATCAGCAAAGAAAATAACTCTCTACAGTTAGAGGTTGGTTTGTCTTTGTTAGGCAGAAATATACATTTAACATTAGTCTTTGGGAATTATATGTCATTCTTTTTTCATTGTTTCAGTTGAAAAGCACTCTCAATGAGTTAGAAGAATGCAGGGACAACCTTAATTCTTGTTTAGAGGACAAAGCAAAACTTAGTAGGTCAGATGATCTGGTCTTCTTTTCAGCTAAAATTGGGCTTTCTTTATTTGAAGATTGAAATGATTAGTTGTTGCAGGCATTTTCTTGCTTTCTAAGGTGAATTTTTCTTGCATCTTTTGCAGAGAAATTAACGATTTACGTACTATGTTAAATAGCCTCAAGTCTTCAGCTTGTCATCAAGATGGCAACATCAAGACCATAAAGGTACTATTAGTTTTGCTATTTTTGTTGTTTTAGCTCATGGGATCTCAATTACTATGGAAAAAAACACATAGAGATACTGAGATTGTTGATTTAAGGACACTTGAATGGAATTAATCAATACCTATGTTCCTAAAAATATGGTTATATTTGACCAGCCATTTGTTTCCTTTTTGATTTTGCAATCTGCCAGCTAACGAGAGGAACTAAACATCAATTTCAGGGTTCAGATCGAAATGGGGATCTGAAGGAGATGAATCCTATTCAGGCAATGAAAAATGCGGAGCAAATTATGGATTTGCAGTTGGAATTGGATATACTGAAGATTATTCTTCAAGAAGAGAAAACAACTCATGACGAAGTTGAAGAAAGGGCAAAGTGCTTGGCTAGAGATCTTGAGATAGCACAAGGCAAGCTTTTGCTGCTGAGCAAACAAGTTGAAGATGCAAATGGTGAACTAAAAGAGGCAAAGTCTGTAATTGAAGCACTTGAGTCCCAGCAAATTTTGTCAATCAATGAGATGGAGGACCTGAGGAAAAGCAATAGTCATTTTGTGAAGCTTTTGAGTGAACAAGAAGTTGAAATTGTTGCCTTGAAAGAGCAACTTTCCAGTAGAGCGTTTAGAGATCACCCACCTCCTGAAAAGATTGAGAGTGAAGACTCTGCCCTCCAGCAGAAACTGAAGAGGATGCATGCCTCTCTTGAGAAGGCCAAGAAAATGAATATGTGGTACCAAAGTGATCGTGCTTATTTGGCATCTAACGAAGAAGAAATGGATGAAACTCGTCGGCAGGCTGAAGCTGAAACTGCTGAGGTGATTGTCTGTTTGCAGGAAGAACTTACTATTCTTCAGCAGCAAGTCCAAGATTGTCATTTGAAAGAGATGGAGGCTCAAAAAGGTGCCACCATTTTAGAAACTGAGTTGAAGGAGTTGCAAGAAAAGGCATATATGTTGACTGAAGATAATAAACAGTTACATGAAAGGCTTGAAATGAAAGAGATGGAGGCTCAAAAAGGTGCCACCATTTTAGAAACTGAGTTGAAGGAGTTGCAAGAAAAGGCATATATGTTGACTGAAGATAATAAACAGTTACATGAAAGGCTTGAAATGAAAGATGGGGAACTAAGAACATTATCAGAAGAGTGGGAACTTCTGGCTTCTGAGATTGAAAATATTCTTGCTGATGGTCATGAGGAACTTGTTGATGCCTATGATCAACTTGATCTCATTTCCAGTTCATTTCCACAGAGAAGGATTTGGATTTCTGAGCAAGTTGGTAGGGTGGTCAGAATACTCTCAGAAAAGGAATTATTGATTGAAGAACTTGGCAGATGCCTAGAGGATGCAACAGATAAAAGAAGTGAGCTGGAGTGCATGCTGAAGTCTTTGAGAGGTGCTGCACTGGTTATTAATGAAGCACAGCAGCAAGAATGCAATGAAAAAGAGAAAGCAATTGTTCTACTGAAGTCAGAACTGGATGCGAAAACATTCATTATAACAAAGCTGGAGGACAGAATGAAGATGGCTGAAGATGACCTAAGAAATGCATCTGTTTGTGCAACAGTTGCTTTTGTACTTGTGAATAGATTAGCAGAGGCAAACCTTAATCATCTCAATGCATTGAAGGATAAGGACATATGCCTTGCAGAATCAGCAGAGATGATCTTGAGTAAGGACTCTATTCTCATTGATCAAGCTGCCATGATTGAAGAAGCTGAAAAACAGATTTGTTCCCTTCAAAGTGAGGTTGCAAAGTCAGAGGAAGCCTGTGCTGAATTTGGGCAGAGGCTTTTGGAGGAGGAGCAGCGTGCTGCTGCTATGAAACAAAAGCTTGAAGATATGGAAGAGAATGACATTTTGAAGACACACGAGAAGCTGTCTGAGCTAAGAACTGGTGTATCCACACTCAGGGCTCATGTAGGCATGTATAGAGATTGTGGGAGAAGTCCTGAAAGAAGTGTCAGAGAAAGACTTTATACCTCTGATGATGGCAGTGATGAAAGACGGGTAAGCTAATGCTCTTGGTTTCTGATAGACAGCTTATTCGATGCAGATATTCACTTTTTTGTTGTAGTTATTCTTTGAAAAGGGTGATCGATTTTTTGCTACACCTGGATGTTGTTGCAGTCAAATGTAGGGACAGATGACAAGGACTTGCACTCTGTTCAGGAGCTGGAAACTGATATATCTGATTGTTCCTTTAAAGTTGGAGAGAGTCTGCATGGATCTCCATGTAATGAGAAACGTATGGGGTTTAGAAAAACTTGCATGAATGTGTGTGACAGAGAAGTGACCATTATTCTTCTGAAAAAGGAAATAAAATCAGCCATGGAAAGCTTAAAAGAGGTTCAAGCTGAGATGGGCGAAATACGGGATGAAAAAGAGGAGATCCAGTTGTCTGAGAAACAGAGCAAGGAAAGCCTAAGGTGCCTCACAACACACGTTATTGCTCTGGAAGCAACAATGAATGAATTCGGAAAGCTGTGTGAACTCAAGATTGGAGCTGTCAATCGTAAGATAAATACATTTGAGCAATCCATGCAAGAAATAAGAACTCATTGGTGCCAGACAAAAGAGGTAACCTGTTAAATTTATTTAAACATCCATTTTTTAAAACCATGGAAAAACTTTTCTGGTGTTTTGTCTGGTTTGTCCATGTCATTATTTGCACATACAAAAGAGAGGCACTTACAAATAATGACATGGACAAACTTTTCTATTTTGGTGGGTTTGTCCATGTCATTATTTACAAGACTTTTTATTCCCAATTCAGCTAACAAACATGCACTTTGGCAGACAATAATATAAGTAGGTGTTGATATGGCTCGGTTTAAATTAAGTAAGTGTTGAATGGTTGAGCTGAACAAAAAGAAAAAGGCTTAATTAAGTGCTTAAATACAGCCGGACTGCTAGTTTGGCCAAAGAACATGTGAGCTCATCAGACAATATTATAACAGATTCCTACATTGCTTTTACCCTTATAAACTAGAAGCAAAGTATATTTAGTTTTTATCAATATTTTGCCTTATATTTTCCTTTTACAATCTTGTTGCTCAGTTTTTTGAACTTGAAGTTGGTGATGCAAAGATGATTGCAACTCAGAAAGCTGCAGAGGCTTCTTGTATTCTTGCTAAATTTGAGGAGGCACAAGATACCATAACAGAAGCAGATATTATGATCAATGGGCTCATGATTGCTAATGAAACCATGAAGCTTGATATTAAAAGGCAGAAGCAAGTGGAAGCCACGCTAGTTAATGAGAAGGATGCACTAGTTAATCAGGTGCAAAGCTTGCAATCCATTAATATTGTGAAGGATCAGCAACTTGAAAACCTAGAAGAGCAGTTTGGCTCAAGTTTGACAGAAACAACGTACCTGGTTTCTGAACTGGAGGGTCTCATGACTGAGTTGCAAACTGCTTTCTCTCAGAATGTCAAGGCTGTAGCTTGTGATTGCCATTGCCTCAAGTCTCTGCTGTTTGATTCCGTGAAGCTTGCACGGTCATGGCTTGAAGATGTGTGGTCAGAGATTATTGTGAAGGACTGTGCTGTCTCAGTGCTTCACCTGTGTCATATGGGAATTTTGTTGGAAACCTTGACAGGGCTGAATGCGGAGAATGGTTTGCTTCAGCATGGCTTGTCTGAGTCAAATGCTGTTATAGCTGATTTGAGGGAGCGCAATTCCAAGTCAAGAAGAGAGCTTGAAATGTGTAGACTTATTAAAGGAAAGCTTCTAGCTGATATCAAGAATAGTTTTGATCGAATATCAAAGAAGGAAGAGGAAACTGGTGAGCTTAGTGTAAAATTAGTCACATTTGAGAAAAAGATTTCTGATTTACAGGTTCAAGAGGAAGTTATGTTGCAAAGGTCTAACTATATGGGATCTCAGCTCACAGTTCTAATGAAGGAATTGGATTTGAGTAACACAAATTTTGTAGCTTCCCTTCTTGATCAAAAGCAACTGCTCAAAGATAAAGACGAGCTTCTCAAATCTCAGACCGAGATTTCTATGGTAGACTTGTGGACGAAAGACTTTGAGTCTCTTATTTTGGCATGTGAGATGGAACAAATGGTTGTTCAATTAGCTGATTCTAAAAAAGAGCTTACCAATGCGTATGCTGTCCTTGATGGTTTGGAGAAAGAAATGATTCTTTCAAAAGTAGATTCATATTTGAAAGAACAGGTCTTGGTGGAGTGGGAAATTGAGTTGTCTTTTACACAAGAAAAACTTGAAGAATTGAAAAGTGAGTTAAGAAAGTTGAAGAAAGAAAACTGTTTACTTCTCCAGGATTTGGAGGAGAAAAGATCTGATCTTGAATCCTCTGTAAGTTGCCTTGACGCATCTAATCTGGAAATTCACCAGTTGAAAGAAAAAACTTTTTCGTTGGAGACTTGCATTACCGGTCTACAAACTGAGCTAGAGCTGAAAGCTGTTGAATTGAAGGAAGTCCAACATTCTCAATCTATCATCATGGAGGATTTAGGTCTGAAAAGTCATGATTTGCAAATTTCTGTTGAGAGAGTAAATACTTTGATGGAAGAGAAAGCTCTCTTGAGCAAGAAACTTAGATCTCTTGAGAAAAATGAGCTTACAGCCTTCAACAAGTCAGCCTTGAATGCTGCAAAATGTGTTGATTCAGTGGAAACTACAGATATGACACATAGTAGGTTATTTAGCACAGTGAATAAAGGTGTTACAGTTGCTGATAAAATGTTTCAGGAGTTGCATGATAATGCGAAGAGGATATCCAATTTCGTAGAAGAGTTTGAGTACTTAGAGCATCATGCCAACAAGCTGGAATCTGAAAACATGACTCTCCAGGCAGAGTTATCAAGGAAGGATGAGGTTTTGAAAGGTCTATTATTTGATCTCAGCTTATTACAAGAGTCTGCTTCTAATACTAAGGATCAAAAAGATGAAATTGAGGAAATGGTTTCTTCTTTGGAGGCTTTAGAAGATGACCTTGCTGTAAAATCTAGTGAACTTAATGAGGCTGTTAGTCATAGTCAAATGCTTGAAGTACAGCTGCAAGAAAAGCTAGACATGATCTCCAACCTTCAGTTGGATATTTCAAATGAACGTGAGTCTTTCAAACTTCTTTGCTCTGAAAATCAAGAGTTGAGAGCTCATTTTGAGGATGCCTTAGCTGCAAAAAGTTCTCTTGAAGTTGAATTAAGAGAGAGAAAGAGGATCATTGAGAGCTTGGAGGTGGAACTCTCAGAAATGAGTAATTCCCTTTCCCAAATGAATGATACCGTAGAGTCCATGAGTAGCACTTTAAATGAATTTGCTGGTGAAAGAGATCAGCTTCACATGGAGGTGCTTAGCTTGGAAGAACAGCTTGGAAAGGCACATGCTGATGTTAAACAAAGTGAAGCTATTGCTATGGAAGCTGAAATGGTATCGTCTAGTTTAACACTGTATAAAATAGTATCCCTTTCTTCTGTTTAATTTAATTTATGTCTTATAATTGTGTCCATTAAATTTGATGATAGATGGCTGAATCAAGCAAGAGCTATGCTGAAGACAAGGACGCTGAGGTGAAGCTATTAGAGAGATCTGTTGAAGAGCTAGAATGTACTATAAATGTACTGGAAAACAAGGTGAGATTTTGCAGTGTGATAAAGCTGCATGAAAGCACTACTTCTATGATAACCATGTTTAACAAATCCCAACTGGTGTTAGGTTGACATTATCAAAGGAGAAGCTGAACGTCAACGATTAGAAAGAGAGGAGCTAGAATTAGAGCTTCATGCTGTAAAAAATCAGATGCAGAATGTTAAAAATGCTGATGCTGACATGAAAAGGTTTGGCAATATTCCTCTGATCTATTTTACAGTGGCGATAACCTTTCTAAATGATGATAATGGTTTTAATTGGCAATATATGATTTCTTTCTATCTGCAGGTGTTTAGACGAGAAGAAGAAAGATCTTCAACAAGCCTTGGATCACATACAAATTCTTGAAAGAGATATATCTGACAAGGATAAAGAGGTCAAAACTTTCTGTTGAACTGTGTAACTTTGTTTTTAGCTTATAATGCTGAGAAATGCAATTTTTCTAAAACAACCTTGAAGCCTTTGGTTTTTCCTTTCCAAGGTGGGTGCAGTGTTATTGATATGTTTCTGATATTGTTCAACAGATTGCCCAATGCAAAACACATATTTCTGAATTAAATTTGCATGCAGAAGCCCAGGCGAAGGAGTATAAGCAGAAGGTATGCCAATGGATATTGATTGGATTAGGCAGTTCTGCTGCATTTTTGCTAGCCTACGTAGGATTAGAGTATATGTTCTTTTTCCTTGATTTTCTAACCTTTTGAAAAACTATAAAAATTGGAAACAGTTCAAGGCATTGGAAGCCATGGCTGAACAAGTTAAACCTGAAGGCTACTTTAACCATGCCCAAAGTCATTCATCGAACAAGTTAGAAAAAAATGTGGCAAAGTCTAGAGGCTCTGGTTCCCCGTTTAAATGCATTGGTTTGGGCTTGGCACAACAAGTAAAATCTGAGAAGGATGAGGATCTTACTGCTGCAATGCTGCGCATTGAAGAATTAGAATCCTTAGCAGCAAATCGACAGAAGGAGGTAGGCTTTTATCACATGGATGTTCATTCTACAGCTTCTTATAGACTTTGGACTCGCTAGTTACTTTGTTTAAACATGTTCTTTTCCTCAGATATTTGCTCTCAATGCAAGATTGGCAGCTGCTGAGAGCATGACCCATGATGTAATTCGAGATTTACTGGGAGTCAAATTGGATATGACCAATTATGTGGTAACCAAATTTTCTATATCCATCATTTTAATTATGGCAAGTATAAGCATATGTTGATTTAGGATCAAAGAAAAAATTACTTTTCCTCATGGGAAAAAAAAAATAGTACCCCCTGCCCCCCTCCCCCCCCCCCCCCCCCCCCCCCAAAAAAAAAAAAAAGTCATACATACAGTTACGGTTGGATTTGTCTATCTTATGATTCTCTTCTTTTGAATGTAGTCACTGTTGGATAATCAGCAAGTGCAGAAAATAGCAGAGAAGGCTAGACTTAATAGTTTAGAATCTCAAGTGAAGGTATGGTTAGCTTGGATATATTGAATTTATATTGCCTATTATGTGTTCTGATTTATTTGAATTATGTAATATGTACAGGAGCATGAGGTTGTCAAGCTTAAGCAGCAACTCAATGAATTTGTTGAGGAGAGGCGAGGGTGAGATTAGCAGCTTCTAAGCTAAAGCTCTTTTTGGTTATTTTTTATGTTACTCGGACTTGGGGGTAAGTGTTGGATACGGGTATGTGTCCGACACGGGTACGTTCAAATTTTTTTTAAGTTTTTCCATATATTTGGAGGGTCGGATCTCCAAAGCCATATCCATAGGATATATGTCAGACATGGGTATTTCAAGGAAAACGAAGAGTCGGAGCAACAAAGGTTTTTTTCAGTTATCTATTTCATATTTTAACTATGCTCATTTTTGCTGCACATTTTCTGTTGACAGGTGGCTTGAGGAAATCGATAGAAAACAGGCTGAGGTGGTAGCTGCTCAAATAGCATTGGAGAAGCTTCGTCAGAGAGACCAATTGCTCAAAACTGAAAATGAAATGCTCAAGGTTAAAGTCTTAAAACCGATCTATTTAATCAAGTAGTAGATTTAGTTAGTGCTTGTATAGGGTTTGTGACTGATTTTTTTCAACTGCTTGAACCTTGGCTTTTGGACCTAACTCCCTACCGTATATGTAGACGGAGAATGTAAATTACAAGAAGAAAGTAATGGAACTTGAAGGAGAAGTAAAGAAGCTGTCTGGCCAGCAAAACCTCCAACAGCGAATTCATCATCATGCCAAAATTAAGGCAAGATTTTACATTTTCTTTTTGCTACTAAATTTGGGTGATGTTTATTATTGAACTTGGTCTTAAGTTTAAAGACTTCCTCTCCTCCAAATCAATGCCAAGTTGCCAACTCTGATCTGTCTTTCTTTTTTTCTTTTCTTCCTTGAATGATGCAATAGGAGGAAAACAACATGCTAAAAATTCAAAATGAAGACCTCGGTGCCAAACTGCGGCGGACAGAAGTTGTCCTTTCACGTGTCAGGGAAGAGCTTGCTCATTACCGTGCTTCTATTGGGAAAAATCCTCACATTAATTTTGACGAGGAGCAACGTTTGAATAATAAACTAAGGGTAACAGTCCACAGAGCTATTTCTTCGTAGGCTTCAACACATTTGCACAAGTATAACCGTCTATAAATCTGTTACAGGAATCTGATGATGACCGGGTGCAGTTAGCACAGAAGTTATTGGGATTGTGTACAAGTGTTTTAAAGGTACGTGAACAGTGATTGACCCCTTAGGTTTCTCAGGAATTTTACTGGTCTCATTTGAACCCAAACTTTCAGGCTGCTGGTATAACAAAACCTGTTTCTGACATCTGCCCTGCGGCCGCTGAAGAGGCACTTGAGCACCTCAAAAACAAAGTCATCTCACTTGAACAAGAATTGCAAAGTTTGACCCTCAAGGTAAATAACTCCGACACACAAGACACATGATTTTCCTGGGTCCCGTTTGTATGCTAAATTCTAAGTGTGTAATTACATATACATATACATACACATTTTTCTCAGCTTTTCTGTTAAACTAGCAATCTTTTGAAGAAGTAAACTGACAAACCGACAAACTCTTTTGCAGAATAGAGTTACCAGTGAAAGAAACAGATTGTCAGAACTAATGCCCCAGACTTCACCAGTAAGCTCAAGAACAGATGAAAACTGTCATACTCCGAAAAGGGTACCCCAAGCTCCATTTCTTTCTACATTAGATCGATAGGAGGATGCAATAGTAAGCATTTTGCTAACAAATCCAGGCTCATTGAGATGTACATTAATTTTTTTTTATATACTTGTATAATATTCCTTGTAAATAATGTTTCTGCCGAAATGCAAGTCGGAAGCTGCAGCAAGTTACGACCCAAACAGAAATCAAATTTAGCTTTCAATGTATATTATATAATTTATTCGATGAAAAAACATTTTCCATTACTTTCCACTAATTTTTAATTGAACTCTACCTTTTTATTTATTATTATATATCTAATTAATTTTTTAAGTAAATATGGCAAGGTTTTAATTTCACCAATATCTAAGCACTGACGTATGTGAAAGACCCTTGATTCCTCAATTAGAACTAGCACTGTTTAATTTAAAGATTGGTCAATTTCTGTGTTCGCGATGTCTCGAGAGCGTGAGTTGCGACTGGGAGTTGGCTGCTCGAATCAAGTCCGTTGGACTCCGCACGTGCTCTCTTTTAGTTTCCCCACGTCACGAGGTTGCACGGAGTTTTCCATGGACACTCGACATACAGTTACGAACAAGGCAAGACAAAACAAAACCCTTTTGCATCTAGGGTTTTGGGAATTTATTTTGGTTCTCTAATAATTCAAGCATCATCTTTTTCACTTGGAACAATTTGAGACCAACTTTTTATTTATTCTTTCCAAACAAACCCAGATTTTACAATCGGCAGTAAGTGTGCAATCTCCTATATAATCCAAACATGATCACATTTTGTCTATTAAAGCTTAACTTTTTCATTTTTTGAATTTGGTGGTGCAGAATTTGATTACAAAATGAGCACTGCAACTTTCAGTTCAATTTGTTGCAATCAAGGATATTTATGGAAGGTTTGTTTTCAAACGAAAGCTCATTGTTTGGTTCCCCAGGAAATGCTAGAAAAGAAACAAAATCAAAGTTCTTAGTTTCAAGATACTTGAATTTTTGGTGTTAATTTATCTTTTTTTCCCAAAACCTAACTTTGGGTGTTCAAAACTTCAGGAGGAAGGAAAGATTTCAAAACTGAAGAATCGAAATGAAAAAGTGAGGCTCAATGTAGGCGGAGCCTCAGCCTTAACTACAAAATGTATGCAATCTTCACAACAGAACAAAAAGGAAGTTCGCATTGGTCTTCTGGGTGCTAGTGGTTATACTGGAGCTGAGGTTTGAAATTTCTTATATTTACACTATATCTTTAGCTTTGAGGTTTTTGTTATGTGCTATTTATCTCTATGTTAATTGCTAACTGGTAGCATAAAAATTGATTCTATTTTATGTATTTGTTTATTTTCTCACAGATTGTTCGGCTCTTAGCAAACCATCCATACTTTGGCATTACGCTGATGACTGCTGATAGAAAAGCAGGCCAATCAATGGGCTCAGTGTTTCCGCATTTGATAACACAAGTAAGCAAGAACTCTTCCTATGTTCCGACAATGAACTTTAATTTTGGGGCTAGAGTGAATTTTGTCATCGCAATATATTGAATTGTAAATTTTAAAAGTAGTGGCTATGCCTACTATCTAAGGCTGGTCAAGTATGTCATTGTTGTGTCTCTTTTGGATGGTGATTGAGTCCATTTGTTTTTTGCAGAATCTGCCAACTATGGTTTCGGTTAAGGATGCAGACTTCTCTAACGTGGATGCTGTGTTCTGTTGTTTGCCTCATGGAACTACACAGGTGCTCTGTACCTTCATAACCTGACAAACCTTATCTTCCTTACTTCAAAATAGTCTTCTTATCATAGTGAATTTTGTTAATTTAAATATTTTCAGGAAATCATCAAAGGCCTCCCCCGCCATTTGAAGATCGTTGATCTTTCTGCGGTATTGTTTTTTATTCTTTTAAAGATCTGTTTGCATGCCTGGTGTATGGTTGTCTGCTCATGTAATGTGTTATGCAATAATTTCAGGACTTTCGGCTGAGAGATATTGATGAATATGAGGAATGGTATGGTCAGCCCCATAGTGCACCAGAATTGCAGGTTTTCTTTTATTTAATAAAATACATATAATCCTTTAATTTTTACTGCTGCAAAGGTTGTTGTACCTACTCATATATGACTTCAAGTTCCAGTGGGAAGATTTCTGTTTAGCACCTCAGATTTCCTATACTTCACTGGACCTTGTTGTTGAGAATGAGCTCTGGTTATATTTTATTCTGCCAACCTATCTTGTAACTGATTGATTTTTCTATCCTTTACCCAGTTGTTTTTTGAGAAAGGGTGTCATATGCTATTGTTTTTGACATTTCCATTGAGAGTTTTTGTTTTGCTTTTCTCGATATTACTTTTTATGTTAACTGGTTAGTTTTCACCTTAATCCAGAAAGAAGCTGTGTATGGCTTGACAGAGATTTTAAGGGAGGAAGTGAAAAGTGCACGTCTAGTTGCTAATCCTGGTTGTTATCCAACATCTATTCAGCTTCCACTTGTTCCCTTGATAAAGGTTGTGTCCATTTTCTTGTGTTTTAAGTTGTTTTATGTCACACGTTTATTCACTTGAGTAGCTGATGTTTAAATTTTTGTTGATATAGATGCTTTATGAATGATGCATGTAATATGTGTACCCATTTTGATAATCTTTTTTGCTTGATTGCTGTACCACTGATGCTATGCCCATGTGAATTTATCATTAGTTAATAATATTAGACATCCAATATTTTACTGATTTGCCTTTAACTTGCAGGCTAAACTCATTGAACACAGAAATATCATTATTGATTCAAAATCTGGTGTGAGTGGAGCAGGTTGGTTTTCTCCTTCTTTTATATCTTCATACACATTTTTAACAACAGTTTCTGTATGTTGCTGCATTTCTTTGTAGCAATTCTGATCTAGATTACCTTTTGCAGGACGTGGAGCCAAGGAAGCAAATTTATACTCTGAAATAGCTGAAGGAATATATTCTTACGGTGTTACAAGACATCGCCATGGTGAGTATGTGGAATCCTATGCATCTTGATTTTGGGGTCTACTTAGTTGTCTTCATCTCGTAATTAAGGTAGATGGACCCTGACCTGTTTAAATTTGTTATATTCTTATTGTTGTTGTATTCTTTTTGCCTAATTTGGAAATGATAATGGTACTTCATCTATTGATGGAACTATGCTAGATGGAATATCTGGTTTTAATGCAACTCTGGAGGCCTAAGTTATTACAGTGTTAATATTTGTTCTGTTTTCATTGCAGCCCCAGAAATTGAACAGGGACTATCTGATGCTGCACATTCAAAAATAACTGTTAGTTTCACACCACACCTAATGCCAATGGTAAGATTTGTAATAAGCTGAGTTTTAGTATTAATAGCTTTCTATTCTCTTTCCTTTCAAAGGAATTAAGAACATGTGACTCTCTTTTCCTTGATTGTCATATCAGACCCGTGGAATGCAATCAACAATATATGTGGAAATGTCTCAAGGAGTGACAATTGAGGATTTATATGAGCAATTAAGAAAATATTATGAGGTACATCTTATCTAACATAATTGGTTTTATACTTTGTTTTATTTGTCAGGTATATCTTATTTTATTGTAGGGTTCTAAATGGTTACAGGTTGCATGTGGGCTTGTGCCTGCTATACCTGCTAGTCTATATGACTCTTGTTTGTTCATCTCAGTGGTGTTTGGGTCTTAAATACTAATTTTACTTTATTTTTTTCTCTTTTTGGCAGGATGAAGAATTTGTAAAATTGTTAGACAAGGGAGTTGTTCCTCATACTCATAATGTTCGAGGTTCTAACTATTGTTTTATGAATGTCTTTCCTGATCGAATCCCTGGAAGGGCAATAATCATATCAGTTGTATGTATTAACCTTCAGCATATGCACATCCTATGCAAAATATTATAGTGTCCTCTCATTGTTTTCTGAGCTCTTAAAACCTGTTCTGCAGATTGATAATCTTGTGAAGGGAGCTTCTGGTCAAGCACTTCAAAATCTTAACATAATGCTAGGTTATCCAGAAAATACAGGGCTTCTCTACCAGCCCTTGTTTCCGTGACATATTCTTCCTTTTTTCCCTTCTGAAGTAAGTTTATTACTTCACTTTCTGTTTCTATTGTGGTCATATTCAAGTAATAAACATGCAAAATTTGGCACCAGCTTTCGAGTTCTTTAGCTTAAATGCCTGATTTAATTGGTTCTTGCAGGTGGCCGTGAAGTGGGATAGTGAAATTGAAAAGGCTTCCATCCTGTTTTGAAGGTCTCCAGAATCCTGAGCAAGTAGAATAAAAGAGTCTTTGGTTGAAGATGCAGTCCAAGTTTTGTTGGAAATCAGTAGTTAGTTGCTAAAATGGGCTAAATTCCTCTGTTGTACCATAGAAAATAAGATGATTTTGTATCTATGGAAGGCCCCAATTTCCATCTTTGCTTTCTCCAATAAATCAATAATTGTGTTGCAGTAAAAAAAAAAAATGAAAGCCTGATTTGCCAAAAGCCTTGGTATGAATTAGCATTGGCTTTTGATAATCTGATTCTAGTGTTCTCTTGGGAAAATAATTAACTTTTATTTCCTTGCAAGTATACCTAACTCCATTTTCAACCCTCTGGACATTGCCAAAGCAAACAATACTAATTAGAGAGATAATAAGGCCACCTGAACAGATTGAAAAATAAGTATCATTGATGAGTAGCCCAATTGTTCTTTCCTCCATTTGGACATTGATCTTTTTCATGTCGGTTTTTGTGAATATTCCGTAATTGCCACTGTTTATCCGTAGACATCAAAATCTAACCCGATCCGAGGCAAGATTCACGGTTGCGTAAAATAGCCGTGGCACTAGCAGATCCTGGCTCCACCCCTTAAACCCTTCATCAACAGAAACGCTTCTCCGCTCTAAGCTCTAAGAAAAGGAAAGAGTTCCAACTATCAAAAGTTTCGATCTTATCCCTCCCAGACCCAGTCTTCCACGACAATTTCAACAATGTCGTTTTGGTGCAATTCATGAAAAACCCATTTTCAAGGCGTTTAGCATAAATCTCTGAAAAGGGTCTTTGAGATTATCGAATATGGCAACAACCAATCCATGTTCCTCTCACTTGTTATCTGCTTCTACCCATTTCCATGGCTTCCCTAAAATGTCTCTTAAAATTCATTCTCCTTTTCTTCATAAGCTCAAGGTAAAGCTTTTCTCTTGCTCCTTTTTCTCCTGTATACGTTGGGTAGACAACGCTTTTCATTTTGAATTTGGGGTTTGCGTTTTGTTTTTAATTGGATTTATTATTTGTGGGTTTATGCTCTTTATGTTTCTACATTACAAATGTTTGGCTAATGAAAAAATAGATTTTGGAAATGGGTCTTGAATTGCCTAATTATAAAGCCGTAATCTTAGTTGTAATATGCGATGCAGCTTCATTTATTTTTGGGGATGAAGTGTCTAATTGTATTCAATGTTCTATGGTAGCTTCACGTTCATTCATTCCATTAGCCTTCTTTAATCCCTTGTTACTTTGTATTCTGTTAGTCTTAATCCTGACGAAACGGGCTCCTTTAATACTGCTTTTTGTTATTCCTCTTATATTAAGCTTTGGCCGCTTAAGGTGGCGCCCCATGCCTTCATCTGACTATGTTCATAGGAGAGAGAAGAAGGTTCCAGGATTTTATAATAGGTTGTTATTAGATAGGTGGTTGTGGGATTCTTAGTAAGTCGGAAGCAGCATAAAAATGATATGTGTACCGCACATGTTTTGTTCTGCTCAAATAAGAGAAGTATTTCAGTTCTTAAATTAGTTTCGACAATCACTTTAGGGACTTATTTGTGGCATTGTTAAATCTTCTTTTGTCCTTTGAGGTATACCTCTTCTTAGTTGCCGGATATGAATTCCTTTTTGCTTGATTTTGTTTGGCGAATCTGCTTGTAAAGTTTCATTCTGTAATCTGTGTAATAAGAAGCAAGTACTATGTTCTTCTTTAAAAGTATAATTGTTCATTTGAATGTGTGCAAAATTCATGCATCCTCTCTTTTATGAACGGGATTATCTGCAACAATATTCTCCATTTAGCTGGAAGTGATCTTTATTTATCTATTTTTGATCCAAGGGAATAAGACAGTGATGTTTGGTCTTCAAGGTCAATGGGTTGCTTATTATTGTGTTTTTGCCTATTTTTTCTTATCTTCTAGAGATTATTATTTATTTTTTTGTTGTGCTTTTATTTTTAGCAGGATTCATCTCAGTATCTTGAAGCACACAGATGTAGTTTGACTATGAAACAAAATCAAGTCATTTGGAGTACTAAAACAAGTATCTGTTCTGCAATAAATATGGCGACAGGTCAATCAGGTGATCCTGAAAAAATAAATTTTGACCATGTAATAGAAAAGGCAAGAAGATTGTGGGACAGTTCTCCTCTGCCGGTGAAGAGATTCCCCTGGAACAGAGTTTTGGAGAACTTTGTTCAACTCATACTTGATCTTATATTGGCAGTTGTCAAATATTTAAGTGTACCTTTACTGGCAGTGTCCTCCCTTAGTGAGATGTCCTACTGTGCACATGAAAAGAAGTTGACAATTATCCCTGTTCCCCTACTCATTGGCTTTGTACTCATGGGGGTTTTGAAAGAAACTGCATTGGAACTTTCTCCTCTTCTCAAGGTAAGTATTTTTGTCACTAATGAATAAAAGATGTTGGGAATCTACATCATAATATGCTTGGTGTTTCTGGTAAATTTGAGTTATGGCAGATGTTCCTCACAGCATCCCCCCATTGTGCTCCCCATAGAATTCAGCACATAGAGAAATAAATGTCTGGACAAGTTTGTTGTTGTAACATTTGAATAGAATTTATTGAAGTATAGATATTATCCAAAATGTCAGCACATAACAATTTGTTGATCATTTGACTTGATTTTCAGGATGCAGAAGTTCCCTGGCACCTAATAGCAATTGTAATAATCTTTACATTGATCAAATTGCCAGGCCCATATTACCCCTATTGGGGGCGCATTTTCATTCCACACTTTGCAAATGGGGCACTATTGAGGACCCTATGGTTTATGTTTTTGTGGCATAGAAGACCCAAAAATATATCAGGAGCTGTGCTGCCGAATAGTTTGGTAAATTCAAGTGAGTCTGAAACTGAATAGGCTGTAATCTGAACAGGTAAAAGTGCTTGGACCTGATATCCATGTCTGTCACTTAGAAAATGAATGGTAGTTTGTGCAGTTGACTTTTGGTTTTAATCTTATCACATGATAGCCAGGTGTAGGGATAATCGAATTTGTCCCTCTGAAAACAACCGGTAAATGTCAGATATGTTTTTAATTGATCATTTACTGAAGTCTAATTGTGAAGTTGGTTATTTGCATTTCTACCAACATTTTTTTTTATTTTCTGTAACTATGTAGTAATCAAGATTCACTTTCAAAATTACCAAGGTCATATATTCACTTCTTGATGGCATTGCTAATATCTCCCATTTTATAACAGGTGGCATTCTGAGTCTGAGAAAAAACTGGCGAGAGCAGGCTGTTTAGGAGAATTTTATCAAAATTGGAGAAGGCTCCGGCTGGGAGATCAGACAAGCTGGTGCTTAGGATGTTTGGCTTGAAACTTTGAACACCAATGCCATTTTTGTATTTTCCTTAATTCAACCTTGAGTTTTTGAGAGAGACTGGAAAACTAGCACGCCCTATGATCTTGTGGCCAGGACAGAATATCACGAGGATATGGTCCTAGCTATGGTTAAAAGCTTGTATGCATTGATAGTTTCGACAAGTGTTTCATACATCAATTACCGTTTTAGTCTTTGTGGGAAACTAGGCCATATATGGAAAATAGATATGTTACTTTGTCTCTTGGACAAGAAAGGAAGCTCATGCTCAAACATACATACCAAATTAAGGTCAGTTGTTAAAGCCCATTCTTCGGAGGAAAACTCTAAGCTTACCCATATCCTTGCGTCACTGAAGATGTATTTGTCCAGGGTGTGTAACATAAACCTAGATTCTGCCTCTTCAGAAAGAAAAAGAGAAAGAAAAAAAACCTCTCTGCTGTTTATTGCATTCGGATTTCATTTGAAAACATCCCTGATCAACGAATCATTCTGCAACTTATAACGCATTGAGGAAGAAGGTTCCTTGAGGGGGACAAGTTTTTGAGTAGGTGCTTTGCCAAACATCTGTTGGTTGAATTAGCAGAGTTGCTGCTTTTTTTCTTTTTTTTTTTGAAAAGGAGAATAGTTGGATCCCTTTTATAAATATTCAATGATGATATGGCTAGTGATAACGACAGAAAATTTGACCTTTGATCCTTCTGGTGCTGCGCAAAATACATGCCAGGTGAGATTCCATTGGCCAGAACCTAATAAAACAGGAGATAAGTGCATACTCGTTGCCCATTGCAGCTTAATTTTATTCCATTAAACACAGTCAAATTGACCCTGATTCGGATGGCCATGTTCATCCACTTATAAATCTATTAATTACTATCCAATTTTAAATTAAACAAGGCTAGTTGTAGTTTATGTTAGAGCAAGAGGACCATTTCATGAACTGTAAGCTGTGCCTGTGAGTCATAAACTTTCTAGAAATGGAGACAGAGTCACCAGTACAATTAAAGACAACGTTAACACTTCATTACAGGTGTTACAAGACTACAGAAACAGTACATAATGCCACTTCAAAGTGGCAGGGCATTTAGTGATACAGAGAACACAAGCACACAGCAGGATTCTCGCTTGACGGAGAAATCCGTACCTATACTGTCTCCCACTTTCAAGAAAATGATACCCCCTTTGTCCTTTCCCACCCAAAGTTTCAATTTCCAAGGTTAAACTTCAATGAACATTGGATGACCACCCTTCTCAGCACACGGGCACTATCAGAATCATATTGCATATATTATCTCTCCACTACTATCAATGTCAAGTTCAGGATCACTGTCCAGGTCCTCTTCCATTTCATCATCAATGTCCAGGCTACCAGTCAAATAATGATTCAGACTATTTGTATTAGCTGCAGGAATAGTGGCCTCAGAGATGATCTGCATAATATCATCAACACTTTGCATTGGTTGATCAGGTTCTTCAAACTGGCTGTTCATTGCATTCTCATCCATGAGATCTGCTGGCAGGTTCTTTAAAAACCACTCATGATTCCTAATTTCAGGAATGGATATCCTCTGTTGCAATAAAGATCAATCAGAAGTATTAGACTTAGAATTTATGAATTAAGAACCATGGGAAGAGGAACTTATAACTTGTATGGTTATTAGGAGTTATTTTACATCATTACTCGAGAAATAAAACATAAACCATCAATAGATAGTGTTTGTGATTTGTGAGCATAATAGCACTGATCCTGAAATGTCAGAGGCATGAATATAAACTCAGGTCACAAACAGAGGACTAACCTTCGCTGGGTCAGCCACAAAAATCCTTGAGATTAGATGACGACACTCAGGAGATATATGGACATAGTCAGGGATTGAGTACTGGACATTTAAAATTCGCTGCAAGAACCATCGATTTATTAGTCAAGATTTTAAAAAAGTTTCCACTTTCAATTATTGAAAGAGAAATGAATTTACATGTATTGTTTTGTGGAAGTTCTTAGGATCCTCAGGGTCTTCGAAAGGATATGCTCCAACCAACATAACATATAAGGTTACCCCACAAGACCAGACATCCGCAACCTGACATATTTAATTGGAAAAAGATAAATTTAGCATGTATATTTCTTACTAAGAGAAACATGAGTTTGCATGTGCTTAGGGTGAATGTAATATAATTGCCCTCATACTACTGCAATACCATAATACTCTATTGAAGTATTTTGATTGGGAAGTGAACCTTAAAACATTAAGCACAGCAACAATTGAACAATATACCCATCATGCAGATTTTACAAAATAATTTATTTAGCTATAAGATTCAATCGCTAGAACTCAAGCCTCAGCAAGTAGTTGAAAATGTCATTCCTGCCAGATCACATTTCTAATCTGCCTCACATGTCCTACTCCATCCATTAAGCGAGTCCACATAACAGAAACTATGAATGAGTCAAACTTCAAAAGTATTCTACATCTTCCTTTAGGGTCGACTGAACTAAACTAAGACTGGTATTCTTAACCTCTGAGAACTGGTAGGATGAATACAGATTGTCTTCTCACTAGAATCTATTCTTAACCTGTCAGAACTGGTCAGTTTATGCAACATGTAGCCTCTAGTGGAACAGGAACAATGCACAGAAGCATTAGATTTATCACACATGTACTGAAATCAAAGGGAGGAAACACACAGGCCAAAGTGTTCTTAAATGGTGCCTGGCAGATTACATTGCCTAATCCCTTAGATTTTGCACCGTTCATCTTCAACCAAATTATAGTAAGGTATGATGTTAGCTAGTTATCACTCTTAATTAATATGCAGAGAAGTTTAAAACACAAAGCCAATAAAACAATGTAGCACCAGAGTGATTCAGGTAAGACAGGAGAATAAAGCAATTAATAACTGACAGCAGAAGAGGCGATTAATGTTGCTATCAAAGGTTTAATACAGGAAAAAAGGTTTACATGCTGAGACTAGAATAGTTCTTTGAAACAATAAAGCAGAAGCCTGTTAGTTGAGAACACAACATTCGTTGTTGGACAGAACTTGCACCTGACAAATATATGAAAGTTTTTAATCCAGAAAAATAAGAGGCAATATTACCTTTCCATCGTATTCTTTCTTTAGTAACACTTCAGGAGCTATATAAGCTGGAGTTCCAACTGTCGATTTAGGTTGTGAATGCAGTACTGAAGACTGGTAAAACTATACAATGTCAACATAAATGTATACGGACAATCAAAGACAATGAAATGAGAAAAGGGGAGGGGAAAAGAGAAAAAGGAAAGAAACAGGGGACCCCTCACCAAAAGGAAGGAGTTGAATGTGTTGCAAACACCTTTTAATGCACTGATCAAACAATATTTTGCTTCAAAATTGAACATTAAAAATTTAAATTCCACATTGGCACATGCAAATGCTAAAAGGCAGATCAGGTACCTTGGAATACCCGAAGTCACAAATCTTCAAACGAGGAGCTGGACTCCCATCCAGTAATGTGTTCTCCAATTTCAAGTCCCGATGGCATACTTGCTTTAGAGAGGAATTCAGCAAAAGGGATCTAGCTGAGTCAACTTGTATTCTCTTTCACAAAAGTAACAGCACAAAACTAAAGTTACTCACCATTGCATGACAATAACTAACTCCTGATATAAGCTGTTGAAAGAAAAAGCGTGCCTGCAAAACATACCAGTTTACATAAAAGAAAATTCCGGAGCACTAATGGAAAAAAAAAGAGAGAGAGAGAGAGAGAGAGAGAGAGAGAGAGAGAGAGAAGGGGGTGTTTGGAATCTGTTGAATAAGAACCTCATCCTCACTGAACCGGCCTGCATTACATATCCGCTCAAATAGCTCTCCTCCAGATGCATATTCCATCACAATAGCCAGATGGGTTGGTGTTAATATGACCTATGTCAAATAACAGATCACAAGTTAAATCTTTCTCAAGGATGACACGAGATATAATAAACCTTAATGATGGAATAGACCTCTTTGAATCTGACAATATTTGGATGCCTTAGTGACCTGTGGTTGATAATTTCCCTTTGTACATTTTCATCTATCTGTTGCACACAACACAGAAAGAGGAAAAAGAAACACAAAATCAAACTGAGAAATTCTTTATAGACGCATTTTGCAAGTGCAAAATTTCACATCAACATCAACTATAGCATATCGAGTTCCAAACATTCCGTCTCAAATGATTTTCTAAATTCAATACCCTTTATGTAAGAAATCTAAAATAGAAAATAAACATCAACAAATTGCATTTGCAGCTGCCAAATTAAACTTCATCAAACAGTAACTTAAAGACCCACAGGGGCCATTACTTCCCATTCACTAATACAGGAAAGCATGTTACACACAGAATAAACACAAATAAGAAATTGAAAGAAGTTGATCATCTAAACTAGCAATTAACTAAAAAAATTCCAACTCCAAAAAGCTACATGCAACAAAGCACATAATTCTTCACCAAATTTAAATCCATTCACGCTGAGCCACCAAAAAGAAAACCATTAATTCCCAAACATGGAAAACCCAGAAAAAATCACTAAAAAGTTCAGAAACTTTTGGTGTTCAAAGTAATAATAAAAGACACTAACCTTCTCACCTCTCTCGATGTACTTAACAGCAACAAGCTCCTCAGTCTGCTTATCTCTCATCAACCTAGCCACCCCGAAATTCCCTGAACCGATATCTCTAACCAGTTCATAACGATCGCTGTCATGCATGATTGGCATGTCCATCCCAGGTCCTACTGTTATTGCTGATCGATCCATTTCTCTCTTTTCTCTTTGACTCGACCAAAGCTTAAACCTTTAAAAAGAGAAACCCCAGACCAAAAAAAAAAAAAAGAAAAAGAAAAAGAAAAGGGCCAAACAAAAAGCACTCACATTATCATAGCACGGTTTCAGAGAAACCCAGTTTGAGATCGAGTAAGGCGGTGATGGTGGTGGGGTGACGTGGCAGTACAATAACCGTTTGATGTGTTTTTTTTTTTTTTCTGTTTTGGTTGGTGAAGAAATGGGTTTTTGCCCGTGAAATCTTTACCCACCTGAACTTCTTCTTTCTTTTCCTTTTTTGAATGATTTTCTGGGGATAGATTTAAGAAAGAAACCAAGAAGAGAGCTCGTGAACTTCTTCTTTCTTGAAGGATTTTATATGGCCTCTTTATTTCCTCCCCTCTTTTTCTAACCGCAGATTTTACTTTCCTTTCCTCTCTGTTTAAAAGAAAGTTTTTACTAACTTTTAATGGGTTCTCCTTTAAATTTTTTTTTTTTTTTATGGTCTGTTCCTGTTTTATCCAAAACTGAGAGGAAGGGAGAGAAAGAGACATATTTTGGCTCCTTTAGAGTTTGGGAATTCCAGGGGAGAAGAATCGGCCGATGATTGGTCTATGAATCAGTGAAAAAGTGTGCTGAAATGACTGGATTGTCCATGGTGTTTTTCTCTGTTGTCTGTCTCGTCTGAAAGGTTGGTCCCGAAATGACTGATTTGGGGCTTTTACCTGGATAAGGTTTCTCAACTTACGAGGGCAACTCTTTGGAGTTATGTGAAACGGTTCAACACTTGATTTGCTGCCCAACATGACCAGTCACATACCACAAACTGCAAAATTTGAACTCATATATATATACAGGTTATTACAACCTTCATTTAAGGTTATTTAATAATTTCATAGTGAAACAACTAGAAAACCTTTTAACTGATATCAGCCTGCAAAATCAAGTATAAAAATATTGGAGTATAAATGTGGTTACAAGAATTTTGGTAGTTGGGGTTTGCAAGCTGCTGTGTGTAGAGGGTTAAAGGTGGTGGCGGGCTAGCGGTCCGTCACCTTTTAGTAATTAATATTTGCTTCAAATAACATTATTGACTTGATTTATAATTTTATATAATTTTTTTTTTAGCTTTCATGTAAAATTTTGAGTTCGCATCATATATAATCCATAAATATTGAATTTAATATTTTTTTTTAATTTTTCTACGTTTACGTTAGAAAGAGAGTTGAAGTTATTTTATCTTCTTTTTTTTTCATTTTGGAGAAAATTTGGGCTTCTTGTTTCGAGATCAAGGTAGCTAAATCATAACAAAAATACCTGGGAAACATGGATGCCAACCTTAACAATATGCTTGGAATATGGATGCATATCCATAACCAAAAAGTATTTCTTTTAGCGGCAAATCATCTGAAGTAATTAGCTCTTTAGATGCAAATAACTTGCTTTTCAAGGTTTATATAAATATATATATATATATATATATGTCTTGTCAACCAAGCAATGTCGTGAAATCATGAAGCTAGCTCCGAGTTGAGCTGAATGGTAGTTAACAGATTATTTTCATGTTTAATCGAGCAGAAGAAGTTGCATGTTGATTACATATATGCAATAAGCATGAAAGAATCATTAAAAAGCAATTTGCTGATGTATATATTAAAGCTTAAAATATGAGTTCTAAAGGTGATCATGGGGGATTGTATGATCATTGAAACCATGAGGAATTTCCCAAATGAGGCCTGGAAAACCATGGGCGACCCTGGTTTCAGCATTGCTGTCTTCTGTCCTCCGTCCTAAATAAAAAAAGAGCGTGGCTAGAAAGATCACTTGAAGGTGACTTCAACAACATGAAGTCTTGCAGGAACATCAAGTTTTCTGTAAATATATATACATAAAAATGAAAAAACAATGGGACAACCAATTAAGTGATGGTATAGTGACAAAAACAATAAAAAGAAAAAGAAAAGGCAGATGAGATAGTTTTCCTTGTGATCATTTTATTAGAGTACTGTCTTTTTCATGCTCAGTTGAGTTGGTGCGATTACACTTCCAAGCACAGTGCCAACAAGGATGACACCCCAATTATTGGTGTTTCTGGAAAGCATTTCCCTAACAGAGAGGGAAACCCAGGCACTGATCCTTTGGTGGAAATGAAACCTGTGGTTCCCTTAACTAAACCTGTCAGACAAGAGCTATCAATATTATCCAGAGAAACTTTCCCCATTATGAGCATCTAGAGAGTTTGAACATGTGTCAACAACTTGATGGCTAACTGTGACAGATGAAAATTAAGTGACCTTGTCAATACCCTTCAGCCATCAGCCTTGAGCTGATCTCTTGCCAAAAGATTGATTTCCAGGCTAACAGCAACCTGAGATTGTGACAAAAGGATTAAACTGAATTAACAAGATCCCTAGGTTCGAAAATACTTTCCTGTCTGAACTTGCTAGTTTTGAAAGGTGCCAGTCAAGTATTAATTCAAGAGGATGCCAGGACTATCAATAAATAATCTGCAAACTGATAAAGAATCCATAAAATGAACCCTTTTTTGGCCTAAACTAACTAGTCAGTGGACAAGTTTGAGTCCATATGGACTTATTGAGGACTGCCAGACATAACACAAGTTTGACTCCTACATGACTTGATAATGAATAAAAAAAGGTTACATGCCTAATGTAAAATTAATATGCATAAGCCAAAAAGTCAGTACATGTTAGCAGATTAAATCTCCCAGTCTGATTTGGTTAAACTCACAGTTATTGAATCATTTAGTGCTTGAGAATGTTGAATTAATGGTTTAATCATGTTCGTACACATTATCTTGTCTTAAGGTGTGAAAATTCTGACACAACTGAGTTAATCAAAAGGGTTATTTCTTTAGCATATGTTATATACTAATATATCCTACTTAATCAATAAATCTTGTCAAGGATTCAAGGAACAATAAATTATGTATGAGATCATTCAATGCCCTAAGGCAGGCCAAGAAGAAATGGGTTTAGGCCCAACTAATTATACAATAAGTGGTGGCTGGCACCTGAGCCCAAACGTTATCTCTTGTCGCCAATCAAAAACAAAGTCTCAAGAACCAAAAGGAAAGAAGGTTGGCATAGGCAGAAAATGCTAGTAAACAGAGCGCAAGACCTCTCCCCAACTCTAACAACCATCACCACCAGCTTCCCTTCCTTAAACCCTACCCCCTGCAAAACCCTTATGCGCACTAACCCTTTTTCTTCTCTCTCTTTCCTCCGCCTTTTCCGCCCTCTTTCCCACACCAAAGTCCTCGTTTTCCGCCCCCGTATCCCCCACCCTACCCCACAACTGCCCCCTTCATTTTCCCGCCACCGTTTCTTCAGTTCTTCCTCCTTCTCGGCGGCTCCCGTTAGTTTCATCCCTGAGAAGGAAGGGGAAGAGAAGTGGGATTCTTCAAACACTGAGAATGAAGCATTTGCTTTTGAAGATGATGGTGGGGTTTTTGCGGGGAACGATATGAAGCATTTGGTTGCGCCGGAGATGGAAGTGAAGGAGTTGGAAGAGTTACCTGAACATTGGAGAAGGTCGAAGCTTGCTTGGCTTTGCAAGGAGTTGCCTGCTCACAAGGCGGGGACTTTGGTTAGGATTTTGAATGCGCAAAAGAAGTGGATGAGGCAAGAGGATGCTACTTACTTGGCGGTTCATTCTATCAGAATTCGCGAAAATGAGACCGGGTTCAGGGTAATTTTTCTTTTAGATTTTGATAATGTTTTGCTTACAGTCTAAGGAATATTTGGTGGGTCATCATCAGTTTGATGTTAGAGGCTACAACTTTGATACTATGATTGGAAAAAAAAAATAATAATAATAATAAAATTGAGAAAGACAATTATTTGGTTTGGTAAATAAATTCATGTTATGATTGACCTGTCGAAATTTTAATCTATTTTAGTGTTTCACACTGTGATACTTAATATTTTAGTTAACTTGGGCAAGTTGTAGGGTATTAAATGGTCTTAGAAAAGGAAGAAGGAACAAAAAGGCAGTTAAGCTAACCAATGGTGGAAATATTTCAGGATCGCTTATTTTTGCTAAAGTGAAGATCCCTACGTGTTACAAGTAATTTTCCAACTCAAAAGGGTTTACTTTTGCTACATGCCAAAAAGTATGATATTGTTGTCTGTTGATTCCTTCCTGATTCTGCTTGTTGTATTTTTTATTGCGGGAATGTTCTGATTGTTTCTATAATACTTTTGAATTGTTTTAAAAGTGGGAGAGAATGGGGAATTCAGTGTCACTTAATTGTCTGAATTGCTGTTGCCTGCTGTCCTGCTGAACTAGGTTGTAGGTTTGCTTGCCTACCTTCTTTCTAAAGTTGGAGTGAATTATCTTTTCTGGCTGTTAGATTGTATATTTTGGGTTTGGCTTGGCACCTTAACTTTTTTTTTTTTCTGAAAGATGGTTTTTATTAATGATAAGCTGGAATGCCATGGGGAGTCTTAAACTTTGAGAAGTTAGAGACTCCTGTTGGCATAGAAGCTAACATGAGAGAAGCTTATTATGAACGATTATGAAAGAAGCAGCTGCTCAAGGAGCACTTGGCAGCATACTCAACACGGATAATCTCAAAAACAAGCGGCGTTCTAGATAAAACCCCTAAACAAAAGTCTAACAGTTTTGTGAATGGTTTTCTTATCTTTTTCATGTTGCAGGTCTATAAGTGGATGATGCAGCAACATTGGTATCGATTCGATTTTGCTCTTGCTACCAAGCTAGCAGACTACACGGGCAAGGAGAGAAAGTTTGCAAAATGTCGGGAGATATTTGATGACATAATCAACCAGGGACGTGTGCCTAGTGAATCTACATTTCATATTTTGATTGTTGCATATCTTAGTTCACCAGTTCACGGTTGCTTGGATGAAGCATGTAGCATTTACAATCGGATGATTCAGTTAGGAGGTTACCAACCACGTCTTAGCTTGCATAACTCACTTTTCAGAGCTCTTTTGAGCAAACCAGGAGGCTCTTCAAAGTATTATCTAAAACAGGCTGAGTTTATCTTCCACAATTTAGAAACATGTGGCCTTGAGGTACAAAAAGATATCTATGGTGGCCTAATTTGGTTGCATAGCTATCAGGATACAGTGGATAAAGAAAGGATTAAATCACTCAGGAAAATGATGCAAGAAGCAGGTATGGAGGAGGGCAGAGAAGTGCTTGTGTCTATCTTGAGAGCTTGTTCAAAGGAAGGGGATGTTGAGGAAGCCAAAAGAACTTGGCTCAAACTACTTGATTCCAATGGCAATATCCCTTCTCAAGCTTTTGTATATAAAATGGAAGTTTATGCAAAGGTTGGAGAAATTATGAAATCTTTGGAGGTATTCAGGCAGATGCAGAAGTATTTGGGTTCTGCCAGTGTTGCTGCATACCACAAAATCATAGAGGTTTTATGTAAATCCCAGCAAATGGACCTTGCAGAATCCCTCATGAAAGAATTCATGGAGAGTGGTAAGAAGCCACTTATGCCATCTTACATTGAGCTAACAGATATGTAC
Source organism: Theobroma cacao (assembly GCF_053813885.1). Taxonomy (NCBI): domain Eukaryota; kingdom Viridiplantae; phylum Streptophyta; class Magnoliopsida; order Malvales; family Malvaceae; genus Theobroma; species Theobroma cacao. Next base: position 4,870,353 of record NC_142640.1, read on the forward strand.
CTCAATATGAGCTTACATGATAAATTGGAGTCAACCTTCTTGGAGTGCCTAGAGAAGTGCCGACCCAATCGTACTATTTACAATATATACTTGAACTCTTTGGTTAAAGTTGGTAATCTTGAGAAAGCAGGGGAAATTTTTGGCCAAATGCATGGTAACTCGACAATCGGTGTTAATGCCAGATCATGCAATACCATTTTAGGTGGATACCTCTCTTCTGGAGATTTTTTGAAGGCAGAAAAAATATATGATCTGATGTGCCAAAAGAAATATGAAATTGAATCTCCGTTGATTGAAAAGCTTGACTATGTCCTTAGCTTGAGCAGGAAAGAGGTTAAGAAGCCTGTGAGCTTAAAGTTAAGCAAAGAACAACGACAGATTTTGGTGGGGTTGCTGTTGGGTGGTTTAAAGATAGACTCAGATGGAGAGAGGAAGAATCACATGATACGGTTTGAGTTTAATCAGAATTCTGTTACACATTCTATTTTGAAGAGACATATTCATGATCAATACCATGAGTGGTTACATCCTTCTAGTAAGCCAACCGATGGTAATGATGATATCCCACACAAATTCAGTACCATCTCCCACTCATATTTTGGTTTCTACGCAGACCAGTTTTGGCCAAGGGGTCAACCGGTGATCCCAAAGCTAATTCACCGGTGGCTTTCCCCCCTTGTTCTTGCATACTGGTATATGTATGGGGGCTACAAAACATCATATGGGGATATTCTTTTGAAGCTGAAAGGAAGCCGTGAAGGTGTTGAGAAGGTTGTAAAAACATTGAAAGCAAAGACTCTTCATTGCAGAGTGAAGAGAAAGGGGAAAGTGTATTGGATAGGATTTCTAGGAAGAAATTCTATGTGGTTTTGGAAACTGGTAGAACCCTACATATTAGATGACTTGAAAGATTTCTTGAAGATAGGCAGTCATACCACGGATGGTTATGCAGTCGAATCTCAAGATATCAACTTCAACAGTGCATCTGATTCTGATGAAAAGGCTTCTGATTACAACGAGGACGATAATTAGTAAGGCTTATACAAACAAATGATGCCATTCTTTCTATTAGAATGTGGTTCAACATATTCATCAGAATTTTTGGTTAACAATTGCTAAGGGTGATAAAACTGAATGTGTCAAGTTCTCTGGTTTCTGAAGCTAAGGACACTTGACTTCTCAGCCCAAAAGGCTTGGTGGTATTATGCGGCTGCAGGGGTAATTTGTGTATACCTGTTAACTACTGAACCACTCAAATGTATACTATCTTAGAGCATATACTCTGTGTATGTGTTCATTTTATGGTCGATCATGGTTGTTCAATTAACGCCCCAATCAAGCATGTGGACCCAATATTGAAATTAGGCAGGCTGCGGCCCAATTACCATTTGGTTTTTGGATTATCACCCAAACCCAACAATACCTCTTTTTCCGCAAAAGGTTACCTAACGAAAAGTACGTGTAATTCTCGGACTAACCGTGTTACATGAATAAGGCAAATATTAAATGTTATTTATAGATGACTGCAAAAGATTATATTTATAAAAAAAATAATTAATATATAAAATAAAATGTATTAAAAAAATTAGTTGTTATTTAATTAGATGAAGATAATGTATTTAATGAAAAATGTTTTTTACAATAAAATTTTAAATGATATTAACATTTGCTAAAGCATCCTTTGTGTTGAAAAAAAAAAAAAAATTCTTAGAATAAACAATATTCCAAAAATGCCCTTGTTCGGCTGCCCTTTTCCATTCTACATTGCATTTTCACCTTACTTGCATGAGACTCCATTTTACGAAAAAGACAGGCAGCGCAGCTCCCTTTCTCCTCCGCTCTTTTCAAAGTCTCTCTCGATATAACCGGAAAACCAGATTCTTTTCTTATATTAAAAAAAAAGGATGGTATCGGACTCGGACCTCGTGACCCGACTCCGAGAAATCCTACGGGATTCCGACCTCGACACCGCCACTGCTGGTAGCGTACGGAGACAACTTGAAAAAGATTTCGGTGTCGACCTATCTGACAGAAAAGGTTTTGTGAGGGACCAAATCGACATTTTCCTCGAAACCCTAAATCAAGAAAATGAAAAAGAAGAACAGGGACCAGAATCTGAAAATGCAAAGATTGAAGAAGATGATGATGAAGAAGAAGAAAGCAAGGGAGAAGGAAGCGAAAAACCAAGGCAGGTTTTTTTATGTTTTTTATTATCATTATTAATAGGTTTATAAAGAAATGAGGCGCTTTAACTGTTTACTTTTCATTTTTGAAGGGAAAGATTTATCAAGTTTCATTTTGTTTTTTCTTTTAAAGAATGAATTAAGAAAAGATTGTTAATTTACGTTTTATTGTTGGTTATGATTGCTTTGCAATAATCAATTGAGTTATGTAAGAATTGATATGTCATCTGAATTGCTAGGATATCGCAAGTTTCTGGTATTAATATTGTGGATAGTTGTTGCCTTGTTTTTATTTAGGAGAGGAAGTAAAGTGGATAAACCAGTCAAGAAAAGAGGAGGTGGCTTTCAGAAAGTGTGTAGCCTTTCTCCTCAGCTTCAAAAAGTAGTGGGACAATCTGAATTGCCTAGAACTGAGGTATGTCTACTGGTTATCGGCGTCTGTTTGCGGATTTTTGTTTTTGTTAATTGTACTATTTCACAATGGTAATTTTGGAAAATCTGAATCCCTTATTTGACTTTTACTTTCTCATTTACTATGCTTGTAGGTTGTGAAGAAACTTTGGTTATATATCAGGGAGAACAATTTGCAAGACCCAAAGAACAAGCGAAATATTATATGTGATGAATCACTCCGTGCCATTTTTCGCGTAAATTCTATTAATATGTTTCAAATGAATAAAGCCCTGACCAAGCATATCTGGCCGTTAAGTGCAGAAGATGGTATTTTCTTTGGATGCATTTTTTATTTATCTGCTATGGATGCTCCTTTTTCTCTAGTTTTTGCCCATGTAACTTACATATTGAGCTCTATGAGGGTGATTTCCTTTTTTATTTGCATTAAAGGAACCAGACCCACTATGTCTACATTGATCATTGCAATTGATTAATTATACAATGCAAAGACACTTGGACACATGCACACATGGACTCACAAGTTTTAAATTTGCCAGTATCGAAAGTTTTCTCTGCATTTTTTGCTAACAAGTAATGTGAGGAAAACTGTCCTTTATTATGGTTCCTTTATAGTAATTGATTTGAATGATAAGCTTGAGTGAGAGAGCCTTCTAGCGGGCTTGTAGGGCCTGTCTTTTAAATTTAGATAAACACATTTTATTTATGATGGTTCCTATTATAATTTCCTAGTCGTAGTAGAAGATGGTTATAATGGGGAAGCAGTACTTTCCATGTACTTTGGAGGCCCTAAGCACCTAAGCCATTGACCTATTGCCAATAGTTGTTTAGGAGATGATAAAATAGAAACAGATATAAAAATTTGTTGCACATGAATCATAGATACCACAAAAATAAATAAATAAATAACACATGTTGACGAAAGATAAAGAACATTTCAGTGTTAGCGATTATGTCTTGCTAGCAATTTGTAAACGTATTATTTTCTCTGCTTTCATAGGTTATTTTTCTTTCTAATGGATGTGATATGTAATATTTCCAATGTGCAAACTAATCTATTTCTTCCAGTCTTGGATTACCTTAGGATGTTTACATTTTTCTGCAATTTCAACTTCAACTTCCACAAACAGGCTTCCACATTGAACTTCAGTTTTGTTTCACTAATGGTATATTATAATTTTCTTATGTCTTTCCTCTGAAGGCATTATCATGAACTTGCATGATTAATGGGGTTGTTTAGATATTAACACTATGCCATCAACATAAATTCAGAAAATGTAAAGCATGAGATGAAATGTGAAGATAGTCATGATTCTGTATCAGTAGATGCTAAAAATGCTGAGGAAGAAGAGGAGGAGGAGGAGGAGGAGCGGGGGGAGGAGGAGGAGGAGGAAGAAGTAGAAGAAGAAGAAGAAGAAGAGCAAGAGCCAGAGCAAGAGGGTAATGCACGTGGAAGCAAGAACAAAAGGTTTTTTCTTTTTCTTTTTTTTTTCTGACTATCATTTTTGTTGGTGTTTGCTTGTACTTCTGAAAACCATTAATCAAGTTATATGTATTCATTGTCAATCCTATATGTATGGTCAATGCCAGCCCACTATCTATACATTTTCCTTGTGAAACTAGTAATCAATTGTGAGATAGGGAGACAAGTTCCAAACTGCAACTATACTGTTAGTTTCTGGTATATATATTTGTTTAAGTTTTGTACCATTTCATCAAGTTGTGCAGTTGCATGGATCCCTTGATTTCATGGTTTTAGGTTGTCCTTCATTGGTTGTATCCCCGTGCTATTAGATAGAGTAGAATAGATGGATGCTGAAATATGTTGCTATTGAAAATATACTGAAGAGCAATATTTCTTAAGTTACTGATTGCTGGTGTAAAGTTTCTTAACAAAATTATTGTAGGTCAGCTAAGGTTGATAAAGATGTCAAGAGAAGAGGAGGTGGGTTTACTAAGTTGTGCAGTCTTTCTCCACAACTTCAAGCATTTATTGGAGAACCTGAGTTGGCCAGAACAGAGGTATGCAAGCAAAGTTTTGGAAAATTCGTTTTCAACTTCTTGTTAATTCATATTATCTAAAGAAACTTTTTGAATGAAAATTGCACTTTAATTCTGAAGAAATTTTTTCCCCCTTCTTTTACCCTTACTTCTAGGTTGTCAAGAGATTGTGGACCTATATCCGGGAAAAGAATTTGCAAGATCCAAAGAACAGACGAAATATACTATGTGATCAATCATTGCACGCTATTTTTCGCGTAAATACTATCAACATGTTTCAGATGAACAAAGCTCTGTCCAAACACATATGGCCATTAAATGAGGAAGATGGTATCGTCTTAAACAGGATTTCCCTTATAGTTCATGAGATTTTGATATAAATATTATGTGGTCTTTGTTTTCACCTCACATTTTGTCCTGGTTGGCCAAACGCTAGCATGGCTCTTCTTGCCTTTAAATTTTCCTTGGTACTTGAATTTGGAGTAACTTTTATTTTATTGATGTGCTTTAACAAGATGGCCCCTTCAAATTATTATGTATAAATGCAAAGTTGGTAAATTTTCTTATAAAAGGGGATCCTTGACTTTTGTATAAATGCAAAGTTGGTAAGTTTTCTTTAGGAAGGGATGCTTTGACTTTTCTATTCATATGATACCAATTGATATTTGGAAATTTTATTTTCTCAATTATGCTGCATGTAAAATTGAGGTAAAATGGAATACAAGATTTATTCTAATTTGTTAATTAGTTCTAATTATTAATGTTATTGAAGGGTTGATTTTTTCAACTATTCCTTCAACACAGTGAAACTAATTTAATATTTAGCACGTTTGAAATATACTTTAAACATGTTTCTTGTGATTTTTGAAATATTTATCTAGCAATAGGTTTGTGATGGAGTATTATTTTTTAGATTCCGAAGAATACTTATTTTTGACAGAAATTCAGAAAGTAGAGCATTCATTGTTTGAGCTTATCTTATAGTGACTTTATATTTATGTGGACATAATACAGGGTTTTCTGCAGTCCATATAAGTAGGTTATTATCATACTATTGAGAGAGTTGGCTTTTTGGATGATTGAGATATTGAGATTTGGGATTTAAGGTTTTGGCAATCAAAATTCAGTTATATATCAATTTTTTTTTTAATTAAATTCTTGGTAGTTGATTTAGGGTTTTGAGATGTTTGTATAGTAAACCTTGCAGTTAGTTTCTGGCCTAAACTGCCCTCGAAGTTCATGCAAGCTACAAATATAAGAATCTCTAACAGCACATTGTCCATTTAGCCTGGTTTAAGTGGTTCATATTTGTTTATGTGACTGCTTTTGCCCAATCTCCACATTCTACGCCTTTTGTAATATCTTTTTCTATCTCTGAATACAATCTCTTTTTCTGTGCCATAATTTAAACCAGCTGAAAGATAATCTCTTTTTGTGTTAGATAATATCTTTCTGTGTTTTTTTTTTGGGTTAGTTCCCTCAGGAGATTCATAATCCATATGAAATCTTGTAAATAAACAAAATGACCAGTAGGTGATAATTGAGCGAGCAGTAACAAAACCTACAAACTAGTTTTAGGTACCTTTACTGAAGTAGAAATTTGTACTACTTCAAAATGTCTGGTGAGTGCAGGTTCAATATCCCATATACTTTTCCTATATTAAGATCCTTGTTATGTCTAGTTTAACATAGATACCTCATGCTTGAAGGTTGAGTATGTATCTTTAAGGGCTTATATTTCCCTTTGGTTTTTATTCATCGAAAGATTTAAATTATTCATAGCAAGCATATGTAGTTTGATAGGATCTTCATCTGAAAGGTTTGTACTTTATATTTGAATCATTCTGTCCAAAAACCATTACTTAAATTCTTTTTCTATATTGAAGTTTGATTGTTTTATTGTTTGTTGTGGGGATTTGCTCTTGTGCATTACTATATGAATAGTACTATACATAGGCTTTGTTTCTGTTGAATTATTGTTTGTCTACAAAGTATGTCTTCATTGCTTGAATAAATTGTTTGTTTCCTTGATGTGGCAGCTCAAGCTGACTCAACAAAAATTGAAAGGAAATCTAAGCAAGGAAGAGAAAGAGGTGAGTAAATTTTCAAGTGAATTAGCTATGAGCTTGCTGGGGACCTGCATGTTTTTGGCTGCTCATGCAAGAAAAGGGATAATATACCTTCGTTCACTGATGATTGCTCTGAGGATTTTTATCTAACAATTTTTTAACTATTCAGGTCCATTTGAGCCAAAACAGAAAGAAAAGAGGCAGAAGAAAGGGGCTTCTGGTTTTCTTGCTCCCCTTCCGCTTTCAGATGCTCTAGTGAATTTTTTTGGTACTGGTGAAAATGCATTATCTCGTGCTGACGTTGTGAAGAGAATGTGGGAGTACATAAAACAGAATGATCTGCAGGTTTGCCTCTGCTGTTCTTTGTTGTTGGTACTTTGTGGTTCTGATTTTTGGTAACAAGCTTGGATGATAAAATCTCCATTCATGTGATGAATAATTGAATCTCTTCCAGAAATTGTACATGTTTGGCAATTGAACAAGCTTTGGTTCAGACATGTTTATTTTGCTAGATATAGCTTGCTGAGCTCCCTAATTTATGAATTAATTCCAGGCTGCTTATCAGCTTCATAGGTTGGCTTTCACAAATTTACATCTTGCCACTGGATACCATACATTAATATCCTCGTAATTGTCAATATTAGCAAAAATTGCAATGCTGTTGTGATTTCTTTTTGTTTTATGATTATTATGAAGTTTAAAAAAGTCATATGGTTATAAGCACTGTGTATGATTTCTTTTTCCCTCTCAAAATCTGAACTTTAGCCTGGGCCAAGTTGAAATTGTTGCTGGCAAAATGTACTTTACCGTCAGGACTGAGCTTTTGAAATTGTTGCTTGATTTCATCTGGATATGGTTCCTCTGAATCATGTCCAATTTGTTTTACAAGGATCACTTGTCAAGATTGTCTTGTTCAGGCTCGAATATGCTTTGTATCTGTGTTTAACTAAATGCATACAGCGGCTGCAATTAATAAATTGTGATAAGATACTTCTTGTAATTGTTGTGCTTCATATTATCTACATTATTCTTTTCTTCTTTTTTGAAATTTTATTTACATTATTCTAAATGGAACATGAATTCTTTATCTTACTCATTGTTTTCTGTGTTTCAAAAGGATCCATCTGATAAGAGGAGAATTTTATGTGATGATAAACTCAAAGAACTTTTGGAGGTGGACTCCTTCAACGGTTTTACTATCCCAAAGCTTCTGACCACACATTTCATCAAGATGGAACAGTGAGTTGTTTTTCTGTATATAACATAAGCCCATAGGAAGTGGGCAATTTTGCTTTGAGATGAAATTAGGTTTTGGCTGTTGTCTGGTAATTGTGTACTGCCTAACATGTCCTAGAAATGGAAGCAGCATCTTTGAGGAAGTTGATTAAAACTTTCTGCTGTTACCCACATGATATCATGTACCTTTGTTTGTCTTTGCCACTTTGTCTTTTCCCCAACACCATTTTTCTTGGTTTGGGTTTTCAGCAGTCGCTCTTTTTGTTTACTTTTTCATTCTCTTTGGGTTGGGTGGGAGGGTAGGGAAAGTAGGAGAAAAAAGTTGTTAGTGTGGGGTTTACCTTCTTTACATGATCTGCATAGGAGGGCACAACTTGGAATTTTATTTGGACAACTAGAAAGTGGAAAGATGAAACGTGAGCATCTAGAAAGCTGGTTTGTTGTTCATTCTGGTCTTTCCGGGACCAACAAAGTCAAAAGAATTTTCATAGCCTGTTTGATCCTTTTGCAACAAAATTTGTTTCCAGGATGTGGATGGCGTACTTTGTGCTATCCAACTGGTGGGCTTTAAGCAATTGCTAGACGTTGTTTTTAGTTTATATCAGCAGAAAGGGATTGGCCATGATCTTTACTAGGGTGTGTACATGTCTTGGGAGTATGTCGTCAAGATTTTGTCATCAATTAATGTAATATGCTGGAACAAATAACTGATTTCATTAGTTTATATTGGTACATTAGTTGTTGGTTTTAAGGTTGGGAACCTTGGGCCAAGTGTGAGTACTTCTTTTCCACCACCCTTAGAAACGTTTAAGAGCGATGTGCGAATTGTGTTCACATGCATTGTTTTCACATTTTTGTGTTAGCTGGAGTTCACGCGCGAATTGTGTGCAATGTTGGCATTTGCCATTGCCATGATAAGAATTTATAGTTTAGAATATCACGTGGACATCATTGTATTTATTCTTTTCTTTTCTTTTCTTTCTGTTTTTTGTTTTTTGGGTGGTAGTTTGAAGTAATGGTTCCTCATTTATACACCAAATTGACCTCAATTCAAAGATCAGTAAGTCATCTGGTAGATATTTCTTTTTTCTTTCTTTCTTTCTTTTCTGGCCTATGGGTCTGTAATTTCAATGAACCATGAGGGGTATGTGAAGGAATGGAAGAAGGCCAATGATGGCAAGGGTGTCAGCGGGAGGTAATTAGTGCCAAGGACACTTTATATTTTCTTTGGGGTTGGAATAGTGAAGAGTGGGTGGAAAAAGAAAACGAGCCCAAAATAGAAGCCAGAGAAGAGACGTTTGATCAGCAAAAAGAAAAACAATTAAAAAGAGGGATCCCTGATTGAATGGATGATGTGAAATTTTATTTATAAAAAGAAAAAGTGGGAAAATATAAGAAGCAAGAGAATCTTTTGGAGTATGGGACCCATCAATATTCGAAACGTTAAAAGCACCGCCGATGGTACGCGGCGAACCGATTCCATCAGCCCTGATGTGCCACGCGCACCATCCGACGATGCCTCACGATATCAAAATATATACAAACGAGCTTTCCTTTTGGGCCTAGATGGACTCTTCCCTGTACCCATCTATTGGGGAAACGAGCAAATTTAAGTAATAGGAATTTCAACTCCTCATTTTATTCTCATTTCCAATTGTTAGTAAATATTATGTTAAAGATTTTGTTTGGTTGATTTTTTTAAATTATTTTTATTTATTTTTATTTTAAAAAATAAGAATCAAACATATCAAATAAATGTTTCATTTTTTTTTAAAAATTTTTGGCACGATTTTGGTGGAATAATAATGGAAGGATGGAACTACTTTAATTTTATTGGGTTCCAACTTGATGCGGTGGTAAAGTGAAATGAAAATAACCACTTACAGCTTTGGAATCTATGGCTGGAAAGGCCAAATTCTAATTTTTGGGAGGGGAAGTAAATTTTGTGTGGTCCAGTATTGAATGTGATCGTTTATCACAAAGGGAAGGAATAATCATTCTGGACTGTAGTTGATGCGAATATGAAGTAATATTACTATTATTAATCATTTGACTACATTGAAATTCAATAAATGCAAAGGTAGTTTCCACCACCAGTACTCAAGATAGGGTTTCCCAAGTCAAATCCAAAGCAATCCTCACACTTAGCAAATGCAAGATAAGTTTAATGGGGGTGGTAGAATTTGGTTCTTGGTAGATTAAATGTGCTAATGGAAGGGAATGTGTTACACATATGGGAATCAACAATCATGCTTTTGATTTGCTTACAAAGCAAAAGATTGGTTGAATCTTGGAAAAAAACACAATTAACCCAATATTCCTTGTCCTTGATAGAGTTGAAATTATAAGGGAAGGGGGGGTAAGTTCATCGAGATGTGAAAGAAGTAAGGATGGGGGAAGAAAAAATGATGATGCTAGGGGGAAGGGGCCAGAGAGGGTAAGTGGAATTCTCGCAAGGACAAAGCACGAACAATAATGCCACTCAACAACCCCTTAAAGTAGACAAAGACACCCAAACCCTAAATGACAAAACCAACCTTAGAAAGGAGCAAGGAGGCTGTTAAACCCTTCGCAACATCCTTCATTATTTAAAAAGATTCCATCTTGACAAAGGATCCAGAAAAAGAAAATAGGAATTGGAGAAATAACAACAATAATAATGGGGACAAAAGATACCCTCAAAGAGAAGGGTCACAAAAACGCCATGAAACAATGAGACTTGTCACCACGTGAAAGATGCTTTTATGGGGGCAAGGGTTTTTTTGATTGGGATTTCTTGAGTGTCTTGTTCGAAACCCTCTTAAATAAGGTATCTTAAATACTTCTTTGGATTCAATTTTTCTTCTAGTTGGGGTTTGTAACTTTCTTGACAGTGAAAGGGAAATGGACTTCGTTCAGTGAATCTTGTGGAAAAATTTCGGGACACACCCCACACCCCACACCTGCAGTTACTGCAAACTTTCTTTCTATTCTTTTCTTCTCTCTCTTTTTACTGGTGGATGAAGCACTATTGCCTAGATTTTTATGATAAAGATGAATTTTTTTTTTTTTTCTAATGTTGCATCATGTAAGCTGTACAAGCAACCAAATGAGATTCTTTCAATTATCATCCCCCCCTATAGGGATCAATGGCAGAGAATGTGTGGTGAGAGATCTTTTCTTTAGAAATCTCAAAATCAATTTCACTTCTAGGTTTTGAGTAGATTTGAGGGTATTATTTTTATATTACTCCAAACTCCTACATCTCAGTTGAAGAGAAGTTGAGAGACAAAACAGATGGAATTCTTTAGCTCAACACCAAAAGGAATAAAACAACAGGGAAGAGACCAGTAAAATACATCCAAATTCTGAATCTTTGGTTGCAAATACAAAAAACATATTCAATTGTCCCAAGTTTTTTGTCCTGAACAATCCAAGAATATAGCAAAGTTTCTTTTTCTTTTTTTTTCCTTGCCAAATATCTACCATACAAGCATTTATAACAACACATAATGAGTTGGGGTAAAAAATGATTGACCATTACTACAGGCATGCATCTCTACTTAATTGCCTACCTGTATTTTTATAGATTGATTGAGCAAACAGCACTCTCCAAATTATTGCTAGCAACCCCATTATTGAACTTAAGGGGAATAAATAAAAAGAAAAAGAAAGAAAGAAAGAAAACCAAATTCCCAATCATCAGTAAAATTCCATAGATATTTGGTCCTAGTAGTCATTTATAAGTATTCCTTTGCAGAATATAACAGTGTGAAACACACACAAATCTAGTCTCTATCAGGCAGATAAGAATGGAAAAGGGGGATTTCAGATGGTTACAGATACCATGTTTTCTTGGATTCTTCAATTCTTGAAGAGTATCCTTGAAATATATATATATATTAGAATATTGGGCACTCTCTGTTAAGAGATGCTTCGCTTTGGCCATCAAGAACAAAGAATTGGTTGGCTTTCACGCGGTCAAGCAAGCCACCTCACCATGCACTATTCCTTTTCTTTTTTTGGCTCTCTCTCTCTCTCTCTCTCTCTCTCAATCAAAAGAGTAAATTCCACACTACCCCGTTTGAAAATTGACTGAACCGGGTTTTGTCTGCGTCTCGTGACCTGTCTGTCTTCCAATTCCCATTTGGTATCATTACTTTGATTAGAAGCGGGATTAAGAGAATCTTGTTCTTCCCTTGACCACTCATATTCATTTAGACTGAAGAATACATAGCCTCCTTTTTTTTTGAAAAGAAGAATGCATAGCCTCCTACCGTATAATAAGGGGACAAAGCTATCCTTTAAGCTGACTAAAATACCTTCTGCTTTCTTGGAACCTACCTACATCATAACATATGCAATAAGACTACTTCCACCTCACATGGACCTAAAAAACGACTTCATCTTACGAATATCGTAGGAAGAAAATTTAGGTCAAAATGGAGAAATGGTGCATCTTAATTTGCTCCTTGACCATTTGCTTCCTCATGGAAGGTGTTTATCATATAAATGGTGAAACCAAACTGATACCAGATCAGTTGCATGGTATAAATAGTTACTGTTGTAAGCGTGCTTCCAAGGAGGTATAATGGCAAGGAGCAAAAAGTGGTACTGCTTCTGGCTTTGATTCTGCTTCCATCTTTAATCTAATCATGATCTCAAACAACAAATACATACACATGACGCCATAATCAAGTCTGGAAGGTCTGAGAAAATGGAACCATGTGCCACGACAAATTCTTTTACACCACATCTCAAGTAATTAAAAACTTTGAGGGTTTGGTTTTCCTTTTTTGTTTTATTTCTTCTTCTTCTTATGATAATTTTGAATCAAATTGAAAATTGATTAGAAAGTTCTTTCAGTTACTACTTATCAACAATATATCGATTTTAGAAAAAAGTCATGAGATATTTGAAAAATAATAAAATTTATATCAAAAAATAATCATCTTTTTTTTAAAAAAAAATCGGAGTATATATTTTTCAAAGGTAATTTAAAAAATAATGCATTCTCTCACTAATATCTGTAGTTATTAGAATTATCATCTCATCCTCTGATTAAAATAATAATCAACTATCTATATATAATAGAATTGGAGTGATTAATTATTATGTAAATAATTTTTTTGTCACCGCCTCACTTTTTTATTCATATTTTTAATTCAAAAGAATTGTCTATTACATAGAAGAAATTTCAAAACTCATCTCATATTTTATTAATCAAAATCTGTAATATTTTATTTCATTTAATTATTCAAGGATTTGTTACTTAGACTCCTCTCTAAGAGATATGGTTGTTAGTGAGTTTTTACTAGTGAATCATTATCTTTATATATTAAAAAAAACTGTAGATGAAAAAGGAAAGGGCAGTGTGGGTGAGTTAAAGAAGCGGGGACAAATAGATTCTTTGGTTACAAGCACCCGACAGAACCGACGGAGATGCGAGAAACCGGAGTGGATCCAATCCAAACTACACGTTTCAGATAGAATAGAAAACTGTGGAACACCCATAAGAAGTGAAAGACGTATCTACTTGTATTTAAAAAAAAAAAACAAAACAAAACTGTAAACAGAGGGGAGAATAATTAATTAAATGCGAAAGAAAGAATTTGGTGGAGGGAGAGAGAGATTCTTAATTCTATGGAAGAGGAATGGAATCTAACGGCTGGAAAAGCTTGTCCTTTTTGGGGGGCTTGCCAAAAAATAATTAAAAAAAGGGAGCATCTTTCTTCTTCCTTACAACTACTGAAATCTCAGGCCATATCGAAGTTGGGTCCCACACATCTCTAAGATTCCCTATCTCTAAGTTTCAAACACAACCCGTTTTTTTCTTTTTTACATAACGCTTCACTTCTCTCCCATGGGACGTGCTCCACACCGTCCAATCATGGGCTGTGTGGTGTCCTTTTCTTCGAAGTGTTCAGCTTTTCGCGTTTCTACATTTACCGCCAAATGTCTGATAGCATCATTAGCTTGTTGATTCCTCTCATAGCTTTGTCTATTCTATTATAAATATAATTTTTTATTTTACCATTTCGGTCTCTTTTTAGAATTTCAATATGAAAATTTTAAATGTAAATAATTTTAAATATTTTTATTTCATCCATATCTGATCTTGATTTCATATAAAATTTTAAGAAAATAAGTTTAAATTTCTAATTCAATAAACACGCTTATTAAGTGAAGTAAGATATCACATCTTTTCACTGAACGTTGAATTTTAATAATTTACCTTTATGTAAAATATCTATATATATATATATATATATATATATAATTAACTTATATCATCAAAGTAGTAATGAAAATAGAAGAATTATACTTATAGCTATTAAACAAAATCGTTTGAAATTTGAAACTTGACCTTTTTTTATGACAATAGTTTCCTCACAAAGGTTTGAATCTCGTCTACTTCAACAGAAGGTATTTTCTTTTTATATTGTGAAAGTGTGATAGTTCATATTTAACAAGTGACAAATGGCAAAAGGCGAAAAGATAGAAAAGTATATTAGATTTTCGTTTAAACATAACTTTTCGAAGCAATCATAATCCAAGTTGAAAATTTTCATCTCATTTCTCGATAAATTCTTTTGACAATTGTGGAGAGAAAAAAAAAAGAGGGAGAGAATATTAATTTATTCGAGAAAACAAGCATCCAGCATCACTTAGACCGTATGAAACTCTTTAAATTGTGCAGAAACTATGTTGGATTAGATATGAGTTGCCAACACTTTGGAGACCAATTCTTCGTATACTTTAAAACCATTTTATAACAGTTTAATAAGTTGGAAAAGGAATTCTCTTTAGGTAGTTTAGGTTCTTTTGCATCTTTTTTGTGGCAACAACTGGCTTGCTAATGCTAAAACCCAAAGATGCCTTTGTGTGTGGCTACGTGGACCTTTGAAGGGGAAAAAAAGCTGACCATAAATTTGGTTTTGGAATCAACAATTTTCTAATCCACCCATTGAACTAAGTCCAGGCTTAGCTGAGCCGTCTGAAACTGGGGGATCCCCTTTTGAAACTACAAAAGAGAATCTCAGCAATGGTGAATAAACCCTTTTTTTGTTTTTATTTTTATTTTATCTCATGTAACTGTTGATGGTAAAATTAAAAAAATATACACGTGTTGGAATATCTATGGACATAGACTAGGCACACTCCAAAAAATTCCACACTGGCTGGCCTTTCTTTTCTCCCACGAAAACCAAATGGTTCTTGAGTCTTTGACCCTTCTCACATCAAAAGTTGGGATTTGATTATACACTTTCTTGGTACAATTGATTATTTTACTTGACCGCAAGCCCTTGTATCACTTAAAATATCTCCTCGTGGTTAAGTCAATTTGACCAAACCCATATGTTTTAATAACCTATAATCCAAGATGCTTAAACCCTTTTCTTGTTCCCAATAGCTGGTAAAGATCCAATCCACTTTGTGGAGTCCATAGCGTCGGTTGAAACACTTCATCACTAATTAGTTCACATTTCCACTTTCTTGAGATTAAAAGAATTCAAACTTATACACTATCATTTATTTATATAATATCATAAATACGTAAACCTTTAACTAAATAAATACTTTTACAATTATGAATATTTACTTTTTATAATTCTCAATTTTTAAATTTATTTATTAACAAGGTTATAACATTTGATTAATTAATGATATTTAAAATCTATACATTAATAACACACCAAATATAATTAATTAATGATAGATTGTTTTTGTTCTTGCTGTTGAATTGTTGGCATGCTGGGACTATGGTGATGCCAAGGGATATTGGAGGGTCTACCCCATTAAGAGGGGCATACTGTCTAATATTACTGGGTTGTTTAGGTGGCTGTTTGTTCTTTTGTTAGGGGAACTTTCTTTCCCTCTCTTTTAATGAAATTCACAATTAGTCTTTTTAAAAAATAATATATATATATATATATATATATATGAGAAGATGTCAACGTTGTTAATTAAGTCAACATAATGATATCAATAATTTCACAAAAATAATTATTATCTTACATATATTATTAATTTATTAAGAAGGGTTTAGAGTTCAAATTGGGGTGGCTCTTATGTTGAAATTACTGTGATTTTGGTGGGAGAATATTTCAATACCCATCGATTCTTTGAAAGAGAAAAAAAAAATGTTTTGATTGAATGATCAAGTATCCATCCATGGAAAAAGCAAAGAAAAGTTTCTATAAAAGTCTTACCATGTCATTTTTCAATTGCCAGTAAATGGGGTTCATGTTAAATGTATATTCTATTAGAGTTTTGAATAATGAATGTGAATGGTGGTACGATGCTTAAACATTAATTGAATGAGAGAGAAAGGTTAATGAGTTAACAAAGTACTGGTAATTACATTAATAATGCTTGGGGAAATTCTTTTTTTTTTTTTTTTAAACTATGGGAGCCTTTCATTTTCACAACTCTTGAAGAATCTGAAAAAGCTAAATGCATAAAAAAATAATAATAATAATAATTGTGGGCAGGGAATTTTTAACAGGAAAAAGGCAGGCCAAGTGTGGCATAAGTATAAAAGTTATGGTACTATGTGTACGATAGAGAGATTCCAATTCAATCCACATATGCCGATCATTGGGTTAATATTTCATTGTTAAAATAAAATAAATATTTACTTTAAAATAAAAAAGAGTAATTTGAATTTTTTTAATAAAAGAGAAATTAAATTAAATAAAATATTAACTTACGTCCTTCTAGATTATGATATGTCCAATTTATTTATTAACAAAATAAAAAAATATTAAAAGGTGAAAGATCAAAAATATATAAACTTATCTCAAAGTCTTCATAATTTGTTACCATATAATCGACTCTTCAATTAGCCTCATGAAATATATGAGTAATAGTACAGTTTCAATCTCATTATAACATATATATCATGTAAGTAATTTAAATATTAATATTAATATATAAAAATTTACAAATACAAAGGATGGTGGGTTTAGGTCATTATAGGTAAAATGTTGGACCTTAAAGTCTTAAACCTACTACTTAATTGTAATTATCTTGTCAAATTACCCCCAAGTGCATTTATTAAGGAAATTATCCAATTATTAGGGAAAGACATACAAAATTACCAATTTTTTTTCAAAAACGAAAAAAAAATTACGGTGTTAGGAATAAAAGGGTGAGTGAACTCGGACGGATTGGGCGAGTGATGGATAGGATACGCGACGATGCGAAAGTGACTTTAAAACCCAAAAACCGCAAACAGAATCTTCGCCTTCCAACATTTCCTTTGTTTTTTTTGCTCTCATATCCAAGAAACCAAATTTAACTTCTTTTTTCTTTTTTTTCATTTCCTCTCTTTCCAAACAACAAACACTTCTCTCTCACTCTACACATTATTATTTGTAAATAAATAAATCTCTTTACCCTGTCTATATATTCATCCATAGATCTCAGCATTTGCCTTCCTCCTTCATTTCACCTCCCTTCTTTCTTAGCTTCAATAGACCCAGAAGACAAACAAAAAGGCCAAAGGAAGGAAAGGAAGGAAGAAACAGAGAAAGGAGAAGTATTGTGAGAGACAAAGAAGGGATCGAAAATGGGTTCGGTTCCACCAGAACTGAGCTTGGATTTTAGACCAACTTTTGTACCCAAAACGATCAGTAATTTCCTCAAGGAGGTTTCAATGGTCGGAAACGTTTCTGACAAGGTTTCAAAAGTCGATGCTTTTGTCAAAGGATTGGAAGAAGAAATGAGAAAGATCGATGCTTTTAAACGTGAACTTCCTCTTTGCATGCTCCTTTTGAATGATGGTTCGTTTCTTCAATCAATTTATATCTCACTTTTATTTTTTCTTATTAGCGAGGGTTCCCTTTTGATTTTTTTAGGGAAAAAAATCCCAGTTCTTGATCGAGATTTTTCTTTTTTGATTAGAAAACGTTTATTTCTATAGCTTGGTTTTTGGTTTTTTTGATCGTTTTGGTTGAAAGAGTTAGTTATTTTAACTTGGGTTTTGGTTGTTTTGAGATTGTAATTAATGTATTTAATGCAATTTTGAATTTGTTTTGTTTGGTTGCAGCAATTGTAGCTTTGAAAGAGGAGTCAATGCAATGTGTAACAAGAAATGTTGAACCAGTTTTAGAAGAATTTATTCCGTTGAAGAACAACAAGAAGGAAACTAAACACAGTGAAGAAGATGGTGCATCAATTACCACCAAAAAGGATAAAGATCCTAACAACAACAACTACAATATTAATAAAGACAAGAAAAATTGGATGAGTTCCGTTCAGCTTTGGAACACTGATGATGATGATTATCGCTCCACTGATCACAAACTAGACACTAAGGTACTTCAAAATTAAAAAAAAAAAAAATGAAGGACACCACATTTAAGCTAAAGACGTAGTTTGTAATGAAATAAATTTGCTAAAGATTGAATACTGTTTCCTTGGTTTACAACAGAGAAACGATGAAGATCCATTCCAAGGATGTAAAAACAGGGGATCAGCGAGGGCATTTATGCCATTCAAGCCAAATTTGGGTTTAGCAGTGAGGAAAGAAGAAAAAGAGGAGATACCAGTTCACGGACTAACGCTTTTGACTCCTGGAATCAAGAATCTGAAAGAGGAATCAGGTTCCACAGGATCCAGGACAAGTTGTAGCAGAGCAGTTTCATCTTCTGCCCCCAATGCTCAGTCGAATTTTCGGTCTGGACCACAGCCGCTGGCCCATCACCTGCAGCAGCAGCAGCAACAGCAGCAGACTGCTAGGAAGCAAAGGAGGTGCTGGTCACCTGAGTTGCATCGCCGGTTTGTCAATGCCTTGCAGCAGTTAGGAGGCTCTCAAGGTGAGGAAATGAATGTTAATTAGAAATTGACTTAGCTGTTGACAATTTTATTTTTGTGGTTGTCTTGAGTTGGATTCTTTATTGCTCAAGTTATCCTAGATAAGAATTAAGAAGTTCTGTCAATGAGAGGATTGGACTTGCAAGAACAGCACCTCTTTGTAGCAAGATTCTGTTCCTTTATCACTTATCTGATTTTTTTCAGAGATGGAAAGTACAAACTAGAGTTGAACAAGATTTTTTATAATCTGGCTAAGAGATAGGTGTTTCTATTATGTATGTATAATTCATTTGATTTGAGACCATGGAGAATAAAAGCCATAAGAAACTGGAAATTGTGTAGCATTAATTTTTCTGTTGGGATCATGGGATTGGAGTGTTGATTTTGACGGCAATATACTCTTTGATTCTTTTCCTTTCAAGTTTCTAAGTCAAATTTTTTAATTCTTTTGCAGTGGCCACCCCAAAGCAGATTAGGGAACTTATGCAAGTAGATGGCTTGACCAATGATGAAGTTAAGAGTCATTTGCAGGTGGTTTCTTAGTTCCTCTTCTTTCTTGGTAGTTCGATCTCTGGAAAGGAGTGAAAAGAGAGAAATGTCTTGTGTGTTACTATTTCCCTGGTTTTTAAAGTTTTTTTTTTTATCCTTGGCTTTTTCTCTTAAGTTTTGATGATGAATATTGATGGAAGAATTTTCCTGACTTTCCAGAAATATAGACTTCACACAAGAAGACTTCCACCTTCTACAACCACCCCTGCTAATCAATCAGTCGTTGTTTTGGGGAGTGGTCTGTGGATATCCCAAGATCAGTATGGAGAATCCTCAAAGGGGAGCAGTTCTCAGTCTGGTTCTCCTCAAGGTCCTCTGCAATTAGCCGCAAATACTGGAGGGACCTCCACTACAGGAGGTGACAGTATGGAAGATGATGAAGATGCAAAATCTGAGAGCTATAGCTGGAAAAGCCATATTCACAAACCTGGAAAAGATGATGTATAGAGTGTATCCACCATGAATTTTGCAGATAAAAGTATACATGGGAGGAGTTCATGACTACAAAAAATTATATACTATTACTATATAATACATAAAAGGAGAAGGATCTTGAGAGATGAGAGAGGCTGTTAAATTTTGCAGGATTAGATTTCCTTCTATCTTGAACTGAGTTTTGTTTTATTCCGGAACTAGCACAAGAATTCCAATTATGATCCATGTTTTCCGTGGAAGAAACGTGAGCGCTATTCCCTTATCATAAAGCTATGGCTTCTCCATTAGATTGAACCTATGTTGGCTAGTGCTGTCTACTATTTTGAGGTTTTAGAAATGCCTCAATGTCCAAGAAATTGTCGTTAAAATGGCTTCCTTTTGATAGGTGTTTCTGCAGTTTAATTGCAAGTACCCTGACATGCACCCGTATCCAACTCAATCCAAGGGCAATTCATTCATCGTTCCAGTCTTTTTTCACTGAGACCTGTTGAGAGAGTGCTCTCACAAAGTTTCTTGAGTATAATGATGAAGCTTGGTAAACGCTTTCATCTTGTTAAACAGTCACTAAGAAGAAGCCAGAAAATCAAAAATTGACGTAGGTAGTCGCTAGTATTCGCCTAATCCGGGGCAGGTGAGCAGTAAATCAGAGATATTCCATTTGGTTGGTCAATAGGTTTTCAGCTTTCTCAAAGAACTTTCTTGTGCTAATTGTTCTGTTTACATGCTTGCCCTCCACTTTTCCCCGTGGAAAGAATCTCAAATCGTTTTTCTACATAGGAGTACAAGTCCTAGAAATGGCCTTGAAGCTTAAGCAAAGCAAACATCTGCCTGTAAAGGTCCAACAAGGAAAGACTTGACCTCACATTTTTCTACTGCCCCATCTGGTGGGTCACTGAGTTTGGCCCTGGGGCACATGGGATTTCACCAGGTCTTCCCTATAGATACTTGGATTTATTATTTCCAATGGGTTATGGTGGTGTTTTGGCAATTATTCAGTCCTTTCAAGGTCAGTATGGTACTGACAAGGATGGGCGTAAACATTTGGATGACCTTACTGATTTCGAAATTGTCAATGTTTAGATTGATGGGTGACAGTGTTTTGGTCGTACAAGAAGACAGCAGAGGATCCAGACCTATCTTGGAAAGAAGATTTTAGGGTGCTTATTCCCTTATTTGTCTTATGGTTACGTACAATCTCAATTATTCTAAGATGCAGTTTCTTTTATTTAATGACAGCTGAAAAGATATGAGTGACAAACAAACAGTTGGCATATTCTGTCCAGATTTAGCTCACCAAAATTCTCAGTCTGCCATTCCCAATTGATGGACTGTTTGGCAAAACGATTATGACCCTAGGCCTAATTTGCAGATTACTTATCTGATCAATGCAAAGTAGTGATGGAAACTATATTCATAGAGGAGTTGTTGGTCTAGAATTCAATACCAAAACTTCCAAGTATCCTAATTCATGTGATAACTACTTGATTAATTATAGCTGTTTAATCAATAATTGGGTTTTGACTGCTACAAACAAAAACCGTTTTCTGGCCCTTCTTTTCCATGTATGGCCGTTTCTTCCATCAAGTGCCCAACACAGTAAGCTATTTCTTTCTGTTTTCAGAAATATGCATGTATGATTAAAAAGGCATGATCAGCCTATCATTTCATATAGTTTTTGAAGCAGCTGATGCAATTATGTGGTCTCCAAACAACTTCTTACTGAGTCAAATTGTTCAAAAACACCCAGATTTTATCCTTTCACCTAATCCAGTCATATCCCACTGAAAAAACACAATCAGTTGTAATGTTTATCTGGGAGCATGACAAAACAGTCACTCTCACAAGCAAAATAATAGAGAGAATCTTGTAGACCAGACATAATGAAGGAGCCCACAGTGAGAGGTCCACCTTTATCATGTAAATATATATATTGAATAACTTGGTTTGGTGAAACAAGTGAGTGAAAATGATCGAAGCTCTCATTAAATTTTCTCTTAAGATAGGGTTAATTAATATATAGTTTTTTTAGGGTTAACTGATTACATTCTGAAATCCAACCCAAAGTATTCTATTTTCTTTTAAGAGTAAGGAGACAGCGAACAGAATAGATGCAGCAGCTGAGCACATTGGCTCCCTCACATGGGCAAGCTTAACAAAAATATACGCACTTGGTCCACCACAGGAAAACCATTCCTATCAAAGATTCCTTCAAAGACCAGCCATGGAGTATTATGATCCCTAAGATGGGCATAGCACAATCATGAAAGTTTTAAACGGAAAGGAAAGAATTTGGTGGAAAAGGCCAATCCAGTAACACACTAGAACAGAATTTAAGCTTTCTTCAAAATTCTATCCAGCTAGGAGATCTTTGTTCACAAATCACAAAGTAATATTACTTTTGCACTGCTCTGTAATCATCAATATTTAGAATATTTACCTTGTCCATGCCAGGGCAAACAACATGAGTTCAATCATCAATGTAATCCAAAGCATATTATGGTAAACTAAAGCCTTTTATTACCCAAAGTTGTCCTCTAGTGACGCACTATTTTTTTTTTCTTATTTCCTAAACCAAAAACGATAGAAAATTTGTGATTGTTCCCAGCTCGCCCAAACATCAAGTAACAGAGGTTGGAGCTTGTGATTGCATGCCTATATGGGTTGGTAGGTTGTTAGGTATCAATCACTGAAAACCCAAAATAACTTTCCAAATAGTCGTACTAATATTTATTTAAAAGATGAGTCACGTCATAAATTAATTGAGCATGCAACACAAATCATAAACAGAATTCCATGAGTTAAGGCTAGACCCCTACTAGCATATGGAATCCAACTTGAGATCATTGTGCAGGAAAGTGATGATCAAGTTTATGTTACCCTAAAAGAGAATGATGGAAAAACTTCTTAAATTTCCCTTTTGTTCACAGTCTCTTCCCTGGCAAGTTAGGCCCAAAGCTAGAAAGTCAACCCCCCAAATTTGGGAAGAGGCATTGACTGTCTTAAGGCCCTAGGTGTTGAACCCAATTGCCATCTAGTTGGCTTGGTTGGGCTTCCCTGGATT
Organism: Theobroma cacao; assembly: GCF_053813885.1. Classification (NCBI taxonomy): domain Eukaryota; kingdom Viridiplantae; phylum Streptophyta; class Magnoliopsida; order Malvales; family Malvaceae; genus Theobroma; species Theobroma cacao. The sequence continues at coordinate 4,893,098 of NC_142640.1, forward strand.
AAGCGAGTCTGGAGCCCATTTTGCCTACTCTTTTCCAAATTCATACACACACACACACACACACACACTCTCTTCCAAATTATATCCTAGTCTTGAAGGAAAGGACAATAATTAATTATTAATGTAACAATTCTAAATTTATTAAATAAAACTGTAGTAATTTTAATTAATGAGAAGTAATATAATAATGTGAACAAGTGCGAATCCTCCTCTGCAAATAGCTACATCACCCACACAAGACACGGAGCTTGAGGGGTAGCATTGGCAAAGGAAAAAACAGAGAGAGAAGCAAGGTTGGTGTTGATGGTGGCAAATTCCAAACCTTAAAAAACCGGTCAAACCCAAAAGCAACGGTCATGTGTAAGAAATCCTCTCTCTCTCTCTCTCCGCATATTGGCGCCAAACGTGGATTCAATATCAAACTTACAGTTACTAAACTTCAGGAGAGAGAGAGAGAGAGAGAGAGATCAAATCTAAGTTTCAAGGACATTAACAAAATCAAACCAAGACAGACAGAGACAGAGAGACAGTAAATTTGTAAGAGAAAAAACAAAGCCAAAGATCAAAAGAAACACGAATATGGCACAAGCACAACCTGAGGAAAAGCCTAAAGAAGAACCCCAAGAAAAGTTTCAAATGAAAGATGCCATGGCAGCGAAAAGAACGACTAGTTGTAATAGTGGTAGTAGCAATGGCAGCAGCACTAGCAACAGTGTGACGTTCAAATTCAATGCGCAGGCACCAGAATTCGTGCCTAGATCGCATACCCAGGTGCCCTTATCGGGTTATTATTACCCTTGTTTCCACTATCTTGGTGGTGCTGGTGGGTCTGATTGGTTCTTTGTTGGTGACCAAGAACCTGCTGATTATTTGATCTCTAATCCTAATCTTCCAATCCCCAATTGTTCTTCCAAGAATTTGCTTACAGATGATCTACGCCAAAAGATCATCAGACAGGTTCTCTTCTCTTTCTCTGTTATGTTAGTTGATTTCTTGATTTGTTTCTTAGAATAGGATTTGCCATTGTCTTATTTCTTGTACCAATAAATGGATCGATGGATTCGATGCATGCCATCGGTTTTGATTCTTTTACATCTTTCTCGTTCCTGATATGATCTGACTGACATTATTTGAAATTGCAAGATAGAGAAATGAAATGTTTATTTAGATTTTGGCATAAGTGCATAACCAATTAGTGCTAATTTTCTTGACTCTGTCAGTTTTAGATTGTGTTCAAAGCTCATCTGCTTGTTTGACTTTCCTGTTTTCCAGATTTAATAAAGATTCAAATCATTTGTGCATGTCTGGTTCTACAAATGGACAATTTCCTGAATTTGTTCTTTAATTTATCAAAGAGAAACTCTTCCTCATAACAAAAAACTCTTGTTGCTATCATCAATGTTCAGTATTGGAACTGATGGAAGTTTTGTTTTCCCTTTTTCTTGTGTGAATCTCAAATAAGTGTTTTCTCTATTCACACTGTGAAAATAGTATGATCCCAACACTGTGTATAAAACAGGTGGAATACCAGTTCAACGACATGAGTCTTCTAGCGAATGAATCTTTGTCAAAGCAAATAAGTAAAGATCCTGAAGGTTATGGTAAGGACCATTGAAGAGTATAGTCAAATTGAACCTAAGACTCCAGCAATTGTTTTTGTTTTTTCATTTAGAACAGTTTTCACTGATAAATATTGATTCTGCTATAGTGTCCATATCTTTTATTGCTTCTATGAAGAAAATCAAGTCCCTCATCACTAACAACCAGTTGCTAGCCCAAGCACTTCGGTCCTCTTCCAAGCTGGTAATTACTCCTTTTGTTTATTCTTTTTGAACTGACAAGAAACTAATTTACAGCATTCTCTGCATTTTGCTTATTAAAGTAATTTTTTTTTCCTTTTCCCTATGTGCCTGAAAGGTTGTGAGTGACGATGGTAAGAAGGTTAAACGTAAACACCCTTTCACTGAAAAAAAGAGAGAGGAAGTGGCGGTAAGATATTGGAAATTTCCAAAATGACAAGCTGTTTTCCTTCAGGTTTTTTGGGTCACGTTTTGTATGATGCAACCTTCGCTTTTTCCTCTTGCAGTCTCGTACTGTTGTTATTGAGAATTTGCCTGAAGATCACTCCCATCAGAACCTTGACAAGATTTTTAACGTTGTTGGGAGGTTGTTAACTATCACTTCTATTATAATTTCTAGAATGATGTATGCCCAGAAGGTTCCCTTTAGCAGCATACTAATGGTATATCTGTGATACAGCGTGCAGAACATCCGGATATGTCATCCCCAGGAATCCAATTCTTCCCGCTCTAAAAGCGATTTTTTTATGTGCAACAAGGTATGAAGATTGGAATCAAACCTGTTGTGCTTATTTAAGCCAAGAGATTATAAGACAATTTCCCTCATAATTTCTTGTTTCTTTCCATTTCCATTAAGCTACATGCACTTGTGGAGTACGAGTCGACAGAGATTGCTGAGAAAGCGGTATGCTAATGCAGCAATGCTGCTAGAACTTGTAGTTGAAATTGATTGTTTCTATACTTGAGATACCGCTTTTGCAATGCCATTCAGAGCTTACTTATTTCGCCAGGTTGACAAGTTAAATGATGAAAGGAATTGGAGAAAGGGGCTCCGAGTAAGGTTGCTGCTTAGACTCTCGGTATGTCTTTTAAGTATTGTGTCTTTCAAGTATGATTTGTTTACATTCTTCTGCTTAATAGAAACGTTTACAACTTTTTTATTTTGAAATGAAAAACGCAGCCAAAATCTGTTCTGAAAAGCAGAAAATCGGAATTTGATGGCATTTTAGATGAAGATGAATCACCAGTCGCTGAATACTCTGAAGATTCCTCTCTGTCAAACATTGCTGAAGCAATTGAGAATAATGTAAGCATCAATGTTGTTTAACCATTTGCATCATGTTTGAAGCATATTTTCGTCAGATTACTGTTGCATAAAGCTCACGAAAAGACTCTATTCTGGTAGGCTGATCAGGATAATGCAGTGGGATCAAAAAAGGGATGGGGTAAAGGCCGTGGAAAGGGCCGCGGGCGCGTTCAAAACCACAGTGGACGTGGCCTGATTGCTGCATGTCCTCAACCTGGCAGTGCAGTCCAATGTGAAGCATCTGTCAAACAGACGTCTAAGGGCCCAAGAATGCCGGATGGAACCAGGGGTTTCACCATGGGGCGGGGCAAGCCTATCAGTTCAGCTTTGGAGTGATGGCTGGCGCATTATTTTTCATTTTCTTTTCCTTTTTGTCTCCATCTATATATTAACCAACTATTATCTGAATGGGCTTTGCGTTTCCTGAAGGTAGGAAATGATTGAGCAGCCATGCATAGTCTGGCCTATAATACGTTCTCAATAAATCGAGGTGTATAGTTTTAGTACTGTTTGTAGCTACTTGATGGTAACAATTTTCTCCAGGCACACCAGTTTTCTGGGTTATGTTGAGTATTCTGTTTTAAATTTGTAATAATGAAATTGAAAGGTTACATCTTTTTCTCTCTTTCTCTAATTGTGAAACATTTGAATTACACAAATGCATGAGAATAATTTCAACAATAAGCATTTGGAGAAGGGGCACTCTTCTAATTACTTTTTTCTACTAAAGAAGTATTGAAGCACCAAACAACCTCACAACACATTTTTCATCAGTTGAGTATTACATACCATGCACCAACTAAACACCCAAAGTACAAGGTTCATTACCTAGTAATTAAAAAATTATTTTCATTAGCCCATTAGCTCAGTTGGTTAGAGCATCGTGCTAATAACGTGAAATTTTTTTTAATTTTTCGAGACCTGCATGGGCCACTTTGATTTTTTTTTCATTATTTTTGTATAACTTTGGTTTGTTTGATTGATTGATTTTTTTAATTATTTTTTATAACTTTGGATTGTTTGATTAAATAGCAACCTTGGATACTTTGCATAATTTGTACTTTAGATTAGTTTCTTTGGATTGTTTGATCTATTAATGATTGGATTGTTAGCAACATTGGATAACTTTGGATACTTTGCATTACTTTGTACTATGGATTAGTTTCTTCGGATTGTTTAATCTATTAATGAACCAAAGTTTCTTTGGGTTGTTTGATCAACCTGATTTAGCATGTTTTTTTATTGTTGATTTAGTACATCTTAGATCCACCCATTTTGTCTATTTACCCTTTACAAACGCGTTTATGTAAACATAAATATCGATAAATCAAGGCCATTGTTAATATATATATATATATATATATATATATATATTCAGCACAGGGCATTTTCATGGTCAACTCCACTACCATTATGTGTGCTTTTATGGGAAGGTTCCATTATAAGATTTCACATATTCTTCCTTTTTGCTCCACTCACAAGTTCTTTTCATTCGTAGAACAAGCCTTCCTCCAAAAAGAAACAAATAACCAAACTCCTTACACTACCAGTAGTTGTGCCTCCTCATAATCAAACTACATATATCTGCAACCCAAGAATCCTTCCTGGTTAACCAGTATGGCTATACTTTTGTGGTTACTTCACCCTGGGTGGATTAAGAGTTAAGAGCAACCTGTAGTCACCAGATATTTTAAATTGATGGCCAATAACTGGAAAGAAACAGCTTTCTTCATTTTGGTCGCTACTTTTTTGACTTTTTGGATGAAAGTTATCTCTTACCTGATCAGTGGAATTTGAAAAGGGAATTAAGCAAATCAAAGATTCACGTTATGAAATAGCAGTATTCATTTTGAAGTGGTGCTCCTGCTCTTATGATTAATTATCTGGGAAAACCTACAGAAGGTCAATCACATAAAATTTATGCAAAGTGCTTGTGGAAATATCATTTTTATTCTCCGGCTTCATAGTTCACACTTCACAGTGACACTTGTACTTCCACTGTTACTGAGCTGATAAAAGATTAATGAAGCATCAATGGTGCCTTATCCTGTTGAAGTTGACTTGTGCAGAATTCTTTCGCATGCCTTTTAAATATGAGATCCTAGTCATACGATCATATTTTGTACTTTCCTGAGCACATGTATGAATTCTTTCCTGGACTAATTTATTGTTTTCTTTATGTCTTGCCAATCACAACAAAGCTTTATGCATAAATATTGCAGAAATTAGGTCTATGATGAATTTGTGTAGAAAAAATATGTGGTTTAAAAAGTTACCTATATATCATTATCCCATTATCAGCTTTTCAGGAAATAGCCATTCTTATATGTTGCCCTGCCACAGCTTGACCAAGTTATGTTGCAAGTAACTTCCTTACTGTAGATTAAATTTTTGTGAATGAGTCCAGATGAATCAATAATAAATAAGTTATGAATACTGACCAAACTTCTTCTGGTGAGATCCTGGTTAGCATTAGGTTGGCATCAGTTAAAGTTCATCAAATAAAATATCTAGCTCCAATTTTGACTCCCTCTGTTTTTTTTTTCTCAGCCAAAATGGTTTTTCATTGATTAAAATCACTGGACTACAGTAAAAGGATAGAACAAATGGTCATCCATTTTACTGACAGACACCTGATAGCAATCTAATAGTAAACTAGAAAAAAAAAAAATAGCACATCACGTTACTTCAACAAAGCCAAATAGTGCCCATGACTATACACTAGACATGCTTAGAGATAAAACAAAAATGAAGCTATCATCATGCATCTAGACCCGTGCAGCACTGATAAAAATGTTGTGCTCCAGGAAGTTGTCAAAAATATTATCCACAAGACATTGGCTAATTTGATTCCCTCTGTTTGAGCCATTAATTTCAAAAAGAAGTAGTCTGCTTGTAATTTTAGATGTTCTAACTATAAAGTAATGTTCCAGCCTGCTGTAGTTTCATTGGTGAATCATCTTCTAACTTGACAAGAAAGTGCTTGAGTGCTCTTCAGATAAAAATTTCCAACATCATATGAGCAGCGACTGTAATAATATTACCAGAAGTTTTTTGACAGGATCATGGGCCATTTTACGAGCCACACTTCCTTAGTGCTTGTAATGATCCATGTCTCACGTTCGAAATTTCCTATGAAAGGCATTCCTAATAACCTTTAAACAACTGGAAGATGATGCTTTAGTCCTGGTGCGGCCTGTAGGAATAAACCACCATAGTGTCATGTCCACCTTGGAAGTTGAACCAATAAACTCACTACTATCTTCCATTGTTTCTGCATATAAATCTCCACCACTTAATCATAGATCATCAGATTAAGCTTTGCATCTTCAGTCATGGGTCATAAACTCTTCTCCTACTTCACTTTGCCCTTCCTTGTATACTTGTACCTTTTCCCCTTTGTCTGTCCATATCACTCTGCAAATAGCCAGCTTGATTACCGGTTTTATGATAGATCATGCCCCCGCTTGTCAAGCATGGTTAAGTATGGTGTCTGGGCAGCTTACAAGAATGATATCAGGATAGCTGCGTCCCTCCTCCGATTGCATTTTCATGATTGTTTTGTAAATGTAACCACCTATGAATCTGTTACCTCTTGCTTGTCTATGTCTTTAACTTTTATAATTCAATCTCTTATCAGAACCATATTGAAGCCAAAGATTAAAAGGTGCCATGTCATTGGTAGGAAAAGGAAACTAAAACTGTTGTCATTTACTTACTGCATGTTTCACTATCAGGAAAATGAGAAAGCCCTACAGTAAACCGCTTTTTTGCAGGAAAGTTCTTTGCTTTTGCTTGAGGTCATATCTTATGTTTGGTGCTACCAACACGGAATCCCCATCCTATTACATTCAGATTGGGTCCACTTTAGAACCTATAAGCTGGTTTTTACATTCATGAGAGAGACAGAGAGGGGGGGAAGCCAACATAGTAGTATTATAGTTTACAGTAAACTTCCAACTTTCACAGCAAAACTTTTCTTGGAAACAAAAGGCTTGCAGAGAAATCATTTTTTGTTTCTTTTCTTCCTTTTACTTCACTTTCTTTCTAGAACTTTTTTTCCCATTACAACGTCAGTAATCAAGCAGAGCCTAAGGCTATCTTGGGAGTCAATTTAATAAATAGAACTGTTGCTGCGTTTTTAATCATTTATCCTTATGATTTAATTTCCAAGAAAACATGATAAACATACAAAATTCAGATTCTCAATTAGGACATTAATATCATTCGTCAAACGTATCATTCGTGTTACATGGACTTTTGCAGTGTATAATATATTTCACTGTCTAGTGTTTACTAAATCGGCTAGTATGAAGACTTAAATTTGCTTAAAAGGTTTCTTTCTGGCATAGGGCTGTGATGCATCGGTGCTTCTTGATGACACAGAAGATTTCCAGGGCGAGAAGAATGCTTTTCCAAACCGTAACTCTGCTCGAGGGTATGAAGTCATTGACAATATAAAAGCAGATGTTGAAAGATTTTGCCCATCAACCGTGTCGTGTGTTGATATATTGACTCTAGCAGCAAGGGAAGCTGTTGTCTTGGTAATTGACATGTGTCTGTTTATGGCTTCTAAGCACTGCAAATCAATTCTCAGATGAAGTAAATTGTTTTCCTTCCTACGATTTTTGTCTGTCAGTCAGGAGGGCCATTCTGGCCAGTCTTGCTAGGGCGACGAGATGGAACAACTGCTAGTCAGCAGGCAGCTAATGAACAATTACCATCACCTATTGAGCCCATGGAAAATATCACTGCCAAATTCACATCAAAGGGTCTTGACCTTAAGGATGTTGTAGTCCTCTCAGGTTCTTTTTCTTAGCATATTGCTCAGAGTCAATGTGCCTTAAAACGCTCATTCTATTGTTTTCTTTTTCCTTTTTCAAAGACGACTTGATGGATAGTACTTATCCAAATAATTTCATTTCTATTTCCATGGCATTTGAAAGTGAAAAAGTTCTTGCATGGTGGTGGTCCTGTGGACTATTACAGATGATGAAGCATCACCAAAAATTGTAGTCAAACATATAAGATTCTTAATACTGTCACATACATACAGCCTTAAATATATCATTTCTGCTATAAATTATAGTCATGGCAAATTTAATTGATATAGATGCCTTATCTTTTTTGTGTCTATTGCAGGAGCTCATACCATAGGTTATGCTCAATGTTTTACCTTCAAGAGAAGACTCTTCAACTACCGGGGCACTGGTAGACCTGACCCTACGCTTGATGCTTCAGCCCTCGTTAGCTTGCAAAGCATGTGTCCGAACATGGATTCCTCAAACAGCAATCTCGCTCCCCTTGACTCTGCAAGTACCTATAGATTTGACAATATGTATTACACAAACCTTGTTAACAACACAGGGCTTCTGGAATCTGATCAAGCACTAATGCAAGATCCAAAAACTGCTGCAATGGTTAATTCCTATAGCACGAATCCTTACCTTTTCGGGAATGATTTTGCCACATCAATGGCGAAGCTTGGTAATATCGGTGTACTCACAGGAAAGAAGGGACAAATTAGAAAGAAGTGCGGGTCTGTGAACTTATAAATTGCTAGTATTTGAAGTGTTGGTCTATGTATGGAGCTTATCTAGTTCAATCAATGCACCAAGATAGGTTGTGAATATATTAATAATTTGGTGTTCTTGTCTTAGTTGGATGATTCTACCATTTGCTCCATCAGGAAAAATCGAACAAAAACTATCTTTTACATTAGTATTTGAGGTTTTTTTTTCTTTTTTTTGGGTTCAAATATATAACCTTGGCAGGTTAGATTGACAAAATGCACCTCCCAGAGGCAACATAAGCACAAAGAACTCTGTATTGCGACCAGCTCATCTACATATTTTATTTTATGCTTTCTTTTTCCCCTTTCCTTTTGGCTTTCCACATTCACTTAGGATCAAGGTCAGGTTTCTTTTTGAGTTCTGAGGAGAAAATTAGGCTGCTCAAATGCACATAGATTCAATAAAGAAGCCGACAAGGAGTGCTTGGATTCAAAAAGGAATATAAAGAAAAGCTGTTAGATGCCTGACCAACCTTTGTAGAGCCCCATTGAGATCTATGTCCTTGTCTTCCAAAAACACCACCTTTTTTTTTTCTTGTTTCTGTTTTAGTGTATTTGACTGCATCAGAAGTATTGTGTATCATGAACTATCATAATCATCAACATCATTATCTTCATCATCATCATCACTCTGAGATGTATCCTCTGCTTTCAGATTAGATTCTCCACTCTGACTCCTTCCCTGTGTAGTGTGGTGTGCACTAGACACACACCTGCAGCTTCAAAAAAATTCATATTTGAGGGGGAGCTCTAAGAGAGCTAGAAGTCTAAAACATTCAAGATTTTAACCCTTTTGCTAGACTTGAAAATTTTTGTCCCCCTTTTTTGACTGCTTTTGAAGTCCCTCTTGTTGTTCATCATTCAATCATTTTCCATCAACATTGTTCAAACAAATGCAGCATTGAATATATTTGTCCATAACCAGCCCCTTTTATGCTGCATTAAATCCCCATGGAACCATAATTGCAACATAATTGGAAATTACTGTTTCTTCCCTGAACTTGTAGAAGTCATGTAATTCCTTCCTTTTACTTCTATAACAAACTCAAACTTCACCCTTTTTTTCATGATATTCGAAATCCCAATATTCAAGATTAAAAGAAAAACTATAATCATGAAACTATTGGGTCCAAGACACTATAACCCATCAGTAATTGTCCTACTAGCCATGTTTAATCAAGCACCAACTATTGGTCTGTTCCCTATCTTCCCCATAGCCAACATATTTATTGATGCTTATCTAGTTATTAATACTAATACCTTCCAAAATGCATCACTTGTTGCTAACAACTACTTTTTTCCCAATCTTTCGAGAGGTGATTTTTTTTAAAAATTAATCATAACAAAAAGCAAGAAAGAGATGGATCAATTGGCCTAAAGTTTGAACATTATTTAACTTTTTGGTAATCCAAAAGATTAAAAAAATAAATCATAAAATAATGTTATTAACTTTTTGACCTTTAACAAAGGCAAAGCCTATAAAAACAACTTTGAAGAACTAATAATGAGTTGCCTGATGGAGCAAGGCAGCTTTGGCTCCATAGAAAGTAGAGAAATGAAGTAAAAGAGGAAGATGAAGACAACTCTCTATACTTTTTTTTTTCTTGTTGGAGAGCTCTTTATTTGAACAAGATGAAGACAGCACCAGAAAGAATACTTTCTATTATACTAAGAGAACAAAGCTTAATTTCCTAAAGTCACTACACATATGTGAGCTCTTGGATTGACCAAACTGGAAAAGAGGGGAAATCCTGAAGTCTAGTTGTGGACGTAATACAAAAATAATGTTCTGGCATGCATTTAAACTGCAGATATTCACTCTACTATTCATGGTTTGAAAGTTAGCATTGCTGAAGGTGGGTGGAGTAATGTAGGTGAAAATACTCACTTTTCCAAGCACAAAGGTTTCCAGCTCATAAATAGAGGACATTGACCCATGAAAGTTCCTTCGGGCTTTTTCTGTATTTATAAAATAAAGATAAAATTATAAAAAATGGTCTTCTTGTAAATTCATTTCAAAAATAACTTTCAATGTAAAGTTATTCGTCTTTATCTAATTTTAGTTATGAAATGATAAAATACATTTAGAACATGACATGGAAGGTAACAACACATTCTTAGATTTATTAGTTTACATTCACAATACTTTTTCTTTATCTATCTCCCGTTGTCCTATCTTCAATCTTCAAACCAAAAAATATGATACGGTAAGTAACAATAAGTTATTGGATTTATTGATATTGAGTTTTTCAGTTGTTCAAGTTTGGTAAAACAAGCCTTGGCTTGTAACATCAATGGAAAGAAAAAAGTTTTGATGTATAATATCTAGTGTTAAAGCTTTGGCTTTTAAGTGTAATATATAGTGCTGAAACTTTGATCTTAACGTATAATATTTGGTGTTGAAATTTTGACTTTTGCGTATAACATATGTTATTGAAGTTTTGATTTATAACATCTTTTACTGAAGTGTGTAACATTTTCTTAGATTTGCAATGTCCTTTGATAACAATATTTATTAAAAATAACGTATAACTTACTCCTTTATATTTCACTACAATATAAACTTTTTAAATTAAAAATATATTAAAAACGTGCAACGATTTTTTTTTCAGCTTTAACAATATTTTATTGAATATAATATGTAACAATAGCATTTTTTAAACATAATGTGTTACTTGTTCTTTTATTTTTATATTTTACTAAGACATAAACTTTTGAAGTTAAACATATTTCCAATAAAGATAAAGTTTAAAATCAAAAAAGAATTTGACATAAAAATAAAGATGTATTGAAAATTTATTCAAAGTTAAGTTACTACTAAAATAAAATAGATTTAGACAAAAAGATATTATCTAAAATTATCTAAATTGGATAATTAACTTTTTAATTATTTTATTTATTATATTTCTTGTAATCATAATAAAAAAAATGATGTTTAACAACAGCAAAAAAAAAAAGCTAAAAACAAAAAGCACGACACTTAATATGAAAAGATTTGATTAAAAGTAATTTTATTTAAAAAATTTTTTTCTTAACTGTTAAAATTAAAAAACAAATTATTTTAAAAAACAAGGTTAACAAAAATCGTCCCTAAAACAAATGTGAAAAAGTAAGTCTTGAATTTTCAGTATTTCTTGCAGGACACCATAGAAGTTCCTGAGGAAGCTCTTCCATGCATTTCCCCTCCCCCCTAAACATTCTCTCTCTTAGATTGGAAAAAGAAAAAGGAAATGAAAACATTAAATGAATAGTCCCCAAGCACATCCAAAGCTCTCTCAACAGTTTTAACACCAAAGGACACGAAACTCCTTTCACATTATTTTGCCTTTTTCCCCACTTTTTCCATCTCCCTCTGGCCTCTTTAACTCCACCCTTTTCTCTCCCCTAAACCCTTTAAAAACCCCATCAAATTCTTTATGTATCTTTTTCTTTTTCTTTTGCTTTTCATGATCCAAGCTTGAAACAAAAAGAAAACCCCATTTCTAAGTTACCATTTTCCATCGCTTCTTTGCAAACTCAGAAGCTTAAACCCTTCAAAAACCCCAAAAAGAAGGAAAAAAAAAAAAGAAACATCTTCAAATATACATATATTTTAAAGAAGTTCTTTCTTGTTCTTGGTGATGTCTACACCATTAGAGCAGCAGCAGCCACCACCCGTAGGAGTAAGCCAACAAGCCTACACGGCCCATACGGGTCACGGGTCGGTTGGACCCGTCATAGCTGTTCTAGCAGTGATCACAATACTTGGAGTCATAGCCGGCATGATTGGGAGGCTATGTTCAGGGCGTCCTATCATGGGCCATGGTCAGTACGATTTTGAAGGTTGGGTTGAGAGGAAATGCTCTTCTTGCCTTGACGGTCGGGTCAACCCTCCTCCTCCCCGGCCCACGGAGGAGGTGCCAGTTGCAGTGCCTGCAGAGGATACCCAACAAGAGATCAAAGAAGAAGACCTTGAGCAAGCTCCAGTTCAAGGACAAAAGCAACATGGAAGTAGCAGTGAATCTTGATTATTAATATTCTTGGGTTTCTTTTCTTTTTTTTTTTTATTGCCTTCATGGTTATACTCTCATTGTATGTTAAAAAAATGGATTCTCTCTTCTTCTTTTTTTAATTAGACTTTTGTTAATTTTTACTGTTGATGCCATTGTTCTCTTGGGTTCTTTCATGAGAATAATTAGATTGAAAGAAACAATTTTTTTGACAAAAATAATATAAGTAATCTTAGAGGGGAATATAAATTAGTATTTTTTTTTACAAATTTTGAAAATATTTATTGTTTAATAATTATGACAGTTATTATGAACGGTAAATTTGGAATGTAAAATTAAAATTTGTGAAATTGGGTAGATGTTAATTATTTGCATTGATGGCAAGATTGAGCGTTGCTTTGTAGTTTGTTGGGTCTTTCAGCTTTTTGGTTTATTTGCATACCTCATTATTGTCGTCATTTATTTTCTGTTGGGTTTTCCATTGGATTCTCTTTCCCTTCCTCTTTTGTTTCTGTATCAATTGTTCTTAAGTTGCAGTCTCACACAGATTGCATCTTTAAATGTTCACATTCCTTTGTTAGCAACATGAGACAGTAGAATTTTGGCTGTTATGCCACCTTTGGGACTCTGGGTTCCCCAACCAAGACAGATAGAGAGCATTTAATAAACAATGGTGAGAAATTTGGTGTTGCCAATGCTGTTCCCAAAAAAATGCAAAACTGGTTATTCCAATGCAAATTGATTGGTCTGCTTTATTCCTAGAATGGTAGCCAATGTAGTTAGGCACTTAAAAAAGAAATTTATATTTAATGTCTTGTCTTTTTTTATTAATTTTGATAAAAATAATGTAATATCTAAATTGCTTTACTTTTTACTAGCAAATAGATGCAAAGAAATCATCATGGAAAGAACCAAAATTGAAAACATGGATCGACATTGTTAAGTTCTTAAATGGTACCTATGCTTGATGTTCTGCTTTTCTTCTTCTCTAAACTACTAACTACTGTACTATCATTTGGGTAAATGTTATTATCAAAATAACTTTTCCATTGTATTTGGCATGTGAAAACTTATAGGAAAGCAATGTTTGTTTTTGCTTCACGTGAAACAGTAAGTTTTAATCGAAAGTCGGTTCGAATGGATCACCAAATTCACTGGTATTTTTCTCATCAAACAAGAGGATCAAAAATGGTGCAAGACAGATGGAAAAAGTGGGTCCAAAGTGGGCACAAGAAAATTTTGTCTTGCCCCTTTCTGGTCAAAAATTAAGGGGAAATTTGACAGGGATAAACCCATTTTGCAGGATGGTGATATCAGTAGCATCACGTGGTTAAGGGGGTCACACAATTGATTTTGGAAAAAAAATGAAAAAACATGTGATTTGGGCAGCTTTTGTCTCAGTTACCTCCCAGGACCATCATCAACTGTCAGCTCCATTGGTGAAAAAAGTTGACTCTCCCTAGGACCGTTACTGGGTACAAATCTGGACTGTCCTTTATTTTTTTTTTTTTCCTTCATACTTTCCATTTAGTTCCTGTCCACCTCCTGGATTCTGTTGTCAGTCAAATCTCGGAGTGGCAACTTCTTCAATGGACAAACCACTCTCGGGAGAGCCCGATTAGTTAACCACTCTGTTAAGAGGTTGATTAAATTATATTATCAGCAGTGATTAGTGTTACTCGTTCTTTGATTAATTTAGATCAAGTATGTCTCCAGGTGATAGCTTTTTATAGAGGTGATCTTCTCTATAGTTGCTTTTCCACTATAGGAATTCCACTTTGTGCAGGTGAAAACAAGTTTGCTGGAAGGAATTCATCAAGAAAATTGGAGACTGGGAGCCTGGAGGCCTATTTACCAATCAGACAAAACAGGTTGGCTGTTGCTGGGTTGGTGCCTGGTGACCTCTATGGAGGGAAAATTGGGCTTTCTTGGGCTTTGTTATTTTCAGCCCATGTCAACATCCTAAAAGACAGTTTCATTGCCCAACTATGGTAGACCCGTAAGCCCGATAAGGAATGATGAAAATTGGGCTTTCATGGCCTGTGGCTGTTGTTTGAAAAGGTGGGATTACTTTTCTTATTACCCTTTTTCGGGACAAAATTTTTGTAGGCTTGAACCTCCCACTCAGGTTGCCGCAACCAGTGCTTCATCTCTCTATGGAAAGTGGTTTCAACCATCTAAAAAGCTTTGCTTCTCTTACGCTTTCAAGGTCTTCTTTTTGCCCTTGGTGGCCAACTCTCCGCCCCTCAAAACGAATATCCGTAAAGCATGATGTATCTTATCTTAAACTTGAAAACTTATGCATCACTTTCACTGTATATAATCTGATTACCTTTGCTTTCTCTTTACTTTAATCTTTCAGGGGCAAAAACACCTAATCAATCAATAAGTTGCATCTGTAGGGTGGGTGATGCAAGCCCCTCTCGAATCCCATCCATTATTTTTCCATGAAAACTTCCAAACATTTCACCTTATAAACTTCCATCACGTTTCCATTCTCAAAGCCCCACAGCATTTCTCTAGTCAAATAAGTGATCTAATACAGCATCAACACACAAAATTACAAATCGTATTTGCTTTATTTGCCATTGAAAGTGGGAAGTGGCAATGACTGAGTCATTCTTGCGTGGACTCAATTTACACATCCAAAGAAAACAGGCCCTGGATAAGTGCCTGCTACGAGTTCCCCAATTGGAAATTGGGTCAGCCATTTTTCGGCCTTGTCGTGGACCCACTCGGAGGGGTTAGGTGGCTTCTCTTGAACTGCATACCACTGATTGTTCATGCCAGTGAATCAGATTAGACCCTTGGAAATAAAGAAAACGAAACTACTGTTTTTAGTGGCATCACATAGGCATTGTATTTAACAATGCTACAATCATGGCCTTGGCCTCCAATCCTCCTCGAAAATCAAATTTGGGTGGTTTAAGTTTCTTCCAACTGTACGGCATTTAGGCGATAAATCTTAAGCTAAGACCACGTCCACTAGGCTCTCATTATTATACAATATCCTTTTCTTTTTCTCCCAAATTTAAAGGGAAAACTAGTAATGTATAATAGATAGGGAATCTCCTCTTTGTATAGCGGGTCACTTGGTTCAATTCCAATTAGCAAAGAAGAATAGGCAATGTCGTCAGGAAAATGTTTCTTGTAAAGAAACTGTTGTTGGAAAGAGACGACTATAGCAAAGACAGAAACTCCAAAAATGGTGCAGCTTAACCAACTTACATGGACAGGTTAACACATCTATGCGTGGTGCGCACAATCTGAGCTTATGATTAATGATTTTATCAGCTTATCCCACCTTACCTGATGAATTAAATTATATATAATATGAGGCTGCAGCAAAGATCCCAGGATTTGTGCGTATAATACAAAAGAAGGATCATGGTTGACATCTCCGTATGCTATGTACCCAAAGCTGTTAAAAGCAAACAAATCTTGTCAGTTCCGTTGCCCTTTGTACTCTCCTACCAAACCTCCTACATCAAACATTGGATGCATTTCTTCATTATTTGAGTCCCGCCACCTTAATCTATTTTATCTTCTTTTCACAATTCATTGTTTACCTCTATTATTTAAAGGTTTTTTTTTCATCATAATACCCTTTGTTTTTTCACAAGAAAATACACCTATATCGAGCTTTTTTCTCTGAAAAAATAAATATAATAGAGTATGCAAGCTTCTAATCTTTGAAAAATTTTTCATCAATTTAATATGAAATTGAGATATTTTATTTATATTTTTTAAACACTTGACGTGACATATAAACTTACTTGATTATATAAAATATTTTAATTTAATATAATATAATTTAAAAATAATTAAATTAAATCTAAAAAATTGACTTCCCAAGTGAAGAAGAATTAAAAAAACAAAGGGTTCTTTTCGTCCTGGAAATGAAGTTTGGGTAATGTGATTCATGCCCTAACTCATGATTTCTAGAAAATACACTTAGTAGTAGTAATAGAGAGCGTTTGAGGAACTTATAATTCATGACCTAACCCACTACCACTTGTAATATGGATTTAGGTAGGAACCTAGTTTTCAAAAGTGGCCAGTATATGAGATTAAAATGGACAAAAATCTGATCTAGTTCGACCATAAATAACTCTTACTGATAACAGAAATACTACTATATATAGGAAAATCCATACAAGGAATTTATTAAGTTTGGCCAATGAATGTCCTAGACTTGAAGATGAAGTAGAGGGTAAAACTATAAAACCCACAAAAAATCAATCTCCTGAAAAGCAAAATTCAAAGAGAAGTGGAAAAATGGGATTGGATCATGAATGAAAAAAAAGAAAAAAGAAAAAAAACAATAAGCAGAGAGAGAGAGAGCGGGGTGGTGGGTTGGGGGGGGGAGACCAGTGCTGCTAACCCGAACTCCAAAGAGTCAGAGACCCCCATTTTTATATTAGCAATAATTAAGTTGAGTTAAAAAAATAAAGCGGGACTAGGGTTTTACAGAGAGGAAGTCTCTAGAGAGAACGAAAGAGTAGGTAATTTACTTTGTCTCTCTCTCTATATATAAACATAAAAGCTATGTAGCAACAGAGAGAAACAGAAAGAGATAAAAGAAAAAGGAAAGAAAAAGAGACTTATGAATATGATGATGAGGAGGCCGAGGTGTTATTTGGATATAAGCATAGGAGAAGAGCTTGAAGGAAGGATAATAGTGGAACTGTACACTGATGTAGTACCCAAAACTGCAGAGAACTTCAGGGCCCTTTGCACTGGTGAAAAGGGCATTGGTCCTAACACTGGTGTTCCCCTTCACTATAAGGTCCCTCTCTCCTTCTCTCCTTTTTATTTTCTTATCATTTTTAATGTATGGGATGCAAAAATGTAGGGGTTTTGCTTATCTGGGTTTATGTTGCGTTTGCTTATAGTGATATGAAAAGACTTTGATGTCATTGACTTTATTTGGATTTTTTGTTTCTCTTTGCATTCTTGCAATGAAATGTTTTTTTTTTTCTTTTTCTTCTTTGAATTACTTGTTTTTGGGGTAGGAAGAGTCTGAGTAGCAAGAAATCTTGGAGATATTTGCATAGTTTTTTTTCCTGATGTTGTATGACTGTTCTTCATACTGACCATATATTTTTTTTGCTCAAACCTTCATACTGACCATTTTTGTCAACTTTGAATGGCTATTGCTAGTTGATTTTGCTAATGGATCTTTTGAACAAGAATATGGGAAATACTTGGAATTCGGATTTTTTTTTCCCCTTTTTAACTTGTGATAGTATCCAAGATTTAAGGTTGTCTATGATTCTTTCTACATGTTATAGTCTAAGCATCAAATCTTTAATCTTTCCCATCAACAAAGAAACATAAGAATTGATTTAAAATACCTTGATGATGGTTTTGGCTATCCGCATGTGAGTTAAGATTCAAGTTTTCTTTTGTTTGCTAATGCCATCTAAACCACATCTGTTAACAGATGGCAACATTAAAGAAATGTCCTCTAACTATTTGTGATGCTGTAAGTGGTTTGTCTATGAAATGCTGGCATACTGGATTGGCATCTTTCGACAGCTAGAAATAGAAAAACCTTAAGGGTACTTGTCTTTGACTTGAATGATTAACATAATTTATTTATTTATTTTCTCAGAAAATATATTTCATATTCATTCTTTGACTTTAAAATATGATATCAATTTGTCCTTTTAGTTTCAAATTTGGTTATAGTCTATGTTACTCAAACTTGGGGGTAGGAATTAGATATCAGTATGTGTCTGAAATGAGTACTTTCAAATTTTTCTGAGTTTTTCATATATTTGGAGGGTTGGACCTCCATCCTCGTGTCCATCAGATATGTGTCAGACGTAGATACTTCTAGGAAAATGAAGAGTCATAGCAACGCAGGTTATGGTAATGCAATTACCGTATGCATAAACCATGAATTAATGAGAATTTCATTGTATTAATGATTATATATGCCTTTGGATGGGAATTTTATTTTTGTTGAGTTTGAATGATATATGGTTTTTTTTTTTTATTTCAGGGAGTTCGTTTTCATCGAGTTATTAAAGGCTTTATGGTACAAGGTGGAGATATATCTGCTGGAGATGGTACTGGAGGAGAGTCAATATATGGTTTGAAATTTGAAGATGAAAATTTTGAATTGAAACATGAACGGAAAGGAATGTTATCGATGGCAAATGCTGGTCCTAACACAAATGGGTCTCAGTTCTTCATCACTACAACTCGCACTTCTCATTTAGATGGGAAACATGTTGTATTTGGCAAGGTTGTCAAAGGAATGGGTGTTGTTCGTTCCATTGAACATGTAACAACTGGTGAAGCTGATTGTCCCACCGTTGATATGACAATTGCTGATTGTGGAGAAATCCCTGAGGGGGCAGATGATGGGATATCCAATTTTTTCAATGATGGTGACATTTATCCTGATTGGCCAGCTGACCTTGATGAGAGTCCTAATGAGCTATCTTGGTGGATGACTGCTGTAGATTCTGTTAAGGCTTTTGGAAATGAACATTACAAGGTAATGGGCATATGCATGTTTATTCTTGCAGTAATGGGTTCATTGCTGCATGTTTTTGTGCTTATAGAACCTTCTTCCTACACTTTGATATTTCAAGATGCTTATAAAACCTTCTTGTTACACTTTGATATTTCAAGATGGTGCTTCCTAGATATATTGTTTATTCTTTCTCTACACCATTTCCTTTCCTATTCCTTTTCACTCTCCTTTGAGGTCTCTCATTTATGCTAATGGATGTCCATAACAGAAACTTGACTATAAGATGGCTCTCAGAAAGTACAGGAAGGCTCTACGCTATTTAGATATCTGCTGGGAGAAAGAAGGGATTGATGAAGGTGACATTTCTTTGCTGTACTTCGTTTCATTCACCTACTAATAAAGTAGTTGGACTCTCAATTCACCTTGGTTGGTCTGCATATAATATGTTGTGGCTTTGCAGATAAGAGTTCAAGTTTGAGAAAGACGAAATCCCAGATATTCACAAATAGCTCTGTAAGATTCATTCTTCACCTTTTGACTGACTTTTATCAATTGTTGAGCACTTGAGGTTCAAATAATTTTGCAACCTGATTTGCTGCCTAATGCCACGTGAGAAATCACTTTACTTTTCCATATCCTAATTATGATTAAACACTAACTATCATTATCCAAGTTAAATTGCACTTAGTTTTCTGTTCTGTTAATCTTTTAATATCTTTTTCTTTGTCTTGTCCATCAACTTGTCCTTTGGACTAATCTTAGTCTTCTTACAATTTTTTGATTTTCTAATACCTTGATGGTTTTGTGGCTTTAGGCCTGTAAACTGAAACTAGGGGATCTGAAAGGAGCACTGTTGGACACAGAATTTGCAATGCGAGATGGAGATAGCAATGTGAAAGCCTTGTTTCGCCAAGGTCAGGTTAGTGTCTTTCATTGTTAATAATATTATAATCTTTTGGATGCTGGTGGCTTTGGCTTATATTTGGTCTGAGCTAGTCATCTCTTAAGGGAAAAATTGGTTGAGATTACATAGACCTTTCTTAGAAGCTGCCTTTACAGCTTGCCTCTTTATTATCTTCTTTATGCTACATTTTCTGTCCATTCAAGCACATTCTGGTCCTAATGATTGTGATACTTATCTGCCAGGCACACATGGCACTTAATGATGTTGATGCTGCTGTTGAAAGCTTCAAGAAAGCATTGCAATTGGAGCCAAATGATGGTTAGTGATGGACTTTGACTCAGTCTCTATACTATGTACTCAATATTGGATCATTCCCTGTTTTAGAAGATTATGACCTGTATGTTCATTTTAGGGCTTGGCAGGTTGCAAATGGGAAAATTTCTCAATGGGATGTTGAGAAGTGTAGTCAACTTTATCTGGCTTTGACTCATTATTTTTAATTTAAATTTTACTTTGGCCAAACATAGGCAACCTGAAGTTCTACATATGATTAGGCCCAGGATATAGCTTCTTCTCTTTCATGAAACCTGCCTGCCACATATGCAGGATGACCGGATCAAGGCAGTGTATAGTGTGAACAAGTTAATATGTGAAACTTGTTCAGACTTTTTGATAACTATTTTGTTTGAAATATATTTGCATTTCAGGTGGAATAAAGAAAGAGCTTGCTGCTGCTATGAAAAAGGTTAGCAGATAGAATGAAATTGGTAGTATCTTGCGGCATTGCATATTTATAAACAAATGTGCTTAACAATAATACTTGGTGAGCAGATCAATGATAGGCGCAATGAGGAGAGAAGACGATATCGTAAGATGTTCCAACTGCACTCAACTGGTACGTCGTGCTTTTATTCTTTTATTTCTTGAGATGGGTATTGTTGTTAACTGGGGAATGTACAATGCAGGTGCTGATAACCATGATGGTTAAGAGCTTCAATTGTTCAGTGAGATAGTGTCATCTAGTTCAGGCTTTCTTGATTAGGATCTCTTACCATTTGGACAAAATACTAGGTAGGGATGTTCAGCCTCTGCATTGTTTGATACTACTTTTCTGTAACTGCTAATGAGCACTTGCATGCTAATGGAAATTGGGGACTGACTATTGTGTTAGTTCAGGATAATGGAGCTATAGTTTTATGTTTTTCAGGTTTCAGTGGAAGCAGAGGAAGCATTCCAGCAAATTAAACTGTACAAATCTGAGGCTTGAACCAATTCTCATTTCTAATGAGAGTTTCATACTAGTTAATTAGGATGTAGGAAATTTAGACTAAGACTGATCAATTCCTTAATGAAATTTTAGTCCAGACAATCTGTGTTCCGTACAGAATTGGTATAAAATGTACAATTTTGTCTTTGACAAACTCTTTTGGTGAGGTATTCTCATGAAAATTTTACCAGCGGTTCTTGGCCCATAATTTTGGTTATCTGTTTCTTAATAGTAGTAATACTATTCATTCAATCTACGAAAGGATTAGCCGTTGTCTGTGGGTTGGTGGTGGATACAGGTAACACACCTTACAATCTCAAGTCCAATGCCAAACTGTAAGCTAAAAGCTTTGCGAAGTTTGCCTCCCAGAGTGTTTTACATGGCGCTGATCTTATACCAAGGGATAGCATCCAGTATCTCAGTATAACCTTGCACGTTCTTTTCTGAAACCCCAAACTTCCCTTAATAATTACGCCCATTGTGATAACTTTTTCCACGTCAAGTCGTAATTGTAACAAACGGATGCCTCCAAAATTATAGCAAGTTAACCTCATTCAATACATGGCCAACCTTACAAAACCGTAACTCCCTTGAACTGATGATATGACATGGCCAACCTCACCACAAAATCAAAATCAGAAACAAAATTGAGCCAGAAAAGTTGAGTTCCAAAATCAATAAACCCATTATAGCACTTCTAGGCATTAACTATGAGTTATAGTTATCGAGCCCCAAATCCCTTAGAGCATCAGTAGCAGCATCCTTGCAGCTTTCATGATTTTCCTTTGCCTTCCTGATAAACTTGTCAATACCATTATTCAGAAGAAGGATTCTGCACAAGAGAGCGTTGGTTTCCCATAAATCAACTTTTCACTAAAGTGCATATTCTAATACAACTAAAACACACTGCTGCAATAGAATCTGTACAGAACTCTGCATATATTCATAAAACTTGCCTGTTCTCTGGGTTCCTCACAACAAGATTTCGAATCATAAGACAGGAACTTCGCTGCATCTGCTGAGCAGCAGGAAACTTCTGCATGGTTTGAATAGCAAGTTCTGCTGCTCCGGCTTCAATGGCATGAGTTGCATTGTCTGGTGATCTCAAGCAGAGTACAGAAATAATGGACATGACCTAAACATTATGATAAAAATGATTCATCATGATCCCCACTCTATCCAATTATACTTGCATACATCATATCATAATGGACACGACTTTTCCAACCATTATATTTGTGGGAGAATTCTAAGGAGCTAGCTGTTTGCCAACACATAACCGCTATCTCTGAAGACTAGAGTTCCTAACACCATAAGATTAGCAGGATGGCAGTGAAACTATCATGTTATACCAATACTCATGGATTGTGAATTCTACTTGAGCAGAACATTAAAATGATTTGTGAACCTGATAATTAAGCATTTTAGTGGTGCAAGAATTGCTGGTCCCTTACCTCTTGCAGCACAGATGGGTCATCAGAGAATCTTGCTGACAGTTTGATCAGCCTGTCCATACCTCCTTTCTCAACTATAGTGCTCTTATTTGAGTCACTTCCTGCTAGCTAGCCAAAGAAAAAAAAAATGCATTAATGCTTTAAGTTCAAATTATTCATATAGTTTACATTTTAGAGTTTTTACAAGAGTATCTAATGAATGCACACTATTCAAAGTCACATAAGCCCATAATCAAAAATCCATTTGGGAATGTAACATTCTACAGCTCTTTAAAAAGACCTTTCTACATTCTCAGATGACAAAACAGAAAGACAAGTGTAAACATAAACTTGTAGCACAAAAGTTTCATGCCATGAAAGGTAAAAAGTAAAGGAAAGAGAAAATGAAAATCCTTAACTTTAAGCTGCAGATTATAATAACGAAAACGACTTTCATCAGAAGTTTTTAGATCTGTACCTTGGATAGCAATGAACAGCAGGTTCTAGCTACGGTTTTGTTGCCTTGTTCACCACTATCATCAACACACTTTAGAAGTGCATCAATACCACCAGCATCAGCAATGGACTTACATATTTCATCCTGCAGGAAACAAAAAACGTTACAGTGAATTCAAATCCCATGTTTGTCACACATATCTGATTAGTGTCTTAAGCCTCGGTGCAATGAAACTATTGGATAACTTCAATCTGAAAATTCTTCTACACTCTCCAAATTAAAAGCCATAAGAATTTATAATTAACTGATATCAAGTAGTCTCTGATATGTCAAACAATTTTAATAAACTTACATTCACAGCAACAGCCTTTAATGCTATGCTTGCCGAAACAAGACTAGTTGAACTAAGCCCTCCATGAAGTGACTCCACAAGAGCTCTTGCAATTCCAATTTTCGCAAATCTTCGTGCATAACCATAAACCTGATGGGACCAAACACATCAGAACCATTTTGAGGAACAATGATAGTAGTACATTACTACTTAATAGATTTATTACAGGCATTTTCCACTTACTTGAGAAGCAACAACACGATTATCATCAGACGTCAACAGAACACGTATAGCATCATATAAACTTTGAACACTGCCTTTAGTTTGTCCACTCAAAACTTGTAGAATCAACTTATCAACTCCTAACTCCATAAACGATTCTTTAACAACTTCATTACCAGTCGCAGCAGCAGCAACAATAGCAAAGCCAGAATTCAAGATGTCTAAATCTTGAATTCCATCGGTATTAAGAATATGAACCACAATCACCGGTCCTCCACTCACCCGAAAAGCCTCTGTACTTTGAACATCTAGAAATAACAAGAAGAATATAAAACAAATAATTTCAACACATAAACTATTATCAAACCTTAAACATAAAAGAGGAATGGTTAAATTGTTTTATACCAGTTAGCAACGATGCCATGGTCTTCAAACAAGAAACGAGAGTCTGTTGCGATTCAGTTGGAATCTTAGAACAGATTGAACAAACCAGTTCGACACCGCCATTTTTAGTTACGATTGCTGCATTTCCCGATTCTACTTTATCACTACATAATTCGCTTAGGTTATTAAGTAAACCTGAGATTGGAACTAAATCTTGGGCTGTGAATTGATCTTTTGAGCCGGCGTTTAGTTGGTTCAGTTTATCCAAGCATTGCATCGCTGGGTGGTCCTTGACGCCACCTTCCCCTGGAACACACTTCACGATCCCTGTTACAATCAATTAGACAAAACTGGTTAAAAATTGGGAACTCTAGAGAAAAGAATGAAACCAAAGAGAAGAATGGCGCCGAAAATGACTACCGGAGAGATCGACGCCTTGGAGGGAGAGGGTTTGGATGGCGTCTTCCAAGGCTTCGGTGGGGTCCAATCCGAGATCATCCATGTTCTCTTTCACTAACTCATCGAAGGCCTCTTGCGAGATTGCACGAACGTTCTTCACTGGACCCATCTTTTCTCCTATCTCCAGACTTGGGATCGGAGGGATGATGGACTGGGAGCTGACAACGGAAAAGAGAATCTGAGAGAAAGATCTGTTGGTATTTTTGAATGTGGAATGCTATCATCAGCCGAGGTGAGGGCTTTTAAATTTTCGCGGGGCTTTATGGGAATTTTATTTTGGTGCTTAGGCCACGGATAACAACCGAAATTCGAGTTAATTCGGGCTCCAACAAGCCCAAAAGAAAAAGCGCTGCACAGTGTACACTCAGTCCATTGTTAGTATTTTTTATGCCTTCAAAGTAAGAATATACATTTATATTTAATTTTAATTTATTTGATTATTGTATGCATTAAAATACATAATTATTTTATCTTAATATGAGACGTTGCTATTTGAATAGATATTACAGTTATCAAATCAAAGAAATACACTGTTTTGCTAAAAGTTAACATGAATCACCAGCATTTTCGTTTCTTTGGATTATCATATTATAACTTTAACATACAAATATATTAGAAGTGAACAAAGGGACGGACAAGTCAGTAAAAAGCAACCCATGCAGAGAGTTGCAACACTTCTATGTACATAAAAGTAGCTGATAGACACGCAAAACACCTACTGCCCCATATATTCAAATCAATCACCCACTCCTCCAAAGCATCTTGCTCTATTTTTGATTAAATCTACAGAAATGTACAGCCTAATTTAACTTCCTTCACACATATTTGGACAATTTACAGCCATTTTCAGTCATCAGGAATAGAAAAACACATAGCGTGCGTTAAACATCGTAGAAGTTTATTCCTGTAAAAGTTCCATGGCTGCTAGGTGCCTCACCCGCTGCATAAGCCGTCTTCTGCGATAGATGCCCACCAGACGCAGGATGAGTACCAGAGTAATAGCAGAAAAATCAAACACTCTTCCAATTCCCAGGCCCCCTGCGATGCGGAAAAAACTGATTTATCCATTTGACTAGCATACATCTTACAGTGCACTAGCTAGCTCTCCAACACCAAAATGATCAAGAAAATCCACCACATGTACCAATATTACAATAATCATCCTACTGACACTCAAAATGAAAGTATTTCTCAAGCAAAAAACTTACCTGTTGGAATGAAGTCAAATGGTGTAGCTCTGTAGAGGATACTTAGCACCATCTGGAACACATGAAAGATGGTAAGACTTCAACAGAGGTAACTACTAAACAGTCATGAAGCGACAGAAACAATAGAAGGAAGTCATCACATATCTTGTTTTCCAGATACTGGAAAAAGAATAACTTATTCATTTGAACATATCAACATATCCAGCCTTCTCTCAGTTCCTTTTTTTTTCCTCTTTTTCTTTTAATTGTATAAAATGCTATATATGTATCCTATGTTTATATAAATCAGTACTAGTTTGCACACACACATATTTATGTACTTCACAGTGTATATATTGAATGAACTTAACTGCAAAAAGGCGCATTTCAGCAAGATATGAATCATTTGTGTCAGGATCCATCAATGCCTGGAACATTCTCTTGATGAAGAATGGTAACTCACGCACTTTCTGTTAAGAAAAGAAGGAAGAAAATGTTCACATGCCTGCTCGCAACAGAACAAAAGATTGATATGTTACACTGGCAAAATATATGAAACAATAATCAAGAAGCAAGCATGAGGATTGTTAGGATGAACACCAAAAAATAGAACTCTTCTCTAATTCACCTCTTATGCAAATGTACAATGACAGAGCCGTTTATGATAATGTAACATATATGAACATCTACAGAATAGTTAGTATTCTTAAAAGGATCACTGAAATTAAAGCCATTACAGTTAAAAGTTATATGTGTCAAAAGAAATAGAGAAAGAAACAACAAAATCCACTTCGCATATATGTTTAACAGAGTCTAAAAAAGGCTACATTAGCACATGTACCTGAGCAAGACCACGAGCACCTCCAACAAAGAGAAGGTTATACCTCTGTACACTTTTAAGTACCTCCATAACTTCCTGGTCCTGTTGCTGTTGTAATGATACCTCTGGCATCAAATTAACAATCTTGCAAGTGCACATGGGGCACTTGCATGGCTTAGATGTTGACGAATAGTTCCAGAATTGCAAAATGCAACTGCCTGCCAAAACCGAAAAGAGGAAGAGGGGAAACAAGAACCATCTTGAGGACAGATGATTGCAGGTCAAACATGTAAATCTGTTCCCAAATGAGCATTCACAAACACTGAAACTCAATCCTTTCCTTCAAAAGGAAGTTGTTAGGGGAGGTGGTGTATGGGTCAAGGCATTGGCTACACAACAATGGAACAGAACTCCTATAGCAATAATTACAGTAAATAAAAGAGCTTCTGCTGGAGAAATGACGGCAAAAGACAAACAGTAAATGGATAGGAACTTGCAAATAGCAAACAGCTCAAACGCCAAGCCCCACACAACAACACCACCCTTCCTCCTCTAACGAGGGATAAAGATTAAAAGCACTCAACAACCTCCTTTATACTAATAGTTGAGCGTTCGCCACTCAAGGATCACAAGTCCAGGTAAAGTTCTAATATCTATTCCTGTTTACATGAGTTAAAAACAATCTCACTAAGTTACCAGCAAATAAAGAGCAAAAAATAAAAAAAACAAATCCTGTTCAAAATGCTTGTAAATTGAAAGAAAGAACGAAAGAGATGTAAACCCCAAAAAGGTCCCATAAACAAAGCCTCCTGATTTTTATTAATCTCACTGTAAAGTAATAAACAGAATAAAGCAATGAGGCAAAACAGACTTCTTTCCTAGTTGCACAAATTCTTTTCTTCAAGCAATGTACCTACTTATTTAAGCCGAGAAAATCAATAAATCCTTGCACATAAGCAGCACCATAGATAAACCAGAAAATGTAAAACAGACTAGACTAGTTGAAAATAGTTTCCGGAGGATATCTTGAATGAACCAAGCGAAAATTTTAAGTAATTTGATAAATATTCTGGTAAAAGGAAAACCCAAACCTAAAATTCAACGTTCAATATCTAGTTTGAAGAGAAAAACCCTATTTCTTTCCCTTTCTTTTCCATTTTGAATTTATCTCACCAACCAAACAAAACCAAACTCAGACTGTACCAACCAAATAGATTGAGGAAAAAGGAAGAAGAAGAAGAAAAATTTAGAAGAATTACCACAATACCAATGACCGCAGTTGGATCGACAAGGAACAGTGAAGGAGCCAAAACAAATTGGGCAGCAGTCATCGTCGGGAGGGGTTTCGCTCAATCTCTTTCTCTCTCTAGATTCCTCCACCTTTCTGTCTCCCTTATCCGTTTCCATTTCCCCTCTCTCTTTCTCTTTCGCTTCAAAATGTATCGCTCAAGGTTTTTTCCATCGCCTCACCTCGTCGGAAAAACACTTGTGATATTCGCGGTTGCAAACGTTAGGAAGGAGTGTTAAAACGTTAGAAAACCATGGGTACCTCTACATGTATATTCGCGAGTTTCCGCGTCAAATTTCGTGTAGCAACAGTTTCTGAGGCAATCACTAAACCTTTTGGTTTTTTTCATTTTTGTCTTTTCTTTTTCATTTTAATTAACAATAAATTACTTAATAGGATTCTTCTAATTTGGTGTTTATAGGAACTAGTTAATGTTATATTTCGACCATCTTAATACCCTCACTGTGGTCACAAGCTCTTGTCATGGAACTCCACCCGGTTAAGACTATTTTTATTAATTCCACCCATAATCACCTCTATCTGGACAGGCCATAGCAAGAATCAAATTTCAAGTTTAAGTAATATAGTATAGGAGGAAAAAGGTCAATTTCGTCAATTTGTATCATTCTGAGATCTCTTCCTCTCACCCCCAGATGACCTTTTTCTAGTAGTGTTACTCAGCCTTTACAGCTTCAATGCCGACGGTTGGCCATGACCCACTAAGAGAGCGGACATTGCATTTCCCACTGCACTGGTCAGTGGGATTCACGGGAGTTAATGCAGTGGAAATGACTGCACAGTAGATGATGGTGTAAACTCTTGAATGCTTAGTATGAATTTAATATATAATTGACGTGAAATTTAAAATTTTATTTTAAATTATAGTATTTTTATTAATTATATTTTAATTTTTTATTTTAAATTATGATTTTATTTATTGGAAGCATATCTCTTCTATGTAAAATTATTCCACGCTAGGACCATGACAATTCAACTTCAACCCCACCTAAACCCTTAAATTTAATTATGACTTTTACCAAACAACCTAACTCCAATTAATAAATGTAGATACAACTAATGGCAGCTGATCTTGATTGATTGCCCTTCACTCTTTCTAGTCCTTTTTTCGGTTGGTTGAGAAATTACCCTCCAATACTGTTCCATCAGCAACGAATTAACATTCATTTTTATTTTATCAATTGTTGAAGTGTCTTTTGGAGACGACCGTATATTCTTACCATGCATGTAAAGCTTAGGAATCAATTCTTTTCAAGTTTCACCAAATTTTTCATTTTGGAGAGAACTTGATCTGCTTAGAAATTTTCTCAGAATTTGATCCGTGGAGAACTTTGTGTGATTGTGTCTTGAGTTATGGTTTGATTCCATTACAATCAGACTGGTTTGATTTTTTTTTTTTTGTGTACACAGGTCAAGTAAAGAAGGTTTAAATGATAGAAGAGTGAGGTTTTTGTCTTGAGTAATTTAGCATGATAAATTTATTTTGTTTGGATAACCGGCCCCTAGAAAAGTATAGGCTCATCCTATTACTCTTCCAGTTACTACTGCCTAATTGATGACTTCTCCTCCAAGTGTATTTGTTGTGAATTAGCAACCATGGCATTTATGATTTGAGTGCCCCCTGCCCCCTCTTCTCATGTAGTACAGTCCGGGCCCGACTCTAGCATAAAGCAATCAAAACTCTAACTTAAAGTTTCAAAATTTTTTTTATAAATTTTATAAATTTATAATAATATAGTTAATTATATTAAAAATATATAAAAATTAAAATAATTAATAAAATATCTATATATTCTCTCACTTTTTAAATTTAATGTCTAATAAATATTTATTTTCTCTCATCTCGCATGTCGTCTTTAATTTTCAACTATTTATTTTATTTTTTATTAAAAATAAGTAAAAATCAAGATATTTAATAAAATTATATATTCTTTCATTTCTCTAATTATGTATTTAATAAATTTTTCTCATTTGTCAATCTCACAATGCTATTAATTTTCAACTATTTTCTCTATTTCTAATCAATTACGGTAATATATATTTAATGATCACAAATAACTATTTTTATTTTATATATAAAATCAATCATTTTTTTCAATTTATAAAATAAAAGTTTAATTAGAAATTTTATATCTCAAAAAATTAGAAAATAAAATTTTAATAATTTTTTTCTTATTGTCGATAAAAAATGTCTTATTTAAATATTTAATTTTAAACCTTTGAAGTTATTGAGATGCTCTTAAGTATAGTCTTTCAATGCTAACCCAAAAATTAATGCTATTTTATGAGATACTTTTTTCCATTAATTAAACAAGGACATGTGATGGACCAGTTTCCACGTATATGATAACCCAAAAATTAAACCAACCTAATTAACCAAGTAAAGTAACAAAAGATAAATGTAATTAACCCAACAAAGTGATAATTAAATTTTTATCTAAATTTGGTGTATCTATAATCACACGCAGAATACTTTATCTTTTTTAAGTTCAATTAATATATATATATATATATATATTTATATGACCTAGGAAATATGCGCATGTAAATTACATTGGATTAGTTCTTAATTAAGGTTGAGAATGAATTTGCTTTTCATTTTTTTTCTCTTTGATGGAGGGTTATAAGGTGAGGGAAATATAGCACCTTGCAGTTCTAAGGGAAATAGAGCCTAGGTCGGGTAAATGGACAATGGATTTGCTTTTCTTTCTTTCTTTGGAGGAGCGTATGGGTGAGGGACAAAGCAGATAGCACCTTACATTTCTAAGGGAACTAGAACCTAGACAGGCTGGATATGGTGGGCTAGGTTGGTAAGTGGATGGAAACTTTTCATTATAGGTAATACTAAGCTAATTTCATGGTGACTTACTTATAGAACGCACGGCGACTGCAACCATATAAAGCGCCCTGATTGAGAATCTGTTCTAAGCAGCTTTGAAACTATATCCTTCCAGAATCGTGATGGGTGTGTTTGTTTATCTTGTATGCTTGATCTTGGCTATTCCTTTTCTTCGTTTTCTCCATCGCTTCGTAGATAGCAATGGTCTCCCCCGAAACTGGCCATTTGTTGGGATGACCCCAACAATCCTCCTCAACTTCCATAGGATTGTTGACAAAGTTTCCGAAATAGTGACTAAAAGCAATGGTACCATCCTATATAGAGGAATCTGGTTCACTAACTCAAGTTTCCTGGCCACAGCCGATCCTCAGAATGTGCGTTATCTAATGAACACAAACTATAGAGCATATGTAAAAGGGTCCGAATGGAGGAAGCAATTTGATGTATTCGGGGAAGCGCTTTTCAATTCCGATGGCGAGGAGTGGAAACGTCAAAGGAGAATTTTTCATGCTTTCTTGAATCATCCACAATTTCTGCAATCACTTGCAAGGGTCCTCCGGGAGCGTCTAGAGCAAGGGCTTTTTAAAGTACTGGAGCATGTTTCTAAACAAGAGCTAGTAGTCGACTTGCAAGATTTGCTTGTAAGGTACGCATCTGATATTGGTTGGATACTGGCAACCGGTTCTAACCCTCAATTTCTCTCCATTGAATTTCCAGAAAATCGATTCCACAAAGCCATGAGTGATGTTTTGGAGGCAGCATTTTACAGATGTATCATGCCTGACAGCTTGTGGAAGCTGCAGAGTTGGCTTCAGGTTGGATTAGAGAAGAAACGAAGCCATGCCTGGAAATATTTTGACGATATTTTAGCAGAACATATATCAATTCAACGTGAAAAATCCAACAAAGCAATCACATGGAGTGGAGATGAAGAGAATTTCAATTTTTTAAACTGTTACTTAACAGGACATAAGGTGACTGGACCAACACCTAGTGATAGTCTTATCAGGGACAATGTTATACATTTTTTGTTTGCCGCTGACGACACTTACAGTACAACTCTCACGTGGTTCTTCTATCTCCTGTCCAAGAATCCTACGGTTGTAGCTAAAATAAGAGAGGAACTGAAAAGAAACCTGTCATGGAAAAAAGTAGGGGAATTGCAGCTACCGACGTCCTTCGATGAGTTGAATAAGCTACCGTATCTCCAAGCTGCTTTATGTGAAACATTGAGGCTATACCCACCTAATCCTTTCGAATTTAGAACATCTACTCGGCGAGACATTCTTCCAAGCGGCCATCGGGTCAATCCACAAATGGTAATTATATTAGCCGTACATGCGATGGGAAGGATGGCATCGTTGTGGGGAGAAGACTGCCATGAATTCAAGCCCGAGAGGTGGATCACTGTGGAAGGAAAGCTCAAACGTGAGCCGCCGAGTAAATTCTTTGCTTTCCTTTCAGGACCCAGAATTTGTCCAGGAAAAGAGTTGTCCTTTTTCCTAATGAAGGCTACAGCATCACCTATAATCCACAACTATGATGTTCACGTCATTGAAGGCCAGAACGTGACGCCAAAAAATAGTGCTTTCCTTCACATGAAGCATGGCTTAATGGTTAGAATTAAGAATAGATGGAAATGATGAACTGTGGTAAGCGTTCAGAACTTAGTGCAAACTATAGTTTGTGTTTTGCTTAGCTTTTATGTTTTAAGGACTAATAAGTTACCCCAACTATTTATGCATATGTAAAACAAGATTAAAGCTCCAATATTTTTTCTTTTATTGAAATAATATGACTTTCTTAGGGAAAATATTTTTCATAGAAAGCAATATACTCCTATTTATATTAATAGTATTTGGATGGAACATTGTCTTCATTGTTTTTTTTTTTTTAAAAAAAAAAACAATCTTAGTATAGGTTATGTACGCTTATATAAATATTCCAGCACAATGTTTTCCACCCAATAGCCCATTCCCAACTTTACACCAAATAATGCAAGTAATGAGGAAGGAGGAAAATCAGATAACCTTTTAAATCTTTAATAAATGTTGACACATGATTGGTCTCTGTCCACCAAGTCTGATCCATCGTCTGATCCATGCACCAAGCAACCAACTTGCATGCTATAGATGGAGCTTCCTACATATGTTGACTTAAACAGAGCCATTGCTGACCAAATGCGCAGAGTAGAAGATAAGCATTAAATAGAATATATATATATATATATATATATATATATATATATATATATATATATAGATGAAACAATATCATACTTTCACTTTATTGACATTATTGATTTAGGGATTAATTAAAACTTGGATGTACTTAATTTTCAGCTCAAATTAATCCATATATTGTTGTTTTTTAATAAATTCTGGCTTTAATTTCACTTCTTTAGACAATATATATATATATATATATATACTATTTTTTTGCGCAGCACTGTAGACAATATATGTAATGAAATTTTAAAAAGTACGGTTATTTACATTTTTTAATTGTATTTTTTTCACATTTACTAACAATATTAAAAGTACAATTTTTGTTAGTGTATGCAATTTTTATAATTATAATTTATTTATAATATTGTTAAGAATTTATATAATACAGTTAAATTTCCAAATATATTGGAAAAAAAATAAAAAATATATTACTAAATATATTTTTAATAGCACTTTTTGAAAATGTACAATCCTAATTAATCAACAACGCTATAGTGCAATATCCTCTAAAATGTCCTCTTGTAGAATAAAATCTTATTTGGGATTAAGTTTGGCATCAATTAAATATTGGAAGGGCATAATAGTACAACTTTTTAATGTATAGGAGAGATAGATTAATTCAAATTAAATTATGATTTTTATCGGAAAACCTATCTTGGTTTATCTAAGATTGTCCCAAGATTACCATTTATCTCCAATATGTTCCCTCACCTTCAAACTTTAAAATCTTCATATACAGAATTTGGCCTCTTTGATTTGGACTAGTTGGTTGAATGATTTTCCTCTAATACCATACCAGCACCAAATGGAGCGACTATGAGTTGGGGTATGAACAAATTGGGCGAGCTGAGCTTGTTAGCTAGGGGAGCCTTTCACCATAATTTTCATCTTAGCAATCAATGTAAGGTGCAACTAGGCCAAATTCAATTAATTTATAAATTTCGCAACCACATGGCATTTATATATGATTTGTAGGTATACTAGAACTAGAATTGGCAGGCATATATGTATGACTTGGATGAACAATAGCCAATGTTTATTGATAGCACAGGCATGGGGATGAGGATAAACATGCTCGAAAGGTACCGTCAAATTGGACGATTAATTGGATGAGGACCATATGTGATATTAAGGGAGGGATGGACCAATTTCATGCATTCAGATTTATGGAAAATATTAAGCCGACGACTTAATTTGCAGTCTTACAGTACATTGCAGGAATGGGGCTCAAGTTTCTAACTGGACGATTGGTGGGCTAGGGGGGAAGTAATTAGGGAACCTTAAGGTGGGTGGTTGGAGGAAATGGTAACGGTAATGGAGGAATGGACAGTCTGTCTCTTTGACTCTAGCCGTGGCAGATTTTTTTATTTTATTTTATTATTTGCCCTAAAAACGTGCACCGTAGCACTAAAAGCCTGAAGCGTGACCGTACGTGACGGAGATGAGGAGAGCTTTAACTACCATATAATAAAAAAAGTAGTGTTCCATATTTGGGTCATTACAATCATGGCAACTTGGCAAGTAGATGGAAACTTCTCATTTATAGATAACAAAGCTGTTCTGATTGTGACTGATTACGGGCAAGGCTGCACCTATATATATATATAGAGTGGGCTCATTGAGAATATGCCATAAGCAACCTTTAAGCATTTTTAAGAGTCTACGTGATGGCAGTGTCTGGCTATCTTGGATGCATGATCTTGGCAATTGTTATTCTTCGTTTTCTCTATCGCTTCATACATAACAATGGTCTCCCACGAAACTGGCCATTTGTTGGGATGACTCCAACATTACTTCTCAACTTCCACAGGGCTCATGAGAAAGTTGCCGAAGTCCTGAAAAGAAGCAATGGCACCTTTCTGTATAGAGGAGTTTGGTTTACTAACACAAGTTTCTTGGCCACCTGCGATCCTGAGAATGTGCGTTATATTTTGAGCACAAACAATTCAGCATATTTGAAGGGGTCCGAGTGGCTGAAGCAATTTGATATATTTGGAGAAGCACTTTTCAATTCCGATGGTGAGGCATGGAAACGTCATAGGAAAGTTTTTCATGCTTTCTTAAATCACCAGCAATTCCACCAATCACTTGCAAAGATCCTTGAGGATCGTATAGAGCAAGGGCTTCTTAAAGTGCTAGAGTATGTTTCGAGACGAGAGCTAGTGGTGAACTTGCAAGATTTGTTTGTGAGACATGCATTTGATATTGGTTGCATAATGGCTACCGGCTGTAACCCTGGGGTACTCTCCCTTGAATTCCCAGAGAACCGATTCCACAAAGCCATGAGTGATACTCTGGAGGCAGCTTTTTACAGATATGTCATGCCTGACAGTCTATGGAAGCTGCAAAGTTGGCTTCAGATAGGGAAAGAGAAGAGACGAAGTGAAGCTTGGAAGGCTTTCGATGAGCTTTTAGCAGAATATATATCAATTCAACGTGAAAAATCCAACAAAGCAATGGCATCAAACACAGATGAAGGGGATAATTTCAATTTTTTGAAGTGTTACTTGACAGGACATAAGGTGACGGGCCCAACACCCAGAGATAGTCTTATAAGGGACAACGTTATTCATTTTTTGTTTGCCAGTGACGACACTTACAGTTTAGTTCTGACTTGGTTCTTCTATCTCCTCGCCAAGAATCCCATGGCTGAAAACAAAATAAGAGAAGAAGTGAAGAAAAACTTATCAATGAAAGAAGCAGGGGGATTGCAAATTCCATCTTGCTTCAACGAGCTGAATAAGCTAACATATCTCCATGCAGCGTTTTGCGAAACGCTAAGGCTATGTCCACCTATTCCTTTCGAATTCAGGACATGCGCTCAGCAAGACATTCTTCCAAGTGGGCATCGTGTCGATAGAAATATGAGAATCATAATAGGAATACATGCAATGGGCAGGATGGAATTTTTATGGGGAGAAGATTGCCATGAATTCAAGCCAGAGAGGTGGATCACGGAGGAAGGAAAGCTTAAGCGTGAGGCACCCAGTAAATTCTCCGCCTTCCTTGCAGGACCAAGGATTTGTCCAGGAAAAGAGTTGTCGTTTTTCCTGATGAAGGCTACAGCAACAGCAGTGCTCCACAACTACAAGGTGCATGTGACTGAATGCCAAAACATTGCTCCAAAAAACAGTGCGTTTTATCAAATGAAGAATGGCTTAATGGTTAGGATTAAGAACAGGTGGAATTGAACTGTAGTACTCCATGCGAAGTGTTACTTGGCTTTACGTCTTCTAAAATGTTATTATTTTCAGACTATGTATTGTGACCCTGCACCTCTCTGATTCACATGGTGGCACTCGTGTGTGTATGCGTGTGTATATATATATATCTGTATAATTAAATCAATTCCATCCATTTGAGATGTATAAATAGTGATTTTCTCATTTATTAGTAAGTTATTGAGTATTGAAATTCCAAAACCTTCGTACCGACAATTATTTGTGTGTCAGTGAGTGTAGCACTATGGGCTTGCCGAGTCTTTAGCCCATTCCATAGCTGGCTTACCCTCTACCTTCTGTATGGATTATAGCGTTCACACGAGTCCCTCCTCTCTACATTACAAATAGGCCGTGGACTCCCATTTCCTTCACTTTCAATCAAGATCGTCCCAGAATCACCAAAATCACCATCTCACCACTCTTGAAATGCGAAAACTTGTCATTTTTTTTGGGTAAGATAGTTAAGATTTTAGGTATAGATTTTGGAGATTATTGAGGAATCGGAGAGGCCTGGAACGTCTGGGAAACGAGGAAGATCTCGGGTAGATTAATTTGGACTTAGGTCCTCTGCACCTCTATAAGATAAATAAATAAATAATTTGCATTTTATGCGACATGAGTAAATAGTGTTATTAAATTTAATCATCACCTGTTGACAAATGGTTTTCCTTTTTTTTTAAAAAAAAAAACTATACTTAGATAAAAGTATATGGGGTCAAGAATATTTTCCTTAATTAATTTGTAGGTAGAGAGGTAAATGTCTACAGGAAAACCAAAGCCCCTTGGAGTTTTGGTTCGGAAATAGATGATCCAAGTATGCGCAATCTAACATGTGGGAACAACTCGGGTGAACTTGGACTTGATTAGAGTACGGCAAGCAGGGTGCTGCTAAGCTACCCTTCTTTAGTTTGTATATAAACAATAAGCTAGTTTAAATGTAACTTGGGGTATAGCCACAAACCCACAACTGAAGGTCTATTACTATCTAAGCAACATTTTAGCCATGCAAAAGAACATGATGGCAGTCTCCGGCTATCTTGAATGCTTGATCCTGGCAATTATTTTTCTTTATTTTCTCTGTCGTTTCCTATATAAAATTGATCTCCCTCTCAATTATCCATTTGTTGGGATGTATCCAACATTATTTCTCCGCTCCCATAGGATTCATGAGATCGAATTCTGAAGACCTGGAAAGAAGCAATGGCAATTTCTCATACAAACGAATCTAGTTGACTGACACAGGTTTCCTGGCTACCAGTGAGCCAAATTCAATATATCCCAAAGGATCAGAATGGAGAAAGTATTATGATATATTCGGAGAAGGGCTTTTCAATTCCGATGGTGAGGTGTGGAAGGGGCATAGGAGATCATTCCACGCTTTCTTGAACCACCCACGATTCCACCAATCTGTTGCAAAGATCGTTCCGGACCGTATTGAGCAAGGGCTTGTTAAAGTACTAGAACGTGCCGCTAGTGGTGAACTTGCAAGACTTGCTCGTGAGGCATGCATTCGATATTGCTAGCATTATGGCCACCGGCTATAACCCCCAACTTCTGTCGACCGAATTCCCTGAAAATAGATTCTTTAAAGCCTCTAGTGATTCTTGGAAGGCAACGTTTCAGAAAGTTGATACCCTATGGAAGCTGCAAAGTTGGCTTCAGATTGGGAAAGAGAAAAAGCGAAGCTATGCTTGGAAAGCTCGACAATCTTTGTGCAGAAGATGTATAGATGCAGCGTGAAAAAAAAATGAAGGCAACGGAATCAAGTAAAAATGAAGACGATTTCAATTTTTTGAAGTGTTACTTAACAGAACATGAAGTGACAGGGCCGACTCCTAATAGTAATCTCATACGGAACAATATCATATTTTTCTTGCTTACCGCAGACGACACTACCAGTGCAACTCTTTCTTGGTTCTTTTATCTCATTTCTAAAAATTCTATTGTTGAAAATAAAATCAGAGAAGAGCAGGAAAGAAACTTGTCAGCCGAACAAGTACGAGAACTGCGATTACGGTTGCCCTTGAACAAGTTGAACAGGTTGGTGTATCGCCATGCGGCTTTATATATGAAACGCTAAGATTGTACCCACCTGTTCCTTTCGAGATCAGAAAACCTACTCAGCCCGACACTCTTCCAAGCGGCCATCACGTCGATCAAAACACAAGAATTTTGATCTGCACATATGCAATGGGAAGGACGACCTGGCTGTGGGGAGAGGATTACCTTGAAGTCAAGCCAGAGAGATGGATCACAAAAGAAGGAAAGCTTAGACGTGAGCCCCCAAGCAAATTCTTTTCCTTCAATGCAGGGCCAAGGAATTGTCCAGGAAAGAATTTGGCTCTAATCATGATGAAAGCTACAATTGCAACCATATTTCATTACTACAACGTCCAAGTGATTGATCAAGGGCAGAATGTGACCCTCAAACATGGGGTGATTCTCCACATGAAACATGGCTTAATGGCTAGGATTAAGAATAGATGGAGTTGATCAGCTGTAGCTAGCCCTCAATCTTTGCATATAGCCATAATTAAACAGTTGGAAGTTGTTTCAAAGTCCTCTGGTATTTTAAACAATACTGGTTCTACCATAAGATTGAGAGTATTATACTGTTTGATCCCAATCATTTGAAATGAGAAAATGGTACTTCATCTGTATCAGTTAGTGTAGCCTTTGGTCCTTTGCTGTCCCTGAGCGAATAATCTCGCTATATGTTGTGTAAATTTATAGACAATTTCAATAATCAAATATATGAGAATAAGATTAAACGAGTAATTTATCGTTTTACAATTATACTACATTGCTTTGATAAGTTCCATCCAATTGTATTTCAAAAATTTAATACCCTTTTCATTTGCTTGAACATTGAAAATTAATCCATTGTGTATATTATCTAACTACAAATGAACATAAGTAAAATATTTCTAAATATATTTTTAGTGAATTGTTATTTGTTTCTTTAATTTAAGTTGGAGGAGAAATATTCAAATTATATATTTCAACAATTTAAAGAATTAAAAAATCTTAATTTCAACCTTTTGAAATTAATTCATTATCTATAATATATATATAGAGGAGGAGCCATTTACACTTAGTTTTACACTCTTTCATTATTTTTTATACGGTTTATATTTGGTTAATTCACCGTTAAATTTTATGTTTTGTAACATGGACTATTCTTTTCAAATTTTAAGTTCATTAAAAATGTCTAAATACTCATTTGATATAATAAATTTTCAATCATTAAGTAAATTAAAAATATAGTATTCTTGACCGATATAATATGGATATCACATTAATTTAAAACTTTACATGCGCAACCGAATACAAATACGTTGTTAAATCTAACAATCAATTTATATATTTTTTGTTTGTTTGCAATTTATTCGTCATTGTAACATCATGTAAGCGTATGATCATATTTTCTATTCCCTTGTTAATCCATCAAATGAACTGTTTTGCTTTGGTATGTTTATATCTTAGACTTTTAATTAGATATCCACTACCCACTATCTACAGTTAACTTTGACACTAAGTTTTTTTGGGAACAAATTGACTATGACACATTGTTTTGGTCATCCAAGTAGCATATAAACAATGGAAAAAATCAGAAGAAGAAAGAATAAAAGGATCAAGAATGGGAAAAGTGACCACAAAGAAATGTGAATGACTTAAAGAAAATGTCAACATAAACCTGTGATATCACTTTTCCCATTTTTGCCTACCAATGTTGAAAAAGGTTCATTTGGGCATATTAGCACTTAAAACAACTTTCTCTCACTCTGTCTCCCTTATAAAAGCCTGTCTGGTCATCCTCCCATTGCCACCAACAACATTGAACTGTTGTACTTTCTTTCACTCTTTAAACTTTACTGACAAATGGGTAGATTTACATTTGCTCAAGGACTTGTTCTAGTGCTGATTGCTGCTTCCATGTTGGGAGTAAGCTTGGCCAACAAGGACTGGGGCTATGGCTTTAACCATTCCGCCTGGGGCTCCCATCATCCCCACAATCATACCAATGGCCCCAAGAAGATCATTGTTGGTGGATCACAGAATTGGCAATTTGGTGTCAACTACACCGATTGGTCTCTCAAAAACGCTCCCTTCTACTTCAATGATACTCTAGGTAAGTTAGATCTTAATATTCTTGATTCTGTTGGTTTTTTTATTTCAAAATGGAGCTGGGAAATTAATATTTTTTTATATACGTTTGGCAGTGTTCAAATATGATCCACCAAGCAACACCACGTTTCCTCACAGTGTCTACTTGCTCCCCAACCTGCGCAGCTTCCTCAACTGTGACTTAAGAAAAGCTAAGATGATTGCAAACCCAACTCAGGGAGGTGGAAATGGGTTTGAGTTCGTGTTGAAGAGGTGGAGACCTTATTACTTTGCTTGTGGTGAACGTAATGGCTTCCATTGCAAGGATGGCCTTATGAAATTCGCTGTGGTTCCGCTGCTCCGTTGGTACTACTGACGGACACAAGGCTTAGAATCCGGGGAAGATGCAGTGCCTGTGTTCCACATCATTTTTGTTCACAACATTGTATTGAGCCTTTTTTCTTTTTCCCTGTTTTAGCGTGCCTGAAAGAAGAATAAGCTGAGATTAATGATGTTCAATGAATAAGAGGTTCGCTAGCCAAGGCACTAATTCTTCGCTTTCAGTCTCCAGCCATGTTCTTCAATATAAGCTTGTAATTTCTTAATTTAATGCAATTGCTTGACCCGAAGAAAATATTTTCGTACTCATGGATTCGCTATTTAGTGCTTTGGTAATGTTTAGTATAAGAGAAGTTAGAGCATATTTTCTGCAATGTATCTAATTAAATTACATTACAGTGTTTATTTTGCAATAGACAACTGCAATGTAAGATTGTAATGCAATCATATTACATTGTACTCTACAATGTTATTAAAGACATTTTTATCCTTCAACTTTATTACTTTATTAAAAATATTTTGTTATGTTATAATTAAAATAAAAATAGTAAAATAAAATATATATAATATAAGAATTAGAAATAAAAATAAAATAAAATATAAGAAATTAAAATTTATATAATATAGGTAAAAGAAATTAATAAATTATATAATATAAAAAATTATATTCAAAAATGAAAATAAAATATATAACATTATAATAAAAATAAAAATAAAATATATGACATTAAAAATATATTTAAAAATGATATTATATAAAATTAACAATTAAAAATACAAGTATATTAAACTTATATTTTAATAAATAAAGAAAATTTTAAAAATTAACATTATATTCTCAGTAAAATATTTGTAAACCAAACGTTGCAATGTTATCTTCTTTATATTTTAATTATTATTTTGTTTGTATATCAAATACTGTAATATTATTTTTTTTGCAATCACATTATTTACAATCACATTACCTATAATCACATTGCATTATAAAGTATTAAACACCATCTTTGAGTTTTGCTGCATTGGTCTCTTACAGGATCTGTGACTTCTTTTCTGTTTCAAATGCGAGTCCTGCAACAATCTTGAGGCCCAAGGTCGTCCCATTAATGTGTATCAATTCCACATTAATCATTCAAAAACAATTTGTTTCAACAAAGAATCTACTAATTCCCTCTATCCATTGGTTTTTTGCATTGGAAAACGGAAACCCTTCTTCCCCCAAAACAGAGTTATACGCTCAAATATTTGCAGTATATTATCAACCTCATCGCTCAGTAGTCCATTTTATGTTCAGTTCATGTACCAAATCCCCTCAAACCTCTTTAAAGTTAGTGATATGCACGAAAGTCGTAAGTCAGAATGAAAAACGAATGAGAGTCAATATAAAGGTCCGTAGCCATGCTTATTTAATTGGGTTATTTCCATTTTTCTGTTATTTTTACAATGACGAACCTAAAGAACTGAGACCATGAGTCCACGGTTTCCATGAGGCAAGAAATATCGTTGAACTTCACCAACCTTGGTTCCCACCCAAAAGGCATTAAGCCGCCAATCTAAGTCCAAAGATATTAGTCTTCTCCGAAAATCTCTTGCAGACTTCGTCAATCTTTCGGAATTTGCTAAAAAAGAATGTGCATTAAGACACTCTTTTGTCAATGAGCATAGTTCAATTGTCGATAGGAAACTTGGCATATATAGTTGTGTCATGTTGCAGGAGATTATTGACTTGGCCATGATTGTTATTGAATAGTATATAAGCAAAAAGCAAACATGATTCATGAACAAACACCGGTGTCATTGCTGGTTGAAGGTCACTGCCCCATTTTTTTTTTTTTTAAATTCATTGCTGTAATTCTTGATTTTCATCATGTGATAGGCGGAGACAAATTAATATCTAAGGGCAAATTTCAATAGATATGAAAGGAAGCAAGGGTAAGCTCCTTTATGAATTTCAATAATGCATCAATAATTTCATATAATTTCAGGTTAACCAATACAAAAGAATAGTAATTATTTATCATTATATACATTAGCAGAATATTAATTAGTTCTTAATTTTGATGTGGTAAAATATTATATAGATAATTCAAAGAATATGTGATTTTCTTTCTTCAAAAAGGAAGAAAAGAAACTGATTATGGGATTTTTTTTGTTAATTAGTTTCTCAAAACGATTAAACATTTGCTAATTGATTAAACCGTCATTATAACATCATGTAAACGTATGCCTATGCATGTTTAATGTTTCTATCAATTCTCTAAGTAGCATAATCGATACACCTTTTGACTTAGTTTTTTTTGGCTAAATGGTTGTGGTATGTACGTTTGACTCCAACACTTCCTGACAAACCAAACTTTTAAGCACATGATAAGAAAAAAAAAAAGAGAAATAGAAAGAATAGCCAGCAATGATTACGCTACGTTTTCACTAACTGCCTACCAATCCACGTTTTCTCTTAAGGTTTGTGTAAAATTAAAAAGAGTTGTTTATTGATATACTAATTTTATGTACCATTTTGTCTTCAATTTTTTTCAACTTCAAGTGCCAAAAGGCCCCAAAAACCATAATTGATTTCATTCTGTGGTGTATGGGAGACTTGGATATCACTCATTGAACAAGTGTGGACGACTTAGAGAAAACGTGTAATACTCGTATAGAAAAACCATGTTGCATCATATTTCAACTTTCTCGCCTACCCGAATTCAGACAAAGGGTCAATTTGGCAGATTAGCACCATTTTCTACTTGCTTTCACCCGTATATAAACCTCTTCCTCTACCCTGCCAATGCCAACAGCATCGAGTTGTACAATCTTTTTCTTCACTATTTGGTCTTGAAATTACTTGGGCTGTGAACATGGGTTTTACACATGCACATGGACTCATCCTAGTTCTGATAGCTGCTTCCATGTTGGGAGGGAGCATGGGCAGTAAGGACTGGGGCCATAGCTCTAACTACACTGGTTGGGGCTGGGGCTCGGGCTCGGGCTGGGGCTCCCATAATAATCAAACCCTGAATCAAACAGAAGGCCCCAACAAAATCATTGTAGGTGGTTCAGAGAACTGGCACTACGGCTTCAACTACTCCGAATGGGCATTCCAGAATGCACCCTTTTACTTCAATGATACTCTAGGTGAGTTAACCTTCTTTTCCATTTTCTTCCCTGACAACAAAATAAAAACTTTGCCTCAGGGCATATCGACCAATACCCTTTCTTCATGTATTCGTTTATGTCCCTCTTACTGGTGGGAACCTTTTCATTCTCCCAAGTTTGATGAAAAGCTGCTCTTTAATTTTCAAAGAAGAAAAAATAAAACAAAACAAAGTAAAAACTTTCTGTAAATGTCGAAATTGATGACAGTGATTTAATTGCAGTGTTCAAGTACGACCCACCAAGCAACAACACATTCCCTCACAGCGTCTACTTATTTCATGACTTTTGGAGCTACCTGAATTGCGACTTGAAGAGAGCAAAGATGATTGCAAGCCCAACGCAAGGAGGCGGGGATGGGTTCGAGTTTGTGCTTAAGAGGTGGAGATCCCATTACTTCGCTTGCGGTGAACGTAATGGCGTCCATTGTAAGGCGGGCGGCATGAGGTTCATGGTGGTACCACTACTCCGTTGGCACAACTAATCCACGGAAGACGAGAAATAAAGAAGATCCCATACAGCACTGCTTAATCTCCTAGTGTCCTATTTTACTTTGTTAACAGAATTAATGTACTAATAAACAATTATAATCCTTGTTTAATCTGTTCGAACAGCTAGTTTTATTTTTCTTTAATTTTCTTATGATTACAGAAAATAAGATAAGGATGCAGTGCATGTCTTCTTCATAAGACATTCTTGAATAAAATTTTAGGTTTGTTTCAGAGAGATGATAAGAGCTAAAGATTTACCCAAGCAACTCCGTTCTTTCATCATTTAATGAAAGAAGCTTACTTTTTTTTATAAAAAAAAAAAAAATCGTGAATGCTATTTCTTG
This sequence comes from Theobroma cacao, assembly GCF_053813885.1. NCBI lineage: Eukaryota > Viridiplantae > Streptophyta > Magnoliopsida > Malvales > Malvaceae > Theobroma > Theobroma cacao. The sequence goes on from NC_142640.1 coordinate 4,937,521, forward strand.
GGCCAAAACAAGGCTGGCGTGCCGGCCGACGAATCTTCGACGGATCCTTTCCCAGTCAATTTATTTAATTCCATGCAGAAAGTTGGAGACGTTGTCACATTCACGGGATGGTTTGGTGGTGTTAAATGCCTTGCCCTGCCACTAGCTTATTAATTGGCTATGGTCAGTTCCTAAAAAGTACCAAATAGGTAATTAAAGGCAAACTCCCACCTGCACGTCTATTTAATGCAGAGGATTGACAATGTTAAGATAATTGCTAAAAAATATATATATATATATATATATAAGAATTTACTTGATTTAATTTTGTACTTGCATCTATAAAGTGAAATAATTTTTTATTTTTTAAAAATTCAAATTAAAAAATATATAAATTTATCCTTTTTTAATTAAAAATTACATAAATTAACAATTTTTTTCTTATAGTCTCAAAATCTAATTTTCAGATAAATGAAAAAAAACTTATTCAAATTAGGATTTGTTTATTTTGACTAAAAATACTTTTCTATAAATATTTTCAAAACTTATAATTGTTTAGAAGATGAAAAATTTTGTCCAGATATTAAATATTTTACGACCCAATAAGAAAAATATGCATTGACCATGTAAAATGTCTTACATCATTGAGAGACATAAGACATTTTTCAAAAAATTAGAAAAATAATTTTATACTAAACATAGTAGTATAGGTTTGATGAGTATTAATATTTAACTTAATATAATAAAAAATATAAAAAATTAATATCTAACTTAAAATATTAGAAAATTAAAAATTTTTAACTTAAAATATTAATATTTAAATTAGTCAATACTATTAAAAATTAAAAAATATTTTTTAATGAAATCATTCAATGCAATTAAAATTTTTATTTATAAATTGAATCAATTTTACTAATAATTATAATAAAAAATATTTCAATGACCATCACTTAATGAATACACATTAATAAATATAAAATGGGATGGTTTACACAAATGATAAACATTAATATTTTTATAGTGTTTAGGGTTTACTTTCATTAGAGATATGTGATTAAATACTTTGAAAAATATTATTATTTATTTTATTCATTTTCATTTTTATTCTTAATTTTGATCAGAAATTAGTAAGAATCAAATGACATCATTATTTTGTAATCAACTCTTATTTATCATTTTAACACTCAACTCCAACAACGATGGTGAAAAATAATTTTCACATAATGATCCAAACAAGTAGAAAAGTTTTCCAACAGTTTATCCAAATAATAAAAAATATTACATTTTCCTCTAAAATATTTTACACAGAAAAAAATTTCTCCCAACAAGTTATTTTTTGGTTACCAAACAAAATCGATCATTTTATAATAATTATGCCCTCAAATCTTTTCTTTCCATCCACTTTTTATATACAGAGAAAAAAAATAAATTGTAATTGTAATTATTTATTAATCCTTAAAATTGTAATTGTTACAATTCAAATCTCACACTTTAATGTTAGCGATAATATTGTTCTGTTGCCTAACAAATCAATGGAAAAAGGTTAATAAAGTTTTTATGATTAACTTTTTCTTTACTTGATTATTAGAAATACTTAGTAATTATCAAAACGAATTAAGCTTTAACTTTTAACTAATAAATGCATCTTGAACTTAATGTAGTAAGCTTCGACTATAATAAAGCTAAATAATGATATTATGTAAAACTTTGATGGTTAACAACTGTAGATACTTAATTTTGATTAATACATATTCTCTAAAAAATTATTTTACAACATAATATTGTATAGAGAATAACCAAAATGAGTGAAGCACTAATTCATATAGAACAACTAAAACAAATGAAATACTACTTCATGCAAAACAATTAGAACAAGTAAAACGCTATTTCACGTAGAATAACTAAAATAAGTAAAGCACTACTCCATATAAAATAACTAATACAAGTAGAACAGCTACTTCGCACAGAGCAACCATTTCACACAAATGACAGTGAAAGCAACTCAGAATCAGTGGCAAAGTTCATAAGTTACTTTCATCTTAAAATATTTCAGAGAGTTTAGTTTAGTGGCTCAGATATGGAGATAGTTAAGAGATATTTTTCGTAATTTTTTCTTAAAGTACAAGTGTTTTACCATCTTACCTTATTTTTGTATACCTGTTCACATATACCTTTTTCTCTTATATTTATTCATATATAGCTTCTTCTCTTATACCTTTTCACGTATACCTCTTCTCTATTACCTTTTACTTGAGAACAAGTCTTATTATACTAATTACAATAACGGTTACTCACATTAAAGATATTCACAATAATATCATTCATAAGGTACATTAAAGCTTATTTTTGAGTAATCACTATTTTTAACACTATATATAAAACATCACAATTCATTTAAAGGAGCTATTTCCCCTGAGCTAACAGATGATCCTTTGGAGCTTATCTCTCTAAATTCTCTCTTTAATTCTTTTCTACTTCTTAATTCTCTTCTTATTGTCTTTCACCTGCTACAACACTCAGTACTTCAAGAACTGCTTCAATCTTCTTTTCTGCTGCTTCTGACACATCTTTTTATTTGTTTGCAACGCTTTCTCTTCTATCACAAGAACCACTTTTACAATAACCAAAGATTTAAGTTATTATAGGGTTATCAAACTTTTGAACTTTTTTTTTCTCACAATAATTTGTTATGAAAATTGTCCAACCAATAACAAATATAAGATCCAAAATAATCAAATAAATAAAAAAATAAGAATTTATGTGATTCAGTCTTTCGTTTATATTGTGGAGTAAAACAATTCTTTTACTATTGAAATATTAAAGTGCAATAAAATATATTTTAATAGTTTTTCAAATCAATCCAAAGACATGTTGTACACATCTTCTCTCAATATCCTTATAAGAACACTTATTCACACCCATTCTAGCTCCATCTAGAGCAAAAGATAAAATTATAAAGTGTTCATCTCTAAAGCTTCTAAATAGGCTATTTCTTAGAGACCCATTTTATAATATAAAAATCTAATATAAAATAAGAAGAGAACAAACAAGAAATTTAAAACTATTCCACTATACACAAACTAAAATTTTAATTAAAGAAGATTTTCAAGTTTAATCAATCCAAAACTCAATGCAATTGATAAATGACCATTTCTAATCTTAATTAGTTTCCTTTTTTTTTTTCAACAAATCATAAATAAAGATAGAGTTTTATGGTTTATATATATAATATGCTTTGATAATTAAAGTTATTATAGCATTCGAGTATTTGATTTATTAATTATTGTATCAAAGTTTGAATCCCTTCGCTCAATTAAAAAAAAAAGTTAACGTCATTGTCATTGAAGAGACACCGTAATCTAGAGCATAGGCAACTGACCAATTCGTGATTATAAATGCTCAACAACCTCTCGGTATTTGAAGCGATAAATTGGGAAGAGAGTAATTGCGTTGCATGTGGGCTCGATTTCACAAAGATCTTATGCAATTAGAGGTAATACATACCCCACCTTGCCTAACCATAAATATAAGCCCTGGTTCAGAAGTGGCCTGTCTATGGAACTTCTAGCCTCGCTAAACCCAACCAAGATGGCGGTGTCCGGCTATGTTGTATACATTGCCTTCACGCTCATTTTACTTCGTTTTCTACTTCGTTTCCTTGATAACAATGGTCTACCCCGGAGCTGGCCACTTATTGGCATGCTTCCCACAATGCTTCTCCACTTTCATCGGATACATAAAAAAATTCCTGAAGTCCTGGAAAAAAGCAAGGGCACTTTTATGTACAAAGGAATCTGGTTTACCAATACAAGTTTCCTTGGTACAAGTGATCCTGAGAATGTGCGTTACGTACTGAGCACAAACAGTTCAATATATCTGAAAGGATCCGAATGGATGAAGCAATTTGATATTTTCGGAGAAGCGCTTTTCAATTCCGATGGTGAGGCATGGCAAAAACAAAGGAAAATTTTCCATGCCTTCTTGAACCACCCACAGTTCCACAAATCAATGGCAAAGCTCATTCCGGATCGTATAGAGCAAGGGCTTATTAAAGTACTAGAGCATGTTTCTAAAGGAGACCTGGTGGTGGATTTGCAAGATTTGTTAGCGAGGCATGCGTTTGATATCGCTTGCATGATGGCTACCGGCTGTAACCCTCAGTTGCTGTCCCTTGAATATCCTGAAAACCGATTCCACGATGCCATGAGTGATGCTTGGGAGACTGCGTTTTATCGGTATGTCATGCCTGACAAACTGTGGAAGCTGCTAAGTTGGCTTCAGATTGGAAAAGAGAAGAGACGAAGCCGTGCTTGGAAAGCTCTGGACGATCTCCTAGCAGAATATATATCGCTTCAACGCGAAAAATCCAACAAATCAATGGCATCGAACGATGATGAAGTGAATTTCAATTTTTTAAAGTGTTACTTGACAGGAAATGAGGTGACAGGACCAACACCGCGTGATAGCCTTATAAGGGACAACCTTATACATATCATGTTCGCCACCGATGACACCAACAGTACAGTTCTCTCTTGGTTCTTCTATCACCTCTCCAAGAACCCTACGGTTGAGACTAAAATCAGAGAAGAATTGGAGAAAAACTTGTCAACCCAAAAAGTGGGGGAATGTCAACTACCATCGTCCTTAAACGAGTTGAATAAGCTGGCGTATCTCCACGCGGCTTTATATGAAACACTAAGGTTATGTCCGCCAGTTCCTTTTGAATTTAGGACAGCTACTCAAAAGAACACTCTTCCAACTGGCCATTTCGTCGATAAAAACACAAGAGTCGTAATGGCCATACATGCAATGGGAAGGATGGCATCGTTATGGGGAAAGGATTGCAATGAATTCAAGCCCGAAAGGTGGATCACTGAGGAAGGAAAGATTAAACGTGAGCTGCCAAGCAAATTCTTAGCCTTCAATGCTGGACCAAGGATCTGTCTGGGGAAAAACTTGGCTTTCATTATAATGAAGGCTACGGCAGCGGCAATAATTCACAACTATAATGTCCATGTGATTGCAGGTCAGAACGTGACTCCAAAACACAGCATAATTCTTCATATGAAGCATGGCTTAATGGTTAGAGTTAAGAACAGGTGGGCGTGAGCTTTACTACTACTACTATTACTACTACTGCTGCTGCTGCTGCTGCTGCTGCTGTTTGCAACGTTTGGTGGCTTTACATCAAAGGGTCTCCTCTGATGAATTGTCACAAAAGAAAGTGTGTTCTTGTATCTCATTTCTTAGGTACTGTGTACTTATAAAACCTGTTTCTCCAATAAAAGGTTAAACTTCAATAACACTACTTGTGGTTTGATGGTTTCCCACTTAACACCCTGGGGTCTTATTCTGTTCCCATCATGGGATTAGGCGTTAGTATATATTTCTCAAATTTCCATCACATGCTTAAATTAATTAATTTAAAGTTCTAATTATACCCAATGTTTCTTATTGACAATTTTCAATTTTTTTTCTCTTCTTTCACCTGCGTTTCTTTCTCTTTCTTTTTTCCAGAACATAACCTCTCATCTTCTCCAACAACTAGCGTCATCTCTTCCCATTCGGCTCCATTTTTCTTTTGATGATATGCCACTATTTCTACTTCGCCTCTTCCTTTCCTCAACTGCTTTAGTTTTCTCTCCTTAGTAAAGCTTTCTCTTTCCTTTTCTATTCTTCTCAAAACCTTTTGGTTTGCAATGCTCTTTCTCCCTCTGCCCTTTGTCTTTGATTTTGACATGCTACCATGTGGCTTTCTCCTTGTATTTTTTTCTCTTACGTAATTTTTAGGCCTAATTTTGAAACAAGGTGAAAAAGGATTATGGAGCTACTTTCCTTTGTTTTCTCTTTTCTCTTTAAATTTTTCTTGTCTTTTTCTATTTTTATGATGGGTGAAGTTAATGGATTATTTGGAGAATTTGTATGTTGATTTTTTCCACTTTGATATCTAATTTTAATCTAATTATCTGTACAAAAAAATGAATAGCTATTATTGCATAGATGGAGTTAAAATATGACATAAATGATTTAATTAAATTTTTTTGGTTGATTTTGGTGAAATATAACACAAAAAAACCCAGTTTACACAAAATTTTAATCTTGATTGCTAGCTAGCGTCATTGATGAGCAACTTTAAGCTTGTTTGAATTTGAGATTTTTTGTGATTGCATCAAAGAGGTTTTAATAAACTGAAAAACTTTAGATGAATTTGAAAATTGATTTTACTGTGACTGCTTTGTTTTCTAGTTTTGATTGTCAGTGTCACATTGAACGTAAAGATTTTCAAGTTGTTCCAAAAAGTTAAGATTCATTTTATTGTTAATTATTTTGTGTTTTAAATTTGTGATTTGATGATTATATTTTGAATTTTTGTAATTTATGGTTCAAGTTTTCAATTTTTATAAGTTTAATGGCAAACCCTTGAAAATTTAAATTAAAGATTAGGGTTTTTGTGTATTTTCCAATTAAGTTAACACCGTTACTCCATTGTGAAAACAGAATAAGACCTCAAGATGTTAAGGGGGAGAAACAAAACCATAGGGTGTTAAGTGAGAAAACATAAAACCACAAGGGGTGGCACTGAAGTTTACCCAAAATAAAATTACCAGATTTCAACTGACAACGTTGACGTTTCAAAAGATAAAGATCGATCATGATCTAATGCTAAACTGTCATTGTAACATCACATCAACGTATGACCAATTTCGTCCGCGTACCCATGTGAATGTTGTAGTGGTGGCTGGTTCACAGTCCGTTTTGGGTCAACTGGCGACACTGTGGTGGACAAAACACATGAAGAAAAAGACTCAACAGAAATTAAATATGACTATTATTATGCTAACAAAGTTCATCCATTCCGGGTTAATCAAAGAGATTTTACTAATTCTCCACCAACGCATAACTGTGTTTTGTGCATTTTTTTTCCTGTGTCTGGCATGCATGCAGCTCCTCTTTTGCTGTTTTGGGGCTTCGCTTGCTGCCTTATTTTGAGATGTGTAGCCTGAATTTTGTGTACAGCTCTTGTATCTCTATGTGGAGTCTTCACTGATTTGTGTGACTCTGCTTCTTTCAATGAAATCTGCTATTCATAAAAACAAAAAAAAAAATCTCCACCAACCCATTACCCAACACGTCTTTTCTTATGTTTTTAGTGGAGATGCAAAGGGTTTGTTTCACGCTCGCATAGGATGTCAACGGACAGAATATTTGTTAGTTTTAAAATATTTAAACTCGAATTTTATAAAAAAATATACTATTCGAACTCTATTAATTATTTAAATATTTTTTAAAAGTATTATCTTAACCCTAACTTTAATACATGTTACTACCCTATAATTACCTTAACTTATTTAAAAATTTGATTATGTAAAAAATTATTAAAATACTATTCATAAGTACTTAATTACCCAAATCCAAATCCGAATCCATATATAATAATATTTCTCTTACATATTTCATACAATTTATTAATAATTAAATTAATTAAAACACACAAATAATAAAATTTAAATTTATATAATCAAAAACAAATATCTCAAACATAATTAATAAATTCATTAGTTATAACTTTTGTAATATTAACATAAAATAGAAAATAAATATATTTATATTTAAAGTGTATATATACTAAAAGTATTTTAATACATATAATAGTAATTATATTTTTTATAAATGAACCTAATGTATATAAAGTATATACATTAAAAAACATTACAAGTCAATTAATAATCATAATTTCATTAATTTATTTAATTAACTATATAGGTTTATCTTTAATTACAAGAAATTAAAAAATATAACTAAGTTTTCAAACTATTCTAATCTCCCAACTTCCTTTTAAATTTATATATTATAAGTTTATATAAATAAAAGTATATATATTGTAATTAATAATTTTACGAGTTATAATTTTTGTAATGTTAACATAAAATAGAAAGTAAATATGTTTATATTTAAAGTACATATATACACACACTCACATAAATATATATATATATATATATATATATAATAGTAATTATATTTCTTATAAATGAACTTAATATATATAAAGTATATATATTAAAAGACATTACAAGTTAATTAATAATTATAGTTTCATGAATTAATTTAATTAACTATATGAGTTTGTTCTTAATTACATGAAATTAAAAAAAATAAATACGTTTTAGAACTATTCTAATCTCACAACTTCTCTTTAGGTTTATATATTATAAGTTTATATAAACAAATTTATATATATTATAATTAATAATTGGATAAGTTATAATTTTGTAATGTTAATACAAAATAAAATGTAAATATGTTTATATTTAAAGTATATATACACTAAAAATATTTTAGTATATATATAATAGTAATTATATTTCTTATAAATTAACTCAATATATAAACTATATATATTGAAAGACATTACATGTTAATTATTAATAATAATAATTTCATGAATTAATTTAATTAACTATATGGATTTGTCCTTAATTTCATAAAATTAAAAAAAATAGTTAGAGTCCAAAACTATTCTAATCTCAAAAACTCTCTTTAAGTATATATGTTATAAGTTTATATAAATAATGGTATATATATTATAATTAAAAATTTTATAAATCATAATTTTTGTAATGTTAAAACACAAAATAGAAAGTAAATATATTTATGTTAAAAGTATATATATATATATATATATATAGTAATTATATTATTTTATAATATGATATAATATTCATATTATTTAATATGTTAGCAATTTAATAACTTTTTAATTTAAATATATTAATATTATCATATTGATAATTAGAGTAATTATATTTTTTATATATTTATTAATTTTTAATAAAAAAATTATTTATAAAGTTGGTAAAATTTATATATTTTTAATTTAATTATTAAAATAATAATAAAATATTTATAAATAATAATCGGATTCAGATAACGAAAACTCAAAAGGTAGTACTTGAATCCTATTCAAATCCGATTCATATAGTAAAATCATTATTTAAATCTGCCTCAAACAATGTAATAAGATACCCATTACTATCTTTATGCTCGACCTCTAAAATAGTGTTTTTTCCCTCAATTAATCTTGCAACGTAAAGAGCTATATCCCCTGAAGTGAAATAAGCAAGAGTGCACGGATTGTTATTCATTGAAAAGAAAATGGTTCTCACCTTTCTTTCCCATTAAAATTGCTGCAAAAGTTGGCACCTGAAGGACCGAGGACCGGTGACGACTTAGGTAATCGTGGTTTCACAACCATAAGCCTTTGAATCGTACTTACCACTTCCCCGCCTACCAATGTAGAAAGAGGGTCAATTAATGCTTTTCATATCCGTCAGAGAGTCCTTTTTCCTCCTCCTAAACATGTCCAGTACTCGGCCTCTCAATGTCCAGAAGCATCACAATTTTTTACAATCTCTTCAGTTACTCTTAAACTTAGTTGTGAACACGGGTTTTACAGGTTGGCAAAGCACCCTTTCTAGTACTGTTGGTTGAGATAAGCATGGCCAACCAGGACAGGGGCTCTGGCTTTAACCACACTGGCAGGGGTTGGGGCCCTTTCCATCCCCCTAATCAAAGAGAAGGCCCCAACAAAATAAATGTTGGTGGATCGGGAATTGGCTCCTTTGCTTCAACTTCTGTGCATGATGATCTAGGTGAGTTCAGCATTCTGTTTTTCTTTTAAGATTTAGAATTATGGTTTAAGAAGTACAGAAAAATGGTTAATGTTAAGAAAAAAATATCTGAATGTCCATTATAATTCAAGAAGTATAGATAAAGTTAAACAATCTAAAAAGTAAAATACAAAAAATATAATATGATTTGAATTCTTAGATAGAATTAAATTAAGATTATGATTCAATGAGTTGTTAGTTTATAAATAGACCCATTCACTTCATTTATAAAATATATACACTTCAATAAGATCTTTTTTTTCTCTCTAAATACTTTCTTTCTTCTCTTTAATTGTTCTTTCAGTAATCTTTATTTGTTCTTTTAAGTTATTTTTCATAACATGTTATCAGCACGATCCTCTTTAATCTCTCAAGTTTTGAAATTATTTTGTTTTATTCATCTTCAAGCTTCAAAAGGATTTCAACGATTCAGTTTTGATTTATAGTTTTAGCAAATCAGGTAACTATTGCTATTATTTTGTTTTCATCATCTCCAAGCTTTGAAAGAATTTCAATGGTTGATCTTTAATTGTTTTGGTTGTAATAAATCAAGTAAGTGACTTGATATCTCTTTAATATTTTCATTCTCTAAAAATCAACTTTAATATGAATTTTACTATCATATAGTAAATATTATATTATGTCCCTTGATTTGTTCTTTTAAGTTATTTTTCATAACATGTTATCAGCACGATCCTCTTTGATCTCTCAAGTTTTGAAATTATTTTGTTTTCTTCATCTTCAAGTTTCAAAAAGATTTCAACGATTTGGTTTTGATTTATAGTTTAGCAAATCAGGTAACTATTGCTATTATTTTGTTTTCATCATCTCCAAGCTTTGAAAGAATTTCAATGGTTGATCTTTAATTGTTTTGGTTGTAATAAATCAAGTAAGTGACTTGATATCTCTTTAATACTTTTATTCTCTAAAAATCAACTTTAATATGAATTTTACTATCATATAGTAAATATTATATTCTGTCCCTTGATTAGAAAGTATAACTATTAATGAAAAATCATAATGTCCATTTTTTAAAGTGAATGTAGCAAATAAGGTATTAATAAAAAAAATTATAAATTTATCCATTCCCTTAAGTGAATGCCACATTATTAAATAATTATGATCATAGATATGGAAAAGGTCGTTATAATAATTTATACTATCACTATTTTAATTCTAATTATAATTTTACCACCAGAAGTTGATAATAATTTTACTATCAGAATCTAAGGATAATTTTGCCACCAGAAATGAATGAATAATTTACCACCAAAAGTGGATGAATGCCGTAACCTACTAAAAAATGTATAATCCACCAAAAGTGGATAACCAATCATATGTGGATCACCCACCAAAAGTGGATGTATACTTATAACCTACCATAAATAGATGAATACTTTCAACACACAAAAAATAGATGGATACCTTAAACTACTAACCCACTAGAAGTGGATAACCAATCAAAAAGTTGATGAATACTTGTAATCCACCAGAAGTGGATAAATAATGAAAAGAATAAAATGAATATAGAAAACGTATTGTTATTGATGTGGTATGAAAGATCATTGATCACGTACCTGTTGTACATCTTAAATTTGTTCAAGTATCACTGAAAATTAAAATATCTTGTGATAATTTGAATCATGGTCAAGTTGATATAGCACATCAAGATATTTGTCAACCCTAAAAGAGGAATTGATTACATGATTGGTAATAAAAATATCTATTATTAATTTTCTTGTCCTGAAAAAAGAATTGATCATTTGATTGGTAATAGACATATCCGAGAATGAACTTAATAGTAATTGGTATATTTATAGTAATTGGTATATTTAGTATAATTATATTATGAAGATGCTCTAATATGTTTTCATTATGATATATTCTTATTATGTGTTTTAATTCTATATTTAAAATTTTTTTATGTTAAATTGCAAGTTTCTTATTGTATATATTTTATTTTATTGAAGAAAATATAGATATTGATCTTGTTGGATTTAAGATTAATAATGTAAATATATGTCTAGCAAATATTGCTATAACACACACTATATTTAAAAACAAGAAATATTTTTCCTACTTGACAAAAAAAAAATAATGTCAATTCAATATTTGGTAGTACAAGATTAATTGAAGGCTCCAGATGAGCTAATATTTTACTACCTTGAGGAATAAAGTAATAGAGGATGCGTTATTTTCTATTAAGTCTCAAAGAAGTTTATTAAGTTTTAAAGATATTTGTTTGAATAGATATCATATTGAGACAACGAATGAAAAAAACATTTAATACCTCTATATTGCAATTATCTCAAATAGAAAGTGTGTGTTGAAAAAAAATTACTCGCTTTCTCCTCAGAATTAAACTATACAAATATTAAAATAATCGAAACCCATAGTAAACTAAAAGTTTACTAATGATTTTAATGTTTGGCATGACCGATTGGATCATCCCGGATCAATAATGATGTAAAAAAATGATTGAAAATTTATCATTTATTGAAAAACCATAAAATTTTTCAATCTAATGAATTTTATGTGCTGCTTGCTCTGAAGGCAAATAAATTATAAGGTTACTACCAACTAAAGTTGGGACTGAATTTCTTACGTTTTTGAATAATATTAAAGGTTATATGTGGATTCATATATCCACCATGTGAATCATTTAGATATTTTACAGTTTTAATCGATGCATCGACTAGATGGTCACATGTGTATTTATTATCAATTTACAATTTGATATTTGCAACTATTCGTTTACAAGCACATTTTCCTAGTTATATAATCAAGATTATTTGTCTTGACATTGCTGGTGGATTTATATCTCAAACTTTTAATATTACATATTAGTTTGAATAATTATTGAACAGCTTGTTGCTTATACTTATACACAAAATGGTCTAGAAGAATTATTTATTAAACACTTCCAACTGATTGTAATGTCTGTTTGGGGGGGGCATGCCATTTTGGATGTAGCATCATTTATATGCATAAGACCAAACGAGTTATTATAAATTCTCTCTATATAATTAGTTTATGGACAGAAACCAACTATTTCCCATCTAAGAATTTTTTGGATGTGCGGTATATGTTTCAATTGCTTTACCACAATGCACAAAGATGTATCCTCAAAAAAGGTTAGGAATATATGTTAGATATAAATCTCCATTTGTAATTAAATATTTAGAATTATCGATAGGAGATTTATTCATGACAAAGTTTGTCAATTGTTATTTTGATGAAACAATTTTTTCAACATTAAGGGGAGAAAATAAGCAACTGAAAGAGGAAATTTCTTAGAGTGAATTATCATTATCTAGTTTTGATCCTCGCACAAAACAATATGAACTTGAAGTTCAAAAGATAATTATTTTGTAAAATATAGTAAATCAGTTGCCAGACATATTTACTGACCTAAAGGGAATAACTAAATTTTATATACCAACTGCAAATGCTCTTATTAGCATTGATATCCCCGTAGGACAAGGCACACCAGAAGCGTGGAAATCAATCGGTTCCAAAGATAAATCCTCGAAAAAGAAAAGGAGCAAAATATTTAAGATGTTCAGAAAGAGGAAGTAGAAACTCTAGAAGAGACCCTTGACATAATTGATAAAAAATTTCAAAAGAAATTCAAGTACTTGAAATCATTGAAAATAAAGAGATCTCTATCAATTATGTCATGATGGAAAAAGATAGAACCGGTAAATAAACATCGACGATATTTTGTATATAATATAGAACTCACTATTATGAAAGAAAAATGAGGATCTTGAACTTATATTTATTGAAGAATGTAAACATATAAATGGTTGGCCAATGTGGAAAAACATAATTAAAGTGGAATTGAATTTAATTGCAAAACGTGAAGTTTTTGGACATGTAGTCTGTACATCAAATGATATAAAACTAATGAGATATAAATGGGTATTTGTGCGAATACGAAATGAGAAAAATGAGATTATGAGATATAAAGCATGGCTTATCGCACAATGTTTTACCCAAAGATCTAGTATTAAATATGAAAAGAGATATTCTCTGTGGTGGACACAATTACAATTCTATATTAACTAGTCTAGCAATAAATGAGAAAATGAAAATGTGTTTAATGAGTGTAGCTACAACCTATTCATATGGCTCATTTGATAACGATATCTATATGAAAATCCTTAAAAGATTTAAGTTGCCTGAAGCACAAAATTTGAACTCTTGAGAAATTTACTCGATTAAATTAAATAAATTTTTATATGGATTAAAGCAATTTAGACACATGTGGTATAATCCCCTTAGTGCAAATTTGTTGAAAGAAGGTTTTAGTAATAATCCTATATGCCCATGTATTTTATAAAAGGGGTTTAGATATGAATTTATTATAATTATTGTTTTTATTGATGGCTTGAACATTATTGGAACTCTTTAAGAGTTATTAAAAGCCGTTGATTACTTAAAGAGAGAATTTGAGATGAAAGATCTTGAAAAAACAAAGTTTTGTTTAAGTCTTTAGATTAAACACTTGACAAATAGAATATTTGTCCATTAATCTAATTTTATAGTAAAAAGTGCTAAAACGATTTTATATGGAGAAAGCATATCCATTGAATTCACCAATGGTTGTAAGGTTATGAGATGTGCAAAAAGAATTTTTTGACCTCGTGAGGATAACGAATAATTTCTTGGTCTCGAAGTACCGTGTCTTATTGCAATTGAAGTACTAATGTATTTTGCTAGCAATACATGACTTGATATATCAATTGTGGTAAATTTATTAGCAAAACATAATTCTTTTCTAACTCGAAGACATTTGAATGGAATTAAATATATACTTCGATATCTCCGAGGAACAATGGATATAAGCTTATGTTATTCAAATGCATCAAAATAAAATTTAATTAGTTATGCAGATGCAGAATATTCATCTGATCCACACAAAGCTCGATCCCAAACAGGTTATTTGTTCATATATAAAAGTATGGCTATTTTATGGCATTTTATAAAGCAAACTATAGTTGCTACTTCTTCTAGCCATGCAGAAATTTTAGCAACTCCTGAGCAAGTTATAAATGTGTCTAGTTAATATCTGTAACATAACATATTTGAGAAACGTGTGGCATGTCAACCAATAAGAAAATTCCAATAATGTTATATGAGAATAATACTGCTTGCATAACACAGTTAAAGGAATGATACATTAAAGGCGATCGAACAAAACATATTTCGCTAAATTCTTCTTCATTCATGACCTTCAAGAAAAGAGTGAAATTTGTGTTTAACAAATTCAATCAAGTGACAATCTAGCATATTTGTTCACCAAAGCACTTCTTATTGTAACATTTGAAAAGTTAAAATGCATCATTTTAAAGATCTTTATAATGCAATCATTAGAGAGAGTAAAATACGCACTGTACTCTTTTCTTTCATCAAAGTTTTTCTCACTAGGTTTTTCTTGATAAGGTTTTTAATAAGACAGTATTTCAAAAGTGTATTCTTGAAAAGAATTATGTACTATTTTTCCTTCACTCGAATTTTTTCTCATGAGGTTTTTTTCCCAGTAAGGTTTTAACGAGGCATATTCTTAATATAATGGACATTCAAGGAGGAGTGTTATGAATAAATATGTGAATGTCCATTATATTATGACCCAAGAAGTGTAGACCAAGTTAAACAGCGTAAAAGGTAAGATACAAGAAATGTAATATGATTTGAACTCTTAAATAGAATTAGATTAGAACTATAATTCAAGGGGTTATTAGCCTATAAATAGACTCCTTCACTTCATTTGTAAAATATATACACTTCAATAAGATATATTTTCTCTCCCTAAATACTTTCTTTCTTCTCTTTAATTGTTCTTTCAATTATCTTTATTTGTTCTTTTAAATTATTTTTTATAACAGTTAAAACCTTTTATATACATATTCTATTCTAATTAATGACATTATTGTTGCAATGTTCAATTATGGTCTGACAAGCAACACCACATTTCCACACAGCGTACGTCTACTTGCTAACAATGGAGCTTCCTGTATTGTAAATAAATAAAAAGATGTGTCGGATAGAACAGAAATAAATATTGATACAGTCTATGTTGTGACATTTATATGGTGATGAATAAGATGTAGAGAATTAGTGGTAAAATAAGATTAAGAATAGGAGAGAGAAATGTTAAGCAACAGAGAATTTGAGAGAGAACATTAAAGAAACAAAGCTAAGAGTGAAAGTCAATGTGCCTCTACTCAAAAACTCTCAAACGATAACAATTTTTTTTTTAAAGTTATAATGATTCATTAATTTAAAAAAAAATCATTAGTTAAACTCCAATTAAAAATACAGAAAAGAGCTGCAATTTTAAGATCTATGCGCAGTTCCAAAAAATGGCATAACCTTCAGAATTACATATTTGAGCAACACTGAGTCCTCTACCAAAGTATATCCCTGTATTCACAGCCCCAGTCCTAGAAGGTCAAAAGCAAAAGGATCACAAAAATAGGATCAACCTATACAATAAACGCACAATTCCCACCAACTTAAAGACGGGCTTTAATTTCTGTCCTTTCCACCAGCTTCAGACAACCCTTTTAGCAACTCTCCCCACCTCCGAAGCCAGAGGAACATCAACAGGCCCTCCGCCTGCAATCAAATGTCAAGTCCACAACATGCTGAAATTAAAACCTGCCCCAGGAGATGCACCGAACCAATTGCAATAAGAACCACCATTAATCTCACTCATCAGTCACTGACCCCTGCCCCCACCTCACTTCTCCCGCTTGGTGTGTCATCCCAAACGTTACAATAATGTGGTGAGACTTGTTTGTTCTTGAGTACAAGAAGGTCTTTTAATTATCTTCATATTTGAATCATCAAATCAAACTTTTCAAATCATCTCAAAAGAATAATAACTTATGAATCTTATTATTTGTTTCAAGTTACTTTCACTAATTTTATTCACATAGTTAATTGTTTCACTTATTGTGATTATTATAATTGCTCTCCATATAATGTTATATTTGTTGTAAAATAATTTTTTTTAAATTAATAAATTAATAACTAAAATTTAATATTTATGTCATCATTGATCGATGGAGATGATCACAGTAGAAAAGATGCAGTGACGCTTATAAAAGTTTGTTCGTGAATATGAATTATTATATGGATTGATATTTTTGTTTGTCAAATTTATTTTATACTTTTTACTAGAGATTATAAATTGAGCTTGGAAATAAACAATAAAGCTTTGCTTGAGACAAATGTGTTTTGTTAGGGATGATTTTCTTTAAGTTTTCGTGTTGTGTAATATGTAGGGTGAGTTTTTTAAGTTAAAAATGGAGTCTATACATTCCAACTATAGTCTACAACTTAATAATTTTCGTTCAATAAGAGAAAATTCAAGTTTGTCTAAGTGTTTTAACTCAGCTTTACAGTGTTTGTCTTATTCTATATGAATTTTATCTCTTGCATTAAGTTCATGATTTAATATTTCTTTTAAACAAAAAGGGCTAAGGGATCTGAACTTAGGCCCAAAGGACTTGACTAAGGCCTATGGGGCGGATCGTCCTTCTCTTGCTGATATACCCAGAATGAAGAGCGGTATGGAAACAAAAGAGAAAGGGTGGAAGGAACGAGAAGATGAGTGTATTCGGAGGGGATAGCTGGGGAAGAGAAGCACAATACAGGAAGAGAAGAATAGATCAAGTTGTTATCGAAGGGGTTGATGGGTCATGTTATAAGAAGCTCTCTACGGGCAAATACGTCTGTATTGTCTGCCCTCACAATCCCATCCTCGATTCACCTCTCATGCTTTCTGTACGAACCACTTTTATTCACTCTCTTCCTTTCAATTCTCCTTCAGTTCGCTTCATTCTTTATTCCATAATTATATGTCGGTTTCTACTGAAAAAAAAAAAAGAAAACAGATTATTGAAAACCCATGTCTATAATCAATAATTGGAAAGCAAGAAAAAAAAAAGTTGGTATTTTGGTTATTCGGGTAGCGTATTCCCGTGAACTGATTAGAAGGCATCTTGTTGCCTACTATCATGAATTTGGGATATAAATGTATTCGATAGTTAACCCATTTTCTCTTTTTTTTTTTTTTTTTAAAGAATACCCCTTGAGAGCTTCTGAATTGAGGCAACTTAGGTGGAAGGAAATTTTTTTTATCTAATGGTTACAACTATGTCACCTTCTTTCCTATATTGTAGGGTAGCCATTTGATAAGGCAATTTTCCATCTTTCCATTTTCCTTCCTGCATTGAATTAGTCGCCTGCTTGAATGAACTGGGAGTTTAGAATTCATAGCTTTTTGGTGTTTCCTTGGGATTTTGGTGGAGGAGGTTGTTCTCAAGGCAGCTAACTGATCAATCTTAAAGGCTCAGTTATGTAGTTCGATATGTAGTTGACAGTTTTAATATTTTCCTTGCTTCCTGGTGGCTTGTAATATAGCTCGCTTGTTTGATTTTTGTTGGTTCAAAGGGTTTTTCTCAAAAACTAGTTCTTGATTGTTGAAAAACATTTTGCAGATGCATTGCAAAGGATCACGTCATAGGGCTGCAGAGTCCAAGCTGAAGGAAAAAGAACATATGAGACTAGATGAAATGAACAAGAGGATAGCTTTGTCAAACCCTCCTACTTCCTCTGTTAACTCTAGTACCACCATGCAAAATGCTCATTTAGGTAGCAAACCATTGATTCAAATGGCACAAAGGGCTGCTTCTGAGACACTTACTGATAAAACACCTGAACACAATTTGAGAAATGATTACCATGACATGGTGCTGAGGCAGAATGATGTTAAAAATGTGACACTTGACTTTTGTCAGAATCACTCTTTCCCTACAAAGGAAACATTGGACAAGTCATTACAGAAGCCATTGGATTTTCAGGAACGTCAAGAGAGAGAACTTAAATTTACATCTGCAGGTTGGAAACGTGACTGCCATGGTAAATGGTACAAAGATGAAAATGTGAGCTTCTAATTACTTCATTGTTTGTGTGTTGTCACTTGTTAGCTATGATTTCAAATTTTGAAGCTGATAAAATGATTTTAAATCAAGAAGAAGAAGGAAAGAATAAAAGTCTATGACTGTTGAATAATTACCATTTATGCTATAATTGGCTTCCAGGTTGAATTTGACTCAGATGAAGAAGATCCAAACTTGTTACTTGATTGAAGATTGACTGGGAACCCATTGGAAAACTGGTGCTTACAGATAAGCAATCTTGTTGATATTGGAAGCAGTCCAGTACTTGAGGACTTGGTATGCAAAATTGAGTGCTGGCTGTGTTATACAATACTCAATAACCCTTCTTAAACCTTTGTTTCTATGCTAATGCCTCTCTGGGGCAGTAGGAGCAATGTACTGGATATAGCTATTGAATCATGCTCTGTATCTTCACAATGCAGTTGTCTGATGGATCTACTTCCAAGTTCCATGATGCGGTACATTGTATTTCACTGTTGATATGGCAGGAGTTGTAAGAGTCAAATGAAAGGCAAATAGCTGAGTTTATAATTCTGAAGTATTTTTCGTTATTAGAACTATACAAATACTCTTGGATTTTTCATTTGATCAAGGCATATTCTGAACTCTGTTCATATGAGGAGGGATTAGGCATTGTAGTATTATTTAAGCTAACCTCTGGTGGATTTAGTATAGCTTGAACTTCGACATGAAATCAGTGTAGAACTGGTATGAGAAATCCAACACCACATGCTTTTAAGGCTCATGGATTATGAATATTACTTTTTCCTTTTTTATTAATCGAATGAAACTAGCAATTTTCACTTTCATAATATTCTTCTTTCTTTATTATTGTAAGAAAAATGGTGTTGCTTTTATCAGGGAACCATGTTACCTGCAATGGATGAAATATAGGACGCTGAAATGATCTCTACTCTCGTGTCCTAGTTTTCTTTGTAAATGTTGAATCGGAGGCAAAATTGTCATCAGTTATCCCCCATTTAATTTCTAATGAACCAAAAGGGTCATCTTCTAAAGTACAAACCATCACTGTAGTTACGATGAAAGCGGAACTGTATGCAAGCTCAGGAGACATGCAATGGGTTCGGATAGGATCGGACAATAAATTAACAACCAAGGATAGGTTGCGGACGAGAAATCAATAACGACACTCCTGATGGATTGGCCAAGGATGCCATGCCATCACTTGCAAGCAATATTGACATTTTGACCCCAATGAAGCACAAATTTCACCACAAACTACATAAAAACGACACTGTTATGTGATATTTTCCCCATAAATAGACATTGCTTGTAATGTCATTCTCATCTCTTTTCTATTAAATGAATACGTCTACATTCTGATGGCTGTTTATGTCTATCAGAATATCTTTATTTTCATTGTTCCAAAATGTTTAGGACCATTTTGGAAGTTTTGTTGGTACTTTTGTATATATACAAACTGATTAGTCGTTGTTCTCTCTGTGGTTAGCTTTCGCCCAACCGCTGCAAAAGCTAATTCAGATTTCATGTAGCTTTGAGCATCAAATGGATACGGCTCCGCCTAAGGACCACGGTCAATGAGCTGTCAAGTTCAGCTTTTCAATAGCTGTTCACTGGCCCAATAAAGGTAGAAACTCCGATGATAAATCATTGTATCACCTCTCGTTTTTTCTTTATCGGTCGTTAACGTGTTATCAATCATCCCCAACTCTAATTACTTAACATTGTACTTATCCCTTCTTTTTCCTTCCCAGACTCTGAAAATTTTCTACTTCACAGTTCCAAGTTACAAAACAAATCAACTAGAGTTATACCATCTTCTGATCATAGCATGAATAACCAAATGAACATGTTTTCGCATCTGCCTGACATATAGGGTTATTTTATATCAACGCGTGCAAAAGGTATATATATGGACCAATTAAGGGTAATCGATGCAATCTGAAAAGAGTGACTGATATATAACTGCAATGAATGCAAGAAGATGATATCAGTCCGTAGGGATGTACCAAGTCTATGATGCATAATTCAGTACAGGTGACAAACAAAGAGAAAATTAGAAAGAAAGAAAGAGAAAGAGAAAGAGGAGACTATGATGCATGATTTACGTATGCATTATGCATTACACGTATGGCCATCACATAGAGACGTGTGGGCACCCCAAAGGTAGACAGTCGACGTTTGGGAATGGCCAACATCATCTATCGTGTTACGTAATTAAGTAGACGTGGACTGTCGTCTGCTTTGTTAATTATGTAGTTTTTCTCTTTTAGTCAGCCATCCACGGTGGCGGTGCTAGTTGTTTTCGGAAGTACTGTTCCCAATTTAGCAGTTGAGACTGCATAAGCCTTAAACGCATATTAATAATTTCTTCAGGTTAGTATTAGTTAGTAGTTCAGATCAGGTTGCAAATGACAACAACTTGTTTTGGCAAAGACTTTTCTTGTTTACTCGTATCGCCAAAAAAACAGATATAATTAATTAAATTCATCACTTCCAGTCTCAGAATTGATCCAAAAAAAAAAAAACAATTCTTGATTAGCACTATTAAATGCCATCTTTTCTTACCACATAACCCAATTAATGTATTTCATAATGCTCCAAAAATCAAGCAGCCTTTTCGCTTTCTTTAATTAATAAGTAGTAATATTTTTTATAACTAGTTCACCAAAAGTTAGGCAAGCAAATTTCATAGATACATAGAGTAGTGAAATTACCAAATAGACGTGTCAAAAACTAATTTAAATTTTAAAAATCTGTTTTATCTGTATGAAATTGACTCAACTTGATTTGATCTTTAAACTCATCTAAACATAATTCTGCATTGATCCCTATTCGAATCAATTTGAATCCAAATTGATCTAAATGTGAATGAACCTAAATATGAAATGATCCAAATCTGAATTGATCTAAACTTAAATTAACCTAAATGTTAACGATTCGAAAGATTAATCCGCTTTATCTATCTGAAATCAACTCAACCTAAATATAAAATGATCCAAATTCAAATTGATCTGAATTTAAATTAACTTAAATGTTAATAATTCGAAAGATTAATTCTAAATGACTTAAAAAGGATTTGTAATATGATGTTGAAATTGTCAATTCAGCACTATGATCTCGTCTGCTAATATAACAATATGGGTCTAAGCACCACTAGCTCAATAATTTTTTGAACTTAAATCATGCGGAGTTCAGAAACTTAGACTTTTATTATTAATAATGGTTAATTTAAACTATTATATAAGTGTTAATAATCACATTCACATATGATGTAGGATTGGATATCACATCATATGTTTACAAAAAGCTACGTTGTTTTTAAAAAAATTATCGACAATTTTTTAATTTTTTTAAATAAAAAATTAAAAAAGATTTGAAAAACAAATAAAAAATTGAAAGAAAGAGAAAGGGAAAAAAAGAAAATAAGAAAGAGGGAAAGGATGTGATACCACATCTCACATGGATGTAGATGAGATTGTTAAAATTTATATAAAAAATCTAAGTCAATCACTAAGAGCAATATAAGCTTAAATCTTTTAAAATCACGTGATTAAGGTTTGAAAAGTTACTAGATTAGTGGTGCTTGGACTTGAATCGTTATAATTGGTATCTAGTGTCTACATTGGATTGGTGAGATCTTTTAAGTGTCCCCTTTAACTGTCTTGAGCCAAGTAAATCACAGCTTTGGTTGTGATTATAATGTGTGATTTTAATAAGGACATCAAGAATTTGAATTGATAGGATTATGATATCACATCTCACATTGAATGTGAATGAGTCTTTCTCTCTCTTCCCTTTCTTGCTATTTCCCTTCCATTTTTTTTTTTATTTCGTTTTATTTTATATGGTTTTCTTTTGAATTTTTTTTTGTTTTTTTAATTTTTTAATTTATGACATATTATGATTGGATGTTTTTGGACATATCGCTAAGGATGTCAACGGGTCGAATACCCTATAATTTCAAGGTACCCGAACTCTAATCCTATTAAAAATTAACTACCCTAATTCTAACCCTAATACATTCCTACTACCCTGTAATTACCCTAACCCAATTAAATAAAAAAATTATTAAAATTTTCTTCATGAGTACCCAATTACCCAATTAACTTTTTTAATCTCATAACTTCTCTTTAGATTTATATGTTATAAATTTTTATAAACAAAAATATATATACTATAATTAATAATTTTATGAATTATAATTTTTGTAATGTTAATACAAAATAAAAAGTAAATATATTTATATTTAAAGTACATATATATATATATATATATATATATATACACACACGCATACATAAAAAAAATTTTAATATATAAAATAGTAATTATGTTTCTTATAAATTAACACAATATATAAACTATATATATTAAAAGACATTACAAGTTAATTAATAATAATAGTTTCATGAATTAATTTAATTAATTATAAGAATTTGTTCTTAATTTCATGAAATTAAAAAAAAAACATTTAGGTTCTAAAACTATTCTAATCTTAAAAGCTTTCTTTAAGTATATATATTATAAGATTATATAAATAATGATATATATATTATAATTAATAATTTTATAAGTCATAATTTTTGTAATGTTAATACAAAATAAAAAGTAAATATATGTATATTAAAAGCACATATATAATAGTAATTATATTCATTTATAATATGATATAATATTCAAATTATTTAAACATAATTAACAATCGAATAAATTTTTAATTTAAATATATTAATGTCATTATATTAATAATTAGAGTAACCATACTTTTCATATATTGGTTAGTTTTTAATAAAAAAAATTGCTTGTAAAGTTTATAGAAATTGTAAAATTTTAATTTAATTATTAAAATAATAATAAAATATTTATAAATATTAATCAGTTTCAGGTAACGGGTACTCAATGGGTGGTACCCGAACCCTACCCAAACCCGATTCGGATAGTGAAATCACTTATAGAGTACTCTCACCCGGTGTAACAAGGTGGGGTACCCGTTGGTACCCTATAATAGGGTACTCGTTGACATCCCTACATATCGCTCATTTGACTAAAAGAATCAATCAAAAATTCAATTAGCTTAAGAGAAACAAAGATCAAATACCTAATTATGAATTTTTTTTCTAATATCAAATTAACAATTCCATTATGATTAGAATACTAAACATATAATTAATTTAACACTAACAGGAAGTTATAACGTAAGATAACGAAAAGTTATAATAAAGATTAACAAATAATTGTAACACGTGAGAAAAAATTGTAATAAGGATTAACAAATAGTTGTAACACGTAATAAAAAATCTAACAAGAAATAACAAAAAATTGTAACCAGGGAGTATAAAAAAGTTATAACTATGAGAAACAACAAGTTATAACATATACATAACAAAAGGTCCTAATAAGGAATAACAAAAGATTGTACCAAGAATAAGTAACAAAAATTATGCATTAATAACTAAAAGAAATGCAAAAATTCATCCTCATACTAACTTAAAAACAAAGGAAAAAGAAATGCAAAATAAAATACTGAGAATTGAGAAAGTAAAGGTAGTGCATGTAGATGGGACCAAACCACACAGTAACAGGAAATGCCATTGATTAAGTGAATATATACAGATTGATGGCTTCAGTTGAATGGTCAAAATGGGGTCCCTACATGTCAAAAACATCTTGATGAGAAACAACAATGGCATTCTTTAACCATTTAGTGGGGATCCCACTTGTTTTTCTTCATACACAATCATGGCGGTGAGACTCAGACAAGGGATGAGAAATTTCAAAAAGGGTTTTTTTTTTTTTTTTTGCCCTCTTGAGTGAATAGCGTTGAGGACTCTTTAAGGAACAATAAAGAAATAAACCATAAACAAATGTGGGGATGGTCGACGAATTCTCTCTTTGCTCTTAGATATTGGAAAAGCTTTTACCTTTTTTCTTGACTTTGGTTGCAATTAACTTTGCGAGATTGCTTTCCACGATTAACATCATCTGCCAAAATTGCTTAATTTAGTCATTATCAACAAACTTTTATTAATAATTTTAGTATTTTTTGACGAATTTGTTATTATAATTATCGATGGATTAATTTTTGTTATATTTAAAATTTTTTTCAACAAATTTTTCCATCGAATAGTTTAAAATTTTATCGATTAATTTTTCTTTTTTTTTCAACTTCTATAGCATTATCGATAGTATTTTCAATGAAATTTTCATTGAAGAAAATTTCAATTCCAACATATTTTTCACCTATTTCTATAAAAAAATTTGTGGAAAAAGTCAAATTTTTTTATAATATTGTATACGTAATAGAGAGTTTTCAAGATAAATTATTGCTAAAATGATCATGGTTGGTTGGTTGGCAGATTAATGATTGAAGTTCAATTGCAATATTCATGACATGTTAAAAAAAAATCAATACTTTTAAGTGATTAACGGATTTTTTTTTTTTTGCCAAGAACCCAGGTCGTTTTTTTATTTGAAGAATTATTTAGATGAGTTTTAATTTCTATAGTATATACGTATCAAAATCTCTTTTTAGGGACGTATTACACCATCATCTTTTAATAGATTCTATTCTCAATGTTTGAAACTAATTAAATTAATTTCATATAAAATATTATAATATCTAACAATTGAAATATTTTTCTGCAACGTGTTACTCGAAGTTATTATTTGACTGAAGGGTTTCCAATAAATATAGAATCAAATGCATTAATATCAAAGAAACGTAGTTCTTTGACTATCATATCAATTTGGATAATAACAAATTTAATTTAAAGTTCTAACCATAGGTCTAGTTTCAATGTTTTCTTTCATTTGCATTAATATCTGTTTTCTCTTTCAAAAGGAAAAGGGTTGATATATATATATATAAAAGCCGTTACTCGTTACAATAATTAAGAACTCTTTATACAATAATTAAAGGTCTAATTTGTCGTTTACTAAATCTTATTTTACCTTAATTATCATTAGACCTTTGTCAGAAGGCATCACAAGACGAGGAATTACCTCAAAAATGACAAATACCCTTTTGAAAAATAAAATAAAAAAAGGAGGTAAACCATAAGTCTCATTTAATGTATGCTATATATGGCTGGTACAACGGCAAATACCCTTTGATCAAAAACAACAAAAGGCATGGACTCCATGTGACTTTATTTATGGTGCTTTGCTTTTTTTAAGCCTCAATGGTATATTTAGTGCTCTTAACCCCCTTATGGTCAATCAGATCATGATACATTACATTTATACGAATCTTTCATATCTACATTATTAATCCATGAAACCCATGATTTCTGCTGATATTTTAATGATGATATCCATCCTATTCCACACACAGGAACATGCATTATTGAGATATTTTCATTCAAAGCTTCAACTATAATCCAAGGTATAAATAATTAAGAGACTGGTGACCTGGATAAGCCTCAACTAAATAATAATCAGAGCTGAGAGTTTCCTTACTGACTAAATTTCTTTGTACGTGCAAGTCAATTTATGTTGCTGGCTGCATTGCTAGTACTGCAAGGATTGTATCTGTTTCGGATTGTTTTGTAACTCTTTAAGAGAGAGAGAGAAATATATATATTATCATTTAAAAGAATATTTTAGCTTCTAGTTGGGAGAAGGGAAGAAACAAAGACATTGTTTTTACTAGTTTAGGGTTATATTATAGGGTGGGAAAAGAGCATGGAATAATTAACCCCACAAATCAAAATTTAAATTTGCTATACTGCTTTCGTTAACCTTTGATTAGATTGAGTAAAGTAAGCTTTCATGTTCCATCAAATGACAGGCACCCATGATCTCATAGAGTGGGGGAGAGGAATTTTACAAGAAAAGGTGTGAGAAAAAAAAAAAAACATGCCAAAAAGGAGAAAATTAGAATGCATGTTTTCTTTCTAGGCAACTAACATGGTACAATTTTTTACAATGAGTTCCAGAGGTCTCAGAACCAGAAGTCTAGTGGTCCCAGTGGATGAACTTAGGCTAAGCTGCTAAACCCTTAAAATCTAAGGCACTAAGGCTGCAAACCCCCAAAGTAGTAAATGAAGATGAATCCCTTTTACCTCACTTTGTCCATAATTATGAGCTGTTGCACACCAAAGATTTTATTAATGTAAAAAAGAAAAAAGGATCCTTAAACTTCTCAACTAAGTTATGTAAATGTGAAGTTTGGTCATTTAACAAAATGGGCAAAACTTGGTAAAGTGATCGAGTTCAATAATCCAGCATATGATTGCGCTTTTAAGTAAATGATCGGATTAAGGCAATTTTAAATAACAAGCTATGAGAAGCGGTTTCGATCTCTAAAAAGTAAGAATATTATTTTAAATACTTAAATAATTATTCTAGTAATATTTTTTTTAACATGTAAAGCAATCGGAATTATAGTATTTGTTTTGGCAACGATTGTTATGATTAAAAAATATTATATGTTATCTCTAAAAAATATTATATGTTATCTCGATCGATAAATAATGTACTTTATGTTTCATAAAAATTTATAAATGAATGGATAAGCTAAAGAAAAGAGAAGAAGCAAAGAAAAAAAAGATTAAGCTCCCAGCAATAGATCATATAGGGATCACAACAACAAAAGACAAGCTAAATTGGAACTGTTCCATTGATTCCAAAGTGAGTTAGTAGAATTTAACAGAGCAAAAGCTTGTTTGGAGGGTTTATTATACATTTTTTAAGGGCAATGAAGTATGGGCATTGCCACTACCAAACTACTTACAAACACTTTTACACACTGCTCAAGGAACATTCAAAGCAAAACAAAAAGCTCATGTGCATGACACGTGGATGCAAGCTTGTACGGCTGACGTTAATCACTTTCACTTCTTTTGTTTCTCCTTCCTCTTCTTACAACAACAAACAACAGCAAAATCTCACTTTTCTCTTTGTTTTTATATTTTTTTTCCTTCTCTCATCTCTCTCTCTCTCTCTCTGTCTCTTACAACAGGCTGAACCTCAAAAATCTCTCAAATGCAAGCAGCATTTGCTTGTTGATTTCTTGATTTTGCCTCTGCAATGGGAACCTGCACCTCAAAGCCTCCAAAACCAAACCCATTTGCCTCAAGAGAGAACCAGCAGAATGACTATCCTGCCCCTACTCAACCACCCAAATCCCCTCCTCCTCCTCTCCCTCCAACCACCCCTTTCCTCCCCATCTACACCCCAAGCCCTGCCCACCCCAACAAACCCAAGACTCCTTCAACTCCTCTCCGGTTTTTCCGGAGACCCTTTCCTCCTCCTTCTCCCGCCAAGCACATCCGGGCTGTGCTGAGGCGGCGGAAGGCCAACAAGAAAGCGGAAAATGAGGCGAAAATTGCGGAGGATGAGGAGGACGAGGAGGAAGGAGTTGAGTTGGATAAAAGATTTGGGTTTTCAAAGGAGTTGAGGAGTAGGTTGGAAGTAGGAGAGGAAGTTGGCAGAGGGCATTTTGGGTACACTTGTTCTGCTAAGTTCAAGAAAGGTGAGTTCAAAGGCCAGCAGGTTGCTGTTAAAGTCATCCCCAAGTCCAAGGTTGGTCCTTGTTTCCTTTTCTCTTTTTAAAATTTATACATTTTTACAATGCATATCAAATCTATGTATCTGTAAATGTTGATTTTATATGCTTACAAAATGGTTTTTTTCTTTTGTAAGATTGAATTTAAGGGACATGTGCTTTACTTTCTCATAAGTATTAGATTTCCGTTTTGGCTGATATTAGTTCTCGATTTGTTTATGGTGATCTTTTATTTCCTTTTCCGAAGAGGGGTTATTTGTTTTTATTTTTTTTATTTTTTACATTTTAGTCTTGTATTTTTGTTTCCATTTTCTGTTAAATGTTAATTTCAAGGTGCGTGGGTTGAAGACTTTAGTCTGAATTTGGTATGAAGTGAATAGAATCTTGAAGGAGGAAGAAATCGTGGGGGAACTTACTCCTTCTAGATGGAGAAAATGCGAGGTTAAATTCAGTACTATACGTTTCTGATTTTGAGTGTAATACCTCATAAAGTGACCAACTTGTTTGTTTATTGATTTCTCTGGGTCCATGGTTATGATCGATAATTTATTATGTAGGTCCACCTGACCCCCTGGATTATTTGATGTGTTAAGCTTACCGCGCCTTACCTCGATATTTTAGTTCTAAATCACATCTTGGCCCAAAAAAGTGCACCTTTGCATCACTAAGTTGTATGGCTGGAAGCTGCTGGAAGTGAATATTGTATGACAAAAAAACTGTTGAAATTCTCTAGTAAACTTATTGCCATATCACTTTTGCTGCACCTCAGAATTGACAGCTGCTACTGAAGCACTACTATCCAATGGTTATGAATAGACTGAATTATTGAAAAGAGTTATGGTCTTAAATGGGGTCTTAACTTTGGGCCTGTAATTTAGTCTGGGTCGTGCAGAACCGGTCAACTAATGCCTTATGTTCTGTTATGCTTATACATACAGCCCAGCCGAACAAACAAATGGTTGTAGTGTGATTGCACAGCATTATCTGGATTTGGTATGTAGTTGGGCCCTAATTTTTATTTGGTCAATTGACCTTGAAGAGGTGCTTTGAACCTTTACATGGTGGAGAGAAACATTGAATCATTTCGTTCTTATGCTTTGATTGATACCAAATATTAGATGATTCGTGATAAGAGTGTTCTCAAGTGAGAGAGAGCTGACTAAATCTTAGCTGCAGGTCAATGTCTTATGACAAGGACAAGTTGATTGAATTTACCCCTTCTTGCAAGATGGCTTAAGATTTTGTAATAGCTAATAAGTCGCTGTATTGCCTGCTTTCCTCCTCTCATATGTTAATCTTTGATCTTTGATGCACCTTGTGACTGAATGGAAAAAGAAAGTATTGGAGGAAGGGATAGGGATGAATTTCCTTTTACAATATGCAATAGAATAGAACTGATGAAAGTTTCTTCAAATTGACCTTTTTTTTCCAGTTGCTCCCATGTGACTTAGTCTCAAAGAGGGAAAGTATTCAGTTGATTGTCATTTCTGTAAAATATTTCTTTTCATAGAAAAGCACTTGTATTTTTTCTAGTCAAAGGTATCCACTTATTCTGGGAAATAAAGACGGACAAATGTTATGAAAATTATAATGACAATGTGAGTGGTTAGCATTTGTCAGTTTTTGTCTGTCAACTATGAAAATTATATTGACAATGTGAAGTTGAAGAGAGAGGTCGCTTCTATCTATCATTTTCTTACTTCTTCATTTGAAAATATCAAACAAAGTGTGAAGAAAAACGCTCTATGTCTAGTTGTCTTCGATAAAGTTGTGTTTGTTGGGAGAAGGAAGTTCTAGGTAATGAAGGCTTGAGGCAGTGAGATTATGATCTTATGCTGTATTTTGCTTTTTCTCTTGGTTCTTTTTCTATGTGTAGGTAATGAAGGTTCGAGGAAGTGACATTATGATGTTGAATTTTGCTTATTCTCTTGGTTCATCTTCTATGTGTTTTTCTCATGACAGTTTATTCTTTTTTGTCAGATGACAACAGCTATTGCAGTTGAGGATGTGAGAAGGGAGGTGAAAATATTGCGAGCCTTGACGGGGCATAACAATCTGGTGAAATTCTACGATGCATTTGAAGATCATGATAATGTCTACATAGTAATGGAGTAAGCTTGAAACATGCACTGCTATTCATATGATCCTATTTTAATTTTGCACAGCAATATTGATTTATGTGGAAAAGTCAATAAGAAGCATTAGCATTTATTTCATTTGGGTGTTCTTTACAAACTATTAATCTTCATTTTTTGCTTTCTGGCACTTATAAATATTTTTAAATATTTAATAATCTGGCAGTTGGTCTTCTTACTTGCTGGTTCATTATAAGTTATTGTTGATCTCTGATCTGAGATAAAATTTTGAGTAACATAATTGAAAATGCAGGTTGTGTGAAGGAGGTGAGCTTTTGGATAGAATACTTGCAAGGTGATTATTCTAGTAATGGATGGCTCAAATTTTGAGAATTGTTTATTGTAGCTCTCATACCTACTTAATTTGTTTGCTCTAACTTGAAGGTTTATTATGTTTGTAGGGGTGGAAAATACTCAGAAGATGATGCAAAGGCTGTAATGGTACAGATACTAAATGTTGTTGCTTTTTGTCATCTTCAGGGTGTTGTGCATCGAGATCTTAAACCAGAGGTGGAGCAAATTCTCTTTTCTCTTACTCAATAGTAAAAGCATAGATGCATGACTAGGTAGTGATCTCTAAAGGGTGCAAGATTAAACACATTCTGGATATCTTTCTATAAACACAGAGCATAACAGGGATGTAATGGGAGTTATATTTGATGATTTCCCACACTGAAAATTGACCCGATGAGGGTTTTGGGGGAAATTCTCGAACTGGACAAGGCCATGTCTACTCTCTGCTTAAAATTCTAGGACATTTCTCATGCCACATTATCATGCCTGAGTCTGTTACCATATTTCTATGGTAGATATTGGACATGAATTGGCTAAATAAATTAAGAATTTTTATGTGTTTTTTAATTGTTGCAATCTAAGTAAGCACTTTTCTGGACCAGAACTTTCTATATACATCGAAGGATGAGAACTCTCTGCTGAAGGCCATAGACTTTGGGTTGTCGGATTTTGTCAGACCAGGTTTGTGTTCTGCTCACTCAGCTTCCTCCTGCTCAGCCCTGGGGATTCTTCTAAATTTCTTGTGCTTTATGGTGTTTCCAGATGAAAGACTTAATGACATTGTGGGAAGTGCATACTATGTGGCCCCTGAAGTTCTACATAGATCTTATAGTACAGAAGCTGATGTTTGGAGCATAGGCGTGATAGCATATATTCTTTTATGTGGTAGTCGTCCATTTTGGGCCAGGACTGAGTCTGGAATCTTCCGAGCAGTCCTAAAGGCTGATCCAAATTTTAACGAAGTACCTTGGCCTTCCTTGTCTTCAGAAGCTAAGGACTTTGTGAAGCGCCTCTTGAATAAAGACCCCAGGAAACGAATGACAGCAGCTAAGGCCCTGAGTGCGTGCATCATTTTTACTCATAATAATGTTAGGTTGCTGAAATCATTGCGCTAGAGTAGCTGACCTTAGTCTTCCTTTTACAGGTCATCCTTGGATCCAGAATCATAATTATGTTAAGGTCCCTCTTGATATTTTAACATTTAGGCTCATGAAGGCATATATGCGATCGTCAACTTTGCGTAAGGCTGCTTTAAAGGTGTGTGCTAATGAGAAAAATCCTCTTCTTGTACTCTACATATACCGCTTCTGATAGCTGGTCGTATGACCATTATGCTCATGGTCAAATCATTGTTTGCAAAAATGTACTTTCTGTTTCTTTGCTTATTATTACTTCGTTATCCCAGTAATTTGTCATGCAAATTCAATACAGCATGACACATTGATGACTTGATACCTAAGTGAACTTGTTAGTGTGATGTAAGAAGGCATAAATGATCTCTTGTGCATGTCTTTTACCAAAATGATGAACTCCACAAAGCCCCGGAGAAACAAAGACCTTTTAAAAATTTATTTTTGCTACTAAGAAATAAGCCTTTAAAATCAACTCCAGTGAGTGCTTTTTCTTAGTTTCTTGATCCATAAGTATGTCATCTATGATATTTAGTGGGGAGATCTGATACATGGATTGTTCTTAACGGATTTTATCAGTTTTTACATTCTATTACCTATAGCAATCTTATATCATTCCTGCAGGCATTGTCTAAGACATTGACTGTGGATGAACTCTTTTACCTGAGAGAGCAATTTGCATTATTGGAGCCCAAAAATGGTAGCATAACCTTGGAGAACATAAAGACGGTTAGTCTTCCTCCCTGTCGCAACTCCCCCACCCCACCCCACCCCACCCAAAAAAAAAAAAAAAAAGAAAAAAGAAAAACGGAAAAAGAGAAACAGAAATAAAGGTTTGACATTGTGTTGGTAAATAAAGAACTTGTTCTGATAATTTATTTTCTTGCTAACAGGCCCTGATGAAAAATGCAACAGATGCAATGAAGGAGTCTCACATTCCTGATTTTCTTTTTTCGGTATGAACTTAGTTGTCATTCTTTCTTTATGTAGCCATTCCTTGACCATTTGGTTATAGAATAGTAGCTTATCCAAGTACATTTCATTTAATTTCCATTGCACCACAGCTAAATACACTTCAATACAGAAGAATGGATTTTGAAGAATTTTGTGCAGCTGCATTAAGTGTCCATCAACTTGAGGCACTTGATCGCTGGGAACAACATGCCCGCTGTGCATATGAGCTTTTTGAGAAGGATGGAAACAGGGCTATTGTAATTGAGGAACTTGCTTCTGTAAGTTCAGATTTCTTTTAGATATTAAAGAATAGCTTATGATCTGTGTGATGATACTAAATTAGAAATTGAATCATCGCATGCAAACTGAAGTGGCACTGTACTCGAAGTGACAAAAGTTTGTGAAATTCATTAGTTCTTGGAACAAATTAGACTTACTAATTGATACCATCTTTTGTGAAAATTAATCTTTCAGGAACTTGGTCTTGGACCCTCTATTCCAGTTCATGCTGTTCTTAATGACTGGATAAGGCATACTGATGGGAAGTTAAGTTTCCTTGGGTTTGTGAAATTGTTACGTGGTCCATCCAGTCGAGCCCTTGCAAAGGCGCAATGATATCTTTAAAGGAATTTTGGTGACTTTAGGAAGTATTACCATGTCATGTTTGCTCAAGATTCAATGAGATGCGGCATCAGCATACTGTAATTGGATTGATCTTTCTAAGTTGGGAGACTCCACAGGCATGCTGCCTGCATCCAGCTTCAGCTCAGATGGTGTGAGGCTTTAACTACATGCTAATTCTTTGAGGAGTTTGAAGTCATGGGATCCTTTGAAAGGCAGCAAAGATATCATTGGCATCACAATGTAAAAATATAGTTTAGCTTGCCTGAATGGGCCAAACATATTTGTCTTGTTACACGTTGTGATTATTTATATATGTTCGATTTTTTATTTTCCCAATTCTAGCTTATCCCAGACAGGGAACTATTTGCTTTAAAGGAGGATTTGCTTTGTTTCCAATGGAAGACCAGATATTTTCTTCATGACTTGGTAATACAGGAGCTAAACAATGGCAACAATATTGGTAAGCAATCTCGATGCTACAAAGAAGTAAATAGATAACCATTTACAGCTGGAAAAGAAATAAATAAAAATGTGGGCAATTTAAAAATGAAAAATTCCTTGGGGGCATGGATGGGAAGATGAGCATAAACCCTTCCTAGGCCCAACAAATATAAAATAAGAACAAGAAAAAAGAAACAAACTTGGAAGTTGAAGTAGAAACAACCCTGCAAGAGAGAGAGCTTCCAACTTTAACGGCTCTGCTGGTTCTTCCCGTTGAACCTCTGTTAAACCTTGCCTCTCCCCGAAATGCCCTTATTAAACCTCCAAATTCACCGTTCACTCTCTTCCGCCTCCTCGCCCGCCGATGCCCTCCTCGCGGGCAAAGCCCTAACTTTCCTCAAGCGCCACCCTTACCACTTAAATTCCCTCACTTCCAATTTCACTCCTGAAGCAGCTTTCTGTTTACTTCTCAAGTCCCAAAACGATCAAACCCTAATCCTGAAATTCTTAAAATGGGCTCGTCCCCACCCGTTCTTCACCCCTCAGTGCAAATGCCTCACTCTCCACATCCTCACCAAATTCAAGCTCTACAAATCAGCACAATCCCTAGCAGAGGACCTCGCCGTTAATACGTCCGATGATGAAAAGGGTAGTTTCGTCTTTCAATGCCTCAAGGAAACCTACCATTCGTGTGCTTCAAGCTCCTCTGTTTTTGACTTGGTGGTAAAATCTTATGCCCGTTTGAAATTGATTGTTAAGGCTCTTAATATTGTTAATTTAGCTAAATTTAATGGTTTTATGCCTGGGGTTTTATCTTATAATGCTATTTTAGACGCGGTGATTAGGTGTAAAAAGCCGGTTAGATTTGCTGAGGAGGTTTTTGCCGAGATGATTAGACATGGGGTAACACCAAATGTTTTTACTTATAACATTTTGATTAGGGGTTTTTGCACGGCGGGGAATTTATATATGGGTTTAAGGTTTTTCAGTGAAATGGAGAGAAAGGGTTGTTTGCCGAATGTGGTTACTTATAATACCTTAATTGATGCACATTGTAAGTTGAAGAAGATTGATGGTGCATTTAAGTTGTTGAGGGCAATGGGATTGAAGGGTTTGGAGCCAAATTTGATTTCTTATAATGTGATCATCAATGGGTTGTGTAGAGAAGGTAGGATGAAGGAAACAAGTGAGGTACTTCGGGAGATGAGTTGGAAAGGTTTCTCTCCGGATGAGATTACTTATAATACACTTGTAAATGGGTATTGTAAAGATGGCAACTTTCATCAAGCACTGGTTTTGCATGCAGAGATGGTGAGGAATGGCTTGACTCCAAATGTCATTACTTATACTTCATTGATTAATAGTATGTGCAAGGCTGGGAATATGAACA
Source organism: Theobroma cacao (assembly GCF_053813885.1). Classification (NCBI taxonomy): domain Eukaryota; kingdom Viridiplantae; phylum Streptophyta; class Magnoliopsida; order Malvales; family Malvaceae; genus Theobroma; species Theobroma cacao. The sequence goes on from NC_142640.1 coordinate 4,972,607, forward strand.
GAGCAATGGAGTTTTTTGATCAGATGCATGTTAGAGGACTTCGTCCAAATGAGAGAACTTATACTACTTTGATTGATGGGTTCTCCCAGCAAGGACGTTTAAATGAAGCTTATCGATTACTAGATGAAATGGGTAGGAACGGATTTTCACCTTCGCTAGTTACTTATAATACTCTTATTAATGGACACTGTATGGTTGGAAGCGTAGAAGAGTCTTTAAAATTGATACAGGATATGGTGGGAAAAGGGTTGGCGCCAGATTTAGTAAGTTATAGTACAATTATTTCTGGATTTTGTAAAAGCCAGGATTTGGAGAGGGCATTCCGAATGAAGCAGGAGATGGTTGAGAAAGGATTTTTACCAGATGCAATTACATATTCATCATTGATTCAAGGTCTGTGTCAGCAGAGTAGACTTACTGAAGCTTGTGATCTTTTCCAGGAGATGCTGAATGCTGGTGTCACTCCTGATGAATTTACATATACTACCTTAATTAATTCTTATTGCAAAGAAGGGGATATAGAGAAGGCTTTTCTTTTGCATGATGAAATGGTTCAGAAGGGCTTACTTCCTGATGTTGTTACCTATAGTGTGCTCATCAATGGTCTCAATAAACAAACTAGGACAAGGGAAGCAAAAAAGCTTTTGCTCAAGTTTTTTTATGATGAGTCTGTCCCAAGTGATGTTATGTATAATACGCTTATAGAGAACTGTAGGAATATTGAATTTAAAAGTGTTTTAGCTCTTATGAAGGGATTCTGTATGAATGGTTTGATGAAAGAGGCTGAACGAGTTTTTGAGTCGATGCTTCAGAGAAACTTTAAACCTGATGAAGCCGTATATAATGTTATTATACATGGTCATTGTAGAGGTGGAAATATTCAGAAGGCATATGATCTGTATAAAGAAATGGTGAATTCAGGTTTTGTTCCTCATACTCTGACTGTTATTGCTCTGGTTAAAGCACTATTCATGGATGGTAAGACTGACAAGATAAGTCAAGTCATAGCAAACACAATTAGAAGCTGTAAGCTTATTGATGCTGAGCTTGCTAAAGTACTTGTTGAGATAAACCATAAAGAAGGGAACATGGATGCAGCTTTCAATGTCCTTACTGAAATGGCCAAGGATGGCCTTCTTCCAAACAGTGGCTGAACTGCATTTGCTGGGGAAGGATGGGCAGAATGAAATATAAATCGATGAGCCCTTGATAAATGGTAATGACCATGCACGTTATTCATACACAGAGGGCATTATGTAGGAAGCGGGCTGAATGGCATAGCTTTCCTGGTTTCAGTAATCTTCAAATACGAAGGAGGCTTGTCATGTCTGCTACTAATTGTTATCATGATAATGCCGAAAGCCCTTGAAGCACACTGTTGGGATTACATTTTTTGGGACTTTACATCTCTGTTACTGCCAGCAACTCAAGAGGTATTTAAGTTCCATCATACTGTACATGCTTAAGCTGTTTATAACAACAAAAATTATGGCAATTCTACTGCATTTTGTTTAAATTACTTTCTGCTCTATGTTCATCAGTGGCACACTATGTGTGGATGTCCACGACAACTCTACAAGTTATTCTTGAAGCTCCTTTGGGAAGATTGATTCTGTTTTCACGTTAATTTGACCAAGGTTATTATTAAGTTGACAAAGAAGAGCAGCTTGGATACGTACAACAAATGGGAGACTTCGATTAATGATAACTAATCTCCGCACTCTTTCAGAAGGGTTCCAAAACCGTGAGATGAAGCCAGGGGTTTCTTGAAGTAACTGCTGATTTTCTGGCAAATCCATTCTTTAAATGGAAAAATATTTGCGGTTCTTCAACAAGGCACGAAGGACACTCTTCCCATGGAATCCAGTATATCGGTGCTGAACGTTCAAACTTGTTGTCTGCAGTCTGCACTACTCCCTTGGCACTTGTAATTTGTGAAGTGCTTACACATTCATTTAGTCGTTGGATAGATTTATTGAAGCCTTTATATTTTGCCTTTTCTTTCTTTAACTTGAATTCTTCATTCAATTTTCTTCATATTTCATTTTTACCAAAATAAATATCACCGTACATGAATGAACAAGATTTCTTAGTAAAGAAACTGCAAAAAGCAAAGGAGATGTTTGTTTTGAATCCTTTATCTCTTCTAGTGCTGAACATGTAGTAATTAGTCATTGTAAATAACTGTGTACGCTCGAATAGAAATTTCCAAAGAGTCCCTGCACTAAGAATAAGGTAAGCATTTACATGAAAAGTGTCTTCGACATTCAGGCACATAGATTCGAAAAGGGAGAGGACAAGCATGGGGTGGATCTTACTTCTAGCCCAACCTGAATCAAAAAGAGTATCTCATTGACTTGTCCAGGATTCCAAAAATATTCCTCAAGGACTTTATTAAAAAATACATCTCCTTACAACAGGACAGAAAAGAACACTACCACAATTTTACTTCCAACATGTATAGGATGTATCTCTTCATCTATACCACTTATGTAGGTCAATGGAGCTCCGTTGCTTTCCCATATACTTACGCACATCCTCCAGTACCTCTTGGCTTTATCCAGATGAATCATTCAAGCGTATTTACATTAGGGTCTTGTAAACTAGGATCTATGAAACCTACAAGACCATAACTAGGCAGTTGCTACTCCAGCTTCACCTCAAGTTAAAGCAATGATCAGCTGGAACTCTAGCAGCGCATGTCTTCACTGATCAACCTACTAGAGACCTTAGACCTTCAAGAAAGATGTGAGAAAAATGAAGATATAGGATAGGAGCAGGAAGGCATGGTGCCGTTTATTTTTGATGAATATGATGAACACTAAAGATGACTAAGGCATGGGCAAGAAAAAGCTTACAAAATCCCTCTTACAGAACCTAAGAAAAGAATATGTGCCTATTGCACATTGTCGCACTCCGTACAAGGTCCAACAGAGGAGGAGCAAAAGAACATCATATATCATGAAGATTCATGCCAAAAATGACCATTTCATACTAAAAAACAAGAGAGCAAGAAAGCAAATGCACTTGCAGCACAGGGCAGACAGGGAAAGATGCCAGAGAATAAAAGCTAATGCAGATGGGAACACAATACAAGATTGCTCTTAATATATCCTTAAACTAGAACTCCAGAAAAAGAATTCTTTCTATCAAATGCTATAGGGTCAACTTAACATAGTAGTCACAACTATGTACATCAAAGCAAATAATAACTAATCAAGCAAAAGATGAGAAAAGCATCCATCAATTAATAAGATGAAACTAAAACTTTGGCATTGCCAGATTTAAACTCATAACTTTCTTATTTTCAACTTGCAATGCCAGGTTAGTTTGCCACAGCAGTTAATGATAAAGTCCCTACATATCAACTATCAACTTTACTTATCACAAAATCTACTTCTATTGCTTACCAGAAAAATATGAAAAATAGTGAGTGAAATCACACATGTTATCTCATCCATGTTAGAAGTACACAAAAGCATATTCTTACAGATAAACAAGGTTAAAAAAATCAACCTTTTCTCAAAAGTGAACATATTATCGGGAGGAAAGCCTTTGGTGCAAATCATCCGCCAATGCCTGTCTCAAGCTTTCCCCAAAATAATAAAACTGCTTCTCACTCTCAAGCACCCTTGCCAGAGCCCCATTTTCATCAGGATCCTTCCGAATCTCAGGCTCAGGCTCTCTCGCAATCTGACACAAATTATGCAACACACAACAAGCAACAATCGTTTGCGGTGCATGATTGAGTCCCACATTCAAATCTTGAAGAATCCTCCACCTTGTTTTCAGTAGCCCTATTGCGTCCACCACCACAGACCTCCCTTTCATCAGCATCCCATCAAACAAATTTTGTGCCGGTGTCCCAGCCCCATCCGGAGAGAAGGGTGTCATCAAAAATGACAATAAAGGATAACACCAATCTCCAACAATATAAGGCCTAACATGATGACCCCTAACATTGATCATCTTATCCCAGACAATATCCCCTGAAGTAAGCCTATTATACAACAAACTATCCCTAAAATGAGTAGCATCATCTGCCCCACCAGGAGCTTTAACACAAACATCCCAGAAAATTTTTCTATGGTCAGCAACAACCTGAAGCAAAACTGAATCATACCCGTATTTGGATTTATAACAATTCATCAAATTCCTGTCAAGTTTCAAGCCACGGACCTTCATCGGGCTTCCATCAATAGCTCCACAAATGTTGGGCAGTGAAGTAAGTTCCTCGAAACCCTGAGTAGTTTCGATCAACCTTCTGCGAGAAACTGGGATCTTAATGAACTCCGGGTAGAGCTTAGTGGCCAAGAGACGAGTCACCATGTTCGTGATTTTTGAAACGAGGTAAGGGTCCAGAGAAGAGCGTGAAGCGATGGTTTTAGCAGAGTAGCCATGGGAGAGACGGGAAAGAACCATGGCTACGGCGTAATCAGAGGGAAGGGAAAGATTTGAGGCGGTTATAAAAGGTTTGAGCTTCTCAACCACGGTGGTAAAAACGGGGTAGGAGAGTCCGTACAAGGACCGCCATCGGGCGTCACGGATTTGGGCGTCCATGGTCCAGATGTGGTCGGTAGAGAGAGCACGAAAAGCTGAGATGGAGAAGTGGGAAGAAGACGAAGGAGAAGGAGAAGGAGAAGGAGAGGAATTGGGTTCTCTGTTCTCTGACGAAGGTGAAGAATTCTTGGATCCTTTCTTGGAAGAAGAAGTGGCGAGGAAGGAAAGGAGGGAGGCAAGGGTGAAGAAGAGAAGAGGGGCAGGGGAAGAGGAGGAAAGCAGAGAGGAAGGAGAGGAAGGGGAAGGGGAGGAAGTGGGAGGAGGCGAAGAGGAGGCAGGGGAAAGGAGGGAAGTGGTGGGGTCAAGAGAGTTGTGGAGGTGAAGGAGATTTGATAACATTAGCAAGAAAGTTTCATCCATTGAGAAAGGAAAGGAGGGCGACTTACTCTCCAGATTCTGGATTTCGGAGCGTTAGGGTTTTTGGGTTTGGGGAAGAAAACGAAGATGGGGGACTTGGGTGTGAGTTTGGGTTGGGGTTCGTCTTATTTTCACTTGAATGCGGAGAAAAACATCAACTTTGACACCATTATGTTTATCTCCTTTCCTTCTGAAATCTTTCTGCAGAGGGAGGCAAGGAAAAGGAGCTTGGTTTCAGCCGAAGCAACAACCGGAGGGTGTGAAGAGAGTTTTGATTAGCTAGGTCACCTTGTCGGGGAAATCTAGTGAAGGAGTGGGCTCACAGCTGGTGTGGCATGGGAGTCAAAGCAACAGAGTGTCTTTCCTTTGTCACTTGATCGGAACATCATTCATGTTTCAGAACAAACCTCGTTTTTCACTTTGGGTGTTTAAATTTATGCAGCTGAAATCTGTACAATCCTCAATTAAGATTCCCATTGTTCATTACCTGCTCTCTTTTATTGAACTAAATTATCAGATTCTATGCATTACTACATTCCCACTTGTTAATGCCTTTTCTTTTAAATATCCAATTCCAAACTCTTTTCATTTACTTATTCTCCATTTCTTTTTCTCTTTTTTTTTTTTTGTTCCTATAAATGTTTATTGTACTTCAAATACAGTGTGAAAAACATAACAAAGTCTGAGATAAATTTTGTTGATTATGATGAATATATAAAGCTATTCAATTAATGTTCAATTAAGTTTAATATAACAAACTAAAATTCAATTAAATCTACTTCAATGAATATACATATAAAAATAAACATTTGAGAGGAAAAAAAAAAAAGAAGCAGGGAACAACCAATTTATTTTCATAAGATAAACTGCTCATAAATTCTTAGTGATTTAAACTTTTTTTATATCGCATCATGTAATTTGATTTTTTTTATTAATATTTTCTAGATACGTTATATTTTTAAATAAAATTATATTTTTAATTTCACTCAATGATATTATTAACATATTTAAAAGTATTTTCGTAATTTTATTTGATAAAAATAAGAATTTAACCTTTATAAAAAAATGTAATACGGAAAAAGTAAAAATCATATAAAAGTAATTAGAGCTTATATTTGTTTCTTAACTTTTCCTATAAACACTATAAACAAATCTTTATTTATAGTAAAATCACAATATATGGATTTTAAAATCATATTATGATATATCATGAGATATCCTAATTTTTTATATTCAATATTAATTTATTTAACTGACCTTACATAACATAAACTTACAGTAGACAGTAGCCTTAATACAGAAAATACTGTCATCAAATTTATTTATTTATTTATTGCCGAAAGGAAGAAGATACGGCTATCTTTCTTATGAAATTGCCAACGGAAAATAAGAAAAAGGGCCGACCCAACAACCCGGTTGAAGCGAGATATCCGTTTTGTCGGTTTTGGATCCAGTCACCGGTTAAACAGGAAGCAAACCCGCTCGATTCAATTCCCTTTTGAAACAAGGAAGAAAGAATCTAGGGTTTGACAGCAATTCCGAAAATCATCAATAATTACACCCAAATTTTGAATAATTAGCATCCTAACGGTTCAGATTGTCGCAGCCATGACTGAGGTACTCCCCAAAGCTTTCTTCTTTTAATTTTATTCGCTTACAATCAATTAGGAAATTGAAACCTCAACTTTTCACTCTTTTTTTCTTTTAATGCTTGAGATTATGGATGAATTCCCCTGATTTCTTTTATACATTGTATGTCGTGATTAAATTACAGTAAAATTTTGAATGGATTAAGTGCCTTTATTGTTTTGTAGTTCTTTTGTTTTTGCCCAGTTATTTGCTTGTATTTGCATTAATTTTCTTATTTTTTTCTTCTTGTGTTCAGTATTGGGTGAGTCAGGGTAATAAATGGTGTGATTTCTGCAAAATCTTCATATCGAATAACCCATCAAGTATTCGAAACCATGAGCTGGGTCAACGGCACAAAGAAAATGTTGCTAAGAGGCTTACTACTATGCGGAAAGAGAGTGCAGCCAAAGAGAAAGAACAGAAGGAAGCGGTCCGTGCACTTGAACAAATTGAAGCTGTAAGTAACCTAACCTTCTATATGGTTTTGCTTTATGCCTTTTGCTTGTTTTAATAATTATTATCACTTAACAATGTTTGCCAGAAAGCTAAGCGGAGTTATCAGAAGGATGTTGCAAATTTTGAGGCAAGAGATTCTAATGCTCAAGCATTAGATGGTCAAGAAGGTAAGTACAAGTCATCTTCAACTTCCAATCTTTTAAGATACTTGTTATGGTTGTAATCCAAGTTTTTGGAATATGTTAAGCATATGATTATGTTGCATCCAGATCATGGACTATTGTCTTTGTTAGTAAGTTTTTTATGAAATTTTTATTTGCAGTCATTACCTGCCTGATTTTATGGTCTTACAATCATTTTATTCGGCTTTGGGCTATTAAAGAAACTGAGCATGAGGATGACTCACAGAGGAGTGAGAAGTTTGTTTAATTAATTATTGTATTCCGTTTAAATAGGAGAATGTCAAACCTAAGTTTAGCTGAGATAAACAGGTACATGAAATTGAGGCATTCTTCATGCAGCTGTATTACTAAACTTACTTGATTAACAGTGGAGTTTTGGAGTTTGGATTATAGCACAAAAATGAATGTCTAAGCTAGTTTATTTATTACACTTCTTTCAATCATGAGCATGAGTCTTGTTCAACACATTCTGTTGTGCCAATACTTTCCTAGACATGATTCAAGATACCTGAGCTCGAACAGTAAAAAATTTTCATTGGTTGCATTCTGGTCCAAAGTCACTTTGCCTGTTTCTTTGTCTTTGGTGGTTTGCCATGCTTTTTTTTTTTTTTTTTCCAAAAATCACTCTAGATATATTTGGTACAAAACTTACTTTAGATTTTAGGTTTAGTCTTCTATCGCACTACAAAAGCTGCCATGCAGACCCTGCTTAACTTTTGTTTTTGTGCTAACTTGGTAGTTGATGCCCAAGAAGCAGGCCTGATGGATATGTGGCCTTAATCCCTATCAGGTCCAATGTCTTATTTTTGGTTTACAAATCGGGCATTTTTTATTAGTATTATCTGAATGCATATGATTTTATTTGGTTTCTGTATCATTTTTACATTGAGTTTAGTGCTGTTCTAATTGATATAGTTTGATGCAGACTGGGACTATGACAGTAGTTCAGGCTATTACTACAATCAAAGCAATGGTTTATACTATGATCCAAAGTCAGGCTTTTACTATTCTGATGCTATAGGTATGAATCTGCAATTGGACTTTAAAGTTTTTCACTTTCTTTCTTCTCTGAGATAATCTATTAGATTATATGTTATTTGTGGTATATTTACTTAGAGGGAATGCAACAGGCAGGTGGGTGACACGGGAAGAGGCATACTCCACGACTCAAGTTTCATCAAATCCTAAATCAAAAGATCCTGGTTTGAAAAAGTCATTTCCAACTTCAGGGGTGCGACCAGTTGCAGAAAGCAAAAGTGCTGCTAAAAGTCCAAATGACGCTGCAGCTGGGCCTGTCGTTTCAGCTTCTTTAAATCCCATGAGATCTGCTAAAGGTGCTCCATCATCACTTGCTGTTAAGAGAAAAAGGCAAGATGAGAAGCCCAAGGCTATATCTAAAGAAGAGGACGCTGCACTAAAAGCAAGGGAAGCTGCAAGGAAGAGAGTTGAAAAGAGAGAAAAACCATTGCTTGGTCTGTACAATGGATCTCGCTGATTGGGACTGGCTCAAGCAAGCATCCTGCCTCTTCTTGATACAAAGGGTATGCTTCAGCATGCTATTCAACTTCTTTTTTCTTCTCCCAATTTTGGGAGTGGGGAAACTTAAATTTGACCACATTCTACACATGTTGAACAACAGGATGAGCTATAATTGAAGTCTTGTACTCTAATCTCTCTTTCTGCTAGATCCCTATTAAGAAGCTTGTGCCTTTTAACATCTATCCTTTTTTGTGTTCACTATGGAAACTAAGTGTCTTAAAGGAGCAGATGAAACAAATTAGCTTGTATTGTAGCCACATAATTGATTGCCCAGGCTGTTTGCCTTAATGTGTTGATTGTATGATATTTTAAGCAGGAAATTTGGAGACAAAATTGAACGTGTCTTTTAGTTAGCTAAGTTCAAGTAGCTTTTGGTTGTCTTATAATGGTAGCTGCTAATAATTTATGCTTCAGAGGGGAAAGTACTGAGATCAGACCCCCTGGGCTTTAGGCTTTTGTGTGAGAAGAATGGGATGGAGAGATAAGCGGACATTGTTCTTTAGCATGCATCTTTTTTTAATTTCTTCTTTACAACTAGAAATACCAAACTGGTTTATGGTCTTAGGTTGACGTACTTTAATTGCATTTCATTGCAGATACTAGGAACATGTATTAGCAGGTCACAGATATCTTGCATAACATGCATTATGTGTAAAAAATGAAGTAATGAACCGATATGGCAGCTCTGATCACATTCCTTTTATTGTGGAATATTGATTTTAATAGGAATTTGTGGTGTGTGCTAACAGCCAGTGAATTCAACAAGTGTTTGTGATTCTCCAGTCATTTGCAATGTGTAACTTAAAACTCTCCTGCGCTTGTAACATCTGTGCCTTCTTTGTACTTTTGCTTTTATTTTGGAATGTCAGCTGCATTTCAACTTTTATGGAATTTGTTTACAACATTTTAACCAAGAAAATTTGAACCAAATTTGTGTATTTGTTTATATAATTATGGGAATTTAATTTTTCCATGTATCTTTGTTAATGAGAGTCTAGAAGCTCACTCAACCCTTAAGACCCGAGTTCAGTATATTGCTTGTTATGGAAAAGCTGTAGATGATATAGTCTTATATTACTAGAGCATGGGTGAAACCATTGTGGTTAAGCCGGGGCACCTAGATTAGATCTCATGCAGGGCCACTAAAACCAGAATGGAGCCTAGCGAGATGGTTGTGATTCAACAGGAATGCGTATGTATAGCTGATGAATGGCTGCCTGCCTAGCCTTGGTTGATAATTTCTGCCACTTCAGTAAATGTGTGCACCCAAAACCATTGAGCAGTAGAGAAACTTGTTTTGTTGGATCCAGCTTGGGCTATGAAGCAGGACTTTGCTGGGCTTTTTGTTCCCGAAAGGACAGAAAAACGATTATTTCAGACGTAACATGACGTTGACTTCTCAATACAAGGCATTATTTACAAAAGTGCCGGATTATTTATTATTTTATTTAGAAAAGGGTTTTCGATGATTTTTTTTTAAGTAAGAGATTATGTTTTAATTAATAAGTTAAATGTTTTGATGTGTACCGGGTTACTAAATTGAGCTAGCTGCTTTTCTTTTCTTGCAGGCCCCTCTTTCAGCTTTTTCAGCCATCTGTTTTTGCTGCTCCACCCTTTAATTTTAATATATTTGGTTGTTGAAAGCCATGAAATGAAAAAAATATTGCTGCTCATGGAGGAAGCTCTTCTTCCACTTTCCCCTTGTGTGAAAATTTTTATGAGAATTAATTAATGAAAATTATATACTATTAATGAATATGAAGTATATATTTCCATGAAAATGCTTGAAATTGCTAGACAAGTTCCTTTCTTACTTACTCTTCCCACCTTGATTTGGCCCATTTCTTTGACTCGTGAAGTCAAGGAAATCGGCAAAGGACATGTAAGATGACATTGAATATTGGTGTTACATTGACCACGTGGCATGCAATGGTACTCCCTTTTTGGTTTGAGTCAAAAAGATAGTGCCTTGAGTCAACCAGCGTCCGAGCAAATGTACACAGCTCTATTAATGCAACCTTGAAACTTGTACATATTTGGGGCACCATTAATTCATAATTTTATACATTATCACTATGATTTGCACTTTGTTTATTGACCATTTATGATGAAAAAAAAGTTTTCACTTTTTTGAATCTGCTGCTTGTGTTTTTTTCAATATCATCACTCAGTCAAATGGGTAACTACCATTGAGAATGGGGGATGAACCTCCATTAACGATCCATCTTGCAAAGAAATGAAACGAACTGTGGGGTAGGGTACTTATGTCTTGCTTCTCCTCATCTTCTCCTAAATTTGCATCAAAAAAACTACTTTTGACTTGGTCTTTGTTAACTTTCCAAATCCCTTTTCTCTTTCTCTTCCCACGCATCTCCAAGAACACCCATACTCAATCCCTTGAAGATCAATCATTTTCCAAGAAAGTCGCCCAAGAAAATTCAGTCAAAAGATTGTATTCCACGCCAAACAAGGGGCATTGATGAACATTTGATGGAAGTAAAGGTAAAGCTTAGTCGAGTGAACGTACTTGTTAATTAAGCATGAGTGTAGATGTCTTGCTTTGTCAAGCAAGAATTTGGTGCAAAATGCATTAGCTCTTCATATACCTAAAGTAGATGTAGACAGGCAGAGCCATAAATAAATTTAAGTTAATGATCCGCTTTTGTTATAATAAGGGGTGCCCCATTTTCACCATTGACTAAAGTTTGTCATTTTCACTAAGGCTCTCTCCCGTATCATTGATTGGTTCTTGGGAAATTTCGTTCAGATTTACTAATCGCTTGATTAACTTAAACACGATTCTCTCTCTTTGGAAAAGAATGCTTGCATACGAAATATTCCATGCATAAATAATATTCAAATGATCAGGTTATACATATTTAAGCAGGTAAATCAAGTAAGAGACGTTTCTTGGGGAACACAAAAAGTGCAGAATGATGACTGCATTTAGAAATATCAGAAAACAAAGTCCTTGAAAGGGTTTAGTCCATCCCGTATATGATTCTCAATTTCAAAAGTTTTCAAGGTAATAACAAGAATTTCCATTAATTAATCTGCTCTAGCTCTCAAGAAAAAGCTAAGTGTCTTCAGAGATGTAGAGAGGGGTGTGACCAGGCTTATTGATCGTTCAAGTGCTTGTAAATGATATGATAAAACATAACAAAATTGCAGTCCCCTAATCAGACTTGAAACTACTCATGCAGTCATCGCTACAATCATGAATCAATATCATTGTCACCAAACAACCATGCAATGCAAGCCAAGAACTCTGAACAAAAACAGGCACCAACCTTGCGACGTTAACATCGTGTTCATCAACATCATTGTCATTATCATTACCATAAATGAGACAAACCTTTTCTTTTTTTCTAATATGGAAATTTTTTGCATATTAATATGAAGTAGGGTTGGAGCCATTATTGCATCACATATCATAGGCAACAGCCATCCTAGCTCTCCTTTCTTTTTTTTGACCTTTTCCGCTCTAACCACCATGATTGCAGGATTTGATGTGGGTCTCCTATATAATCGACATGGCTAGACTTTCTGTAAAGCTAGCATTGTATGCATGGCTGGTTGCTCCTTCTTTTCCCTACAGTGAGATATAAATCCCTTACAAAAGCAGAACACTGTAGATTAATTATCTACCTCTTCCTTTACTTAACTTTTGTTCTCATTTCTCTAATTGGTATTCATTGCATCAGACTGTAATAAGAAGCGAAAATGAAGTTATCGCAGTCATGTCTATGATTTGGTTACCGGTTATAATGACTAGGCTGCATGCTATATTGATTAAAGACCCTTTTTGGAGCTGAATGTGAACTGTCGTCATCCTAATTATGAACATCTGATAAAAACTAAAACGATGCAAAAATGAAGGTGAACTATCAAGCAAGTCGAATTTTACCCACTTGAGCCTATTGCATTATATATAAATAAAATCCAGTTGCTGGCCAGTAGCTGCTAAATGATTACATTTGTGTGTTCAAAGGTTGGTGGAACTGGGAACTACCTGTACTTCTAATGGGAAGTGTTTTATGGTGGCCATTCTGGAGGTTTTATTATCTAATTTTACTTTTCTATATGTCCTTTTTGTTCCTGGTTTTAAAACAGAGAATGGTACGAACTGAAAGCATCACAAAAGAAGTTAAACACTTCACCATCATTAAGGCAAATTGAGATGATGTTGTGCAAATTTTTCAAATGCCTGCTTTACAATTCTTTACACACAATTTGTTCTTATTTCCTTGAAACTTTTAAGTACCAAGGACGACAGCAAGTTAAATGGGTTGAATTTTTAAGGCAACGCACATGCGTTGAGCCATTTTTAAAATAAGAGGCCGTTTTGGCCAACAGTTCATCATTGCTGCTTGGGGTTTAATGGAAAAATCATATTAATGGTCACAAAATGAAGGGAAAAAGGCAGGTTTTGGTAGTTTGGATTATCTGTTTTGATTGATTCTTTCCACCTTTTGTTTGACTGCAAAAACCCAATTACACTACTTTACACTGTATAAACATCATTATTCCACAACCTAATGATTATGGTATAGAACTAGCTTTCCCCACTCCCATGTGTGGTGCTAATATTCCTTTTTCCTCTCCCTTTTTCCCCTTATCTTTTGGCTAAGCCATGCTGTGTGATATTATTCTCCAACATTTCAGCTTTCCTGAGATCTAGCTTGGAATGCGTAAACTAACGTTTTCATTAAAGAGGAAAACTAATCAAGCAACCATTTTCCCGGTGTAGATTGATTAATCTGAAATTGAAAGTTCACACCTACCAGATATGCAATTTGGAACCCAACCGATCAACTCAACCAAACCAGCGGCTGCTTAAACTAGCCTGGTTTCTATGCATTGAAAGTCTGCCTCAGCTCAAGGACAAGCAGATCTTTAACATCTGCTTTCAAATATAGAAAATGCCATTAATGTTGGCTCTGTTTGGAAATACTAGCACCTGCTATAGTTGACATTAAAAGAAAATGTTATTGGCAGGTCGTCAAGTTAATTACTTGATGATGAACAGTTAAGAACAAGGTTTTGCCTTTTGTTTAAACATTAATACATAACTACCCGAATAAACCCAGCAAAGAAGTAGTTTAAGACATATAATCTATAGCTGTCCTTTTTATCTGTGATGTAATTTCATACAATTTGAGTTGAGGTCCAATTCATGGATAGAGACACTGTATAAACAAACAAATAGATTGTGATTCATAACCATATGTAATTTTTTTTTTTCATTTTTGAAACATGAAAGAAAGAGATTTGAAAACTCTATGTTCAACAAAGAAACACCAGATCAGGAAATCTTGATCATCCACGTGTCAAAGACCCAATACCCCTGGAAATCTCATGCATTCCAGGGTTGAACCCCAAGCATCCAAGGAGGCCCTGCTTGTAAGGCAGAAAAGTCTTCCTCCTCATCTCCTCTGAGTTAGCCCGGTTCACCGTGTAATGCAACTCGTGAGCCGAAACCGGTGCTCTCCTCCTGGAACTGGACACTGAACCAAGGCTCTCAGTGGAGCGGAAGCTCGCAGCTTTGACATCCTCTGGCTCTTTCTTAGACAGCAGGGCATATTTCCTAAGGGGATCTTTACTTGTTGCTCTGCCTTCTGATGCACTCCTAAACAACAAAAAGTCTTTCAACTTCCATTTTCTGTTACCTTTTGAAAATGAAATAGCGGACAGGATTGAAGAAACGTAAGATTTAGGATTGCTTGTGGTGGAAGCAATAGTCTTTTCGGATTGTGATGAATTTTCCTCTTGCTCGAACATAATGTCAGACACTCTAAAAGGAGACAAAGATCTGCTCTTCTTGTGAACGTAGTTGTAGCTCACAGATGATGAAGACGAACCAGAAATTCTTTCTCTCCCTCGTTGTTGTGATTGTATGTTCGTTTGCTCCTGTTCTTGCTTCTGTTGTGGCGGTTCTTTGAGTACTAGCCCTCTTCTACGAGTCTTCTCTATCGCTGCTTCAAATGGATCAACATCTTTCTTCCGAAAAGTTGTTGATCTTGGAGACTTTGGAGACCTCGGAGAAGAAACGGTACTTGAAAACTGTTCATAGCCAGGCGGGGGTTTCAGAGGCCGAATCTTTCCACCATCGAAAAGCTCCTCAGCAGACAAAGAAGTTCTCTCTAACTGCCCACTAAAGTTGAACTCGAAATCTTCACACCCATCACCATCATCATCATCATTGTTGCTCTTATCTTCTCTGTCGACTCTGCCATCGAAACCTTTTCTTTTGGGGGTACCAGGCTTTTCCTCCCATTGGAAAGGAACCGCAGATGAAGAACTGGTGGCATGAGATACATCGTCACGATAGAAAGAAGAGGCACGAGTGGGGCTGGTTGGAGCACTGAAGAAGAAATTGCCAAAGCGTTGAGGACTTGAAGGAGCAGTCATGTATGGAGATGAACATGTGCTATCGAAGTTGAAGTCCACTGCGGGAACCGGCACCACCACTTCCATCTCCATTGCCTACTTGGGTTTTGAGAACCAGGGTAAAGATAGAAATGGGGGAAATTTATAAGGAGATAGGGAGGAAGGAGCGAGGAGGAGAAAGGGAGGAAGGAGAGGGGAAGGAGGAGGGGGGGAGAAAAATTGACTAAGGGGAAATTGGTTATGACTCACGAGGAGCCGCCCTTATAAATCTACCTACTGTTAAATGTGATATAATAATTATTGTCTTCTAATCTAGGTGTTGAAGCTTGCTTTGTTGCTTCAACTCTCACCATTCATTTTTTTTTTGGCCATCCTTCCTTTCATTATATTTTTTACAAAAATCTGAGTTAATTAAAAACCTTTTTCAAGTTCAAGCTAATGCTTTCTTTAAATGTTGGGATTACATTTTTTGTTTTATCGTTTAACTCAAGATTACCATAAAATAACTTTTAGCTCATAGGTTTAATTTCTAAATCAACATATATTAATATTTAGCTCTCCTATGATAATTAAAATTGAATTTAATTACCTAGACCTTAGTTCTCCTTATACCACATGAAACGGGTTGGGTTTTGTTCACATTTTTTTTTGTTATAAATACTTCTAATATAACAATTACCATTCACATGTATATGTAAGATTTAAGTTATTAATCATGAATTTTTCACATGTCAATAGGATAATTGTTATATTAAAAAATATTTATATAAAAATGCAACGAAAGGAGCCGTACCCAAATTAAAACATCAAATTTATGAATGGTTATTGATAATAGTTAAGGTTCGATTATAAAAAATCAAAAGCTACCAAAAATGGCCGCATAATATTTCTTTGTTTATTTTTCCCTTTAATGTTTTTTTTTATTGTGGATTTAATTAAATGGAGAAAAGATGATGATTAATTTGATTACGACGTTTAAAAAGTAGGCAGCCATGTAAGGCCCTGAGTTATTAAATATTAAAATGCTGATTTGGTGTAATAAGATGAGTACTTGTTATTTTGACAGGTGAGAGCATCCATCATCGTGCAGTGTATGCGAATCACAAATATAATTGGTTTGGAACATCTTTTTCCTTGGTGAAAGAAGATTTTATTCTAGCCTGGGCTTTCACTGCATCATTTGGCTGGAATGGGGTTCATTAGGTTGGACAAAATGAGTGCCATTTGGCACATCTCTTGATTGATCCAAAAATGAAAACTAGCTATGGCCGGAAGAGTTTCATTTCAAGCACTCAAACTGGCAATCCAGGCTCCTGCAGGATTTAACAGGCCTAAGTATGTGTAAGGCACCTTGATAATAATCTTGTATTTAGATCAAATTAACACTTAAAATCTCATTTCCTGTCATGTGCTGCAGCCAATGAAGAAAAACTGGTTACCATTCCATGAACAGTTGAATCATGCACGTCCTGCTCAATTACTGCTCTTAAAAAGGGCGATTAGATGGTCCATATTCCATGGTAACAACTAGAAATCATTTGAAAATTTGATAGCTATGGACCCTGCTAGATTTTAGTTTACTTTCAAGCTTTGTGAATAGGGGTCGGCCTACCTATATGATTATTCGATACTTTTTTCCCATCCAATTGTTACGACATATTTGCAGTCAATACTCTTTGGCAAACTGTTTTCATTTATTTTGTTAATGTACTTGAATCTCGTTAAAATCTTCACTTAATTTGATCTTGTAGTTCACGCAGTTCAGACAAGACCAGAAAGACCTTAGCCAGCAGATTTTTCATTTATGACAAGATTTTGACTTTCTGGTCTGTTGGAGTTTGTTGGGTAATGGAGTCAAGTCATCCACAACCATCCCCTGTTCTCACTTCCCTCACAAGATTTTATCATCATGTTCACCTTTTGCCAATCACATGCCCAAAAGGCCATCAGGCCATAAGTGGTAGCAGACATTGAATTGCTGTTGCATGTTCAACGTCACAGTGTTTAGCAATTCTGCTGGAAAAATTTTATATTTTGAAGTGAACAACCCAATTCTACTAGGCTTCCAATAGGAGCTAGTCAAAGCTGTAAGCACTGTAAAATATCCTGACTCAACAATGAAAACCCAAAAATTCTCAGTTGGCATTCATGGCATCTCAACATGTGGCTCAAAGCATGCAGCAGAGTTTCCATAGAAACAACATATTATTTGCAACGGCAATTAAGCTGTAATTACCATAATTTTCAGGCCGCAACATGATATACAGACTGATGCAATCTTTGTTTCACCATTATAAAACTAGTCTACCAATGAAATATTTTCTCTCTTATTAACAGTTTTCCACATGCATTGCAAGGACCCAGTGGAATTCCAAATTGCGGCCAACCCATTTCATACCTTCCTCAACTTATTTAAAACAATTTAGTACTGGCTGTCTAATTTTAATGTTTCCAGCGACATACTAATCTAGAACATGAGGAAATATCAAACAAGATGGCTCTGCTTACAGACAGACATTAATATCCTTGTCCACCATGACAACATGGAAGAAATGCTTTGTCCTGTTATGGACAGGAGGGTTTTCCCTTTGCTTGTCTTGGGCCCGAAGTGAAATCGCAGTAATTATAGACAAGAAATTGGGATGTGTGTCTTTTGCCCTGTAAGATCCCGTTTCCACCCAATTGATTCTGGTCCTGCTTCTTAATTTGATTTTTGTGACCGCTCTTACCATGAGGATAGCTATAGTCTGTGATTTTGACACCCAACTTGCAATTTCTTTTTTCTCTTTATATATCTATATACTAGTAGATAGATACTTCATCGGCGTGGTAAAAATACCATGATATATAATTGAAAATTTTTTTAAAACTATTTAAAAAAATTTAAATGAATTTTATTTTTTTATTATGTTAAATTAGATTTTTGTGTTTTTATTTTAAATCAAACATAATTTTATAATTAATAATTAATTAAATATTATCAATTAAAATATCATTAATTATTTTATGCTTACATGACCTTAATATAGATAATAAAAAATTAAAAAAATCATATGATTATATTATCATAGTCACACTAACATGTTATATTATCACCATTATAACATGTCAATATATCACATTAATATCATATGACATAATATATAATAATAAATAATATTTTAATTAAAAAATAAATAATTAATTATTAGATATAAAAAATTATTTATCTCAAAATAAAAATAAAAATCTAACGGAATTATATTTTGATAGAAATAATTTACATAATTCAGGAAAATTAAATATTGTTTGCCTTGAAATCAACATAACGTACATACCTCTTGATTGACTTCCCGTATTGGCTGCTGGGCTTCTCAACACGTGGTTTCCATTTTTTCGTACCCAAACAATCCATTTAATCAAATCCCCAATTTGACTTCAACAAAACATTCTTAGTAATGTATACATTTTGCAACATGTGATTTTATTTTTATGTCAACTCTGAACATTTTTAATGTCAAATTTGATCAACTACGGGGATATACAAAGCTCAACTCCTTTACTTTCATTTTAAGGAACTGGAATTTGAGGCTTAGTCCAACAATTTTCATCCTCCATGAGCAATGTAATCGTGATGTCATTTGGATTTAACTCATGTGATAGGAATACGGCAAAAATTTTATATTTAAATTATAGTAAATTCTCTTTTTATATTAAAAAAATTATAAACTATGATATAACTTTGCTGATAAACTCACTAATGAGAATATATCTAATATTTCTGTTTCATTCAATACCATACCTATTATTCTAGATCCATTTTTGTCGTGACGTGCGGGTCCGGGAACCCGTCCGTCAGACGCGGGGCGAAAATTAAAATCGCAAGGTGTGGGAGTCGCCACCAATCTTTTTTATCTAGGTGTGATTGGTCACCTATTAACCCGATTCTTAATCGACGAAGTCCTAAATTAATTTTAGGTCCGTCGAAAGAACGAGAACTAGTCCACGTTTTCTAGAGATGGGTTCGGGAGTGCGGTTACGCACGGAGAAGGATTAGCACCTCCGTGACGCCCGTTCTACGAACGGTACCATTTAATCTTAAGTTATCTTAATATAGCCTTTTCTTAGTTTAATCCCTAAAATTTTTATTGAATTGTCAGACTGAGTTTTTCATTTGGTCTTACGTATGCATATGATGCAAGCGTAGAATGATGTCGTGACTTGTTTATTTTAAATGATGGAGTCGGTAATCTTTTATTGGAAAATTATTCGAAGACTATCCCAACGCTTTGGTGAAGTCTCGAAATTCTCCTCACCTAGAGATATCCCCGGAAGAACTCGTCTCTACGAGCTCCTCGGGGAAATCCCATCATCGGGATTCCCGCGCCATTTGCAAAATAAGCGTGGCATGCAATGACAGTATAAAATGATGGTATCTATATGCACGCGTTTAGTGATTGTTTAAAAATTTTGATTATTTATTTATTATTTTTTATTTATATATATACTTTATTTTTTGGTTATTTAAATCCATGTTTGTTGTTGGTCAATTTTTTACTTGTTTACAAAGCTTATCTAAATAATTAATTAATTAACTTTTAAACGATTAATTTAACTTTGTTTAGTAATATTTATTTGAATTAACAAAATCTTTCTACATATATTATTTTCTAATAATGACTATTTGACTTAATGGGTTTTGAAATTTAGAGTTCAGATTTATCTCGACGCTTCGGTGAAAATCCGTCTCGAATTTCGTACTCGGAAAACATCCGCCCGAAAGAGGCAACTCTTTGCCCCCTTTTTGGCGGTAATACTCAAATATTTTCTTCCAATTATATTATTTATTTATTTTTTATTTTATTATTATCTTTTAATTTTCATATTTTATATTTTTTTATTTTTTATCTTAATATTATATAATATATATATATATTTGCATCATAAATTACTATTATTATTATTTATTTTATTTTTAGATTTTTAATATTAAATATAAGTGCCCATATTATACAAATATTTATTCCCTAAAAAAAAAATAAATGCATTTAAATTAAAAATGGGCTAGACCCAAGCAAAACAAAAAGGGTTATACCTTGTTGGGCTGCGATTGGCCCAACTCGGCGACCCGTGGGAGCCCAAATCCAGCACCCCAGCCTGTTTCAGGAAGCCCGCACGATGAAGTCCAAAACGCACCGTTTTGATGCCTGCGAAGCCGCTCAAAACGACGCCGTTTTGCCTGGTCCTTCCAGCTTCTGCTTGCCTCTCAGAAACGACGCCGTTTTGCCCACGAACCCTAGGTATTTAATCCCCTTTTCTCTCTTTCTCTCTTCAGTTTCACTCCTCACTTTTGCTCTCTAGCCGCGGCGCCCTCTCCCTTCTCTCTAAAAATCTTCTTCTTCTCTCTTCGCCGGCGGTCTCACTCCTCTCAAATCTCTCCCTTCCGTCGGTCTCTCTCCTCCCAGATCTCACCGGCTTCCTTGCACCTCTTCCCTTCCGATCGACCTCTCTCCTCCCAGATCTCAGTCTCCCGTCGACCTCTCACCTCTCCGATCTCACCCCCCTTTCCTTGTTTTTCTTTTTTGTTTCTTTTTCTTTTGTGTTTTTTTTTGTTGTGTGTCTAACTTCTGGCTTCTTTGTTTTTGCAGGGTTTTAAAGAGCCGGGTTGTCTAATTTTTTGGACAACCCGGCGAGGGGGGGTTCTGGCACCCCCTGGAGTTGGTGGCCAGAACCCCCCATCCCGCGTAGTGGGTGGGGGATGGGACGGCGACGGGATGGCTGGGCGTACGCCCAACCATCCCGATTTTTTTATTATTATTTTATTATTTTTTTTTATTTTTTTATTTTTTTATTTTTTTTATATATATTTTTTTTATTTATTGTTATTTTATTTATTTATTTAATTTAATTTAATTTTTTATTTTATTTGAGTGTCTACAATTTTCACACAGGATATTCACTTCACTCTTTATTAATTAGTGGTACTAGTTAATTAAGTTTAAAATTAAGGTGGAAGTTTTCCATTCAAGAAGGATGAGAATAGAGCAAGGGCCCGAGCTGGTTCATTGCTTGGAACGTAATGCCCTGCTCCTCTTACGGTCACAAACGTAAGATTCTGGTACCCGACTGCATACCCTCCAACCTTAACAAGGAAAGGAAATTGAGTTCATACTTGGTTATATATATATTAGTATTGAAAAGCTGATTAACAGAATCGATTAAAGCAATTAGGAATGAAAGTAAGGCCATGTTTTACCTCACCATCGGTGTACCAGGGATGCTAGGGAGTCTCAACTGATATATGATCTATTTTTTGGAGTTGTTCTATTGCATATTTAGTTGATGATGCCGGCACTCTGCCATCTGCATCTCCACTGCAGAAAAGGTTCAAACAATTGGAACTACCTATTAATGGATTCAGAGCAAAATTTAAACATCAGAGACTGTTTACCTGTAGAGCCAAACGTTTATCCCGCTAGCCATCAAACGCTAAATGGTGGGCAACACTGTTAAGGGTGAGTCCCCCCAAGCTTGATTAATGCTGCGGCTGTGAAAAAATACCCAAAAAACTTTTCTAGTGCTTGGATACCATTCACAGGCTTTTGTTCTTCAGTATTTGAATAAGGCAGCTTAATACCTGCATGACTGCCATCGATATGGAATCCTAGTGAGATTTGATGTTGGAAAATAGTTTATTTTATAAGGTTCAAACATCCCATATTATCAAGATATATAAAAGGTGAATGTTTTATATATGAAAACCAACTACAAGCTTATTGCAAGTAAGGAAAATAAAGTGGGTTTGTGTGCACACAAGATTAGGTCAAACCTTTAGAAATTTCAAAATTTTCCTCTTGTTTGCTAATATATAGCCTACGTGACTTTTTGTACCTTGGCTTTAATTTTTAAGTTTTTCCCACCTTTGATTAAATCAAGCTCATCTTGGAGAATTTGCTTAACTGGAGTTAGAAGTTAGAAGACTAAAGCCTTAAGAAGTTAGAGGATCGAATACCAAATGCCAGAGTATATTAAAGGCTTAGTAACAAGAGCCATGTGCAAGTCATGTGACTATTTAATGTAAATATATATATATATATATATATTTTACTATTTTACCATTCCACTGTAAAGTAATTATGTAGTTAGCCTAGTCATTAGTCAGTTACTTAAAACAAACTATTATAAATAGTTTACTGGTGATATTTTCTTCCTTTTAACGAAGAATGAAAGAATTTCTTCTTCACCATCATTTTGCTCTCTTTTCCAGCCTTTGATTAAATCAAACTCAAACTCTACCATGCTTACTTGGTTCTCCTAGTTTTGCTCAATATTTATCCTGGTTTTGCTCCAACATTTATCTGACTTAGTTAAATGCTGACCAGGTTTTTCTCAACTCCTTAATCTGGTGCAACATTCACCTTATTTGGTGTAACGTTCACTTCCCTCCATGCCTATAAATACAGCCTCACACCCTCACTCACAACACACACCAAAGCTTTTCTTTTCTTAAGCTTTCTCGACTAATTTCCTCTGCCTTCTTTCTTCTCTTAAGCTTTCTTTGCCTTCTCTCTTTTCTAGCTGGGTTTTCACTTTTCTGCTGTTCTTGTCATCCCTTAATTGTTTGTGCAAACTATAAGGAATGGTCTATTGAATCTTGGAGGATAACTGCTACAGTCCTTTTGCATCGAGTTTTATACTCTGAAAGGGCGAAAATTTTCCTAAAAGATAATGATACCACGCCTCAGACCAATTACTATTTTTACTTGTTTTATTTTCTTTTGTTGCTAATTTTTTTAACATTCTTAAGGATAATGGATTCCCACGTTGATAATACTGCTGCCACTGTTCCTAATGTTACCTCTGTCCCTACTGCCACCACCACTATCAACGGTTCCCCCATAGCTCCGACTCCGATAACCATTCCTCCTATGCCTTTGGCTTCATATGCCAAACCATTTTCAGATATTTTCAAAATAGAAATCTTTGATGGTAGAAATTTCAAAAGGTGGCAAGAAAGGATTTTTTCAATCTTGATGTTCATGGGGTCGCTTTTGCATTAATTGATTTCAAGCTAGATGATGTCAAGATGTTGGAACCATGGATGCATGCAAATAAGGTATGCAGATATATAATCATTAGCACACTTTCTAATGAGTTGTTTGATGTATATAACCTTTACAAAGAAGCAAAGCAAATATGAGAGTCAATGATAGCCAAATACACTGCTGAAGATGTTGGGAAACAGAAGTTCGTGATTGACAACTTTTATCGCTGAAAGATGACAAATGATAAGGACATTAAGAGTCAGATCAATGAATACCACAAGCTGGTGGATGATTTGAAGGCTGAAAAAATCAACTTGCAAGAAGAGTTCGTTGCTGGGTTGTTGATTGAAAAGCTACCAGAATCCTGAAATGGATACAAGCAACAACTGAAACACAAGGAAAAGCAGTTGTCACTTGCAGATTTGATTGTGCACATCATCATTGAAGACACAACCTGCAGGGAGATTAAGGCCTCCAAAGCTAAGGAAATTACAACTAAAGCCAATCTGGTGCAAGGCAAAACCCAGCGTCAATAAAGGTACCCTTACAAACCTGATCATAAACTCAAAACTCATCATCCCACCTTTAAAAAGAAGAGTAGTTGTTTTGTTTGTAGAAAGCCAGGGCATCATGTAGCACAATGCAGGAAAAGAGCAAAGGGAAATGACAAACCTGTTAATCCAAGAGGCAACTTGGTCAAAGTAGATGAATCCGATGATATGATTGTTGCGGTCATTTCACAAGCAAATATGGTGGCTAGTGTGAAGGAATGGGTGGTAGACTCAGGTGCTACCAGGCATATTGGTGCAAACAAAAATGCCTTTACCTCCTATACTCTTGTAGGGGAAGGAAAAGAGAAAATACACTTTGGTGATTCTCGAACTGCTCAAGTTCTTGGTAAAGAGAAAGTCCTTCTCAAGCTCACATTTGACAAGACCCTAGCTCTAAATGATGTTCTTTATGTTCCCAATATAAGGGCAAACCTGGTATCTGTGGCCTTATTAGGCAAGGTTGAGGTGAAAGTGTCATTCGAATCTAACAAGATCGTGATGACAAAAAATAATGTATTTGTGGGTAAGGGTTATTGTAATTAGGGACTCTTTGTACTTAACATTTCTAATGTTTTGAATGAAAATGGCAATTCTTCTGCTTACATGATTGACTCTGTTGATTTATGACATGGTAGACTAGAACATGTTAGCATTCCTTATATTAAGAAAATGTAATCACTGGGTTTAATTTCTAGTATTAAAAATGGATGCTTTAATAAATGCGAAATATGTGCTGAAACAAAATCAACTAAGAAAACTTGTATTTCAGTAAATAAGGAATCTAAATTATTAAGTTTAATTCATATAGACTTAGGAGATCTAAAACAAACTGTGACTAGAGGTGGTAAGCAATATTATGTTACATTTATTGACGATTATTCTAGATTTACTAAAGTTTATCTACTTAGGCATAAAGATGAAGCTTTTGACATGTTTATTAAATATAAAGCTAAGGTAGAAAATCAACTGAATAAAAAGATAAAAAGAGTTAGATCATATAGAAGGGGTGAATATATACCGATTAATGATATTTGTGAAAAAGAATGAATAATTCATGAAATTACTCCATATTCTCCTGAATCAAATGGTGTAGCTAAAAGAAAAAATAGAACATTAAAAGAAATGATGAACTCTATGCTTATTAGTTCCAATGCACATGAAAATTTGTGGGGTGAAGCTTTATTATCTGCATGTTATATTCAAAATTGAATACCTTATAAGAAACTGGTAAAACACCTTATGAATAATGGAAAGGTTATTCTTCTAATTTAAAATATTTAAAAGTATAGGGGTGTCTAGCTAAGGTAATGCTTCCTGAATTTAAGAAGAGAAAAATTGGTTCTAAGACATCTGATTGCATGTTTATTGGTTATGCTGAACATAGTGCTGCATATAGATTTATTGTATTAAAAAGTGATGTTCTTGATTGTAATACAATTGTTGAAACAAAGAATGCTGAATTTTTTGAGCATATTTTTCCATTAAAAGCTGATACAATTTCTCATGTATCTTTTAATAAAAATGATTTTAAAATACAAAATGATGATTTGAGAAGGAGTAAAAGTCTAAGGAAGGAAATTTCTTTTGGTAATGATTTTTATACTTATCTTGTATATAATAATTTTTTAATTTATGCTGATGCAATTTTTTCTAAAGAAAGTTTATTTTGGAAAGAAGCCATACAAAATGAAATTGATTCGATTTTACAAAATCAAACTTGGGAATTAGTTGATTTACCACCTAGAGCCAAACCAATTAGTTGCAAATGGATTTTTAAAAGAAAATTTAATCCTGATGGTTCTATTGATAAATATAAAGCTAGATTAGTTGCAAAGGGTTTTACTTAAAAACCAAATATTGACTATTTTGATACTTTTGCTCCAGTAACAAGAATTGCATCAATTCATGTTTTATTTGCCTTAACTTTAATTTACAAACTTATTATTCATCAAATGGATGTAAAAACCACTTTTTTAAATGTTGATTTAGAAGAAGAAATTTATATGGCACAACCCGAGGGATGTATTCTTCCTGGTCAAGAAAACAAAGTTTGTAAATTGATTAAATCATTATATGAGTTGAAACAAGCACCAAAACAATGCAATCAGAAATTTGATCAAGCTCTTGTTAGTAATGGATTTTCTACTATTGGAGTTGATAAATGTGTGTACACAAAAACTGTTGATAGTGGATGTATGATTATTAGCTTATATGTTGATGATATGCTTATTTTTTGTACATGCATTGATGTGGTCAATAAAATAAAATGCTTTTTAGCTTCTAAATTTGACATGAAAGCTCTGGGAGAAGCTAAAGTTATTTTGGGTATTAAAATAATGAGATGTGATAGTGGCTTAATACTAACATAAGAGCATTATGTTGAAAGGCTACTTAAAAGGTTTGGACATTTTGATGTCACACCTGTGAGTACTCCTTATGATAGTAACATCCGATTAAAAAAAAATACAGGTGATAGTGTAGCTCAGTTTGAGTATGCACAGATTATTGGGAGTCTGATACATTTGATGAATTATACTCAACCAGATATAGCTTATGCTGTATGTAAATTGAGCAGATATACACAAAGTCCTAATAGGGATCATTGAACTGCCTTGAGTAGGGTGATGAAATATTTGAAATGCACCATAAATTATGGTATTTTATATAATGGATTTCCCATTGTATTAGAAGGATACAGTGATGCTAACTGGATCTCAGATTTAGATGAGACAAAATCTATAAGTGGTTATGTATTCACCCTTGGTGGGGGTGCTATAACTTGGAAATCAGCCAAACAAACAATAATTGCTAAATCTACAATGGAGTCAAAATTTGTTGCTTTAGAGTTGGCTGGCAATGAGGCTGAGTGGTTGAGAAACTTCTTAGCAGATATTCCGTTGAGAATGAAACCAACACCTTTTGTGTCCATGCATTGTAATTGCCAAACGGCAATAGCCATTGCAAAGAATAAAACTTTCAATGGTAAAAATAGACACATTCGTTTGACACATGGTGTAGTAAAGTAGCTGCTTAGAGATGGAATTATATCCATTAATTATGTGAAGTCAAAGCTGAATTTGGCCGATCCTCAAACTAAGCCTTTGGGAAGAAAATTAATTAATGTTACATCTAGGGGAATGGGACTTAAGCCAAATGAGGAAATCAACAAATAATAGTAACCCAACCTATGTGATTGGAAATCCCATGAATTAGGTTCATATAGGAAATAACAAGTTATTTGTTGATAAATTAATGCACTATTGAAATTATTGTCCCTCATTTAGTGTGTAAGTAGTGCAAAACTGCAATGTAAGAGAGGTTGAGTTAAATTTTTAATGCATTCCATATCCCTTTTGGATCGTATATTATACTGCAGTATGCACTTGATGGAATCAACCTATATAAGTGTGGAGTGGGGCCGCTCCTATGAGAATTATGGTAAATTCTCTAGAGCACTTATAAATAACCAGGCACACGCATGGCCTATTTGCGCAAAATCGCGTTGAACAGCAAAAATTATGGAGGTGTAATGCGATTGATGAAAACTATATTTCACATAAAGAATTTTGGTTCATATAAGTTACAAATTTCACCAAAATTTTGTTATTTATATTTTATTCTTTCTATGGGTGGTTCATAGCTTAAAAAGCACCAGTCACGATGCATTACACTCAAATGAAATTTAATCCAACGAAACTTCTTCTAAAACCTTATGAAATATGTCAAAGATTGTTGAAAAATAGTGTATTTCATAAGATTCAAACATTTCATATTGTCAAGATACATAAAAGGTGAATGCTTTATATATGAAAACCAATCATGGGCTTGTTGCAAATAAGTAAAACGGAGTAGGCTCATGCGCACACAAGATTGGGCTAAACTTTTAGAAAATATACATGTGGATTGTGCCTAAGTGACTTTTTGTTACACAAAGTTTTATACTCCGAAATGATAAAAATTATCTTTAAGGACAGTGATACCACGCCTCAAACCAATTACTATTTTTACTTGTTTTATTTTCCTTTGTTGCTAATTTTTCTAACATTTGCATGAAGAGATTTTTGTACATGATGAGTGTTGAGGTAGAAATCAACGTAATTTTCTGAACATGGATCGAATCCGCAGCCCTGTTTCAAACAAAAGAATGAGTTGAAAATAACATGGCACTGTTCTGCTATATGTCCCAAGAGTCATTCATAAATGCCCGTCGTGTTTTGTTAGATAAACAGAGAGGAGCACAGAAGTTGTAGATGTCGTTGTTGGAGAGATGCTTCCCAACTTCACCATCGTAAAAGTCAGAGTCTTCTGAATTTTTTGGGGAAGAAAAACTGCAACTCGAAGTAATTCCCTCATGAACTTCATCTGATATAAGAGCATGCGTCCAAAAGAAATCCTACATCCCCTTGTATGAAGTTTCAGAGTCGATTAATGCATTACCCATCTGAAAATAAAATATAATAACACTTCCTTGTAAGTTTTTAAGAGACATATTTGTCTAGTATAATAGTGTAATGGTACAATTCTGTATAAAATATACACAAGCTTAAATATTAAAAAGAATTCTTGAATTATATTTATTTATGATATTAAGCTTTTATTTTTATTATATTTAATTTTTTTATTTTTTATTTATATAAAATATCAATAGACATTTTTTATTTACTTGATATATAATGTGATTTAATAATGAAATCATATGGTAACTTACGTGATAACATGATAACTCATGTTCGAGGTGACTTGGTATTATAACATCACCACTGCAACTACCACATGCTCGTATCATCCGTCATAGTGAATAAAAAGTGACTACTTTATTTAGTTTAATAACTGTTTCTTTGGCCGTCAAATTAATTAATTTCATTTAGGTCTTGGGAAAGTAGTAAGATTAATTAGAGCCGATTCAGACAACTTACAGCAATTCCTTTTAACTTGATGACAGAATGGTTTGTGTTTTGATTATTTTGAAGGATTTTTTGTGCCAGCTGAGGGACATAATGCCCAGCGTAGCTCTCTCCAGTTATGAAGAAATCTCTATATATTTTTATATTCAGGAAACCTTTCCAGCCAAATAATCAGGACAGTATACTTATCTTCCGCTGTTAGGCTATCTCCACTGCGATCATAAATATCAGATGTTGTATTTGAATAAGAAAATCCAACACCACCCGGAGATTCCAAGAAGAGAATATTTGCCACTGTTTTGGTCAAAATGAATGAATATATGTTTAATGTAACGATGGAAATCTCGTTTATTATGGAATAATAACAAGTTTTTTTTTTTCTAGTGAGATTCAAGTAATTAGGGCGGGATTCACCTTTGTTCCATGCATATTCGTTGTAGGAAAGATTTTTACCATCAGGATTAACTCTAAATGGTCCTAGTTCTAACATTGCCCCATTGCCAAATGAAGAACAACCAGGTCCTGATGAAGATTACAAAAGAACATAGATTAGAACGATTTTTACCTTTGTTAACCATAGAAAAAGTTTAGTATTTGGAAATATCTCAAGGGTAACGAGAAAAGTTTTTACCTCCATTAAGAAAAAACAAGAGGTTTCGTGTCAGGTTTCTTCCGAGACTCAACAAAATAAAAGAAGAGTGCCCTCCCAGTTCCAGGATCAACAGTCACATCCCCCGAGAACTGACTGAAGTTGAATCCATCAAGTTGGCCTGGCAGAGCATTCATTTTGTCGGCATCCTTCAAGCCATCTTGACGTCCGACATAAACATTTGAAATTTTTGTATCCTTAAGACAGAGAAGACATGTACACCCCTTTCGATCGTCGAGCCTTGATGAATTTATCAAGAGGATCAAATCTTGTCCCCCCAAAACACAGTCCAAAGGGCACAAAACACGAAAAAAGAAGACAAAGACAAAGAGTGTGGCCTTCGTTTTCTTGTGGTGCATGCTTCTTTTGCATTGAACGTTGCTTGTATAAGCAGCAAAATATGAAGTCGCAGTTGGTTTAGTGATAATCTGTTTTTTTTTTTTTTCAACTGTTGGCGGTGGAATGAAATAATGATGGCCCCGTTGAATATGCAGCTTGGTGATATATATTCAATCGTTTGTTGATATTTCATTAGTGCTTCATCTTAATCTTATCAAAGCTTACGGCTAAAATGGTAAATTGGAACGGATGGCTACTAATTGGCCATCTAAATCTAGACAAGATAAACAAGTGCCAAAAGAATACACAGAGTAGGAAGAAGTGAGCTTATCAGTTAGCTTGAGCCAAATCCAGCAAATGCTTTGTCTCTGCTGCACTAGAGTTGTTGGAAGAAGTTGGATGCCTAAAAATTTGACAATGGCAAGTCGTTTGCCTTGAAATTTCTAGAGGTGTTGCACTAATTACTGATATATATGGTTAGAGAAAGACTTTCTCAGTCTTTTTCCCTCTACTGTAAATGTGTTGTGAGACCTGTCCTCCATTTCTTTTCCTTGGAGATTATCTGTTCATCTTCAATCTGAAAATTAAACCCTAGCTTATTACTTTCACAACTTATTTTTCTTCTAAACATAAGAAAGAAAAAGTACAGCTTGATATAATACCAAACTATTGAAAAATAAAAATTGGAAATTTAACTTTATTAAATAATAAAAAGCAAGCTTTTTGCATTTATATGGAACAATATGTTATGGTTGATATCAAAAAACAGATGTTCAAATCATTAAGGATTATGAAACAGTAATGCAGAGAACTTAGAACAAAGTTAAGAGGAAAAATGACTTTGTAGACATCGAGCTGATCATTAACTCAGGAGAGATACAAGCATTTTTGTACACAATATGCATGATTAACACTTGTGCAATAACACCAAGTGCTTAACAAAGCATTATAGTTAACATGCAAAGCTTACACGTTCATAAACATCAAGAGCAGCATAGGTTCTGGTTTATTAAACCAGTACAGCAAAGCAAAATGGACACATGTCCACTTCTTGATTCTGAAAGCACTCCAAAATATAATTCAAGCTAGTTTTTATCTCAACACAATATTCGAATGAGTAGTGTGAACTTTAACCATTTGTTTATCCTTAACCAGATAGTAGGATTTTACTTTTGAGTATCTGTTTTTCAACAAGTAAAAAGCAAGTACTAAAAGCAGGAACTAAATTGGTGTTCTACATAGAATGAGACTGCCTATAACATGGTCATGGCGCATTGTAGATCATAAACGATGTTAAACAAATGACAGCTACAACACCACAGAGAAACCCAGCCCAGACCCCTCAATGAAGTACAAAAGTAAAAGGCTATGACTTGTAAATACCATAAAAATATAGATTTGCAAAACCAGCATCCGATCGCCTTTCATTCACACTGAATGAAGCCCAACTCAGACGAAAAAGCTGCTCTGTATTTGGCATTAGAGAGACATGGAAGCTTTGCAAAACCTTTTCAGCTGCTGCACGTGAGTAAAACTCAATGAAGCCATATCCTTCAGACTGACCAGTTTGCTTATTGCGTATAATCCTTACAGAAGAAACCTGGATTTTGAAAGACAAAATGTCAGTAAGCAAGGGCATAATGATGATGACAAATGAACATATTTACTTAGGAGAGCCTGTCATCTGGACAAGTCAAGTAAAAAGCTCGAATGGTAATCGCATTACACATCAAGAATATAATCTGCAATGAGAGGCTATCTTCCAAGAAACTAAAAGTAATGAAATCCTTTGCAAAATTTCAACTTTCCATAAAGAGTAAAAGATAAAAAGTCTTTTCTGCTAGGAATATTTTCAAGTAACACAAGCCACGAAAAGAAGAAAGCTTTCTACAAGATCATGGGTACATGAAAACTTTCTCAGAAATTAATACCAAGATGAGCTGAGCACTTTCTTTAAGATGGTGTCCATAACTTCACACTAACACATAACCATCTCAGTAACTGCTGAATCCAAATCAAGGGAATTCTGTTTCATGAGTTCAGCAATGAGTTATCTATGTCAAAGATCTTGTGAACAAAAAAGTCTATTTGAAAGGCTTAGAGTAGTCTGTGTAGCAGGGAAAATTGCATTTTAAGCGAAATTGATTTTGTCATCTGGCCAACCCACCTAACACCCAATATGAAAAGACATTGCATTTCTAGTTTTAGAACAACTTGAGACACTGGGTTTTTTATAATTAAATCACTTTTCAACTGATCATGTTCATTACATGAGATGTGAACTGACTTAACCCAAACCTAATCCTCTAGACAGTAGACACTATAACATAAATGGACATTTCACATTTATCCAGTACTAATATATTATGGCAATCACAATAGTCTGTTCAGCTTAAAGAAACATTTTTTTTGTCTATGCATTAACCAACTTTAATGTTCTTGTCAAAAAGTTTAGGACACAAATGTAAATTACCTGCAACATCTACAACATAACGGTTAAGGTTTCATATAACCTTAATCGTGATTTGTGCTGGTATAGAGAGATTAATTTACTAACAAAACTGTATCATTAAATGAACATCTAAGAAATTTGTATCATTCATATTTTGACTAAAGCATGAAAATTTTTTATGGTTTCATGGCTGACTAATCCCTTGATAAGCATACCATCGTGGTCAAATGTAAGCTGTTAGATTGATCTAGAATATTTTATAATTTAAACTTGAATCTTGTAAAATTTTCTGGAATCAATTTTGAATTTTTATTGTATGGATAATACTAGTTTTAGATATATGACGTCAGACGTATACTCAAGCAATTAGATTATCAAAATTGTAATATTGTATTTAATATGTTGGATGTTAAATTTCATTAGGTCACATTCAAAGATGTCGAGAGTAGCTTTTCATCAAGTAAAAAGCAAGTACTAAAAGCAGGAACCAAATTGGTGTTGTACATAGAATGAGGCTGCCTATAACATGGTCATGGAGCATAGGAGATCAAAAGTAATGTTAAACAAATGACAGCTGCAACACCACAGAGAAACCCAACCCAAGCCCCTCAATGAAGCAACAAAAGTAAAAGACTATGACTTGCAAACACCATAAGAACATAGATTTGTATTTGCTCCAACATGTAGGAATTGGTGACTAAGTCCACCCTTCTTCATTGTCTGTAAAATTCAATTCTGAACAAATAGAAAATTAAAAAAAAAAATAAAAAGAAGGAAGCTTCCCGACACATAAAAAAAACACCTCTCAAGCACAAAACCGAAGTTGTCAATGACATATTAATACAGTTCTAAAACAACTCCAAGATTTAAAATAAAATCCAGCTACAAAATTCTGTGAAGATTGAGCCAAAGCAGCAAGCAAAACCCATCCTACTTAAATAATGAATCTGATGAATAAACTTAAATTCTCTCCGGTAAGTTCAGATTACAAGCCATTGGTAGTTGTCAAACCACCCTTCTTAAGAAGCACCAGGAACAGCAGCCGCAGCATACATGCTTGGGTCCTGATTTGGTGGTGTAGCATAGCCATAACCGTAACCCCCATAGCCTTGCCCTTGATAATATCCTCCATTCCACTGGTTACCAGAATCACCTCTCCACTGTCAAAACCAGTTTTAAGAAGTAAGCTATGATATATAAACAAACAAAAACTTGGATGAGAAGCTAAGCTGAGTTACTCAGGGGAAAACAAACAAAGAAAAACAATTGCAGAAAGGGTGGGGGAAGAAAGGAAGGCTGCATTTCCACCTTTATTAGACTGTAGTATAACTCATGCTATTCTATAAAATATACAATCAAGGGCAAATTAATTAGGACTTAGCAAAGAACTTCCACATTTTACTTTTCATTCTGAAGGACGTGCAGAATATGAAGTAACTTTCTTCTATTCCTTTTCCCCAGCGCCAGATGCGTCAACTGCGTTAGTTCTATTTTAATATAACTCATGCTATTCTATAAAATGATGCAACCAAGGGCAAATTAATTAGGACTTAAAAAAGAACTTCCACTTTTTATTTTTCACTCCAAAGGATGTGTAGAACAAAGAGTAACTTTCTTCTATTCCTTTTCCCCGGCATCAGATGCCTCAAATGCCTGGCTTAGACCTAGGAATTGTACACCCTCCAAGCATTTTTGCTTGCAGGAAGGCAGCATTAGGCCATAAGGGGGTAGCCTACTAAGAATATCGACTTTGGCATAAATTTACCTGCTTGTTTCCTAGACTGCGGCCCCAAGAAAGACGAACAGTCTGCTTGCCTATGGTTGTCCCATTCAAACTCTGGATTGCATCCTCAGCATTCTTCCTAAAAAGAGAACAGAGAATGTGATCATTACATTGCTATGACGATCAGAATTAAATAATAATATAACCATGATACCAACTATCAGAAACCTATCACCCTGCATGACTTAATCTAAAAATGCCCATCAATATTGGGAAGGCCGGTAGAGCTCCAAATCCTTAAAGTAACCACACTTCAACATAAGGTAAGTACAATCTAGTGAAGTAAACATAGGGAGGCACCTGTTTGCAAATTGCACAAACCCACAACCTTTTCCAGGTGGTATTTTTACAGAGATGATGTCACCAAACTGGGAAAAAGGTTGTCTGAGATCATCATCACTAACATCTGAGTCAAGTCCTCCAACAAATATCTGCAGAAACATAACTTCGTTATCAATGCTACATATCAGGGTGAAGATGGGCAAAGGATGCAGAAGGACTCACAGTAGCATTGTTTGAGTCATTATCAGATTGAGAACCTTGGGCCACAGCACCATTTGATCCATGACCACCAGCCAATACCAAAGCTAACAAAAAGGAGAATATAAATATAATGAATTAATTTAATAATTCTTACAAGTTCCTAAATTTAATACAGTGAAATAAGAATTTTACTATTTAGAAATAACTGGCTCATCAGTTATTTATTCAAGTGACAATAGAACATGATGACAAAAACAGGTTTCTTCAAGGAATAAAGAAAATCCTGAGACCTTCATGCACCAAAAAAAAAATTCCAGATGATGAACCATTTTGAAATAGCATAGTTCAAGTTATTAAAATACGCCTCAGATTTAGACTTAATCTTAGAAAGTAATAAAAAGGGGAAAAAAACAGAATACGACTCCTCTGAAATGCCAGTGTTCACTAATGAACAGGATCAGGATGCTCCACTAAGGTCGAAGAGAGGAAGATTTACACAGAAGGCTACCCAAGAATCAATCCCCTCACCCCCACCCTTATTGTGGAAATCATATAGAACCCAAAAAGGGCCCCTATGATTTTTGACACTTCACAAT